>NW_027507718.1:64681581-66056581 GCF_037356315.1 Lithobates pipiens | reverse complement strand
ATTGACATTAACATCAGCGTTTAGAGTTCAGAGTATCAGGGGGGCCTAGCGTCTTTAAAGCATTTTGGTTTAGGTTTGGCCCAGACGGTCATCAGTTGGCTCGTAGGAGAGGGAGGCTTGGCTGAATCTGAGCCAGAGTTAGCAAAGTCCATTGCTGCTTCTTGCGAGATGAACCTCAGGTCCAGGAGTAGGCGTTCACCTTCTAGGAAGCTGTGGAAGGAGTGTGCCTTGCTTTTGAAATCAAAACCCGGCATGTCAGGGGGGGCTGGAAGTGACACAGTTTTATTACTTCTTCCTTGATGGAGAAGAAGTGGGGCTTCACCACTATGTCTCTTGGGGAGCCATCTTTTCTGGGGAGGGGCCAGGTCTATCTGCAATTTGTGTGGAGGGATGTCGGGAACCAGTTGTTTGATAAAATCCTGTACAATAGCCATGGTGTCAGTGACTTATCCAGGGAGGCCTATGATTCTGAAATTTTGTCTTCTGGACCTATTTTCCAGATCATCAATCCTGGAGAGGGCTGTGTCCAGTTGATCCTGGAGAACCTGGATATGATCCGAGTTTTGATTAGTTTTAGAGACAGTCATGTTCAGTTTTTGTTCTATAGCTTCCATCCTGGATCCCAGGTTTTGGAAATCTATCCGGATGTCCCCAGTGATTTTGGCTGCTGTTTGTGCAAGGCCCCTGTCCAGCAGTTCTGGCAGTTTCATAAAAAGGTTAGGAGATGAGAAGATAGAGGTATGGGGGAGTGTAGCAGAGGTCTGGATGACTGCTGGTGGGGTGGGGGGGGGGGGCCCAGGGGGAGAGAAGGAGATCTTCCATAGTGTGTCCGATAAGGGATTCTATGGAGGCTGGAGATGGGGGTCACCGATTGGTGGTTACTCACATGAGACCCCAGGGTGAAGATCAGGGTTGCTGGTGTCAGAGTTTGTCTGTGTCCTGAGATTTCCTCTGTGCCTGGTCTATGTGGCTGCATGGTACCCATCATCTTGGATTCGGCCTGTGCTGTTGCTGTAGCGAATTGCGGCCCCAGGTCTCCAGGCTGAGCCTGCGGACATGTAGCTGTTCCTGGGGTGTTCCACCATTGTTTGGTGCCGGTGTGGTGGGTCCTGGGGACCTATAACCCCCGCTAGGCGCGTCGTTTGGCGCAGAGGTGCAGAGCTCCTGGCTTAAATGGCCATCTTGGAGACTCCTGCACATGCGCCTTGAATCATCCTATTATGTGATATATATGTAAAATAAATTACATGACTGTATCAGCTTATTAATATACTTAAATGTAAATATTTCTGGTGCTAGAAACATGACAAAAATGTAGCAAGAACATACTTGCTTTATTAAAAGAAAGGTATGAGTTTCCTTTTTATTTTTAGCTTACACATATTCTATGTGAGCTGCTAATACCTGTCCAGCCCTCTGAAAGCTGTGCCCTTTTTATTAAAAAAAAGAGTTAATTACCTGTGGGAGGGGTTACAGTCTTCTGTGGAGTGTAATGCTGACAAAATGGTCTGAATCCACTCACTTTCCTATCCTCTTTTTGATTGATGTCAGTTCTCAGGTCTGTGAGTTCAGACAGTACATTCTAATCCTCTTCCCCTTCCTTTAACCTTCTCCTCCGCAGGCTGTTCCGATCTGAATACACAGAAGCCAGCATCAATAGCACCACTTCAGTGACTGTAAGTTAAAGTGGAAGTAAACCCTTCTATCATTTTCAGTCAAGAAAGCTGCCATCTTGGCCTCTAATGATTCTTCAACTGACATAATGCTGCACATGTGATCAGTTATGAAACCAGCCATTGGATGGTTTGAAAGTTTGGTTGAGAGCACAGCCAATGTGAAAGTTAGCATTTCCGGCATGCCGGGAATGTAAGTGTTTTTTGAAACTGGGTTTACTCCCGCTTTAAGAGAAGTTACTGAAAGTGCTGTGTATGAGTATCTACTGTGCGTTTGCAGATACAGCCTTGATCCGTACAGTGTATAACTGCCTGCTATGTAGCACAGCTGTTCATATATAGCAGGCAGATATACACTGTACAGATCGTGGCTGTGTCTGTAAACACACTGTGCACATGCAGACTTTCTCCAGAAGATCTGATGTTTGTCCTGTGTGCAGTGTCAGGATGGAGGAGTAGCTCAG
This sequence comes from Lithobates pipiens, assembly GCF_037356315.1. Taxonomy (NCBI): domain Eukaryota; kingdom Metazoa; phylum Chordata; class Amphibia; order Anura; family Ranidae; genus Lithobates; species Lithobates pipiens. Next base: position 66,054,444 of record NW_027507718.1, on the reverse strand, counting down.
CAGCCACAGAAGGAAGGGGAGAAGCCCTCTCCAACACCCCCCAGATGCAAGCATGCCTATGGCACTTCTGTCTCAGCAGTGAATTAGACTGTACAGTGTTTACTATCTTGCCAAGCAGTCTCTGTTTTCTGTTTGAGGTCATATTATCATAGAAACAGAGCCATATGACCAACATGCTCGCTCTAGTTGGCTGCTTGGATGTGTGCCCATGCAGGAAGCCCAGCCACATCTCCCAGGAAAGGAAGGACAGATCGATGGGTGGATTGCTGAAATTAAATCCACCCTCTCTAAACTTTTAAACACCTAATGGGCCATTACTGAGAGCTACATGAAAGATTAAGTGCACCTGGTGGAAAAACAAAAGGAGGTAGGAGAGAGAGATAAACTTATTTGTGATAATAGTAATATTTGCTAATTATTTGATCCATCCCATACTTCACCTTTAACTGTATTTTCAGCTTATTATCTGATTTAGGAACTTTAGTCTTGTATCAACTGCATACACTTTAAAATAACTTTTAGTGATTCTTTGAACTAAGATATGGATTTATTTCTCACACATACAAGTGCATGACCTCTTTGTTGACTTTTTGTTCCCTGTTAATTTTGTTTTACAGCAATTTAATTATTTAATTAAATAAATCTCCTCACACAAATAATGTGTCTAATAGAAAATTGCTACATTTCTCCACATTTTCAACGCTCTTTCTTAATTAAACTTTTTATTTGCATCAACTGTAAAGAACTGGCAGTCTTGGCATTTTGTGAAATGATCATTTTAATTACTTGTAAAGTGGATAAATTTGCCTGTACTACATCGAATAGCATGGTTATAATGGATATTTGAATGCAACTGAGTAAGAGTAATGCCCTGTACACACGGCTGGACTTTCTGATGGAAAATGTGTGATCGGATTGTGTTGTTGGAAATTTTCAATCGTGTGTGGACTCCATCTGACTTTTTCTGTCGGAATTTCCAACACACAAAGCTTGAGATCTGGATCTAAATTTTTCCGACAACAAAATCTGATTGCTTAAATTCCGATCGTGTGTAGACAATTCTGATGCACAAAGTGCCACACATGCTCAGAATAAATTACGAGATGAAAGTTATTGGCTACTGGCCTCTTTATAGTCCAGTCATACGTGTTGTACGTCACCTCGTTCTTAACAATCGGATTTTCCGACAACTTTGTGCGGCCGTGTGCATGCAAGACAAGTTTGGGCCAAAATCCATCGGAAAAAAATACAATACAGGGCATAGCAGTTACAAACTGTTGACATGAAATAAAGTAGATAAGAAAAATTACTTTTGTGTTGTATGTATAAATATATGTATTTTGTTTGTGGTCTGAGCATTCTTTTGTTTGTTTTTTGTTAGGGTTTGAGTGCTTGAGGTGAAAAAGAAAAATAAGGGACGCGGTATCGTCACCTTTAGGGGGGATTCTGACTTAGAGGTGTTCAGTCATAATCCCACAGATACACATTGTTGTGTTCAATGGCATTTTTAGATGTATTTTATCAGTATTTGATGTTTGAGGAAAATAATAAAAATACAAATAAATTAAAAGGCACCAAAACCTTTTTTTAATGCTTTACTCTTTTTGTGTAGAGTCGCACCATGCATGATCATGATCACTGATCATGCATGCTGTATTTTTTTTACTTTTATTAAAAGTGCAATTGCCTATTATAAATCTTCAACATTTGGCCAATAAGAGTAACATGCATGAACAATCACATAGAATCACTGAAAAGGGGAGTTCAACTAAGAACATATGATCAATTGAATAACAAAACGATTGATTGGTCAATAATCAATCAACCAACCAGTCAGTTAATGGGCAGTTTTCTGTCAATTCCTCATTGAGAGTCCACAATCAGTAAAGTTATTTTGAATGAATTGTGCTGAAAGTAAATCTTCAAATGGGGATCATTTACAAGAAGTCTAGTTACATATCTTTGAACATAGAAAAAACATTGGCAATAGTTAAAATCTGGATACACAATTCATATACTGTATATAAAAAACATTTTTGGACCCAAGTTTCTTTTTTTGAGGGAGCCTTCAACCCACTCCATCTGGAAAACAAGGGTAATTTTTCTATGAACAAGAAAATACAAGGAGGGTCACAATAAATCCACTTATGCAAAATGGTCTTTTTGGCTATCTGAGAAATGATAATAAGAAGTTGCTTACAGACTCAGGTAACCCTACTGCCATTGCTGTCTATAGTTGAAGGGTATTCAACTTGTTTGCCAAATACTTGTGTGACAGTTTTTTTTAACCATAGACATGATATAAGATTTCACTTTTAAAAAGACAAATGGGTTATTGGATAAGAAAGGGAAAGGGAATATACATGTATAGATACATGTATATTTTTTTTAAAATAGGAAAACTGGGTTTAAAAGGTTCAGCAGTAGGCACATGTCTGTTTTACTATTTCTTTAAAATTTTCATTTAATTTTTTTTTCTTTGCTGTGTTGACTTAAGGATTTCAAACACAAGCAAAATACACATACACAATATGGGATAAAATTATTTATTCTATTATTTTTACTTTCATTAACTTACTTTTTAACTCAGTGTGGCTCATTTATTACAGCTAATGTGTCTGTGCTGGAATTCCAACAACACTCAAATGCACGAAAGGGAACATACTGGCAATTTACCAAACTGCATGGCATAAATTTGCTAAGACCCTTAACCACTTGCCGCCCGCCCTATAGCAAATAGACGGCGACAAAGTGGTTGCATAATCCTGACCGGACGTCATATGACGTGATCAGGATTATGAGCCGCTGCGCGCCCCCGGGGGCGCGCATCGCGGCGATCATTGTTGCGGGGTGTCAGTCTGACACCCGGCAACTACGATCTCAGTAAAGAGTCTCCGACTGAGACTATACCACGTGATCAGCCGTGTCCAATCACGGCTGATCACAGTGTAAATAGGAAAAGCCGGTGATCGGCTTTTCCTCACTCACGTCTGTCAGACGCGAGTAGAGGAGAGCCGATCGGCTGCTCCTCTGACAGGGGGGGTCTGTGCTAATCGATTATCAGCACAGCCCCCCCAAGGATGCCCACACTGGACCACCAGGGACGCCACCAGACCACCAGGGATGCCAAGGACAAGGTATGCCACCCTAGACCACCAGGGATTCCAGTCAGTGCCACAATGGATGCCAATCAGTGCCCATAATGGATGCCAATCAGTGCCCACAATGGGCATCACTGATTGGCATGCATTATTGATTGGCACTGATTGGCATCCATTAGTACAATATATTATAATACAATGCCGCCTATCAGTTCCCATCTGTGCCGCCTATCAGTGCCTACCCATGCCCACCTGTGCCGCCTACCCATGCCCACCTGTGCCGCCTACCCATGCCCACCTGTGCCACCTACCCATGCCCACCTGCGCCACCTATCCATGCCCACCTGTGCCGCCTAACCCATGCCCACCTGTGCCACCTATGCATGCCAATCCATGCCAATTTGTGCCGCCTATCAGTGTCCATCCGTGTCGCCCATCAGTGCCACCCATCAGTGCCGCCTATCAGTGCCACATATCGGTGTCCATCAATGCCACCTCATCAGTGCCACTTCATTGGTGCCAACTCATCGGTGCCCATCAGTGCCGCCTTATCATTGTCCATCAGTGTAACCCCATCAGTGCCCATCAGTGAAGGAGAAAACTTACTTATTTACAAAGTTTTGAAACTGAAACAAAAAAAAACATTTTTTTTTCAACATTTTCGGTATTTTTTTATTTGTTTAGCAAAAAATAAAAACCGCAGAGGTGATCAAATACCACCAAAAGAAAGCTCTATTTGTGGGAAAATAATGATAAAAATTTCATTTGGGTACAGTGTAGCATGACCGCGCAATTGTCATTCAAAGTGCGACAGCGCTGAAAGCTCAAAATTGGTCTGGGCACGAAGGTGTTTAAGTGCCCGGTATTGAAGTGGTTAAGGTTGGATATACCCCATTTAAGGACCTTGATGGCATGAGGCATGTGAAATGGTGCCAGCCACCTTGTGGCATACCAAATGTTTAATTTATTGTAGCAGAGGCAAGAGCAAACTTTTTAACGTAGTTCTGGTAACTATTAATTGTGGCCCGCTATTTATAAGTTGGCCTAACTTTCAAAAGTACAAGTTAAAGGAAAATAAGTGATAAAAGCATGAGAAACTCACCTGGACATAAGTATATTAACAGAAAAGGGAGTAAGGCCGCGTACACACGCGGGGACTGTTCGCCCAACTTTGTCCGTCAAACAGTTTCGGCAAACAGTCCGCTCAAAATTAGCATGGACGGACATGGCCACACACGACAAACGAACAGTTTGCTGAAACCGTGCGCGATGACGTGAACGGCACGTACGACGGGACGAAAAATACGACGTCCTATACACTGCATTATAACTTTCGGCGTGTAAATCCTTTCTGAGCATGCGCGGAACTTAGTTTGACGAACAAGCCTACACAAGGGCGGACTCTTCGCTCAAACAAGGTTTCAGCGGACAGTTTTACGGAATTTCCGAAAAACCTTGTTCGTCAAACTGTCCGCTGAAACTGTCCGCTGAAAGCCCACACACGAGCGGACTGTCCGCCCAAACACTGTTCAGCGGACAAAGTTGGGCGAACAGTCCGCGCGTGTGTACGCGGCCTTACAGTGTTTGTTACCCCAGCTATTTATATTCCTGATATGTGCTTGCTATACCATGTACTTGCATGAAAAGTTTCCTGTTCTCTTTGTATGGTTCCTTTGTGAGAAATCAGGTCCAAGCAGTGTTTATTCCTAAATTTCTAAAACACCACCATCATGTGATGGTGGGATTCCCATAATACCATGTTACCATAATATCTTGGCATATGCACTGCCACTGCCTTTGGCTATTACTGGCAGAGCATCCTGACGTAGCAATACCATTTCTATTTTTGCATTAGCCAAAGAAAACTTAACTTGTATTGGCATGCATTACCCATACTAAATAAAAACTTTCAATATGTCTCTACTGTTAAAATGACTTGGGGAAACAAGCCCCTACACTCCAATAAGCTATATCTTCCACATTTTGAAAATAGCATTTTCCTGTGTTGCACATTCTTAATTGATTAGAAATGTTTGGCATATTTTCTAAATGTGTTATTTCTTATACAAATAAAAACTCACCAAGTGCTGTGTTTTCACATTGTAGAATGTGAATATGAATATATTGTCTACTTTTATTTTTCACTTGTTCAGGTAATATTTGAAAATAAACAATAGAAGCTGATTGGTTGCCATGCACAGCTGATCTAGATTCTGCAAACATTCAAAGACAATAAAAATTAAAAGTGCTGATCGGGACAGTCTTGTACGGACAAATTCTCAGAAGAAATCAATGTGATAAAATCACGTGTCAATTTATTAGTAACATGTAATAAATAGTGAACAATTAAAATCCCCTCACATAAATGGAACAACTGGAAAGCTTGCTCCCCGCTTTGACAATACCTTGTGAAAGCGTTTGGAGGTGGGCTGGCTTGATGAAGCGATGCTGCAATGGCAAAAACCTTTGTGCGTTCCTGAGAAATCCACAAAAAAGGAGCAAACTAGCACAAGCCAGTGTAAAGCCCCAATCAAAGCCACGGGGGTGGATGGCAAGATGGTGAGATAACTGTGGAATAAGGAGGAATGAGAGGCAGCCATGGACAATGGACCAACCACCGTCCAAAACCAGCAGACGGATACACCCGAGCGTGATGTCATACGCTCGTGGAGCACAGGTCCAGAGGCTTGAAACAGGATGGTGGAAAGTAAGCTGAGAAGAGTGGAGGGAGAGAATAGCTTTTGTATTGACAGCACATCTTGGGGCGTGGCCCTTCTTCAAGTAGTCATCTGACTGTCAGAAACCATGAATCAGACTGAGACAGAAGTACAGTTAAATCACACTTGTTTAACCTCTTCGCGCCCGCCCTATAGCCGAATGACGGCCGTAGAGCAGGCGCATTCGTCCGGGCGGTCGTCCCTGGACGGCCCGATGTTTACTTCCGCAATGCGCGCCCCCGCGGGCGCGCATCGCGGAAGCTCTGTGTTCGCCGTGTCCCCCGGGGACAGGCAAACACAGATCGCTGTAAACGGCCAATCACAGCGGCCGTTTACAGCGTGATCGGCGTGTCCAATGGGAGATGATCTCATATGTAAACATATGAGATCATCTCTCGGCGCCGCTCTCCTTCCTCGCACTGTCTGTGCGAGGAGGGGAGAGGGGAGAGATGAACGGCTGCAGCGGCAGCCGTTCTGCCTGTGGGGGGAAAAAAAAAGGTAAAAATAAATAAATAAAGTGCCATCCGCCCCCAGCAGTGCCATCCGCCCCAATGCCATCCGCCCCAATGCCATCTGCCCCAGTGCCATCTGCCCCAGTGCCATCTGCCCCAATGCCATCTGCCCCAGTGCCATCCGCCCCAGTGCCATCCGCCCCAGTGCCATCCGCCCCAGTGCCATCCACCCCAGTGCTACCTGCCCCCAGTGCCATCCACCCCAGTGCTACCTGCCCCCAGTGCCATCCACCCCAGTGCTACCTGCCCCCAGTGCCATCCACCCCAGTGCTACCTGCCCCCAGTGCCGCCTGCCCCCAGTGCCACCTGCCCCCAGTGCCACCTGCCCCCAGTGCCACGTGTCGTCAGTGCCACATAGTGCCATCCGTCATCAGTGCCACGTATCAGTGCCATTTGTCATCAGTGCCACGTATCAGTGCCATTTGTCATCAGTGCCACCTGTCAGTGTCACGTGCCATCTGTTGTCAGTGTCACGTGTCATAAATGCCACTTAGTGCCATCTGTCATCAGTGTCACGCGTCATCGGTGCCATGTATTAGTGCCATCTGTCATCGGTGGCACATATTAGTGCCACGTATTAGTGCCATCTGTCATCAGTGCCACGTTTCAGTGCCACGTATTAATGCCACGTGTCATCAGTGCCACGTATAAGTGCCACCCGTCATCAGTGCCACATATTAGTGCCATCTGTCATCAGTGCCACATATTAGTGCCATCTGTCAGTGCCACCTGTCATCAGTGCCACGTATAAGTGCCATCATTGCCACGTATCAGTGCCATCTGTCATCAGTGTCACGTGTCATTGTCCTGGTGCTTCAAAAGTGTAATAAATAGTCAACAAGTTAGATGTGTAATTTATGTTCCTAGAACACATGATGGCGCTACCTGCATGTTGGGCCTCTCTATGTGGCCAGGCTGTGAAAAAGTCCCACACATGTGGTATTGTAATACTCAGGAGGAGTAGCAGAATTTTTTGGGGGGTGTCATTTGTGGTATACACATGCCACGTGAGAGAAATAACCTATTACAATGACAATTTTGTGGAGAAAAAAAAAAAAAATGAAAAATCGTAATTTTGCAAAGAATTGTGGGAAAAAAATGACAACATCAAAAAGCTCACTATACCTCTTACTAAATACCTTGGAATGTCTACTTTCCAAAAAGGGGTCATTTGGGGGGTATTTGTACTTTCCTGACTTGTTCGGGTCACAAGAAGCGAGATAGGCCACCAGTACATCAGATGTGATCAATTTTGTGCGATTCGCACCACAGCTTGTAGACTCTCTAACTTTCACAAATTCCAAATAATATCCACTAATTTGGGTTATTTTTACCAAAGACATGTAGCAGTATAAATTGTGACCAAAATTTATGAAGAAAAATTAATAATTTGCATAATTCTGTCACAGAAACAAAGAAATATGCGTTTTTTTTCCAAATTTTCGGTCTTTTTTCATTTATAGCGCAAAAAATAAAAACCCCAGAGGTGATAAAATACCACCAAAAGAAAGCTCTATTTGTGGGAAAAAAAGGACAAAAAATTCATTTGGGTACAGTGTTGCATGACTGAGTAATTGTCATTCAAAGTGTGAGAGCACCGAAAGCTGAAAATTGGTCTGGGCAGGAAGGTGTTTAAGTGCCCTGTAAGCAAGTGGTTAACAATAATAATAATAAAAAGGTAAACAAACAAGCCGACAGCTGAACGCCAAGCTCAGAGAAGGAAGGGCTGAGCCCAGCCCTGACAGTACCCCCTCCTCAACGACTCCTCCCCCTCGGAAGACCACCAGGCTTGAGGGGAAAATGTCTATGGAAATTACGGAGGAGGACAGGGGCAAGTACATCTGAGGATGGGACCCAAGAGTGTTGCTCTGGCCTGTACCCTTTCCAATGCACCAGGTACTGTATGCACCCATGGAACCTACGGGAGTCAACAATGGACTGTACTTCATATTCCTCATTGTTCTCAGCCTGAACAGGGTGAGGATGTGGCACAGAGGTGGTAAAGCGGTTGCAGACCAAATGTTTTAATAAGGAAACATGAAATACATTTGAGATACGCATATTAGAAGGAAGGCCTAATGCATAAACCACTGGGTTAATCCGGGGAAGAATACGGAAAGGCCCAATAAACTGAGGTGTGAACTTCAGAAAGGGAACATGAAGTCGGAGGTTGTGAAATGACAGCCAGACCCTGTCCCCAACCTGTGGTCAGCATGGAGTCTGTACCTATCATTAGCATGTCCCAAAGCCTCCTGGACTTGTGCCCAAGTGGAACAAAGACAACGGAGATGCTCCGCTAATGCAGGAATACTCTGCAGAAAAAAAGAACCATAGTTCGCCATAAATGGGGACAATTGAGTAGTAAAATTCAAGGCACTATTGTGAGCAAACTCTGCCCACAGTAAGAGGTCTGACAAGTTGTTATGATGGTTAGAAATAAAGCAACGTAGGAATTGCTCCAAGGACTGATTGGCTCGATGTGCAGCCCCATTAGACTGTGGGTGATATGCAGAGGAGAGCAAGTGAAATTCCCAACTGTGCACAAAAGGCTCACCAGAACTGGGACATAAACTGACTACCCCTGTCTGAGACAATCACCTTGGGTAGCCCATGTAAGTGAAAAATAACTCCCGAGCAAAAATGGAAACCAGTTCCTTAGAAGTGGGCAACTTATTAAGTGGAATACAATGAGACATTTTCGAGAACCGGTTTACCACCAACTGTGTTGCTCTGGGAGTTGGGTAACTCCACAATAAAATCCATAGACAGGTGGGTCCAGGGCCTCTCTCTATTAGGTATGAGTTGTAGGATACCCACTAAAAGATGTTGTGGAGCCTTACCCTGAGCACACACAGAACAGGCAGCTACGAAAGGCGGTTACATGAGCATGTAGTCAAGGCCACCAGAATTGTTGGGAAATGGCCCAAAAGAGTATATTCTTTCCAGGGTGGCCAGCAGCCTTGGGAGAATGGTAAGTCTGGAGCATGGCAGTACGGAGACTCTCTGGGACAAAGCACACACGGTTTTCAGGAGGAGCATGAACCTGAGCAGCTAGAATTTTGGCACAAAAAGGAGAAGTGAGACTGGTGCAAACCATAGCCAGAATACGATCAGGAGGAATCACAAGAACCGGAACTGACTCCATCTTGGAAGTGGAGGAACATTGTTGTGACAAAGCGTCAGCCCTTACATTCTTAGTATGGGTAAGAATAAGACAATGCAATTGAAACTTGACAAGAAAAGAGCCCATTGTGCCCTTCTGTAAGAGAGGCATTTAGCCTCAGACAAGAATGTGAGATTCTTATGGTCAGTAAGAATGAGAACCGGTACCTTTGAGGAGATGTTTCTATTCTTTCAGGGCTAACATGATCGCTAACAGCTCTCTGTCACCAATCTTGTAATTGCACTCTGCAGGTGACAATTTCTTGGAAAAGTAGCCACAAGGATGCTTAGCGCTCTCAGAGATACGTAGTTGAGACAGAAGGGCACCAACTCCAGTCTCAGCAGCTTCAACCTCAAGGATAAAAGGTAACATAGGATCAGGATGTGCCAACACAGAAGCAGAAACAAAGGCAGCCTTGAGACTTAGTGAGACCAACTCTGTGGTTTATCGTCCTTTCTCGAAATATCAGTCAGGGGCTTGACCAGAGATGAGAAGTTACCCCGGGTTGGGGTCACTGTATGACTGCTGAAAGTTTCTCCGGGTCCATCAAAAAAAAAAACAGCAGTGCAAATCACATAACCCAGGAATTTAACCTGCTCACGATGGAAGTCGTACTTCTCCAATTTACAATAGAGATTGTTTCTGAAGCACACGACAGACATCTGTGTGGTGACTCTCGAGGGACTTTGAAAATATGAGGATATCATTAAGATAAACCACCACAAATAACTGCAACAAATCTCGGAGGACATTGTTAATAAATTCCTGGAAAACTGCCGGGGCGTTATAAAGGCCAAAAGGCATTACGAGGTACTCACAATGGCCTGTTCTGGTATTAAACAGTTTTCCACTCGTCGCCCTCCTTAATCCTCACGAGATTGTATTCCACTCTCAAATCAAGCTTCATGAAAATCTTTGCTTCCTTGAGGCAGTCAAATAACTCCGTAATCAATGGAATCGGATAGGCATTCTTATTAATGAAATGGTTGAGACCCCTATAATCAATACTAGGTCTCAGTTCACCTCTCCTCTTCTTCACAAAGAAGAAACCAGCACCAGCAGGAGACAAGAATTTGCGTATGAAACCTTGAGAAAGTGCATCTACAACATACTTCTCCATGGCTGTATCCTCCAAGACCTACAAAGGGTAAACCTGGCCATGAGGGGGTATGGCACCAGGTTGAAGGTCAATTACTTAATCATACGACCGGAGTGGAGTAGAATTGGATTATTTCATGATGAAGAGCCCCTATGGCCATAAACAATGGAACAGTCTCATGAGTCACATGGGCAGGCTGTCCTGTCAAGAGCCTCAATGGCAAGTGGAGTTCCACGCAGCTGCAGCGGAATTGAGTGCTTTGATGCAAAGGCAACATCAATGAACAGGCTTGCAGCCCCAGAGTCGATTAGAACCTGTATCTCAATGGACGACTAAGCCCAAGAAAGGGTAACCGAAACCAGGGACTTATCCATCTGGATAACTGGGGATTAAACAACGCCACCTGAGGTCTGTCCCCGACAGAACCTCAAGGTTCGGGTGTGCCCTGGACGGGTAGGACAAGACTTCAAAAAGTGACCTGCCTGGCCACAATAAAGGCACAATCTCTCGCTCCTCCTAAAGGTTCTCTCATCCGCAGAAAGAAGCGTGAAACCCAAGTACATGAGGGAGGCAAAGATGGGACTGCAAAGATCGGAGACAAATGTACAGGAGGCGTCTGCAAGCACTCCTTAAAAGAGAGTCTTTCTCTGAGTCTGGAGTCAATGAGCAAACGTGTTCAACTTCTCCAGCTCAGTGGGTATATCTCAGGCTGCTATCTCATACTTGATGGTATCCGAGAGATCATGAGAATAAGCAGCCATGAGGGCATCATTGTTCCAGGCAACCTCTGCTTCCAGAGTATGGAATTCAATGGCGTAATCGGCAACAGTCAGCAACTAGTACTCTGTTTGATGGACATGAGGCACTTGGCAGCAGAAACAGACCGTGCGGGAACGTCAAATACCCTTTTAAAAGAAGCCACAAACTCAGGGTAACTCAAAACAACAGGTTTTTGCATCTCCAATAGAGGGTTTTCCCCGGCCAAGGCTCTCTCAAAAAGCAAAGTTATCATGAAACATACTTTACTTATGTCCGTGGGAAATGCCTGGGGCAGCATCTCAAAGTATATCTCAACCTGGTTGAGAAACCCTCTGCATTGGACTGAATCGCCCAAAAATTGAAAAAGGAAAAATAATAAAATAAATAATTAATGCACATAAAAACAATCATAATAAAAAATATAGCAAGAAAGGTAATAAATAAAATCTTCAATAAAAAAAAAAAGGATAAAAAAATATAATGATTTGTGTATATGTACATATGTATATGCACCCAAATGCACACTCAATGAATATTGATGATATTCATAATGAAACTAATGATGGTGAAAACCTAATTAAAATTATATATATTATATAATATATGTAAAGAATACATATAAATAAAAGATTGATGTATAAAGGTTATTTTATGCTACAATATGGGTATATAGACCTATATATACATATCCACATCCCATAGCAGACATATAAATAATTTCCCATCCTCATGGCAGTAATAAAATCATTGATACTGAACCATTATGTACCGTGAATATATATATATATATATATATATATATATATATATATATATATATATATTTATATATTATCCAAGCAAAAAAGTGGAGGGAGGAGGAAAAAAAAATCAACATCTTGTGTATCAATAAACCAAAAAGGCCATCTAAGAATAACCACATGGTGCCAGTGCCTGAAACCATGTGTTATGTTAAACTACAAAAACTTTTATATGCAGCCCTGTAGGTGCACTCTGAAACTATATAGGCTGAAGGGAAATATTGTGTGTAAATAAGCATAAGAATGGTGACCATAATACACCAAAAAGGAAACAATGGACAGGGATCTAAATAATACTACGAATCTCTAGACCCTCATTCATCCCATTGGGCCTGCCTGTAATTCATATTGGCATTTTTGGAGAGAAAATGTTGAAGTGCCTCTAAGCTTACTCTGTGTGGAATTGAGGTGTAGAGAGAGACCACATCCAGTGAGGCTCACAGATAATCACTCTCCCATTTATAGTTATGTTATGTTATGTGTAAAGGCTGACCGCAGGGTAAGCCTGTATTTGTAGGAGGAGTCAGGCTGCATAAAGCCTGCCCTCCTCTGCCTCCTTCTCGTTGGACGTCGGGACTCGTTGGGGCTGACGTCACTTCCGGCGGATCGGAGGAGGATTTTCTGGCACTCACGGAAGGGGGTGCTTTTGGCCCCGCCGGCACCGTTTGTGGGCATAGGGGGGGGGGGGGCGCTTCACCCGCGGCGGTTGTCTGCACGGGGGAGGCTTTCTCCCGCCCGCCTCCCTCTCCGGCTGCCTGCTGGAGGGGAGGGGGGGGGGGTTTCTGTCAGGCTTCCCCCGTGTGTTTCTTGCATAGTGTTTGTCCACTGGGGAGCTGGTCGCCCGCCCGCCTCCTTCTCCCGCTGTCGCTGCCTGAGAGGGGGGGGGGCCTCAGGCTTCCCCCGTGCGGTGCTGCTGGGGGGGTGGCTCTTGTCTCCGTGAGGGAGCCCTTCTCCCGCTATCGCTGCCGTAGAGGAGGGGGGGTGCCTCAGGCTTCCCCCGTGCGGTGCTGCTGGGGGGGGTGGCTCTTGTCTCCATGAGGGAGCCCTTCTCCCGCCCGCCTCCTCTGGCTGCCCCAGCGGGAGGTTTCTGTCGGGTTTCCCCTGAGGGGTTGGGGTCATCGGATGTGCAGGTGGAGGTGAGCTGTTTTCTGCTCTGTTGGTGTGCCTCTTTGTTATTCCTGGGGCCGGTGGCGCCCATGTGCCGTATGGGGGGGGGATGTACCATGATTGCAATGCATCTGTGGGGCCCATCCCCCCCCCCCCGGACACCCCCGTCAGAGGCAGAATACCATCGCTGACAACCTTCATTATTCCTCCATTTTCATGGAAAGGAAACGTTCGCCTTCTGCAGGCTGGGGAAACATGAAGATTTTGCCTCGCAGTATATCATTTACATCCAATCCTCCCTCCGGGCACCGCGCTTGTCTGGGAGATAATCCTAACCGCTCACGGTGATCAGTTCACGCTACTCATGTTTTCGTTCAGTCACGTTTCCTTATCGCAGGTTTCGTTCTTGTCGCAGGTATTTTTTGTCTGATCACGATTCTCTCGCTAGTTGTGTTCCTGATCAGTTGGGTGCCATTCCTCACTATTTATTTTAATTTCCTAGCTGCGTCTCCGGCCAGGAGTTGCCCTGGGGTATGGAAAGTTTGGTTAGTCAGTTTTTCACTGATCCACAGTTTCTACTGGCTCAGGGGCTTTCGTGGATCACGGGGCCCGGGCCAGTATCTGTAGGCTCGGGTCTCAGAAGCAGGTTCCAGTGACGCACTTTCTTTTCAGCTCCAGTTGTGGTAGATTGGTTTTCCATTTGGTTGGCACTGCAGCCTTGATCATTGGGTTTTGTTTTAAATTCCAGGAAGGCCCATGACACTGCTTGGCATGTTTCCAGGTTAGGTTTCCAGTCCTGATGGTGAAACATCTAGTTCCCTTTTGCTTTCTGTTTTGTTTTAGTTTCCTTTTTTGCCTCCTCCAGCTTGTATCAGCCTTCAGCACTTTCTGGGCGTATCCAGTTAAGTCCCAGCATTTCATGCTGGATGATCTGTCAGGTTGTTTTATTTTCGGCTTTTCCGTTTGAAGCCATCCAGGTCTCCAGCGGTGGGGACTCCCTGCTGTGCTTAGCTGACTTTCCATTGTGGGTTTCATTTTATGACGTTCACATACTCTCAGGTTTATCTTGCGTTGGTCGCTGGGTTGGGCTCAAGGGGGTGCTATAGCTGGCCTTGTGGTTCCTGAAGCCAGGGGAGGGGCTACTGCCTTTCTTAGCATTTCCTTCTCTGCGGCAAAGGCAAAACTCATTTGCCGCCACTCCAGGTTAGACGTTATTCACTGGGTCATCTCGTTTTTGAGCTTTCTTCCTACTGTTATTTTTTGCCCCCTTTTAGGCATACTGACCACGTGACCTTTGGCACACTTCAGGTCTTTGTTTCCTTGTTGCTCTTTGTTTCTTTCCTCACCATCCACAGAGTGACTCTGAGTACAAGTGTAAAGGCTGACCGCAGGGTAAGCCTGTATTTGTAGGAGGAGTCAGGCTGCATAAAGCCTGCCCTCCTCTGCCTCCTTGTCGTTGGACGTCGGGACTCGTGTCCCACCCACCCATTCCCTTTTTCTTTTAATTTCATTCTTTACATTTCATACTTGGGTATGCCCCCTTTTAGGCATACTGACCACGTGACCTTTGGCACACTTCAGGTCTTTGTTTCCTTGTTGCTCTTTGTTCCTTTCCTCACCATCCACAGAGTGACTCTGAGTACAAGTATCTGTTATGTGTTTTAATCATATGACCAGAGTCCTTGATATATGATGGTAACCCAGAAACTATAGGCTGTAAAAAGAAGTTGATGTGGCAATGTAGTAGGATAGTCCAGAGGTGAAGCTATCAGTGCTAGCTACGATGAGTCTAACTGGAGGACATACGGTGAACTTGTGAATCTTTGGCAAGTGGTAAAAGTAGGGGGTGCCTCATATGTGGGGCAGGAGAAACTGGTTCTCCCTTTTGGATAATACCCTATCCTCAGCAGCCTCTACTACCAAAGACTAGGGATGAGCTCGGTGTTCGAGTCAAACGCTGTTCGCCTGTTCGGCGAATCCAGAACTTTGTGGGCCATTCACACCATGTCTGTGTGGCAATCACAGCTCACAATGCACTGCGCCATCGCAGTGCATTGCTGGCTGATGATTGGCCAAGCATGCATTGTGACCCCACATGCTTGGCCAATCACAGCGCTGACAGTGAGGAGAGCCTCAAGGGGTTTAGTAGACGCCCCACACTATATAATGCCGCCAGCGCGGCGGCCATGTGTAGTGTGTTGCGGCGTTCAGGAAGAGAGCAGGATAGGCAGGGACAGTGTCATCTTTTCTTGTGAACCTTGCGCAGTTACAGTGGGTGTATTTTGCCTCCTGCACAGTATATACCAGAAGCTACCTGTGATTGCTGGTGTTGTTCTGTTTCTAGAACACAGGCATCTGCAGCAGTTACAGTGGGTGTATTGTGCCTCCTGCACAGTATACACCTGAAGCTACCCCCAATTGCTGGTGTTGTTCTGTTTCTATACCACAAGCAGCTGCAGCAGTTACAGTGGGTGTATTGGGCATCCTGCACCATATACACCTGAAGCTACCCCCATTTGCTAGTGTTGTTCTGTTCCTATACCACAGGCAACTGCAGCAGTTAGAGTTGGTGTACTGTGCCACCTGCACAGTATACACCTGAAGCTCCCCCAATTGCTGGTGTTCAGTTCCTATACCACAGGCAGCTGCAGCAATTACAGTGGGTGTATTGGGCCTCCTGCACCGTATAGACCTGAAGCTACCCCCAATTGCTGGTGTTGTTCTGTTTCTATACCACAGGCAGCTGCAGCAGTTAGAGTCAGTGTATTGTGCCACCGACACAGTATACACCTGAAGCTACCCCCAATTGCTGGTGTTGTTCTATTTCTATACCACAGGCAGCTGCAGCAGTTACAGTGGGTGTATTGGGCCTCCTGCACCATATACACCTGAAGCTACCCCCAATTGCTGGTGTTGTTCTTTTCCTATACCACAGGCATCTGCAGCAGTTACAGTGGGTGTATCGGGCCTCCTGCACTGTATACACCTGAAGCTACCCCCAATTGCTAGTGTTGTTCTGTTCCTATAGCACAGGCAGCTGCTGCAGTTACAGTGGGTGTATAGTGCCTCCTGCCCCCCATTGTTGGTGTTCTGTTCCTATATCACAGGCAGATGCAGCAGTTACAGTGGGTGTATTGTGCCTCCTGCACAGTATACACCTGAAGCTACTCCCAATTGCTAGTGTTGTTCTGTTCCTATACCACAGGCAGCTGCAGCAGTTAGAGTTGGTGTATTGTGTCTCCTACAAAGTGTACACCTGAAGCTACCCCAATTGCTAGTGTTGTTCTGTTCCTATACCACAGGCAGCTGCAGCAGTTAGAGTTGCTGTATTGTGCCTCCTGCACAGTGAACACCTGAAGCTCCCTCAATTGTTGGTGTTCTGTTCCTATACCACAGGCAGCTGCAGCAGTTACAGTGGGTGTATTGTGCCTCCTGCACAGTATACACCTGAAGCTACCCCCAATTGCTAGTGTTGTTCTGTTCCTATACCACAGGCAGTTGCAGCAGTTACAGCTGGTGTATTGTGCCACCTGCACAGTATACAGCTGAAGCTTCTCCCAATTGCTGGTGTTGTTCCGTTTCTATACCACAGGCACCGGGAGCAGTTACAGTGGGTGTATTGTGCCTCCTGCACCGTATACACCTGAAACTACCCCCAATAGCTAGTGTTGTTCTGTTCCTATACTACAGGCAGTTGCAGCAGTTGCAGCTGGTGAATTGTGCCACCTGCACAGTATATACCTGAAACTACCCCCAATTGCTAGTGTTGTTCAGTTTCTATACCACAGGCATCTGCAGCAGTTACAGTGGGTGTATTGTGCCTCCTGCACCGTATACACCTGAAACTACCCCCAATTGCTAGTGTTGTTCTGTTCCTATACCACAGACATCTGGAGCAGTTATAGTCAGTGTATTGTGCCACCTGCACAGTATACACCTGAAGCTACCCCCAATTGCTGGTGTTGTTCCGTTTCTATACCACAGGCATCTGGAGCAGTTACAGTCGGTGTATTGTGCCACCTGCACAGTATACAGCTAAAGCTACCCCCAATTGCTGGTGTTGTTCCATATCTATACCGCAGGCATCTGGAGCAGTTGCAGTCGGTGTATTGTGCCACCTGCACAGTATATACCTGAAGCTACCCCCAATAGCTGGTATTGTTCCATTTCTATACCACAGGCATCTGGAGCAGTTACAGTTGGTGTATTGTGTCAACTGCACAGTATATACCTGAAACTACCCCCAATTGCTAGTGTTGTTCAGTTCCTATACCACAGGCAGCTGCAGCAGTTAGAGTTGGTGTATTGGGCCTCCTGCACAGTATACACCTGAAGCTACCCCCAATTGCTGATGTTCTCATCTCCCTGCAGGCCATTAGTATGTCTGGAAGGCCAACAAGGAGAGGCAGACAGTCACGAGCCAATAAAAGAGGGAAAGTAGGCTCTGTGTCTAGAGGCAACAGTGCTGGTCGTGGACACGGTGCATCATCATCAGCACGTGGCCATGGGACATGCTTGTCCTTATTTTCGGCAGCTGGACGTGTTGAGCCGCATCATGCCGAAGACTTGGTAGAGTGGATGACCAAGCCCTCCCCATCCTCCTCATCCTCTCTCACCCAGGCTCAGGGTACTGGCAAAGCAGCTGCCAACACGTCCTCTTCCTTCATCTCAATGTCATCAGTCACTCCTTCCCTAGACCCACCATGTCCTCCTGAGGAGTCCCCCAGACTGTTTTAGCACAGTGTTGGGTACATGCTCTAGTAGGATGCTCAGCGTTTTGAAGGCTTTGATGATGATACCCAGCTAGAGGAAGGCAGTAGCGTGAGCCCAGAGAGAGGGGATGCTCAAGAAGGACAGCAATCTGGCAGTCATGCTCCACCAGCTGCAGCATACTGCCATGTTTGCTCCAGTGATGAAGAGGGAGGGGATGATGAGGTCACTGACTCCACGTGGGTGCCTGATAGGAGAGAGGAGGAGTAGGAGGAACATCTCCAACAAGGCAGGATGCCATCCCAGGGCCAGCTTAAGTGCAGCACTCAGATTGAATCACACCGCAGAGCTCCGCCTGTGCAGGGCGCTGCCTCTGCACGTTATTCCATTCCATTTTCCAAGTTCTTTGGCGTGGGCCTTTTTTGAGATGAGTGCATTAGATCGCACAGCTGCTATTTGCAAGATATGTCTCAAGCATATCTCCCGTGGCCAAAACATCAGCCGCTTGGGCACCACATGCTTGATCAAACATATGTTGACCTGCCATGCAGCTTGTTGGCAAGCGTACCTTAAAGATCCACACCAAAGAACAAAGAAGACCTCTCCTGGCTCCTCATCAGCTGGGATGTCCAACCCCACTATACCTTCAGTCCTCTCTGAAACCTGCACTGAGAGGAATGAAGGTGTAAAATTAGGTGTGTCACAGCCAAGCACTTGCAGGCACATCTGACGTTCGATTGTACCAGGCAAATTTCCCTTTCCCAGCTGCTGGACCGTCAAAAGAAGTTCACTCCCAGCCATCCACATGCCCAACGGTTGAATGCTAGCTTGGCTAAATTGCTAGAACTTCAACTGCTGCCTTTTGAGTTGGTAGACTCGGCCCCCTTCCGTGAGTTTTGCAATGTGCGGTTCCTCAGTGGCAGGTTCCCAAACGCCACTTTTTCTCATGGAAGGTCAGTGGTAAGGTGCATATTAACGCTGACTCATGGTCCAGCAGGCATGGACAGGAACGCTCCCTATCTTTCACAGTGCATTGGGTGACTCTTCTGTTAGCTGGGAAGGATGCAGGACAAGGTGCAGTAGTGTTGGAGGTTGTTCCGCCACCATGCCTCCAAAATTCTATTACTGGTTGTGACACACTTCTCTCCTCCACCCCTCCTCTTCTTCTTTCTCCATGGCCTCTTCCTGTGCTTTGTCCTCGGAACCAGCGGTGCGCCGTAGGCATTCAAGGGGCTACGCAAGTACGCAGGCCGAAAGATGCCATGCCGTGCTTGAGCTGGTGTGTTTGGGGAACAGAAGCCACACTGGAGCAGATATTTTGTCAGCTCTGCAGGGGAAGGCCGAGAGGTGGTTGACGCCATGCCAGCTTAAGCCAGGAATGGTGGTTTGCGACAATCGCACCAACCTCCTCTCTGCCCTCTGACAGGGAAAACTAACCCATGTGCCCTGTGTGGCTCACGTCCTTAACCTGGTGGTACAGTGGTTCTTGGGCAGGTACCGGGCCTTACAGGATGTCCTGAGGCAGGCCAGGAAAGTCTGTGTGCATTTCCGCCAATCATATAATGCCAGTGTTCAACTGACTGAGCTCCAAAAGGAGTTGAACCTGCACAAGAACCTCGTTATATGTGACATGCCCACCAGGTGGAACTCAATGTTGGTCATGCTGCAGCAGCTTCACACGCAGCAGAGGACCATCAATGAGTACATGTGTGACTACGGCACCAGGACAGGGTCAGGGGAGTTAGTTTTTTTTTTCACCATGCCAGTGGGGCATGATCAGGGATAAATGCACTGTCCTGTCACCGTTTGAGGAGGCCACGAGGATGGTGAGCAGTGACAGTGCATGCATCAGTGACACTGTACCTCTTGTCCACCTGTTGGAGCATAAGCTGCGGGGTATAATGGACAGGGCACTTGAGGCAGAACAGAGGCAGGAAGAGGAGGACTTCGTTGCCTCTCAAGGCCCCCTTTATCTAGACAGTGTTCCTGCTTGTTCCTGCTGTCTCTCTGATCACACAGGAAGAGGACAAGGAGGAGGAGGAGGATTGTGTCAGCGTGGAGGTGGAGCCTGGCACTCAGCATCAGTAGCAGCAGACTTTTAGGGATGATTTACAGTCCCAAGCAACCCATGGACTTGTACGTGCCTGGGAGGAGGTGGCTGTGGATCATGTCATCCTTAGTGAACCAAAGGACTCCGAACCGAATGCCTCAGCTAACCAACACTGCATGGCCTCCCTGATCCTGCAAATCCTGCGGAAGGATCCTCGTATTCTTCGGATCAAGGAGAGGGATCATTACTGGAAGGCAACTCTCCTTGATTCACGGTACAAGGGTAAGGTTGCGGACCTTATCTTGCCATCGCAGAGGGAGCAGAGGATGAGACATCTCCAGGAGGCATTGCAGAACGGTCTGTGCAATGCATTCCCAGAGACTGGGAGGTTACAAACACCTGGTCCTGGACAACGTGTTGCTGAGGCTTCGGTCAGTCACAGAAGGAACAGTGGAGAAGGTGGCCGCCTGACGGATGTGTTCAGACAATTTTTTAGTTATGTTAATGATCCGTTCCAGTAACCATCACCAGCATCTGATTTACATGGTGCAGGAATACCTAGGGGCAAGGTCAGACATGGGCACCTTTCCCGCCAAAAATGCTCTGGCTTACTGAGTTTTGAGGATGGATCACTGGCCATAGCTTGAACAGTATGCAATTGAGCTACTGGCCTGTCCTGCATCCAGGGTTCTTTCGAAACACAAATTCAGTGCTGCTGGAGGCTTTGTAACCGATCCAGGGTGCGCCTGTCCTGACTTGGTTGATCGACTGACGTTCATAAAGACGAATCAGTCTTGGATCACCACCAGCTACCAAGCACCTGAAGCTAATGTAACCGAATAATAATATTTTGGAAAAGTCACTTCAAGACTGCTTATGCTGATGCTGAGTGACTATCGTGTTATGTTGACTGACTATTCTCTTCCTCCTCAATGATCCTGCTGATAGCTTGGACATTTTTGGTACCAGTGCCTAAGGCATGTAATTACAATTGTTGATGCAATGCTTTGCAGCAGGGCTCATTCCTGCACTCCAGCTAGAGTATCTGGGAGAGGTTGCAGTGATGTGGCACCAGCACCAGTGCATAAGGCCCAATTTTTCAGCCCCTGTTTAACAGGGGAATGTAATTACAATTTTTGATGCATTGCTTTGCATCAGGGCTCATTCCTGCACTCCAACGAGAGTATCTGGGAGAGGTTGCAGTGTCGTGGCACCAGCAGCAGTGCATAAGGCCCAATTTTTCTGCCCCTGTTTAACAGGGTCATGCAATTCCATTTTTTGATGCAATGCTTTGCATCAGGGCTCATTCCTGCACTCCAACTAGAGTATCTGGGAGAGGTTGCAGTGTCATGGCACCAGCACCAGTGCATAAGGCCCAATTTTTCTGCCCCTGTTTAACAGGGTCATGTAATTAAAATTGTTGATGCAATGCTTTGCAGCAGGGCTCATTCCTGCTCTCCAACTAGAGTTTCTGTGAGGTGTTTCAGTGTTGTGGCACCAGTGCCTAATTTTTCAGCCCCTTTTTAACAAGTGCATGTAATTACAATTCTTCATATAATATTTCACAGCAGGGCCCATTCCTGAGCCCACCGAGATTAACTGTGAGGACTTACATGTTGTGGCACCAGCGTCACCACCATCACAACCACCAAAGGCCCAATTTTTCTACCACTGTTCAACAATGGAATGTAGTTACAATTCTTGATATAATAGTTCACAGCAGGGCGCTCCAGCGCCCACCATGAGTCACTTTGAGGGCTTACAGTGTTAACTTGTGGCAACACCAACACCTTAGGGCCAAATTTCTGCAGAGCATATAGGGCAGTCCCCTACTTTCAGACATCCAACTTACAAACGTCTCCTACTTGCAAACGGAAGGAGTCAACAGGAAGTGAGATGAAAAAAGACGGATGGCCAAAAATTTTTTACAGGGGTGATAACCCTTCCCTGTGTTTTGCAAAAAGTTTAAAAATATATTTTTTGACTGGAGCTACACTTTAAAAATGTACCACTTCAAAATTACAAACAGATTCTGCTTAACACAACAAACATACACAGTCCCTGTCTTGTTTGCACCGCCTGTATACTGCTGTTTGGAGTATATAGGGCCTGGGGGCCCCACGCCTTTCCTTTTTTAATTTGGGTACGGGTTCCCCTTAATATCCGTATAAGACCCAATAAGGGGTGGTAATGGGCAGGGGAGGGGCTACCCATGCCATTTTTCTCACCGATTTTCATCCATATTGCCGGAAAAAGACATTACATTAAAACCACAAGCAGTTTTAAATTACTTTTTTTCCTTTTAAATGTCATTTTGTGCAGGGACTGTTCTAAACACAGGAAACACGTGCCACTTCACAGGCATACTATAGACACCCCCAAGGCATGATATTTGAAGGAATATTTCACTTTTTTTCACTTTAAGCATCATTAAAATCAGTGCTCCCGAAAAAAACTGCCTTTTTAAAAAAAAATTTGCATTGATCCATGTACGCTGGGGCAGGAGCCGGGTCCCCAAACCCCTTTGAGGACAATAAATGGCATATTAGCCTTTAAAATGAGCACTTCTGATTTTGAACGTTCGAGTCCAGTAGACTTTAATGGGGTGCTAAAGTTCGTACGAATTTTCAGTCCATTTGAAGGTTCTGGTGCGAACCGAACCGGGGTGGTATTCGGCTCATCGCTACAAAAGACTTCAATTCCACTTAGAACCATGACAAAAGGTCCCCCTTTAGAGTATCATATGTCTTTTGGTCAAATAAAAAGTGAGCCTCTTCCTCATAATCCATTCTATCTTGAATGACCAGGCTTCCTCCTTCATCAGCTTGTTTAATAACTAACCAGTTATTGTTATTTAGAGTACTTGAGTACAAGTTGGGGGGACTCGCAGACTTGGTGTTACACAAGTTCAAGAGATCTCTATAGGTAGCCTGATAGTATGTCTCAAAATAGGGACCTTTACAAGCCGAAAGAAATAACATGGACTTGAGTTTAATCCTTGTGTGAGACACCTCAGGAATACCATAATTATCACACTCCATAAGCGGCGCCAGAGCATCTTGCTGAATGAGTTCTTCAGCACTGTCAATGTTGATAGCAACTTCTCCTGATGTTTTGAGTTTTAAACTGTCTATTTGATCTTTGGCATAAAATCTTTTTACAATTAATGAACCTGTTTAATTCTTTGCATAAACCAAATTTGTTGGGTCCTATAGTTGGTGCAAAACCTAGCCCTTTTGGTAATAATAAATGTTCAGCTGTAGTTAATTAGTGAGTTGAAAGGTTAAAGATTTTAATAGTGTTAACTTCAGTGGTTATTGGCTTTCTTTTTGTTTATCCTTACAGATTTACCCTCCTCATCTACCGCTTCTATTTTTCTTTTTTCTTTTACAAGGCTGGTTAGGAACTGTACTAAAAAATGATTGGTCCTGATGTTGGAAGCTTGCACTGGACCAAATATATTAGTGCTCCCAACCTGTGCAGAGTGATCTACTGAGAGCCTCTCTGGAGAAGATATCAAGATCCCTTGCCAGAGGACTGTACCTATTATGAGAGTGAATGGAGGGTAGCAAGTGGTCAAACTCCACACAATCAATAGTTTGGATGTGAGTGTGGGGTGGTATGGGAATATTTAAATATTTGGACCATGTGACCGTGGACTGTCCTGTGTGTACATTGGAGAATGGATCTACTTGTGAATCAGGATGATTCTTATTGGGCGAGATGTATGTGATGCTAGAGGATAAACAAATATCAATAGGGTCAGCTAATGGAAGATGGTCTCACTAGGCAATTCAACCACCAGGTCAATGATGGCAGGAACACTAGTGGGTGAATTGTTGGAGAGTTGGTTGTTTCTAGAGATCGCACTGTGGGCCTGCTCAGTAGCATTATACTTTATACGTTTTTTTTGATGGTATTATTATTATTCTGCTTACAGTATTGTTTGGAAGGGCCCCTGTTGTTGTATGTAGACAAGACACAAAAAATGACAATACTTAATAAACAGCGTATGAGTAACAAAATCACCAAATCACAAAAAATTACAATACTTAATAAACAGTGTATGCCCTTGTACACACGGTCGGACATTCTGCCAACCAAATCCGTTGGATTTTGTCCGACGGATTTTGTCCGACGGATTGTGTCCGAAACTGTTGCATACACACGGTCGGACCAAGTTGTCGGAATTTGCGGTTGCCAAGAACGCGGTGACGTAAGCCGTGTACGGCGGGACTAGAAAAGGGACGTTCAGCACCACGTCCGACACCCTTTGGGCTCCTTCTGCTGATCTCGTGTTAGTAGAAGTTTGGGGAGAGACGATTCGCGCTTTTCAGATTGCTTGTCTTTGCGTATCTGATAATCAGTGTGTGCAGTCAGTAAGTATTTGTTGATCATTGTGGACTATATCTTGGTATAGTACGCTTTGAAAGGCATTTTTTATTGTCTGCTTGCTTCTACTATTCAGGTCATTCTTTCAGGCCTTGTTGTTTATCGGTGCTTTCTGGTGTCCGTTCTGATGAGCCGACCGTTTTCAAACCATGTTTCGTCTACGTACTCGTCGTAGAGTTTGTGCTGTGCAGGGGCTTCGTGTTGGGGTAGTTACTTTGACACAAGCCCGGTCCATGAACAGGAAGGGGAGGCATTTGTGGACCAAGAATTGGTTGCGCCAGCGTGACCAATTCTTGCACATGCCTTTGCTCCGTGAGATCCGGGAGAATAATCCTGATGATTTCAGGAATTATCTCCGGATGACGGACCCCGTTTTTCACCATCTGCTGGCTTTGCTGACCCCTTATATCACCAGGCAGGATACCTGCATGCGGCAAGCCATCACTCCGGAGCAGAGGCTCATCGCCATGTTGCGCTTTTTTTTTTTTAATCTATTAATTATCTTGATATGTAATAGCATAATGTCAAAAAGTGCTTCCATTTTGATTTCTTTTTGGTATTATGACACTTCTTACCTGTCCGGTGGGCTGCCAATAGTGTAACTAAGGAGGGGCTTCCCAAAGTAGCACACATTATTTAGCCATTCAGCTCTCAATCAAGTGGAGAGGGTTACCTGTCCTAAATATCCCCCGCTGATTTTTTATCAAGGGCCCATCAGATGGGGGATATGGGGGGTGGGGGAGGGATGGGGGGGTAATGACTCTCATAAGGGGACCTTAGACTTTAGGCTTTAAATACTTAGTTCCCAAAATGTTATACTAATTTTGACCAAAAATGTTGGTGTCTAATCTGCTTGCAATGTTGATTTGTCAAATTACTAATTTTTGTTATTGTTTCACTACACAGTGTCCTTCAACGCCACAGGAATGGCAGACTGTGGCCTCCTACTTTGCCAGTCGTTGGGACTTTCCCAATTGTGGAGGAGCAATAAATGGGAAGCACGTCCGCATCGTCCCACCACCCAACTCGGGGTCGTACTATTATAATTATAAGGGGTTTCATAGTATCGTGATGTTGGCGGTGGTGTCTGCGACATATGACTTTTTGTATGTGGACGTGGGGCAAAATGGACGGATGTCGGATGGTGGAGTCTTCACACGGACGGAGTTCTACTGGCATCTCCAGAGTGGCAGTCCGGGCTTGCCACCCCCAGAGGAGAATCAGGAAGGACTCCCGTTCGTCTTTGTCGCGGATGAGGCGTTTGCCCTGGCAAACTATCTGATGCGGCCTTTCCCCATGAGGACCCTCACCCCAGAGCAGAGGATTTTTAATTTCCTCCTGTCCAGAGCCCGAAGAGTGGTGGAGAACACTTTTGGTATACTGGCCAGCCGGTTCCGCCTTTTTCTTACGCCTATTCACATGGCCGAATACAAACTGAATCACATAGTGCTGGCGTGCTGTGTTCTGCACAATTTTATGAGTAAGTTCAGAGTGAGATGAGGGGACAGTCTCTTCTTCAGATAATGTTATTATGTTGTGGGTCTGCTACACATACACCTTGTTTTTGTAACTAATGTATGTAGTGCATTACTGACCAAAATCGTGCTAATTTTCTGCACCATGGCAGGAAAATGGCATGATTGTCCAAATTTACACCTCACTGTGGGTGTTTTTTACTAAAGGCACATCCACTATGCACTACAAGTGCACTGCAAAAGTACACCTGAAACTGCACTTGGAGTGCAAAGTGGAGTTGCCTTTAGTAAATAACACCCATTCTCACCGCAAACTAAAATTTTACTCCAAATACATGTTTGGCGAAATGAAAAAGGAAGCCACACATTGTTGATAATTTAACTTTTTAATCCAAGCATATTCACATGTGCGTTTAGAAATGGTTTTTACAACAAAACAAGAAATTGTGTGTATCAAAAACAGACTTTCAGCTAATTTTTGTTTACTTGGTGTTTTTGTATAAACAGGCATGTATCAAACCGTAAAATACAGAACACAGGAACTTACAAAGTTCAACTTTGAAAAGTGAAGACAATATCAGACATGAGTATGTACAAACTGGGCTGATATTGCCTTCATCACATGGGGTGTCACCCCTGAAAAATCCAAATTTGGAAGATGCACACAGTGTGTCAACATGTGCTATCTCCCATCATGGGGGATCAATGTGCATGCTTTGGGGCTGCAACCCCTTCATCTCAGACACTTTCCACAAAACACGTACATTGATCCCCCATGATGGGAGATAGTGCATGTTTACACACTCTGTGCATCTTCCAAATTTGTAATTTTGAGAAATATAATTTTTTTTGTTTAAAATATCAAAAAAAAAACCCTATCTAGTTTTGTGTGTTTCACACTCTCCCTAAAACATCAATGATGTTCTTCATTTTATTGTTAACATCATTGATGTTTTGCTGTATATTTTCCAAATGCCCATTGCACCCCATTATCTCCCCAATCAGGATCTGGGCACTTTCACTGGTAAAACGGGAATCTTCTTCCACATCACCTACAAAACAAAGCAAAAAAACACACCATGTAATAAAAATATGGTGACATACATTGATGAGCTTACCGGAAGCTCTGTTCTCCGACACTCACCTGTTGTGGTGACAATTTGCTCAACCTCCACGATCTCTCCTTCCTCCTCCTCCTCCTGCTCCTCTGTTTCTGCTTTTGGAAGTTGCCCTTCTTTGGGAGGGGTGTGGTCTCTGGTGTCCTCACACTTGCCGAGTCTTCTCTCCTCTATGAGAATGGAAAAAAGAAAGAATTAGCACACAGAGGGCAGAATTAACAATATGAACCATTGTTGTACAATTGTTTATTTTGGCCGAGCTTCAAGGTCATAACATTATTGGGGACACTGTGTTCAGCTCGAATACTTACCTGCAGAACGATGTTTTCTATGAACGAATGAAACCATGAACTTGAAAGTGGCCATTTTAAAATGCACAACATGAAATCAAAGCACATGGAGCAGGATGCAAGTAATAATAATCATATGAACACACGACAACTACTTACCTTTGTCAAGAACACACTTGATTCTTATGTACTGCTCATGCTCCCTCAGTTTCAGGTCTGACCAGCGTTTTCTCAGTTGATCCTTGGATCAGCGTACCCCAAAATTCTTATGAAGACTCTTCACAACTTTATTCATGATCTTGGCCTTTCTGATATTTGAGTTTGGGTAAGGTCTATACTTCCCATCATAGTCGGTCCTGTTCAATATGTCCACCATCTCCAACATCTCTCCAAAAGACATATTTGAGGCCTTAAATCTTCTCTTCCTGGATCGGGACGTTTCAGGCTCTGGGCTTTCCTCACCCTCCTCCTCGTTAGTGGAACTATTATTAGTGCGCACCTGTGTTCTCTCCGCTATGTGCTCTCCCCACTGCACCGGAAGCGAAGGGGCGGGGAATAGTCTAGAAAGAACGTCAGGGGCGGGCGGAGTTTCACGCATGCACACTGTATATAAAACGCAACACGCGTGTGTCGTCCATACGATCGGTGAACAGAGGGAGAAGCTGACGCGACGAACGTGCAAATGAAGGTAAAATTTGGAACCTGGTACATCACTAGGCTACACTGCTTCTAGATTGAGGCCTGCATTAGTGGAGTTTAGACTGACATTAGGGTTTGTCTTGTGTTGTGTCTTGCAGACATTATGGACGGCTTCAACGACCATAGCTTCCTCCCTCTGTTCATCGATAAATACAGAGACATGCCCTTCCTGTGGCAAGCAACACACCTACTATATAGTAACAAACAAAAGAGGCAGGCAGCAATGCTGCAACTGGTTGAGTTTGTGAAGCCGGTGGTTCCCTGGGCTGACGTCAACTATTTAAAAAAGAAAATTGGTAGCCTCAGGAGTAAATATATGAGGGAGAGGAGCAAGGTGCTGAAGTCCATGCAATCTGGAGCTTCAGCAGATGACGTTTATGTCCCCACCCTGTGGTATTATGACAGGATGCATTTTCTGGCAGACCAGGCTGAGGTCAGAGAATCCCTCTCTATTCTTCCTTCCACGCGTCCTTCTATGCTCCATTCCACACCCGATGAGTCTTCCGACGCCCAACCTGGGCCTTCCATTCAGGAAGAGCTGGGGGAGCCCAGCTTGAGCCAGGTATAGTATTGTTGTACATATTTGTGGAGTCAAAATGAATGATGTTAACTTGATTTTTGCTCCCTAATTGCTGAGTTTTGAAACTGTTTAACTTATCAATAGACAGTAGTGGCCAAAACCTTTGGGACAAGGAAGAAAAATGTGGGGCACAGAATGATAGTCTTTTCTATTGGTTAACAATTTGCAACAGTGTTGATGTGAAAATTGTGTGTTTGATGAACCAAAAACTCAAACTATGTCCCTTTTTCATACACAGGAAGAACTCAGCCAGGAACAGGAGGGTGTGGAATGCAGCAGCCAGGAGGTGGCTGTGGAAAGTGGCAGCCAGGAGGAGGCGGGGGTAAGCGTCAGCCAGGCGGTGGACAGCCAAAGGAGCCTCACTGAATGCCAGGTCCCTCCCCTCCGCCTTCCACGCAAAAGGGTGAGAAGGGGGGAAATGTTGAGGAGTCGGCCCTGAGGCTGATTGGTGAGGCTTCTGCGGCACTCCAAGCAAAACCCACCTACCAAGAGTCCTTTGCCGCCTTGGTTGCGTGCAAGCTTGATAAAATGGAGCAGGGGCAACAGATCTTGTGTGAGGAGGTTATTCTCCACACCCTCAACAAGGGTCTGTTGGGCCAATTGACACAAGAAACACACTTGTGTGGTTTGGCCCATGCCCCTGCTCCTCCTCCTCCTCCTTCTGCCACACCTCCAGCACCACAGCCACAGCCTGGAAGGAAGCGTGGAAGGAAGACCAGAGTGTGATGACCTGGGTTCAGTCTGGTCTGACAGAAGATGCAGCCTGTTGTAGTACCACAGCCTGGGAACATAGATGTCATCTGCTGCTGTTCCGAGTTTCATGGACTTCAGGACCAGACTTCTCTCCCTCAGACATGTATTCTTCAGGCCACCAATTTCTGCGTTTAAATAGTTGAAGTGTGGCCTGGGGGCCAAAGGCTTCGCTAATCTTCCCAGTTTCAACATTGCTGCCTACCTCTTTATCTGTTACTGACACCGAAATAAAGGTATTTTTTCACTTTCCAATTTTCAATTTCCAAAAAACAAAGTGAAATGAATAACAAGGGGTACCAACACTAAACAACCTCTTGTAGATTAAAAAAGTAAAACAACATTTCAAAAATAGAATAATATTGTTGTGGTAAGTTTACACACCAAAAAAAAACAAAAAAGGAGAAATGAGCAAAGAGATTTTTAGGGAATCCAAAAAAAAAACATCCAAAAAAGAATAAACAAAATCTAAAATTGTGTAGATGTGACGCAAACTAAAATTGTATTGCTGAAATGGTTAAAAAAGAGTCATGAAATACATTCGGGAGAAGTGTGTGTGACTATGAGCATCAAAAGAAGTTCATTCTTGCAGCATTGTAAAGAACAAGAGAATGCGCTTCATCAAAGAATTTTTAACATTGCAGCATGACGAATGTGCTATATCGCTTACGAGCAGTAGTTTTACCTGAACGAGCGCTTCCGTGTCGGAATTTGAATGTGAGCATGCGTGGCACCTTGTCCGTCGGAGTAGGCTACACATGATCGGAGTATGTCTGATCGGACCAGTTTGTTGGAAAATATTTCCAGCAAGTTGGAAAATTGGGTCTGACGGATATTCCGACGGAATCAGTCCGATGCATACCACGATTATCCGACAAAACGGTCCGATAGGACACATTCCGTCAGAATCTCCGACCGTGTGTACAAGGGCTATGAGTAACAAAATCACCAGGTAGAAAAGCAACAGGATGATAATAGATTAGGGTCCCAAAGATAAATATAGTCCTTGATCCAATTCAAAGTTCCACACCAAGGAATGAAATCAGATCACATTACAGTTTCCTCTAGGCAGCCTTGACAACTCCTAGAAAAGGACAGTGAAAGAACAAAAAAGTCTGGCGCCAGGAAACTGGGAACCATGTAAATGTCCTATAGGAGCCCAAAAAGCAGGAGAGGTGTTAATACAAGTGCAAACATTCAAAGGCAACCACAATTGAAAGCACTGATCAAGACAGTCTTGTATGGACAAATTCTCAGAAGAAATCAATGCGATAAAATCACGTGTCAATTGGGGGGAGTGGCTTTCCGGCTCAAGTGAATGGCCACTTAATCCCAGAGCTGTGCAGAATTGCCCAGCCTCAGCAACATAACCACGGCTTAGAAGAGGAATACACCGACCTAAATAGCAGCTCAATTGCCCCTGCACCCTCCGGTCACCATATCTAAAAGGAAGAAGGATGCTAAACCTCCTAAGAGGCTTACAGCATTCTTCTCCTCAGCGGGCCTGGCAAACAGCCAACATAGCGCTGGCGGTGCTCATGAATACACGGAGCGGCTCTCATCTCCTGCCACTAGACAGAGCCCTGCATTACAGCTGGAGTTCCTGCTCTCCCAGGACCTTAATGGTGAGTTTTCTCCACATAGCTCACCCTCCACAGCCAGCCCTGTTAAGTCCAGAGCCCGCACAGACTAACACAGCCCCCTGCATGCTCTCTCTCCCTCCTCCACAGAAATCAGCAGAATTACATGCTTTCCCAGCCTCTGAATAGTCACTCCTTGAAAGCACTATGAAAAACATGTTACTCTCTCTGAGACAAACACTATATACAGATTTAACTAACGCAGTGACCTGTCTATCTAGCACTGTACAACAGCATGACCAGCATATAAACTTCATAGAGACAAAGATGGAGGATCTCTACGCTTCCCACAATGATGTAGTAGACAGCATTGCTGATCATGATGATGAGCTCCAACTGATCATTCTTAAACTCGCAGATTTGGAGGATTGCTCCAGGAGAAAAAACATAACATTTTTCAACATTCCAAAATCGATCCAATCAGATGAATTGGTACCATACCTACAAACCATTATGTGCACCCTGATTCCTGAATTGAATGCCCGCGATCTGGAAATTAACAGGGGACATACACTCCCTAAGCCTCCACACCTCCAAGCCTCTGCAGCCAGAGATGTGCTTGCCGTATCCATTTTTTTACAACTAAATAAAGAGTCATGTACGCAGCCAAATGCATAGGAAGATTACCTGACCCTTTCTCCATGGTTGCTCTATCATGCCAGATCAAATCGACCGCCTCTCCAAACCCTTCATCAACCAGGAAATCCTTAAAGCCATCAAAAATCTTCCTCTCCATAAATCTCCAGAAGAATCTCCAGGAGAAGATGGTTATACGAATTAATTCTACAAACAATTTGCTGAACTTTTCTCACCCCTACCTCTTCAGCATTGCTGCTGCCTCTGGTTGATTACCGATAGATATGCTAAATTTGATTATTGCTACCATCCCCAAACCAGATAAAGACCCCACCTACATGACTAATTATAGACCAATATTGTTTCTTAATACGGACATAAAAATATTTGCCAAAGTTATCACAACTAGACTACTAGAATATATTCCATTCTTGGTACATCCGGACCAAGTTGGCTTTATACCCGGCAGACAAGTAGGGATGGCCTTGCGGTTTGCCCGGCGGTCGGGTCGCTGTGAATTTTGCGCGTCGCGATTCGCCAAACCGGCGACTTCTGCCACTGTTCGTGCTGCGGACATACGCGTTTACATTGTGAAAGAACTTTGACCCATGATGACACATCCATCATGGGGTACAAGACAGCCAATTGAGACATTTCAGCACATGGACAATTGGACATTCCCCCTACCTTATAAATAGACCTGATCTGGTGGCCATTTTACATTCTGTCTTTTGTCAGTGTAGGGAGAGGTTGCTGTGTGGAGCAGATACAGACTGTAGTGACACAAATCACTAGCTATTAGGTCCACAAAAGTGCTTTTAAGGACTGGTATAGGTGTACAGTATATAGGGTTCTGGTGCACTGCTGCTGACTGCTGTGCTGCTGATTGTTGAGTGCACTGCTGACCGATTCTGCAACTGTCTTTTGTCAGTGTAGGGACAGGATGCTGTGTGGAGCAGGGACAGTCAGTTTAATCACTAGCTATTACTATTAGGTCCACAAAGGCCCTTTTAAGGACTGGTATAGGTGTACAGTATATCCCCTTCCCGCCGAGTGTACGCAGATCTGCGTACTCGGCTTCCGGGGGGTATACCGCACCTGCAGGCATCATCCCGGTACCGTTTTCTTCAGCAGGCGATTGGCTTTCCAGCCATAACAACCGATGCCGCTAAAAGCCGCTCGGCTGTTATGCCGGGAGGGGACGTCCCCCCTCCCGCCGCCTCCGGCCACTGTTACCGGTGCTCCCGTTCGATCGGGAGCACCGATTCCGTGTGTGATGCTTCCGGCCGCTGGGGAGGAACTGGAATGAACCCAAAAAAACAACCAGGCTCTCACCGTCCAGCCTCGTCTTCTACTTCTCCTTCTCCTCTCTCCTCACAATTGTCCTCCACTCCACCTTCCATCATGCCATCCTCACGTTTTTCTGCAAAAAGGCAGGCTTCCGTGGGCGAAATCTTCGAGCGTAAAAAAAATAATGACGCCGGATAACCCTCTTGCCCAAAGGTTGACAGCTGGCTTGTCAGAACTGATAGCCCGCCAACTACTGCCATATAAACTGGTGGACTCGGAGGCCTTTTGAAAATTTGTGGCCATTGGAACACCACAATGGAAGGTCCCAGGAAGGAAGTATTTCTCAAAGAAGGGCATCCCAGAGCTATATGGCCATGTTCAGCAGCAAGTGAATGTATCTCTGGCACACAGTGTCGTGCCAAGATACATCTGACCACAGACACGTGGTCTAGCAAACACGGGCAGGCAAGGTATATAACTTTAACTGCCCACTGGGTGAACCTTCTGACGGCCGTCAAGCATGTAACCCATGGCACCGGTGTAGATTTGGTTTTACCGCCACAGATTGCATGCAGGCCTGCCTCTTCTTCTCCTCCTCCTACTCCATCCTCCTCCATCTCCTCCTCGGCTGACTCCTCCTTTTCTGCTGCTAAATTCTCTTCCGCTGCACCACCCAAGATCCCCAGAACCTATTTGACATGCCAGGTGAGATGTTGCGATGCTGTGCTGCGTCTGTTGTGCCTGGAAGCCAAGAGCCACACTGGCCCTGCACTCCTTTCAGCTTTGCGTTCACAGGCAGATCAGTGGCTAACACTGCTCCATTTGACAGTTGGTAAAGTGGTGTGTGACAACGGTCCCAATCTGCTTAGTGCATTGAAATAGGGCCAAATTACACACGTGCCATGCATGGCACACGTCTTAAACTTGGTCGTGCAGTGATTCGTTGTCCAATACCCTGGGGCCCAGGACATCTTGTGGCAGGCAAGGAAAATCTTGGCCCATTTCAGAAGATCTTACACGGCCATGGCTCGCCTTGCTGACATTCAGCGGTGACACAATCTGCCGGTCAGACGTCTTATTTGCGATTGCCTGACGCGATGGAACTCAACCTTCTATATGCTTGATAGGCTGCTCCAGCAGAAACGTGCAGTTAACGACCACCTGTACGAACTCTGCGGCAGAACAGGTTCTGGGGAGCTGTTTTTTTTTACCGAGTCAGTGGCTGCTCGTGCACGACGCATGCAGACTTCTGCAGCCATTCGATGAGATCACTAAACTGGTCAGTCGCAGCCATGGTGCCATCAGTGACATGGTACCTTATGCCTTCTTTATGGAAAATCTAACATTTTTGGTTCTGGGTGATGCCACCAGCCCAATTTTTCAGCCCCTGTTTAACAAGGGCGTGTAATTACAGTTTTTGATTCAATGCTTTGCAGCAGGGCTCATTCCTGCACTCCAAATAGAGTATATGTGAGAGGTTGCAGAGTCGTGGCACCAGCACCAGTGCATAGGGTCCAATTTTTCAGCCCCTGTTTAACAGGGGAGTGTAATTACAATTTTTGATGCAATGCTTTGCAGCAGGAATTATTCCTGCACTCCAACTAGAGTATATGGTAGAGGTTGCAGTGTCGTGGCACCAGCACCAGTGCCTAAGGCCCAATTTTTCAGCCCCTGTTTAACAGGGGCGTGTAATTAAAATTTTTGATGCAATGCTTTGCAGCAGGGATTATTCCTGCACTCCAACTAGAGTATCTGGGAGAAGTTGCAGTGACGTGGCACCAGCACCAGTGCCTAAGGCCCAATTTTTCAGCCCCTGTTAAACAGGGGTGTGTAATTAAAATTTTTGATGCAATGCTTAGCAGCAGGGCTCATTTCTGCACTCCAACTAGAGTATATGGTAGAGGTTGCAGTGTTGTGGCACCAGCACCAGTGCTTAAGGCACAATTTTTCAGCCCCTGTTTAACAGGGGCGTGTAATTACAATTTTTGATGCAATGCTTTGCAGCAGGAATCATTCCTGCACTCCAACTAGAGTATATGGTAGAGGTTGCAGTGTTGTGGCACCAGCACCAGTGCCTAAGGCCCAATTTTTCAGCCCCTGTTTAACAGGGGCGTGTAATTACAATTTTTGATGCACTGCTTTGCAGCAGGGCTCATTCCTGTACTCCAACCAGAGTATATGGTAGAGGTTGCAGTGTCGTGGCACCAGCACCAGTGCCTAAGGCCCAATTTTTCAGCCCCTGTTTAACAGGGGCGTGTAATTACAATTTTTGATGCAATGCTTTGCATCAGGGCTCATTCCTGCACTCCAACTAGAGTATCAGCAAGCAGTACCCAAGGCCCAATGTTTAACAGGGGCATGTAATTACAATTCATGATATAATATTTCACAGCAGGGCCCTTTCCTGTGCCCACCGAGAGTAACTGTAAGGACTTATAGTGTTGTGGCACCAGCCCCACCACCACAACCACCAAAGGCCCACTTTTTCTACCACTGTTCAACAATGGCATGTAATTACAATTCTTGATATAATCGTTCACAGCAGAATGCTCCAGCGCCCACCAAGAGTCACTTTGAGGGCTTAAAGTGTTGTGGCAACACCAACACCCTGTTCTGCCATTTGTGCAGAGCAACTAGGGCAGTCCCCTACTTTCAAACATCCAACTTACAAATGTCTCCTACTTGCAAACGGAAGGAGACAACAAGAAGTGAGATGAAAAAAGATGGACGGCAAAAATAGGATTATTATATACAGCTTACCTGTAAAATCCTTTTCTTGAGAGTACATCACGGGACACAGGAGCTTCATTACATATTGGGTTATATAGGCACCTCTGGTGATTGGACACTGGTTAACCCCCAATTAAGGAGAATTCCTCCCCTATATAACCCCTCCCATATGGGAGGCACCTCAGTTTTGTAGAAAAACAATAGGAAACCACGTAAAACCCAAGAGGGGCGGGAGCCCAGTGTCCCATGATGTACTCTCAAGAAAATGATTTTACAGGTAAGCTGTATATAAAAATCCTATTTTCTTGATCATACATCACGGGACACAGGAGCTGCATTACATAGTGGGATGTCCCAAAGCAATGCTCAGATTAACGGGAGGGAGACACAGATCATAATTATAGACCGCCATGGACCGGAGGACCTAAACTGCAGCCTGCAGTACACTACGCCCAAAGGCGATATCCTCTTGCCCTCTGACATCCACCTGATAGAATCTGGTGAATGTGTGGACTTATGACCAAGTTGCAGCCTTACAGATCTGAGCCAGGGAGGCCTGGTGATGCACTGCCCAAGAAGCACTTACAGCCCTAGTTGAGAGCGCTTTCACTTGAAAAGGAGGGATCTTCCCTTTAACACTATAGGCCTGAGAAATAATCTGTCTAATCCACCTTGAGAGAATGGATTTTGATGCCGCCGGACCCTTCCTAGGGCCTTCCGGCAAAATAAATAAGCAATCAGTTTTCCTTATCTGAGCAGTTGCCTGAAGATAGATACTGATTGCCCTAACCACATCCAAAGTGTGCAAAGATTATTCTTCTGCGGACTGTGGGTCCGGAAAAAAGGATGGTAGGATTACATCTTGATTCAAATGGAATCCTGAAACCACCTTAGGCAGAAAGGGCCTGTTGGGACGCATTACCACCCGGTCCTTATGAATAATTAGATACGGCTCTTTGCTGGAGAGAGCTGCTAGTTCTGACACTCTTCTAGCCGTGGATATGGCTACCAAGAAAACCAATTTTTTAGTCAAAAGAACTAACGAAGCCTGATGCAAAGGTTCAAAAGGTTGCCACTGCAAAGCTGAGAGAACCAAATTCAGATCCCATGGGCATACCGGAGGTTTGACTGGCGGCCTTATCCGCATAGCCCCCTGGATGAAAGCTTGCACCAGGGAATGCGATGCAAGTGGCTTCTGAAAAAACACTGACAAGGCCGAAATCTGCACCTTGATAGTGCTTACGGCCAAATTCATTTCTAGGCCTGACTGGAGGAAGGCCAAGATCCTGCTAATGACATACTTTCTAGGATGCCATTCCCTGAGTTCACACCAGGA
This sequence comes from Lithobates pipiens, assembly GCF_037356315.1. Lineage (NCBI taxonomy): Eukaryota > Metazoa > Chordata > Amphibia > Anura > Ranidae > Lithobates > Lithobates pipiens. The sequence goes on along the minus strand of NW_027507718.1, from coordinate 66,017,550 downwards.
AACATATGCCCTCCAGATTTTGTAGTAAATAAGCCTGGAGGCCGGCTTTCTGGCATTGACCAGAGTAGAAAGGACTGGCCCCGAAAGGCCACGGTCTCTCAGAATGTGGGTCTCAGCAGCCAAACTGTCAAATTCAGACTGTGTAAAGCAGGATAGTAAATTGGACCTTGTGAGAGCAGATCTGGCCGGAGAGGGAGGATCCACGGCCTGCCTACTGCCAACTTCATGATCTCTGCGTACCACGGTCGCCTGGGCCAAGCCGGGGCTACCAAAAGAACCGACTTTGTCTCCCTCTTGACTCTTCCCAGGAACCGCGACAGAAGCGGGCAGGGGAGGAAGGCATAAATCAAATTGTACTGATCCCAGGGAACTGTCAGAGCATCCGACCCCTGAGCGAGTGTATCTCTTGTCCTTGACACAAATTTGTCCAGTTTTCTGTTGAACCTGGACGCAAACAGATCTACGTCTGGAGTATTCCACCTGCGACATATGTTCCAAAACACTTCGGGGTGCAGAGCACATTCTCCTGGGCACAACTGCTGGCAGCTCAGAAAATCCTCCTGCCAACTTTCCACTCCTGGAATGAAGACTGCAGAAAGGCATGGAATATGCCTTTCTGCCCAGACAAGTATGCGATTCACCTCTTTTTGCACAACCAGACTCCTGGTACCGCCCTGGTGATTGATATAGGCCACTGCTGTGGCATTGTCGGACTAAACCCGAACAGGGAGACCCCGTAGTCTGAAAGACCAGTTTATGAGAGCCATATAAACTGCCTGGATCTGGATCTGGAAGACATTTATGGGCAATAGCTTCTCGATCGCAGACCATTTCCCCTGCGAGCACGTCTCCTCCAACACTGCACCCCAGCCTGTCAGGCTGGCATCTGTCGTAATAATCTTCCATGGAAGAGGAAGAAAAGTTTTGCCTTTCAGAAAATTCTCGGTTTGTAACCACCAGACGAGACTCTTGCGTGTCCCTGGGGATAGACGCATAGGAAGATCCAAGGACTGGGGCTTCCTGTTCCAAGCCGCAAGGATGCATCTTTGCAGAGGCCTTGAGTGGAACTGGGTGAATGGAACGGCCTCGAAGGAGGCGACCATTTTCCCTAACAGTCTCATGCACAACCGAATGGGGGAAGATCTTCTGCCCAGAATTAGGTGCACCAGATCCCCAATGGCCAAGGCTTTTGGCCTTGGTAGAAACACCTTGCCCTGAGCGGTGTCGATAACCATACCCAGGTATTCCAACCTGGTAGCAGGCTGTAGGGACGACTTTTCTAGGTTTATAATCCAACCTAGGCGTTCCAGGTGTTCGAGCGTTCTGGTAACACTGTGGTTCAGGAGTGCTACTGTTTTCTCTATGAGAAGCAAATCATCTAGATAAGCCATGACGGCTATACCCTGAGCTCTTAGGTTTGCCAAGAGAGGGTCCAGAATCTTTGTGAAGACTCGAGGGGCCGTAGCGAGCCCGAACGGCAAGGCCACAAATTGAAAATGGTGTTGTTCTACCGCGAACCTTAGATACTTTTGATGTGCGGGAAAAATTGGCACATGGAGATATGCATCCTTGATGTCTATTGATGCCATAAATTTTCCCCTTGCAGGGAGGAGACCACAGTGCGAATTGACTGCATTCGGAAGGACCGGATGCGTAAAAACCGGTTCAGATCCTTCAGATCCAGGATAGGTCTGACACTTCCATTTGGCTTTGGAACGGTGAAGAGATTCGAGTAAAACCCTGAACCCTGTTCTTTTGGGTCCACTTCTACTATCACCCCCTGGGATAGTAAGTGATCTAAGGCCAGAAATAGCGGTCTTCGCTTTACTGGGTCCCTGGGGATCCTTGACCTTAGAAAGCGAGAAGGTGGAATCTCCTGAAACTCCAGCTTGTAGCCCAGAGATACCGAAGAGACCACCCACTTGTCCCGGATCTCTTCCCGCCAGGCTTCCACAAACTGCAGGAGCCTTCCCCCCACTCGGCCGAGCGGGGTCGCCCCTTCACAAGGAAGCTTTTGGGCTCTGCTTGGCAGGCTTTCACCCCCAGGATTTCTTCTGCCCCTGGGCCCGGCCTTGAGCCTTTCCTGTAGAGGGGGGTTGAGAAGGCCGTCGCCGCTGCTTAGAGCTTGATGCTTCGGGAGAGAGAGAACGCCTAAATGATGGACGTTTGCTCCTTTTGCTTGGATGGAGAGTAGATTTACCCCCTGAAATTTTTTGGACGAATTTGTCTAATTCTTCTCCAAACAAACGTTCCCCTTTAAACGGGAACCCAATCAAATGCTTCTTGCATGATAGCTCAGCTGCCCAATTCTTTAGCCATAGGGCCCTTTGCATGTGTACCAACAGGAGAGACAAACGAGATGCTTGTTGGACAGAATCCAAAATCGCATCAATCATGAAACAGAGAATTTGAGGTATTTCTGCATAATTCTCCACTTCCTCACTGGGAAGGAGGCCAAGCATCTGCTTAACCTGTTCCTTGAGGAACTGACACAACCCCACAGCTGCGACTGTAGGCTGCACTACAGCGCCAGTCATGGAAAAGAAGGCTTTTAATAATGTTTCCAGCTTCTTATCAGTTGGATCTTTAAATACCTGAGCATTATCCAAAGGACAGGTCAGGTTTCTATTCACGCAAGAAACAGCCGCATCGACAGATGGGACCCCCCATTTCTTGGTGAAACTTTCCTCCAGAGGATAAAGCATAGAAAACCTTTTAGGAGGAGCAAACAGTTTATTGGGATCTCCCCAATCCTCATACAACAATTTATCCATTAAAGGATGAATTGGAAAGGAAAAGGCAGTCTGTGGGATTTTCCTGACTCCCAGGGAAGAAACAGAGGACGTAGCGACTTCAGAAGCAGGCATTCTGAATGTGGTACGCACCAATTCAGTATAATACTGCACCTGTTTTCTGAGCGCCTGGGAGGAGGGGACTCTCTCCTCTTCCTCTGATTCATCCGACTGCACAAGATCCCTGTCCCAAGATAGGGGTCTCTCCTCATTGTCAGAAGTGTCATCTGAAAGAGGAATCTCAGCAGAGGGAGGGAATCTACCCCTTTTCCTGCTATCTTTCAGGGAAGCTGAAATAAAATTCATGATTCTCCCTTCAAAACCCTCCAATGTAGCCCTAAGGGAGTCCTCAGTGACGTATACCGGGGCTGAAACATTAGGAGAGGCTGCAAAACCTGACAGGGGCACTGACTCATCCTGTGAGGCTGGCTCCAGTCTTGCAGGGGGGGATTGTAACCTACAGGCATTTTTAGAACCCCTAGACCTAGGTGGTGACTTACCAGTGCCCTTGTTACCTCCCCCTGAGACCCTCTTATGAGGAGACATAGTCCTAAGCTACAAAGCAGAGGTACTAGTACAAAGTGCAATCACTGTTGTGCTTAAAGTGGTTGTATACTCGATTTTTTAACTTTTACCTACAGGAAAGCCTATAATAAGGCTTACCTGTAGGTAAAAAAAATATCTCCTAAACCTGTACGGTTTAGGAGATATTCCCCTCGGTATGCGCCGCTGACTGCAGCGGCGCATGCGCACAAGGGGATTCTCGGCCTGAAAATCCGGCAGTGGCCAGCCGGCCGGCCGGAATGAAATCTCCCGCGCGCATGACGATATCGCAGCTCTGGCCACTCACAGCGCCGGAGCCGCGATACCCGGAAGAAACGCCGAGGGAGCATGTCAGTGGATCGGGCCAGATGTCGGGGCCTCGTTCTAAGGTAAGTATTTCCTAATGAGCTAGTATGCGGTGCATTGCAGGTTGCAGGTTTTTTTTGCTTTGCAGGTTTAAAAAAAAAAAAAATATGCGGGTTTACTACCGCTTTAAAGTCTCACAATAAATATATATGCTTAAACTGCACAACCTGATGTTGAGTAGGTGTCTTAGGCCGCGTACACACGGGCGGATTGTCTGCCCAACTTAGTCCGCTGAACCGTGTTTCAGCGGACAATCCGCTCGTGTGTGGGCTTCAGCGGACTTTTTCAGCGGACAGTCTGACGGACTAAGTCTTTCGGAATTTCCGTAATTTTGTCCGTCCAAACTTGGTTTCAGCGGACAGTCCGCTCGTGTGTAGGCAAGTTGGACGGACTAAGTATGGCGCATGCTCAGAAAGGATTTACACGCCGAAGGTTGCATTGCAGTGTATTGGATGTCGAATTTCTAGTCCCGTCGTACGTGCCGTACACGTCATCGCGCAAGCTTTTGGCAGACTGTCTGCTCATCGTGTGTGGTCAAGTCCGTTCATTCAAAAGTTGAACGGACTGTCTGTCGGATTGTCTGACGAACTTAGTTGGGCAGACAATCCGCCCGTGTGTACGCGGCCTTAGGTTTGCCTGGATCCAATCCCTTGGGATGCTTACTGTCCACAGCTCCTGTGTCTCCACTTACAGCCCCCTGATGCTCTGGGCTTTTTAAAACTGCCGCCTGGTGCCTGCGCAGTACAGCGCCGTGCACACCGACGTGCACGGCTCGCAACCACACTCCCCCCTTCTCCATTAGCATGGGAGCGCGCTCGGCGCACATGTACGCGTGTGCACGAGGACCTCCGGTATCCAGGGGGGAATGGAATCGCCATCGGAGCTGCGTGGGACCCCCAGACTACGTGGGACCCCTGTATTACCTTCATTGTGGCAGAGATTGCAGTGGAGACGTGAGTCATCTGGGAGAACCAGGCTTCACTGAGCGTGTGTATCTGAAAGGCATGTAAGTATGCATCAGGCTGCTCTTACTCCCTCTAGTGGTGGAAACCAGGTAAGACATACAACTACTCAATGAAAAAATCCATAATATAATTTATATAGGATTAACTTCCCTTACCTGTCCTCGCCGCAGGAATTGCTGAAAACAGACAGATTCCAGCCTTCACCCATCACGGCGGGCAGAGTTGTGCCAACCTTCAGGTTTTTTTGGGGTTCCTTCTCAGAAGAACCTCCTACCTGGACCTTGTAAAAGACTCTGCCAGAAACTTTCGTGCCACTATGTAAATAGTACACCAAGTCTGGTTTTCCCAGAGCCCAGTCTTCCAATAGGAGAGGACTTACAGGCAAAACCTCGTTTCTTCGGATGATGAGGCCCGGGTACCATATCATCTTGGGAGTCAAAATATCGGCCCGAGGAACGGGAACCAGGATGGCTGCTTGAGTCCTGAGCTCCCGCACGAAGAGGATGAATTTTGCCTTCTGGGGACAGTTATCAACCCGCAGCATCACCCGAATCATGGGGAAATCTAACAGGGGCACCCCTGCTCCTCGTACGCTGAAAGAACCCGGTACGCAGCTGGGCAAAAACATCCCGGAGCTATTCCGCTCCCAGCAGGTGCACAACCACGAGGCATCACAGGCCTCCCAGACACCGCGGGCCTCCTCACCGAGCTCGCGTAGCAGCCTTGCCGACCTGCCGATAGATGAGGACGATGCTCCGGAACGCCCCTTCGGTTTGCTGGATCTCCAGAAGGACCTGCAGAAAGTGGCCATGGATATTAAGCACACGCTGGCCGCCGCAGTCTCGGACTTGAAGGCGGATATACACGGCATTACTCACCGCATTGTGGAAGTAGAGCAGGCCTCACATACTCATGCGGAGGCTATCAGGCAAGTACAGAGGGCTTATGACGCCCAACTCCCCCACATATTTGAACTCCATCGCCAGGTAGAAGACCTCGACAATAGGGGTCGCAGGCATAATGTGAGGGTGAGAGGGGTCCCTGAAAACATAGACTCGCCTGCGCTACCACAAGCCATTTGCTCTATATTCAATGACTTACTAGGCCGCCCTGCAGACTCCCCTATAGAGATGGAGAGACTACACCGGGCGCTGAGACCCCCCCCTCGTGAACCTGATCCCCCGAGGGACATTATATGCTGTATTGTGAATTTTCCTCTTAAAGAGGAAATCCTTCGGAAAGCGCGCGAAAGAGGCCGCGTTATCTTTAATGGAGCGGACATTAAACTGTTCCAGGACCTTTCCCCCATAACATTGCAGAACAGACGCGCACTGCGCCCCCTGCTGGAGGTCCTGCGCACGCGAAACATCCAATACAGGTGGAAGTTTCCATTCTGCCTGTCGGCTTCCTCCAGGGGCCGTACTGCCTTGCTACGCACACCGGAAGATCTGCCTGTGTTCTGTGACCAGCTTGATATTCCCAGGGTGGACATTCCGGAGTGGTGCGCCTTCTACTTCCCATCGGAACCGTGGAAGCCGGTCTCGCATGGCCTATCGCCCAGACCCCACAGGCAGCACTCGAGACGCCGCAGATTGGACCCAACGTCACCGGCTGTTCGTCCTTCGCGACGGGATTCATCCGGGCGCAGTCCAGGACCAGCTGCGACTCCCAGACGGGATCAACAGAATGTTTAATTGCCTTGGCTTAGGCCTACACTGGGTGGGTCGTAACTGATGAACATATACTTTTTGTGGCCTTTTTTTTTTTTTTTTTTTTTCTGTTGTTGCTCCCCCTTTTTCTGTCCCCCTCCTGTTTCTGATTCCTCCAGGAGCTTGGCATTGCCCCCCTCTCCGGATTCTGCAGGTCATCCCTATACACGGGAAGCGGACGAGCCCTTCTGCGATATGGTCCTCTGCTCGCAATTACACTGGACCCATGCTCCTGCACCATGACCCCAGGTACTCTTTTTGTTTTAAATTTTTATTATTTTTCCTTTTTGATTCAGATGATTCTGTCTCTCCCACACCTACCCTACACGGGAAACCAGGATTGCTTTTGAACTTTTTGTATGTTTTTCTCTGGACTTTACACATAAGTTTGTTTGGAAAAAATTTTTTCTTCATTTTTTATTTTTTTTATTGCTAGTACTTTCTATGAGGGACATGCCCACATGCCCGACTAAGATGACTCCGCATCTTGTACCTGTTGTCTGTAATTTCTATGTTGATGATGGTGGGGGGGGGGGGGGGGGGGGCTGGACCCTAGCCGACCAGAAGCCGGGTGAAATTGCTACAATCACCGCCTTGTTCCTCCCAGATCCAGCACCGCCTGGCTTCACTATTCCCCGATTGGTATTTGGCTAGTACTGGCTTCCCGGTGTGGGCCGAGCCCGCCCCCCCCGGTGGTATTGGAATCCCCCATGAATATACCTCACTGTTGTGTAAGAGGTTTGTCAGGGCCCCCTTAGGGGTGGGGTTGGGTTAAGCTTTGGGTACGGCTCAGTTGCCGATGGGGATTCTGGATTTTTTCCTACCCTTTAATGGGGTGATTTCCTTCCCCTCCCCCGCGCGCCTATTCCGGCGTTCCCTGGAGCTCTACCTCTAGTCCCCGGTGAGACGGGATACCCCCCCCTGCGGACTCCACCGGCTGCCGAGTTCCCGGGCTTTGTTACTAAGTTAAGGGATCTCGATACCCAGGTTTTAACAGGAAGATAGTACGTTGGTTCAGGAGAAGACCACAATGTTTGCAAGTGTAGGGGTCGTGTCCTGGGCTGCTCTACTTATGCTTCCCGGTAAATTCCCAATGTCACCCGTAGCCTCTCATACAATTGCTCTGCGAGGGGGATCTGAATGCTGATGAATGGCTCCTGGACTCTGGAGGGGGGACCTTATGGCTGAATCTACAGCAGGCTTATAACCAAGCCTCATGGTTGTTGTGTTAACTGTTTATTGTACTAGTTTATACACGTTATGTTAATCCTCTGATCCACCCGGTGAATCACATCGTTTTTCTATTGTTGTTTTGAAATTGTTGATCTGCTGCTTCTGAATCCCCTGAGTTCTTTACCTGAACTGCGGACTTACTCGATAGTATTGGAAGCACTGTTCTGATGTCCCATTTCCTACTCTCATAACATCTAGTCCTCATAGGTGCGGAGCCGCTTGGCTTCTTTTCATTCCCCGGCTCCCACACAGCGGTACCCTCGGGCACTGGCTGACACTCCGGCCCGGTTTTTTAGGTGGACGGAATTCTCTGTTCCCACCTCCGGTATTTCGAGGTACATAATCCTTTCTGTACCTCAATTAAACTAATCCACTTACCTCCTTGGTGCAAGGCCCCAGTCACTGCCACTCTCCTCTTCCTGTCATTGTTCTCCCCCTTATACCTCTCCCCCTTCTCGCTTCCTTTATCTCGCTTATTAACCCCCCCTTCCCCCCTTGTGGGGGTGTTTTTTCTCTCTGCTGGGTTTTTTTTTTTTTTTTTTTCTTTCTCTTTTCTCTTTTTCTTTCCCTATCTCTCCCTTCTCTCCCTTCTCTCCCTTTCCTCCTTTTCCTAGGGTCCGCTCTCGCCCTGGAACCTCAGTTCACGGCGAGCCCTATTGGCCGCCTCAGAGACTACTGTACCCACATTACTACTACGTAGGATCCTTATCTTTACCGCCCCATACAACATAGGATAACATGCAACCCGGAAAAGCTCTTCAGAACCAACTTACTTTAAAATGTGTTTCGCTCAATGTAAAAGGTTTGAACCTCCCTGAAAAAAGATCGCAGATGCTCACAGCCTTGACCAAACACAGAGCCCATTTCCTCTTTCTTCAAGAGACCCACTTTCGTTCGGATTCTATACCCAAGTTAGCTAATCGCACATATACCTCGGTAGTACACTCTACGAATCCAGACTCCAAAACGAAAGGGGTGTCCATACTAATTTCTAAATATGCTGACTTCCAATTATCCGACTCTTTAATTGACCCAGAAGGCAGATACCTCTTTCTTAAAGGTACGTACGCCTCCAGGCCTATTACGCTTGCCAATATATACTCCCCCAACGCACACCAAGTCTCCTTTTTCAGGAAGGTATGTGATCTCCTATCTACATTCCAGGAAGGTATAGTCCTATTAGGCGGAGATTTTAATACCCCACTGAATCCCATCGTTGATACCTCCACAGGCGTGTCTGCGCTGCCCTACAGAGCGCTGCGACAGCTCAAACTGCAATTACAGGGCCTTTCTCTCCATGACACCTGGCGCACCTTGTTCCCACATGGCAGAGACTATACCTTTTATTCCCCACCGCACTTGAAATACTCTAGAATCGACTACTTCTTTCTAACTCAAACTGACCTTTCCCTCCTTACGCGAGCCTCAATTGAACCGATGTTTCTTTCGGATCACCACCCTATTACGGTGACCCTTTCTTTCCCTGACTTGTTGCACAAGACAAAGACCTGGAGACTGAACCCCTCCTTGCTGAAAGACCCGGTCACATTACAACAGGTTCAATCCCGAATACAATTGTATTTTGCAGAGAACTGTACTCATGACGTGTCCCCCGTTACAGTATGGGAAGCTCATAAATGTGTCCTACGGGGAGAATTTATCTCCTTGACAACGAAAGCCAAACGGGCGCACCAAGAACGGATTAAATCCCTGACTGATACCATTAGTAGACTAGAGACGTCCCACAAACACTCAGCCTCACAGGCCACACTCCAAGAGTTATTATTCAAGCGATCCACACTGCTAGATGAACTGGGGAAACAAACAAGGAGGCGCTACGTTCTCAGGCAAAAAGTGTTTTACGAACACGGCAACAAGAGTGGGAGACTCTTGGCACGCACGATACAGGCCTCTAAGGCCCAGTCCACAATTCACCATATACGTGACAGACAAGGCACACTTTTCTCCAAGAACGAGGATATAGCCAGACAGTTTGAACTATTTTACTCTGACCTTTACAACCTATCGACTGAACACCCTGGCCCTGACTCCTCGACTACCCGTGTTGACAAAATACAGAACTTCCTGGAACAGTACTGTCCGAAACCCATCACCAGACAACAAGCTGAAGGCTTGGACAAGCCCCTGACTGTGGAGGAATTAAACACGGCCATTGGCCAAATGAAAGTAGGAAAGAGCCCAGGTCCAGGCGGCCTTCCACTTCAGTACTACAAATCCTTCCTAGAGGTCCTATCGCCTAGGATGATAACGACCTTTAACTCTCTTGCTCTTCCCCAGACCTCTACGGGCAGGCTATTGGAGGCCCACATTGCGGTCATCCTGAAGGAGGGCAAAGACCCAACCTCGGTCTCTAATTACAGACCCATTTCACTCTTAAACGTGGACATCAAATTGTATGCCAAGATGCTTGCCAACAGGATTCTGCCTCTCATACCCAACCTCATTTCTCCCGATCAGGTGGGTTTTATTCCAGGTAGGGAGGCGAGGGAGAATACCACACGTACCCTGAACCTTCACCACTGGCTCACCTCCTCAAGAACCCAGGGATTTTTTCTATCCTTAGATGCTGAGAAGGCTTTCGACAGAGTGGCCTGGGACTACATGCGGGAAGTGCTGAAGCGGATAGGTCTTCGGACCCGCATGTGCTCATACATAGCGGCGCTTTACTCTAACCCCTCGGCGAGGGTGAAAGTGAACGGCCACCTGTCGAACGCCTTTACCATTAGCAACGGGACACGCCAGGGATGTCCTCTCTCGCCCCTCATTTTTGTCCTAACTCTAGAGCCCCTATTGATTAAACTTAGGGCGTACCCCGATATCAAGGGGATTTCCACACCACATAACGAATTTAAAATAGCGGCATTTGCCGATGATATGCTCCTATCGCTTCAATCGCCTCGTGTCTCCTTACCAAGTTTGCTGAAAGATATGGCACAATTCTGAGCCTTGTCTAATCTAAAGATCAATCTCTCCAAGTCCTATGCCCTGAATGTCTCACTCCCCCAGTCTGAGGTGCTACACTGCCAAGATTCCTTCCCTTTCCTTTGGAAACAGGACTCCATCCCGTATCTGGGCATTCATATACCCAGGAGGCTCTCTGAGCTTTACCTTCACAACTTCATACCCATTCTATCCAAAATACAGTCAGATTTGAGGGACTGGGCCAATCTCAACGTCTCCTGGTTTGGGCGCTCAGCTCTTGTAAAAATGATAGTTCTCCCGCGCTTACTCTACTTGATGCAGACAATCCCCATTCACCTCCCCCCATCCTTCTTTTCTGCGTACAAGAAAGCATGCACCGCATTCATATGGAAAAACGGTCCTGCACGCATCAGCTACTCCCGTCTCACACGCCCCAAAAACAAAGGGGGAATAGGGTTACCTGACATACATAAGTACTACCTAGCTTGCCACTTAACTAGATTGGTGGACTGGAAGGTTTACAAACGCAAGAAACCGTGGGTCATATTGGAAAATGCTTTCACCAACTCTCTTTTGCATCTCATCCCTTGGACAAAACCCTCCTTATGGCCCCGAGACTTGGTGACGCACCCCTTTATCTATCCTACATTGGCGACCTTTAAGAAGTCCATGGTGCCCTTTCATTTGTCCTCTTACCCAGGCCCCCTGACCCCCCTGCGAGGGAACCCTGACTTTCCCCCTGGTGCATCTGGAACGTTTCTCCAAGGGGAATGGCCTCATGAGGAAATTCTGGCGCACCAACTTTTTCACAGGGGACGTTTACGTCCCTATGAGGACCTAGTAGCCTCATCGCACACTGAAACATTCCCTTTCTGGACCTACAGACAGCTAAGACATTTCCTCATGTCGCCAGGCCCCTCGCTGCAGTGGAATAGACAGTTTACTGACTTTGAATCCTTACTCACACGCTCTTCCCCCCAAAGGCATCTGATTTCATTCATTTACACCTTACTGCAGGGTAACTGTTCCACCTACGGCGGCGATGCGTCACGACTGTCCTGGGAAAGGGACCTTCAGGTGTCCCTCACGGATGACAACTGGGAAGATATATACACACACATTCACAAAGGTTCATTAAATGTAGCAATACAAGAAAATTGCTATAAGATTGCTACCAAATGGTACAGGACCCCGGCCCTCCTGCACCAATTCTCACCCACAATCTCCAACATCTGCTGGCGCTGCGGGAGGGCGGTGGGCTCAATGCTCCATATCTGGTGGGAGTGCGCTCTAATCCAACCATATTGGAATGAGGTGCATACCCTGACAACGCAAGTCACTACACTCCCCCTAGATTTTAACCCAGCGCAATACCTCTTACATCACTCGACCTTGCCTAAGAGACTCTACCATAAGTCCCTTGCTATGCATATGGTCAATGCCGCGAGGCTCTGCATTCCGGTGCATTGGCGATCGAAAGACACACCATCCATTAGGGAGTGGCTAGTTCGGGTCTCGAAGATCGAGGAAATGGAGGAACTGATTCACATCTCCCAAGAGCGCCTGCAGAGTTTTACGGCCACCTGGGCCTGCTGGATCCATTTTAAAACCACAGAACACTACAAATCCTATTTCGTACCCCCTACCGGGCGATCCGGTTCGACCTAGCGGGACACAGCACCCGCAAACCCTTAGTGGGGGCTAGGGCGAAGAGCGGACCCTACCCTTTTCTCCTTCCCCTTCTCTCACCTTCCCACTTCTTTCCTTTCCTTCTCTTTCATTATTTTTCTTTTCTTCCCCTTCCTACCTATTCCTCCCTCCTTGTCGCTGCTCGTGACTGACCCCCTTTGCACTAATGAGTTCTTTGCTCACCCAGGTAGTGATTTAGAAATCAGCCCCCTTTTGGAACCACATCTTCCACTACTTGGGCCTGGTAGCATTCTCCATATTGACACTGGTTTGTCCGCCAGTGGGGGTTAGCCCCGGGTGGCGGCTCGAGCGGGGAGAAAGATGTAGTGGTAAGCTTAAATACATGATTAGCTACCTTGAATAATATATGGTTTTACCCCAATGTCATACCTAACTGTTTCATGCATTGTAAAATGTTATGTTGACTGTACTGTAGGGCATACTGCCCTTGTAACCCTTTCAAGAACTCAAATAAAAATATATTTTTTGTGGAAAAAATAAAATAAAAATATCGGCCCGAGATATGGATCCGGTTTGTTGTAGCCCTTAGGCCCCCGCAGGGACCTGCACAGAGCTTTCTTCATAGCACATGTTTTACGTGACCAACCACCAGAGACACTGGCAAAAAAACTGAGGTGCCTCCCATATAGGAGGGGTTATTTAGGGGAGGAATTCTCCATAATTGGGGGTTAACCAGTGTCCAATCACCAGAGGTGCCTATATAACCCACTATGTAATGAAGCTCTTGTGTCCCGTGATGTATGATCAAGAAACAAATTATACAGGGGTGATAACCCTTCCTTATGTTTTCCAAAAAGCTTAAAAATAGATTTTTTTGACTGAAGCTACACTTTAAAAATGTACCAGTTCAAAATTACAAACAGATTCTACTTAACACAACAAACCTACACAGTCCCTGTCTTGTTTGCACTGCCTGTATACTCCTGTTCTGAGTATATAGGGCCTGGGGGCCCCACGCCTTTCCTTTTTTTAATATGGGTACGGGGTTCCCCTTAATATCCATACAAGACCAAAAGAGGCTGGTAATGGGCAGGGGGGGGCTACCTATGCCATTTTCTCAATGATTTTCATCCATATTGCCGGAACCAGATATAACATTAAAACCGCAAGCAGTTTTAAATGACTTTTTTTCCGTTAAATGTCATTTTGTGCAGGGACTGTTCAAAACATGGGAAACACGTGGCACTTCAGAGGCATACTATAGACACCCCCAGGCACGATATTTAAAGGAATATTTCACTTTTTTTTCACTTTAATCGTCATTAAAATCAGTGCTCCAGAAAAAACTTCAGTTTTTAAAAACATTTTATTTATTGGGAGCCAGGTCCCCAAACCCTTTTAACCACTACAATACAGGGCACTTTCACCCCCTTCCTTCCCAGCCCAATTTTCAGCTTTCAGCGCTCTAGCGCTTTCAGTGACAATTGCGCGGTCATGCTACACTGTACCCAAATGAAATTGTTATCATTTTGTTCGCACAAATAGAGCTTTATTTTGGTGTTATTTATTCACGACTCCGTTTTTTTTTTTTTTGCGATATAAGCGCAAAAATAGCGGAAATTTGGAAAAAAAACAATATTTTCTTTTTTCTATTTGAAAAGAAATCCAATAAAATCAAATTTTGTCATAAATTTAAGCCAAAATGTATTCTGCTACATGTTTTTGGTAAAAAAAATTCCGTTAAGTGTATAATAATTGGTTTGTGTGATCACGGACATATGTACGCAAATGATCATGTACATATGTGTGCAGGTGATCACGTACATATGTGTGCAGATAATCATTGGGACATGTGATTTTAGTGGGACATATGTGGGGGACATGTTTTTATTATTAGGGACATGTGTTTTTATTATTTGGGGACATGTATGTTTTGGGGACATGTGTGTTTTGGGGACATATGTGGGGACTGTGTTTGTACTGTGTGGTGTGTTGTGTGTTTACACTACACTGATGATCAGTGAGTAAAAAGCTGTAAAAAGCAGCCCATACTCACTGATCATCAGCCGGCTGCAGCGTTCTGCTCTCCTCTCCTCAGCGGTGACTTCCGTGTGAGGAGAGGAGAGCCGATTGCCTAGCAACCGGCTGTTTGTTTACATCACATGACGGCCGTGATTGGACACGGCCGTCATGTGATCAGGAGGGCCAATCACAGAGCCCTCCTGCCGATCTGAGATGTGCCGTGTCCGGGTGACACGAGCACATCGGGATCGCGCCGCTGCGCGGGCACGCGCGCGCGCGATCCCGCTACTCCTGAAGGACGTTCGTGAACGTCCTATCAGGAGTAGACGGCTCCCACCCGGCCGTATATATGCATTGGCCGGGTGGGAAGTGGTTAAGGACAATATCTTACATATTAGCCCTTAAAATTAGCACTTTTTATTTTGAACGCTCAAGTCCCATAGACTTCAATGGGGTTCTAAAGTTCGCACAAATTTTTGGTGTTCAGCTCATACCTAAATGACAGCGTAAAGTAAACTGTTTTATATAAAAAAAAATTAACATAATGATTGCATTTGGTCTTAAAATAGTGTTGTAATCTAGTTAAAATTAACAGTCACATTCTGATAATTAAACTCTATGTTTAATTTCTTTACAGAATTGATTTGCTCACTAACTTGAAGGTAACATTAATGTTATTCTGGAATAAAGCAAAAAAATAAAGCTTTCACCAAAGGGCATTCAATGTAAGAATTCAGGCTGTTTGCGTGACAGAATGATGTAAATAAATTATTCAAAATGTAACCTTAGATTCAGTGAGCCATCAGGATGTTGCTGCTTCAGTGTATCACTTAGTTTAAAATGACATAACATGTCCCTAGTGAACAGATTTTCACAGAAGTAACATTAACTCCTTTAAATCTACTTAGTTTTTGTGTGTTTTCTTAAGAAACCACTGCTATACTATTTATTGGTCATGGCTACAATTTATTGTACATTGACTCCAAACTTTCATTAAATTGATATTAAACTCAAAACCAAAATGTAAGATATTAAAGATTACCATTCCTTAAATGTGGTGGCTGCATTTATTTTTTATTTATTTTTTTTCTCCTTATTTTCACCTGATGATGCAGCTAGTAAAAAATGTATTTTCTTAGGGTATGTCCACTCTGAATGGAGGAGCAGTGGTGCCACCTTTGGCAATATTGTCCATCTGTGGAGAGGGTAGTGTCAGATACACTGGTAGAAAAGCTTTTAACACCTTGAGCCCTTGGTGTAGAAATTTCGTTATTACTGTATTGATAATTATATTTCAATAATTCATATTGATGAGGAAAGTTCCAAGAAAATCCGCTCAGTTCTCGTGTAAAAACTCCAAAATTGATTTAAGAATAAAAATAGCAAAATATTACAAAAACAATGTCAAAGTGTATAATATAAAAATAGCATCAATAAGTTTCTTTTTCTTGAAATTAAGATTGTATAAATGTATATTTGTGTGTGTGTGTGTAAGAAGGTTTGTCAGCCTCCTCGTGTCTGCTGGCGTGAATGTCTCTCCAACTCTGTTACAAGCTTTTTCCTAAAATCAGCCTATGAAAACAGCCCCTCCTTCCTAAAAAGGCTGTCTTAAGATTCCTCTGGGCTATATTCTACTACAGAAAAACCGGGAACTTTGAATGAGCAATTTCCCTCCCACCTCATCCAACAGGATGTTGAAATACAAAACCATCTCTAATCAAAACATTCCATTGGGATGGCAAGACTGCCATGTATTAAACCTTTTAACGTATACAATACAAGTTTCCTATCTTCTAAACGAAATACTACATATATCAGTAGATAGATTATATACGTTTAAAATGTAATGTACTTAATAATAATCGTAATCATATTGTAATATAAAGAAATAACTTATATTTTTAGATAACATACTGAAACTCTGTGTCTTTGGACAAGGATGCAACCAAATCTCTTACAATGAGGGGAAGGGAATAGTCAACTCACTCTAAATTAAAGTGGTTGTAAACCCTTACAAAACACTTTGACCTACAGGTAAGCCTAGATTCAGGCTTACCTGTAGGTCCAAGAAATATCTCCTAAACCTACACGGTTTAGGATATATTTGCCGAAAGACAGGCACCGCTGTCTACGGCACATGCGCCGTAGACAGCGGCGCGCATGCATACTGAGCGCGCCGCAGTCAACAGCGATATGCCACGAGTGGCGGCTCCGGTGCGCGGGAGTGACATCATCACGGCTTCGCCAAATGACAGCGGCGGAGCAGCAAGACCCCTCGAGAAGATGGATGCGCCGGACTACAGGGGACAGCGGTGACTTCGCTGGCTCCTGTGTCAGGTAAGTGACACATAATGGACTACTATGCGATGCATAGTAGTCCATTATGCTTTACCTTTGCAGGGAATGAAAGGGGAAGTAAACCCATCAGTGTTTACTTCCTCTTTAAAGTCATATGTGGCTCTCCCAAGAAATGCATATGAAGCTTGAAACAAAATATATACATTCACGAGTATAAAAACCTTATATAATTTAACCTTTTCCATACATAAAGATATATATATATATATATATATATATATATATATTTATATACAATTCAATTATTTATGATCTGATGCATTCATAAATCCTAATATTATAACACTTGGTCATACTGATACGACTTTAGGCACGACATACGATTGCATGCTTTGGCAATTCACAGCAGGATATGTGTAGACTATATACAGTTCAGTCAGCATAGAATATATATATATATATATATATATATATATATATATATATATACAGTGCAGAGTATATAATACAGTGCATTGAAGTGGTTAAGAGGAACCCCATGACAGAAAATCTATACCAGACCCTTTGGGTCTGGTATTGATTTAATGGGGAAATCCACGGCAAAATTAAAAAAAATTGTCGTGAGTTCCCCCCTAAAATCCATACCAGACCCTTATCCGAGAAAGTGCCCCCTCTCCTAAACCATACCAGGCCGCTTTCCCTCAACATGGGGCAGGTTCTTTGGGGTCCCCCCCAAGGCACCATGTCACAATGTTGATGGAAACAAGAGCTTCTTCCCGACAACCCTGGCCATTGGTTGTCTGGGTCTGCGGGTATGGGTCTTATCAGAATGTGAAAGGCCCTTTAATAAGGGGGCCCCCAGATCCCGCCCCCCCCCC
The DNA here is from genome assembly GCF_037356315.1 of Lithobates pipiens. NCBI lineage: Eukaryota > Metazoa > Chordata > Amphibia > Anura > Ranidae > Lithobates > Lithobates pipiens. Next base: position 66,000,151 of record NW_027507718.1, on the reverse strand, counting down.
CCCATGTGAATGGGTATATGGTGCAATGTACCCCTACCCATTTAACAAAAAAGTGTCAAAAAGTAAAAACCACAATAGACAGTTTTTGACAATTCCTTTATTAAAAATCCATTGCGAGACACTTTTTCATGCCTTCCGACGGACCAGAAAAATAGAAAAGAAAAAAAGAAAAAAGAAAACTCTGCCTCCATGGGAGGCCTCCCGGCGAATGCTGTCTCTTGGCTTTGACAGCTGTTATATAGGCAAGTGTGGGGCCACCTGGTGATGTAACTGAGTGAATCCACCCCTTCTGATGTTATGTGACATTGAAGGAGGCGGGGTCATCCCACTATGTCAGCGGGTGGCCCACCTTTGCCTATATAACAGCTGTCAAAACCAAAAGACAGCAGACGGTGGGAGGCATCCCATGGAGGCAGAGCTTTTTCAGGTTTTTCTTTCTATTTTTCGGGTCCATCGGGCGGAGTAATTGATGATGGATGTACATCATGGGACACTTTTTTTCTTTTTTAACCAATTCAGCCCCAGAAGGATTTGTCCCCTTAATGACCAGACCATTTTTTGCGATACAGCACTGCATCTTTTTACTGGCAATTGCGTGGTTGTGCAAACAAAATTTACATCTTTCTTTTCCCACAAATAGAGCTTTTTGTATTTGATCACCTCTGCAGCTTTTATTTTTGCGCTATAACCAAACAAAAAGCGACAATTAAAAAAAAAAGGCAAGAATTTTTTACTTTTCGCTATAATAAATATCCCCCCATATTTTTGGTAAAAAAATCGCAATAAGCGTATATTGATTGGTTTGCGTAAAAGTTATAGCATCTACAAAATAGGGGATATATTTATGGCATTTTTATTATTGTTTTTTTTTACTAGTAATGGCGGCGATCTGTGATTTTTTTTTTCTCACAGATTTTTTTATTGGATTTTTCTCATATACGTGATGCCCTAAAGGGGGGGGCATGAGAACAATAAAGCATAACATTAGTAGTACACAAGTCACAATGATGACAATGTATAATATCCAGCTAGAGGGTATTTGAAGCAGATTAGCATAGAATTGGTAATGATGGGCATTGTTGGTGAAAAGTGGTGTCTTGAGGGTAGGCCATTGTGACATCGCCTAGGGTCAGAGAAGAATAGAGGGTCATTGTAAGACCCAGTATGGTTGGTAATTTATGTATTGGCAGTATGAGTTAGGAGAGTAGGGGTGACATCAATGCAGTGTCAGGAGGCCACACCTAGGGGGGAACCTTATAGGTAGGTGTCATGCACAAGTAATACGACTCGATTATCTAAACTCATTGTGAAACTGTGAAGCATCTGGTTCAGCTCCAGATTGGGATGGTCATGTCTACAGGTATGATGATGCCAGTTTATGGTAGAGGGTTACTTCTTTGATCTTGAAGCCAAGGTTCCCATTGGTTGAAGGATCTGGTCATCAGTTGATGTGCTTTGGCAAACATGTATTTCATTTGGCATTGGTTGTTGAGCAGAGAGATTACTAATTGGATGATGATTGGGGTAGGGCTTTTCCAGTTAAGGTCAATTGAGAGTCTTGTCGCTATCAGGATGTGGGTAAGTATTGACTGTGGTTGGCCATTCGGTTAACCCTATCCCAAGCAGAGCCATCTGTGGCTTTAGTGAGCATTAATATTTGTGACTGAGCAGATGAGGCTGTTTACGTCTTTCCAGTATAGTCAGAGAGCAGAACAAGCCCACCATATGTAGACCAGGAATCCATGTGTGTTGAAGTTCCTCCAGCATTTAGCGAATTTAGCGGATGTTGAGGGGTAAGAGGCTGCTAGTTTAATGTATTGTATTGTATTAATGGTGGTAGAGATTCATAACTGTTTCTCAGTGGGAGATGTTCCTGGAATGGGCGCTGTTGAGAGAATGGTACCACACCTGTTCCCAGTATTCCATAGCTGTAGATTTAATCTCAGAATGAGGAGTGGTAAGTTGTGAGTATATAAAGGGCAGACCTTTGGTGTGGGGATGTCGTGCGGCATAAAATTGCAACAGTAAATTGGTGGTTTGGTTGGAAGACCACTTAAGCGATGACAGGGTGTGCCGAATGCACAGGTAACGGACGAAGTCATGGTGTGGTATGCTGAAGAGGGTAGAGACGTTGAAAGGTAGTAAATGCCAGTAAGTGGCAGAAGTTGTAGAGTTTGAGAGGAGATGACTTTAAACATTTGTGGGATTGATCACCAGACATTCATTGTGGCATTGACAGTGTCCAAGAAGGACCTAGGTGGGTGGTAGTTGAGCCATGATGCACATAAAAGTAGTTGAAGATCCTTAGATATCACGGTATGTTCAATTTGTTTCCAGGCAGGCGACGGGGATGGGTTCCACAAATGTTTTGTTTGGTCGAGTGTTGCCGCTTTATAGTATGTTTGGATCTCTGGGGCTCCCATTCCAACAGAATTTGGTCACTAGGTACAATGTTGAGTGGTGTAGCCTGGGGTTGAACGCGTTGAAGATACGTTGTAGTTTGTTGAGATACCAAGGCAATATTGGAATTGGGAGGATTTTAAATAGGTATAAAATATGAGGGAGAAGAAACATCTTCACTATGGCTATGCATCCTGCCCAGGAGGCTGTCACTGCCTGGAGTTCAGAGCTTATTTGTTGGAGTCTGTTAGTCAATAGCTCGATATTGTTGGGAAGAAGGCAATGAGGGAATAACTAACTGAATCCCCAGAGTGCAGCGCTGAGTTCAGTGCCCATGAGAAATACGTTATCTGGGACAATTGCTTCTTGCAGACGTAAGATGAACACTCATCATGGAGGATTTGGAGTGGTTAATCTTATGTAGGGATGCTTGTCTAAAATTAGTGATCTGCGATTTTATTGGGACTGCGACATTCCAGCAAACAGATCAGACACTTTCACCAGATTTTTCGGATGACTGACATTTATACAGTGATCAGAGCTAAAAATAGCCACTGATTACTGTATAAATGTCACTGGCAGGGAAGGGGTTAACACTAGGAGGCGATCAAGGGGTTAAATGTGTGTCCTAGGGAGTGATTTTAACTGTGGGGGAATGGGACTGCATGAAGGAGGAGACGTATTGCTTTTCATACTTAGTATGAACAAAAGATGTGTCTCCTCACCCCTGACAGAAATCTGTCTGTTTACATTGACAGATCTCCATTCTGTGTCTCTCAGGAGTGATCATGGGTGCCTGGCATGCACATCGGCTCCATCATTGTGCTGTGGGCGCGAGACCCCTAGCACTCTTAAAGCGGCCGACGTATACCTACGGCGATTTGCCCAGGCAAGTCAACATGCTGCAGTATAACTGCGGAGGCTGGTCGTCTAGTGGCTAATAAATGAATTGTCAAAAACTGTCTGTTGTGGTTTTTAGTTTTTGACACTTTTTTTGGTGAATGGGTAGGCGAGCAATGTACCCAATACCCATTCACATGGGGGGGGGGCGGAATCTGGGGACCCTCTTATTAAAGGGGGCTTCCAGATTCCGATAAGCCCCCATCCACAGACCCTGAAAACCAATGGCCAGGGTTGCCTGGAAGTGGCTCTTGTCCCCATCAACATGGGGACAAGGTTCTTTGGGGGGACTCCAAAACACTGTCGCCATGTTGAGGGCATGTGGCCTGGTATGGTTCAGGGGGGGCCCTCGTTTGCCCCCCCATCCTGTCCTCCAGGCTGCATGCTCGGATAAAGGTCTGTTTGGATTTTGGGGGGGAACCCACGTCAAACCCAAACCCAACTAATCAGATTTAAATCCTGAGTATGCAATATGTGCTTTCGGATTATGGTATAAGGTAGTAATCCATCTGAGGAAATGTGGACCAAATCCCCATCAGTTAAAGCGGGACTGTACTGGGGAAAAAAATATTAAAAGCCAGCAGCTATAAATACTACAGCTGCTGACTTTTAATAAATGGACACTCACCTGTCCCAGGGTCCAGCGATGCCGGCAGCCGAGTCCGATCGATCGCTCGGCTCTCGGCTGCTTCCACCACCATTCTAGGTGAGGGAATCAGGAAGTGAAGCGAATCGCCTTCACTTCCCATTTCCCTACTGCGTATGCGCGAGTCGCGTAGCGCAATAGGAATTGTCCGCGCTGTCTCTGGGACCCGTGTGTGTCCCAGCAGACAGCGCGGCAGGACAGGAAGAGGCATAGACTCCCACGGGAGTCTATGCCCGGAAGTGGGTGTAAATACCTGTCTTTGACAGGTATCTCCACCCCCCTCCCCCCTGAAAGGTGCCAATTGTGACACCGGAGGGGGGTAGGGTTCCGATCAGCGGAAGTTCCACTTTAGGGTGGAACCCCGCTTTAAGAATAGAATGTAGATAAGGCCATGATAGGGAGTCAAATGCCTTTCGTATGTCTAATGAAAGGAAACATGTAGGAATACGGCGGGAACATGCTATATGAGCTAGAATTGTGGCTCTGTGTATATTGTCGCCTGCTTGTCTTGAGGGAATAAATCCAGTTTGATCCTTATGTATCAAAGAACCAATTATAGGATTAAGTCTGGAAGAGAGAATCTTGGCTAAAATTTTGATATCAATGTTAAGGATAGATATTGGTCTGTAATTAGTCCAAGAAGTCTCTTCCGTATTGGGCTTAGGGATCATGGAGATGGAGGTGGTGAGTGATTCCGTATGGAAATAGTGATCATTAAGAAGTAGGTTAAAGGCCTCAACCATGAGGGGTGACAATAGTGAAGTAAATTGTTTGTAGTAAGTGGCTGATAAACCATCAACACCAGGGCGTTTGTGTAGTTTAAGTGATTTAATGGCAGTTTGTATTTCTATCTCAGTAATAGGTTTCTCTAGTAAGTCTTGTTGAGTCTGAGAGAGTGAAGGGATGTGAATCGTAGATATGTTATTGCATTTTCATATTTAATTTAGATGATAGAATGTTGTGCATGCCATTTGTCTGCAAAAATCCAAAATGAACAAGTCATCATTCATTACACCTTCCATGCCAAGATTTACCCTGGGAAGAGAAAAGAAAACAACTTCCCCTACTAGATCAACACATCCATGTGGTCCCGTACCAGGGGCTCCTCCAATACCCCCACAAATAGTGGAGTCCACCAACACTACCCAGAAAAAACAACCATAAAAAATTGAGATAATTTAAACAAATACACACACTGCTTGTGCACCAGCCTACTCATGCCCACACTTGGAATGTTGGGAGCATTACATGGCGTGTGTGTTTGGCAAGAACAGTCTTTTTTGGCTTTTTACATTGATAAGATAAAGATCCTACATAGATGAAGGGAATCCATGGTCATTGTGTTAACAAACTGAAGGAAGCACTGGGAGATGTCACTTACCATAAATTTAAAAGCCATTTTCTTTATGTGTACATGTCAGTTTTGCTGTAAAAGATTGTATACATCTTGCAGATTCACCACTTCACAGGCAGATTAAGAGCATCCCCTGGGCATGTTAATGTTTCACTTTAAGCATTAACCTCCCTGGCGTTATGATTATGTGAGATGTTTGCGCCTCAAAGTGGTACAATGTTTTGCATGGAAATTTGGCGTTTATATTGTAGGCCTGTAATTCTTAGGAATAACTCACTTAAATCTGTCCAAACAAGAGTCTAGTAGACATCCCGGGTAAGGTATAATAAAGTTTGAAACACGGAATCATAAATTATAATATAATAAATAACTATAAATAATTATAACAAATAATAATATAATAATAAATTGTATTCAATAATATAATCAAATTGAAAACACAGAAATTTGCTCAGTTGCAGAATTGTCTCTGTCGTTACTTTCAGTGTTTGATGACGAATTTCCCAATAAATCACTATCGCTCAAGTCTGCAAGTGATTCTAATTTACTATCACTGTTTTCTAGTGGTTCGGTCTAAAGCCACTTTTGACGTAAAGGGATGCTTTTTGGTTGCCATGGATAATCTCAAGTTTTCAGGCAGAAAATACAGTATATATCATATAAAACTGCGTGCAAATGCAGGGAAGTGAAATGATTTGATATAGTAATGTAATCTGTAAGATCACATAGTACTGTATGTGTTTTGTTTTTTGCACTTTTTGAATTTGGCATGGTGCTCCATCCTCATGCATCGCAAAGCCCAGCACACAGTTCATCAAGCAGAGTACACAGCCTAAGGGCATAGTGGTAGGACATCGCAGGATCCTGGGGACAAGGTAAGTAACTTTTCCAGGATACTGCGATGTAAAGTAGTGAGTGTACAGATTGTATAACAGTGTAAATTTGCTGTCCCCTCAAAATAACTCAACACACAGCCATTAATGTCTAAACTGCTGGCAACAAAAGTAAGTACACCCTAAGTGAAAATGTCCAAATTGGGCCCAAAGTGTCAATATTTTGTGTGGCCACCATTATTTTCCAGCACTACCTTAACCCTCTTGGGCATGGAGTTCACCAGAGCTTCACAGGTTGCCACTGGCATCCTCTTCCACTCCTCCATGAGGACATCACGGAGCTGGTCAATGTTAGAGACCTTGCCCTCCTCCACCTTCCATTTGAGGATGCCCCACAGTTGCTCAATAAGGTTTAGGTCTGGAGACATGCTTGGCCAGTCCATCACCTTTACCCTCATAGTTACATAGTTACATAGTTGCAAGAAATTTGCAACATTGGCAAAAGGAATGTTGGGACTTTATATGAAGCGCAGCTAAGAAAATGAAGATTAAGTTACCCATTCATTACCTCATATAAAGTCCCACTAACCCCGCCCTTTCTTTTCTTGCCATAGTTACATAGTTGGTGAGGTTGAAAAAAGACACAAGTCCATCAAGTTCAACCTATGTGTGTGATTATATGTCAGTATTACATTGTATATCCCTGTATGTTGCGGTCGTTCAGGTGCTTACCGAATAGTTTCTTTAAACCATCAATGCCCCCTGCTGAGACCACCGACTGTGAAAGGGAATTCCACATAATTGCCGTTCTTACAGTAAAGAACCCTCTATGTAGGTTAAGGTTAAACCTCTTTTCTTCTAATTTTAAAGTGTGGCCACAAGTCTTGTTAAACTCGCTTCTGTGAAAAAGTTTTATCCCTATTGTGGGGTCACCAGTATGGTATTTGTATATTGAAATCATATCCCCTCTCAAGCATCTCTTCTCCAGAGGGAATACATTCAGTGCTTGCAACCTTTCCTCATAACTAATATCCTCCAGACCATTTATTAGCTTTGTTGCCCTTCTTTGTACTTGATCCATTTCCAGTACATCCTTCCTAAGGACTGGTGTCCAGAACTGGACAGCATGCTCTAGGTGCGGCCAGACCAGAGTCTTGTAGAGCGGGAGAATTATTGTTTTATCTCTGGAGTTGATACCCTTTTTAATGCATGTCAATATTCTGTTGGCTTTGTTAGCAGCAGCTTGGCATTGCATTCCGTTGCTGAGCCTATCATCTACTAGGACCCCCAGGTCCTTTTCCATCCTTGATTCCACCAGAGGTTCTCCCCCAGTGTATAGATTGCATTAATATTTTTGCCACCCAAATGCATTATTTTACATTTTTCTACATTGAACCTCATTTGCCATGTAGTTGCCCACCCCATTAATTTGTTAAGATCTTTTTTCAAGGTTTCCACCTCCTGCAGAGAAGTTATTGCCCTGCTTAGCTTAATATTGTTTGCAAATACAGAGATTGCACTGTTTACCCCATCCTCCAGGTCATTTATGAACAAATTAAATAGGATTGGTCCCAGCACAGAACCCTGGGGGACCCCACCACCCACCCCTGACCATTCCGAGTACTCTCCATTTATAACCACCCTCTTAACTCGCCCTTGTAGCCAGTTTTCAATCCATGTACTCACCCTATGGTCCATGCCACGGACCTTATTTTGTACAGTAAACATTTATGGGAACTGTGTCAAATGCTTTTGCAAAATCTAGGTACACCACATCTACGGGCCTTCCTTTCTCTAGATGGCAACTCACCTCCTCATAGAAGGTTAATAGATTGGTTTGGCAAGAACTTCATGAATCCATGCTGATTACTGCTAATGATACCGTTCTTATTACTAAAATCTTGTATAAAGTCCCTTTTCAAGCCCTTGTACACGGTCGGAGATTCCGACAGAATATGTCTCCGATCGGACTGTATTGTCGGATAATCCGACTGTGTGTGGTCTCCATCGGACTGTTTTCGTCGGAATATCCGACGGGCCAAGTTTTCGAACTTGTCTATAAAATTTTCCGACAACATGCTCCGATCGGACATACTCCGATCATGTGTAGCCTACTCCGACAGACAAAGTGCCACCCATGCTCAGATCAAATTCCTAGACCAAAGCTATTGGCTACTAGCCTGAACGTAGTCCCGTCGTAACTAAATAACGTCATCACGTTATGTACAATCGGATTTTCCGACAACTTTGTCCGACCGTGTGTATATACAACAGTTTCGGACAAAATCCGTCGGACAAAATCCAACGGATTTGGTTGTCAGAATGTCCGACTGTGTGTACAAGGGCTAAGAGACCCCACACATCTAAGATTTTGGGGCAAATGGAAATAAAATGGATCTTTACCCTTGATACACTTACCCCTCGAGGGTTAAATATAGAATTTGATCTCAACTGTTTTATTAATGATTTTTAAGTTATTCTCCAAATGTTCTCTAGACTAATTACTTGCCTTTATATATTGTATACGCCTCCTCTGCCTGAACTTCTTTTCCGGAGTCTGTCTATATAATTTTAAAGATTCTTAAAAACGTTTAAAATTATTTTTTTATTTTTGAATGTTTTTAAATATAAAAATAGAATTAGAATTTAGATAGAATAGAAATTTTTAGCTCTGACATATCCTCTACTGCATTTTTGCTATTAAATTTATCTATCCCCTTTGAGTCCGGCGATATATGTATATATATATAGGTATACACAAGTACATATATATATATATTGATTGATATATAAAATGATTATCTGCACACATATGTACGTGATCATCTGCACACATCTGTACATGACCATTTGCGTACATATGTCCGTGATCACACAAACCAATTATTATACACTTAACGGATTTTTTTTTACCAAAAACATGTAGGAGAATACATTTTGGCTTAAATGTATGACAAAATTTAATTTTATTGGATTTCTTTTAAAATAGAAAAAAGAAAATATTGTTTTTTTTCCAAATTTCCGCTTTTTTTGCGCTTAAATATCGCAAAAAATAAAAAATGGAGTCGTGAATAAATACCACCAAAATAAAGCTCTATTTGTGCGAACAAAATGATAAAAATGTCATTTGGGTACAGTGTAGCACAACCGCGCAATTGTCATTGAAAGTGCGAGAGCGATGAAAGCTGAAAATTGGGCTGGGAAGTAAGGGGGCGAAAGTGCCCTGTATTGTAGTGGTTAAATAAACGTCAAAACTGTTTTCAACATACTGCACCATGGTAGGCCTCTCTTTATCTTTTCTTTAATACATTGAGCATCTAAATGACCTGAGTGATCCAAGTAACTAACGCCCAGCGGAAAGACAAGGAAAGGATCCCTGCTCCCCCTGGCTTTATTCCATACACAGTATGAACGCCTAGGAAAAGATCGATTTGAAGGGATCCCTCCCCTTAAACCTCGCTACATGCTGTTTATCTTACAGCAGTAAGGTAATCATTTATTTCAGCCACGGGTGTCAGTGACACTGAAGATTCATAGCCTAGCACTTAAAGGCACAGTATCACTGAATGTCAGTATAGCAGCACACAGTGTTCCTGTGAAACACTTCCACATCTGCACTACTGTTGCACACTGGACCAAGAAATAAACGTCCAATATTGCACTAGAGACTTGATACACTCAGTTTGCTAAAGGAATTTTATTTATTTATTTATATACTTTTTCTGTGTGTATACATTTATATTTTTTTGTGTTTCTCCTTGTTGAAATAAGTCACTTTATGAATTATTTACTCTTTACGTATGTTGCACAATTTTGAAATCACACACTACTTACCTTTTTATGCAATTTTGCACATGTCGGATATATGTTTTACATCTATTTTTTAAATTTTGCACAGTAGGAATTTTTTATGATGAACATTTATGTCCCTTTTTAACGTATATATTTATGAATTTATGATACTATTTTAGTATACTTTATCTACATATTTGCACTTTATTTTGCTAATGATACTGATGAATGTTTGCTAGCTATAATCACAAGTTGATAATTCTAACAAGTTACTATATATAGAAAAAAATATAATCTTGTGTAAGGAGCGCAACACCACCCCCTATTTTTTGATTACATACTATTGATGTTAGGCTAACTGGTCTGTATTTCCCAGGGATGTATTTTTGGCCCTTTTTAAATATTGGTGCTACATTGGCTTTTCTCTAATCAGCTGGTACCATTCCAGTCAGTAGACTGTCAGTAAAAATTAGGAACAATGGTCTGACAATTACTTGACTGAGTTTCCTCGAGTGTAAACCATCTGGTCCCGGTGATTTTTTAAGTTTCTCAAGTCTAAATTTAATTCTGTCCTCTGTTAATCAGGTGCTTCCTGTGATGTGTCACGAGGATAAACACTGCAGTTTTGGTTACTGAAGCTCCCCAATTCCCTCATGAAGACTGAGGAGAAGAATAAATTCAATACCTTCACCATCTCCCCATCCTTTGTAACCAGAGGTCCTTCCTCATTCCTTATGGGACCAATATGGTCTGTCCTCCTTTTTTACTGTTTACATACTTAAAGAATTTTTTGGGGATTTTTTTTTGCTCTCCTCCGCTATGTGTCTTTCATGTTCTATCTTATCCGTCCTTATTGCACCCTTAAATTTCTTGTTGCATTCTTTATAAAGTCTGAATGCTGATGATGATCCCTCTACCTCGTATTTTTTGAAGGCCTTCTCCTTTGCTTTTATATGCATTTTATATTGGAGTTAAGCCATCCAGGACTTTTGTTCACTCTTTTAAATTTATTACCCAATGGGATGCATTGGCTAATGCCCTTATTTAATATGCTCTTAAAGCAAACCCATCTTTCCTCTGTGTTCTTTGTTCCTAATATTTTATCCCAATTTATGCCTTCTAGCAAGGTTTGTAGTTTAGGGAAGTTGGCTCTTTTGAAATTCAGTGTATTTGTATTCCTCATATATTTCATATTTGTGTGATTTATACTGAAGCCAATTGGCCTGTGATCACTGTTACCTAAATTGCCCCGTATTTCCACATCCATGATCAGGTCCGTATTGTTGGTAATCAGTAGATCCAATAATGCTTTATTTCTAGTTGGTGCCTCTACCATCTGACCCACAAAATTGTCCTGCAAGACATTTAGGAACTGGTGAGCCTTAGATGAATGCGCGGTTGGATAGGTAAAATCCCCCATTATGATAACAATTCCCATCCTTGTTGCTAATCCAAATTGTGATAGGAGATCTGTCTCACCTTCCTCCCTCAGGTTAGGGGGGCTATAGTATACTCCCAGTATTATTTTCCCCTTACTCTACCCACCTTCTCCCTAGCTCCCTCAGCTTCTTTAGCAAGGCAGTGGTCATCTTGGAGGTGTGTTTGGGGTTGTTATCATGTTGGAATACTGCCCTGTGGCCCAGTCTCCGAAAGGAGGGGATCATGCTCTGCTTCAGTATGTCACAGTACATGTTGACATCCATGGTTCCCTCCATGAACTGTAGCTCCCCAGTGGCGGCAGCACTCATTAAGCGCCAGACTAAGCCCCTGTACACACGGTCAGAGATTTCCACAACCAAATCCGTCGGATTCTGCCCGTCGGATTTTGTCCGTCGGATCTTGTCCGAAGCTGTTGCATACACACGGTCGGACAAAGTTGGCGAAAAATCCGATCTTTCAGAACGTGATGATGTAATTTCGTTACGATGGGACTACATTCAGGCTAGTAGCCAATAGCTTTGATGTAAGAATTTGATCTGAGCATGCGTGGCACTTGGTCCGATCAAAATGCTCTACACATGATCGGATTAGGTCCGACCGGCCCAGTTGGTCGGGAAATATTTCCAACATGTTGGAAAATTGGGTCCGACGGAGATTCGGACGGAATCAGTCCGATGCATACCACACACAGTCGGATTATCTGACGACACGGTCCGATAAGACGCATTCCGACAGATTCTCCGACTGTGTGTATGCGGCATAAGGAATAAGGATGAGCCGAACACCCCCCCCCCAGACGGTTCGCACTAGAACCTGCGAACAGACCTAAACTTTGTGTGAACTTTAGAACCCTATTAAAGTCTATGGGACTCAAACGTTCAAAATCAAAAGTGCTCATTTTAAAGGCTAATATGCAAGTTATTGTCCTAAAAAGTGTTTGGGGACCTGGGTCCTGTCGTTTTTTCAAGAGCAGTGATTTTAATAATGCTTAAAGTGAAACAATAAAAGTGTAACATTCCTTTAAATTTTGTACCTGGGGGGTGTCTATAGTATGTCTTTAAAGGGCGCATGTTTCGCATGCTTAGAACTGTCCCGTCACAAAGTGTCATTTCTGCAGGAAAAAAAGTAATTTAAAAGCACTCACGGCTATAATGAATTGTCAAATTGTCAAAGCACCTTGTCCCCATATTGATGAGGACAAGGGCCTCATCCCCACAACCCTGGCCGGGGGTTGTGGGGGCTTATCAGAGTATGGAACAAAAATATTACAGCGCACACATGCAAAACTAACATTTACCTCCAGAAAGGCTTTTTAAAAACACCTAGACATTTTCAAAAAACTTTGTCAAAAAATATGGGGATTTGGTCACACCATATTGCTATACGGTGCTTAAGCCCACTTACTGCGACAAAGTCCCCCATGATTAGTGGGTCCTACACTATCCTTAGACTAGGAGATCCTGCTTCTCTGAACTATCCTCTATATGGGAGAACATACATGACACAGGTGGTCTCTAATGAGAGGTACTTACTGAGGGGTGCTCCACCCAACAGGATTTGGTCAGAATCCATACAATAGACAAACAAGATATTTGAGGGGCACACCCTAATGCTCCCGAAAAAACTTAAAACTTTTTTTGCATTGATACATGTCCCCTGGGGCAGGACCCAGGTCCCCAAACACATTTTATGACAATAACTTGCATATAAGCCTTTAAAATTAGCATTTTAGATTTCTCCCATAGACTTTTTGTTCCGCAGCTTTTCAAATTTGCAGCGAACACCCCAAATTGTTTGCTGTTCGGTGAAGAGGCGAACAGGCAATTTTTGTGTTGAACATTAGTTTGACTCGAACTCGAAGCTCATCCCTACCCCAGACCATGACACTCCCACCACCATGCTTGACTGTAGGCAAGACACACTTGTCTTTGTACTCCTCACCTGGTTGCCGTCACACGCGCTTGTCACCATCTGAACCAAATAAGTTTATCTTCACCCCAGGACATGGTTCCAGTAATCCAGTCTTCAACAAACTGTTTGCGGGCTTTCTTGTGCATCGTCTTTAGAAGAGTCTTCCTTCTGGGACGATAGCCATGCAGACCAATTTGATGCAGCGTGCAGCGTACGGTCTGAGCACTGACAGGCTGACCCCCCACTCCTTCAACCTCTGCAGCAATGCTGGCAGCACTCATACTTCTAATTCCCAAAGACAACCTCTGGATATGACGCTGAGCATGAGCACTCACTCAACTTCTTTGGTCGACCATGGCCTGTTCTGAGTGCAACCTGTCCAGTTAAACCAATGTAGGGTCTTGGCCACCTTGCTGCAGCTCAGTTTCAGGGTCTTGGCAATCTTTTTATAGCCCAGGCCATCTTTATGTAGAGCAACAATTTTTTTTTTTCAGATCCTCAGATTGTTTTTTGCCATGAGGTGTCATGTTGAACTTCCCGTGACCAGTATGAGAGAGTGAGAGCGATAACATCACATTTAAAACACCTGCTCCCCATTCACACCTGAGACCTTGTAAAACTAAGGAGTCACATAACACCAGGGAGGGAAAATGGCGAATTGGGCGCAATTTGAATATTTTCACGTGGGGGTGTGCTCACTTTTGTTGCCAGCAGTTTAGACATTAATGGTTGTGTGTTAAGTTATTTTGAGGGGACAGCAAATGTACACTGTCATACAAGCTGTACATTTACTATATTTACATTGTAGCAAAGTGTAATTTCTTCAGTGTTGTTACATGAAAAGGTATAATAAAATATTTACAAAAATGTGAGGGGGTACTCACTTTTGTGAGATACTGTATATACACATATGTATATACACATATATACATTTCCTGTATCCAACTACATTGATGTAAGTGTTATTATTTACTTATTCAATAAACATATCTGGTTAAGGATTTTATGCTATGTTGGTGTTTTTCCTTCCCTGTACTTTATATGCCTGGCTGAGCCTTTGAGTTTTTGGACGGTGAATTGGAGTGGCTGTATTCCCTATGTGCTGGTTCCTTGTTTTCTGGTTCCTGTGGAGTCCAATCTCCTTTGGTTTCTCTGTGCATATGTCTCCTTGCTGATGGCAAATAGCCGACTTGATCTGGTTGCACATTCTATAATGATTTCCACTCCTGGTGATCCTTTTTCACAAGAGCACATTGAACTTCTTCCAAGAAGCAGAACCTGTTCATATTGAACAGGTTTTTCCACTTCAGTCACTCACTTCTTTCTTAGGATTAATTTGTTTTCATCACGTTTATTTTTGTATGGACATTATGATTTGTTGATATTTTGATGCATTTATTAGTATTATGTTTGTATGTTCTACACTTTAACTAGTGTTAGATATTTGTTTTAATTTTTTTGCACTTTCATGTGTTCGCATTTCCTAGTGCTGCACTTTAATTTAATTTACATTTTAATAAAATAATTTCTCCCTGTCAAATGGAACTAAATAATTTCCTGTAGAGCAGTGCCTTTTCCCCCCTGCCATCTGTTTGAAGACCATTCCTATTAGCCCGTTTTGACTTCAATGGGGTTCAATGGAGTTCAGTATGCTGAAACCACTCCAAAGCACACCTATATATATGCTAATCACTACACCTAGCCTGGGTTCCCACAAGCGCGATCACAGAGATCGCATGTGATTCACACCCACACCGTAGGTGCCGATCACATGCAATCTCTGAGCAATGCTAGTTCAGCCATACAGTTGTATGGCTGAACTCACATTAGATTCGCACAGAAAATAGTGCAGGGACTTGTTTTTCCCCCACATTAGAATTCTATACGAGTTCACAGTTTGGGATCTGTAAACTAAACTGGGGGGTGTCATTAACTTTGTTAATGACACCCCCAGCAGTTCACGCAAGGCAGTGTGAACTGCCTATGGGAGAGGATCAATGCAGGAACCGACACTGGAATCGCGCTGGTTCCCACATCGCACTAGTGTGAACCCAGGGTCAGCCAACTAATACGGTAAATAGGTTCCCTCTAAAAAAGGGCTTTACTCTATCTAGTGACCTTTTCCTTGAACACAGTAGCAAATATGGAAAATTCCTAGCATGAACACTCATGAAAATGCACGACTCACATGATCAGCAAAATCTGAGACTTAGGATTCTATTATGAGAACTTATACAACCTACACTCAGTACTCTGTTCAGATAAAGAACAAATATCAAGAAGAAGCGAAATAATATTTTGTGTAGCAGCTCAGCTCACCTCCAATTCCTGAATCCACAGCCCAAGTACTTGAATTCTCATTCATGAGAGAGTAACTACTGACATCTCTTTAAGTAGCTTAATCACTTGGCCCCAAGGCCATTTCTCACATTTCTCTCATACATGTAAAAATCTGCATTTTTTTCTGGAAAATGACTTAAAACCCCCTAACATTACATATTTTTTAAGGCAGAGGTCCTACAGAATAAAATGATGGGTGTCACACAATATTTGTGCAGTGTTTTTTCAAACGCAGATTATTTTGAAAAAATAAATTTTAAGACATTTTTGTGAACACAAACACAATATAATACCCAATTTTTAGGTAAACTAGAAAATGTATTTCCTGGAGAAAATTTGTGGGAATGCTGAATAGCATCAAAACCGCCCCATCAAAACTGCCCCATTATATTGCCCCCATCAAAACTGCCCCATCATCTTGCCCCCATCAAAACTGCCCATCATATTCCTCTATTATAAATCAGTACATGGTGTGTCTGTGCTCTCCCCCACTGCTCATCACTGTGTATAAGAAGCTTTGGTAACCATGGAAACAAAACAGACAACAAAAGCCTGGATGCCCTAAATTTTCTGAAATTTTCTGAAATGATCACTAAACTTAAACAGCTTTTTCACAAAAAACTGTAAAATATATCAAACTGAAAAGATATAGCCAGATATCTGAATATTTTGTGAACATTTTAAAGTTTGTTTGGCGTCTGTGGGTGAAAGTATGAAGGAGCTGAAACTTTTGGCAGCGGAAGAAGATTTTACAGATTTTAAGCATGCTTTCATTGACGTCAATGTTAAAAAAGTGTTAAAAAGCTTAATATTTAAAAAAATATAAATAGAAGAAAAAAAGTTGAAGAAGTCCCATCATCAGCTTAAAGAGCTGAACATTTTAAAAGTTAAATGGCTTTAATAGCTGAAAGTATGCAGAAGTTACGCAGAGCCAAAAAACATACGGAATAATAAAAGCATTCCCACTAAATATAAAAGATCATATTACACCCAGTAAATAGATCCCAAATATCTCATGCTTTTGGATTGAGGACAAACTACTGTACATTAAATTAACCATAGGCAACATTTTTAAAGCCTTTACAGGTTACCAATTTAGTTCTACACAGAAAGTTTGGGAATAGAAATGTTGTTCTTGCTCTGACATTCACAAATGATACCTCACATGTGTGGTGTAATTGACATTTACATATGCGTGCGGGACCTATGTGCACATTTGCATAAAAAAAAAAAAAAAAAAAAAAAAAAAATATATATATATATATATATATATATATATATATATATATATATATATATATATATAATTTATTTCATGCACATTAATTTTTTTTACTCCATATCTTTCTTTTTTTTGGAACAACTTTTTTGCTATCACAATGGATGAACAGAACTTTCAAAGGTTCTTGTTATGAAGAGATTTTGTGTCTATTAAACCCCATATCTCTCCTCTGGCCTTTAAAGCATTTGATCAAACCAAGGTTTTATTAGACATGTTTTATAACAGAAAGTAGAAAATATATATTATAATTATATTTGAATACAGTGTTGCATTACTGAGCAATCGCCAGTTAACCACTCCAGCAAAATACCCATACATTGCTGGAGTTTGAGTAGTTAAACTGGAAATATGCCTGCAGCTGCAGGCATCAACCCAGGGCCATATTTTTATAGCCGGCAGTTCGCTCTCTTGTAAAATCCTTACTTCCGGTTTGGAAACGACAGCATTTTTTAAAATCAAAAGCATTCAATCACAATGACCTTGCAGACCCCAGATCTCTCCATAAAGAGTACCTATCACATGCCTATTGCTGTCACAAGGGATGTTTACATTCTTTTTGAAAGCAATAAAGGAGATAAAAAAATGAAAGTGTAAAAAGAGTGCCCTGTCCCCCTGTGCTTGCGTGAGTGATGGTTACTCATGCACGCAAACCGTGATCATCCCACACATGCGAGGTACCAGCGCAATGTTAGATCATGGATAGTGATTCTAGAACCAGACTTCCTGTGTAAATCTAAAGTTGTAACCTGTAAAGGCTTTTAAATCGTTGCTTATGGATAGTAAAATTTACGTTGTTTGTCTACATTGCATGGGCATGCATAATTTTAAAGCCTGGTATGTATAGTATCTATTTACTTGGCATACTATCAGATTTTATATTTTACGAAAAATGCATTAAAATTAAGAAAAGTGTTTTCCCAAAAAATTGCATTTGAAAAAGTGTTGTACAAATATTGTGTGACATACTGTAAAACATATATATATATATATATATATATATATATATATATATATATATATATATATATGTATATATATATATATATATATATATATATATATATATATGTATATATGTATATATATATAATGTTTGGGGGTTCTAAGAAATTTGCTAGCAAAAAATACTGATTGTTACATGTAAACAAAAGTGCCAAAAAAGGCTTGGTCTTGCTTAAAGTAGCACAGTGCTGAATAGCAAAAAATAGTCTGGTCATGAAAATGGTAAACCTTTCTAGGTGGTCAAGTGATTAACAGGTGAGTCATCAAAAAAGATAACTACCAATCCTCATCATTCAAAATTCTAAGCATAGCCAAACTGCAAATTCTAACATATTGCACATTTTCTAGCTTTCTCTGAAGATATTCTATAATTGACAAAGTGTTGGAAATAGAAGAACTGATAAACATTATCCATGGCAGACTAGCACAATACACACTTACCTGGGCCTGCTGGTTCAAAACATCTACAGCATATACCTAGACAGTGTCTGCTCCTCCACCCCTCCCTTCCTTCCTAGGTATCAATTGGATGCCTAACCCCCAAACTCTGTAAGATGCTAATTTTCCCTACCTTCTTGGAAATCAGATAACTCCTATAATGCTGGATGGCTATTGGATATTGGATATTGTCTTATGCCGTGTACACATGACGTCAAACTTTTCGATGGCGTTTAGACGGACTTCCTTCGAATTGGAAGGATTTACAAGCTTAGAAGAATCTTATCAATTTAAATGGCTATCTTACCAAACTACTTTACTACTTCAAAACACTTCGAGTCTAATTTATTTTACTGAACATAAAAAATCTCCAATAATGGCTTAAAAGCTATTCTAAGAGATTCTAAAACACGAGGGGGACTAGCATTAACTATTCTTCTGCCAGAACAGTTTTTGCTTTTTTTTTTTTCACTGATGTTTAAAAAAATTATTTTAGATGTGAAGATTGCATAAACCCCTAATGCCGTGTACACACGGCTGGACTTTTCGACAGCATAGGTCCGATAGAAGGAATACGTCGGACAATTCGACCATGTGTGAGCTTCATCGGACCTTTGCTGTGGAAAAATATGATGGACTTTAGATTTAGAACATGTTTCAAATCTTTCCGATGGACTCGAGTTCAGTCAAAAATCCATTTGTCTGTATGCTAGTCTGACGCAGGGCCACAGTGCTAAATACAAATTAAACATAATTATAAATAAATATACAGAGAATAAAAACACCAATAAAAGAAAACCTATACACATCTGGGAACTACGTAACTGTACATATATTATATGTTTCTAAAAGTCTTTGTAGCAGCAAGTGTTTATAAAAGTGTCTAGTGCATATTCAAGATTAAAAAGGAGGGGGCGTGAGATGTTCCTGGTCACAATTTATAGGTTGTAGAAGAGGTTTCAAAGAGGATTAGAGTTGAGGGCTCTCACAGTCTGGGGGAAAAAAACTGTTGAGCAGTCTGACAGTCCTGGTTTTGATACTCTGGTACCTTCTACCTGATGACAAGAGCTGAAATAGACTGTGGGAGGAATGGGTAGGATCCCTCAAGATACTGGTAGCTTTGCTGGAGCATCGTGTGTGGAAAATGTGCACTTGAAATTGCACTGAAAGTGCACTTGGAAGTGCAGTCAATCTAAATCTAAGGGGTAGATCTGAAATGAGTGGAAACTCTGCTGATTTTATCATCCAATCATGTGCAAGCTAAAATGCTGTTTTTTATTTTCCGCACATGTCCCCCTCGGATCCACAGCGACTTTACCTCCAAGTGCACTTGCAGTGCAAAGTAGATTTTCCTTTAGTAAATAACCCCCTTTGTCTCTTAAGCATTTACTTTGGATTGTGTACAGCCTTCTGTGAACCTGTAATTGCTTTGTGCAGTAATTCAAAAAAAAAACTTTACCTGTTAAAAAAAAGTGCATTTTAGAGCACACATGCGCAATAAATTATCCACTTTTTTGGTGAAATATAAAAGATGAGGTTGCATCAAGGAAATCGATACTCAACATGTCAGACCTTTAATTTATGTGAGCCCATGAAATGGCAACAACATTTAGTACCCTATATTTCTATAGTTGATGCTTTAAAAGCCCTCTACAGGCCATCACTTTATCGTTACTGGGGAGGTCTGGTGCTAGAAATATTGCTCTCACTCCATCTGTTTTTTTTTTTTTTTCATGGTTATATTCTTATTGTTTGAAATATTTAGGTTCAGTGATATGCCACAGCTTGGGTCCAATACTTTGGTCATGCAGCCAAAAGAACTCACACCTGGCACAACTGAATTATCAAGTATTTTAAGTGTACAATTGTAATTTAAATACAAACACTTATAATAAAAATGCATTAAAAAGTAGTGCCAGACAGCTGTAGACAAAATCAAAGCGTGTGACACAGTGTAAGGTCTTATTTACACCATACATGCAGAAAAACTGATGGAAAAAACACACAGATTTCACTTGCAGAGAAATTAGTTTACAACAGTTTTCATAGTTTTCCTTGTTAAATGGTTTTATTAAGTTCACAAGGACAAACGTAACAGATATGTTTACCATTTGATTGTGAGTTCCTACGAGCTGAGAACCACGATCTCTCACCTCCTATAGTCAGTCAGACAGTTAGAACACACATATATAGGGAACACATTTAATCCATTGATCGCCCCCTAGTGTTAACCCCTTCCCTACCAGTGACATTTATACAGTATTCAGTGCATTTTTATAGCACCGATCGCTGTATAAATCTTAATCTATCCAAAAATGTGTCAAAAGTTTCTGATGTGTCCGCCATAATGTTGCAGTCTCGATAAAAATCGCAGATTGCCACCATTATTAGTAAAAAAAAATAATAATAATAAAAATGCCATAAATCTATCCCCTATTTTGTAGACGCTATAACTTTTGCGCAAACCAATCAATATACACTTTTTGCAATTTTTATTACCAAAAATATGAAGAAGAATACATATCAGCCTAAAGTGAGAAAAAAATAGCTTTTTTAAAAAAAATGGGGCTATTTATTACAGCAAAAGTACACAATATTGTGTTTTTTTTCAAAATTGTCACTTTTTTTGTTTATAGCGCAACAAATAAAAACCAAAGAAATGATCAAATACCAACAAAATAAATCTCTATTTGTGAGGAAAAAAGGACATCAATTTTGTTTGGGTAAAGCATCGTACGACCATGCAATTTTCAGTTAAATGGACACAATGCCACAAAAAAATCACCTGGTCATTGAGCAGCCAATTCGGGGCTCAAGTGGTTAATTGAACATAAAAGGACAGAGGGAATGAAGCGCATCATAACGTAAGCTGGTTAGAGTACATAGCAAGCAATAAGTAACAAAATATAACCAGGCGTGTTGATGAAGCGCTGTGAGAGAGTACAGTCGAGGTTAGGTTATTCGATAAAGCCAAAAGGAGTTGCTGTGGAGAGATTGAGGAAAAAGGCTGTATTCTGTGAGACAGAGAGCTTCAAAACCTTAGGAGGGGAAGAAAAGACAGGTTAGAGAAAAGGGGAATAGAGAGGAGTAGGAGTCCACAAGGTTGACCTGAGAGCCATCGTGAGGTGTAGTAGGAACAGCTTAATGTCAGCTACCATGGCAAGAGGACAATGTCATCAAAGGTCGGCAGTAGGCAGTATTTTACCCAGGGGTGCCATATTTTTTTGAATTTGGGGACCTGATCTCGTTCCATAGCCAGCATCTTGGCGTGTATTATGGTATTGTTCATCCTGTGTTTCATCTCAGCTACCACCAATGAAGGAGATTTCCAAGCTCTTGCCATAGTTTGTTTCGTGGCTGCAAGGAGTTGGACAATAAGCTTGAATTGGGTGCATGTCAAGCATTCTGGTCTCAAGTTAAGTACTGCAATGGTTGGGTCAGGCTTCACTGACATTTCATACATTCTGAAGGGGAGAGCAAACATTTAATTCCAGAAGGTTTGTGCTATTGGGCAGGTCCATCAGACATGTAGATGGGTGCCCTGAGTAAGCGGGTACATATTTAGCTTCCCTGGATGGTACTAGGTACTATTTTTTTCATAATTTTCACACTGGTCTTAATGAGTTTTTTACCAGTGTTGCGGTGTGAACAGGGCATAGAGAACAATTGTTTTCTTTGTGCCCGTGCAGAACGTGTGTAAAAAAACTTACATCTCTGCGCATGTTGTGAACAAGGCCTTAATCAATGAGCAAAACATTTATTTTTTATTGAGGTTAGTAAATCATGGAAAAAAATATTAGATATCATTGTTTTTTACTTCCTAGTCAATAGTATCATACAATATTGTATGATTTGTCCAAAATTGTTGTTTTCTCTTCAGTGCTCTCAGTTGCAGAGAAAATACATTGTATCTGAACCAGGCAAGTTACACACTTCTACAAATATGATATAATAAGTTATCCTTCATAAATTTCACATTATATCTGAAATCTAAATGGCTTTAGAAGTTTAAAAAATGTATTCTGTGAGATGGAATTACGAATCTGATTAACTGTGAAAAGAGCTAAACCACACATCCTATTTTATGTCTAGTAAAAACTATGTATTGTCTTCAGAACTGTTCAATAGAACCACTGTTTTGACAATAGATTCACAACATCTACTATTGCCATTTAAGAAAAATTGTTAAAGTGTAATTGCATCTTCACTTTTAACTCATTATCTTATCTTCTGTCATTCGTAAAACATTACTTACTAAAGTATATTATTAAAAATGTCAGTGTAACATTCACACCACCTTTATAAATTGACAATTGCAATAAAATGGGTTTAAAAAAATGAATATTGAACTATAATTGAAATCACTTGCTATCTAGAAAGATATTGTTTCTTTTCAAAGGAGATATATTTAAGTAAATTAATTTTATTCTTACCTATTCTTTTTATCTTCTCTATATGAATTAATTCAAATCAAATGTCAGTCTGCTGCTTCAGAATTGTGTATTCCAATTTATTTTTGATAATATATAGGATGCATGCACAGGCTAAACATAAACATCAGTTCAGCAAAATGTCAAATTTGATGTGTTAATTAAAATTCCACATGAAACATTTCTATGAATGTTATGCTTTGGCTGTTTGATAATCTATCCAGCAAGCATAGAAGAAAGATAAGCATATTACATTTAAAAATAAAGTCTCTTCTTTTGAAAATCTGTTACATATCCAGGGCATTCTATTTAAGAAATATAAGTAGGGATTATAGAGTGGGTGTGGCACTGCGTATGATAAAGAAAAGTGCTTATGTGTGCTACAATATGTGCCAAAAACAAGTATGTGCAAAAAAAAAACAAGAAAATGCATGTGACCACTACTGCTTGGTCTGGGTATTTACACACATATATCTGCTATTGAAATTTTGTGAAAGGTATTTGTATATATAAACTCAATATCAGCTGTACCCCCAATAAACATTCATAATGCAATAAACGCAATGTGCCAAAAATGAATTAAAGCATCACTCCACTTTTATTGAGAAAAAAACATCCTCCCCTGGGTAATCTATGTACATTGCAAGGATTATAACAACCTTTGTTGCAGATTCCTACCTTTTGTTATTCTGAAGAAATCCATGTGTGTTTGCCTGTGCTTCTGTGTATTAGAGTGGGTCTAATGGGAGTGGTTTCATAATTATCAGTCAGCTGTGGCAACTGCAGGGCACTAATGAGGAAAGCTGCTGGGCCTGCATTCCCTTAATGTCACGTACACACGATCAGATAATCCGGCGGAGAGTCTGCTGGACAATCCGCCCGTGTGTGGGCTCCGACTGACTTTTTGTTCCCAAAAGTCCGGCGGACTTAGAAAGCATTCTTAACTCCAAATTTCACCGCCAGACTCTGCAGTCCGGCGGACAATCCGCCTGTATGTGTGCTAGTTCGCCGGACTTTTGAAATGAGCAGACTTGCCCACACACGGAGTAAAGTCCGTTCATTTTGAACGTGACTCCAGGTAGACGGAACTAGTGAAGGAAGTCAATGTTGCTGCCTCCATCGGTGAGATTGAAACCTCGCGAGCCCTGTCACCTGGTATGGATTTAAAGGGGAACCCCTACGCCAAAAAAACAGCGTGGGGGTCCCCCCAAAGTCCATAGCATTATTATCCGAGCACACAGCCCGGCCGGTCAGGAAAGAGGGTGGGGACAAGTGAGCGCTCCCCTCCTGAGCTGTACCAGGCCGTGTGCCCTCAACATGGGGGGGTGCTTTGGGAAAGGCAGCGGTGACAGCGACAGTGACAGAAGACCGGGCCAACGCTAGTAAAAGAGCTGGAAGAAGAAAGCAGAGGCCCGGCAAGAATAACAGAAGAGCGGGACAAGACCCCCGAAGTCAGAAGAAGACCCCTGGACGGCGCCGGTGACGAAGGAGAAAGCCGGGCTCCTCCGCTAGTAAAAGAGCTAGCAAAAGAGCAGAAGATAGTGGAGGAGTCCGGCGAGAAGACCCCCGAAGACAGAAGAAGACCCCTGGAGCTGTATAATAAAGTACTTTAAAAACCTGTGTTGTGTTTTTTTTTATGTACACTTTTTTCCCCAGGTGAATGGGTAGAGGTACATCGGCCACATTTTAGTGCACTCAGAACAAGATTCAAGATTTTTCAGATAAATTCTGGTGTCTCTTTGGCAGGTTTTGGATGGCAATAACCACAAGCCTAATTGGAAGAAGCCAGATTATAGTACATTCAGGCCAAGATTAACAAATTTATTTTTATAAAGTCTGGGGTCTTTTTTGCAGACTTTGGATAGAAGTAACAGGTGCAGAAAAATTGGGCTTTGGGTGTTGGTGGTGCCTTCACAATGTAGCCCTATAGAGGTATTCTTTATGAAAGCAAGAATTGGCCTTCTGTATAAAATTGAAATTAGATGCCCCTGTCAAACAGTTGTGGAAAACTTTGTCTTTGGGTGTTGATGCCTTCATCCCATAACCTTCTAGATGTACTCTTGATGAAATAAAGTTTTGGCCTTGCTGTAAAAACTTGAAATGTTATTCCCTGCACAAACAGTTGGAAAATATTGTTTTTTGGGTGTTGGTGGTACCTTCACTCCATAACCTTCTAGAGGTACTCTTGATGAAATAAAGTTTTGGCCTTGCAGGAAAAACTTGAAATTTGACACCCCTGTCACACAGTTGCAGAAAAATTGGTCTTTGGGTGTTGGTGGTGTCTTCTAGAGGTACTCTTGATAAAAGCAAGCATTGGACTTGCTGTAAAAAATTGGAATTTGAGGCACCTGTCAAACAGGTGTGAAAAAATTGGTTCTTGGGTGTTAACTGTGCCCATGAAACCTATACCAAAAAATTACTTCAAGATAAAATCAACCCCCATAAAGCTAGGCAGCCTAGACAGTCTTGCTGGGATATGAGATCCCAAAAACCTTTAATGGGGTTGTAAAGGTATTTTTTTAAATAACAAACATGTTATACTTACCTCCACTGTGCAGCTCGTTTTGCACAGAGTTGCCCCAAACCTGGTCTTCTGGGGCCAAGATCTCTCGCATGCTGATTAGTTCTTGCGGGTGCGCTTCCGTGATACAGCCGGTGGCTATAGCCGCTCACTGTATCACTTGGCCCTGCCCCCTGGAGTGCCGCATTATTGCATGTGATTGACAGCAGCCTGAGCCAATGGCTGCGCTGCTTTCAATCCATCCACTCTAGCCAATCAACGGCCAGGCTGAGCGGCAAAGAGGAGATCGGGGGCGAGCGCAACAGGTAAGTAAAAAGGGGGGCTGAGGGGGCCGGTATTGTCGGATGTTTTTTCACCTTAATGCATAGGATACATTAAGGTGAAAAAACGCAAACCTTTACAACCCCTTTAATCATCAACATAGGCATCAGGGGCTTGATAGCTGATGCTAATCCAAGACTTATTCATTTTGACAAATGTCAGCTGGTCAACGGAGTCTGTGGACATACACGCTCTTTTATCTGCCACAAAACCTCTGGCAGCACTGAATGCCTGGTCACATAGTGAGCTGGATGCAGGGCAGACCAGCAGCTCAATTGCATAATGGGCAAGTTCTGGCCAGTGGTCTATTTTCATGACCCAGAAACCCATTAGATCATCTACTGGAAATCTCTCCATGTCTGTTTTCACTCCTAGATAATCTTTCACCATATGACGCAAACACTGCCAATGGGATCTTGAAGTTGACACCCCTGTGTGCTGAAGATGAAAAAAAAGCTACCAGAGTCTGGAAAGGCATTATATAAACTCCTCTTTAAGGTGTCCTCCAGATATTTCATCCTGTGCTCCCTCTGCAAGGGCACAATGAGTTTCAAGATGTTCCCTTTGTAACAGTGGTCAAGAGGGGTTGCCAACCAATAATTATTCTTATCCTTAATGCCACAAAATCTCTGGTCCTTTTACAGGCTTTGAAGAATAAGGAAGCCCATACACCACAAGTTTGTGGAGGCATGAGAAGTCCTTGGGATCACTGAGGATTATAGTATCTGGTAGTATGTCCCCCCAGGCACGTACTACTCTCAAGGTTTCTGGGGACTAAAAACCATCTCTTAAGGTTTGATGTATGACTTCCTCTGCTTCAATGCCTCCAAAACTGCCAGAATACTTCTCCTCCCTCTCCTCTTGTGTGTTCTGTTGCGTCTCAAGAATGGTGTCTGCATAAAGTGGGCCTTGAGAGAAAAGGATGTCCTCCTCTTCCTTCTGCTGCTCTGCCTCAAGTGCCCTGTCCATAATTTTACCCTGTGCATTGTGAAGGCTCACCATCCTTTTGGCCTACTCAAATCTTGACAGTACAGTGCATGCATCCTTTATCAGTAGCCATTGGCATGGGGGAAAAAGCCAAGCTGCCCTGAACCCTGCCCTTGTGCCATACTCATACAGGTATTTGTTGATGACCCTCTGCTCCATGTGCCATTGCTGCAGCATTGCCGAAGTTGAATTCCACCTGATGGGCATGTCACAAATCAGGTGGTTTATGGGCAGGTGGAATTCCACCTGAATTTCAGCCAACCAAACACTGGCTGTGTATGACCACCTGAAATGGCTACAGACTCTTCTGGCCTGCCTTAGAAATTATTGCAAACCTGGGTACCTGTTTAAGAAACGCTGCACTACCAAATTGAGGACATGTGTCAGGCATGGAACATGTGTCAACTTTTCATGTTGAAGGGCAGACAGAAGGTTAGTGCCATTATCACACACCACAATTCCTTGTTCAATCTTCCGTGGTGTGAACCAACTCTGGGCCTGCCCCTACAGAGCTGAAATAATATCTGCTCCAGGGTGGCTCCTGTCCCCTAGGCAGACTGAACCACTGCATCTTTTAGCCCTTGAATGCTTAGGGGTACCGGTGGTTGATAGGATAATTCAGAAGAGGAGGACATAGATGAGGAGGGGTGGAGTTACCAGATCTCACATCACCACCAGCTGTACAGTCAGGTCCATAAATATTGGGACATTGACACAATTCTAATCTTTTTGGCTCTATACACCACCACAATGGATTTGAAATGAAATGAACAAGATGTGCTTTAACTACAGACTTTCGGCTTTAATTTGAGGGTATTTACATCCAAATCAGGTGAACGGTGTAGGAATTACAACAGTTTGTATATGTGCCTCCCACATTTTAAGGGACCAAAAGTAATGGGACAATTGGCTGCTCAGCTGTTCCATGGCCAGGTGTGTGTTATTCCCTCATTATCCCATTTACAAGGAGCAGATAAAAGGTCCAGAGTTCATTTCAAGCATGCTATTTGCATTTGGAATCTGTTGCTGTCAACTGTCAATATGAGATCCAAAGAGCTGTCATTATCAGTGAAGCAAGCCATCATCAGGCTTAAAAACAAAACAAACCCACCAGAGAGATAGCAAAAACATTAGGTGTGGCCAAAGCAACTGTTTGGAACATCCTTAAAAAGAAAGAATGCACTGGTGAGCTTAGCAACACCAAAAGACCCGGAAGACCATGGAAAACAGCTGTGGTGAATGACCGAAGGAATCTTTCCCTGGTGAAGAAAACACCCTTCCCAACAGTTGGCCAAATCAAGAACACTCTCCAGGAGGTAGGTGTATGTGTGTCAAAGTCAACAATCAAGAGAAGACTTCACCAGAGTGAATACAGAGGATTCACCAAAAGATGTAAACCATTGGCGAACCTCAAAAACAGGAAGGCCAGATTAGAGTTTGCCAAACAAAATCTAAAAGAGCCTCCACAGTTCTGGAACAACATCCTATGGTCAGATGAGACCACGATCAACTTGTACCAGAGTGATGGGAAGAGAAGAGTATGGAGAAGGAAAGGAACTGCTCATGATCCAAAGCATACCACCTAATCAGTGAAGCATGGCGGTGGTTGTGTCATGGCGTGGGCATGTATGGCTGCCAATGGAACTGGTTCTCTTGTATTTATTGATGATGTGACTGCTGACAAAAGCAGCAGGATGGATTCTGAAGTGTTTCGGGCAATATTATCTGCTCATATTCAGCAAAATGGTTCAGAACACATTGGACAGTGCTTCACAGTGCAGATGGACAATGACCCGAAGCATACTGTGAAAGCAACCAAAGAGTTTTTTTTTTTTCCACAAAATTTTATTGATAACAGAAAACAACAAGAACAAGCAAGTACATGCTTACACGTATGTTTACAGAGCCAAAAAAACAAGTATGATAAAGAACATATACTTGGATGTATACAAGCAAAGGTGTTATCCAAACAGGTGAAATATAAGGCTCGGTATGTAATCAATGAAGGAAAAAGAAAAACAATAGAATTACTATTTTCTTAGAAACGGTGATCACTAAAGGATTGAATTGTATTGATTCAAAGTATTTTATATTGCTATCTTATACTGTAAGCAATAGGGTATAACAGACATCAGTAGTTGTAGTAAACATGGAGAGGAGGGGGGCGGTACAAACGGAACAAGAGTAAGCATAAGGGTGTTCAGCTAGACATGTGTAGTAAAATTAGCCATCACTCCTAAGGTAAGCATCTGTAAATTTAAAACGCTGCCAGTCATACCATGTTGCAGTAAATCTGGAAACGGTTTCATGAGAAATGCTGATCAGTTCTTCAATGGTTTCGGTACTATTTAATCTGTGAAACCATTCAGCTTTCGTTGGGGTAGAAGAGGTACCCCAATGGCAGGGGATACATTGTCTTGCTGCATTGATCATGTACATATTGAGAGACCTGAGATATCGCCGTTTGGGGATATTGGTGAAGTGAAGTAAGTAGGGGGCAGGGGAAAAGTCATTGCGTTGGGATGTGACGACAAAGATGGTTTCGTGGACCATCTTCCAGAAATTCTGAATGAGAGGGCACGACCAACAGATATGGAGCATGTCGCCCCCAACCACGCCACAACGCCAGCATTTATCTGGGCAGGAATTTGAAAACTTGTGGAGCAGTGAGGGCGTCCTATACCATTTAGAAAGTATTTTGTAGCCACATTCTTGTATTGCTACATTGAGTGAACCCTTGTGTACGTAGCTACAAATTTTGGACCAGTCCGAGTCCGAGAGCTGAACATCAAGCTCCTGTTCCCATGAGGAAAAAGGTGCGCTGGAGAACGCTGAGCTACCTGTGAAGAGTGATGAGTAGAGGATAGATATGAGATGCCTCTGAGGAGTATCTTGGGAGCACAAGTTCTCAAGTGTGTTTAAATCTCTCGTCCAATGTGGGACGTTAATCCTGCTATACAGGAAATGGTGAATTTGTCTATAAGTCCAGTAGGGGATGCGGTTGGGGGACGTGATAGTGTTCAGCTCCTCCAGGGAGAGGAGGGCACCTCTTTTAGTAAAAAAGTGTCGGGCTTGGAGATCTTTGTAGGGCCAGATTTGAGTAAGAAAATCACTGCTCAGTCCTGGGGGAAAAGCCGGATTGCCACGGAGTGGAGTAAGAGGACCTATCTCAGGGTTCGGTGTCACTTTTTTAGTCATTAGGTAAAAAGTATTCAGTGTAGCCCCAATCAAGGGGTGTTGTTTGTTGTGCATTTGAATGTGACGTGGGTGGACCCAGGGTAGCGAGCCTAAAGGTTGTGAAGTGGTGGAGCGTTCTAAGGAAACCCAATCTTTTAAATCCTGATGGACATTCCAGTCTACTATTCTGGATAGATGCGTTGCCCAGTAGTATCTGCGTAGGTCAGGGAGGGCTATTCCACCTCTATCTTTGGGAAGAACAAGGCGGGCAAATTGGATTCTGGGCTTCTTATGTTGCCAGATAAAGGAGGAGCATGCTTGTCTATAGGAATTAAAAAAGGAGACTGGAATGTGTATCGGTATTGTTTGCAACAAATAAAGGACACGCGGTAGAATCGACATTTTAAGGAGGGCAGCCCTGCCAAACCAAGAGATCCGCAGGGCATTCCACCTTTTAAGATCCTCCCTGATTTCTCTCAAGGCAGGAGCAAAATTGGCCTGAACGCTGAGGAGAATGGCAGCTTGATTCCTGTGCTCCCACTGATACGGAGGGAAAACAGTTCGAAACGGAGGTATTCTTACCAGCCTGACTCACAGACCGACATGGGAACATCCTCCCGCGGGTCCTCCACATCCCGATCTAGGTCCCCTCGCGACCTAACAAACAGGGCGACTCAAAACATACCTGACATGTTCCGCTCCCAGGCCGGCAATATGGCGCCCACACGAGGCTCACCTCCCCCTCCCAACTCTGCAGGCTCCACACGGCCTTCCTCTACCAATGGAGAAATTATCCTCGCTCCACAGCAGCACCCCAGTCTCAATGACCTTAGATCTGTGGCCGCAGATATCAAAGATACGCTGACGGCGGCGATCTCAGACCTTCGGATTGACATCCAGGCGATCGCAGGCAGAGTGCAAGAGGTGGAACAGAGGACAGCGCAACATTCGGCCGTGATCCGTCGATCCTGTCAAGTTATTGATACACACACCATGCAACTGAGGGAGCTGAACCGCCACATGGAAGACTTGGACAACCGCGGTAGACGCCACAATCTCCGCCTCCGTGGCCTTCCAGAGTCGATCGAAGCAGAACACCTACAGGCTGAGGTGATAGGCCTCTTTAACACCATCCTGGAAAGAGACCCTGTGACACCTATAGGCCTGGAACGTATTCATCGCGCCCTCCGCCCACGTGGCAAGGACTCTGATCCACCCCGGGTTGTGGTCTGTTGTGTAATAGACTATCAACTTAAAGAGGACATCCTTAGGCAAGCTCGCACCAAGAACCCGCTGTTATACAAAGATGTGGAGGTCCGTTTATTTCAAGACCTATCCTCCATTACTTTACAACGCCGCAAAGAACTCCGCCCTCTACTGGATGTCCTTCGCGCCAAGGGGATCCCGTACCGTTGGAAATACCTATTTGCTCTATCGGCCTCCTCACAGGACCGCTCCGCAATGCTCAGGGTCCCTGAAGACCTCAGGCGTTTTTGTGCTACGCTGGAAATTCCCTACACAGAGGTCCCTGACTGGTATGCAGAATTTCGTCCGCAGTCTGCAAGACGCCCACCACCAGGAGGCCAACCGAAGGACACCCAAGAACACCGTAACCGAAGGCAGCGTTCGCCTTCAGATGACAGAGCTCGCGACTTGGCGCTGAACTCCACTTATGGATCCAGTCCATCAAAAGCACCGCATACAAGACAGGCTCGCAGGGATCGCTGAATTGAGTCACTTCACATTCAACCATCCAGCTAAGTGGATATACTTGCCTCATCGGCCCTTCTACTTCTTTTTTTCCCTTTTTTTTTCTCTCTCCCTTGCTGTTCAGATTACCTTTATTGTGCTCCCCTCCTTTTTTTAAAAAAAAAAAAACAAAAAAAAAAAAAATGCCTGACTTTACTTATCAGCCGAGCGGCTCTCACCAGTCTGTCTAAGCTACTCTTATCCCTCTGAATATGAGGGATTTCATTGAACATATTCTGTGCGCCTGAGACTATCTGTTACAGGTTTTAGGTTCACCTAACCCCCCAAATCCGAGATTGGATCTGCTGTAGACCCGCATACCCAGTGTGTTTTTTGGGCCTGAAATATATTGTGTTATTGTTTTGCTTACTCCCTTTGTTTATATCTTCCGAGGGATGATCTGCACGGCTTTGATGACACGGCCCTCATGTTTTAGTCACACACTGTGACCACATACGCCCATCTCCTGAGGTATTGTGTGCCCTCCACTGGGCTGCTTAATGAGAAGTCACATAATCGACGTCAACGACTTCACCAGAATACGATGGCCTCTGCGCTTTGGAGACTGAACTCCTGTCGCGAGACCTGCTCTCCACCCATACTCCCTGATTAGGGAAAGCTGGATACATGATCCGTGCAGGTCATCCTTCGTTGTTTACAGGTCCACTAGTTTTGGGTACTTTTTTATACTGGGATATTTACTCCCCCCTCCTTTAATAGGAGACATGATCCGTTTAATAGTCATTGCTAATCAATCCCAAATAGGGTTCAACCTTATTATCCAGGACCGACATCCTTAATCTTCTGCGGGAAAGGTAGTTCTGTCTGTCAGAACGCATACACCCCCTTTCCCTCACTACAAGCTGGTTACACTATCACTGGCACCATTGCTGCCAAAATTGGGTTCAACGGATGACCCCCACATGGCCACAGTTCCCACGACTGCAGTGTCTTTAATAATTAAAATAGTTCCGTGGCTCCCAACCAGGGCCTATAGCGGTTCCTAAGTTAGGTTTATACCCCCTTTATAGGATAAATACGAACACCCATACCCTGGGTCAGACACCATGCTACGCAATGGTGAGACGTACTATGTGTGGGGCATCAAATCTAGCCATATGGTCTCACACAACATTGTGCGTGGTATCCTATATTGGAGAGGATTCCTGGAGATTGTACAATTCCACACACACATCCTCTCCCACATAAGGATGCACCAGATGGGTTCCATTTGAAATCTTGTTTCCTACTGATGTTGGTTTGTCTTGCACGACCCACATACCCTGGTTTGGGCTCAGATGGTCTCATCCCCACCCTAAACCAGGCACTAACCCCACCCGAACTGGGAAGAGTACGGCACATCATGAATACAGGCGAAACTGACTTGCTCTGATTGTTTTTGCCGAAGTTTTTACTTGTTACCTATTGTTTTCAACCAAGTTCTTTTATGGTTTAGTTTTGTTTTATTGAATGTTAATGTTGGTCATACTAATGTAGGTCTTGCCTGATTTACTTGTGCCATGATCTCTGCATTTTTTCTTTGCCTCACACCGGTTGATAGCTGACCCTTAATCTCTACCTTCTCATGAATCCTTATCCCCCTACCACAGATTCCAAGAAGCCTTTTAATATAGGATATATGTTTCGTCTCACAGCCACATTTCATACTTACACAAGTCCCTTTGACCCCCCTTTTATACTTACATTACCTCCTCCATTTGCACCTCCACCAATCCCTCCGTTCAGCAAACTGCACCCCTAATTGTACTACTACTACTTCTCCTCACTTCGGACCCCACCCCACACAGCGGTAGTCAGTTTTGCTTCTCTATCTAGATACTTTTCAGCACATATTACCCCTGAATTATCCTGGGTGCACCTTGTGTTGGATATATTCCACACAAGGGTTAGCGAGCTGGTTCTTGCTGCACGCCAGACACCATTAATTGGTTACACTCTATATACCCTGTTCCTCTTATCTCAATACTTTATCAACGCTCAGACGGTACACTGTCCCCCCCCCCTTTTTTTTTTCCAAATTTCGATCTTCCACCTCCCCCCTCACCCGTTTCTGGTTCAGCTTCACTTTAAGTACAGATAGCATTACACATACTCCTGATCCTTATCACAACCCCAGAAGCTCCGATAGACCATGGCCTCCTCACACCTACGCTCCGCTGCCCTTTCGCTGAAGATGGTCTCTATCAATGCTAAAGGCTTGAATATTCCGGAGAAAAGATCCCATCTTCTTCGAGAATGTTACAAATTTAGAGCGAATATAGTATGTATCCAAGAAACGCATTTCATGAGAAGTAAAATACCTCGGCTGTCTGACAGAGCATTCCCCACAGTCTTCCACGCGACCAACGAACAATCTAAAACAAAGGGAGTGTCAACACTTTTCTCCAAAAACACACCTTTTAAGTTAATAGACTCTCTTAGTGACCCTGAGGGGAGATACCTATTCCTTAAAGGCACCATTCACTCTAAACCTATCACGATAGCAAATATTTATTCTCCCAACACCAAACAAGTTGCATTTTTCCGCACTATATATGACCTCCTAACCTCCTTTTCATCAGGAATTTTAATTCTTGGAGGGGATTTTAACATACCTCTAAACCCGATACTGGACACATCTTCAGGTACCTCAGCTATACCATACAAAGCTTTAAAACAAATCAAATTACAACTCCAACATCTTATGCTTCATGACACCTGGAGAACGCTGAACCCGCTAGATAAAGACTATACCTATTTCTCTCCTCTCCATCAAAAATATTCCCGGATCGATTACTTTTTCATCTCTCAATCCGATATTCCTCTATTAAAAAAAGCCTCAATCGAGCCCATGACATTCTCTGACCACCATCCGATCACCATCTTATTAGAGTTCCCAGACACAACCACCTCGACTAAGACTTGGAGGCTCAATTCTTCCCTACTAAAAGACCCAGTGAACACAGACAATCTCTCCAAACGTATCAAGGAATACTTCCTACTCAATGCCCTCCCAGAAACTCCCGTTCTTATCCAGTGGGAAGCCCATAAACCTGTCATCCGGGGAGAACTTCTAAAACTGTCGGCCAACATTAAAAGAGAACGCCAAGCCAAAATCGCAAAACTTACCTCTCAGATAAACGCACTAGAGGCCACACACAAACAGACCCTTGCTCTACAAACCTACCAGGAGCTGACTCAGGTTAGGAGACTACTATTGGAAGAACTACACTTAAAAACTAAGAGGCAATATATTTTGAGACACAAGCTCTTTTATGAACAGGGTAACAAAGCGGGTAGTCTCCTGGCCAGAGCAGTTCAACATAAAAAGCAAAGTAACACAGTACATCACATCACCGACAAAAGCGGGACCACTCATGTTTCCAATGAAGCCATAGCCCAACAATTTGTGGAATACTATCAAGCCCTTTATAACTTACCTCTCGACCCCAAAAGCTCCCATGATCCAGATGCCAGGAAAATATTCATCAAAGATTTTCTTTCCAAATATTGCCCTACCCCACTATCGCCGGAAGTCAGCCAAAGTTTGAACACTCCTCTCTCGGAAGATGAATTCACAAAGGCCCTGAAAGAAATGAAAGTCGGAAAGGCTCCTGGCCCGGACGGCTTTTCATTACTGTATTACAAAATCTTTAAAGATGTACTCCAACCTCATTTTCTTGCGCCTTCAGATCCTTTGATTCCAACTCATCCCCTCCTCCACAAATGCTAGAAGCACATATAGCGGTTTTGCCAAAGGAGGGCAAGGATGCATCCCTGGTTACAAACTACCGCCCCATTTCGCTCATCAATGTTGACGTAAAAATTTATGCCAAGATCCTTGCAAATCGTCTGTTACCCCTGCTCCCATCCCTGATCTCCTTAGATCAAGTAGGATTCGTCCCAGGACGAGAAGGTAGGGACAATACAATAAAAGCATTGAATATTCACCATTGGCTAACCTCTAATAATAAACAGGGATTCTTTCTGTCTCTTGATGCCGAAAAGGCGTTTGACAGAGTGGCCTGGGACTACATAGACTTGGTCTTATCCACTATCGGCATCCCGGATATATTGTTGTCATATATACGTGCATTGTACACTCGACCTATTGCTAGGGTCCGGGTCAATGGCCACCTGTCAAACGCCTTCCAACTCCATAATGGTACTAGACAAGGTTGCCCCCTTTCGCCCCTACTCTTTGTCCTTACCCTAGAACCCCTACTCAATAAAATTAGGCTTAATCCAGACATTAACGGCATCACAATCAAACATCGCACCTATAAATTAGCGGCCTTTGCTGACGACCTTCTTCTCTTTTTGACCAATCCGCACATTTCTATCCCCAATCTTCTGAACGACCTAGATCTTTTTAATTCCATCTCTAATCTGAAAATAAATTACTCTAAATCTAACGCCTTAAACATATCCTTACCCACAGAAATGGTCTCACAATGCCAATCCAACTTTCCCTTCAATTGGGCTAAGCATTCAATTACTTACCTGGGCATCAAATTACCCACATCCCTCTCCAACCTTTTTCAAAGAGTTTTTTAAGGGAAAGAAGTGGAATGCTATGCAATGGCCAAGTCAATCACCTGACCTGAATCCGATTGGGCATGCATTTCACTTGCTGAAGATAACTGAAGGGAAAATGCACCAAGAACAAGCAGGAACTGAAGACAGTTGCAGTAGAGGCCTGGCAGAGCATCACCAGGGATGAAACCCAGCTTCTGGAGATGTGTCTGCTTTCCAGACTTTGGGCTGTAATTGACTGCAAAGGATTGGCAACCAAGTATTAAAAAGTGAAAGTTTGATAGATGATTGTTAATCTGTCCCATTACTTTTGGTCCCTTAAAAAGTGGGAGGCACATATACAAACTGTTGTAATTCCTACACCGTTCACCTGATTGGATGTAAATACCCTCAAATTAAAGCTGAAAGTCTGCAGTTAAAGCACATCCTGTTTGTTTCATTTCAAATCCATTGTGGTGGTGTATAGAGCCAAAAAGATTAGACTTGTGTCAATGTCCCAATATTTATGGACCTGACTGTATGTAGACGTGGTGGCAAAACAAGCTCCAGCACTGAGCCCTGTCCTGCATCCTTCCTAGTTGCAACGAGGGTTACCCAGTGTGCTGTGAATGAAATATATTGTCCCTGACCATGCTTGCAGGACCAGTGTCAGCAGTAATGTGGACCTTGCTGCTGAGTGCCTTACCCAACGATGCCCAAATGTTGCCTTTCAAGTGATGGTACAAAGCTGGAATGGAAAAAAGAAATAGCTACTGGGAACCTGCCATTGTGGTACATCACAATTGTTTGACAGTTATCATGGGAACTAGGCTGCATAAAAACAGGAAGGGTGATGCAGTCCACTAGCATGAACCTTTGAGAAAGCCCATTGAGGTGGGACAGTGACGTAATCACGCTGGAACTTGGTGGAGCTGTGTATGCTGAGGATTGTATCGTGAAATGCTAGATTTTTACTTATGTGAGTGAATTTATATATGGAAATAAATACTTTCTATTAGCAATTTGCACTATGGTTCTTTCCTCTAGCCTCCTATATGATTGACACCACACTGAGTGCTGCTGAGAACTGTTGAGAGCCAAGGATTTGCAGTGTACAGCCAGTGGGAGCATTGTCAATTATAACACTGCAAAGCACATATAGACCTCCTGCAATTAGTGAGGTCCAGTCAAGCAGGTGAGAAGACACCCACAGGCGGAGTGATGGGCACTGTGGTGATCAGAGGCAATTACTGAAAAGTTATTGGTGTATGGTACTGCACATTTTTTTAACGGAGATTGAATCATTTATTGATGGACTGTATACATATTTAAAAGAAAAGATAGAATGATGTAACAGTGAGCTTCCTAGAGAACCTGTAACCAACTTCTCCATGAATACATCCATATCAATGATTTAGCTGACAATGAACTATGGAGCTCACACAAGGCATACATGCACTGTGTACTAATCCAATTGGGTGCCCAGGCCAATAAATGCAGGCCTGCAAAACTGCAGCAAGTATTGGCTTTTATCCATGCTTTAGAAAACCAGAACAAATCCTCCCCAGACCCTGCTATGGTGAGTACACTTGCCCAATTAGGAATTTTGGATAATGTTTTGCTCTACATTTAGCTGTGCTATTTAACACCGCCCTTGAAAAGGCTTAATTTCTTTCGGAGATGTTGAGGGCACACATCGTTTCGCTTCTCAGGTCTGGGAAATATCCTAATAATGCCTGCCAATTTCAGACCCATCTCTACGTTGAACTCAGATGTTAAATTGTACTGGAAGATTTTGGCCTATCTCTTGACAACAATCATGCCTTGGCTGGTACAACCAGACCAAATGGGGTTTACTACTGGAAGGCAAACCTCAGATGCCACAAGCACCCAACAAGGTTGCCCTTTATTCCCGAAGATCTTTAGCCTAACAATCGAGCCCTTAGCTGAGTACATCCGATCACACCCTCAAGTGATGGGTTTTACCTTTGCAGACAGATCCCACACTATCAACTTGTTTGCAGATGATGTCATCCTAATGTTAACTAACCCTGTGACATCACCTCCTAATGTTAACTAAACCTGTGACATCACTATCCTATCCATCTCTAATTCTGGACCTTGGCATATATCAGCCCCTTGTATCTCTTGTGAAACAACAATTAATGTACACCTGAGCAGACAAGGGTATTTCTTAGCTAGGTATTCATATAACCCTTAGGCCGCGTACACACGCGGGGACTGTTCGCCCAACTTTGTCCGTCAAACAGTTTCGGCAAACAGTCCGCTCAAAATTAGCATGGACGGACATGGCCACACACGACGAACGAACAGTTTGCTGAAACCGTGCGCGATGACGTGAACGGCATGTACGACGGGACGAAAAATACGACGTCCTATACACTGCATTATAACTTTCGGCGTGTAAATCCTTTCTGAGCATGCGCGGAACTTAGTTTGACGAACAAGCCTACACACGAGGGGACTGTTCGCTGAAACAAAGTTTCAGCGGACAGTTTTTCTGAATTTCCGAAAAACCTTGTTCAGCGGACTGTTCGCTGAAACTGTCCGCTGAAAGCCCACACACGAGCGGACTGTTTGCCGAAACACTGTTCAGCGGACAAAGTTGGGCGAACAGTCCCCGCGTGTGTACGCGGCCTTACTAGTACATCTTTGGTTGAAGCTAATTATAAACTTTTCCATGCCAAAATTGAAGGTGAGCTCAGTCAACTTGCCCATGTTAAGCTTTTATGGGCTGTCAGATTAGCTGCCTTTTAAATTCTGATTCTGCCCTAGGTCCTGTACCTTTTTAGAACCTTACACGTTCCCATTAAACAATAATACCTGGGAGAATTATCCACCCTTTTTAAAAAATATGTTTAGCAGGGGGAGAGGGCTAGATGCTCCCATAAATAAATATAGGACAGTCAGTGGTATGGGCATGGTTGACATCTCAGCTTATTGCTTGGTGATGCAATTAGATCAACTACAACATTGGTTTAGCACTTTTGATCCCCTTTGATAGGCTGATATTGAGAAGCACCTAACCAAAGCAATTCATCTGCACCATCAATTACTAGCTAAATTATGAAAGCCATTAGCAGTTGGCACCCTACCAATCACTACCAAAGAGTCCACCCTGGCATGGAAAACACTAAACCATTCTATTGGGTACTCACTGAATAATTCTGCAGTGCATTTCCCAATACTCGTACTAGAGTACTCAACCCCCAATCTGTCTATTAGAGGCTGAGACCAATATGGAATCAATTTAATTGAGGAGTTACTCCAAGACAGCAAGCCAGGTCCTCTGAAAGCACTTCTAAAAAAGTATTATCTCCTGCATACAACTTATTTTACATTACTCCAGATAAAACACCTTTTTACTATCCTCTCCCATGCCTACTGTTTACATACATCCTAAGATGTGGCACTTCCTTACAAATTCTTCAAAACCCCTCAAAAGTAAATCGACACTATATGACCTGTTACAAAAAAAAATGTGAGTTTTCTAAAATCAGTTCGATGGGAGGCAGACCTCAATGCCTCTTTTACTATTCCCCAAAGGCTTCAAGCCATAAGGTACATGCACACCATCACCCACTGTGTGAACCATTAGGAACTGGCTTTAAAAATAAACATGAGGTGGTACCTCACCCCATACAGATTAGATAAACGGTTTCCTGCCAGCTCCTCCCTGTGTTAGAGAGGATACAGCCTTACACATATTTTGGTCATGTAAAAATATTTGCAGCTTTTCTGGCAGAAAATATTTCAAATTCTCTTGGATGTTACTGGTATCTTAACTACTTAAAAACCTGCGCTGGCTATCTTGAATTTAGGAATTTATTCTTTACCTTTTCCAAATCACAAGATCACAGCCAGGCTATTACTATCAGCTAAATTAACAGTTACCACACATCTGAAGCTGTGCATGTTACTCACCAACATTATCTGTAGGAAAGAACACTTAACTTACACTCTGGCTCACTTGTCACCTTTGAGAAATCCTGTAAACCTTGGATTACCTGAGCTACTGCTAGTAAATATGCATTCCTTTTATTGACCTTTTCTATAGTCTACTTTACAATATGCTGCTGATAATACTTGGACACATTTGTACCTTAAGTGTCACCATTTCTTTACTTCTGTATTCTGTTATATTTTTATGATTGTACACAATGTACACTTTATAGGTGCCTATTGGGGCTGTGTCTACATCTTGACTGTGCTTTAATCCGTTCTACAAAAACAAAAAAATAAATAGTGTAATGCATAGCACCATTGAATAAACAGTAATGAATTGGCTAAAGAGGTGCTTTTCAATGAGTACAAAGTCCCAATTGAAGGAACAAATGTGTCCACTTTATTATCCAAAAGTAGACAAGAATCCACTCACATAAAAGTAGAGGCAGAGTCTCCCACATAGCTGCCTAGTAGCACTGTGTTGTTGTGCTGAGACATTCACTCCCAATCTCCTGGGTGGCCAATCAAGCTGGGAGGTACAATGGTGTGGATAGCCCAATGAGGAGTGAGGATGGGAAAACATACACCCTGAGGCAGATGTGACTGTACCAGTATACTCTCCCAGTAAAAACAGTAATAAACGTGAAGTGCTACCTCTTAAATCTTAAGTCTAAAGACCTGATGTGCTAACTCAAGATAAACAGTGCCCCCCAGTGGCTAATATAAAACTCATATGCAAAAAAGTGTTCTCCTATGGAAAGAAACACACTGAATAGAATATACACAATAAACAATAACTCCTAAAGAAAAAGTATATAAACCAAGTGAAAAGTCCATTCAAAGTGAGAATGTGAAGTCCATTTAATAACAATGGTGTAGTTCTTCAGTGACTAAAGAAGTAATCTTCACAGAGACATATACCCTCCACCAGTCAACCATTGCGCTCACCTCCACTTGGGTCTAGCTGTGCTTTCCCCACAGGCATGTAAATCCTTCTGGATGTCCACTACTCAGGTGCTCACAAGGCTCCGGTGCACTTGGGCAATGCATTTGTTGCATCAGGGGTACAGCACCCCACATAAACTATGTGGTTTATATACTTTTTCTTTAGTAGTTATTGTTTATTGTGTATATTCTGTATGTTTCTTTCCATAGGAGAACAGTTTTTTTGCATATGAGTTTTTGTATTAGATGTGCTATACACATATTACCACTTCCCACCCAGCCGGCCAATGCATATATACGGCCGGGTGGGAGCCGTCTACTCCTGATAGGACGTTCAGGAACGTCCTTCAGAAGTAGCGTGCCCACGCAGCGGCGCGATCCCGGTGTGCTCGTGTCACCAGGACACGGCACATCTCAGATCGGCAGGAGGGCTCTGTGATTGGCCCTCCTGATCACATGACGGCCGTGTCCAATCACGGCTGTCATGTGATGTAAACAAACAGCTGGTTGCTAGGCAATCGGCTCTCCTCTCCTCACACGGAAGTCATCACTGAGGAGAGGAGAGCAGATCGCTGCAGCCGGCTGATGATCAGTGAGTATGAGCTGTTTTTTACAGCTTTTTACTCACTGATCATCAGTCTAGTGTCAACACACAACACACCACACAGTACAAACACAGTCCCCACATATGTCCCCAAAACACACATGTCCCCAAAACATACAGTGGTGTGAAAAAGTGTTTGCCCCCTTCCTCATTTCCTGTTCCTTTGCATGTTTGTCACACTTAAGTGTTTCGGAACATCAAACCAATTTAAACAATAGTCAAGGACAACACAAGTAAACACAAAATGCAATTTGTAAATGAAGGTGTTTATTATTAAAGGTGAAAAAAAATCCAAACCATCATGGCCCTGTGTGAAAAAGTGATTTCCCCCCTTGTTAAAACATACTATAACTGTGGTTGTCCACACCTGAGTTCAATTTCTCTAGCCACACCCAGGCCTGATTATTGCCACACCTGTTCACAATCAAGGCATCACTTAAATAGGAGCTGCTTGACACAGTAAGGTCCACCAGAAGATCCTTAAAAGCTACACATCATGCCGAGACCCAAAGAAATTCAGGAACAATTGAGAAAGAAAGTAATTGAGATCTATCAGTCCGGAAAGGGTTATAAAGCCATTTCCAAAGCTTTGGGAATCCAGCGAACCACAGTGAGAGCCATTATCCACAAATGGCGAAGACATGGAACAGTGGTGAACCTTCCCAGGAGTGGCCGGCCGCCCAAAATTACCCCAAGAGCGCAGCGACGACTCATCCAAGAGGTCACAAAAGACCCCACAACAACGTCCAAGGAACTGCAGGCCTCACTTGCCTCAGTTAAGGTCAGCGTTCATGCCTCCACCATCAGGAAAAGACTGGGCAAAAATGGCCTGCATGGCAGAGTTCCAAGGAGAAAACCACTGCTGAGCAAAAAGAACATCAAAGCTCGTCTCAATTTCTCCACAACACATCTTGATGATCCCCAAGACTTTTGGGACAACATTCT
Source organism: Lithobates pipiens (assembly GCF_037356315.1). Lineage (NCBI taxonomy): Eukaryota > Metazoa > Chordata > Amphibia > Anura > Ranidae > Lithobates > Lithobates pipiens. The sequence goes on along the minus strand of NW_027507718.1, from coordinate 65,957,653 downwards.
GTGGACCGATGAGACAAAAGTGGAACTCTTTGGAAGGTGTGTGTCCAAGTATATCTGGCGTAGAAGGAACACTGTATTTCATAAAAAGAACTTTATACCAACAGTAAAATATGGTGGTGGTAGTGTGATGGTCTGGGGCTGTTTTGCTGCTTCAGGACCTGGAAGACTTGCCGTGATAAAAGGAACTATGAATTCTGCTGTCTACCAAGAGATCCTGAAGGAGAATGTCCGACCATCTGTTCGTGTACTCAAGCTGAAACGAACTTGGGTTCTGCAGCAGGACAATGATCCTAAACACACCAGCAAGTCCACCACCGAATGGCTGAAGAAAAACAAAATGAAGACTTTGGAGTGGCCTAGCCAAAGTCCTGACCTGAATCCTATTGAGATGTTGTGGTATGACCTTAAAAAGGCCGTTCATGCTCGAAAACCCTCTAATGTAACTGAATTAGGACAATTCTGCAAAGATGAGTGGGCCAAAATTCCTCCAGGACGCTGTAAAAGCCTCATTGCACGTTATCGCAAACGCTTGGTTGCAGTTGTTGCTGCTAAGGGTGGCCCAACCAGTTATTAGGTTTAGGGGGCAATCACTTTTTCACACAGGGCCATGATGGTTTGGATTTTTTTTCACCTTTAATAATAAACACCTTCATTTACAAATTGCATTTTGTGTTTACTTGTGTTGTCCTTGACTATTGTTTAAATTGGTTTGATGTTCCGAAACACTTAAGTGTGACAAACATGCAAAGGAACAGGAAATGAGGAAGGGGGCAAACACTTTTTCACACCACTGTACATGTCCCCAAATAATAAAAACATGTCCCCCACATATGTCCCACTAAAATCACATGTCCCAATGATCACCTGCACACATATGTACATGATCATTTGCGTACATATGTCCCTGATCACACAAACCAATTATTATACACTTAATGCAATGTTTTTTACCAAAAACATGTAGCAGAATACATTTTGGCTTAAATTTATGACAAAATTTGATTTTATTGGATTTCTTTTCAAATAGAAAAAAGAAAATATTGTTTTTTTTCCAAATTTCTGCTTTTTTGAGCTTATATCGCAAAAAATAAAAAACGGAGTCGTGAATAAATAACACCAAAATAAAGCTCTATTTGTGCGAACAAAATGATAACAACTTCATTTGGGTACAGTGTAGCACGACCGCGCAATTGTCACTGAAAGCGCTAGAGCGATGAAAGCTGAAAATTGGGCTGGGAAGGAAGGGGGTGAAAGTGCCCTGTATTGTAGTGGTTAAGCATAATTTATTCACATTAGCCACCGGATGGCACTGTTCATCTTGAGTTAGCACATCAGATGTTTAAACTTATTTAAGAGGTAGTGATTCACATTTATTACTGTTTTTATTTTTTCATAGTTTATGTGGGAATACTATTTGTGTCAAACAGCTTCCGTATTTTATATCATTTTATGTAAAATTCTATAGTCAACACCTTAGTAGCGCCAAAGTTTTCTGTATTTATTTATACTCTCCCAGTAACTGGAAGTCATGTCAATGGAAATGATGCGATTTCCAGTACTCTGAACCACTTGCGGAAGAAAAGGAACATCTTTGGGTCACCGGAAATGCATATTTATTGTGCCTATCGACATAAATAATTTAAATCATGAGTTCACTTGTTAAAAGATCTTTTTTTTAAAAAGCATTATTAAAACCTAAGATGTTTTTCTTTAAATGTTTACATTTCCCATCATATCAAAGACAAAAACAAAATAGTGACAAATATCAGTAAATGAAAATATTGATACATTAAAATAAAACTAAAACTAAAATGAATGTTAATACAAATAATAATAATAATAATAATAATAGTATTAATCAGTGGCAGCCTGTCCATAGGGGGCGCATGGGAGCTGCCCTCCCCCCAAGCTATTCAAAAAGAAATAAATAAAAAAGTGTCACTTTAAGAGTGACCAGGCGCCGGACACATGGCAGTCTATGGGAAGCTTCCCAGCTTGCAATCAGCTGATTGCAGGCTGGGAAGCCAATTTGCCTGTGTTCAGGGCTTGTGCACGGCACAAGCATTGCGCCCGCAAACACTCCCACTCTTCAATGATTTGTTTCTGGCCACCTGTTCTTTATTCTTATTGGGGACAGAGGACGGAGGGCGGTCCTTTTCTGAGTCACTTCCGGTTTTGGCTCACTGTGCTGTGGACTGGGCATCGTAGAAACATGTTGGAGTTTCTACTCATTATTCACCTCCCTGGGATGCTACTCTGGGCACTTGACCCTTCACAGCATGGGACTGAATGAAGCAGTGTGTGTACAGCTTGTTACTTCCTCTCACTCACTTTCTCCACTCCCCCTCTCCCTAACCTGCCTGCTTGGAATGCCATGGTCATGCTGGAACAATCACACCAGCTGTGAGGGGACCATGAGAGTCCTTAAGAGGGGAGAGGAGGGGTGGAGAGGGCTTAACCTGTCAGTGTGTGTTTGTACATCTCTACTGCCTGTGTGTGCTACACTGTGAGACACCTCCCCCACTGTATACACAGCATGTCACAGTACACAGTCCCTCTCCTTCACACACTACTGTGTATGGCATTGTCCAGGTCCCTGTTTAACCACTTCAGCCCCGGAAGGATTTACCCCCTTTCAGACCAGAGCACATTTTGCGATTCGGACTGCGTCGCTTTAACTGACAATTGCGCGTTTGTGCGATGTTGTATGCTAAGGTGAGAAATTTCCACTATGCGCGGCTGCAGAGATTGGGCAATGTCTCACTGCCTGTGATCACAGCCCTGAGCTCATCCCTACTGTACACAAACAAAATTGACACCCTTTTTTCCCACAAATAGAGCTTTCTTTTGGTGGTATTTGATCACCTCTGCTGTTTTTTTGTTTGTTTTTTTTTTGCGGTATGAAATATATATATATATATATATATATATATATATATATATATATATATATATATATATATATATATATTTTTTTTTTTTTTCTGGTGTAAAACATCACATAAAAAAACTGAAAAAAATCTAATTTCATAAATTTAGGCCAACATGTACTCTGCTAAATGTTTTTTGGTAAAAACAAATCCCAATTTTTATTTTATTTTTTTTGTAAATAGCTGCATTTGATGGGCGCAGTGGTGACAACTTATGGGTATAGTGGCTGCGTTTGATGGCACAGTGACTGCGTTTGATGGCACAGTAGCTGTGTTTGATGGCACAGTGACTACGTTTGATGGCACAGTTTCTGCGTTTGATGGCACAGTGACAATGTTTGATGGCACAGTGTCTGCGTTTGATGGGCACAGTGGTGGCAATTTATGGGTACAGTGGCTGCGTTTGATGGCACAGTAGCTGCATTTGATGGCACAGTAGCTGCGTTTGATGGCACAGGGACTACGTTTGATGGCACAATGACTGCATTTGATGGGCACAGTAGCTGCGTTTGATGGGCACAGTGACTGCGTTTGATGGGCACAGTGACTGCATTTGATGGGCACATTAGCTGCGTTTTGATGGGCACAGTAGCTGCGTTTTGATGGGCACAGTAGCTGTGTTTTGATGGGCACAGTAGCTGTGTTTGATGGCACAGTGACTACGTTTGATGGCATAGTTTCTGCGTTTGATGGCACAGTGACAATGTTTGATGGCACAGTGTCTGCGTTTGATGGGCACAGTGGTGGCAATTTATGGGTACAGTGGCTGCGTTTGATGGCACAGTAGCTGCATTTGATGGCACAGTAGCTGCGTTTGATGGCACAGGGACTACGTTTGATGGCACAGTGACTGCATTTGATGGGCACAGTAGCTGCGTTTGATGGGCACAGTGACTGTGTTTGATGGGCACAGTGACTGCGTTTTATGGGCACATTAGCTGCGTTTTGATGGGCACAGTAGCTGCGTTTTGATGGGCACAGTAGCTGCATTTGATGGCACAGTGACTACGTTTGATGCCACCATTTCTGCGTTTGATGGCACAGTGACTGCGTTTGATGAACACAGTGACTGCGTTTGATGGGCACAGTAGCTGTATTTTGATGGCACAGTGACTGCGTTTGATGGCACAGTGACTGAGTTTGATGGGCAAAGTGACTGTGTTTGATGGGCACAGTAGCTGCGTTTTGATGGGCACAGTAGCTGCGTTTTGATGGCACAGTAGTTGCGTTTGATGGCGCAGTGACTGCATTTTGATGGCACAGTGGCTGCGTTCTGATGGGCACAGTGGCTGCAATTGATGTTTTTATTTTTCAGTTTGTTCGCGCCCCCCCCCCCAAAAAAAAAGATTTGAGCACCAGCCGCCACTGGTATTAATGAACAATAGAAATGTATTATGTAGCCGCACTCTCTATTAAACATTTACCAATATCTATATATAAATACAGATGCATAGCTCTGTGTATGTGTACATATATACAAGCATAGCTCTCCCTACTCCTGAACAAAGGGGTGTATTTCCATATCCTCGTTAATCCAATTGGGTGCCATAGTGTCCAATTTATAGATCCAAAATGTCTCAGCTCTACAAAATTATGGTTTATAATCTGGGAAGTGGGGAAGAGGCCTTGGCTCCCCCAGGTGCTTTGACCATGTACCCTTCCAATGTTGAGGGCATGTGGCCTGGTATGATTTAAGAGGGTAGGCTACATACTCACTGCCCCCCCCTTTCCTTGCCAGGCAGAGAGCAAATAATATTTTTTAATGGGATACCCCCCTAAAATGAATAACATAGCCCTATCTAGGATAAAGGCCTGGTATGGATTTAAGGGGGCCCTACATTGTTGTATTTTTGCACAGTATGATGGTGCACCATAACAATCAATCCCTGTGCTGCCACTGGTTGCTAGCATATAGGAGGTTGGCCCACACAGTGTCTTTGATTGATAGTATGCAGATTTTCATTGCTAATATTAGTACTGATTTATTTAGCCTGTAAATTAATTGATTTTGATTCTATTTATCTGCTTATGAATCAGTTAATTGTTTAGTTATCAATTTTAATTATTCAAATTAATTTGTTTTAATTAACCAAACAGATATTACCATAGGCGTGCACACAGGGTGTGCCAGGTGTGCCCAGGTACACCCTAATCACTCTTTAATGCACAGATCCCACTACTTCCCTGGCTCCCTGCTTCCCCTTGCAGTGCTACCAGTTTCCTTCCCTCCTCTCCCACCAGCTGTTGCCGCAAGGATGTTTTAGAATGAGTGAAGGAAGGGGCCGGTAAATATGTAATTGACCATCCCCTTCCCTTTCTTTTTTTTTTTTTTATATATTTTTATTGAGCAAAAAAAGAAAAATTTATACAATACATATCAGTCGAACAGTAAGACAGTATCTTGCGAAAGACATATATACGAGAGAATATAGAACAACACAGAAGAAGGGGAGTCTTACACCCCAACGACCCGAAGGGCCACGATATCATGCAGTTTAATCTTCTAAGAAAGAGGAAAATGAAAAAGGAAGATGAGAAGAAGGGGAAAAAGAGAAGAAAAGAAAGAAGAGATAGAGGGGAGGGGGGGGAAGGTGGGTAGAGGGGGAGAAGAGGAGATGGGGAACAGTACCCTGGGAGGTGAGGACCTTCTCATAATCCGATTGCGGTATGGTAACAAGAAAAACGTGAAGAAGAGAAACAGTATCATCTATACATAAGACCCCTACAGGTAGGACAGTAAAAGAACACTAATGTTGGTACAAACAGAAATCTGAGTCCAGGAAGGGTCATGGAGATGCAGAGGGGAGAGTAGAGGGTTGCATGTCCTCCAGTGCAGAAGAGACAGGGTCAAACATGTCCTGTGGTAGTTGAGCCAATAAGAGAGCGGAGTCCTGTGAAGGAGAAGAGTTGGTGAGGGATGATGTCAGCTTGAGTTTCCCCAAGGTATTGCCGATGTCGCAGTGTAGGTACCAGCTTGTATAGCGAAAGGGAGAAACAAGAGAATTAATCTCCTCCGAGTTAAAGGATTGTTCAATATAATCCCTCCATCTGGCAAAGAAGCGAGGAGTGGAGACAAAGTGGGACGAGATAACATCAAGTTGTTCTATGTGAAACAGCGAGAGGAGGGTATGTTTAACGCCCGTTAGACTCGGTGGAGTTGTGGAAATTCAGCAATTCATAATAGTTCTGCGAGCCGCCAGCAGGCATAGGTGAGTCCAATGGGTAAGGGTAACCGGACTTGGAGAGTTTAGTGACACGGGCGGAGGGTCACAGCTAAGCAGGCAGGTCAGCGGGTCTTTAGGTACAGGTGTCCCGGTAACGTGTCGGATATAGTCCAAGACTAAGTTCCAAAATGCTGATATGGACGAGCAATCCCAGAAACGGTGTAGTAGGGTGGGGCGATCCAGGGAGCACCATGGACATTTGGCTTGCGAGGGATCTTCAGTGTTAGTGCGGAATGGGTAATAGGCTCTATGAGTGATCTTAAATTGAGTTTCCCTCCACTTCTCCGAGATAACAAGTTTGCGAACAAGTCTGTATCCTTGCAGGATTCTTTCCGGTAGGTTCACATCATTAAATATAGAGGCCCATTGCTTGAAGGGGGCAACGTGGTACTTGTCCGCCTGGTAGCTGATTAGGTGGGAGTAGAGGGTAGAGATGGAGTAATCACCCTGTTGAAGCACAGCCTCCAGATGCGATTTGCGGAGGCAGTCCGGGCGTAACCCTCCAATTGACTTCAGGTAGCTCAACAGTTGGTGGTGATGAAACACATGATGAGAAGGTAGTGAGAATTCCTGAGACAAGGTTTGGAAGGATTTGAGTGTTCCTCGCCCCGGCTCATATAAGGAGGCCACTTTGAGTAGACCCCGTTGCGCCCAGTGGGTGAAAGCCGAGTGAATGGTAGAGGGTGGAAACATGGGGTTGCCTTGAATAGGTAGATGAGTGGAAATATTAGTAGGTAATCCCAAGAGCTTCCTAACTTCCCTCCAAGCCACCACAGTGTCCCGAATAAGGATGTTGTATTTAAGATGAGTTGGTAAAGCGTGAACGTTGGAATGAAGGATCGCAGAAAGCGTGTAGGGATGTACCAACGCCTTCTCAAGGTGGTGATTGGAGTATCTTGATTTACCCGCTATCCAGTCAAGGCCCTGTCTCAAGAGGCACGATAGATTATAGAAACGGAGATTGGGCAGGCCTGCACCCCTGTCAGGCTTCGGAAGACATAGTTTCTGAAGGGCAATGCGTGGCTTCTTATTGGACCAGAGAAAAGTGGACAGGACTCTGTGTATCTTCTGCACATCAGAGTGTTTAAGGAGGAGTGGGATGGTCTGCATCGGATAGAGTAGCCTCGCAAAGGAGACCATCTTGAAAAGATGACATCTTCCAAAGAGTGATAACGGCAGGCCTGCCCAGGCCTCCAGCTCCTGCACAATCTTAGAGATCAAGGGTGGGTAATTGAGGGTATAAAGTAAAGAGGGCTCCCGACCTATGCGCACTCCCAGGTAGGTGATGTGGTGTCGTGCCATTGCAAAGGGTGAAGATGATTGCCAGGAGATGGCTTTTCGCAAATTTATGGAGAGGATCTCGCTTTTACCAAAATTGATTCTAAATCCAGAGCAAAGGCGATACGCTGTGAATAGGTCACGGAGTTTATCAAAATCAGCCGAGGGATTGGACGAAAAAAGTAAAATGTCGTCTGCAAAAAGCGCAGATTGAAGGTTCTGGTCCCCAAACGCAATTCCGCTGACACCGTCCGGGGAGTTTAAAAGTCTAGATAAGGGTTCGATCGCTAGATTAAACAAAAGAGGGGACAAGGGACACCCTTGTCTTGTCCCTTTGGTGAGAGGGATAGTGGGCGAAATAAAGTCTGGAGTAACTAATCTGGCAGTCGGGGCATCATACATTTGACATAGGAAGTGCGTAACCGGACCCGAAAAGCCAAAGGCTTGCAATACTTTAAATAGCCAGGCAAAATGAATGTTATCGAAAGCCTTTTCGGCGTCAATGGAAATGATGGCTAAATCTTGTTCTGGGCATAATTTCGCTCTTTCCAAAGCCAGAAGCACTTTGCGGATATTTAAAGTCGCTGATCTGCCAGTCGTGAATCCTGATTGGGCCTGGTGCAGGAGAGTAGGGAGAATGGTAGCTAGGCGCGAAGCTATAATTTTGGATAGTATTTTAACATCAACATTTATAAGGGAAATGGGTCTATATGAACCTGGGCATAAGGGATCCTTGCCAGGTTTGGAAATTAACTTAATGTGAGCCTGAGAACCCGTAGGGGGGTAGGACCCACCGTCCCAGAGGGCGGTAAACACTTTGGATAGAGTAGCGGGTATAAAGTCTCGGGTAAGTTTATAAAATTCGGCAGAATAGCCATCGGGGCCAGGTGCTTTAGAAGGGGACATTAATTTTATCGTAGACCTAATGTCGAAGGTGATAGGGGCATTGATAGCGTCTAATTGCGGTCCGGTCAACTGTGGTAAACTTACCCTCGAGAGTAACTGGTCAGCGACTGAGTGGTCAATGGGGTCTTCCGCATATAGGGAGGAGTAGTAGTCAGTCAATAGTTGGCTGATCATCTTAGAGGAGGTAACAATGGATCCGTCGGGGTGCTTCAGGGCATGGATATGGGTGGGCCTTTTAAAGCCCGCACATAGCCGGGATAAAAGCTTACCCGCTTTATTGCCATGTTTGTGAAGGCGCATGGTCAAAAAGGAGGAGGCAATCTGCTCCTGCCTTTCCGCCCAGAGGTCAAAGTTCTGTTTGGCTAACTGCCAGGCCATGACATTAGCCTGCGTGCGATTACGAAGGAGCTCAAGATGCATGGAGCGAAGTTTTTCGCTGGCTTGTATATAATGTTGCTTTGAGTGTCTCTTATATTGTGTCACATAAGCTATGATTCTTCCTCGGAGGAAGGCTTTACCAGCCTCCCAGAAGAGATTCGGAGTGGTGATATGTTCACCATTTGTTTCTGCATATTCGGTCCAACTAGTGAGTAGCATTTGTTTGAAGTCCTCGTTATTGACCAGATAGGAGGGGAAGCGCCATATGGGCGAGGATGAGGGAGGTTTCACATTTAACAGGCTAACCGTCACAGGGCAATGATCCGAAATGGCCATGTCTTTGATGTCAGGATCGCTCACTAACGGCAGGAGAGCAGGGGACGCAAAGACATAATCAAGACGCGAAAATGACTTGTGGGGGGGTGAATAGAAAGTGAATTCACGATCCGTAGGATGGGACAATCGCCAGATATCAGTGAAATTTAGTGATGTTAACGTACGGGCAAGGGGGGTGGTGTCATTGTCAGTTTGGGTCGAAGGTGCCGGGATACGGGAGTCACGGTAAGTCCTCAGAGGGACACATGACCCAGTTGAAGTCCCCACCTATCAGGTGGAGTGCTTCAGACACTTGGGAGATCCAGGCTCCCAGCTCCCTGAAAAACGACGAGTTGGGGGAGTTGGGCGCATATACGTTAGTTATAGCAATGTCCTTAGAAGCCAGGGTAAGGTGTAAGGTGATCATACGACCACACGAGTCTATACGAACGTTACGAGTGGTATACTGCAGACGTTTATGGAGCAGAATAACCAACCCTGCCTTGCGACCCGCGGCCGGGGAACCCAGAACTTCGCCAACCCAAAGTTTGCGAAGGCGTGAAAGATCTCCATCGGTCAGGTGGGTCTCTTGTAGGAGCACCACATCGGCCTTCAACCGTTTCAGATGACGGAGGACTTTCATGCGTTTGGAAGGTGATCGAAGGCCCTTAACATTCCATGACACTACAGTAAATCGGCCTTTAGAGGCGTCAGCCATAGGGATCAGCAGGGGTGGTAATAGTTGGCAAAACGGCTATTAAATCAACATTGAGATATACGGAAATATTCCAGGGAGTGCGCATATGTAAGGAAGCCCCCAAGGGTAACCAAGTACAAGAGGAGGGGAAAGAAAAAAGGAAAGCACTAGCAGGAAAAAGAAAAGAAAAGAAAAGGGGACAGAACCAGACAGTACGTATTACAACAGAACAATTTTGGTGTATCCACCATAAAGTAGCCGTAACCCACTTCACCTTTTTCCACACGGGTTGCATCTAAGGTACAAGGCTCCCAGCGGGTGCACTCACCCCCTGGGAGAGGCTGGATATATTCCTCGGGGGGGGTGAAGGTAGGGGGGGGGGTAAGGGAAGGGAGAGAGTACAAGTCAGTATCTCTGATGGGGAGGTGGGGGAGGACTGGGGGGGTAGGAGAAGGGGGGGAAGACCGCAAAGTTTTAGAGGGGCAGCATGATAGCTGCAGGACAAAAATGGGAGAACCAATCGTGCAGGTGAAATAGGCGGGCTAATACCCAAAACTAAAACAACATAACATGAACAGGTTCAAGAATAGGAATAATAGCCCCGACATTAAACAAATAAAAGATGAACGTTAAGTATAAAACAACACAACAGTGTGCAGGCACAGTCTCATTGGCAAGCATCCCACTGAGGACCGCACAACAAGAGCAGTGGCCGCAAGTACCAATAAGTGGAAACACTTTCTAACGTTACCAGTATCCAGGCGGGGAGCCCGGAGGGAGAAAAGGATAAGATCAGCAGAGCTCAGACCGCGGGCGCTGGGTGGTGGAGCGACTCCACTTAAATGGTGGTTTGGAAGGGCTCAGCTGTGTATCAGTGGGGGCCTGGGGACCGGTAGTCAGACCAGCAGAGGGACTCTTCATCAAGGGGTCATGCGTGGTATCCATGTCTGCGGGGTAGTTGATGAATCGTTCCGCTTCAGAGGGTGAGTTGAAAGTGCGGCGAGTGCCATTGGGAAGAGTAACGTGCAAAATCGCCGGATAGGCCAAAGTGAACTTGACATGGTTCTTAAAGAGGGAGGCACAGATCGGTGAAAATTATTTTCTCAGTCTCATGACTTCAGCAGAGTAATCAGCAAACAGAAGCAAATTAACGCCATCAACAGTAAGGGTGCGTTGGGAGCGGAACTTCTGCAGGATAGCATGCTTATCCGCATAGTTCAAGTATCTAGCTATGACCGCTCTGGGTTTGTTGCGCTGTTCCGAGAGCTGGCCTAGGCGGTGTGCACGTTCCACAATGCATGGGGTAGAAAGGCCCAGTTGAGCAGGAATAGTAACCATACATAATTCCATAAGCTGTCCCGTGGAGACTGATTCAGGCAATCCTACTATTCTCAAGTTGTTCCTTCTCGCCCTATTCTCAAAATCGTCCAATTTGATCCATAAGTCCCTGGTAGTACGTGTTAGGCGAGCAAGAGCAGCAGCCTGAGCAGTGGTGTCATCCTCCATGAGGGAGATCCGCTCTTCAGCCTGTGTAAGGCGCTGTGCCTGGGCCTGTAGCTCGTTGCGGTACTGTTCCATAGCCTTCTGTATTGCTGAGTCTATAGAGGATGTCAGCGTGGGCGTCAGTAAGGCTACCACAGCCTGGGCTATGTCTGCCGAAGGAAGCGCTTCCACGCCTGGGAGCAGAGGAGATGCTTGCGATGGCTCAGCGAGGCTGTGCGCCGGCGCCATATTGGCCGAGGATTCGGCCGCGTCCGCCGTCGCGGACATCGCGGCGGTTAGTGATCGGTTCCCGGACCGCTCCACAAAACGGTCCATCAAGGGCTCGAGATCTTCCCCAGACAGCAGGAGGGATCCCAGAGGCGAATGGCTGCTTTGTAGCCGGTTAATAGGGGGTATGCGGCGGGAGCTTAGTCCGCTTACCTCCTCCTCATGTGGCGCCGGAACCGGAAGTTTCCCCTTCCCTTTCTGAATGAACATTGAGTGATCAGTAGTGTGTGTTTGAGCTTTGGGGTGCACACCCTAATGCAATAGACTGCGCACACCTATGGATATTACATAGTATTACAAAATAATAAAATTACTATTTTTTTTTTAATTTAAAGAAGTTATAGATGGAAATAATTTAAACTGTAAAGATTTAAATTTCAGTGCTTAATCATATGGGCAGAGGCCAAATACAGTGTGTAGAAGGGCCATATTTATATGCCAGTGATGCAGTTCTGTGCAGTATTGATCTGCCTGCACAAACAGGATTTAATTATTATTATTTTTTTCTAAGCCTACAACACCTGGTATTCCCTCCCAAGTGGTCTTTTTAATTTTCTATTTATTAAATGTTTCCTGTTACAAATTTCACATTTAAAAAATACAGAGAGAAAAAGAAACAACAAACATATACAACTCAGTTTCCAATCAATACAATATATTTGACCCCTCCCCTTGCTCTACCCCCCCAACCACCCCAACCTCTCATCATGTTAAGTTCTATATATTTTCTTTTTTTAATAGCTTATTACCTCTACTCTTTTTAAGTTATTATTTCGACATACCTCCACATCCTCTTAAATTCCTGCCAGCGTTCCCATTTGTCCATCATTCTCTCCTTTCCCTCTTCTCCACTAAATCTCAAACTTTCCATATGTTCCTTCCATGGCCCAAATCCAATCTATCATTTTGGGGCTATCTTCCTCCTGCCATTTTTTTGGGATAAGACTTTTTGCTGCGTTGAGCATATAAGGTACTAATGTTTTGTTATATTGTTTCACTGAGCCCTCTGTTCCGTGGAATAGACATATCCATGGGTCTTCAGGCACTGTTTCTCCAGTTATTTCCTTCATAAGTTGCAAAATTCCTTTCCAATATTCTTTAATCTTAGTACAGTTCCACCACAGATGGGCCATTGTTCCCACTACCCTACATCCTCTCCAACAATCCTGGGATTTCTCTGGTTGGAACCTACTAAGTCTATCTGGTGTTGCGTACCACCTTACCAAACACTTATAGTTCATTTCAGCTGTTCTAATATCAATAGCCGAGCTGTGTGTTAATTTCAAAATCTTCCCTATCTTATGTCTGTACTCAAGTGATTCAAGTTCTTTACCCCACCAAAGAGGGGGACAAGACCTCTGAAGAGGGGGACAAGCCCCCCGAAGTCAGAGGAGGACCCCCGGATGGTGACGACAAAGAAGAAAGCCGGGCTCCTCCGCTAGTAAAAGAGCTAGCAGAAGATAGTGGAGGAGTCCGGCGGGATGACCCCCCAAGACAGAGACCACTGGAGCTGTCCAATAAATTATTTTAAAAACATGTGTTGTGTTTTTTTTTAATACTTTTTGTCACCAGGTGAATGGGTAGGGTTACATGGTACCCCAATACTCATTCACATAGGGTGGGGGGCTCCCGGATTCTGATAAGCCCCCCACCCGCAGACCCCGACAACCAGCAGCCAGGGTTGTCGGGAAGAGGCCCTTGTCCTCATCAACATGGGCACAAGGTATAAGAAAATTGTTTTATTACTCACATAAAACCAATAAATTGGGCCACATACTGTTCAGAATATAGTCATGTCCTCTGGCGTTTGCCACGAGGAATGACAAACCAACGCTGGCTTTTATAGTGCCCTGCCACCGAGCCGGCGCCTGACGTCACTGGCTCAATGCAGACGAGTGAGCACAAGTGCGCATGCTCCCGTGGACTGGAAGGCCCTAGGCCTACAATCCCCATAATCCTAAGGGGCCGGTAATGGGATGGTACAAACCAAAACATAATTGCCGCTATAAAACAAACAGACGACGATACTGCATGGTGCCACTAACAAGGAAAAACCAATCAAAGCAAGGGAATAGGGGGAAAGAAGGTCCAGATGGTAACACAGCTAAACCAAGCCGTGGAGGGAACAGAAGTCTCCAGGCAAACCAGCCAGGGAGGATCGCTGCGCTGAAATGGGCAATGACGTGAATTACATGTCATTGCCCCGGGTGTCCGTACCTTGTGTCTGGCAAGTGACTCTATGTTTAATGGCATGCCACTTACCATTTGGCAATTAATATTTAGAATGAGAATCAACATAGCAGCAAACATCACAATAGCCACATGGGAAGGTGCCATTATTAACATCTCTTCTTATTGTATTAGTTCTATTGAAATGACTCTGTACAAGTTTATCCTTTAGTGATGGAACTCTCTTGAATGTGACTTCAGGAAATTGTTTAATATATTTACTTACAATTGGATCGGCCACTAAAAGTGGCCAGAATCTCTTTAAGATTTGTTTAAATTCATTATGATGATTCGAATAGCGAGTAATAACTCTAATGCCGCGTACACACGATCAGAATTCCGGCCAGAAAAAGACAGATGAGAGCTTTTCATCAGAAAATGCGACCGTGTGTATGCACCATCGGAATTTATCTGCCCGAATTTACGCCAGCCAAAAATTGATAGCATGTTCTCAATTTTCCAGACGGAAAAACTTTCTATCGGTAATTTCGATCGTGTGTATGCAATTCCGACATGCCAAAAATCACGCATGCTCAGATTCAACTACGAGACAGAAGCTATTGGCTACTGGCTATTGAACTTCCTTTTTCTAGTCACGTCGTACGTATTGTACATCACCGCGTTATAAATGATCGGAATTTGATGTGACCGTGTGTAGGCAAGACAGCTTGAGCCGAATTCCGTCGGGAAAACCATCAGAGCTTTTTCTACGAGAATTCCAATCGCGTGTACGCAGCATAACTGTTTCACATTTGTTTGAACGTCTAGTGGAAAAAATTTGACAAATTCTGTCCCTAAATCCATGGGGCTGCCCCCTCCTCCCCTTTTTTTTTTTACATGTACGATGTAAAAAATTATTTAACAGTTTAATTATATGTAAACATTTTGTTTTTTGTTTGATTATCTATATATATATATATATATATATATATATATATATATATATATATATATGTATTCATACTTTCATATTTGCTGACTGCAAATGTATAAACACACTGTCTGGGATGTACCATTGCCTTTTTTGAATATCGTGGTCTGTTCTATTTGGCATGATCTAGCGGCTACCTTTGTTCCCCATTTCCCACTGCTCCTCTTATTCTTCTGTCCCCGGTCTTTGTGCCATTTTTGACCGTACAGACATATAATTCATGTCATTGCCCATTTCAGAGCGGTGATCCTCCCTCGCTGGTTTGCCTGGAGACTTCTGTTCCCCCCACAGCTTGGCTCAGCTGTGTTACCATCTGGACCTTCTTTCCCCCTATTCCTTTGGGCTTCGATTGGTTTTTCCTTCTTAGTGGCACCATACAGTATCGCCGTCTGTTTGTTTTATAGCGGTGATTATGTTTTGGTTTGTACCCTCCCGTTCCCGGCCCCTTAGGATTATGGGGATTGTGAGCCTAGGGCCTTCCAGTCCATGGGAGCATGCGCACTCGTGCTCACTCGTCTGCATTGAGCCAGTGACGTCAGACGCCGGCTCGGTGGCAGGGCACTAAAAAAGCCAGCGTTGGTTTGTCATTCCTCGTGGCGCACGCCAGAGGACATGACTATATTCCTTTGGAGTCTGAGCAGTTTTTTTGGTGAGTGGCTTATCACTAAAATCCTTTCTTTTATGCTGTGCAAAACCATTCTGGACAACTATTTATTTGCCCCTATACTACTAATTTTTATTTTGTTAAATTTTCCCTCTCATACGCACTTCTTTTACCAACCTTCACCTTTATACTTGATATACATGAGCCATTATGGTTTAGTATAATATGCACTGAAGATCTATACAGTTTTTTCTATATTTTCTTACATATTTATTTATTATACCTTTTCTTTCTTTCCTCCTTCCTTTTTCTCCGTGCAATATTTTTTACATTTTTTTTATCTATTTTTTTATCTATTTTCTTTTTTCTTTTTTTTCATTTTTTTTTATGTTTTGGTATATCCAATACTTACCCAGCCCATCGGTACTTCATATTGGAGTCATGCTCCTATGTGGCCCGATTTATTGGTTTTATGTGAGTAATAAAACAATTTTCTTATAACTTAATTTCTCATTAACTCTTAAACAATGATAAGGAGAGATAAAAAAAAAATGGAGGATTTTTATCCCCATTTGTTGTGCTTTTTTGGCAACACGTTAATTTTGTTTTTCTGTAGCAGATATATTTATTGTTTTTTTGTTTTTGTTTTTTTTCTTTCTTTAGCTGGACTTTTAGCCCTCTACGGTCTATTTGGTAACATTTGACCGGTGGGGTGGATCAATAGCTGTTTGTCCAACTGGCAGTGTTTGGAAGTGGGTCATGTGGCATGCGGTTAAATGTTGTCCGCTACTCAGATGGTGTTCCTTGTCAGTGTGTTTTTCTGTGTATTTTTGCATTTTTTCTTATGCATGTTTTGATTGTAATCTTTGTACATTCCCTGTTTTAATTTAGACATTCTATTGCTGGAATATTCGCACATCCCCCGAGGAAGCAATTTTTGCGAAACATGTTGGGATAATGTGCAATAAAATACTCTCATCCAGTATTATTCAGACCATCACTGTCCGTTATAACACTATAATGCTATTGTTTGTACATTTCATGTATGCATGACAATTTTAATCTTGAGTGAAATAAATATTTAATTAAAATGCCTTTTGTATGTACGCACTGTTAAAATCCCTCTGTTCTCCTTATCATATTTTTCATAAAATTTTCTTGGGATGTGGTGCCTATTTCTATGGGTGCTTATTCTGCTTAGTTGAACCAAATCCATTTTCCATGGGGACAAGGTACTTTGGGGTGGGGGGGCCGCAGGGTCCCCCTTCCCCAAAACACCCCCCCATGTTGAGGGCATGCGGCCTGGTACGGCTCAGGAGGAGGGGCGCTTGCTCGTCCCCACCCCCTTTCCTGACCGGCCGGGCTGCGTGCTCGGATAAGGGTCTGATATGGACTTTGGGGGGACCCCCACTCAGTTTTTTTCAGCGTAGGGCTTCCCCGTTAAGTCCATACCAGGTGACGAGGCCAGTGAGGTGTCAATCTCGCCGATGGAGGTGGCGACATTGACTTCCTTCGCTAGTCCCGACTACCTGGAGCCACGTTCAAAATGAACAGACTTTTCTCCATGTGCGGGCAAGTCCGTTAATTTCAAAAGTCCGGCGGACTAGCACACACATGGCTGGATTGTAAATTTTGAGTCAAAACTTCTTTCTAAGTCCGCCGGACTTTTGGAAAGAAAAAGTCAGCCAGAGCCCAAGTCTGCTGGATAGTCTGATCGTTTGTACGCGGCATTACTGTTACCATTACGTCAATGTAATGTCTAGAATAACCAGAATACTTTCCTGGAACGTTCGGGGCCTAAATAATCCTGTCAAACGCCTGGCTGTGCTTCTCACAGTTAAGTGTGTTAACACAGATATAATATGTTTACAGGAGACTCACCGTCCACCAACCTCCACTCCCCAATTTGCCAAACGGCAGTTTTGCCATCAGTACCATGCTACTTACTCAGTATACTCGAGGGGAGTGAGTCTCCTAGTCAAATGTAACACTCAGTTTTCTGCTCTAGAAATTATACTTGATCCTGAAGGTTGCTATATTTTTATTGTATGTTCCCTTTATGGGAATAGATGTATTATTGCAGGTCTGTACATCCCGCCTCCATTTTCTGCTGGTCCTCTCAAAATTCTAGCAGACTTTATGTCCCGATTTCCAGGCATACCAGTATTGGTAATAGGGGATTTTAACAATTACTTTGACCATGACAAGGATAAACTGCATTCTCGGACAGAGGACAATATACAGAGGCGGCATGGCCAGACCCCATTTGCTCGTTTAATTTCTTGAATTGGGTCTTGTTGATGTTTGGAGAATGCATAACCAAGATACTGGAGTGTACTCCTGCCAATCTGCCTCAGTGGGGGGATTATCTAGAATAGATCTGGGATTGGGTAATGCTCATATGTTGCCAATGGTCATATCCTTACAATACCACCCCAGACACATATCTGACCACTCTCCACTGGCGGTTGACTTACACATGGGGGCGGTAAGGAGTAAGGCACTTTGGAAACTGAACCCATTCTGGCTGTCACTCATCCCAAACCCTGACCCAATCCCAGACCTCTTATCAAATTTCTTTGCACATAACATAGGTTAAGCAACCATAGATATAGTGTGGGAAACAGTGAAAGCATTCCTATGTGGGCAGTTCATTAGTACCATAAATCAGATTAAAATCTCAACCAAAAAATGGGAGTTGTCAATACTCAAAGAAGCGCACAGACCCATCAGATGACACAAAAAGGAAGTGGTTGGCAGCCCAAATTATGCTCAGGGACCTCACATTACAGCTAGCAGAGAACAAAAGATTTTTCTTACAGCAGAGGCACTTTGAGGAGGGGGAGAACACTGGACATATGTTAGCAATGTTGGCTAAATCACAACAATCATCCTCACATATAGGGATCATAAGGAACTACAAGGGCAAACCATGTCATGCAACTAATGATGTTATAGAAGTATTCAAACAATTCTTCCAAAATGTTTACTCATCCAAGGTCCACCCCTCCTGGGAAGACATATGCTCGTTCTTAGATAGGCACCCCATACCATGCCTCTATGCGGCAGACTCATCCCTACTTAATACACCCCTAACAGAAAATGATCTGTTGGAGGCACTGGCCCACGCACAGAATGGCAAAGCATACAAGCGTTATCCCTCACAACTAATCTCAACCCTTCTACAAGTTTACAACAAGGCTTTTGAAACAAGGACTCTTCCGGCTTCTATGAATGAGGCCCTCATAGTGGTACTATTAAAACCAGGTAAAGATGCCTTATCACTGGACTCGTATAGACCCCTTTCCTTACTCACCTTTGATGTCAAACTGTTGGCCAGAATTCATGGAGGTGCCTCATGCCAGGTACTATTTTATAGCCTCCCAAATCCAACACCTGGGTAACTGGGGGGGGGGGGTAGACATGGTGGACCCAATTAGATCTGTGGTTGTACCCAACGGATCTGATCTACCGGCTCTGGCCGACTTAGAAGCAGGACTCACATATTTGTCAAACACTCTCCCTACGATCATATTGCTGAACACATTATGGAAATATATCAGGTCCCTTTTGAAAATAAGAGGAGTATGCCCCTTCACCCATATATGGAGAAACACATATTATAAGGAACTGTTTAAACGTGAGGGCTTTCGGTATTGGGAGGAAGCGGGCATGCATTATATATCACAGCTATACAATGGGACTGTACTTAAATCCTTTGCAGATCTTGTGGAGGACTATTCCTTTCACAGGCAACAATTTTACAAATACCTCCAACTGAGGCATGCCTTTCAGTGTGAGGGCAGGACTTCACCGCTTTTGTCGATAGCACATCCCCTAATGAATGATGTCCTTTTGACGGAAGATAGGAAGGGCATGAGCTCAAGAATATATACTAAATTGCTAAACTCTACACACAAGCTAGTAAACTCCCCTGCAGAAAGGGTTGGGAATGGGACCTAGGACCTATAGATGGGGAAACCTGGGAATTATGCCTGACCTCTGCCCCCTTGGCATCTGTCTCTGCATCACAACTATTATCCCTTCTCTACTTATTACATAGAGTGTATAGAACCCCAACCAGACTATACAAGTGGGGATTTAGAGAAACTCCTTTATGTCCAAAATGTAATAGCCATAGATGTGATCTATTACACATGTTCTGGAAGTGCCCCAAACTCTTCAGGTACTGGCAATACGTACTTAGCACTATCTCTATCAGTTCTCAATCCTTCAAAATCCAGTTGTATGCCTGCTTGGTGCCCTGGAGATACCTTCACCAAATGAACACGTTGCTGTTCTGTGTCTACTCTATATAGCTCGCAAGGCAATTACGAGGCTCTGGATAACTTAGAGGGTACCAAATGGTAAGCAGTGGGTGGAGGTGGTGAATAGATTGCTAGTGCGTGAGAAGCTTACATACCAACATCGCAATTCCCTGAGTACGCCAGGGCTGGGTCCAACTCAGTTGATAATGGAAAGACTATTGCAAATGTAAGCAAAGAGCTATTGAGACTTGCACATTCCCCATCCCAAGCTGTGATGAATGGGGGTGGTGGGTGGTGGCAGGTACTGTGGTGGATGCATCAAGTTCTATTAGAAGTTAGATTCTTCAAAGGGTTTCTGTTTATCAGAGGTATGAGAATATGATTGTTCCTTGTGACTTATCCATTAATTGTAAAACAAATGTTGGTTATCTGATTATTGGCACCATTACTGGGCACAGCTTTGATTGTAATCACTTTATTTGATTATAAACATGTGGTACAAGGTCAACACCTACATTCTATATGTGTAATAACTCTAATATAGATCGGTACATGCAGGTACAAGATGATGATGTGCAATATGAAACTGTACAAACAATCAATGTTGCAAATATAATTTACTGTATGTATATTTTTTGCCTAATGTACAATAACCCTATGATTTCCAATGAGTACCATTCATATCTGTGCGACTTCAAGTTGCATTGACTTCAAAGTATTCCCTGCACTATTTTGGTCTGACTTTGATGTGAGTTCAGGTCTATAGACCTCAAGTTTACACAAGCATTCCCAGAAATCACGTCAAAATCACTGTACAATCATGGCAAAATCATGTGTCTTTGCAGTCACGGTAGTATGAAAGGGGCTTAAGAGAAAGAATGAGGAGAGGACAGAAGGGAAGGGGAGATAGGGAAATTCTGCAATGTAAAATACCAGGCAGTTAGGCCAAATAGATCCAATAGGACTTTGATATAGGCCTACTGGTGACATAAAAGACGATCAGGGGAAGTTGGTCACAAGTGACAGGGAGTAAGCAGCTGTGTTAAATACATCTTCTGAGTTTTTATGAATGAAAAGGAGGGGTATAATAAACAGGACAGTAATGTTAATACCATTATATTGAAGGTACCCCTGTGGCTGGCAGAAACTGGTGTTCAAAAATAACTAGAAAAACTTAATGTAAATAAATCACCAGAACCAGTAGTTTACACCTGTGAGTTCTCAAAGAACTTAGCCATGTTATAACCAGAACCTTATTCCTAATTTTAAGGACAGTTTAGTGACTGGAATAGTACCAGCAGATTTGGCAAAAAGCAAAAGGTAGTACTAATATTCAAAAAAGGTCCAAGATATACTGTATACACGGAAACTACATGCCAGGCAGCCTATCATCAATAGCATATAAGCTATTGAAATGATAAGGGAGCATATCCAGGAATTTGCTGATGAAAGTTAAATCATTAGTAACCAACATGGATTTATGAAAGACCATTGTTTCCAGATCAACCTTTTTCAATCTATGAGGTGCTAAGCTGCAATTTGGGTAGAGGGAGGACTGTGGATGTAGAGTATCTAGATTTCACTAAAGCATTTGATACAGTACCCTATAAATTAATATAATTTAAAATTATAAATATAATTTAAAAATAAACATATTTGGCATTGATAATAAAACTCGTTACAGGAATTCATCCTGTGGGTGATGAATAATGCCATATTTTCTGAATGGTCTGGAGTTGTAAGTAGGATAACCCAAGGTTCTGTCCCAGGACTAATTCTGTTTAATTTGTTCATAAACAATATAGAGGTTACTTTACAAGCAGTCCTATTTAAAATAGAGAAGTGGGCAACTATTTGGCAGATATTAATATTGAAAAATGTAAAGCAATGCACCTATGAACTAAAAATATGCATGCAAGTTACCCACCTGGTGAGAGGACCTCTGTTGGAATTGAGGATGAAAAAGCATCTGGGGGTCCTAGTAGATCAGACTCAGCAATAGCAGGCAATATCTAGTTGTTGCAAGCAAGGCTATCAGACTATTATCATGTATTAACCACTTAACAACCGGCCCATAGCCGAATTACGTCTACAGGGCGGTTGTTTAAATCTGAGAGGCCTTCATATGACGACCTCCCAGAATTACGCTCTCGCGCGCCCCCTGGGGCGTGCACTCGAGAGCATCCATGACCGCCAGGTCCACAGGAGCCGGCGCATCATCGATCACGGTAAACGACCGCTCATTGTGGCCGTTTACCATGTGATTGCTCCGTCAAATGACGGAGCGACCACTTGTAAACAAACCAGCGTCATGTTATGACGCCGGTTCTTAACTGCCCTCTCTGTACCGATCGGTACAGCGGAGGGGAAGAGATCAGTGTCAGCAGCGCTGTGGGCTGGATCTGCAGTGGCCACAGTGCTGCTCACCGAAAATGAACCCCTCAATACCCTGCCAATACTCTGCAATAACCAATAGCCTGCCAATACTCTGCAATAAGAAAGAAAAGAAAAAATCGCGCTACAGACTATAAATCAAAGAAAATTTCAAATCCCGTGAGTGCTGCAGTTCTAATTATATACTAAATATATATATATATGTGAAAAACTAAACCAAGAAGAACCGCGCTCTCTAAATACACACACCTCCCGCGTGATACCAGTGTCCCAACTGGGGAACCGTGTATGTAAAGAATATAAAAAATAAAAATAATAAATGAGTACAGTGCAAAGTGATTAGACAATCATAATAAACATGACTACCACTAGCCTGTAGTTACAATTGTGAATTGAGTATGAACTTAGATACATATATATAAACTACTATTCCAAAAGTTAGTAAAACAGCCAAAATACACATGTGAATGAATAATCGAAAGTGTCCTTAATAACAGTTGAGTATGTCCTTATATGATAGTCCTCAAAACAGATCCAACTTATAAAGTCAATTAATATCAGATGCCAAACACCACGTGTTGATTATAGTGTCCAAAAAATAATTCCTTGCTTCATATTCCCAAATCGTGAAACATGCCACAGTGCACCACCACCAAAGGTCAAGATTGGCTCCTTACCAGATGTCACCAGATTATTTCAGGCTTCCCAGCCTAGAGGTGAGAAGCGGGGTCTTATTGACCCCATATCCCACTGTAAAGAGGACCTGTCATGCCATATTCCTATTACAAGGGATGTTTACATTCCTTGTAATAGGAACAAAAGTGATAAAAAAAAAAAATTGTGGGGAAAAAAATGTCAAACTAAAATAAATAAAGTAAAATGAACAATAAAAAAAAAAAAATTAAAGCGCCCCTGTCCCCATGTGCTTGCATGCAGAAGCGAACGCATACATAAGTCCCGCCCACATATGAAAACGGTGTTCAAACCACACATGTGAGGTATCGCTGCGAACGTTAAAGTGAGAGCAATAATTTTGGCCCTAGACCTCCTCTGTAACTCAAAACATGTAACCAGTAAAAAAAGCATCACCTATGGGGATTTTTAAGTAGCGACGTTTGGAGCCATTCCACGAGCGTGTGCAATTTTGAAGAGTGACATGTTAGGTATCTATTTACTCAATGTAACTTCATCTTTCACATTATGCAAAAACATTGGGCTAACTTTACTGTTTTGTTTTTTTTAAGCACAAAACAGTTTTTTTTCCAAAAAAAGTGTTTGAAAAATTGCTGCGCAAATACCGTGCGTGATAAAAAGTTGCAATGACCACCATTGTATTCTCTAGGGTCTTTGCTAAAGGTTCTATGTAATTTTCTAGCAAATAAATGATGATTTTTACTTGTAGGAGAGAAATGTCAGAATTGGCCTGGGTGCTCCAGAACGCCTGATGGTGCTCCCTGCATGTTGGGCCTCTGTATGTGGCCACGCTGTGTAAAAGTCTCATACATGTGGTATCACCATACTCGGGAGTAATAGCAGAATGTGAGGTACTCCCATATACTACCTAGTAAAGGTTTTAACCCCTGATTGCCCCCTAGTTAACCCTTTCACCAGTGATCACCGTATAACTGTTACGGATGACGCTGTTTAGTTCATTTTTTATAGTGTCAGGGCACAAGCTGTTTATTACCTAATAAAGGTTTAACCCCCTGATCACCTGGTGGGTGATATAAGTTAGGTTTTAGGGTCAGATAGGGTCTGCGTCACCCCAGGTGTCATGGTTATGCAATAGAGTTTGTCTGCTTACCTGTTTCATGTGTTCATCTCTAGAGACCAGCCGACCCTCACCTGACTGCTATTGTAATCCATCCTCTGGCATGACTCCACCCTACCTCCTATCAGAGAACTATATATTAACCTGTGCACTGCAGGCCAACCCTGCTGATCAACCATTGTGTATTCCTTTGTGTGTTAGCTTCCTGTTACCTGCCGTGTGCTCTTCTGTTGTTCCGTTACCGACTCTGGTGTGTCCTTGACTATCCCTGTTTGCCTTTGATCCTGACCTATTGGCGTGTCCCTGACTATTCCTGTCTGCTTGTGGCCCCGATCTTGGCTTTATCCCTCACTATCCCTATCCTCCTGTTGCCTACTGGGGGTACGAGCTGGGGGACCCTGGGGGTCGCGACCTGGAGCCAGTTGCAGCCAAGTCCATCCTCACCACTAGAGGCTCTGGTGAACACCTGCTGGCTCTTAGACTCCGCGCCCCAGGGAATCTTACGCTCTAACCTTGGTGGGATCTGTCTCCTGTCCGCAGCAGTCAGCCTTTAGGGTCCACAACTTTGCGGTGCACTCCTGATCCCTACGGTGTGCATCTGTCACCTTGCCCAATGATGACACCAGCAGGGAAAGTCTCTCCTGACAGTTACAAACTGCCAGGAGACACCTGCTGGTGGACCTCAGCCCTGCATGCCAAATGATGGATCTTGCCAGCGGATGAACCCTTTCCTGACAGTACCCCCCTAAAGGGGCGGCCTCCGGACGCTCCATTTGGCTGAAATTGTCCATAGTCTATGGCAGTGATGGCAAAACTTGGCACCCCAGATGTTTTGGAACTACATTTCCCATGATGTTCATGCACTCTGCAGTGTAGTTGAGCATCATGGGAAATGTAGTTCCAAAACATCTGGGGTGCCAAGGTTCACCATCACTGGTCTATGGCATCAAGCAGAAAACTGGATGGGGGGGCTGGGAGGCTGGCACATCAGACTGTGAAGCTGGCACATCAGGCTGGAAGGCTGGCACATCAGGCTGGGAAGCAGAGACATCAAACTGGAAGGCTGGCACATCAGGCTGGGAAGCTGGCACATCAGGCTGGGAAGCAGAGACATCAAACTGGAAGGCTGGCATATCAGGCTGGAAGGCTGGCATATCAGGCTGGGAAGCTGGCACATCAGGCTGGGAAGCGGGCACATCAGGCTGGGAAGCAGAGACATCAAACTGGAAGGCTGGCATATCAGGCTGGGAAGCTGGCACATCAGGTTGGGAAGCTGGCACATCAGACTGGGAAGCAGAGACATCAAACTGGAAAGCTGGCACATCAGGCTAGGAAGCTGGCACATCAGGCTGGGAAGCTGGCACATCAGGCTGGGAAGCAGAGACATCAAACTGGAAGGCTGCAACATCAGGCTGGAAGGCTGGCATATCAGGCTGGGAAGCTGGCACATCAGTCTGGGAAGCAGAGACATCAAACTGAAAGGCTGGCACATCAGGGTGGGAAGCTGGCACATCAGACTGGGAAGCTGGCACATCAAACTGGAAGGCTGGCACATCAGATGGCACATCAGGGTGGGAAGCTGGCACATCAGACTGGTAAGCTGGCACATCAAACTGGAAGGCTGGCACATCAGACTGGAAGGCTGGCACATCAGACTGGAAGGCTGGCACATCAGACTGGGAAGAAGAGATATCAAACTGGAAGGCGGACATATCAGGCTGGGAAGCAGATACATCAAACTGGAAGGCTGGCACATCAGGCTGGGAAGCTGGCACATCAGGCTGGGAAGCAGAGACATCAAACTGGAAGGCTGGCACATCAGACTGGGAAGCTGGCACATTAGGTGGGGAAGCTGGCACATCAGGCTGGGAAGCTGACACATCAGGCTGGGAAGCAGAGACATCAAACTGGAAGGCTGGCACATCAGGCTGGGAAGCTGGCACACCAGACTGGGAAGCTGGCACATCTGACTGGGAAGCAGAGACATCAAACTGGAAGGCTGACATATCAGGCTGGGAAGCTGGCACATCAGGCTGGCAAGCTGGCACATCAGATTGGGAAGCAGAGACATCAGACTGCTAAGCTGGCACATCAGGCTGGGAAGCAGAGACATCAAACTGGAAGGCTGGCACATCAGACTGGGAAGCTGGCACATCAGGCTGGGAAGCAGAGATGTCAAACTGGAAGGCTGGCACAATGGACTGGGAAGCTGGCACATCAGACTGGGAAGCAGAGACATCAAACTGGAAGGCTGGCACATCAGGCTGGGAAGCAGGCACATCAGACTGGGAAGCAGAGACATCAAACTGGAAGGCTGGCACATTATGCTGGGAAGCGGGCACATCGGGCTGGGAAGCAGGGACATTAAACTGGAAGGCTGGCACATCTGGCTGGGAAGCTGGCACATCAGACTGGGAAGCTGGCACATCAGACTGGGAAGCAAATACATCAAACTGGAAGGCTGGCACATCAGACTGGGAAGCTGGCACCTCAGACTGGAAAGCTGGAACATCAGATTGGGAAGCAGATACGTAAAACTGGAAGGCTGGCACATCAGACTGGGAAGCAGAGACATCAAACTGGAAGGCTGGCACATCAGGCTGGGAAGCTGGCACATCAAGCTGGGAAGCAGAGACATCAAACTGGAAGGCTGGCACATCAGGCTGGGAAGCTGGCACATCAAGTTGGGAAGCAGAGACATCAAACTTGAAGGCTGGCACATCAGGCTGGGAAGCTGGCACATCAAGCTGGGAAGCAGAGACATCAAACTGGAAGGTCGGCACGTCAGGCTGGGAAGCCGACACTTCAGGCTGGGAAGCTGGCACATCGGGCTGGGAAGCAGAGACATCAAACTAGAAGGCTGGCAAACTGGAAGGCTGGGTTGCAGGAACTAAGTTGTCAGGCTGGGTTGCAGGAACTGGGACGTCAGGCTGGGTTGCAGGAACTGGGACGTCAGGCTGGGTTGCAGGAACTGGGACGTCAGGCTGGGTTGCAGGAACTGGGACGTCAGGCTGGGTTGCAGGAACTGGGACGTCAGGCTGGGTTGCAGGAACTGGGACGTCAGGCTGGGTTGCAGGAACTGGGACGTCAGGCTGGGTTGCAGGAACTGGGACGTCAGGCTGGGTTGCAGGAACTGGGACGTCAGGCTGGGTTGCAGGAACTGGGACGTCAGGCTGGGTTGCAGGAACTGGGACATCAGGCTAGGTTGCAGGAACTGGGACATCAGCCTAGGTTGCAGGAACTGGGACATCAGGCTAGGTTGCAGGAACTGGGGCGTCAGGCTGGGTTGCAGGAACTGGGACGTCAGGCTGGGTTGCAGGAACTGGAACGTCAGGCTGGGTTGCAGGAACTGGGACGTCAGGCTGGGTTGCAGGAACTGGGGCGTCAGGCTGGGTTGCAGGAACTGGAACGTCAGGCTGGGTTGCAGGAACTGGAACGTCAGGCTGGGTTGCAGGAACTGGGACGTCAGGCTGGGTTGCAGGAACTAGGTTGGTTGGTGTGGAGGCAGGTTGGGTAACTGGCAGGATTGTGTGGGTCAGAAAGAACTTTTGTTTCTTTTTTGGCTTAGCCACTGCAGCTTTGTACGTAGGTGCAGGGCTATAAGAAAAGAAAGTATCTGGGCAAAAGGAAGACCAAGGAACAGTGGCTGGAGGAGGGTTTTGTGGGATTGTTACAGGCGGAGGAGAAGAGGCAGGATAGGTGCTACACTTGGTGACTGGGTGATAGTTTTTGTTAGGAATTGGAGTAAACTGGGCTGTAGCTGAGGTTGACATAGGCAATGGAGAGATAGATACTAGGGAAGGCAGGTGATCAATGACAGCTTATCCAGTTTACTGAACTGATCCATCTGCTGTGGTTACCTGCTTTACTGAACTATTCCACCTGCTGTTGTGATCCAGTCTGCTGTGTTGATTCTGTCCGCCCAGCTGCTCCAGTCTGCAAAGCTGAATCCCCACCAATTCATCCCTTCCCATCTGTTGATCCTGTGTTCCCTGTTCCCTGTTACCTTACCAGGAAACTGGTAGTGGGAGTCGTAAGGGAGGCCTCTCTCCACAATTCAGGCTCAATACCACAAGGTACGTGACACAGCCACTGGGAACACAGCCTTTAGTTTCTGTTCTCTCTGCCTGTATGTATATTATAGTTGTCTAATCTTTGTTTACTTAATTTTAGCCCTGGCTCTTGGCTGACTCCTTCCTCTGGCTGTTGATCCTTGGATTCTGCTTGGAAATTCTATTGGCTTTTGATTATGAATTTATCCAAACTTTTCCTCAGTCCTGAACTAGGAATGCCCAAGACTCCTAACCTGATGAGAAGTCTCCAGCTGTTTATGGTCCACATATGCAAATATGTTTTTGCTGTGTTTGATGACATATTCAATTATGCTTAGAATGTATATGTAAATGTTTAAAGAAAAAAAGGAAGAAAAACTGCGCTAAGGTGAAAATAAATATGTGAATATGTGAAATATATAAATATACGTGAATTTCTTATATATATATAAATATTCAGCTGCGGCTTCACTATGTCACATACATACAAATAGGTAAACAAAAAATCATAAGCCGCGCTAAACAAATACAAAAGCAAATGCAACCGATTACTTGTGCAATAGTATAAGAATAAATATTATATGGGGTATAGCAACCCCATATATATATATATATATATACGTGATACAAAACGCATAAGTGTTGACATTTCTAACCAAAAATCCCACCACTACAATTTAACACATGTAATAAAAGTTCATGACATACACCTGCAATATAAAATTAATATATAAAATATAAACACCCAGTTTATGGACACAAGAGTAGGTTAACGTAAGACTGAATGAAAGTCCTCTGAATATAAACCACAATGTTCCTGGGGATCCAAATATGGGCGAAAATGTGTTCAATCCACCACCAACACACGATAAGATTTACTGCTTACCAGATACAAATGACCCCCCACTACAGAGGGTCACACGGAGCTTTATGAAAATGGACGCCACTTCCAACCACGAGGGAAAGGGGTTCCTCGATGTCTTCCTGGCTTCGCTGTTTCAGGAAATCTTGGGAAGGAAACTCACTCCCGGACACTCAACTCAAAAGTCCAAAAAGACTCAGAACCAGAGGCATCAAAACCATAGAGGAGAAAAAAAGCTCAAATAGTGTAAAACCCTTTTTATTTTAACCACTACAATACAGGGCACTTTCGCCCCCTTTCTTCCCAGCCCAATTTTGAGCTTTCATCGCTCTAGCGCTTTCAGTGACAATTGCGCGGTCATGCTACACTGTACCCAAATTAAATTTTTATCATTTTGTTCGCACAAATAGAGATTTATTTTGGTGGTATTTATTCACGACTCCGTTTTTTATTTTTTTGCGATATAGGCGCAAAAAAGCGGAAATTTGGAAAAAAAACAATATTTTCTTTTTTTTATTTTAAAAGAAATCCAATAAAATCAAATTTTGTCATAAATTTAAGCCAAAATGTATTCTGTTACATGTTTTTGGTAAAAAAAATTCCGTTAAGTGTATAATAATTGGTTTGTGTGATCACGGATATATGTACGCAAATGATCATGTACATATGTGTGCAGGTGATCAAGTACATATGTGTGCACATAATCATTGGGACAAGTGATTTTAGTGGGACATATGTGGGGGACATGTTTTTATTATTAGGGACATGTGTTTTTATTTTTTGGGGACGTGTGTTTTGGGGACATGTGTGTTATGGGGACATATGTGGGGACTGTGTTTACACTGTGTGGTGTGTTGTGTGTTTACACTAGACTGAAGATCAGTGAGTAAAAAGCTGTAAAAAACAGCTCATACTCACTGATCATCAGCCGGCTGCAGCAATCTGCTCTCCTCTCCTCAGCGATGACTTCTGTGTGAGGAGAGGAGGAGTCGATTGCCTAGCAACCGGCTGTTTGTTTACATCACATGACGGCCGTGATTGGACACGGCCGTCATGTGATCAGGAGGGCCAATCACAGAGCCCTCCTGCCGATCTGAGATGCGCCGTGTCCCGGTGACACGGGCGCATCGGGATCGCGCCGCTGTGCGGGCACGCGCGCGCGCGATCCCGCTCCTCCTGATGGACGTTCCTGAACGTCCTATCAGGAGTAGACGGCTCCCACCCGGCCGTATATGTGCATTGGCCGGGTGGGAAGTGGTTAAGGATAAAAATATAAAATTGCACTTACAAATGTGTAAAAGAAAAAGCGCCTTAAGTCCGTGGCGCCGGCCGGACGCACACGGACAGACCCGTTCTCCTGGAACCCGTCACAAAACACGAGGTGATAAGTAGCGCACCGCTCAGCCCTACGCGTTTCGCAACAAAATTGCGTCATCCAGGGGCACGAGCGGCACGCTGTGTCACCTCCATTTATATGTCTCCAATCATCCAAGCCTCACTCTGGGCACCTGGCTTTTCCCGCCAAAACCAAGCCTCATCTTGGAGTCGGCGCCTGATTCGTCAGGCAATGACTCCAAAAGCCAATCTAGAGAGATGGGCCCACC
Source organism: Lithobates pipiens (assembly GCF_037356315.1). NCBI lineage: Eukaryota > Metazoa > Chordata > Amphibia > Anura > Ranidae > Lithobates > Lithobates pipiens. The sequence continues at coordinate 65,927,440 of NW_027507718.1, read as the reverse complement.
CATATGCCCACCCTCATATGTACCCTGTCAAATGTATACCCTATCATATCAATTCTAATGATTAGCTAAATATGATTAGACAGATGGTATTATATCCCAATAAACTGTATGGGCCATGCATCCCAACTGTACAAGTGCATACCTCTGTAATAGCAGAAAACCAGAAAAAACAGAAGGAGGGGGAAGAGTATACATGGAACGCCAGGAAAGCATAATTAACCCCACTTCCGGTATGTGACCTTTCCGGAAATCCAAGCCTCATTATCGTTCCCATATCACTTCCGGTCCCGCATGGTCCGGTTAGCCACCTCTTAATATTTAACATATAAACTCCCCAGTGTATCCCTCTCTCCATACACGTGTGGGACACCAGCCCTGTCATATGGTATCGATCGGAAGAGACAACCGAAGTGAGCCCGGGGCGTCCCGTCGGGATCGCCCGTGCCCCACTTCCGGTTGTTGGTTCACAGACATATGCCCCACTTCCCATTCTCAATAGCTTCCGGTCACGTGTGCCCAATCGGAAGCTGTCGGGAACGCCCGTGCCCCACTTCCGGTATGCCCCACTTCCAGTATTAAATAGCTTCCGGTCACGTGTGCCCAATCGGAAGCTACGCTCTCACCAACCAAACCTCATTCACATCACGTAAGGTCACTTCTGATATGTGACTGTGATGATCCCGCCCTCATATCTCCACGCCGCATATGGCACGACGTAGCAGAAGATCCGACACCTACCCTCATCGGTCCGCATGCTCCCCCGCGCATGCGCAGGGTCATTAGCAAAAACGATGACACACCACATGAATCCCAATAGCAACAGCCAATACTGCGCCCCCTATTGTACTAATACCATAACCGCACCCACCACATGCATCAAACCCGCATAATTGGTCTGTATTGATGTCCAAACTATTACACTGAATGACTGATCTATAGTGTTCAGTATTTCACTGCAAGATCATTCAATGGTGCATAGTGGGTTTTTTTCAAAATTACTACAACACCATGTGTCTCCTGCATCATAACTACGAACTTAAAATATGTCAGAGATTCGTCAAACTTGTGGCTATAGGGGCACCATCAGATGGCCCCAAAGTTGTCTTAGAGCCGCCGGCCCAGAGTGCGAATCTGATGAGAAGAGCTCACAATAAATAAAACAAAACAGTAAGCCAAATTGATTAATAGCTAGCATTGATGGACAGATGGCAAAATTATGTTCATTGTTGTTACAAACAGATCCATTGAAAAAACATAACAAAATTGTTTTTATGAGAATCGCAAATGGGTCTGGCACGGTTGTCCTATATGGGACATCTGACTCCCTCAAGGGCATCCGTGGAGTGAACAGGAGAATAAAGCAAGGAAGTGGGCGCCCTCACGAATTATTTATGAAGGCGTTCACGTCCGTACCAGACTCAATGAGCATGTTGGTAATATTAGGAGAGGCTTTGATAAGCATCCGGTGTCACGTCACTTTGACCAAGTACACAACAGAGACCCCTCCAATACATTATATGTGGGTATTGACAAGTATAGACCCCACTAGAGGGGTGGATCACTTTTCAGGGAGATTTGCAGACAAGAAATGGCCTGGATTTACAGGCTCAAAACTTATGTGCCTTTTGGTATGAATGTTGACACGGACGTGAACGCCTTCATAAATAATTTGTGAGGGCGCCCACGTCCTTGCTTTATTCTCCTGTTCACTCCACGGATGCCCTTGAGGGAGTCAGATGTCCCATATAGAACGGGTCTGTCCGTGTGCGTCCGGCCGGCGCCACGGACTTAAGGCGCTTTTTCTTTTACACATTTGTAAAGTGCAATTTTATATTTTTATTCTTAAAATAAAAAGGGTTTTACACTATTTGAGCTTTATTTCTCCTCTATGGTTTTGATGCCTCTGGTTCTGAGTCTTTTTGGACTTTTGAGTTGAGTGTCCGGGAGTGAGTTTCCTTCCCAAGATTTCCTGAAACAGCGAAGCCAGGAAGACATCGAGGAACCCCTTTCCCTCGTGGTTGGAAGTGGCGTCCATTTTCATAAAGCTCCGTGTGACCCTCTGTAGTGGGGGGTCATTTGTATCTGGTAAGGCATGGCTTCTGGGCCACTCGTCAGGGGCAAGCACATGCTGGCCGGAAGGGGAGTGGCCTAAGCATGGCGGCGTGAGAGCGATGTAGCGGAGCTCAGCTGCACCTCTAAGGAGACCGACAGTCTTTGTACGCACACCCTATCTAGCCCATGCCGAGGAGAGGAAAAAGCGCCGGAGGGGCACACACTCCAACCCGCTCATACATCACTCGATACTTGGCGGTAAAGCGGGACCCTAAACAGCCGGCAGACGTGGATACCAGTATGCTGCGGACACAGGAGCCTATTGCGGAGGTACTGACACAGGCTCCGGCGGTCGATCTGGCACAGCATGGAGCCTCGGTGACCTCGCAGTTACGATCACAGTCACAGCGGGGAGAGTCGGTTACATTATCTGAGACACTATCTGAGACGGCTGGCGCAGTACATACGGTGGTGACCCCTATAGCCTCAGGAGGAGAGGAGCAGGTATGTACGCATGCCACATGTAACACACAGGAGCAGGGGATTGAGCCTGATATTAGACAGCTTATTCAGGCTCTCCCAACGAAGGAAGATATACAAAAACTTCTGGCTGGTATAGTGGGCTCACTGAAAGAAGAAATTGAGGAGGTACGGGATAATATTACAGCGGTTGATAGTAGAGTGTGCAACCTAGAAAAGATAAATAATTTGACTGACATAAGACTGGTGGCTATGGAGGAGAAATTAAATAAACAACATCAGCAAATGGCTATGATACAACTGCATTCTGAAGAAACAGAAAATAGAAGTAGGAGGAATAATATCCGGATTAGGGGGGTCCCCGAGGGGAGCGAGGGGGACACCCTAAGAGATATAGTGATGAGTATCTTAAACCAAGTGCTGCATAATCCCCCGAACACTCAGATTGAGCTTGACCGGGTGCATCGGATTCCCAGGACGCATGTTCCTGCACGGTTTAAGTCACGAGATGTTCTGTGCCGGGTACACTTTTACAGGGTAAAAGAGGACATATTAAGAGCGGCAATGTAGAGAGACACTAAGAGGTGTTATAACTAAATATAGTTTAATAAAGATTAAGGGATGGGGGAAATATTAAAGGATTATGAATAAATAAAATATTGCACTGTGGATAGGTTGATAATAATAATATACTATGGATATATAAATATAAATATAAATTTGCCTAATTTTTTTATTTTTTTTTGGGAGGCTTGTTTTTGAATTGTGATTGATGTTGTAAAATTGGATATTAGAAGAGTACACGATTGGGTGTTTAAGGGGAAACATCTCCTTTATTTATTTTTTTTTTTTTTTTTTTTGCTCTGGTTGAGTCAACCCCTCTCAACCAGAAGGTCACGTAGGAGGAATAAAAGGTTAATAAGTATGATATGTTATCACTAGGATAAGGGTATAACACAGAGATGAGGGAATCACTAATAGATATGGATTGAGGGGGCGAGGGAAGGGGGGTTTAAGGGAAATAGGGATTTCTTAGCGCCCTGATGGCGGGATCCATTACCTTATTTGACCGAGTAGTTGGACATGGGAGATATGGAGAGAAGAGGGAAGGAAGGGAAGAGGAAGGGGGGAAAAAAAAAAAAGGGAGAAGCTGAAAATAAGAGTAGAGAGCGAAAGAATGAATATTAATATTGGAATAATATAATAATACAGGGACCCGCTTGGAGGTGTTTCCTATATTTTTTTATTTTTTTTTGGTTATTTTATTATCTTTCCCTCGGAATTTAATAAATATAAAGTAATGGGGGCAGAGGGAGGAGAGGAAAAGAGGAAAGAAGAAAAGGAGAAAGGAGGGGGGGGGGGGGCTGGGATAGATAGGGATGTAAAGGGGTTATGAAAACGCAAAAGATAGAATAGCTAAGAAATTTGATACATTAAAAAAGGGTTGATGGTGTGATAGGTTAAAGGGTGCATACGGATTGCTAACAGAGCTCAGATCGCTGTCTTGCTTATTCACTTTACATAAGTTAGACGCCTCTCCTTCTAGGGGAGGATAGCTAGAGGCGTCTTAAATTTCTATTTCTTTCTACTAGGCAATTGGCGGGCAGATTCTTAGCAGTAGAGAGCCTGCTAACGCCTAGATTCTACATTACCTAGGGCCTTGAGTCTGTTTGGTCCTGGGATACTTTTATTGTGTTTTTTTTTTCTTCTCTTCTCTTCTCTCCTCCTCCTCATCGCCCCCTCCCCTCCTCCCTGTTATTTGGATTTTCGGTGTTGGGATTCGGTTGTAGCCAAGCGATAAAAGATGACTAGGATAAAATTGACTTCCTATAACGTAAAAGGGTTAAACAGCCCAGAGAAACGGACTAGATTGTTAACGGAACTAGGGAGACTGAAGACCCAAATTGTTTTCCTACAAGAGACACATTTTAGAAAGGACAAAATCCCAAAATTGGGAAATAGGAGATTTACTACAGTATATCATAGTGCGGCTCAGACTACAAAGGCAAATGGAGTATCAATTATGATTTCAAATCAAATACCATGGAAAGAATGTAAGATAATCACTGATGAGGCAGGACGACTTCTGATTGTTAAAGGTATTTTACAAGAACAAAAAGTAACACTAGTTAATATGTATTTACCGAACGAGGGCCAGGTCGCGGCACTTGAGACATATCTGAATCTGGTATACCAAAATAAGGAGGGGATTCTGATGATGGGAGCGGATTTGAATATAGCATTAGACCCGGCTCTAGATGTCTCAAAGGGAGTCTCTCATCTATCTGCAGTAAAATTGCGCAGAGTGAAGAAAATGTTACAGGACTTGCAGTTAATAGATACATGGAGAATTCTCCATGTACAGGAAAGAGATTATACTTTTTTTTCAGCTAAACATAAAACATATACTAGAATAGACTATATTTTTATATCCCAAAGCGCATTGGCCTGCGTAAAAGAGGCGTCCATAGGATCATTTACGCTGTCAGACCACGCGCCAACTAATAGTGTTATGGAATGGGGAGAGAAAGTCCCGCGGGAATGGAACTGGAAGATGAATGAGACACTCCTGAGAGAACCAGAGTACGAGAACCAGATAGCCCAGGAACTGGAATTCTTTTTTATAGCAAATGAATCAGAGGAGGTAACCCCGCTATGTAGATGGGAAGCACATAAATGTTACATTAGGGGAATTCTTATTTCTTTAGGAGCACAAAGGAAACGGGCTCTGGGCGCTAAACTAGATACTCTGCTGGAAGAGATCCGGACACTTGAATCAGTACATAAGAAATCGCAGTTGCAACAGACTGAAGAAAAATTAATGAGGTTACGGGAAGAATTGAATTTGTTATTGACGGATAAAGCGAAAGCAAAATTAACTCGGTGCAGACAAATATATTATGAATATGGAAATAAACCCAGCAGAGTGCTGGCAGATGCGCTCAGAGAAACGAGAGCACGAAATCATATTGAGAGAATTAAAACCCAAGGAGATGTGTTAGTTAACTCACCACAGGCTATTGCGAAAGCATTTAGGGATTATTATACTACCCTATATCAAATTGAAGATCGACGACCCATGGTGGGGATACCTTCTAGAGGGGAAAAGGCAAAAGAATAAGAAGAAGCAGAAAATATAGATGGACCAATTACAATAGAGGAATTGTCAGAAGCCCTTAAAGAAATGAAACCCGGAAAGGCCCCTGGCCCGGATGGGTATACATTACTTTATTATAAGACCTTTTTTGAAAAATTGGCACCAAAATTTATAGAGGCTTTTAACTCTATACGAGAGGGGCAAAGGATGCGACCAGAAACGCTAATGGCCCATATAACAGTGATCTCAAAAGAAGGGAAAGACCCAACTCAATGTGCCAGTTACCGCCCAATTTCCTTATTAAATGTAGACCTCAAGATTTTAACAAAAATACTCGCGAATAGACTCCTGCCATTTATTCCAGCTTTAATACATCCAGATCAAGTAGGTTTTACCCCTGGTAGGGAGGGAAGAGAAAATACGCAGAGAGTTATTGATGCTCTATATATAGCACAATACTATCAAAAACCGTTAGTACTTATATCGGCAGACGCGGAGAAGGCATTTGATAGGGTCGACTGGACATTCCTGAGAGCAACGTTACAGTATATAGGACTGAAAAAGGGGATGCAGAATTGGATTGATAGTTTATATTCTTGCCCAAAAGCTAGGGTAAAAATAAATGAGATAATGTCTGAACCATTCTGTATAAGGAATGGAACGCGTCAGGGATTTCCACTCTCCCCTATCATATTCATTCTCACATTAGAACCCTTTTTGAGAACAATCCGGGCTAATCCGGATATTCAGGGCATTTCAATAAGAAAAAATGATGAACATAAATTGGCCACATATGCGGATGATCTGATGTTTTTTATAACCTCCCCAGGGATTTCTTTACCTTCTTTGTTATTGGAGCTGCGCATATATGGAGAGATATCTAACTTCAAAGTAAATTATAGCAAATCGGAAGCGATGGGGGTAGAAATGAATAATGTAATGAAATCTCAGCTAGCGGCGCATTTTGCGTTCAGATGGACGGATTCCCACATATGTTATTTAGGGACTAAAATATCAAACAAGTTGAACAGATTGTTGGAACTAAATTTTATCCCATTAATACGACAGATTAAGTTAGACCTTGAACGTTGGGACAAAACGGTTTTCACATGGTTTGGGAGAATCAATATAATCAAAATGAACGTAATGCCGAGGCTGTTATATTTGTTCCAGACCCTACCGATAAAGCTCCCGGTAAGATATCTGAGAGATTTGAGATATAGATTCACAAAATTTATATGGGCAGGTAAAAAAGCGAGAATACGTAGGGATATTTTGATATTACCTAAAGAGAGAGGAGGGGTAGGATTCCCAGATCCAGTAGGCTACTATGAGGCATCACATTTAGCACGGGTAATAGACTGGTGTAGACTCCAAAAAGAAAAACCTTGGATCGATATGGAACAAGCAACAATCCCGATACCCCTGGAAGGAATAGTGTGGCTCTCAGATGTAGAAATTCCACAGGAAGTACGTAGACATCCGACAGTGGGTGCCACACTACAGGTAGTTCAAAAGTTATTTAAGAAAACCAGGATATCAGAACATCCAAGCCCTATGATACCAGTTTTGGGCACTCCTGGTTTTCAGCCAGGTTTGACAGATCAGGTTTTTAGGGATTTAAGACGAAAGGGAATCAGTAGGATTATACATTTCTCAATCGATAATCATGTAATGTATAAGGAAGAGATCGAACAAGAATTTAGGGAGGACTTGGACCCATTTAGGCGAGTACAGTTAAATGCTTTTCTGCGATTAAGTAGGCAGAGAATACCGGTGATTAGGACACTATCTGGGTTTGAACAGATATGCTTAAAAGGGGAACCACTGAAACATTCCCTCTCATCGATGTATGTATTGCGGATGGAACAAGAAGCTTCACAAGATCTGGCTTTTATACGAGCATGGGAGAGTGACCTGGGAGTCACTTTCTCAGACTTACAGAAAAATAAGATCTTCATGTTCACGCATAAGGCGTCGATAGCAACTAGATACCAAGAAGGGGGCTATAAAATTCTGTCTAGATGGTATAGGACCCCAGAAGTATTGCACCGGATATATCCACAAGTATCAAATTTGTGCTGGCGTTGCCAGAGAGCCGAGGGTACCCTATTACATATATTTTGGGAATGTTCCGGGGTAAAAGATTTCTGGAAGATGGTATCGGAAACAGTGAAGGAAATAACAGATGTGTCTCTTGGGGAAAATCCGGCAGCTTTTTTATTGCATGATGTTCCGTTATCTATAGAGAAATATAAAAAATCTCTTTTAAGGCATTTGCTTACAGCAGCAAAAGCATGCATCCCAGTTTTATGGAAAACGACGTTGGCTCCAACCAAATCACAATGGATGAGCAGGGTATCGGAGATCCAACAAATGGAAAATTTGACTATGATACTGAGAGAGCAAGAAGATAGGTATCATGAAGTGTGGAAACCCTATATTTTATATAGGGAACAAAATCATTAGATGTTGATTCTGGTTTTTGTTTTTTTGGGAGGGGTGGGGGAGGGGGAGGATGGGGAAAGAGGAGGAAATAAAAATAATTTTTTTTTTTTTTTTTTTTATTTATTCTCTTTTCTCTGATCTTGTTTTTTTTTTTTTTTATTTTTTTTTTTTTGTTTGTTGTTTTGTTATCTGTTTTTCTTTTTTCAAAAACAAATAACCAGGGCTATCCCAGGTTAAGGAAAAAAAAAATAAAAATAGTGAATATAAGGAAATATGGTAATGTAATAGAAGAAATCTAGCACGATGAAATGATGAATGGCCCGGTTTAAATATAAGATGTAGGTGTGTATGTGTCTAGAAATGAAAGACTGTATCACTATATTATGAAAATAAAGAATTTAATAATTTGTATCTGGTAAGCAGTAAATCTTATCGTGTGTTGGTGGTGGATTGAACACATTTTCGCCCATATTTGGATCCCCAGGAACATTGTGGTTTATATTCAGAGGACTTTCATTCAGTCTTATGCCCCGTACACACGAGCGGACTTTTCGACATCCAAACTCCGACGGACTGAGTCCGGCGGACTATCCGATCGTGTGTGGGCTGCAACGGACTTTAGCGAAGCTAAAGTCTGACGGACTTTAGAAATGAAGCATGCTTTAAATTTTCCCGACGGAACTCCGCCGGACCCGGTCCCCTTTGAAAAATCCGCTCGTGTGTGTGCTACTCCGACGGACTAAAACCGACGCTAGGGCAGCTATTGGCTACTGTCTAGGAACTTCCTACGTCGAATCCAGTCGTACGTCATCACGTTCGACTCCGTCGGAGTTTGGTGTGATGGTGTGTGGTCAAGTCCGTTCGGTCAAAAAGTCCGCCAGAACTCCGTCGGAACTCCGGCGGAACTCCGGCGGAACTCCTTTGGAGGTCTGTCAGACTTAATCCCTCTCGTGTGTACGGGGCATTAGGCTTCATGCACACGAGACGCAGATGCAAACGCTGCTGGACACATGTTGAAACCGGCGTTTAGAAACGCGCGTTTTGCCGCGATTTTTACCGCGATTTAGCGGCGTTTTACCGCGTTTTACCGCGTTTGCGTCTAGAAGCGTTTAGTTAAGCTAACATCATAGACCCTCCCCAGCTCAAAAATTAACTATTTCAGCAATTTTGTGAGACCAGAGTGAGTAGCAGCAGCTGTGAGAGCTGCAGTGTACTTGTATTTAGCGTGTCACTTGCCACGGCACCTGCCACAAGTTGTGGATTGTCCACTTGCCACGTGACTTGCCACATCACCTGCCACGTCACTTGCCATGTCATCTGCCACAAGTTGTGGATTGTCCAACTGCCACGTCACCTGCCACAAGTTGTGGATTGTCCACTTGCCACGTGACTTGCCACATCACCTGCCACGTCACTTGCCACGTCACCTGCCACAAGTTTTGGATTGTCCACTTGCCACGTCACTTGCCACGTCACTTGCCAAAAGTTGGGGATTGTCCACTTGCCACATCACCTGCCACAAGTTGTGGATTGTCCACTTGCCACGTCACTTGCCACATCACCTTCCACGTCACTTGCCACGAGATGTGGATTGTCCACTTTCCATGTCATCTGCCATGCCACCTGCCACAAGCTGTGGATTGTCCACTTGCAATGTCACCAGCCACATCACCTGCCACAAGTTGTGGATTGTCCACTTGCCACGTGACTTGCCACATCACCTGCCACGTCACTTGCCACATCACCTGCCACAAGTTGTGGATTGTCTACTTGCCACGTCACTTGCCACATCACCTGCCACGTCACTTGCCACGTCACCTGCCACAAGTTGTGGATTGTCCACTTGCCACGTGACTTGCCACATCACCTGCCACGTCATTTGCCACGTCACCTGCCACAAGTTTTGGATTGTCCACTTGCCACGTCACTTGCCACGTCACTTGCCACAAGTTGGGGATTGTCCACTTGCCACATCACCTGCCACAAGTTGTGGATTGTCCACTTGCCACGTCACTTGCCACATCACCTGCCACGTCACTTGCCACGAGATGTGGATTGTCCACTTTCCACGTCATCTGCCATGCCACCTGCCACAAGCTGTGGATTGTCCACTTGCCATGTCACCAGCCACATCACCTGCCACAAGTTGTGGATTGTCCACTTGCCACGTGACTTGCCACATCACCTGCCACGTCACTTGCCACATCACCTGCCACAAGTTGTGGATTGTCTACTTGCCACGTCACTTGCCACATCACCTGCCACGTCACTTGCCACGTCACCTGCCACAAGTTGTGGATTGTCCACTTGCCACGTGACTTGCCACATCACCTGCCACGTCACTTGCCACGCCACCTGCCACAAGTTTTGGATTGTCCACTTGCCACGTCACTTGCCACGTCACTTGCCACAAGTTGGGGATTGTCCACTTGCCACATCACCTGCCACAAGTTGTGGATTGTCCACTTGCCACGTCACTTGCCACATCACCTGCCACGTCACTTGCCACGAGATGTGGTTTGTCCACTTTCCACGTCATCTGCCATGCCACCTGCCACAAGCTGTGGATTGTCCACTTGCCACGTCACCAGCCACATCACCTGCCACAAGTTGTGGATTGTCCACTTGCCACGTCACTTGCCACATCACCTGCCACGTCACTTGCCACAAGATGTGGATTGTCCACTTTCCATGTCACCTGCCATGCCACCTGCCACAAGTTGTGGATTGTCCACTTGCCACGTCACCAGCCACATCACCTGCCACAAGTTGTGGATTGTCCACTTGCCACGTGACTTGCCAAATCCCCTGCCACGTCACTTGCCACAAGTTGTGGATTGTCTACTTGCCACGTCACTTGCCACATCACCTGCCACGTCACTTGCCATGTCACCTGCCACAAGTTGTGGATTGTCCACTTGCCACGTCACCAGCCACATCACCTGCCACAAGTTGTGGATTGTCCACTTGCCACGTGACTTGCCACATCACCTGCCACGTCACTTGCCACATCACCTGCCACAAGTTGTGGATTGTCTACTTGCCACGTCACTTGCCACATCACCTGCCACGTCACTTGCCACGTCACCTGCCACAAGTTGTGGATTGTCCACTTGCCACGTCACCTGCCACAAGTTGTGGATTGTCCACTTGCCACGTCACTTGCCACGTCACCTGCCACAAGTTGGGGATTGTCCACATCACCTGCCACGTCACTTGCCACATCACCTGCCACAAGTTGTGGATTGTCCACTTGCCACGTCACTTGCCACATCACCTGCCACGTCACTTGCCACAAGATGTGGATTGTCCATTTTCCATGTCACCTGCCATGCCACCTGCCACAAGTTGTGGATTGTCCACTTGCCACGTCACCAGCCACATCACCTGCCACAAGTTGTGGATTGTCCACTTGCCACGTGACTTGCCACATCCCCTGCCACATCACTTGCCACAAGTTGTGGATTGTCTACTTGCCACGTCACTTGCCACATCACCTGCCACGTCACTTGCCACGTCACCTGCCACAAGTTGTGGATTGTCCACTTGCCACGTCACCAGCCACATCACCTGCCACAAGTTGTGGATTGTCCACTTGCCACGTGACTTGCCACATCACCTGCCACGTCACTTGCCACATCACCTGCCACAAGTTGTGGATTGTCTACATGCCACGTCACTTGCCACATCACCTGCCACGTCACTTGCCACGTCACCTGCCACAAGTTGTGGATTGTCCACTTGCCACGTCACCTGCCACGTCACCTGTCACAAGTTGTGGATTGTCCACTTACCACATCACTTGCCACCAGCCATGTCACTTGCCACAAGCTGTGGATTGTCCACTTGCCACGTCACCTGTCACGTCACTTGCCACAAGTTTTGGATTGTCCACTTGCCACATCACTTGCCACGTCAGCTGCCACGTCACTTGCCACAAGATGTGAATTGTCCACTTGTCACATCACCTGCCACGTCACCTGCCACGTCACTTGCCACGTCACCTGCCACAAGTTTTGGATTGTCCACTTGCCACGTCAGCTGCCACGTCACTTGCCACAAGATGTGGATTGTCCACTTGTCACATCACCTGCCACATCACTTGCCACATCACCTGCCACGTCACCTGCCACAAGTTGTGGATTGTCCACTTGCCACGTCCCTTGCCACGTCCCCTGCCACGTCACCTGCCACAAGTCGATTGTCCACTTGCCACATCACTTGCCACATCACCTGCCACAAGTTGTGGATTGTCCACTTGCCACGTCCCTTGCCACGTCCCCTGCCACGTCACCTGCCACAAGTGGATTGTCCACTTGCCACATCACTTGCCACATCACCTGCCACAAGTTGTGGATTGTCCACTTGCCACGTCACCTGACACAAGTTATGGATTGTCCACTCGCCACGTCACTTGCCACATCCCCTGCCACAAGTGGATTGTCCACTTGCCACGTCACTTGCCACGTCCCCTGCCACAAGTGGATTGTCCACTTGCCACGTCACTTGCCACGTCACCTGCCACAAGTTATGGATTGTCCACTTGCCACGTCACATGCCAGTCATCTGCCACAAGTTGTTGATTTTCCACTTGCCACGTCACCTGCCAGGTCACTTGCCGCGTCACCTGCCAGGTCACCTGCCACGTCACCTGCCACAAGTTGTGGATTGTCCACTTTCCACGTCACTTGCCACTTCACCTGCCACGTCACTTGCCACAAGTTGTGGATTGTCCACTTGCCACATCACTTGCCACCTGCCATGTCACTTGCCACAAGTTGTGGATTGTCCACTTGCCACGTCACTTGCCACCTGCCATGTCACTTGCCACAAGTTGTGGATTGTCCACTTGCAATTGCAATTGTTTAAAATATTTTTCCAATGGTTTTTCATCATTCGCAATCATTTTTGAGATTTTTAATGTAAAAAAAAAGGTCACCTTTAAAAACGCATATAAACGCAAACGCGGCTAAACGCGGTAGCGGCGTTTTGCCGCGTTTTGCGTCTGAAACTTGGAAATTTTTGTTTCTGAACGCATTTTTTTGCTTCTGGAAAAACGAGACTAAACGCAACTGCATAAAAACGGAAAAAAACGAGACTGTGTGCATGGACACATAGGATAACATTGAATGAGTTCAGGGGCAGTTGAAAAAACTGTCCAATTGCATCTGAACGCGCGTTTAACTGCGTCTCGTGTGCATGAGGCCTTACGTTAACCTACTCTTGTGTCCATACATTGGGTGTTTATATTTTATATGTAAATGTTTCAATCTATACAGAAAATGGATATTCTCTGCAAAAAAAATAGCAAATAGGTATAGCACATATATTATAGTCTACTATAATTTTTCTTGTTTCTTGTGCATTTTTTATGTATTTGTGTTTAAAACAAATCAAAACAATACTATCTATGTTTTCTTAATAATATACTTTGCATTTAGGAAAGTTTCTGCTTTAGATCTTTAGAAATGTTCAAGGACAGATGCCTTGCTTTTGAATATGCAACTAGAAGGGCTTTTGTTTGTTATTTAACTATGCAAAGGCTATCTGTCCCTTCTGACCTAACAGACACCCCGCTAACCACATCCATAATGAAAATCAATTGCACCACGCGACTAAGCTATTACTCTGTCTTTTTTAAAAGTGCTCAAGTATTCAAAAACAAGAACCTAAGACTGATTATATTGCCACTGGCCTTAATGATCACACACGTTGCATTATTTAAGACTTGTGTTTTCTAAATAAGTTTAAGACTCTTTTACTAGAGTCCAATAATAAAGAACTTTTATTAGCTTAAGATTTTAAAAGTACTCCTGATTTAATGTGTAACTCTTTCAATATTGGCTCCCAGTAATTTATTTGTAATAATAATCCTGTGCTTAAAGATATTAAAAACTTACATTTTTCTATTAGTGAGATTATCAATACAATCATACCTTTAATCTTCAAACTAATGAAATGGCAAATATAGTAAAACAGATTGCTACATAATGTTTACTCAATGACAAGAGAAAAGTGTTTTTTACACAAAAGTGGGTGCATTTTGACAGCTGATCTGCTATGTAATACAAAGCAATTTTAACAGCTGGTAATTGTTGGTATTAGCAACAGGGGGAACTATGACAAAGGCGAAGGAGCTGGATATAAAACATTTGTCCTAAAAAAAGTGTCTCTTAGGTTTAAAATCCCCAAGCGCTTAATCAATGGTCCCCTGTATTTATGTTTCATGGATGGAAATGGCAGAACTCAATAATTAGTGAGCACTATTAAAATCTGCCATCCTGAAGACAACTAAATTATATGTCAGGTAAATTGGTAGACTACAGAGTTAAAGAAGCAAAGGATTAAAAAGGAAGAATTCCAGAATTATTGATTGTTCTAAGCACACCTCTTTTTTTTTTTTACTAGGAAATGAGCTTAATAGAAATGTGGAAAGTCCTTATTGGTGAAGGTAGTCAAATCATACAATTTGAAGTGAGCTTCCAAATATGAAGTATGTCACAGTTGTGTTCACGAGCCATATTCCAAGAACGAAACTATTTTGTCAAAAGTATTGGGACACCTGCCTTTACACGCACATGAACTTTTATGGCATCCCAGTCTTAGTCCGTAGGGTTCAATATTGAATTGGCTCACCCTTTGCAGCAATAACAGCTTAAATTCTTCTGGGAAGGCTGTCCACAAGGTTTAGGAGTGTCTCTATAAGAATATTTGACTATTGTTCAAGAAGTACATTTGTGAGGTCAGGCACTGATGTGGACGAAAAAGGCCTGGCTCGCAGTCTCCACTCTAATTCATCCGAAAGGTGCTCTATTGGGTTGAGGTCAGAACTCTGCACAGGCAAGTCCTGTTCCTCAGCCCCAAACTCGCTCATCCATGTCTTTATGGACCTTGCTTTGTGCACTGGTCCAAATCATTTGGTGGAGGGGGGATTATGGTGTGAGGTCATTTTTCAGGAATTGGGCTTGGTCCCATAGTTCCAGCGAAGGGAACTCTTAAAGCATAACTCCACTTTTTGCTGAGAAAAAAAAATATTCCCCTCTGGGTGATCAATGTACGTTGCAAGGATTATAACAAACTTTGTTGCAGATTCCTACCTTTTGTTATTCTGAAGACATCCATGTGTTTTTCTCTGTGTCTCTGTTCTGAGTAGGTCTAATGGCAATGGTTTCATAATTAACTGTCAGGTGTGGAGCTATATAGTGCTAATGAGGAAATATGCTGGGCTTGCATCCCTTTAGATGGGTTCCTATTGAAAGTATCTCTCAAAAAATTACAATTTTGTTGCAAGGGATGCCTGAAATCTGACTTGTATCTTAGGCAGACTTCTTGGAAAATTGGTGAGCCAATCACACAAGCAGGAAATTATGTTTCTGGGGAGTGATATTGCAATGCATTCGTGGCATGATCCCGATGTGCTCGTGTCACCCGGACACGGCGCATCTCGGATCGGCAGGAGCTCTGTGATTAGCCCTCCTGATCACATGACGGCCATGTCCAATCACAGCCATCATGTGATGTAAACAAACAGCCGGTTGCTAGGCAATCGGCTCTCCTCTCCTCACACGGAAGTCATCGCTGAGGAGAGGAGAGCAGATTTCTGCACCCGGCTGGTGATCAGTTGGTATGAGCTGTTTTTACAGCTTTTTAGTCACTGATCACCAGTCGAGTATAAAACACATGTCTCCACAGATGTCCCCAAAACACACATGTCCCCACACATGTCCCCAAAACACACATGTCACCAAATAATAAAAATACATGTCCCCAAATAATAAAAATACATGTCCCCCACATATGTCCCACTAAAATCACATGTCCCAATGATTATCTGCACACATATGTCCGTGATCACCTGCACACATCTGTACATGATCATTTGCGTACATATGTCCGTGATCACACAAACCAATTATTATACACTTAACGCAATTTTTTTTACCAAAAACATTTTGGATTTCTTTTAAAATAGAAAGAAGAAAATATTGGGTTCAAAATTTCTGCTCTTTTAGCGCTTATATCGCAAAAAAAAAAAATTGAGTCATGAATAAATACCACCAAAATAGAGCTCTATTTGTGCAAACAAAATTATAAAAATTTCATTTGGGTACAGCGTAGCATGACCATGCAATTGTCATTGAAAGTGCGAGAGCGCTGAAAGCTGAAAATTGGGCTGGGAAGGAAGGGGGCGGAAGTGCCCTGTATTGTAGTGGTTAATAACATTCTATTACAAAATGATTAGTGTAGCAATCATATGCACTATAATATTTTTTTCTTTATTTTCTATTTTTTTTCCACTAGAAAGTGGTGTTACCCATTAAGGCATCAGTATACCAAGACATTTTGGACAATTTCATGTTCCCAACTTTGTGAGAAGAGTTTGGGGATGGCCCCTTCCTGTTCCAACATGACTGGGTCCATAAAGCAAGGTCCATAAAGACATAAATGAGCAAGTCTGGGGTGAAGGAACTTGACTGGCCTGCACAGTCCTGACCTCAATCCGATAGAACAGCTTTGGGATGAATTACAACCGAGACTGCAAGCCAGGTCTTCTCATACAACAACAGTGTCTGACCTCACAAATGCAATTCAGAAAGAATGGTCAAACATTCCCATAGACATACTCCTAAACCTTGTGGACAGCCTTCCCAGAAGAGTTGAAGCTATTATAGCTACAAATGGGGGGGTCAATTCAATATTGAATACTACAGACTAAGACTGGGATGCCATAAAAGTTCATGTGCGTGCTTCCCACAAATTTTGACAATATAGTGTATTTAGAAGGCACAGAGAATGGGAAACATACTGCAGACCTTCAGGTGATGGAGTCAGCAATTTGCCAGGTTTTAGGCTTGGGTGTGCGATGGGTCTGTTGCAAGGCAGGTGGAATTTTCAATGAAGCTCGTTGTTCCACAACCACAGGAGTAGATTCTGGTATTATACCTCATGAACAAAGGAGCATAAGTCTCCACATATATATAATTTTGTGGTTGTGGAGTGCTTTGGTAAAAGTGTTGAACTGCTTTCTCATTTGGAAGGTGTATGGTGACATGTCAGAGAATAGTTGTAGATCAGTGTTAGGGGTGGGAAGAGTCCCAAGCGACCTGCATTTAGCACGGAATTGTTCTTTCACATGGTAAACATGGATTCACATTATGACACCTCTGGGGACATTATTTGGGATGTAGTGCAAATGCTGTAGGTGGTGGATGCAGTAAATGATGAGTTCAAGTGGGCCTAGATCTGGCAGCAATGCTAAAATCAAATGAAACCACTGTGTCAGATACACCACAAATTTTCACATTATTGAGTTGTGATCTGTCTTCCAGATCGGCCATCTTTGTTTTAATCCATTTATGATCTGCTACATTATCTTCATGCATGGTGTATGTAATCACCTAATGAGTGAACTTCTGTAGAGAAGCACTGTCAGCATGATGTGAACACTTAAGTGATAACAGCATTTCTTTGAGTGCCGTGTTCAAAGCAGGCTGATTCAGTGTAGGAAAAACAGAAATGGGATCAAGGACTGCTGTGGATAATAATGAAAATTCTGCATTCCAGCTCACCTCTGCATCATCCTGGGAATGCGGGTCCATTCTCATTTGCGCTTTTTCTGGGTTGCCATAAGTAGGAAAGAGGGCAATTGAGGAGGTGAGGGAAGGTGCTGCTTTCATTGGCTCTGCAGGGCCTCAGTCCACATCAGGCAGATCTGTGTAGGCTAATACCACTGCAGTATCTCTCCCTGCCAGTTCTGAGAAGAAAGCCATGAGCTTTTTTCTTGCAGAACATGATGACTGGTGTCCCTCTAATGTTGCAGTGTCTCTAAGATGAGTGTAATGCAAATTCTGGTGTGCATCACTAGTAGAATTGGGCCGAACACCCTATGGTTCAATTCGCACCAGGACTCTCGAACATCGCAAAAGGTTCAGGCCCAAACCACAAACCCTATTAAAGTCTATGGGACTCAAATTTGAAAAGTCAAAAGTGCCTATTTTGAAGGCTTATATGCAAGTTATTGGGCATAAAAAAGTTATGGGGGCTGGGGTACTGCTCTGGGGGACATGTATCAACGCAAAAAGTTTTTTAAAGGAGCAGTGATTTTAAACACTTTTTTACAGGGCACTTACACCCCCTTCCTGCCCAGGCCATTTTTCAGCTTTCAGCGCTGTCGCACCTTGAATGACAATTGCACGGTCAAGGAAACGGAGAAGGAAGATTCGCAGTCCAAGGACCACGGCTATGGAACACTCTACCCACTAACATCCGCATGGAAGAAAACCATCGGGCTTTCAGAAAAAAACTCAAGACCCACCCACCTCTTCTAAGGAACAGGAAGCACAAGACAGATCAAGCTCCTTGAGGTGATACAGTTCGCATTTGTAGCACTATATAATTCATTCATTCATGCTACACTGTACCCAGATAACATTTTTATCATTTTCTTCACACAAATATAGTTTTATTTTGCTGATATTTAATCACTGTTGGGTTTTTTATTTTTTACAAAAAAAGACCAGTTAAAAAAAACACTTTTTTCACTAAATTTTGTAACTAAGTAATTTTTCTCCTTTACTGATGTGCGCTGATGAGGCGGCACTAATGGGCACTGATAGGCTTAACTGGTGGGCATTGATGAGATGCCGCACTTATGGGCGCTGATAGGTGGCACTGATATGTGGCAATGATGAGCACTGATAGGCTGCACTGATAGGCACTGTTAGGTGGTGCTCATGAGCACTAATAGGTGGCACTGATTGGCACTGATAGGCGGCACTGGTGGGCACTGATAGGCGGCATGTATAGTCTGTGCTGATGGGCACTGATGGGCATTACTGATGGGCGATACTGATGGGCATTGATGGACAGCAGTGATGGACATTGTTGGGCAGCACTAATAGGTGAGAGTGATAGCTAGCACAGACTGGCATCACTAATGGGCACTGATTGGTGGCACTTGTGAGCAGTGGTGGGCACTTATTTTGCTGGCAGTGATTTGTGGCACTGATGTCACTATTGTAATCAGGGCACTGATTATCAGTGCCCTGATAACATATGTAGATGTCTCCTGTGAGGAGATGCCACTGATCGGCTCTCCTTATCACACTGTCAGTGTGAGGTGAGAAGTGCTGATTACTGGCATCTCTGTGTTTACATGATTGATTGGGCACAGTGATCACATGGTTAAAGAGCCGCAGAAGCACCTCTTTACAGATATTGTGGTTGTGCCGTGTCCTAGTGTGATTGGCACAATGCGAGAGCAGCGGGCGCATGAGAGCGGCCGTTCTGATAATCCATAATATGGCGTCGTCCCAGAACGAGAGCCACAACACCCTGGCGTCGGTGGGCAGACAGCAACTAATTAATGATGTTTAAAGTGAAGCAAAAAAATAAAAAAATCCTTTAAATATAGTGCCGTGGGTCCCCTTAGTCTACCTGTAAAGTGGCACATCTGTACCATGTATAGAACTTGCTGCAGAAATGCTGACATTAATAAGAATAAAAAAAATTACATTTAAATTGATTTTCCCTGCAAGCTTTCTTTATTTTGTAAACAAAGGCTTGGGAAGCCAGGCTGTATGATGAGGCCACAATTTAGTGCACTCTAAACAAGATTAGTGATTTTTTGCATAAATTCTGATGTCTCTTTGGCAGACTTTGGATGGAAATAACAAATTTTTGCACCACAGTGAGCAAGCCAAGTGCAGAAAAATTGGGCTTTGAGTGTTGGTGGTGCCTTCACACCGTAACATTGCTGTAAAAAAATTTAAATGATATGCACTTGTCAAACAGGTGCCAAAAAATTGGTCACAAGGTGTTAATTGTGCCCATGAAACCTATACCAAAAGATGATTCAGAAATAAAAATCAACACCCATAAAGCTAGGCAGCTTAGACAGTCTTTCAGAGATTCCAGATCCCAAAAATGTTTAATCAGCATCATTGGCATCACAAGCTCGATAGCTGCTACTTTTCCAGGACTGATTCATTTTGACAAATGTCAACCGGTCAATGGAGTCTGCGGACAGACATGATCTTTTATCTGTCAAAAAACCTCCGGCAGCACTGAATGCCCATTCAGAAATCACATTGGATACAGGGCAGCCCAGCAGCTCAATTGCATACTACGCAAGTTCTGGCCAGTGGTCTATTCTCATGAATAGGGATGAGCCAAACGTTGCTGGTCCGTTCGCACCAGAACTTGCAAACGGACCAAAAATTCATACGAATGTAAGAACCCCATTAATGTCTACGGGACTCGAACGTTCGAAATCAAAAGTGCTAATTTTAAAGGCTAATATGCAAGTTATTGTTCTAAAAAGGGTCTGGGTACCCGGCTCTTGCTCCAGGGGACATGAATCAATGCAAAAAATTTTTTAAAAACTGAAGTTTTTTCAGGAGCACTGATTTTAATGATGCTTAAAGTGAAAAAAAGTGAAATATTCCTTTAAATATCGTGCCTCGTGGGTCTCTATAGTATGCTTGTGAAGGGGCACGTTTTTCCAGTGTTTAGAACAGTCCCTACACAAAATGCCATTTCTAACGGAAAAAAAAGTAATTTAAAACTGCTTGCGGTTTTAATGTAATGTCTGGTTACGGCAATACGGATGAAAATCATTGAGAAAAATGGCATGGGTAGCCCCCCCTGCCCATTACCAGCCCCTTTGGGTCTTGTACAGATATTAAGGGGAACCCCATACCCAAATTAAAAAAAGGAAAGGCGTGGGGCAACCAGGCCCTATATACTCAGAACAGCAGTATACAGGCAGTGCAAACAAGACAGGCACTGTGTAGGTTTGTTGTGTTAAAGCGAGATTAAACCCAGTTTCAAAAAACACTTACATTCCCGGCATGCTGGAAATGCTAACTTTCACATTGGTTGTGCTCTCAACCAAACTTTCAAACCATCCAATGGCTGATTTCATAATTGATCACATGTGCAGCATTATGGCAGTTGAAGAATCATTAGAGGTCAAAATGGCAGCTTCATTGACTGAAAATTATAGAAGGGTTTACTTTCACTTTAAGTAGAATCTGTAATTTTGAACTGCTACATTTTTAAAGTGTAGCTCCAGTCAAAAAATCAATTTTTAAGCTTTTTGGAAAACATAGGGAAGTGTTATCACCCCTGTATAAATTTTTGTTGCTGTCCTTCTTCTTTCATCTCCCTTCCTGTTGTCTCCTTCCGTTTGCAAGTAGGAAACATTTGTAAGTTGGATGTTTGAAAGTAGGGGCCTACCCTATATGCTCTGCAGAAATTTGGGCCTAAGGTGTTAGTGTTGCCACAACACTGTAAGCCCTCAAAGTGACTTTTGGTGGGCGCTGGAACACCCTGCTGTGAACTATTATATCAAGAATTGTAATTACATGCCATTGTTGATCAACAGTGGTAGAAAAATTGGGCCTTTGGTGGTGGTGCTGGTGCCACAACACTGTAAGTCCTCACAGTTACTCTCGGTGGGCGCTGGAACGGGCCCTGCTGTGAAATATTATAGCGAGAATTGCAATTACATGCACCTGTTAAACAGGGGCTTAGTTTGTTCTAATGTGTTCCGCTAGGGGTTCCATAGGAGGATTAAAAATCAGGGCTGACAATGGGCAACCCTGGAACGTGCCGTTGGTTATTTGGAATAATTGGGATATCATTTCAGTGATACTTTAGTGGAGGGTGTTGTGTATAGGGCTAGAATGGCTTGCAGTATAATACCTTGGAAACCAAACTTAAGGAGGACTCTATGTAGATAAGTCCAGTGAATCCTGTGGAACGCCTTCTCTGCATCCAAAGATATAAGCAGAAAAGGAGTTCCGTTGGATTTGGTGTGATGGATAATGTCTATAAGCCTTCTAGTGGAGCTTGGTGACCCATGGTGAAACCAGATTGGTCACGATGAATTAGGGTGGGCAGTATGTTATTTAGTCTGATGGCGATGGCTTTCGTGTACATTTTTAAATCAAGATTTAATAAAGAAATTGGCCTGAAATGTTGTTGGGTGGTTGGTTCTTTCACTGGTTTTGGTAAGGTAAATATCAGTGATTGTAGTATTTCATGAGGGAATAAAGAAGAGGACACTGCACCATTATATAAGGTGGTCATGTGGTTAGTAAGTTTGGAGGAAAATTGTTTGTAATATTCCCTAGTCAGAACCTGTGGCTTTCCTCGTAGGTAGAGATTTGATGACATATTGTAGTTCTGAGGTCGTGAAAGGTGCGTTCAGGAATTCAAGTTGTGTGTCATTTAGAGTTGAGAGGTTGATATGGTTTAAAAAGTCTTCAATGTCGTCAATAGAGGGTTGATGGGTCAGGGCATCAAGGTTAAGGTTATGAAGGTCACTATAGTATGAGCTGAAGGTGTCAGCAATATCTTGGACATTTAGCATTTTTTCATGTGTGTGGGGATGAATAAGGTAGGCTATTTTGGTTCTTGCCTGGTATCTGGCTAGAGCTTTCCCTACCTTATTTGAGGTGAAGTAAGCCATAGCATTCAATTTGCACTGTGCTTTTTCAAAAGAGTATAAGAGGAGGGTTCTAAGCTCCTGTCTCAGGGATAGACGCTTTGCTAAATGTATGGCCTGTGGGTGTGTTTTGTTGTTTTTTTCAAGGTCTGCTATGGTAGTCATGAGAGTCTAGTCACTACTGCATCCTATTTTTTTCATACAAGAGTTCATTTGCATTAATAAACCCCTTCTAAATACTTTAGGTGTATTCCATACAATGCTGTGGTCGGGTACCAAACCACGTTGTTCTTAAAAAATTCAGAGAGTAAAGTGGAGATCTCTGCAAAATATGTTGGCTGTTGCGGTAGAAAATTGTTTGTTCGCCAGAGATTGGCTTTAGATTGTGGTGGGGAATCTTCTTTTTGAAGAAGCCATTTATCTGCAAGAAAAAGATCAATTCTTGAATATGTTTTGTGTAGTGGAGAAAGATATGTGTAGTCCTTTTCAGATCCGTGATGACATCGCCAGATGTCAAACAAGTCCTGTTCGAATAGAAATTTCTTCCTTGCTGAACACCCCCTTCTCAGATCTAGAAATTTCTAAACAAAAATAGCAATAAAACTGTGCTTACAAATAACAAGCAGGTTGCACAATATACTGGCAGCAACAGGTTACATATAAACACAAAAAGTGCAGCGGTAAAAAAGGGTGCTTTAAAGGATAATTTTTTATAAGGATACTCTTTGGGTGACGCTAGAATTACGTGACGTCGCTGCCCACGTCACTGTTCGGCCATCTTGTTGGATGGAAACATCTCTGTTTTTATATTGATTCAAATGCAAGTTTTTTCTTCTGCATGGAGAGTGTGTATTTTGGAAACTGTTTTAATAGCCCCCCCCCCCTTTTTTAACATACTGCACCATGAGATGTCTATCTGCTTTGCTGACATTATATATAATTTCTGTCATATGGAGTCTATCTGATGTGGAAGGAATTCTTTTAGTGTTTGATATCGGAGGGACCTGGAGTGATCTGATTTGTAAAGAACACCAGTGACCACTGTATATGGTGGTCCGCAATTTACGGTAGAAATTTCTAAGTCTATACAATCTCTTCCAAAAGCTCATGAGGATTCATTTGCAAAAAAAGCTGTTTGGGAAATGGAAATAAAACACATTAAAAGCACATTAAGACACTCACAACCACTAACATCACTCCTACTTTCATAATTACTTTGAAAATTACCTCCTACTTTCAATATTACCAATGCTGGGGCTAGGTTATAATACTGACTAAGATTGGTGCTAATTTCCTTGCAAATTATGCCACCTCAACTCTTTTGATGAATCCATGACTGGATTACTGCAGTCAGCCAAACTCTACCTTATTCACTAAGATTAGTGAAAATTTCCTTGACAAGTAAAAATTCACTTTGTGAAATTAACATACTTTACCCTTTTAGTAAATCTATCATTTAAAGTGTATCTAGACCCACATTCTTATATTTATGTTAGCTTTGGATAGAGGTGCATCTAAAAACCCCTGTCAGGGTTTCAAGCTGTCTGGAGTTCTGTTGTAGATTTCCCCCCTAACTTTATGCCTTTGGGACCACATTTTACCATGCAGGAAGTGAGGGGGAAATCTTTAAGAGAGAACCAAACAATTAAAAAGATGATAGGCCTTTAGGCTGGGTTCACACTAGAGAACACAGAGGCCCACAGCAGGATTCCTGTGCATTTCCATTCACCATTTCGGGTCTGATTTCAGCCCAAATTTTGGACTAAATTCAGAGCTGAAACTGACCAAAAAACGCACAGGACTCCTGTGCAATTGGTGCAGTTTCAGGCAATAATCCAACATACTTGGTAAATAAACATGCCACAGTTAACATATATTGATTTCCTCATGAATATTTAGTTACAGGTCCAATTACAGTGGTGTGAAAAAGTGTTTGCCCCCTTCCTCATTTCCTGTTCCTTTGCATGTTTGTCACACTTAAGTGTTTTGGAACATCAAACCAATTTAAACAATAGTCAAGGACAACACAAGTAAACACAAAATGCAATTTGTAAATGAAGGTGTTTATTATTAAAGGTGAAAAAAAATCCAAACCATCATGGCCCTGTGTGAAAAAGTGATTGCCCCCTAAACCTAATAACTGGTTGGGCCACCCTTAGCAGCAACAACTGCAACCAAGCGTTTGCGATAACGTGCAATGAGGCTTTTACAGCGTCCTGGAGGAATTTTGGCCCACTCATCTTTGCAGAATTGTCCTAATTCAGTTACATTAGAGGGTTTTCGAGCATGAACGGCCTTTTTAAGGTCATACCACAACATCTCAATAGGATTCAGGTCAGGACTTTGGCTAGGCCACTCCAAAGTCTTCATTTTGTTTTTCTTCAGCCATTCGGTGGTGGACTTGCTGGTGTGTTTAGGATCATTGTCCTGCTGCAGAACCCAAGTTCGTTTCAGCTTGAGTACACGAACAGATGGTCGGACATTCTCCTTCAGGATCTCTTGGTAGACAGCAGAATTCATAGTTCCTTTTATCACGGCAAGTCTTCCAGGTCCTGAAGCAGCAAAACAGCCCCAGACCATCACACTACCACCACCATATTTTACGGTTGGTATAATGTTCTTTTTATGAAATGCAGTGTTCCTTCTACGCCAGATATACTTGGACACACACCTTCCAAAGAGTTCCACTTTTGTCTCATCGGTCCACAGAATGTTGTCCCAAAAGTCTTGGGGATCATCAAGATGTGTTGTGGAGAAATTGAGACGAGCTTTGATGTTCTTTTTGCTCAGCAGTGGTTTTCTCCTTGGAACTCTGCCATGCAGGCCATTTTTGCCCAGTCTTTTCCTGATGGTGGAGGCATGAACGCTGACCTTAACTGAGGAAAGTGAGGCCTGCAGTTCCTTGGACGTTGTTGTGGGGTCTTTTGTGACCTCTTGGATGAGTCGTCGCTGCGCTCTTGGGGTAATTTTGGGTGGCCGGCCACTCCTGGGAAGGTTCACCACTGTTCCATGTCTTCGCCATTTGTGGATAATGGCTCTCACTGTGGTTCGCTGGATTCCCAAAGCTTTGGAAATGGCTTTATAACCCTTTCCAGACTGATAGATCTCAATTACTTTCTTTCTCAATTGTTCCTGAATTTCTTTGGGTCTCGGCATGATGTGTAGCTTTTAAGGATCTTCTGGTGGACCTTACTGTGTCAAGCAGCTCCTATTTAAGTGATGCCTTGATTGTGAACAGGTGTGGCAATAATCAGGCCTGGGTGTGGCTAGAGAAATTGAACTCAGGTGTGGACAACCACAGTTATAGTATGTTTTAACAAGGGGGGCAATCACTTTTTCACACAGGGCCATGATGGTTTGGATTTTTTTTCACCTTTAATAATAAACACCTTCATTTACAAATTGCATTTTGTGTTTACTTGTGTTGTCCTTGACTATTGTTTAAATTGGTTTGATGTTCCGAAACACTTAAGTGTGACAAACATGCAAAGGAACAGGAAATGAGGAAGGGGGCAAACACTTTTTCACACCACTGTAAATCAATTTGAAGATCTGACCAAGGCATGTAGATCCCCCTTTTCTGAAGGGGGCTTAAATTGAGGACATATTAAGCCGCCTTGGCAGTTTGCCTTAACATCACGCAGCATATGAGGCCAGTAGGCGTAATCCTGGAGGATCTCATAGGTGATCTTTTCCCTGTGGTGCCCGGACATGGGAGCGTCATGGGCATGCTGTAGCATTAGACCTCTGAATTTAAGTGGGACTACCCATTGTTGGATACCCCTTTTGAAGTGCGGATCAACAATCCCTGATGCAGCATAAACTGGGATTTTGATTTCATCAATATGCGTACATCTTCCCTGCCAGTATAATTTTCTTGACTAAGGGGTTACTGCTCTGGGCGTTCTAAATGGGTATAAAATAACCCAATTATTGGGTCTTCTTTTTGGGCCGTGATTAAATCTTCACTGGGGTTTTCATGACACCATTGCAATACATTTGACTCATCAGTCATCCTAGCTTGTTGTCTAGTGACAGCTTCTAATTATACTAAACCTAAGAGATGATCTATACCTAGCAACTCTTATGCCCCGTACACACGAGCGGACTTTTCAACATCCAAAGTCCGAAGGACCGAGTCCGTCAGACTATCCGATCGTGTGTGGGCTGCAACGGACTTTTGATTCGCCAAAGTCTGACGGACTTTAGAAATGAAGCATGCTTCAAATTTTCCCGACGGAACTCCGCCGGACCCGGTCCCCTTCGAAAACTCCGCTCGTGTGTATGCTACTCCGACGGACTAAAACCGACGCTAGGGCAGCTATTGGCTACTGGCTATGAACTTCCTTATTCGAGTCCAGTCGTACGTCATCACGTTCAAATCCGTCGGAGTTTAGTGTGATTGTGTGTGGCCAAGTCCGTTCGGCCGAAAAGTCTGTCAGAACTCCGTCGGAATTCCAGCAGAACTCCGACGGAACTCCTTTGGAAGTCTGTCGGACTTAAGTCCGCTCGTGTGTACGGGGCATTAGGGTGCCTTCTTTGGCTAGGGAATCAGCCTGATCATTCCCTTCCTTTTCTTAAAATACAGAGTGATCTCGTGTTCCCTTACCAATTGGTACAAAACAACTTACCATGTTTGACAGGTTTATGGTTACTTTTTACCATGTTGTTCCATTTCCATTGGGGAAGATACTCAACAAAACTATTCCTGACTAGAGATGGACGAACTTCCGACAGAATGTTTTACGAACGCGAACCGTGAACGCGGCCAAAAGTTTGCGAACCGCAAAGTTCGCGGCGGGTCCCATTGGCTTTAATGGCAGGCGAACCTTAAAAACCTACAGGTCATATTTTCAGCCACAAAATAGTTACTAGCTGTGCACACATAGTCCCACCACATGGACACTGACAAAAGTATGAAGTGAATCTGGGATCGACAACGACAAGCATTATTTTTTTATCTGTGAAATTTTGACAATTCAGGAGCGCATGAAGGCCATGGAGGAGAGGAAAGGTCAGGGCAGGCTATGAAGAGGGTGCAGGAGATGATCACCAGCACCGTGATAGAGAGCACTGACACCAGCACTGTGATAGAGAGCACTGACACCAGCACCGAGATAGAGAGCACTGACACCAGCACCGAGATAGAGAGCACTGACACCACACCAGCACCGTGATAGAGAGCACTGACACCACACCAGCACAGAGATAGTGAGCACTGGCACCACACCAGCACTGTGATAGAGAGCACTGACACCAGCACCGATATAGAGATCACTGACACCACACCAGCACCGTGATAGAGAGCACTGACACCAGCACTGAGTTAGCGAGCACTGACACCACACCAACACCGTGATAGAGAGCACTGAGACCACACCAACACCGAGATAGAGAGCACTGACACCAGCACCGAAATAGAGAGCACTGACACCACACCAGCACAGTGATAGAGAGCACTGACACAAGCACTGAGTTAGAGAGCACTGACACCACACCAGCATCGTGATAGAGAGCACTGAGACCACACCAACACCAAGATAGAGAGTACTGACACCACACCAGCACCGTGATAGAGAGCACTGACACCAGCACTGTGATAGAGAGCACTGACACCAGCACCGTGATAGAGAGCACTGACACCAGCACCGTGATAGAGAGCACTGACACCAGCACCATGATAGAGAGCACTGACACCAGCACAGAGATAGAGAGCACTGACACCATCACCAAGATAGAGAGCACTGACACCACACCAGCACCATGATAGAGAGCACTGACACCAGCACCGAGTTAGAGAGTACTGACACCACACCAGCACTGCGATAGAGAGCACTGAGACCACACCGGCATCGAGATAGAGAGAGAGCACTGACACCAGCACCGAGATAGAGAGAGAGCACTGACACCAGCACCGTGATAGAGAGCACTGACACCAGCACCGAGATAGAGAGCACTGACACCACACCAGCACTGTGATAGAGAGCACTGACACCAGCACCATGATAGAGAGCACTGACACCAGCACCGTGATAGAGAGTACTGACACCAGCACCGAGATAGAGAGGACTGACACCAGCACCGTGATAGAGAGCACTGACACAAGCACCGAGATAGAGAGCACTGACACCAGCACCGAGTTAGAGAGCATTGACACCGCACCAGCACCATGATAAAGAGCACTGTGACCACACCAGCACCGAGATAGAGAGCACTGAGACCACACCAGCACCGAGATCGAGAGCACTGACACCACACCAGCACCGAGATAGAGAGAGCACTGACACCAGCATCGAGATAGAGAGCACTGACAGCAGCACTGGTACCAGCAACTCGCTGCGGGACCCAAAAATATGACACCGCTCAACCTCTTCAAACAGAAGGGTATGGGCATATAGTATGGTGTGCTTTTTTTGTACAAGGAAGTAAACCAAAGGTAGAAAAAAGGTCTGTGTGCTTGATTAAATAAATTGTTTATAGAGTTATGAATATACATGGTCTACTGGTCACATGTGTTGAATTCCTCTGAGATCTATGCCTCATTCATTTTTATAAATCTCAGGTAGTCAACACTGTCGTGAGCTAGGCGAGTGCGCTTATCAGTCATGATCCCCCTGCTGCGCTGAACGTCCTTTCGGACAGGACACTGGACGAGGGGCAAGCCAACAGTTTCTTTGCAAATTGGGCAAGCTCTGGCCAGAGGTCAAGCCTGCCCACCCAGTAGTCCAGGGGTTCATCACTCCTCAGAGCGTCCACATTGGCCATTAACCCGATGTAGTCAGACACCTGTCAGTCTAGGCGTTCCCTGATGCTGGATCCAGATGACACCTGTCGATGGGTCGGCTGAAAGAATGACCTCATATCAGAAGTCACCAACACATCTTCAAACCGCCCTCTTCTTGCAGGCACTGTTGGATTGATACCTGTAACTCTTTCTATGGGAGTGGGAATTCCTCCTCTGCCAGCGCACGCAAAAGCAGAATGCAGAAGTTGTCGAAGCAAGGTCTGTAAGTGCTCCATTATGACAGCCCTCTGTGACGGTGGTAACATTTCCGCCATTTTGTGTTTGTACCAGGGGTCTAAGTACGTTGCCACCCAGTACTGGTCCATGACCCTTATGCTTTTTATACGGGGGTCCCTGTTAAAACACTGGAGCATGAAGGCCCCCATTTGCACTAAACTAGAAGCGGTATGGTGGCCTGACTCCTGCTCATCATCCAGGATAATGTCGTCCTCCTCGTTCTCCTCTCCCCATCCACGCACAACAACAGGGATCCCAGAAAGGTTTAAAGCATGCTCTTCTTGCTCCTCCTCATCCGCCCCCGGCACCATCCTCCTCTGACTCCTCTTCAGACTCCTGTTGTTGACTTGTCTCAGATAGAGTAGCCCCCCTGGAAATTCATCCAGCATTGCAACTTCCTCATCTTCCTGCTCCTGCTCCTCCACGGCTTGATCAATGACACGACGCAATGCATGCTCCATAAAGAAGGCATAAGGTACCATGTCACTGATGGCTCCATGGCTGCGACTGACCAGTTTGGTGATCTCATCAAATGGCTGCAGAAGTCTGCATGCATCGCGCATGAGCAGCCACTGTCGTGGTGAAAAAAAAACCCCAGCTCCCCAGGACCTGTTCTGCCGCAGAGTTCGTACAGGTAGTCGTTAACTGCACGTTTCTGCTGGAGCAGCCTATCAAGCATATAGAAGGTTGAGTTCCATCGCGTCGGGCAATCACAAATAAGATGTCTGACTGGCAGATTGTGTCGCCGCTGAATGTCAGCAAGGCAAGCCATGGCCATGTAAGATCTTCTGAAATGGGCCGAGATTTTCCTTGCCTGCCGCAAGATGTCCTGGACCCCAGGGTATTTGACAACGAATCACTGCACGACCAAGTTTAAGACGTGTGCCATGCATGGCATGTATGTAATTTTGCCCTGTTTCAATGTGCTAAGCAGATTGACACCGTTGTCACACACCACTTTACCAACTGTCAAATTGAGCGGTCTTAGCCACTGATCTGTCTGTGAACGCAAAGCTGAAAGGAGTGCAGGGCCAGTGTGGCTCTTGGCTTCCAGGCACAACAGACGCAGCACAGCATGGCAACGTCTCACCTGGCATGTTGAATAGGTTCCGGGGAGCTTGGGCAGTGCAGCAGAAGAGACGCTAGCAGCGGAAAAGGAGGAGTCAGCCGAGGAGGAGAGGGAGGAAGATGGAGTAGGAGGAGGAGAAGAAGAGCCAGGCTTGCATACAATCCGTGGCGGTAAAACAAAATCTACATGGGTGCCACGGGTTACATGCTTGACGGCCATCAGAAGGTTCACACAGTGGGCAGTAAAAGTGATATACCTTCCCAGCCCGTGTTTGCTAGACCACGTGTCTGTGGTCAGATGTGTCTTGGCACCGACACTGTGTGCCAGAGATACATTCACTTCCCGCTGAACATGGCCATATAGCTCTGGGATGCCCTTCTGTGAGAAATACTTCCTTCCTGGGACCTTCCATTGTGGTGTTCCAATGGCCACAAATTTTCGAAAGGCCTCCGAGTCCACCAGTGTATATGGCAGTAGTTGGCGTGCTATCAGTTCTGACAAGCCAGCCATCAACCGTTGGGCAAGAGGGTTATCCGGCGTCATCATTTTTTTACGCTCGAACATTTGGCCCACAGAAGCCTGCCTTTTTCCAGGAAAATGTGAGGATGGCATGATGGAAGGTGGAGTGGAGGACAATTGTGAGGAGAGAGGAGAAGGAGAAGTAGAAGACGAGGCTGGACGGTGAGAGCCTGGAGTGTGGCTTTGTGTGTTCCGTTGCTCCCACTGGGCTCGGTGATGGCAGCTCATGTGCCTTCTTAGAGCGGTCATCCCTTCTGCACTAGTCACCTTGCTCTATCCCCCTCACTTGATAAAAATTCCATGCGTTTTTCAGCAACTGAATGATGCGACTTTGAAAAAATTTCCGTTGGACATTGAAAGATTTTTTTGTTATTTTTTCTTGGTACTTTTACAAACGCTTTGGACTGTCACTTTTGAGGATTCTGAACATAGAGCATAATTTATAGATATTGGTTTATGGTTTGCATATGATTTCTTTACTAAGCACATATGTATTATTTTTAATTATTTATTTTCATGCGATTTATTCACTATTTTCTTGCAACACATGTGCATTTCTGAGTTGCAAGTCAACAGACACACATTTTTTCTTTATTTTTCCTTTCTCAATTTTATTTTTAATATCTACTTAGATATACCAACACGTATTTTGGTAAATATCACGTATATAGTGGATTTTAGGAGATTTCCACATTAGTTCACATCAAATATTTAGATCATCAGTAGAGATAATAGATCACCACACACATATACATAATTTTGGCACCCACAGTGCACGTTAAAAAAGGTTTTAGCGCCAAAGCTTAATTTACACTTCAG
The DNA here is from genome assembly GCF_037356315.1 of Lithobates pipiens. Taxonomy (NCBI): domain Eukaryota; kingdom Metazoa; phylum Chordata; class Amphibia; order Anura; family Ranidae; genus Lithobates; species Lithobates pipiens. Next base: position 65,895,483 of record NW_027507718.1, on the reverse strand, counting down.
ATCCCTAGGTGAGTGTTGGGCTTACCGTGACTTATGCGTTGACTGCAAAGATTGCAGATGGCAACACTATTGTCAGCAGTGGACATGTTAAAAAAAGCCCACACTGCGGAGCCATGTGCCGGCGTCCTGGGAGCGCCAGATGTGACCGTACATGGTTGATGCCTCGCTCCTGATACATTAGCAGTCTGCTTTGTCCCTCCTGTGCAATCTAAGTTCCGCCTGCTTCTCCCCCCTATCTGCTGGTCCATATCTCCCTCTGAACTCCCCTCCTCTTCCTCTCTTTTGGGCACCCAAGTGACTTCACTAGACACGTCATCATCGACGTCACCTTCCCCACCATTATAATTAGAGATCTCGGAGTAGCAACAGCGGGACCAACCTCCTCCTTGGGCTAATCTGGGTACTGTCATCAGACTGCTGAGTGGCGGTTGTTGCTACCTCCTCTTCCTGATCCAATCCCAAGAGTGGCTACGCATCAGAAATGTCTTGATATGGATCAGAAAATAATTCCTGTGACTCAAGCGGAAGGTATATGGTGGTGGTGGTGTTGGTGTTAGTGTCTTTGGGGGTACACACAGCAGAGAGTGAAGAGGGTGCAGATCGAGAGGATGAGGAGGGTGCAGAAGAGTAAGGCTGAGTGAGCCACTCAACCAAGTCTGGTGCTTCCTTTGACGTAATCGCACGCACCTTCTGCAATTTCCCACTTTGGCTCAAGTCTGTTGCTCCTGCCCTACCCCTACCACCCATGCAGAAGGGCCTGTCTCTTCCTCTGCCTGTCATTTTTTAAATGACCCTGTGACAAAAGTCTCTAGAGAAGTGCAGTATGTATGTGTAAGAAGGTATATAACACCCCGCTTCAATCTGTCGTTTTTGAGGGGCCACTGATCTATCACACCAGTTATAATAAATTTTTTTAATTGCGTTTGTCACTCTTTGTAGTATCGCTGCAGAACCACTCAGCAGTCACAATGCTGTACAGTGGAGATGCACTATACTATGCTTTCTATATGTGCAAGTATTTTATACGTGTATTACACACCTATATACTGCACACCAAATAGTACACCTATACCAGTCCTTAAAAGGACCTTTGTGGACCTAGTAGCTAGTGATTTGCAGACTGTCCCTCAGTCCCTACACTGATAAAAGACAGCTGAAGAATCGGTCAGCAGTCAAGTATAATATTCTTTCTATATTTGAAAGAAAGTAGATTATACTTGTACAACCCTATATACTGTACACCTATACCAGTCCTTAAAAGGACCTTTGTGGACCTAGTAGCTAGTAATTTGCAGACTGTCCCTCAGTCCCTACACTGATTAAAGACAGCTGCACAATCGGGCAGCAATCAGCAGCACAGCAGTCAGCAACAGTGCACCACAACCCTATATACTGTACATCTATACCAGTCCTTAAAATGACCTTTGTGTACCTAGTAGCTAGTGATTTGCAGACTGTCCCTCAGTCCCTACACTGATAAAAGACATCTGCAGAATCGAGCAGCAATCAGCAGCACAGCAGTCAGCAGCAGTGCACCACAACTCTATATATTGTACACCTATACCAGTCCTTAAAAGGACTTTTGTGAAACTAGTAGCTAGTGATTTGCAGACTGTCCCTCAGTCCCTACACTGATAAAAGATAGCTGCAGAATCAGGCAGCAATCAGCAGCACAGCAGTCAGCAGCAGTGCACCACAACCCTATATACTGTACACCTATACCAGTCCTTAAAAGGACCTTTGTGGGCCTAGTAGCTAGTGATTTGCAGACTGTCCCTCAGTCCCTACACTGATAAAAGACAGCTGCAGAATCGGGCAGCAGTCAAGTATAATATTCTTTCTATATTTGGAAGAAAGTATATTATACGTGTACAACCCTATATACTGTACACCTATACCAGTCCTTAAAAGGACCTTTGTGGACCTAGTAGCTAGTGATTTGCAGACTGTCCCTCAGTCCCTACACTGATAAAAGACAGCTGCAGAATCAGGCAGCAGTCAAGTATATTATTCTTTCTATATTTGGAAGAAAGTATATTATACGTGTACAACCCTATATACTGTACACCCATACCAGTCCTTAAAAGGACCTGTGTGGACCTAATAGTAATAGGTAGTGATTAAACTGACTGCCCCTGCTCCACACAGCATCCTGTCCCTATACTGACAAAAGACAGCTGCCGAATCAGTCAGCAGTGCACTCAGCAATCACCAGCACAGCAGTGCACCGAACCCTATATACTGTACTACACCTATACCAGTCCTTAAAGGGACTTTTGTGGACCTAATAGCTAGTGATTTGTGTCACTACAGTCTCTCCCTGCTCCACACAGCGTTCTGTCCCTACACTGACATAAGACAGAATGCAAAATGGCCACCAGATCAGGTCTATTTATAAGGTAGGGGGAATGTCCAATTGTCCATGTGCTGAAATGTCTCAATTGGCTGTAATGTACCCCATGATGGATGTGTCATCATGGGTCAAAGTTCTTTCACAATGTAAACGCATATGCCCGCCAGGCGAACAGCGTCAGAAGTCCGCTGGTTTGGCGAATCGCGAACACGCAAAATTCCCCCGCGAACCACAAGGCCATCTCTATTCCTGACATAATTTGAATCAGTGATGATGCCAAATTCTTTAAGCCGGTAATCTATGGCCATCTCAACGGCTTTCAGAATTGCAGTGAGTTCAGAAACTTGGCTGCTTCTTGGCCCAAGATTGTATCCCACAGAGATTGGGGCTACACCTTGGGTCCATACAATCCAGATACCAGCCACTAGTTGGAGCTTTTCTTTGCCCTTATTATGATAGGCACAGCCATCTACATATACATACCGCAACAGATTACAGTATTCATCATCATAAACCTTGTAGGGGGACAACAGTTGTTCTAAAAATTCAGCATCCGTGGTCCCCACGCAGGGATCAGGGGCAGAACAATCATGCAGCTCAGCAAGGCCCTGGGCCACTGGACTTTTCTTGTTATGTTTGTATTGAATTTCCAGGGGCCACCCTTGCAAAGACAAAGTCTAAGCATTTATGCGGCTAATAGACACATTTCCATCCCTGATGCATTCACTCTGTAAATACAGTAAAGGCTGGTGTGCGGTCTCAACAATAATTCTTTCACCTTGAATATAACTGCAGAAATTCTGTAATGCCCAGACAGTGGACAATAAAGCTTTTCGCAGTCAAAAAACTTAACCTCTACTGAGGACAATGTTTTACTGGCGTAGGCGATAATCTTACTGACATTCTCTTGTTTTTGGTAAAGAATGGAACTCATACTCACTTGCATGTACCCTGTCTCAAGAAAAAAAGTTTACCCCCTTCTGGATACGCAATGCAGAGGGCCTGGGTGAGTCGTATCTTCAGTTTCTTCACAGCATCGGCTTGTTCCTTGCCCCATGACCAGAATCTTTCTTCAGCAGATGAAGTAACGGTTTGCTAATCTTGGTGTAATTTTCGATGGACTTACTCGAATAGTTAACCATTCATAGAAACGATCTTAATTCTTTAAGATTAGTAGGGACCTTACAGTTGGGTACTGCCTCAAACTTTTTCTTTTGGGGATTTAAACCTTCTGAGGTAACTTCATGGCCTAAGAAATTTACCCGGGTGCGACACCACTATGCTTTCTGAATGGATACCTTCACTCCTTAACTGGCCCAAGATATGTCGGAGTTCTGTAAGGTGCTTGGACATATCAATACTTTTGATGAGGAGGTCATTGACGTATGCCAATGTTCCTTGCTCTAAGGAATCTGGTATAGCCTTGTACATGAAGACAGCAAATTCATGGCCAGAATTAATATAGCCAAAAGGCATACACACCCAGCAGTACTGTTGATTCACAAAACTGAAGGCTAGTTTATACTGATCTTCTTCACTGACTTTTATGGTCCAGTACTCCTGGGTACAGTCAAGGGCCGAGAATACCTGGGACCCTTGGAGTTCAGCAAAGCACTGGTCTATGTAGGGTACAGGCCATCCTGACATGTAGACTGTGCTTGTTGAGTTGTCGGAGATCAGCGCACAAGCGCCACTGTCCATTGGGTTTCAAAATCCCCAGGAGGGGGTGATTGTACAAGCTATTAATGAGCCTAATTACACCACATTTGTGTAACTTCCTAATGACCTTGTCGATAGACTCATAGGAGGCTAGTGGAAGTCTATACTGCTTTACAAATACTGGTGGGGCCTGAGGGTCAGTCTGGATTTTGGCAACGTGGAGTTCAGTACTCCCACAATCATAAAAATCCTGAGCAAAGATTTCCTGGAATTCAAAGAGAGGCTAGCGGAGCAATTGTCGCTCAAGATCATTGGTGCATGCATTGGCTAGAGCTATTAACTCCTCAACTATATCTTTGACTCCAGGAACGCTTTCGGGTTGCCCTATCTCATAGGCCTCTTCAAGCCTGGTGGTCAGGTCATTCTGTATGCAATGTGTACTTCTTTCCCAGTCAGGTCCCTTGGGGTACTCTTGTTCTTTGATTGGTTGATCAAAGATGAGAGATGTCTCTTCATTTCTACAGGTACCATCCTTAGAATCAAAGGGGTAAATGGACTCTATGGTGAACATCCCCTCGGGTAAAGAATTGAACGATTGTTCAATGAATTTCTCCTCAGATAATTATTCATCTGGTATGAGACCAATCACTTGGTTGGTGACTCCAAACATATAATACCCCATCTCTACCGCAAGGCCGATAAGGATGCCCTTGTTTAGGTTAAGGTCCTGATTTGAGAGGTTGTGGATGTAGATGAACATTATAGACTGATGTGTATTGATCAAAGGTTTATGAGTAATTTGTATTCCCTCCTCCTGTATTCTCTGTATTCTCTGACAGGCATACTAATGCATCTGACCCCTTCAGTTTTTGTCCCTCTTTTACATTTATAGGTAATAGGACATTTTTTATGTCTCTAGGGATGATAATTTCTCGAGCTACTTGAATTTCAACAGCATAAGGCATCTGTTGCTGAAATTTCAGGGCTGAGGTCATATCCTGGTATTCCTCTGGGTCCCCTTTTAGTCGATTCCATACTCAGTCATTTATCAGGTCAATTTAGGTGGCAAAATGATGCAGTAAGTTGTTCTGAGGTAAATTTGGGATATTGGATCATCCAGCACTATTAACACATGGGTGGTTGTCGTATTACCTATAGTGATATTTAAAAGGCATCTAGCAATTAAGTTATGGTCCTCAGTGGAATGAAGAAACAGATCATTTTGATTTCAGAAAGGTGGCTAACAGGCCCATGGCTCACAAAGCTATGCTCTTGCTTTAAATCAATTTTGGCATATTTTAACCTATTAAGATCATTTATCCAGATAGGGATAAATAGGTGGTTGCTAACTCTTTCCACTTCTGTCAGGAACAGGGCGTGATTTCCCTCTTTCTTAGTTTTATTTTCCTGATGGAAGGATATGGTCAGTACATTATCCTGGAAGGAAATCTCTTTTTTATTTTATCACAGGGAATTTTAAATATATAATTCTCATCTCCTACTCCCAGGCCATGATTGTCAAGTTGGATAACCGTAACATCGGGGAAATGACTATTCCTGAAGTGGACTTCTAGTGAACCAGGTCTTTCTTCCACCAGGTGGCAGTGTGTCGCCAGGAATGGGGAGTTTTAAGTCTCTGATATTTAATCGGGGTGTTGACTTGTGACCACATTACTTGAGTTACACAGTCAACAATTGTGTTGAGCCTCTTAAGGAGATCCATTCTAATTATCATGTGATGGTGTGGGAGATTTGCAGTAATAATAGGGTGCCTAGTTTCCTTATTACCTAATTTGAGTTTAAGCCAGGCAGTACCCAAGACTTGCAGTGGCTCTCCCCCCACCCGGAGAGAAATAAAAGCTCCTAAGTTTTGGTTTGTTGGGCATTGAATTTATTACTTCATTAAATTGTTGGCCTCATGTACCTTTACTGTAGTGAAATATCTTCCATCAGAGTCAGTCAACTCACACATGACCTTAGTGTGGTTGAGGATCTGTGGGCTTTCCAATAATTTACAGTTGGTATTTATCTCACTGCATGTCATAGCTTCTTTTTGCTTATGATTCCTGCGGGGTGGCCTGTGAAGTCTACTCGAGATGTAAGCACACAGAGTAGGAGGGATCCCACCTGATTGGTCATTTACAATGACTCCCAGTGGCTCAGCAACATTAGAGGGGTTAGAAGGATACTGACAAAACAGGAGCAGAATTAACAATCCAAATCTGATCCCCCTTGTTTAGGCACATGTCAGGGGTATGGTGTGTGTCTCCTGTCATCGCACCCAGGGTTGTCTGTCTGGTGATTTACGTATTCTGTGACCCTGGGTTGGTCATAGGAGCGGCCCCTAAAAAAGACAGGCTAGCAGATTGGCAGTTAGACAGGTGTGTCATTTGTTCGCACATTTGATTAATCTGGGTCTCTACCTGTTCAATGAGCTGGCCCATGGCACTTTGGTGATTGGTCCTATTTTGCCTGACCCCGTTGCATTCAGGATGGGACTGCAGAGATGCATCAGACTCATCACCATTCCATGCTGCGGCCTTTCTCTCGGGGGTTCCTGTGGTTCTCTTTGATTTTGGGGAATTAGGGGAGCTACACCAACCCTGGGGTTACTGACGTGTTCCTGATTGGGAGGTGACCTGCGATTATTGTGATTTTCATTAAAATTAGGGTCTCTTATAAAGTTGGGCTCTCAGTTAAAGCTGGGGTTTCTGTAATAACCAGGGTGCCATGGAAGTTGGGGTTTCTGTTAAAGTAGGGGAACCCCTGGAAGTTGGGGCCTCTGTTAAAGTGTGTACCGATGGGGGGTCTGTGTTAAAATTAGGGTTTCTTTCAAAGTTAGGGCTTCTGTTAATGTAGGGGTACCTATTAAAATTGGGATCTCAATTCAAATTTGAATGTTGGTTGTTCTGGGACCCCTGCAGATATCCCCTCTGGCTATTTCCGGGGTGCACCTTTCACCCTCACTGCCATAACCTTGCAACCTCTGTCTGTCCTCCATCATCTGCTGTGGCTGGGGCAAAACTCCAGGAGGTCCCATGGGTTTCCCATCTCGGACTGCCTCGGCATATGATTTTCTCTCTGTTTGCAGACCAAGAGGTTGAGGGGCCACTGTAGTGGCTGCTACGGTTTTAGGGTTGGGTTTGGCTTCTCTTTTCAACCCAACTTCTCTAGAGAGTTCCCTTAAGCCCCGTACACACGAGCGGACTTTTCAACATCCAAAGTCTGACGGAATGATTCCGGCAGACTATTCGATCGTGTGTGGGCTGCAACGGACTTTGGATTCGCAAAAGTCTGACAGACTTTAGAAATTGAACATGCTTCAAATTTTTCCGCCAGAACTCTGCCGGACCCAGTTCCTACCGAAAAATTTGCTCGTGTGTATGCTATTCCGACGGACTAAAACCGATGCTAGGGCAGCTATTGGCTACTGGCTATGAACTTCCTTATTCGAGTCCAGTCGTACGTCATCACGTTCGAATCCGTCGGAGTTTGGTGTGATTGTGTGTGGCCAAGTCCGCTCATTCGGAAAGTCCGTCAGAACTCTGTCAGAACTCCGGCAGAACTCCGGCAGAACTCCTTCGGAAGTCTGTCGGACATAAGTCTGGTCGTGTGTACGCGGCATAACAGTTTTTTTAAGAATTTTAACATTTTGTGGGTTTCATACCTTTTAACTGGGACCCTAGGCTTCATCTTCTGCCCTTATGAAGCTCTTTCTACTTCCTCCTCTGTACACTCTGGGGAGTATTTTTGAAGTTTATGAGGTGACTTGTATTCTGACCCTGACTCATTGTGACTTACCTGTGTCCCCTGGAAATATGAATATTTCCGTATTTCCATTTCTATTTCCTCTAAGCGACATGAATTTATAGTCTAACTGGGACATTCATTTTTCTATCCGTTCCTCCATTGCTCTCTGCTCGGATTTGAGTCTCTCAATTTCTGCTTTACTCTTTTTATCTCCAGCAGCAGAGTTTACTTCAATGAGGCATTTTCTCTATTGTTTGTAATGTTCTATTTCTTGTTTACATTTTTGATATTTCTCTTGCAGTTTTCTCAATAGGTGACGGGTCTCCTTATATAAGGCCTAAGCATTTTGGATCTCGCCCGCTAACTCTTCCTGACCTTCTCTAGATTGTCTGAGTCTACTCTCAGCCTGTTGGATCTCAATTGACGGGCATTCTATCTTCTCTTTTTTGCTATTTAAAGTGGTGTGGGTTTCCAGCAATTCTTTCTTTAAGGCTGGCATTTGTTTGGCAACTTCATTACACAAAAACCACAAGAATGGCCAAGAATCCATAAAGAGCCAGTCATGATTCTTTGTGTCTTTTTCTCTAGCAAAAGCCACTATCAGTTTGTAAACCTGGCCATATTCAATAAAAAATATCACTTAATCTCTGGGCCTGTTCTTTCTACTCTTTGATAAACTTCTCTGAATTGCCTCCTAGGACTAATCTCTTACTGTCATGAACTAGAAGTGACCAGAACTATGTGACTGCGACAGAGTGAACCAGACGTAAATAGGTGAAAGAAAGTTTATTAGAGTAAATGCATATAAATGTGAACACACCACCAAATACAAACTGAGTGAACAAATCAAACAACCAAACAGTGAAGATAAATGAACAAACCAGCATATGTAGCAAAAGGGAGTACCAGAATCGTAGTCAAGCCAGGCCAGGGTCATAAATAGGAGGTCAGCAGATGGGGGGACAAGGAGAAAGGGATCAGGTTGTAACATGTTCAGGAGGCAGGATGCAGGAAACAAGGATCGGGATCAGGTAAACAGGCTGCCGGTTAGGGCACAAGGACAATACCAGGGCAAGGTGTGTGTGCACTTGCCGGGTATTTATACAATGGCTGCTATCAGTCAAGTGACGCGTGACTGCAGAAGGTAATACCTGCTCCACACTGCCAGGATCCCTCCGCTGGTGGACGCCAGTACTGTGAACCAAAGATTATATAATTCCAGCAGGGAAAAGCTCTTCTGACAGCTCCAAACTGCCAGGAGACACCTGCTGGTGGATCCCAGTACTGCACGCCAAATGATCGATATTACCAGCAGAGGGAACCTTTCCTGACAGGACCCCCCCCTCGAAGGAGTGACCTCCGGATGCTCCAACTAGCGGTTGCTGGGAAAAGTCCATTGCGTCAAGCTGGATAGCAGGCACAGGAACCTCAAGCTGAGTAGCAGGCAAATCGAACTGGGCAACAGGCACATCAATCTGGGCAACGGGCATGGGCATATCAAGCTGGGTAGAGGGCACATCAAGCTGGGTAGAGGGCACATCAAGCTGGTCAGCGGGCACATCAGGTTGGAAAGCAGGTACAGCAAGCTGGGCAGCAGGCATGGGCACATCAGGTTGGAAAGCAGACGCTTCAAGTTGGGCAGCAGGCATGGGCACATCAAGCTGGACAGTGGACAGGAATACCTCAGGCTGGACAGCAGACAGAAGCACATTGGACCGGGAAGCTGGCACATCAGACTGGAAGACAGGCAGCGGCACATCAGGCTGGACGGGAGGAAGCGGCAAATCAGGCTGGACGGCAGGCAGCGGCACGTCAGGCTGGACGGCAGGCAGCGGCACGTCAGGCTGGACGGCAGGCAGCGGCACGTCAGGCTGGACGGCAGGCAGCGGCACGTCAGGCTGGACGGCAGGCAGCGGCACGTCAGGCTGGACGGCAGGCACTGGAACGCCAGGCACATCAGACTGGAAGGCCGGGACATCAGACTGGAAGGCATTGGACTGGAAGGCCGGGACATCAGACTGGAAGGCATCGGACTGGAAGGCCGGAACATCAGACTGGAAGGCATCGGACTGGAAAGCCGGGGCATCGGACTGGAAATCCGGGACATCAGACTGGGAGGCATCGGACTGGAAATCCGGGACGTCAGACTGGAAGGCATCGGACTGGAAAGCCAGGACATCAGACTGGAAAGCATCAGACTGGAAGGCATCAGACTGGAAAGCCGGGACATCAGACTGGAAAGCATCAGTTTGGAAGGCATCAGACTGGAAAGCCGGACATCAGACTGAAAAGCATCAGACTGGAAGGCATCAGATTGGAGAGCCGGGACATCAGACTGGAAAGCATCAGACTGGAAGGCATCAGACTGGAAGGCATCAGACTGGAAAGCGGGACATCAGATTGGAAGGCATCAGACTGGAAAGCCAGGACATCAGACTGGAAGGCATCAGACTGGAAAGCCGGGACATCAGACTGGAAGGCATCAGACTGGAAAGCCGGGACATCAGAGTGGAAGGCAGACTGGAAGGCATCAGACTGGAAAGCTGGGACGTCAGACTGGAAGGCATCAGACTGGAAAGCCGGGACGTCAGACCAGAAGGCATCAGACTGGAAGGCCGGGACATCAGACTGGGAGGCATCAGACTGGAAGGCTGGGACATTAGACTGGAAGGCATCAGACTGGAATGCCGTAACGTCAGACTGGAAGGCATCAGGCTGGAAGGCTGGGACGTCAGACTGGAAGGCATCAGGCTGAAAGGCCGGGACGTCAGACTGGAAAGCATCGGGCTGGAAGGCCGGGACGTCAGACTGGAAAGCATCGGGCTGGAAGGCTGGGACATCAGACTGGAAAGCATCGGGCTTGAAGGGCGGGACATCAGACTGGAAAGCATCGGGCTGGAAGGCCGGGACATCAGACTGGAAAGCATCGGGCTGGAAGGCCGGGACATCAGACTGGAAAGCATCGGGCTGGAAGGCTGGGACATCAGACTGGAAAGCATCAGGCTGGAACTCTGGCTCTGGCACTCCGGGCTGGAACTCTGGCTCTGGCACTCCGGGCTGGAACTCTGGCTCTGGCACTCCGGGCTGGAACTCTGGCTCTGGCACTCCGGGCTGGAACTCTGGCTCTGGCACTCCGGGCTGGAACTCTGGCTCTGACACTCCGGGCTGGGACAGATTGGTGGGTGTGGAGGCAGGTTGGGTTAATGGTAAGATCATTTTGGTTGGGAAAAACTTTAGTTTTTTCTTTGGCTTAGCCACTGAAGCTCTGTAGATGACTGTAGGATTGTAGGTAAGGGGTGCAGCAGACTGGAAAGGAGGAGTGTGATATGGCAGAGAAGAGGTAACAGTAGCTGGGGGAAGATCTTGTGGGTTTGTAGGCAGCGGAGAAGAGGCAGGTGGGTTGAATGCAGGATAAGTACAGGGAGCAGAGACTGGATATGAGTATTTGGTTGGGAGCAGCGTGTACTGGGCTGCAACTGAGGTTGACATGGCTGATGGGGAAACATACATTTGGGTAGGCTCATATCTGATGGCAGAGGTGGATTGTTTGGCTGGGGCTGATTGCACCATGTCAGACCATGCTGAAAGTATAGGTTGTACAAACTGAAGTTTTAAGCCTCCCTGTCCAACAAAAGACTGAGCAGACACAATGCCCTCGGCAATCACCTGTGGGGAACAGGCTGAGTAGTGTTCACAAAAATCAGCAGGATCATCTTCAAAAAGCCATACTAAAGATACAACCTGATTCATATTAAAAGGAGGAGGGAAATCATCACGGCCATCTGGGATACAGGGCAGGGCCAGCTCAGTACAGATCTTGATCAAAGGCTGCACCTCCCCAAACAATATATAACCCTGATCGACCAGGGAGTGAGCCAAACGGATAGCTGCAAACAACTGGTCACTAGACCATCCTTTCAAAGCCTGGCGGCAATAATCACTACTCTCAGATGCCAGCAGAGAAAAATAAATAACCTCATCAGCATTCATGTTTGCAACCAAACTGAAGCAAAAATGGTTCCCCTGTGCAGCCACTTCTGGTCAGGAATGGCCCTGGTATTCTGTCATGAACTAGAAGTGACCAGAAGTATGTGACTGCGACAGAGTGAACCAGACGTAAATAGGTGAAAGAAAGTTTATTAGAGTAAATGCATATAAATGTGAACACACCACCAAATACAAACTGAGTGAACAAATCAAACAACCAAACAGTGAAGATAAACGAACAAACCAGCATATGTAGCAAAAGGGAGTACCAGAATCGTAGTCAAGCCAGGCCAGGGTCATAAATAGGAGGTCAGCAGATGGGGGGACAAGGAGAAAGGGATCAGGTTGTAACATGTTCAGGAGGCAGGATGCAGGAAACAAGGATCGGGATCAGGTAAACAGGCTGCCGGTTAGAGCACAAGGACAATACCAGGGCAAGGTGTGTGTGCACTTGCCGGGTATTTATACAATGGCTGCCATCAGTCAAGTGACGCGTGACCGCAGAAGGTAATACCTGCTCCACACTGCCAGGATCCCTCCGCTGGTGGACGCCAGTACTGTGAACCAAAGATTATATAATTCCAGCAGGGAAAAGCTCTTCTGACAGCTCCAAACTGCCAGGAGACACCTGCTGGTGGATCTCAGTACTGCACGCCAAATGATCGATATTACCAGCGGAGGGAACCTTTCCTGACAGTACCCCCCCTCGAAGGAGTGACCTCCGGATGCTCCAACTAGCGGTTGCTGGGAAAAGTCCATTGCGTCAAGCTGGATAGCAGGCACAGGAACCTCAAGCTGAGTAGCAGGCACATCGAACTGGGCAACAGGCACATCAATCTGGGCAACGGGCATGGGCATATCAAGCTGGGTAGAGGGCACATCAAGCTGGTCAGCGGGGACATCAGGTTGGAAAGCAGGTACAGCAAGCTGGGCAGCAGGCATGGGCACATCAGGTTGGAAAGCAGACGCTTCAAGTTGGGCAGCAGGCATGGACACATCAAGCTGGACAGTGGACAGGAACACCTCAGGCTGGACAGCAGACAGAAGCACATTGGACCGGGAAGCTGGCACATCAGACTGGAAGACAGGCAGCGGCACGTCAGGCTGGACGGGAGGCAGCGGCACGTCAGGCTGGACGGCAGGCAGCGGCACGTCAGGCTGGACGGCAGGCAGCGGCACGTCAGGCTGGACGGCAGGCAGCAGCACGTCAGGCTGGACGGCAGGCAGCGGCACGTCAGGCTGGACGGCAGGCAGCGGCACGTCAGGCAGCGGCACGTCAGGCTGGACGGCAGGCAGCGGCACGTCAGGCTGGACGGCAGGCAGCGGCACGTCAGGCTGGACGGCAGGCAGCGGCACGTCAGGCTGGACGGCAGGCAGCGGCACGTCAGGCTGGACGGCAGGCACATCAGACTGGAAGGCCGGGACATCAGACTGGAAGGCATCGGACTGGAAACCCGGGCATCGGACTGGAAATCCGGGACATCAGACTGGGAGGCATCGGACTGGAAATCCGGGACGTCAGACTGGAAGGCATCGGACTGGAAGGCCGGAACATCAGACTGGAAGGCATCGGACTGGAAACCCGGGCATCGGACTGGAAATCCGGGACATCAGACTGGGAGGCATCGGACTGGAAATCCGGGACGTCAGACTGGAAGGCATCGGACTGGAAAGCCAGGACATCAGACTGGAAAGCATCAGACTGGAAGGCATCAGACTGGAAAGCCGGGACATCAGACTGGAAATCATCAGACTGGAAGGCATCAGACTGGAAAGCCGGACATCAGACTGGAAAGCATCAGACTGGAAGGCATCAGACTGGAAAGCCGGGACATCAGACTGGAAAGCATCAGACTGGAAGGCATCAGATTGGAGAGCCGGGACATCAGACTGGAAAGCATCAGACTGGAAGGCATCAGACTGGAAGGCATCAGACTGGAAAGCGGGACATCAGATTGGAAGGCATCAGACTGGAAAGCCGGGACATCAGACTGGAAGGCATCAGACTGGAAAGCCGGGACATCAGACTGGAAGGCATCAGACTGGAAAGCCGGGACATCAGACTGGAAGGCATCAGACTGGAAGGCATCAGACTGGAAAGCTGGGACGTCAGACTGGAAGGCATCAGACTGAAAAGCCGGGACATCAGACCGGGAGGCATCAGACTGGAAGGCCGGGACATCAGACTGGGAGGCATCAGACTGGAAGGCTGGGACATTAGACTGGAAGGCATCAGACTGGAATGCCGTAACGTCAGACTGGAAGGCATCAGGCTGGAAGGCCGGGACGTCAGACTGGAAGGCATCAGGCTGGAAGGCCGGGACGTCAGACTGGAAGGCATCAGGCTGGAAGGCCGGGACGTCAGACTGGAAGGCATCAGGCTGGAAGGCCGGGACGTCAGACTGGAAGGCATCGGGCTGGAAGGCCGGGACGTCAGACTGGAAGGCATCGGGCTGGAAGGCCGGGACGTCAGACTGGAAGGCATCGGGCTGGAAGGCCGGGACGTCAGACTGGAAAGCATCGGGCTGGAAGGCCGGGACGTCAGACTGGAAAGCATCGGGCTGGAAGGCCGGGACGTCAGACTGGAAAGCATCGGGCTGGAAGGCCGGGACATCAGACTGGAAAGCATCAGGCTGGAAGGCCGGGACATCAGACTGGAAAGCATCGGGCTGGAAGGCCGGGACATCAGACTGGAAAGCATCGGGCTGGAAGGCTGGGACATCAGACTGGAAAGCATCGGGCTGGAACTCTGGCTCTGGCACTCTGGACTGGAACTCTGGCTCTGGCACTCCGGGCTGGAACTCTGGCTCTGGCACTCTGGGCTGGAACTCTGGCTCTGGCACTCCGGGCTGGAACTCTGGCTCTGGCACTCCGGGCTGGAACTCTGGCTCTGGCACTCCGGGCTGGAACTCTGGCTCTGGCACTCCGGGCTGGAACTCTGGCTCTGGCACTCCGGGCTGGAACTCTGGCTCTGGCACTCCGGGCTGGAACTCTGGCTCTGGCACTCCGGGCTGGAACTCTGGCTCTGGCACTCCGGGTTGGGACAGATTGGTGGGTGTGGAGGCAGGTTGGGTTAATGGTAAGATCATTTTGGTTGGGAAAAACTTTAGTTTTTTCTTTGGCTTAGCCACTGAAGCTCTGTAGATGACTGTAGGATTGTAGGTAAGGGGTGCAGCAGACTGGAAAGGAGGAGTGTGATATGGCAGAGAAGAGGTAACAGTAGCTGGGGGAAGATCTTGTGGGTTTGTAGGCAGCGGAGAAGAGGCAGGTGGGTTGAATGCAGGATAAGTACAGGGAGCAGAGACTGGATATGAGTATTTGGTTGGGAGCAGCGTGTACTGGGCTGCAACTGAGGTTGACATGGCTGATGGGGAAACATACATTTGGGTAGGCTCATATCTGATGGCAGAGGTGGATTGTTTGGCTGGGGCTGATTGCACCATGTCAGACCATGCTGAAAGTATAGGTTGTACAAACTGAAGTTTTAAGCCTCCCTGTCCAACAAAAGACTGAGCAGACACAATGCACTCGGCAATCACCTGTGGGGAACAGGCTGAGTAGTGTTCACAAAAATCAGCAGGATCATCTTCAAAAAGCCATACTAAAGATACAACCTGATTCATATTAAAAGGAGGAGTGAAATCATCACGGCCATCTGGGATACAGGGCAGGGCCAGCTCAGTACAGATCTTGATCAAAGGCTGCACCTCCCCAAACAATATATAACCCTGATCGACCAGGGAGTGAGCCAAACGGATAGCTGCAAACAACTGGTCACTAGACCATCCTTTCAAAGCCTGGCGGCAATAATCACTACTCTCAGATGCCAGCAGAGAAAAATAAATAACCTCATCAGCATTCATGTTTGCAACCAAACTGAAGCAAAAATGGTTCCCCTGTGCAGCCACTTCTGGTCAGGAATGGCCCTGGTATTCTGTCATGAACTAGAAGTGACCAGAACTATGTGACTGCGACAGAGTGAACCAGACATAAATAGGTAAAAGAAAGTTAATTAGAGTAAATGCATATAAATGTGAACACACCACCAATACAAACTGAGTGAACAAATCAAACAACCAAACAGTGAAGATAAACAAACAAACCAGCATATGTAGCAAAAGGGAGTACCAGAATCGTAGTCAAGCCCGGCCAGGGTCATAAATAGGAGGTCAGCAGATGGGGGGACAAGGAGAAAGGGATCAGGATGTAACAGGATCAGGAGGCAGGATGCAGGAAACAAGGATCGGGATCAGGTAAACAGGTAAACAGGTAAACAGGTAAACAGGTATCAGGTATCAGGTATCAGGTATCAGGTATCAGGTATCAGGTATCAGGTATCAGGTATCAGGTATCAGGTATCAGGTATCAGGTATCAGGTAAACAGGTCAGGGCACAAGGACGATACCAGGGCAAAGTGTGTGTGCACTTGCCGGGTATTTATACAATGGCTGCTATCAGTCATGTGACGCCTGACTGCAGAAGGTAATACCTGCTCCACACTGCCAGGATCCCTCCGCTGGTGGACGCCAGTACTGCGGACCAAAGATTACATAATTCCAGCAGGGAAAAGCTCTTCTGACAGCTCCAAACTGCCAGGAGACACCTGCTGGTGGATCTCAGTACTGCACGCCAAATGATCGATATTACTAGTGGAGGGAACCTTTCCTGACACTTACGAAGGTATTCGGTTACACCATAGTCAAGGACTCCACTTAAGTTTTCCTGAGGCTCAGTAGCCCTTTTCAGATTTGAGGTTGCTACAGCTGGGGCAGTATTACCATCCTGGCTGTTTCTAGATGAATTTGATTCATTATTACTTCCTGCCATGTTACTATACAACAGATGTCCTTCACAACATATATGCAAATACAATCATCAGTATGTTCCCTAATGTGGTAAGATTCCCTCTTGCAAAACATCTCAGCAGTGCTTGCCAATTTTATGCTGTGAGTGTGGCATGGAATCTTAATAATACATAAGGGGAATCTGAATTACATAAAATTCTAGTGTTTTGCGCAGTGCCTCCAACCTGAAGGTAAATTTTTTTTTCTATGTTCAGACAATCAGTAACATACCACAATAATTTCCTGAGTTCATTCATCTATGGGGAATTCTTACCGACATATAAATATCTCCCAATAAAATTAATAAGTAAATAATTATTTTTAATTTACAAATATTATTATACAACTTCATACAGAACAGGAATTTCTGGTGATTCATATTTCAAACACCCTACCAAAGGCATTGATGTGGCAATAAAACTATTTTCCTTAATATTTGACAAACAACCCAAGGGTAGCCCAAATGATTATGTAGAAAAAAACTTGCGCTAATCGCACCTTAAGTTCAAAAACACTATATCTCTTGTTGCTCGGAAAAATAATCCTCTGAATTTCTCCAGGAAATACAAAGTATGTTTAGTGGAGTCAACAGATAGATATTATCAATTTGAAGGATGTATTAATTTAACAGAGCTACCAGATTGAATAAGGCGATAAATAGTTTCCCTGGGACCACAGTAGTCAAATTTGATGTAATAGAGGTGATCTTAATTTCACCCACAAACGGCTCCAACACACAAGGCCAATAACGCAGGACAATTATTAAAAACTAATCTATACTTCACACAGAACTGGATAAGATAAATGTAGACAGTAAAATACGATTCCTATAATTTTCCCTTCACACAATATTGAATAAGATAAAAGTATACAGTAAGATACAATTCCTATGATTTAGGGAAGAGAAAATATTATCAATAATAATATTATCAATAATTATATGGTCACCATCTCCCCACTGTTTAAAGGAAAAGATGTATATTCAATTTGTCCTAGCAGCAATGTCCAGTGAAATGGGGAGTGGTTGCTTATTACCAAATGTGTGTTCGTCCAGAGAGCATATGTCAGCATGTGGGTCTGTGGTCCTCTCTCCCTTGAATCATCTGTGTCTCCCCTTTTGTATAGTGCAAATTATTGGATGGTTACCTCCCTCACTTCATGTTTACCATCTTGTGATTGGTTAGTACCAAATATGGCAGATAACTGCCCCGCCCATCAGTGATCATGGTAAAGGTGTAATCAGAATATGATGTCTAGTGTTATTATGAAAATGTGTTTTAACATGTTTCATTTTAATATAATATGGCGATTGCTGGCATTTTGCTGCCCCCATCTCATGTACCTTGCTGGCTATAAGAAATCTCTACCTAACAAAATATATTGAGATTGACAGAGATTTATGGAATTAAACAACATTACCTTTTAACCATAACAGGCTGATGCCAAATCCTTGTCAAATACATGGATGACTACAGTACAGTTTGATTATTACAAAATGCGTTGCAACATTGTATTTTAACAAAATATACATCCATATCTATATAGATATATAATATATATATATACATATACTCTTAGTTCTGTTTCAACTTGTGACTGGTGTCCTTCTGGTATATAATTAACCTGGCATCTTCTGCCATTGTCTGGGTTCTTTCTAAGGAGACAATATCACCCTTTGAAACAATGGGGTTATTTACCCTGGCTTTCCTTTAATCAAAGACTCTGCTATCTGGATCTCAAAACACTAGTTTGACCATTGTCAGTTGGTTTTGCATCAAGTGGCAGAATTGTTCAGGTTACTATGCTTCAACATGTTTGTATATCAGCCTCAACCCTCCACTGGAGAGAATAATTCAATAAATCTTTTCTGGTTGGGGGGGGGGGGGGGGACGCTCTCCTGAAATGACGACTCCTTGGCTGAGTGTTTCATGAATTATGAACATTTTTTATGTATCCCGGCCATAACAGGTCTAAAAAAGAAATGAACCAAACAATACTTTTTGTTTGTGAGATACTAGTAATCTTTCAAAAAGGAATAGATCAGCATTAAAGTGCCAAGCAATATTATATCAGTTCTTATGTTGTACAACTTAAGAACTACATTCTATGAAGAATTGCTAAATATAGAGAAACAAGAAAATAGCTTTTACTTACTCGTCTGCATTGGGCATGAGGATGCTTAGAAACAGTTCACTGTCAGAGCATAGGGGAGTGCCATCTGCAGGGTAGCAGAAGACTGGGTAAGTAAAACTTGCTTTTTCCATCCACTAGACATCTAGACGTAAATAAATAATTTACTCTTGCAATATGGGGCTAGCTTCACTGCAATAGGGGATTTTTACTTTTCCAGAGTTGGGCTTTAGGTCTACAGGAGAGGAACTGAAGGCAAATCTTTTGAATTAGATGCTGATGTAAAAAAAAAAATAAACGAAAAAAGGGACAGTGGTTTTAACCATTCCCTACTCTATCCAAAAAAAGATGCTTGAGATGCAATATACTGTATGTGGAGATAATTTAAAAAACAGTGCAGAGTGACAAGATCTACCCATCCATATACCACCATGAAATATTATTAATAGCCTTGTTCATAAGAAGAAACATAAAACAATTGGAAACTTTATTACATGTGGCTGATTTTAGATTTAGTGACATCATCACTGGGTCACTATCAGTGGCGGTGCGTCCATAAAGGGCGCAGGAGCACTGCCCCCTCTCTCCTGGCACCGCTCTATCACCAAAGATAGATTCATGCATTGCATGTATCTATGTATGGTTGCTGCTGACACCCCCTATTCAGGTGTCCGGCCCCTTTTCAGGTGCCAGGCACCTGAATTACAGAGGCGGGGGTGTTTTTTGGAAGCACCTAATTAGAGCCATAGGCTCTAATAGGCGCCCAAAAAGGTGATCAGCTGTGTGTTAGCAAAGTGTTTTGCTAACACCTGATTGGCTGAAACGTCAGACACTGTGATTGGATGCCTGAGAGAGAGGATAGAAGAAGACATCGAGGAGCATGCAGGACACCGCCACTGACCCACTGCGAGACATGTAAGTGACGGGCAATGCACACTGGCAACATTTGATGGGACACAGTAGCGGCAATTGATGGGCACACTGGCAGCATTTGATGGGGCACAATAGTGGCAATTGATGGGCACACTGCCAGCATTTGAGGGGTCACAGTAGCGGCAATTTATGGGCACACTGGCAGCATTTGAGGGGTCACAGTAGCAGCAATTGATGGGCACATTGACAGAATTTTATGGGGCCCAGTAGCGGCAATTGATGGGCACACTGGCAGCATTTGATGGGGAACACTAGCAGCAATTGATGGGCACAGTAGCAGCATTTGATGGGGCACAGTAGCGGCAATTGATGGGCACACTGGCAGCAATTGATGGGCACAGTAGCTGCTTTTGATGGCACAGTGGCTGTGTTTGTTGGGCACAGTAGTTGTGTTAGATGGGCACAGTGGCTGCGTTTGATGGGCACAGTAGCTGCAATTGATGTTTTTTTTTTTCAGTTTGTTTGCGCCCCCCCCCCCAAAAAAATTTGCACATCAGCTGCCACTGGTCGCTATACTTCTTTACACAAAGATCATGCAAAAATGTCATAGCCGATGCGAGGATCCAACAAGTTTGTATGCATAGCTTCTAGAAAACATCATGCCTATGATTAATTATCATATCTGTGAAAAGTCTGGCATCTGGGCTATCAGTTAAAAATCGTGAGTAAAGGACAACGATAAAATATTCCAGACTGTGGGGGCTGATATATGTGTGAGATTTAGCTTGTCTGGAATTGTTTGTGGACCAATAGCTATATAAATATGCCTTTTAAATAGTGAACAGCTACGGGTTCAGCCACCACTTGCTTCCTTAATGTGATATTAAACAAAAAAACAGAGTGTTCCCCGAACAGACCGAGCCATTCGCCCAACTCTAATGTCAGGCCCTATACAGTATATATTGCTCACAGCAGTGTATTCCTTATGCGATCACTTCAAGCAATTAGCCATGCACCAGAACATCAAGGTTTAATAGTGGCAGTTAGACACACATTAAACAAAAAATCAAGCTATTGTGGCCTATACACCACGCATGTGTGTGACCACCATCGTATCTTCCTTTTGGATAGCACTCTGTTGGATTCAACTCTGTTAATCGTGTTTTCTTGTTATAAACTACTGTGATTTGCACATTTAGGATGTGTACTACCTTGCTTGTTACATAGCTATCAATATTCTGCTTAAAAATCAATAAATCTGCATTCAAAATTATTTTTAATTGTGGCTGACCAATACTAGCTGGTGAATCTTCAGGCACTATAGGAACACTATGAACTGCCATCATGAATCTAGTGTTTCTGTGCTGAGCTGCTATGTTGGATCAGTAATAGTCTTCTACAGTTTTATAAATGTATTACAGTGTCATTGTACAGTTTCATGTTCAATACAGTGTATGTGAGGTAGAACAGCCCTGACAAATTTGCAAAAACAATAGTAAATCAACCCAAGTATGATGAGGACATTTTATGTGATGCAACATAATTTAGCTTCAAATTTTCCCTGCTTCCCAATGAACCCACCCCTAACAAAAAACACCATATATTTCTAAATCATTTTTGTTGATAGTGATAGAGATGCATGGATGAAACCCTGGTTAAAAGCAAGCTCTACTTCCAACATGATATTTTATTAGGACATAAAGTTGGCTTAAACAATATTTTTAGGCAGAGGAATATACACGTGTTTTAAAAGTATTCAACTATTAAAATGGCAAGCTAAAATGTTTTTATCTTTAAAAAATATTAGTCATAGTAATGATCAGTTAAAACCCCCAGCAGGTTGCTTTCACCTCATGTTTTGTCTTGTTAAGACTGGCCATAAGGACAAACTAAGGCCGCGTACACACGGGCGGACTGTTCGCCCAACTTTGTCCGCTGAACAGTGTTTGGGCGGACAGTCCGCTCGTGTGTGGGCTTTCAGCGGACAGTTTCAGCGGACAGTTGGACGGACAAGGTTTTTCGGAATTTCCGAAAAACTGTCCGCTGAAACCTTGTTTCAGCGAACAGCACGCTCGTGTGTAGGCTTGTTCGTCAAACAAAGTTGCGCGCATGCTCAGAAAGGATTTTCACGCCGAAAGCTATAATGCAGTGTATAGGATGTCGTATTTTTCATCCCGTCGTACGTGCTGTTCACGTCATCGCGCACGGTTTCAGCAAACTGTTCGTTCGTCGTGTGTGGGCATGTCCGTCCATGCTAATTTTGAGCGGACTGTTTGCTGAAACTGTTGGACGGACAAAGTTGGGCGAACAGTCCGCGCGTGTGTACGCGGCCAAAGGGGTGAATCTGCTCTGCAGGACACAGATAGCAATTATACAGAGGTCCAAACTTTTCCCTATTCTATGCAAAACAAAAATATTCTTTTACTTGTTCTTCAAGGTTTTCCTGTATATTTTCAAGGTCAGATTTGACTCAGCAAATAAGCTGGGAAGGCTAAAAATGTGTGTTGTTAGCATATACAAAGAATATTTTGGTGTAACGATGATTTTATGATGCAACTGCTTCTACATCCTTCTACTATGTAACATAGTTACATAGTTACATAGTTAGTCAGGTTGAAAAAAGACACTAGTCCATCCAGTTCAACCTTAAAAACAAATAAATAAAATAAAAAATAATCGTACAATCCAGATACCCAATTTTATGCCCACAATTGATTCAGAGGAAGGCGAAAAAAAAACCCAGCAGAGCATGCTCCAATTTGCTACAGCAGGGGAAAAAAATTCCTTCCTGATCCCCCAATAGGCGATCGGATTTTCCCTGGATCAACTTTACCTATGTTAGTACCTAGTTATATTATGTACCATCAGGAAAGTATCCAGGCCTTTCTTAAAGCAATCTACTGAACTGGCCAGAACCACCTCTGGCGGGAGTCTATTCCACATTTTCACAGCTCTAACTGTGAGGCCGCGTACACACGCGGGGACTGTTCGCTCAACTTTGTCCGTCAAACAGTTTCAGCAAACAGTCCGCTCAAAATTAGCATGGACGGACTTGCCCACACACGACGAACGAACAGTTTGCTGAAACCGTGCGCGATGACGTGAACGGCACGTACGATGGGACGGAAAATACGACGTCCTATACACTGCATTGCAACTTTCGGCGTGTAAATCCTTTCTGAGCATGCGCGGAACTTAGTTTGACGAACAAGCCTACACACGAGGGGACTGTTCGCTGAAACCAAGTTTCAGCGGACAGTTTTTCGGAATTTCCGAAAAACTTTGTTCAGCAGACTGTTCGCTGAAACTGTCCGCTGAAAGCCCACACACGGGCGGACTGTCAGCCGAAACACTGTTCAGCGGACAAAGTTGGGCGAACAGTCCCCGCGTGTGTACGCGGCCTGAAGAAACCTTTCCGTACTTGAAGAAGAAATCTCTTTTCCTCTAGACGTAAAGAGTGCCCCCGTGTCCTCTGGGTTGACCGTACAGAGAACAACTCAACACCAAGTTCACCATATGGACCCCTAATGTATTTGAACATGTTGATCATATCCCCCCCTTAATCTCCTCTTCTCAAGAGTGAATAAATTTAGTTCCTCTAATCTCTCCTCATAGCTGAGTTCCTCCATGCCTCTTATCAGTTTGGTTGCCCTTCTCTGCACTTTCTCCAGTTCCCCGATATCCTTTTTGAGAACTGGTGCCCAAAACTGAACGGCATATTCCAGGTGAGGTCTTACTAATGATTTGAACAGGGGCAAAATTATATCTCTTTCTCTGGAGTCCATACCTCTCTTAATACAAGAAAGGACTTTGCTCGCTTTGTAAACCGCAGCTTGGCATTGCATGTTGTTATTGAGCTTATGGTCTACCAAAACCCCCAGATCCTTCTCCACTATGGATTCCCCCAGTTGAACTCCCCCTAGCATGTATGATGCATGCATGTTCTTAGGCCCCAAGTGCATAACTTTACATTTATCAACATTAAATCTGCCACATAGTCGCCCAATTAGACAGTGTATTGAGGTCGGCTTGTAAATTGGAGACATCCTGTAAGGACGTTATTCCACTGCATATCTTGGTGTCATCTGCAAAGACAGAAATATTACTTTTGATCCCAGACCCAATATCATTTATAAAGATGTTAAAAAGTAAGGGTCCCCTGGCAGTGAGGATTGCGGGATGGGAGGAGCCGTGGACACGTAGCGGCCGTCGGCTCGCATCCTTTCCCCCCGCCGCCCCCGCCCATGCCTCCTGATCCACCCGCCCCGCCCACCCGCCGTCAGCTGTTCGCTTCCACGAGGCGAGCGGACGCCCCGGATCAAGCCAGGAGAGAGATCGAGCGGAGAATGCTTCCTGTGAAGCGGAGACACAGCGGTGGGAAGGTGGCTCTGTAGGAAGCCTTACGCCCCCCCCTCCTTTCAGCGGAGCAGGCTTGACGGCACGGACCTTCTCTACCCTCCATAGGTCGGTAAGGCAAGAATTAGAGGGTCATTGACAGAGTGGAGGAGCAGTGAGAGGTGAGCAACCGTATGGATGAGTGGAGGGGAGATGGCCCGCTGGAGATTTGGTCATCATTAGTGATCAGAAGTTATCATTCTAAAGACCTCTCTTTGAAAGCGGTAAGGTACATACATGTATAAGCTGGTTAACGATTGCTGCTAATGTGACATCTACTACCTGTCTATCAGTGTACTACCAATATCGCCTGACTAGCTGGACACGGACCTTTCCACCCCTGCACAGGCCGACAAGGTTATGAATGAGATAATCAGCGACAGAGTGGAGGAGCAATGATAGCTGAGCAATCTGTGTGAATGAAAGGAGGGGTGATGGTCGGCTGCATATCTTGTCATCATCATTGACTAGAAGCTGTTATGGTAATAACTTCTCCTGGAAAGTGGTAAGGCGGATATATATATAAGCACGCTAACAACTGCTCTTAATGTGACTCCTTCTCTGGGACTATCAGATTGTTACCAACACTGCTTGATTAGCTGGATATAAACCCTGCAGGGGGAGGAATGATGAGAGGTGAACAGATGGACATTTGAAGGATTAATAATCAGTAATGCTATGCGGAGTTTTTTTTTTTTTTTTTCTTTTTCCTCTATTTACAATTTTAGATAGAGACATAAAATAGCGGTCGGGTTGGGGGCTCATTTCACAAATTGTCGGTCCTTCGCCCATTGTGCACCCAGCACTCCCTGACAGCAATCTTGTCTTGTAGCTGCCTGCAGGCATACAGGTACAAGGGAGTGAGGTATCCCGCCCCCAGAAAGTGATCTGAGCAACCCGGACCCCATAAGAGTCATAGGGAAAGGGACAGGGCCTGGATCTGGGTGTCAACCTGCAACAAAGGAGAATGCCGGGGAAGATGAACAAAAGGGGGGGTACGGGACCTGTTAGCCCGGGGGGATACAACGATACTTAGTGGGGGAGATAAGTGTGTTGGAAAGCAGCCAGGAAACCCCTAGCCAGAAGACATCAAGAAAATCAGGTGCAGGCACGAGTAAAACTATAGACACGGGAGAAGTGCGGGGAGCAGGAAAGCCTAAGGACGTAGGCCCAACTCGTACCAGGACGGGGGGGTAAGCTCCCGAGATGAAGATAAAGGGGAAAAAAGGGAAGAACTGGGGAGAAAAGGAGAGGCTACCCCCCTACCCGAAATTCAACCTGAAATCCAACCCGAATTAGAAGGAGACCTAGTGCTGGCAGACCCACAAGTGAGCCTGAGCATGCTGAGAGAGGTTTTTACAGAGGCATTGACCAAGGTTGAAACATCACTTAAATCTGATATAGCCGGGATTAAGACAGACATTGGCCGAGTGCTAGGAAGGGTGGAAGAGTTGGAGGAAAGAATGAATGGATACGAACAAAATATGAGGGATCTAAAAGAACAAGTGAAATTAGCCCAAAAAACAAACAGATCGATCCTATATAAAATCGAGGACCAAGAAAATCGCGGAAGAAGGAAAAATTTAAGGATAAAAGGCCTAGAAGAAAAATTTAGGAATGAAGAGCTCCCCAGGGTGATGCAGGACTTGTTCAATCCCATTCTAGGTAGGGCGGAGACGGACAAATTAAAAATAGACAGAGTACATCGAGTCATGGGATACCGCGCCCAAGCCACAGAAAAACCAAGAGACGTAATAATTAGATTCCATTTTTTTGAGGATAAAGCGTTAGTGTTGGAGAATATCCGAAGGTTGGACAAAATTTTGTTTCAGGAGGCGGAGATACAGATATTCTCGGACCTAGCAGGGCAAACATTGAGGAGAAGAAGGCTCCTTAAACCTCTGACAGATCTGATGAGGTCACTAAATGTCCCCTATCAATGGGGGTTCCCAGCATGCCTTAGGGGAAGGAGAGACGGCCGCTCCGCAGTACTAAGGTTCCCAGAGGACTTAACGGACTTTTGTAATAAGTTAGGAATCCCCCCACCAGCACTACCAGGATGGGAGGAGGTGTTGGGGAACGAAGGAATTAGTAGGGTGGTGCAATGGTCTCGGGTTCAGGATGGGGGGGGGAGGGAGGGGGTATAATTACCATCATTGGTGGGTGAGGGGGGGAGTTGGGGGGGGAGGCGAGGGCACGTGGATAGGCCGTGAATGAGGCGGTCCTCCCCAAGAAGGCTAGGTGGGCAAAAGGTGACCTGTGGGTCACCGGGACACCTAAGCGAGGAACAAATGTGGAAATTGTTCACTCCTCCGAATGGAGGAGGGGGAAGGGGGGAGGGGGGATGGGAGGGGGGTGGAGGGGGGGGTGGGTTAGGGGGTAATCTCTCTCTCAAACAGGGTTTAGGTGCTCTCTCTCCCGATCTCTCGCCCCCCCCTTCTCTCTTCCCCCGCGTCGACCTCCGGTGGGGGGGGGATGTTTCCCTCCCGGGGGGGCGGGGGGAGGAGAGGAGGGGGAGGGGATCGGTGAGACATGACAAGACTGAAATTGATAACATATAATGTAAGGGGTATAAGTACTCCCCAAAAAAAGTTCAGAGTTAATAGGGAGTTGGAATTGTATGGAGCGAATGTGGTCTGCTTGCAGGAAACACATTTATCACACGAGGCTTCAGGGAGATTGACGTCCCGGGGGTTCCCAACATGGTTCTACGGTGACTCTACAACATGTAACGCCAGGGGGGTAGCAATAGGCTTCGAGAGAAGTGTTAGGTTTGAAGTCGAGAAACAGATGGCCGACCCGGAAGGGAGATTCTTGTTTATAAGAGGGAAACTATCGGATGGAATATACACCTTTGCGAATATATACTCCCCAAACAGGGACCCAGATAAATTTTTAAGGAAGGTTTTGGAACTATTAGCGGAGTTTAAAAAAGGTAAACTGATAGTAGCGGGAGATCTGAATATGAGCATCGACCCACGAGTGGACTCCTCAGCCGGGTCCCCGCGATGGCCGGAGCTTAGATATAAAAAAATAAAGGCCCTGCTCTTAGAATTTCAGTTGGTTGACGCTTGGAGGATTAAACATCCGAACAGCAGAGACTATACTTTCTACTCTTCGGTGCATGGGACATTCACCCGAATTGATTATGTTCTGATTGAACATCAAATGCTCCCAGCTCTCAAAGATACAGTAATAAAATCTATCTCCTTATCTGACCATGCCCCAGTCATGGTGCAGCTGGAGCTTGTAATGGATCAGGCTAAAAGAGAGACATGGAGATTAAATGAAGCTTTGATCCAGGACCCAGAAACTAGAAGCAGAATTGAAACAGAACTAGAAGAGTTTTTTATAAGAAATGATTCCCCTGGGGTTACGAGGAGTACGATATGGGAGACCCACAAAGCATATATACGAGGTATCCTAATAAGCATCGGGACAGGGAAAAAAAAGGAAATAGGGAAAAGGTTACAAGATCTAAATAAGGAGATTTGGGAACTGGAGCAACAAACTAGATCAAAGGGGATCCCAGAGAAAGTAGAGCTAAAAGAGAAGAAGCTACAACTAGAAGAACTTATGGAGGAGGAAAGGGTGCGAGTTAACCACTGGGTAGAGAGCATAAGATACCAGGAGGGGAACAAACCTGGGAAATGGTTAGCGAGAGTAGTGCGGGAGAGAAGGAATGCGTCTTTCATACCCAAAATTAAAAATGAAAAGGGGGAAATGAAGCACTCCACCCCTGAAATAGCGACGGTCTTCCATAAATATTATAGTCTGTTATATAAGGTAGGACAGGGAATGGAGAAAAACAGAGCTACTGAGTATTTAAAAGGGATAGATCTTCCTAAAGTCCCAGAGGAAGAGCTGGAAATGTTGGAGACCCCGGTTACAGTAGACGAGGTGGCGAGGGCAATAAGAGGGATGGCAATAGGGAAAAGTCCAGGCCCGGATGGGTTTCCAATTTTATATTATAAAAAGTTTGAAAAGATATTGGCCCCCAAATTATGCGAGTATATGAATGCAGTTGCAGAAGGGGAAGATCTGAGGGAAGAGGCATTGATGGCTTACATAACTTTGATATTAAAGGAGGGGAAGGTGCCAACAACCCCTGGGAGTTATAGACCAATCTCTCTTCTGAACACGGATGTGAAGATATTCTCAAAAGTGATAGCAGAGAGATTGAAACCGTTGCTCCCCCAATGGGTCCATAAGGACCAAACGGGGTTTGTTATGGGCAGGGAGGGGAGGGATAACTGTCTTAAAACCCTAATGTTGATTCATGGGGCGGAGAGCAGTGGACCCCCAGTCGCCCTGTTATCGGTGGATGCTGAAAAAGCATTCGACAGGGTAGACTGGGGCTTCATGTTTGAGACTTTAAGATATTTGGGGTTAAAAGAAAAAATATTACGATGGATAAAAGCATTTTATTCCCGCCCGTCGGCAAAAATTAAAATTAACGGTAACCTCTCCCCGGTAGTGAAGCTATACAATGGAACTAGACAGGGATGCCCCCTGTCTCCAATGCTGTTTATACTCGCCTTGGAACCCTTGTTGGCTTCAATTAGGAAGAATGGAGACATAAGGGGGGTGAGAATGGGCGGAGAAGAGTATAAGATCTCTGCGTATGCGGATGACATATTATTTTATGTATCGGACCTCAGGGTGACTTTGCCAAATATAATCAGGGAGATCCATAGATATGGGAAGCTGACAAATTTCAAGATTAATATGTCAAAAACTGAGATTCTGAACATAACGGTACCAAAAAAAGAACAAGAGGAACTCCAGAGGTCCTTCCCCTTCATCTGGTGTAGGGAAGATTTGAGGTACCTGGGAGTAAAAATCACACCCACATTGTCATCCGCATACGCAGCTAATTATACAGATATTTTGAATAGGGTGAAAGAATGTATTAAACACATGAGATATAAGCCCCTGTCGCTAATAGGAAGAGTAAACGCGTTGAAAATGTTTATTTTACCAAAACTGATATATGTGTTTCAAATGATCCCAATAAAAGTTCCGCAGGAGTTCTTTAGGAAACTCCAAAC
Organism: Lithobates pipiens; assembly: GCF_037356315.1. Taxonomy (NCBI): domain Eukaryota; kingdom Metazoa; phylum Chordata; class Amphibia; order Anura; family Ranidae; genus Lithobates; species Lithobates pipiens. The sequence continues at coordinate 65,866,441 of NW_027507718.1, read as the reverse complement.
CCTAATTTTAAAACATATATGGGGACGTAGGAATCCTAGAATCTCATATGCGACTCTGGAAAGGGGGAAAGTAGAAGGGGGATTAGCCGCCCTGAACTTTAGAAGATATTATCAGGCAGCAGTAATCTCACGGGTGGTGGATTGGGTGTATGATAAAGGCGATAAAGGGTGGGTAAATATAGAGAAAACACAAAGTGGAGTTAATTTAGGAAAAAGGATCTGGATACCTAGGGACTACCGTGACTTGGGGAGAAGCACTAACCCACTAACTACTAATTTGTTTAGAATATGGGATAAAGTGGGCGAATTAAATCACTGGCAGCACAATTCACCTTTAATTTCTTTATTAGACACAAGTTTTTTTAAACCAGGGAAGGAAGAATATGTTTATTTCACAAGATGGGCAAAAAGGGATGATATTTTTTTGAAAGATGTGATGAACGGGGACAGAGTTTGTACTTTAGGAGAAATAAGACAAAAATGGGGATGTAGGAAATTAGACAGCTGGAGATATGCACAAATTAAACATTTTGTTCAGGCGCTACCCCGACCACTCCGCGGGGAAGGAGATCTTAGACCTATGGAGAGAATACTTTCAGACCCGGGCTGTAAAAAAAAAAAGTTTGTCCAAAATCTATAAAATTCTGGAGGAGGAAAAGGAACCAGGAGAACCACTGTTTTTAAAAAAATGGGAGGAAGAGTTGGGTACTCTGGGAGATAAGGAACGTAGAAAGAAGATTTTAAGAATAGCAGGTACAATATCTAAGGACAATATGTCAGCGGAAATGTCATTTAAATTAATGGCAAGATGGTATATTGTCCCACAAAGAGCGCATAAGAGAAGGCCGGACATATCAGCACTCTGCTGGAGGGGTTGTGATAAGGTGGGAACTTTTGCACATATCTGGTGGGAGTGTGGTAAGATTGGCCTTTATTGGGAGAAAATAATAGGAAACATCTTCCAGATAACAGGGGAACAGGTAAAGAAGGATCCTTGGACATGTCTATTCCATGACACTGATAAAACAATAGGAGAATATAAAAATTCATTGGTACCTCACTTATTGATTGCTGCAAAAAGCCTGATCCCAAAGAGATGGGGCTCTGTTGAACCCCCATCCATGAGGGAATGGTTAGCTAAAGTAGAGTGGTTAAGATCAATGGAGGAATCAATATTTAAAAGAGGAGATCAAGTGGAAATTTATCATAGCAAATGGGGAAAATGGTTGGAGTATAAGAAACAAGGGAATGTCCCAGAATGAGTGGCCCCGAGGGGAGAGGAGGGGGAGGGAGGGAGAGAGAGACGGAGAGAGAGAGAGGGGGGGGTTGGGGAGGGAGATCTGAGGGGGAGGGGACGGGAAAATATACGTTTATGGAATAGGAAGCATATTTTTGTAATATTCCTACTTTTTCGAATTTCTTTAAAATAAATAAAAATAAAATCGAGGAAGATGTTAAAAAAAGGAAAAAAGGAAAAAGGATTGCATGTGATGTCAAAGCAGCACCGCCAATAGGCAAAATAGTGGCGATAAGAAGAAGGGCACCCAAAAATCACAAGGGCGTAAAACTTGCCACAAATTTGTTGACGAGAGATCATGGCGTGCTATAAACTGATGCAAAAAAAAGAAAAAAAAAAAAAAAAAAAGAAGTAAGGGTCCCAGCACTGAACCTTGGGGTACACCACTGATAACCTTAGACCATTCAGAGTAAGAGTCATTAACCACTACTCTCTGAATTCTGTCTTCTAGCCAATTTTCTATCCATTTACAAACTGATATTTCCTAACCTGTAGACTTTACCTTACACATGAGCCGTGTGTGGGGAACTGTATTGAATGCTTTTGCAAAATCCAAGTATACCACGTCCACTGCCACCCCTCTGTCCAAAGTTTTACTTACCTCCTCATAAAAAGAAATCAGATTTGTCTGACAACTTCTGTCTTTCATGAATCCATGTTGTCTGTTGCTTAAAGTGTTTTTGTTCAGCAAGAACTCGTCGATGTGGTCTTTTATTAAACGCTCCAGTATCTTCCCAGCTATAGAAGTTAAGCTAACAGGTCTATAGTTACTTGGTAAAGACTTTGATCCCTTTTTAAATATAGGCACCACGTTCGCCCTGCGCCAATCCAGTGGGACTATTCCCGTCATTAATGAGTCCCTAAAAATTAGATACAATGGCTCTGAAATTACAGAGCTCAATTCTTTTAGGATCCGTGGGTGGATGCCTTTAGGGCCAGGTGCTTTATCCACCTTTATTCTGTCTAAGTATTTCTGGACCATATCACTTTTGAGCCATTGTGGATCATTTGGGGCTGTGTCACTATCACCCCCATTATGGACATGCACTCCCCCATGCTCTTTTGTGTACACAGAGCTGAAGAAAGTGTTTAATAAATTAGCCTTCTCTTTGTCCCCAGTCACCAACTCTAGATTGTTTTGTAAAGGGCCTACATGCTCAGACTTGACCTTTTTATTATTATTACTGTTACTATTATTTTACAGGTATCCATTTAGGCTTTATGGAAATGTATCTTTAATTGTTTTCATCTTTACAGATATTTTAATTGTTTTGTTATTTTTTTAAGTCACCTTAGCAATTTTTATTACTGATGGAATAAAGTGAACTTTTTGACTTTCAAGTTCGGTAAATGAGTTTAAATAACATTTCAAGAATCAATTGGCAAACATCTCTCATTCTCCTCTCATTACCTAATGGGCAAAACAGATTGATCTGTCGTTTCACAATTTGTCATCCAGCTCAGTGAGTTGTTGTCAATCAGTATCAGATGACAGCTACTTTGTCAAGAATAAGGCTGTCATTAAAGAGGGAAATGCACTTTTTGTAGCTGTGTGATCTGAAAGCTAATCCATTTACTGCAATATATTTTATACCTGAGTCAAAGAAAAAAAACATATAAATGTGTGAGACTTATTCCAGTATGTTTATATTAAAATAATATTGCTGTGTACTTAAATATTGCTTTTCTTTTCTTGTACTTTATACTTCTTTGTGAAAACTTAAACTAAGATCTACATTTTCACTGATAGCTACAGATAAGTAAACTTCTTAAAAGGCACTCTGTGATTTGACTCATTCTTGCTCTGTCCCATGTAACTCCTAGGGCTGCTAAGTATTGATGTATATTTATTTATTTTTTTACATTTTTTTTTTTTTGAAGAAAAAACATGAACATTCTTCCTATTGTGTTTCCACACGCAGACAATACTGATTACAAATGTAGAAATGTGCCCAATGTAAACTTTAAAGTAAAAGGATGTGGTTTGTTAAGGGCATTGAAGTAAATTATATTTTGTAAATAAGCTACATTTAATGCTATTGAAAAAGAAAATCTAACCCCTTGTTTACCAAATACATATGTATAAATGTTCTGGTATCCAAGAGGTTAAAGCAAGTTGAAGGCAGCCGCTGCAGCGGGATGCCAAGACTGTGTGCGGTAAACTGCTAGAAGTTTAAAAGCAAGAGAATCTAAGGGAAAATCCCTTCCCTGATCCCTCTGTAACTGTATTACGTCCATTCTAAGTTCAGAGCTATCATTTCCTGGCTAATGTAGCTGGGGTAGAGGCTAATCATGCACAATATGTGTTTGATTAGCTTCAGTGAGGGGCAGGGGAGACATTAGGGATCTAACAGACCTCTAATGTCTCTATAAAGAAGAGCTTTCTCCTGCCCATGATATCACATGGGGGCTTGCTAGCCCCCTTGTGATAGCAATAAAGTTAAATGAAGGAAACATATGTTAAAAATTATGATAAAATAAAAAGAATTACTAGAGAAAAAAGTAAAAGCAACCCATCACCCCTATACATACTCCAATGTAAATGGCAGTTGAGGACATGGACATGTATTTAAAGGAAGATTGATTCACACAAGTAAGGTATTGCCATGAACATTACCATGGGTTATTGCTCGTGGTGACGTGCTTTGCTGGAGCAGAGTCTGATACAACATTTTATCGCTTATTTACGTGTGTCAGTTGTGACACTTAAAAATGTGAGTGCTTTATATTTTAATAAAGTCATCATTGGTTTTAAAATATTTTATGCCATGTGATGCCTCTTTTCTCTCCTATATTGGTACAATTGACCCCCTTTGAGAGAGGTTTGTTCAGGAGATAGCAGAGGACAGCAGAAGATTATGCCATCCGGATCACTGCAGAGGATTTCCCTCTTACAGGGAAGCTAGTTTATAATTTGACCAGCAACAACATTTGGTGAGTCAATTTAAGACACTAATAGTGATGGATTAAATGTGGACATGTAGAAAAAACTAAATAAAGGATGTTTTAAGAGACTTTATATGTTTTCTGTGATCTTGTCTAATTTGAAAAAACTTCAAAAAATATATTTTTTTATAATATTTTTCTTCTTTTCTTTCTTTTTCTGTTTTGGAAACCACTAAAGAATAGGACTATTGTTACAATCTTGAGAACTGTTTGTTATACATGTTTGCACCTACAGTATCTCACAAAAGTGAGTACACCCCTCACACTTCTGTTAATATTTTATTATATCTTTTCATGTGACAACACTGAAGTAATGACACTTTACTACATTGTAAAGTAGTGAGTGTACAGCTTGTATAACATTGTAAATTTTATGTTCCCTCAAAATAACTCAACACAAAGCCATTAATGTCTAAACCGCTGGCAACAAAGGTGAGTACACCATTAAGTGAAAATGTCCAAATTGGGCCCAAAGTATATCCTTATCCTTATACTCTGCATGATCTTTGTTTAATTAAGAGTTATTTTCCATGAGGTGCTATGTTTACCTTCCAGTGACCAGTATGAGAGAGTTACATAGTTACATAGTTACATAGTAGGTGAGGTTGAACAAAAGACACACGTCCATCAATTCCAACCTATGTGTGTAATTATATGTCAGTATTACATTGTATATCTCTGTATGTTGTGGTCATTCAGGTGCTTATGTAATAGTTTTTTGAAACTATCAATGCCTCCTGCTGAGACCACCACCTGTAGAAGGGAATTCCACATCCTTGCTGCTCTTACAGTAAAGAACCCTCTATGCCCCTCTACCAGACTAGGGATGTGCTCGATGTTCGGGTCCAACATAAGTTCTACTCGAACACAGTCAAATAGCGAACATTACGGGGGAAATTAGAGTGCTGCAGAACACCCATAATGCACTGCGAGATCGCAGTGTATTGCTGTATGATGATTGGCAAGTCCACGCCCCACACTATATAAGGCTGCCTACAAGGCAACCGTTTGTAGTGTTCCTGACGTGGACAGAGAGATAGCTTGAGTTTGATTAAGCAGGCAGGTTATTCAATTGGTGGCAGTGTATTTAATACATACATATATATATATATATATATATATATATATATATATATATATACATACATACATACACATATATATACACTCTGCATTTAGCATAGACTATAGATTCAGTGTTTACTTGATATTCAGTCAGTGCAGGCAGTGGTGTACTGTTTCTAATACACTTCAGGCAGTGTACACAGTATCTAATACAGTGTGTAAAGTTTCCACTACACTTCTGGTGGTGTACACAATACACACTACATTGCAGCCATAGTACAGTTTCTACTACTTTTCTGGTGGTGCACACAGTATCTAATACAGAGTATACAGTTCTTAAGACACTTACATGCCATAGTACAGTTTCTACTACTTTCTACTACTGCTGGTGTACACAATACAGTGCAGCTGTAGTACAGTTTCTAATAAAGTTCAGGCGGTGTACAGAGTATCTAATACAGTGTGTACAGTTTCTACTACACTTCCAGTGGTGTACACAGTATAAAATACAGTGCAGCAATTGTACAGTTTCCAATACAGTGCAGGCAGTGTACACAGTATCTAATACAGTGTGTACAGTTTCTAATACACTTCATGTGGTATACACAATATTTAATACAGTGTAGTGTGGTGTTGAAAAACAAAAAATACATCATGTTCGGAAGGCCACAAGGAGAGGGAGATGCTCACAGGCACTAAAAGAGGGCAAGCAACCTCTGGGGTTGATTTACAAAGCATTTGCGCTATGAGTAGCGGTGCATGCCGATGGGCAATGTCCGTTTTTGTATTCACAAAGCATTTGCGCCTGTACACAGTGCAATTCCCCATTTACTATCATGTTGCCGGCGCACCGGCGGCTGCGATCTGTGTGCCGCTATAGATCTGGCGCACGGCATCTTCAACTCAGAATTAAAAGAAGCTGGAAGTGCGAATATTATGGGGGTGATGTGGGGTGATGTGAGGAAGTATAGATATGACTGTCCAAGTAACAAATATGGCCAAAATAGGACGGAATATAAACTTTCTCTGAGCAAGCCTGCTGCGTCTGCAAATATACTCGGAACTTCATGAGATCATTTTATCCACTGCGCATGCGCAAACGTTTCAAGTGCTCTGGTTCATTTTTGCCGGCAAAATCTTAGTAAATGTCAAGTCACATAGGTTCATTTGCATAAGTTGAACAGGCGCACCTCTCAACTTGACTTTTTTTTTTTTTGCGCTGGTTCACTTCTATGGGGTTTTTTAAGGCTATTTGCACACAGGTCATGTTAGCATTAAGAAAAAAAAATTAAGAAAAAAAAAGTGTGGGGGTCCCCCGAAATTCCATACCAAGCCCTTCAGGTCTGGTATGGATATTAAGGGGAACCCTGCGCCAAAAAAACAAAAACAAATGCTGTGGGGTCCCCCTCAAAAAAATGGCATGGGGGTCTCCCTCAAAATCCATACCAGACCTTTATCTGAGCATGTAACCTGGCAGGCCGCAGGAAAAGAGGGGGAGACGAGAGAGCGTCCCCCCTCCTGAACCATACCAGGCCACATGTCCTCAACATTGGGAGGATGCTTTGACAGGTCTTATATAATGGAGGGCGATGACCCCGCCCCATTCTGAGGCACGGTTCCATTATATAAGACCTGTCAGAAGAAGAGAAGCATCACACAGCGGGAGCCTCCCATTGCACGGAACAGCCCAAGAATGAAGAAGAGACGCCGTGGAGGAAGATGCCGGACGAGAACACCGGAGCAAGAAGAAGCGGATCGGAGGAACAAGAAGATGGAGGAAGAAGATGAAGAAACCAAAGGATGAAGAAAGAAGATGAAAGAAGACTTTAATAAAGGACTTGTCAAAGACTGTCTCCTGTAATTTTTAACACTTTTGTCACTATTTTGGTGAAAAAGTAGGGGTACTTTTGTACCCCCTTACCATTTCACACAGGGGGAAAGGCCGGGATCTGGGGGTCCCCTTGTTAAAGGGGGCTTCCAGATTCCCATAAGCCCCCTGCCCGAAGACCCCCACAACCATCGGCCAGTGTTGTGGGGATGAGGCCCCTGTCCTCATCAACATGAGGACAAGGTGCTTTGGGGGGACCCCAAAGCATCCTCCCAATGTTGAGGGCATGTGGCCTGGTATGGTTCAGGAGGGGGGGTGCTCTCTCGTCCCCCCTCTTTTTCTCTTTTTCTGCAGCCTGCCAGGTTGCGTGCTCTGATAATTGTCTGGTATGGATTTTGAGGGGGACCCCACGCCATTTTTTTTTGGCGCGGGGTTCCCCTTAATATCCATGCCAGACCTGAAGGGCCTGGTATGCTCTTGGAGGGGAACCCATGCAGTTTTTTTTTAAATTAAAGTCGCCTGGCCTGGGGGGCGACTTAAAGTCGTGTTGTAAGTCGCCGCAAGTCGCGCTGTGATTCACACTCAAGTCGTGTCCAAGTTGTCTCCCAAAGTCGCGCTGGAAGTCATGTTGCCCCTGTGTGAATGGACTGTGAATGATACAGCGTTCGCTACTATGAATTGCGCCGGCATATTATGTGTTGCGCTTATGCGTGCGCCGGTTCATACGCTCACTTGAAAATGTATCTGGCGCACAAATGTAGGTATGAACAGGCGCAGTGTATTCATCTTAATAAATCAGCCCCTCTGTGTCTACAGTCAACAGTGGTGGTCATGGACATGGTGCATCCTCTACAGGTGGCCATGGGGCATGGTTGTCCTTTTTTTCTGCTGATGGCCATGTTTTTGAGCCACAGCATGCAGAAGAGTTGGTGTAGTGGATCTAGGGGGCAGTTTAACAGCAGCCACCCTATTGTATCACACTGCAGAGCTGCGCAGGTGCAGGGCGCTGCTGACTCCCCGTTGAGTTTTAAAAGTTTTTTGTTGTGGGACTTTTTCGACACATGTGCAGCAGATCTCACCATTGCTGTTTGCAACCTATGTCTGAAGTGGATCAAGCGTGGCAAGAACAGCAGCCGCTTGGGCACCACATGCTTGACCAGACATATGACGACCTGCCATGCAGTCCTTTAGCAACAGCACCACATCAAATAAAAAGGCGGACTTCTCCTTTCTCCTCATCTGGGATCTCCAACCCTACAATACCTTCAGATCTCTCAAAAACCGGCACTGAGAGGAATGAAGGTATAGCGATAGGTGTCCCAAGTACTTGCAGCCAATCTGCTAGCAGTACACCACCATCTGATTTTAGCAGGCAAATTGACCTACCCTAGTTGCTGAACTGTAAAAAGAAATTCGGTCCCAGCCATCCACATGCTCAGCATCTAAATGCTAGCTTGGTCAATTTGCTAGCACTACAACTGCTGCCTTTTCAGCTGGTAGACTCTGCCCCCTTTCGTGAATTTGTAGAATGTGCTGTACCTCAGTGGCAGGTTCAAAAATTCAATTTCTTTTCATGGGATGACATTCCGGCTCTCTACCAGCAATGGTAATGTTTTGGCCTCATTGGACAGGACAGTCAGCAGTAATGTTCATATTACCGCTCATTGGTCCAGCAGACATGGGCAGAGACGTTACCCTTCCTTCACGGCGCACTGGGTAACTCTGCTAGCAGCTGGGAAGGATGCAGGGCAGGGTTCAGTGTTGTTGGGACTTGTTCCACCACCATGTCTCCAAAATGCTAGTGGTGATTCTGCCACAGCTCTCTCCTCCACCCCCTCCTCTTCTTCTTCCTCTATGGCCTCTTCTGCAGATTTGTCCTCTGGACCAGCGGTGCTCCATAAGCGTTCAAGGGGCTATGCAAGCAGTCAGAGATTCTTTCAGCTCTGCAGGGGCAGGCTCAGAGGTGATTGATGCCATGCCAGCTTCAGCCAGGAATGGCTTAATGCGACAATGGCACCAACCTTCTCTCCTTTGACAGGGACACTTTAACCATGTTCCATGTTTGGCACACATCCTGAATTTGGTGGTGCAGCGGTTCTTGAGCAGGTACCTAAGCTTACAGGATCCCTTGAGGCCGGCCAGAAAACGATGTGGTCATTTCTGCCGGTCATACAATGCCAGTGCTCGACTAGCTGACATTGAAAGGGAATGCAACCTGTCCACCAACTGCTTCATTTGTGACATGCCCACCAGGTGGAACTCAATGTTGGCAATGCTGCAGCAGCTGCACACACAGGAGAGGGCCATTAATGAGTACCTGTGAGAGTTTGGCACCACGACAGGGTCAGGGGAGCTTGGCTTCTTTTCGCCATGCCAGTGGCTACTGATCAAGGATGCACTGTCCTGTCACTATTTGAGGAGGCTACAAGCATGGTGAACACCGAATATGCATGCATCAGTGACACTGTCCCTCTAGTCTTCCTGCTGAAGCACATGGATAGGACACTTGAGATAGAACAGCAGGAGGAAGAGGAGGACTTGCTTACCTCTTAAGGCGCCCTTTATCAAGATAGTATTCCTGCAGGCCCCCTAAACGTGCATGAATAGGAGGAGGAGGATTGTGTCAGCATGAATGTAGAGGATAACACTCTGCAGCAGTCTTCAAGGGATGGTTTTCAGTCCCCAGAAACTCAAGGAGTTGTACGTGGCTGGAAAGAGGTAGTTGCGGATCATGTTTGCCTTAGTGACCTAGAGGACTCAGAATCAAATGCCTCTGCAAATTTACACTGCATGTCCTCCCTGACTCTGCAAAGTCTGCAAAAGGACCCTAGTATTCGTGGTATCAAGGATAGGGATCATTACTGGCTGGAAACCCTTCTTGATCCACGTTAAAAAGGTAAGGTTGCAGAACTCATCCTGCCTTAGCAGAGGGAGCAGAGGATGAAACATCCAGGAGACCTTGAAGAAAAATGTGTGCAACGCATTCCCAGACCCTGGGAGGTTACAATTTCCTGGTGCTGGACAATGTGCCGATGAGGCTTCGTTCAGTTAGAGGAAGAGCGGTGGAGAAGGTGGCTGGCTAACCGATGACTTTAAACAATTTTTCAATCCTCAGCACCAAGGTCTGATCAGTTCAGGCAACCATAACCAGCATCTGCATTACATGGTGCAGGATTATCTAGGGGCAAGAGAAGACTTGGAGACCTTTCCAACAGAGTGTCCATTGGGTTACTGGGTCTTGAGGATGGATCACTGGCCAGAACTTGCTCAACATGCAATTGAGCTACTGGCCTGTCCTGCATCCAGCGTGATTTCTGAATGCACATTCAGTACTACTGGAAGGTTTGTAACATCAAAGAGTGCACTTGTCCACAGACTACATTGATAGGCTCACATTCATAAAAATGAATCAGTCTTGGATCAGCAGTAGGGAAGAGCTTCGTGTTCGAGTCGAACATACGTTCGACTTAAACATCGGCTGTTCGCCCGTTCGGCGAATACCTAACATTATGGGCCATTCGCGCCAAATTTGTGTGGCGCTCACGGCCCACAATGCACTGCGCCATCGCAGTGCATTGCTGGCTCATGATTGGCCAAGCATGCACTCTGATCCCGCATGCTTGGCCAATCACAGCACCGGCCGCGAGGAGAGCCATGAATCATAGCTCAGGCTGTGTAGTACACGCCCCACACTATATAAGGCCGCCAGCGCGGTGGCCTTGTGTAGTTTGTTGGCGTCTGTAGGAGTTAGTGGGTGTTCTCTGTGTACCTTCAACACAGTATACACCGTTCATTATCGGACGATTTTGCATTCTTGCTCTTCTGTAATTGAACTGTCAGCAATCTGCAGGAGTTTGTGCCTGTTGTCTGCGTTCCCTGACCGCAGTATACACCATTATATCCACCTAAATACCTAGCTATATTGCTCTTTTGTAATAGAGCTTGCAATCAGTTGTAGGAGATTGTGCATGTTGTCTGCGTGCCCTGACCGCAGTATACACCGTTATATCCACCTATATAGCTAGCTATATTGCTCTTTTGTAATAGAGCTTGCAGTCAGTTGTTGTCAGGTACTCACCAAAGCCGAAGTGCTGAGAGCGGCTTCCCTTGCAGCTGGGTGCACAGTACCCCTGAGGATGGAACAGTGGGTACAGGGCACAGAGAGGCACGGGTTACCAGCAGGTGACTGGAATGCAGCAGGTCTACTGAAGGAAGAGATGCCCGTGCAGAAGATCTCGAAACTGGTAGAGGTAAACACCTGCCAGGGGTTCCAACACCTGGAGTGAAGGCCGAGGGTCAAACACAGGTACAGTCCGTGAGACAAAGGATATTCCAGAGGCAGGCCAAGGGTCAAGTACAGGTATCAGTCCGTGAGATAAAGGATATTCCAGAAGCAGGCCGAGGGTCAAGCACAGGTATCAGTCCGTGAGATAAAGGATATTCCAGAGGCAAGCCGAGGGTCAAGCACAGGTATCAGTCCGTGAGCCAGCAAGGCTAAGTGTAGAAAGTCCGTTTAAACAAGCCAGGGGTCAGATCAGGAGAGAAGCAGAGTGGTCTTCAAACAAGCCGGGTCACAACAGGAAGTGGTCAACAGGAACAGGAAACAGGAAACAGGAACACAGGAACACAGGTGAGCTGAGGAGACAAACCAGCAAAGACACAGAGCACATTGATGCCTTTTATAGGACTGTCAGGCCAATCAGGTAAGGCCCATAGCCGTGTGCATAGGCTTGCACATGCGTGTACGACATTGTGTCGTACGACGCATATGCATGCGTCGTTGTGCAGCTCTTCCCCGCAGGCGCACGGGGAAGTGCCGACGTTGAAGTCTGGTGATTCTCTGACAGTGCCCCCCCCCAAGGGGCAGCCTCCGGATGCCCAATCTGGCTGGTAGCTTGGGGTGTCTCCGGTAAAAATCCCGTATCAGGCGAGGAGCGTGGATGTTGCTGGAGGGTTCCCAAGAACTGTCTTCAGGGGGATACCCTTTCCATTTTACCAGGTATTGGGTCTGTCTTCCCCTTTTTCGACAGTCCATTATGGCTTCAACCTCGAATTCTTCCTCGCCTTCGACTTGGACGGGTGGAGGTGGTGCCACTTGTCTACCGGTGAAGGAGCTTGGAATCACTGGTTTTAATAGGGATACATGGAACACCGGGTGAATTTTGTACGAACTAGGTAGCGCCAGTTCAAAAGCTACTGGGTTTACCACCCTTTTGATTGCAAAGGGGCCAATGACAAAAATAAAGTGTAAGCGCCCAACTTATATATATGTGACTCTTAAAGTAATACAAACGTGTGTGTACACCTATGTGAAAAAATATGTGTGAAGTGACCCCAAAAGAGATGGGAGCAATACTGATATATGTATTGAAACAATTAATAAGAAAAAAAGTGATGACCTGTAAATATGTGCATGAAATCAATTGGGGACTGTATAAATACTTATCCCAGTGAAGAGGGAAACAAAGCAAAAACCAATCAATATAAACACATAAAAATATGATTAATAACAGTGGTAAAGTCCATAATAAGACATGCAAAATATAAAGTCCATATAAAGACGTGCAGAATGTCAGTCTCAACGTATTACGATATCAACCGAGATCCTGTAGTGTTGTGACCAAGAAAGGTATTTCACCCTGTGACGATCCCACCACCTTATAGGGTGCAGGCTTACCGAATCAATATGACCCTAGCAGACGTACGCCTCAGGGGTCAACCAGAGCTTGTAATCTCGGCCAAAGTAGTCCCAAAATTGGATGTTCCAATCGTGCCACATACGGTACACGCAGACGACTAGGTGTGATCACTGTTTTTCATATACATGAACAACTCCGACAACAAATTTCCAGAATGATCAATAAAGCATATCAGAGGAAAATAGGCAGTAGCGGAGTCCTCCCGACGCGTTTCGACCTACAGGTCATCATCTGGGGTGGGCTCCAACTACTGACATACTGCCTTATATAGGTACTTACACAATAAAGTGATGCCATTCCCCCATGTGTTGCAATCATGCCCACTTCCGGTGTATCCAAGATGGCGGGCGGGCGTGCGTTCCACGCCTCCGTTTTTTGTGCGTTCCACCTATATGTCCAATGTATTTGGACATAAGAGGCATGATTGGGGATAATAGCGGCCCCACTTCCGGTTATAGTAAGATGGCGACCTGGCGTGCGTTCCACGCCTCAATAACAATGCGTTCCACCCATTCCTACCAATGTAAAGAGGAAAGGGCAAAAGACTGCTGATGTAATAATACAATTACTGTAGAGGGGGGCCATCCGCCCTATATAAACTTTCGTTCGATAAACTTACTAGATGCATGTAAAAGCACGCCCGTCTCTCCATCAGGTCGCAACCCGAGACCGGAAGTGCGCATCTGCAATGGTACCGGAACCGGAAGTGAACGAACGTCACTTCCGGTACGGAACAGGAATGAGAACGAGGCCTGGGCATGGGATAAACATATTGCCTCCTCTCCAGTACTACCAGAAAGGGTGCTGCAATGACACCTAGTGGCCACAAATAGGATAGTCTTAATAATAAGAGACAATGCATAAAATATATCATGTTATGGGTAATGTATATCACATAATTTAAAATTATTATTATATAATATAGATAAACTATCTTATTAAATAAAGTAAAATAAAATTAGTATCAAAATGGTCATTAAGAACAAGCGTCTACCAGTGAAATAGACCTGCAGATATACTTATATGATACCAAACTACATATTGCAAATACCAAAAAAAAAAAAATTCAAAAAAATAAAACTTGTCCAAACTTTTATGAATCATCAATGAAAGCATTAATGTCCCACTCCACATTCATACCGAATGGGGAGTGGGACTGAAGCTCATAGATCCAATAAGTCTCCAACCTGGAGATACTCCAGCTTCTATGAATGGAAATGAAACTATGGGATAGGATAGGTTTAGTGGCCCCCCTCTCCAGGGTGGAGTATATCTGTCTATCGCAACGAATTGTGTGCCCCGTAAATCATTATTGTGACATTCCCTATAATGTCTTGGCACCGTGTGTTTAGACAACTTACTTTTGATCAAGGAAATATGTTCACCAACCCTCGTGGAAAACGGTCTAGTGGTACGACCGACGTACTGCTTCCCACAAGGGCAGGTTATTAAATAGACCACGTATTTAGTTTTACAGGTGCAGAAAGATTTGATAGAATATCTTCTCCCTGTCACTGTGGATGTAAATTCCAAAATTTTTCGTTGTGTCAATGTATTGTGCTGACACACACTACATTTTTTGCACGGGAAATAACCTACCAGGTTGTGAAAAAAAGTAGGCCGAATTGGGGGATTAATGATGTTGGGGGCTATTTTACTTTGCAAGGTTGGAGCGCCTCTGAACAAAACGTTCGCTTTTTCGGGGAGATTTGGACCCAACACAGGGTCTTTTTTTAGAACCCCCCAATATTTACTAAAGATCTTTTTTACTTGCCTATATTGCATGTTAAAGGTAGTTATTAAAGACCACTTGAATTTGTCGTTATCATTCCGGGGGGTTTTAGCCTGTAAAAGAGTACCCCTGTTTGTATGTAAGACCTCTTGTAGTTGTTTCTCTAGGGTAGGCGCATGGTATCCCTTGTCCAAGAACTGTTGCTTTAAATAATTCGCCTGATCTAAAAAGATACGGTCATCAGTACAGTTACGGCGTAATCTAATGAATTGACTACGAGGGACAGAGGTAAGCCAGCTTTTGTGGTGGCAGCTATCGATGGCAATATAGCTGTTGCGATCGGTAGACTTGAAGTGGGTTTTAAAGCTAAAACCCCCTGATGTAATTCCAATTTCCAAATCCAGGAATTGTATTTTATCAGTACTGGTCTGATAGGTTAATGAAATCCCCCTATCGTTGGTATTCAGACCTCTAAAAAATTCACAAAGCGTGTCGGGGGTGCCTCCCCATAGGAGGGGCCAATGAACTTGGGACCGAGCTTCCGTGACGGGTATGGCAATCTCAGGTTGGCAGAAGATAACCAAACCTTATCCCCGATCTTGAAACTTGGGCAACTTCTTCTTCCTCTATTGTAGTATACCTCATAGTCTTTTTGAGCCTTCTTCATGGCCTCCTGAATCTGTAGGAAATTGTCCTGAATTGACTTTACCCGTTCTTGGACTGCAGGAGCGGAGACTTCAGGGACGGAATCTGGCAAGAAAGAAGGGTGGTAGCCATAGTTTGCCCAAAATGGAGTTTGGTTGGTGGCGGAATGTACAGAATTATTATACGCAAATTCTGCGCAGGGCAGGAGAGAGGACCAATTGTCTTGAGAGCAGGAGCAGAAGCAACGAAGGTATTGTTCTAGTGTCTGATTTGTTCTTTCTGTTTGCCCGTTGCTTTGCGGGTGGTATGCGGAGGATAGTGAGGACTTGATTTGTAGTGCTTTGCAGAGGTCTTTCCAAAATTTGGAGGTGAATTGAATTCCCCTATCAGACACGATGTTGAAAGGGACGCCATGTAGCCTCACGACTTCCTTGATAAAGATACTTGCTGTAGCTGAAGCAGAAGGGGTGCCATACATAGGTAAAAAATGTGCCATCTTCGAGAGACGATCTACCACTACTAGGATTGTAGTGAACTGGTCAGAAGGTGGTAAGTCAACAATAAAATCCATAGAGATCTCTCTCCACGGGCATTCAGGAACAGGTAAGGACCTCAAAAGTCCCCAGGCCTTGGTGTTTGCCCCCTTGTTACGCTGGCAAGTGATACAGGATTGGACATAGTTCTTGCAGTCCCTTCTCCAACCCGGCCACCAGTACGAACGACTGATTAGATCGGCAGTCTTCTGGATCCCAAAATGTCCTGCCATCTTGTGGTCATGAAAGGTTTGCAAAATCTGAGGTCTTACTGAAGGAGGAATGAATACCTTGTTGTGTGCCCATAGCAAACCGTGTTTCCTTTCCAGGGAGGATACTGTAGTTTTGGAGAGTTGGTTAGTGGCTTGTTTGATGGCAGTTTCTAGATCGGGCTGGATAATTTGGAGGAAGTTGTGTGGAGACAGAATAGTTGTGGGTTCGGGTGGTTCTTCGGCTTCTGGAAACATTCGGGAGAGTGCGTCTGCTTTCCCATTTTTGGAACCGGGACGGAAGGTGATATGGAAATTGAACCTGGAGAAAAAGAGAGCCCAGCGTGCTTGTCGGGGTTGGAGGCGTTTAGCAGCTCTGAGGTACTCCAGGTTCCTGTGATCTGTAAAGATCATGATGGGTTGAGACGCACCCTCCAGCAGGTACCTCCATTCTTCCAGTGCAAACTTTATAGCAAGAAGTTCTCGATCTCCGACATCGTAATTCCTCTCCGGAGGACTGAGTTTCCGAGAGGCGAAGGCAACTGGATGAAGGAGAGCCTTCGGCCCACTTCTTTGGGAGAGGATAGCACCTAATGCGAATTCAGAGGCGTCCACCTCCAACACATAGGGAAGGCTTGGATCTGGATGTAGGAGGATAGGAGCTGATATAAAGAGTCTTTTTAATTCATCGAAGGCTTCCTGTGCTTGTGGAGACCATCGAAATTTGACCTGCTGGCGGGTTAGTTGGGTGATGGGGGAAATAATCGTGGAGAAGCCCTGGATGAACCTGCGATAGAAATTGGCAAAGCCAACGAATCGCTGTACAGACCTTTTGTCTGAAGGTGCCGGCCATTCTTGAATGGCTTTGATCTTCTTTGGATCCATTGAGATTCCTCCTGTGGAGATGATAAATCCAAGGAACTGGATGGTGTCTCTCTCAAATTCACACTTTTCTCCCTTTAGGTAGAGCCCATGTTCTCTGAGGACAAGGAGGACCTTCCTGACGTGAGTACGGTGCAGTTCTAAGGAATTGGAAAAAATCAAAATATCGTCAAGATATACTATCACGAAGTTGTCTAGATACTCACGGAAAATATCGTTGACCAGATGCTGGAATGTGGCCGGGGCATTGCAGAGCCCGAAGGGCATCACTAGATATTCAAAATGCCCGAATCTTGACCTGAAAGCCGTCTTCCACTCATCCCCATCACGGATTCGGACTAAGTTATATGCTCCCCGAAGATCTAGTTTAGTAAATATCTTGGCAGTTCTTAGGCGTTGAAAAAGTTCAGGGATGAGTGGAAGCGGGTACCTGTTCTTAATGGTAATTTTATTAAGTTCCCTGTAGTCCACGCAAGGCCTGAGAGAACCGTCCTTTTTTTCGACAAAAAAGATGCCTGCACCAGCTGGAGAAGAGGATGGTCGGATGAACCCCTTTTCCAGGTTTTCATCTATGTAAGAGCGTAGGGCTTCTAGTTCAGTCTCTGATAATGGAAAGATCCGACCAAATGGAATTTGGGAACCGGGTAGCAAGTCTATCGGGCAATCATAGGGCCGATGGGGTGGCAGAGTATCAGCCTTCTTCTTGTCAAAGATGTCCAAAAAATTATGATAGGCTGAAGGGACATGTTGCAGGTTATCAGGTATGGTCTGTATGGTTAGGCAGGAGGTGGACTTGTGGGAGGTCGGCAGGTGACAGTGCTGTGAACAGTAGGCAGATGAAAAGAGTACTTCTTTCTTGTTCCAGTTGATCTGTGGGTCGTGGGCTTGTAACCAAGGGAAACCCAGAATGATTGGGAACATAGGAGAGTGGATAACGTCAAAGCGAAGAAATTCGCAGTGACCAGAGTCTGTGGATGTCAAGATTGGTACTGTTTCCTGGGTCACAGGACCGGAGCAGGGTAGGGAGCCATCGGCCAGATGAATCTGAAGGTGTTGTTTTTTAGAGCAGAGGGGAACGTGCAGGCTCCGAGCTAGGGTTATGTCCATAAAGCAACTGCAGGCCCCGGAGTCAATGATGGCTCCCAGCCGAACCTCCTCTTCCGCCACCTGTAATGAAACCGGGAGGACAAGGTGAGACCGGGTGGAAACCGCAATCTGGGACTTCACAGCAACACGAGGTTGGCACTTACTGGGTCTCACAGGGCAGCTGCGTAGGAAATGGCCCGCTTCACCACAATATAGACAAAGGTTGGCTTGAGTCTCTCGTCAGGGGTGAGTGGAGCCCGGACCAAGCCCAGCTGCATGGGTTCGCCATCAGTAGAGGAGGTGGGAGCTGGAACAGGTGCGGGTACCGGGGGTACCCGGGGTAGCATCCAGATGGGTCTAGGTGACTGGAGGCGTTCGGAGCGACGCTCCCGTAGACGTCGATCAAGTTTGGTAGCCAACTGGACCAGATCTTCCAGGGATGTAGGGGTGTCTACTCGGGCTAGTTCGTCTTTTAAGGTCTCAGACAGGCCCAGACGGAACTGATACTTAAGGGCAGCCTCATTCCAGTTAGTGTCCCCAGACCATTTCCGAAATTCCACAATGTAGTCCTCTACTGGTCTCTTTCCCTGGGTAAGGGAATGCAGGATGGCTTCAGCCGTAGCGGTGCACTGGGGATCGTCATATAGTTGTGACATAGCTTCAAAAAAGTCTCTACTGAATCAAGAAGGGGGCTCTTCTGTTCTAGGAGGTTATGGGCCCAGGACTGTGGCTCATCGGATAGCAGGGAAATGATGAAACCCACCTTTACCGACTCAGAATGGAAGGTCCTGGGCTGCAAAGCCAAATACAGGAGGCATGCGTTTTTAAATGACCTAAACTTCTTCTGGCTGCCCGAAAAACGCTCAGGAGTAGGGACCCTGGGTTCCGGAAGGGTCATGGCTACCGCAGGTGTAGCATCGCCTTGGGCTTGCGAAGCAGAAGGTCTGCTGGATGAAGAATCTGGTAGACTGGGAGCGACTGCCAAGTGCTGAAGGCGACCCTCAATCTGGAAGTAGCCATCTTGGAGTCGCTGTACGGCCTGGGTGAGGGCTGCAACCTGCTGGCAGAGAGCCTCTAAAGGTGAGCCAGCCCTGTCGGCTTCTGACATGGCTGGTTTGTACTGTCAGGTACTCACCAAAGCCGAAGTGCTGAGAGCGGCTTCCCTTGCAGCTGGGTGCACAGTACCCCTGAGGATGGAACAGTGGGTACAGGGCACAGAGAGGCACGGGTTACCAGCAGGTGACTGGAATGCAGCAGGTCTACTGAAGGAAGAGATGCCCGTGCAGAAGATCTCGAAACTGGTAGAGGTAAACGCCTGCCAGGGGTTCCAACACCTGGAGTGAAGGCCGAGGGTCAAACACAGGTACAGTCCGTGAGACAAAGGATATTCCAGAGGCAGGCCAAGGGTCAAGTACAGGTATCAGTCCGTGAGATAAAGGATATTCCAGAAGCAGGCCGAGGGTCAAGCACAGGTATCAGTCCGTGAGATAAAGGATATTCCAGAGGCAAGCCGAGGGTCAAGCACAGGTATCAGTCCGTGAGCCAGCAAGGCTAAGTGTAGAAAGTCCGTTTAAACAAGCCAGGGGTCAGATCAGGAGAGAAGCAGAGTGGTCTTCAAACAAGCCGGGTCACAACAGGAAGTGGTCAACAGGAACAGGAAACAGGAAACAGGAACACAGGTGAGCTGAGGAGACAAACCAGCAAAGACACAGAGCACATTGATGCCTTTTATAGGACTGTCAGGCCAATCAGGTAAGGCCCATAGCCGTGTGCATAGGCTTGCACATGCGTGTACGACATTGTGTCGTACGACGCATATGCATGCGTCGTTGTGCAGCTCTTCCCCGCAGGCGCACGGGGAAGTGCCGACGTTGAAGTCTGGTGATTCTCTGACAGTTGTAGGAGATTGTGCGTGCTGTCTGCGTGCCCTGACCGCAGTATACACCATTTTATCCACCTACATAGTTAGCTATATTGCTCTTTTGTAATAGAGCTTGCAGTCAGTTGTAGGAGATTTGCGTGCTGTCTGCGTGCCCTGACCGCAGTATACACCGTTATATCCACCTATATGGCTAGCTATATTGCTCTTTTGTAATAGAGCTTGCAGTCAGTTGTAGGAGATTGTGCGTGCTGTCTGCCTGCCCTGACCACAGTATACACCGTTATATCCACCTATATAGCTAGCTATATTGCTCTTTTGTAATAGAGCTTGCAGTCAGTTGTAGGAGATTGTGCCTGTTGTCTGCGTGCCCTGACCGCAGTATACACCGTTATATCCACCTACATAGCTAGCTATATTGCTCTTTTGTAATAGAGCTTGCAGTCAGTTGTAGGAGATTGTGCGTGCTGTCTGCGTGCCCTGACCGCAGTATACACCGTTGTATCCACCTATATAGCTAGCTATATTGCTCTTTTGTAATAGAGCTTGCAGTCAGTTGTAGGAGATTGTGCCTGTTGTCTGCGTGCCCTGACCGCAGTATACACCATTATATCCACCTACATAGCTAGCTATACTGCTCTTTTGTAATAGAGCTTGCAGTCAGTTGTAGGAGATTGTGCGTGCTGTCTGCGTGCCCTGACCACAGTATACACCGTTATATCCACCTATATAGCTAGCTATATTGCTCTTTTGTAATAGAGCTTGCAGTCAGTTGTAGGAGATTGTGAGTGTTGTCTGCATGCCCTGACCGCAGTATACACCGTTATATCCACCTATCTAGCTAGCTATATCACTCTTTTGTAATAGAGCTTCCAGTCAGTTGTAGGAGATTGTGCGTGTTGTCTGCATGCCCTGACCGCAGTATACACCGTTATATCCACCTATATAGCTCTTCTCTAATTGAGTCATCTGCCATCTGCAGGAGTTAGTGGGTGTTGCGTGCCTCCAGCACAAATACACTACCCAATAGCTGGTTTTCCCATCTGCCTTCAGGCCATTACCATGTCTGGAAGGCCAACAAGGAGAGGCAGACAGGCGCGAGCTGATAAAAGAGGGCAAGCAGGCTCTGTGTCTAGAGACAACAGTGCTGGTAGTGGACGCGGTGCATCGTCATCATCAGCACGTGGCCATGGGACACGCTTGTCCTTCTTTTCGGCAGCTGGACGTGTTGAGCCGCATCATGCCGAAGACTTGGTAGAGTGGATAACCAAGCCCTCTTCATCCTCCTCATCCTCTCTCACCTAGGCTCAGGGTACTAGCAAAGCAGCTTGCAACGCATCGTCTTACCTCCTCTCAGTGTCATCATCAGTGACTCCTTCCCTAGACCCACCACGTCCTCCTGAGGAGTCTCCTGAACTCTTTTAGCACAGTGTTGAGTACATGCTCCAGGAGGATGCCCAGTGTTTTGTAGGTTCTGATGATGATACTCAGCTAGAAGAAGGCAGTAGCGTGAGCGCAGAGAGAGGCGATGCTCAAGAAGGACAGCAATCTGGCAGTCATGTTCCACAAGCTGCAGCATACTGCCAGGTTTGCTCCAGTGATGAAGAGGGATGGGGATGATGAGGGCACTGACTCCACGTGGGTGCCTGGTAGGAGGGAGGAGGAGGCACATGTCCAACAAGGCAGGATGCCAGCTTAGGGGCAGCACACCGACTGAATCACATCGCAGAGCTCCGTCTGTGCAGGGCGCTGCCTCTGCGCGTTATTCTAAAAGTTCTTTGGTGTGGGCCTTTTTTGAGACGAGTGCATCAGATCGCACCGCTGCTATTTGCAACATATGTCTCAAGCGTATCTCGCGTGGCCAAAACATCAGCCGCTTGTGCACCACATGCTTGACCAGACATATGTTGACCTGCCATGTAGCTCATTGGCAAGCGTACCTCAAAGACCCACACCAAAGAACAAAGCGGGCCTCTCCTTGCTCCTCATCAGCTGGGATCTCCAACCCCACTAGACCTTCAGTCCTCTCTGAAACCTGCTCTGAGAGGAATGAAGGTATAGAATTAGGTGTGTCACAGCCAGGTGCTTCCTGGCACTCTGCTAGCAGTACACCCACGTCCTATTATAGCAGGAAAATTTCCCTGCCCCAGCTGCTGGACCGTCAAAAGAAGTTCACTCCCAGCCATCCACATGCCCAGCGGTTCAATGCTAGCTTGGCTAAATTGCTAGCACTTCAACTGCTGCCTTTTCATTTGGTAGACTCGGCCCCCTTCCGTGAGTTTGTACAATGTGCGGTTCCTCAGTGGCAGGTCCCCAAATGCCACTTTTTCTAACAGAAGGTGATTCCGGCTCTCTACCGGCATGTGGAAGGCAATGTCCTTCCCTCACTGGACAGGGCGGTCAGTGGTAAGATGCATATTACCGCTGACTCATGGTCCAGCAGGCATGGACAGGGACGTTACCTGTCTTTCACGGCCCACTGGGTCACTCTTCTAGCAGCTGGGAAGGATGCGCGACAAAGTGCAGTAGTGTTGGAGTTTGTTCCGCCACCACGCCTCCAAAATGCTACTACTGGTTGTGACACACCTCTCTCCTCCACCCCCTCCTCTTCTTATTCCTCCATGGCCTCTTCCAGTGCTCTGTCCTCAGAACCAGCGGTGCTCCGTAGGCGTTCCAGGGGCTACACAAGTACGCAGGCAAAACTATGCCATGCCGTGCTTGCGCTGGTTTGTTTGGGGGACAGGAGCCACACTGGGGCAGATATTTTGTCAGCTCAGGCCGAGAGGTGGTTGGCGCCACGCCAGCTTAAGCCAGGAACGGTGGTTTGCAACAATGGCACCAACCTCCTCTCCACCCTCCGACAGGGACAACTGACCCATGTGCCCTGTGTGGCTCACGTCCTTAACCTGGTGATGCAGCAGTTCTTGGGTAGGTACCCCGGCTTACAGGATGTCCTGAAGCAGGCCAGGAAAGTCTGTGTGCATTTCCACCGATCATTTAATGCCTGTGCTTGGCTGGCTGAGCTAAAAAAGGAGTTGAACCTGCCCAAGAACTGCCTTATATGTGACATGCACACCAGGTGGAACTCAATGTTGGCCATGCTGCAGCGGCTGCACATGCAGCAGAGGGCCATCAATGAGTACCTGTGCGACTACAGCACCAGGACAGGGTCAGGGGAGCTCGGTTTTTTCTCACCACGCCAGTGGGGCATGATCAGGGATGCATGCACTGTCCTGTCACCGTTTGAGGAGGCCACAAGGATGGTGAGCAGTGACAGTGCATGCATCAGTGACACTGTACCTCTTGTCCACCTGTTGGAGCATACGCTGCGTGTAATAATGGACAGGACACTTGAGACAGAACAGAGGCAGGAAGAGGAGGACTTCTTTGTCTCTCAAGGTCCACTTTATCTAGACAGTGTTCCTGCTGTCCCACCCATCACACAGGAAGAGGACGAGGAGGAGGAGGAGGAGGAGGAGGAGGATGATAGTGTCAGCATGGAGGTGGAGGATGGCACTCAGCATCAGCAGCAGCAGCAGTCTTGTAGGGATGATTTACAGTCCCAAGAAACCCGTGGACTTGTACGTGGCTGGGAGGAGGTAGATGCGGATCATGTTGTCCTTAGTGACCCAGAGGACTCCGGACCGAATGCCTCAGCTAACCTATGCTGCATGACCTCCCTGATCCTGCAAAGCCTGCGGAAGGATCCTCGTATTCTTCGGATCAAGGAGAGGGACCATTACTGGCTGGCCACTCTCCTTGATCCACAGTACAAGGGTAAGGTTGCCGACCTTATCTTGCCGTCGCAGAGGGAGCAGAGGATGAGACATCTCCGGGAGGCCTTGCAGAAAGGTCTGTGCAACGCGTTCTCAGAGACTGGAAGGTTACAAACTCCTGGTCCTGGACAACGTGTTGCTGAGGCATCGATCAGAAGAAGCGTGGAGAAGGTGGCCGTCTGACCGATGCGTTCAGACAATTTTTTAGTCTGCAGCCCCAAGGTATGATCGGTTCCAGCAACCATTGCCAGCGTCTGATTTACATGATGCAGCAATACCTAGGGGCAAGGTCAGACTTGGACACCTTTCCCACCGAAAATCCTCTGGCTTACTGGGTCTTGATGATGGATCACTGGCCAGAGCTTGCACAGTATGCAATTGAGCTACTAGCCTGTCCTGCATCCAGCGTTCTTTCGGAACGCACCTTCAGTTCTGCTGGTGGCTTTGTTACTGATCACAGGGTGCGCCTGTCCACCAACTCAGTTGATCAACTGACCTTCATCAAGATGAATCAGTCTTGGATCACCCACAGCTACCAAGCACCTGAAGCTGATGTAACCGAATATTTTTTTTTTAAATATCACATCCCTTCAAGACTGCCTATGCTGATGCTGAGTGACTGTCCTGTTATGTTGATTGTCTATCCTCTTCCTCCTACGCTGATATGTTGGAAGAACATTTTTGGTTCTGGGTGATGCCACCAGCCCAATTTTTCAGCCCCTGTTTAACAGGGGCGTTTAATTACAATTTTTGATGCAATGATTTGCAGCAGGGCTCATTTCTGCACTACAACTAGAGTATATGGGAGAGGTTGCAGTATTGTGGCACCAGCACCAGTGCCCAAGGCCCAATTTTTCAGCCCCTGTTTAACAGGGGCATTTAATTACAATTTTTGATGCAATACTTTGCAGCAGGGCTCATTCCTGCACCACAACTAGAGTATATGGGAGAGGTTGCAGTGTCGTGGCACCAGCACCAGTGCCAGCAGCCCAATTTTTCAGCCCCTGCTTAACAGGGGCCTTTAATTAAAATTTTTGATGCAATGCTTTGCAGCAGGGCTCATTCCTACACTACAACTAGAGTATATGGGAGAGGTTGCAGTGTCATGGCACCAGCACCAGTGCCTACGGCCCAATTTTTTAGCCCCTGTTTAACAGGGGCATGTAACTACAATTCTTGATATAATATTTCACAGCAGGACCCGTTCCTGTGCCCACCCCGAGTAACTGTGAGGACTTATAGTGTTGTGGCACCAGCACCAGCACCACAACCACCAAAGGTAAATTTTTCTACCACTGTTCAACAATGGCATGTAATTACAATTCTTGATATAATCGTTCACAACAGGGCGCTCCAGCCCCCACCAAGAGTCGCTTTGAGGACTTACAATGTTGTGGCAACACCAACACCTTGTTCCACCATTTCTGCAGAGCATATAGGGCAGGCCCCTACTTTCAAACATCCAACTTACTAACGTCTCCTACTTGGAAACGGAAGGAGACAACAGGAAGTGAGATGAAAAAAGACGGACGGCAAAACAAATTATACAGGGGTGATAACCCTTTCCTATGTTTTAAAGATTAAAAATTTATTTTTTGACTGGAGCTACACTTTAAAAATGTACCAATTCAAAATTACAAACAGATTCTACTTAACACAACAAATCTACACAGTCCCTGTCTTGTTTGAACCGCCTGTATACTGCTGTTCTGAGTATAAAGGCCTGGGGGCCGTACAAGACCCAAAGGGGCTGGTAATGGGCAGGGGGGGCTACCCATGCCATTTTTCTCAATGATTTTCATCCATATTGCCGGAACCAGATATTATATTAAAAACGCAAGCAATTTTAAATGGAATTTTTTCCGTTAAATGTCATTTTGTGCAGGGACTGTTCTAAACACGGGAAACATGTGACACCTCACAGGCATACTATAGACACCCCCCAGGCACGATATTTAAAGGAATATTTCACTTTTTTTCCTTTAATCGTCATTAAAATCAGTGCTCCCGCCATAACGGCCATTTTTTAAAACATTTTAGGCATTGACCCATGTCCCCTGGGGCAGAAGCCGGGTCCCCAAACCATTTTTAGGACAGTATCTTGTATACTAGCCATTAAAATTAGCACTTTTTATTTCGAACGTTCGAGTCCCATAGACATCAATGGGGTTCTAAAGTTCGTACGAATTTTCAGTCCGTTCGAAAGTTCTGGTGCGAACCGAACCGGGGGGTGTTTGGCTCATCCCTAATCAGCAGCTATCAAGCACCTGATTCTGATGTAACTGATTGAATTTTCTATGGGTGTGGGATTCCTTGAAGACTGCCTATGCTGACTATCCTATATAAATCTTGATGATGCTAGCTTCCAACAATATTTTTGGTTTAGGGCACCACTACCACCCAAGGCCCAATTTTTCTGCCCCTGTTAAACAGGGGTATGTAATTACAATTTTAGATCTAATATTTCACAGCAGGGCCCGTTCCAGTGCCCAACAAGAATATCTGTGAGGGGTTACAGTGTTGTGGCCCCACCACCCAAGGCCCAATTTTTCTGCCCCTGTTTAATATTTCAATGCAGGGCCCATTCCTGCACCCAACAAGAGTAACTGTGAGGGCTTACAGTATTGTGGCACCACCACCATCACAACCCAAGGCCCAATTTTTCTGCCCCTGTTTAACAGAGGCATGTAATTACAATTTTTTATCTAATATTTCACAGCAGGGCCCGTTCCTGTACCCAACAAGAGTATCTGTGAGGGCTTACAGTGTTGTGGCACCACCACTGCCCAAGGCCAAATTTTTCTGCACCTGTTTAACAGGGGCATATAATTACAATTTTTAATATAATATTTCAATGCAGGGCCCATTCCTGCGCTCCAACAAGAGTAACTGTGAGGGCTTACAGTGGTGTGGCACCACCACTGCCCAAGGCCAAATTTTTCTGCACCTGTTTAACAGGGGCATATAATTAAAATTTTTAATATAATATTTCAATGCAGGGCCCATTCCTGCGCCCAACAAGAGTAACTGTGAGGGCTTACAGTGTTGTGGCACTACCACCACCACCAAGGGCCCAATTGTTCTGCCCCTGTTTAACAGGGGCATATAATTACAATTTTTTATTTAATATTTCAACGCAGGGGCCGTTTCTGCACCCAACAAGAGTAACTGTGAGGATTTATAGTGTTCTGGTACCACCAACACCTAAGGCCCAATTTTCGGCAGAGTATATAGGGCAGGCCGTATAGTATATCTACTGCTGATCAGAGTACATAGTGCCTGGGGGCCCCCCATGCCATTTTTTTTTACATTTGGGTGTGATGTTCCCCTTAATATTCATACCAGACCTGAAGGGTCTGGTATGGATTTTGGGGGTGACATACACGCCATTTTTATTTGTAATTTTGGTATTTTTATCTATATTGCCAGGATCCGACAATACATTACAGCAGTTTTAAATGACATTTTCCTTTAGAAATGTCCTTTTGCTGTGGCACTGATATAAACATGGGAAAGATGCGTTACTTTACAGGCATACTAATGACATCACAATATTTAACCACTTCAATACAGGGCACCTAAACACCTTCCTGCCCAGACCAATTTTCAGCTTTCAGCACTGTCGCACTTTGAATGACAATTGCGCGGTCATGCTACATTGTACCCAAATGAAATTTTTATAATTTTTTTCCCACAAATAGAGCTTTCTTTTGGTGGTATTTGATCACCTCTACGGTTTTTATTTTTTGCTAAGCAAATAAAAAAATACAGAAAATTTTGAAAAAAAAAAAAATACGTTATCTCCTTCACTGATGGGCACTGATGGGACTACACTCATGGGCACTGATAAGGTGGCACTGATGGGCACCGATGATGTGGCACCAATGAAGTGGCACTGATGAGGTGGCATTGATGGACACTGATATGTGGCACTTATAGGCGGCACTGATAGGCGGCACTGATGGGCGACACAGATGGGCACTGATAAGTAGCACATATTGGCACTGATAGCTGGCACAGATTGGCATGGATAGGCGGTATGGATGGGCATGGATAGGCGGTACAGATGGACATGGATAGGCGGCACATATGGGCATGGATAGGCGGCACAGATGGGCACGGATTGGCACTGATAGGTGGCACGGATGGGCACTGATAGGCGGCACGGATGGGCACTGGTAGGCGTCATTGTATTGTTTTATACTGTACTAATTCATGACAATCAGTGCCAAACAATAATGCATGCCAATCAGTGATGCCCATTGTGGGCACTGATTGGCATCCATTGTGGGCACTGATTGGCATCCATTGTGGGCACTAACTGGAATCCCTGGTGGTCTAGGGTGGCATACCTTGTGCTGGGTATCCCTGGTGGTCTGGTGGCGTCCCTGGTGGTCCAGTGTGGGCATCCTTGGGGGGCTGTGCTGATAATCGATCAGCACAGACCCCCCCCCGTCAGAGGAGCAGCCGATCGGCTCTCCTCTACTGGCGTCTGACAGACGCGAGTGAGGAAAAGCCGATCACCGCCTCTTCCTACTTCCGGCTGATTACGTGGTGAAGAGTCTCCGTCGGAGATCGTAGTTGCGGGGTGTCAGACTGACACCCCGCAACAACGATCGCTGTGATGCGCTCCCCCAGGGGCGCGCAGCGGCTTAAAATACTGATCACGTCATATGACGTCCAGTCAGGATTTTGAAACCACTTTGCCGCCGTGCTTTTGTTATAGGGCGGGCGGCAAGTGGTTAAAGGAATATTTTATTTTTATTTTTTTCACTTTAAGCATTATTGAAATCACTGCTCCCGAAAAAACTGCAGTTTTTAAAGTTTTTTTTTTCATTGATACATGTCCCCTGGAACACTTTTTATGGCAATAACTTGCACGTAAGCCTTTAAAATTAGCACTTTGGGGGTGGCGTGGCCGGCTGGAGCTGAAAATGGATGCCTAATCACTTTAACAGCGTTTGCGTGTTCAAAAAATTTTTTGCCTGTTCGCATGTTCTGCTACAAACTGAAAATGGGGGTGTTTGGCTCATCCCTACTCCAGACCCTTTATTAGCTTTGTTGCCCTTCTTTGTACTCGCTCCATTTCCAGTACATCCTTCCTGAGGACTGGTGCCAAGAACTGGACAGCATATTCCAGATGCGGCTGGGCCAGGGTCTTGCAGAGTGGGATAATTATCCCTTTATCCCTGGAGTTAATCCCTTTTTTTTACTGCATGCCAATATTCCATTTACTTTGTTAGCAGCAGCTTGGCATTGGATGCCATTGCTGAGCCTATCATCTACTAGGACCCCCAGGTCCAATTCCATCCTAGATTTCCCCAGAGGTTCTCCCCCTAGTCTATAGATTGCATTCATATTTTTGCCACCCAAATGCATTATTTTAAAATTTTCTACATTAAACCTCATTTGCCATGTAGTTGCCCACCCTGTTAATTTGTTCAGATCTTCTTGCAAGGTTTCCACATCCTACGGAGAAGTTATTGCCATGCTTAGCTTAGTATTGTCTACAAATACAGAGATTGAACTGTTTACCCCATCCTCCAGGTTGTT
This sequence comes from Lithobates pipiens, assembly GCF_037356315.1. Taxonomy (NCBI): domain Eukaryota; kingdom Metazoa; phylum Chordata; class Amphibia; order Anura; family Ranidae; genus Lithobates; species Lithobates pipiens. Next base: position 65,837,311 of record NW_027507718.1, on the reverse strand, counting down.
TATGAACAAATTAAATAGGATTGGTCCCAGCACAGAACCCTGTGGGACCCCACTACCCACCCCTGACCATTCTGAGTATTCCCAATTTATCACCACCCTCTGAACTCGCCCTTGTAGCCAGTTTTCAATCCATGTACTCACCCTATAGTCCATGCCAACGGACCTTATTTTGTACAGTAAACATTTATGGGGAACTGTGTCAAATGCTTTTGCAAAATCCAGATATACCACGTCTACGGGCCTTCCTTTATCTAGATGGCAACTCACCTCCTCATAGAAGGTTAATAAATTGGTTTGGCAATTCTTCATGAATCCATTCTGATTACTGCTAATGATACTGTTTTCATTACTAAAATCTTGTATATGGTCCCTTATTACCTCCAAGAGCTTGCATACTATTGATGTTAGGCTAACTGGTCTGTAATTCCCAGGGATGTATTTTGGGCCCTTGTTAAATATTGGTGGTGGTGAAGTTTTAGGATGGGGGCGCCAGACCCCACCCTTCCTCTTTGACTCCTCCCACACATTATAAAAAAAATCAAGAAATATTATTTTTTTAATAGATTTTCCCAGCTGTAATAGCTTCACAGTGAAGTGTCACCCTGGATTTAACATATAGACCAGGCAAAACAATGAGAATAAAACAGATCATAAGAAATCTCTATATGCCATGCTGATCATCTAATTGTTATGCTTTTTTGTTTTATGGCCCAGCATGTAGATCAGAAGTTCTGACTTTAATTTCATTGGGACAAGTTGAAAAACTAGATTAGAGTATCTGTATAAAAGCCACACAACTAGCATTTTGAAAAGGAGGCCAGTGATTGCAGATGTGTTTTTTTTATTTTTAGTACAGGATTATTATTTTTTTCCTTCTGTAAATGTGTGAAACTATCTGACTGTAACACTAAAGCATGCTTCCCAGCCCATACTGCAAAAAATATTTTGTCACGACTATCTGAAAGTTGGAATATACAGTATACATGTAAAAAAGAACACTTCAGGATTGTGCTAAAGATTTTGAGAAAAATACACAAGGTCAGTTTCCATCAAAACCAAGAACAGCAACAGAAATATGTGCATTTTTAAGAAAAAATGTAAATGATGGAGGTTTCCATACCTGGGACTGTTGAACTATACTGTAAATATATTATGTTTACTGGGTCTTATTTACTAAAGTACATTTACACACTGATGCTGTGATGGAATTATTTAACAAGGGTGGGTCTATCTAAGCTTTGAATGAGGTGCCCAACACACATAAATCACACCAAAGGGTACATGTACCTTTAAAAATAAATGCAGCTAACTTCTTTTAAATTTTGGATAGCCACAAATTTTAAAGAAATTGTCTCGTCAAGTACTGCCTATTTTATGAGCTCATTAGGTTTATCCTACACACACACACTGGAGCATGTGAGGAAAAATTCACAGCATGGAACCATTTGAAAAGAGGCCTGAGTCCTGCCTTGAAGATAGTGAGATGTCTGCCTCTCTCTGTCTCTTTCTCTGCCCCTCTCCCTCTTTCTCTGCTCCTCTTTCTGCCTGTTTGTCTCTCTGCCCCTCTTTCTTTCTCTACCTCTCTCTGTATCTTTCTCTGCCCCTCTCTCTGTCTCTTTCTCAACCTCCCTCTCTGTCTCTTTCTCTGTCCCTCTCTCTGTCTCTTTCTCTACCTCTCTGTCCCTTTCTATACCTTTCTCTTTTTCTGCCCCTCTGTCTCTCTCTCACTCTCTCTCTCTCGCTCTGTGATTAAATTATTTGACAAGGGTGGTTAGCTACAAAACATAACATACATACATATAGAACATACAGAACCTCCAGTGTTTGAACATATGCCAAATAAGCTGTGTCATTTCTAAAAAAAATAGACTTTCTCTGCAATTTTGGGTCTATTTAAGCTTTGAATGAGCTGCCCAACACACATAAATCACACCAAGGGTACATGTACCTATATAAAAAACACAGCTCACCACAATGCATAACTTTTTATAATTTTTGAATACCCACAAATTTGAAATAAATTGTGTTATCAAGTACTGCAGCATGTGAGGAAATATTCACAGCATGGAACCATTTGAAAAGAGGCCTGAGTCCTGCATTGAAGATAGTGAGATGTCTGGTATAATGAATGTGTGGACTTCATCACAAGTATAATCATTTGTATATTCAGTGACTTTGTTTCTTTCCAGGACCTCCTAATTACATTCACAACTCAATTCTAGTCTGTGTTAAAATGATTTACATTGATGTTAACATCTTTGTAGGGGTATTTGATGTATTCTGTATCCCTTAAATTATCCGATATGTTGGACACACTGGACAAATGTTTATTTCTGTTCTCTCTTCATATGCAAAATATAAACGAATCATGCTATTTATTTGTCTTTTTCAGTTTACAATGACAGCTGTTATATACATATGATTTGGCAGCTGCAGTTCAACAATTTAGTCTGAGATTATTTTTGACACATTCTACTTCTACATCAGTTCTTATTCATAATTTTGAGAACATTGCAATTGCTTTGGAATATGTGTTACAATGTGTTTATTCATACTCAATGTGGATGGACGTCTTTTCGTGTGCATATTCTTTGAACTGATCTGTTGACTACTTTCAGCTTTAAAAAGCAGTAGCAAAGAGAGCACAGATGAAAGGGAGAAAAGTGAAAGAAAATTGCATGAGTATAATAGAACCTCTATTGAAAGATCCTTCCATCAAAGGTTAAAAGTACAGACATTTGCTTCAAATAGTTATTTTGCTATTTTCAACTAGGGACAGGAACAATATTCTTTTATGTTGTTCTGCATGCCCTAATTTCAAGCATAGGTTTATCGTGTATATATATTTTTCTTTATATTTGATGTACTTGTTTGCATATATTTACAAACAATTTTGTATTCAATGACTAAAACTTTAGCTGATTAGTTGGCCAACTGCTTTTTGTGTTTGCTTTTCAAAGCCACAACACTTAATCAAAAATAAAAAGCTACATAAATCTAGGTTAAAACGGAAATCTAATGTTACCCCTCTGTACTATTTTATAATAATATTTGGGACCTTAATAGCTTTATTATTGGTAATTTGTTAAAGTTTTCAGTATTCAGTAAATGAACATTAAAATATTAGTCATTAAAAGTTATTCGTATTAAAATGTCCTCTTACTAAACCCTGATAAGTAAAGGTCTCATGTAATATTTTTAAAAAGTGTTTTACCAAGTTGTGAAATTACACTTAAATCCACATAGAAATATTTATTCCATCATTGTTAAAATATGGAGCATAATAATTTACAGATTTACTGATCTGCAAGTTTCAATGATATGCCCCATACACACGGTCGGATTTTACGACAACATGATATAATCGCACATTTTCCATCTGGAAATCCGACCGTGTGCATGGGGCATTACTGGGATCATGCGGATTTAGTCAGACAAGACAGTGAGGGAGAATCAGGGCAGGTAAGGTGCAACCTATTTTCCTTTTGAACCAGTTACATCATCTTTGGATAATTTAAATACAAATAAAAAATATTAATATAAATGGGATGAAATTATCAGATCTTGGGCTGCTGCTGTGAAGCTCCAATGCATTTTGCAGAAATTTACAATCAGGTGCATGGATTATACTTCATGATCATTGAACAAAAGAATAGACCACTAATGCCGTGTACACACGATTGGACTATCCGACGGACCTAGTCCGGCGGACCTAGTCCGGCGGAACACCCGCCGGACTTTGCAGCTGAGATCCGCCGGACTTTCCGAACAACGTACCTGCCCACACACGACCAGACTTTTCTGGCGGACAATCCGCCGGACTATGGCGGGAGTCCACCAGACTTTTGAAACGAATGGACTTTAAGAGGAGAATAGAGATTGCCCCACTTCCTAACAACAACAGAATATCACGACTTGACCACCCCTAGTAAAAGGCAAGTAAGCCCCCCGGAAGACACCGAACCCTAAATTGGAGGACCCATTTCTACACCGAACAACCCCTTTAACAGATGCCCAAAGTGTAGAATCTTCTAACCACGGAAGAGTCGCAGAACTGATTCCCCCTCCCTCAAACCTACCCAGAGAGAGAGATGAGATGAGACCCTTTCCACACCCCCCATTCCGCTCTCCTTACCCCTCTATGCCTCTCTATCCCTTCCCACACCCACTTCCCCCCCCTTTATTAACCCCCCCTCCCTTGTGATCTTTCTGAAGACCACTAAGCCCAATTAGAAGCTAAACACCTTATCCAGACTCATATAGGCTAGGTAAAGGTTTTACTCCTTAAGACGATTGAGGCGAGAATGACAATTAATCTTTCGCCACGGAAACCCCCCTACATTTAAAAGGCCTACAAGAGAATGAGTCGAGGAACCGACCCCAAACGAGGCGTAGCTTGTGTAATACTGATGCGTTCCCAAAGGCTTTATACTGCTAGCTAATCATCTTGAAATATATCCCTACGGGCCTCTTGCCTCAAACCACAGAGTGATCAATGGATGACTTGATGTTTTGTTCTGGATAAATGTTATGCTCACCTTCTTTTCTTTTTGTGTACAAACAAATGCTTCTATATCACTGTCAAGTAAGCTGTATTCTTGGTACTTTCAATAAAAATTTTCATAAAAAAAAAAAAAGAGATTGCATGGAACCACAACTGACACCCTTGCTAGGATATAACACCCCCTTTACCCAATCCAGCAACTAACACACTGCCATTCAATATTGATATAAACTTTGGCTCAGCATTCTTTGATGATTTACCAAAGATTAAAATAATCCTTTGTAAACCAAATCCAGATCACAAAAGAAAACACCCATTAATAGAAAGCAGGTTTGGTTATACAGGCCCAAACTCACAGAAGATAGAATTCCCCCCAAACAAAGACCCATGTTCCCTTCCTGAAAGGTGAAAAACCACATAAATAATGCTGCTACAAGCAGGGTGGGGGGGGTATTTTCTCCGCAGAAGCTGCACATCTGAAGTGGAACAGCTAAGTGCAACAGCTGGGACCACTGCTTTTAAAGAAGTCATTAACTTCCTAACTGGGACCCTCACCAGCTCTTCTTTGCTGATGCCAAGAAAGCCTCTGTGAGAAAGGAGGGGGAAAGGAGGAGTGAGAACAAATAAATATTTTCCATGTGCATCAAAGGGGAAAAACACCCTACACACTTGACCACTCGAGGCCAGTATCCCTCACTAGGGATGAGCCGAATATCCCACAGTTAGGTTCACACTAGAACTTTCGAATGGCCCAGAAATTTGTATGAACTTTAGAACCCCATTGAAGTCTATGGGACTCGAACGTTTGAAATTAAAAGTGCTAATTTTAATGGCTAATATGCAAGATATTGTCCTAAAAAAGGTTTGGGGACCCAGCTCCTGCCCCAGGGGACATGGCCAAAATAATAAAAAAAAATTAGTTTTTTCAGGAGCACTGATTTTAATTAGGATAAAAGTGAAAAAAAAGTGATATATTCCTTTAAATATCGTGACTGGGGGGTGTCTATAGTATGCCTGTGAAGTGGAACGTGTTTCCCGTGTTTAGAGCAGTCCCTGCACAAATTTACATTTAACGGAAAAAAAAGGTCATTTAAAACTGCTTGCGATTTTAATGTAATATCTGGTTCCAGCAATACGGATGAAAATCATTGAGAAAAAAATGGCATGGGTAGCCCCCCTGCCCATTACCAGCCCCTTTGGGTCTTGTACGGATATTAAAGGGAACCCCGTACCCATATTAAAAAAAGGAAAGGCGTGGGGCCCTCAGGCCCTAAATACTCAGAACAGCAGTATATAGGTGGTGCAAACAAGACATGGACTGTGTAGGTTTATTGTGTTAAGTAGAATATGTTTGTAATTTTGAACTGGTATATTTTTAAAGTGTAGCTCCAGTCAAAAAAAATCGGAAAACATAGGGAAGGGTTATCACCACTGTTTTTTCAACTCCCTTCCTGTTGTCTCCTTCCGTTTGCAAGTAGGAGACGTTTGCAAGTTGGATGTTTGAAATGTGGCCTAAGGTGTTGGTGTTGCCATAACACTGTAAGCCCTCAAAGTGACTCTTGGTGGGTGCTGGAGCACCCTGCTGTGAACGATTATATCAAGAATTGTAATTACATGCCCCTGTTAAACAAGGAATGAAAAATTGGGCCTTAGCCACTGGTGCTGGTGCCACGACACTGCAACCTCAACCAGATACTCTAGTTGGAGTGCAGGAATGAGCCTTGCTGCAAAGCATTGCATCAAAAATTTAAATTACATGTCCCTGTTAAACAGGGGCTGAAAAATTGGGCCTTAGGCACTGGTGCTGGTGCCATGACACTGCAACCTCTACCAAATACTCTAGTTGGAGTGCAGGAATGAGCCCTGCTGCAAAGCATTGCATCAAAAATTGTAATTATATGCCCCTGTTAAACAGGGGCTGAAAAAATGGGCCTTAGGCACTGGTGCTGGTGCCACGACACTGCAACCTCTCCCAGACACTCTAGTTGGAGTACAGGAATGAGCCCTGCTGCAAAGCAATATATCAAAAATTGTAATTACATGCCCTAGTTAAACATGGGATGAAATATTGGGCCTTAGCCACTGGTGCTGGTGCCACGACACTGCAACCGGTCCCAGATACTCTAGTTGGAGTGCAGGAATGAGCCCTGCTGCAAATCATTGCATCAAAAATTGAAATTACATGCCCCTGTTAAACAGGGGCTGCAAAATTGGGCCTTAGGCACTGGTGCTGGTGTCATGACACTGCAATGTCTCCCAGATACTTTAGTTGGCGTGCAGGAATGAGCCCTGCTGAAAAGCATTGCATCAAAAATTGTAATTACATGTAGTGATGAACGAACTTCCGATGGGATGTTTTGCGAACGCGGACCGCGATCGTGGCCGACAGTTCACGAACCGTAACGTTCGCGGTGGGCCCCATTGACTTCAATGGGAGGCGAACTTTGCAAACCTACAGGTCAAATTTGCAGCCACAAAATAATTACAAGCTGTGCAAACATAGTCCCACCACATGGCCAATGACATAACACATGTATGAGGTGAATCTGGGATCGACAACTACAAGCATTCTTTTTTTATATGTGAAATTGTTGTGACAATTCAGGACTGTGGAGCGCATGAAGGCAATGGAGGAGAGGGAAGGTCAGGGTAGGCAAAAAAGAGGGTGCAGGAGATGATCACCAGCAGTGTGACATACAGCAATGACACCTGCACCGTGATAGAGTTATCTGACACCAGCACCGTGATAGAGAGCACTGACATCAGCAGTGTGACATACAGCAATGACACCTGCACCATGATAAAGTGATCTGACACCAGCACCGTGATAGAGAGCACTGACATCAGCAGCGTGACATAAAGCACTGACACCAGCACCGTGATATACAGCAATGACACCAGCACCGTGATATACAGCACTGACACCATCACCGTGATATACAGCACTGACACCTGCACCGTAAGCAGCCCCAGGAGGAAGTCAGCATAGCACAGGGATGGTGGGAGCCCCTCATAATATGCACAGCAGAGGTACAGCCCCAGGAGGAAGTCAGCACAGCACATGGATGGTGGGAGCCACTCATAATGAGCATAGCACAGGGATGGTGGGAGCCCCTCATAATATGCACAGCAGAGGTACAGCCCCAGGAGGAAGTCAGCACAGCAGAGGGATGGTGGGAGCCCCTCATAATAAGCAGCCCTAGGAGGATGTCAGCATACCACAGGGATGGTGGGAGCCCCTCATAATAAGCAGCCCCAGGAGGAATTCAGCACAGCACAGGGACGGTGGGAGCCCCTCATAATGAGCATAGCACAGGGATGGTGGGAGCCCCTCATAATATGCACAGCAGAGGTACAGCCCCAGGAGGAAGTCAGCACAGCACAGGGATGGTGGGAGCCCCTCATAATAAGCAGTCCCAGGAGGAAGTCAGCACAGCACAGGGATGGTGGGAGCCCCTCATAATAAGCAGCCCCAAGAGGAAGTCAGCACAGCACAGGGATGGTGGGAGCCCCTCATAATAAGCAGCCCCAGCAGAAATATGACACCGCTGAACCTCTTCAAACAGGAGGGTACGGGCATATACTACGGTGTGCTGTTTTTGGACAAGGAAGTGAGCCAAATGAAGAAAGAAGGTCTGTGTGCTCGATTAAAAAAATCGTTTATAGACATATACATGGTCTACTGAATTCCTCCGAGATCCATGCCTAATTTATTTTTAGAAATGTGAGGTAGTTAACACTGTCGTGAGCTAGGCGAGTACGCTTATCGGTCACGATCCCCCCTGCTGCGCTGAATGTCCTTTCGAACAGGACACTGGACGAAGGGCAAGCCAACAGTTCGATTGCAAATTGGTCAAGCTCTGGGCAGAGGTCAAGTCTGCCCACCCAGTTGTCAAGGGGTTCATCACTCCTCAGAGCGGCCGTTAACCCGATGTAGTCGGACACCTGACAGTCTAGGCGTTCCCTGATGCTTGATCTGGATGACACCTGTCGATGGGTCGGCTGAAAGAATGACCTCATATCCGAAGTCACCAACACATCTTCAAATCGGCCTCTTCTTGCAGGCGCTGTTGGATTGGTACCCGCAACTCCTTCTCTGGGAGTGGTAATAGCTCTTCTGCCAACGCACGCAAAAGCAGAATGCAGCATTTCTCGAAGCAACGCCTGGAAGTGCTCCATTCTGACAGCCCTCTGTGACGGCGGTAACATTTCCGCCATTTTGTGTTTGTACCAGGGGTCTAAGTACGTTGCCACCCAGTACTGGTCATTGACCCTTATGCTTTTTATACGGGGGTCCCTATTAAAACACTGGAGCATGAAGGCCCCCATTTGCACTAAACTGGAAGCGGTGTGGTGGCCTGGCTCCTGCTCATCATCCAGGATAATGTCGTCCTCTTCATTCTCCTCTCCCCATCCACGCACAACAACAGGGATCCCAGAAAGGTTTAGAGCATGCTCTTCTTGCTCCTCCTCATCCGCCCCGGCACCATCCTCCTCTGACTCCTCTTCAGACTCCTGTTGTTGACTTGTCTCAGATAGAGTAGCCCCCCCTGGGAATTCATCCAGCATTGCGACTTCCTCATCTTCCCTCTCCTGCTCCTCCACAGCTTGATCAATGACACGGCGCAATGCACGCTCCATAAAGAAGGCATAAGGTACCATGTCACTGATGGCGCCATGGCTTGCGACTGACCAGTTTGGTGATCTTGCATGTGTCGCGCATGAGCAGCCACTGGCGCGGTGAAAAAAAACCCAGCTCCCCAGAACCTGTTCTGCCGCAGAGTTCATACAGGTAGACGTTAACTGCACGTTTCTGCTGGAGCAGCCTATCAAGCATATAGAAAGTTGAGTTCCATTGCGTCGGGCAATCGCAAATAAGACGTCTGACCGGCAGATTGTGTCGCCGCTGAATGTCAGCAAGGCGAGCCATGGCCGTGTAAGATCTTCTGAAATGGGCTGAGATTTTCCTTGCCTGCAGCAAAATGTCCTGGACCCCAGGGTTTTTGACAACGAATCGCTGCACGACCAAGTTTAAGAAGTGTGCCATGCATGGCACGTGCGTAATTTTGCCCTGTTTCAATGCGCTAAGCAGATTGGCACCGTTGTCACACACCACTTTACCAACTGTCAAATTGAGCAGTGTTAGCCACTGATCTGCCTGTGAACGCAAAGCTGAAAGGAGTGCCGGGCCAGTGTGGCTCTTGGCTTCCAGGCACAACAGACGCAGCACGGCATGGCAACGTCTCACCTGGCATGTCGAATAGGTTCTGGGGAGCTTGGGCGGCGCAGCGGAAGAGACGCTAGCAGCGGAAAAGGAGGAGTCAGCCGAGGAGGAGAGGGAGGAGGATGGAGTAAGAGGAGGAGGAGAAGAAGAGCCAGGCCTGCATGCAATCCGTGGCGGTAAAACCAAATCTACACCGGTGCCACGGGTTACATGCTTGACGGCCGTCAGAAGGTTCACCCAGTGGGCAGTAAAAGTGATACCTTCCCTGCCCGTGTTTGCTAGACCACGTGTCTGTGGTCAGATGTATCTTGGCACCGACACTGTGTGCCAGAGATACATTCACTTGCGCTGAACATGGCCATATAGCTCTGGGATGCCCTTCTCTGAGAAATACTTCCTTCCTGGGACCTTCCATTGTGGTGTTCCAATGGCCACAAATTTTCGAAAGGCCTCACAGTCCACCAGTTTATATGGCAGTAGTTGGTGGGCTATCAGTTCTGACAAGCCAGCCGTCAACCGTTGGGCAAGAGGGTTATCCGGCGTCATAATTTTTTTACGCTCGAACATTAGGCCCACGGAAGCCTGCCTTTTTGCAGAAAAACGTGAGCTTGGTGTGATGGAAGGTGGAGTGGAGGACAATTGTGAGGAGAGAGGAGAAGGAGAAGTAGAAGACGAGGCTGGACGGTGAGAGCCTGGAGTGGGGCTTTGTGTGTTACGTTGCTCCCACTGGGCTCGGTGATGGCTGCTCATGTGCCTTCTTAAGGCGGCCGTCCCTAGGTGAGTGTTGGGCTTACCGCGACTAATGCGTTGACTGCAAAGATTGCAGATGGGAACGCTATTGTCAGCAGCGGACACGTTAAAAAAAGCCCACACTGCGGAGCCATGTGCCGGCATCCTGGGAGCGCCAGATGTGACCGTACATGGTCGATGACTCGCTCCTGATACATTAGCAGTCTGATTTGTCCCTCCTGTGCAATGTAAGTTATTCCTGCTTCTCCTCCCTATCTGCTGGTCCATATCTCCCTCTGAACTCCCCTCCTCTTCCTCTCTTGTGGGCACCCACGTGACATCACTAGACACGTCATCATCGACGTCACCTTCCCCACCGCTATAAGTAGAGATCTCGGAGTAGGCAGCAACACTGGGGACCAACCTCCTCCTTGGGCTGATCTGGGTACTGTCGTCAGACTGCTGAGTGGCGGTTGTTGCTACCTCCTCTTCCTGATCCAATGCCAAGAGTGGCTGCGCATCAGAAATGTCTTGATATGGATCGTAAAATAATTCCTGTGACTCAAGCGGAAGGTATGTGGTGGTGGTGGTGGTGGTGGTGTTGGTGGTAGTGTCTTTGGGGGTGCACATAGCAGAGAGTGAAGAAGTGGGTGCAGATTGAGAGGATGAGGAGGGTGCAGAAGATTAATGCTGAGTGAGCCACTCAACCAAGTCTGGTGCGTCCTTTAAAGTAATTGAACGCACCTTCTGCAACTTCCCTCTTTGGCTCAAGCCTGTTGATCCTGCCCTACCCCTACCACCCCTGCGGAAGGGCCTGCCTCTTCCTCTGCCTGTCATTTTTTAAATGACCCTGTGACAAAACTCTCAGTCCCTATACTGATAAAGGACTGCTGCAGTATAGGGCAGCAGTCAGCAGCAGTGCACCTCAACCCTATATATTGTGGACCTATAGTGGTAGTGCACCTCAACCCTATATATTGTGGACCTATACCAGTCCTTAAGGAATAGCAGACTGTACCTCACTCAACCCTATGTACTGTAGTACCCTATACCTTACCAGTCCTTATAAGGACCTTTGTGGAACTAGTAGGTTGTGAATGATTAGCAGACTGTACCTCAGTCCCTATACTGATAAAGGACTGCTGCAGCAGAAGGGCAGCAGTCAGCAGTAGTGCACCTCAACCATATATATTGTGGACCTATACCAGTCCTTAAGGAATAGCAGACTGTACCTCACTCAACCCTATGTACTGTAGTACCCTATACCTTACCAGTCCTTATAAGGACCTTTGTGGAACTAGTAGGTTGTGAATGATTAGCAGACTGCACCTCAGTCCCTATACTGATAAAGGACTGCTGCAGTATAGGGCAGCAGTCAGCAGTAGTGCACCTCAACCCTATATATTGTGGACCTATACTAGTCCTTAAGGAATAGCAGACTGTACCTCACTCAACCCTATGTACTGTAGTACCCTATACCTTACCAGTCCTTATAAGGACCTTTGTGGAACTAGTAGGTTGTGAATGATTAGCAGACTGTACCTCAGTCCCTATACTGATAAAGGACTGCTGCAGCAGAAGGGCAGCAGTCAGCAGTAGTGCACCTCAACCATATATATTGTGGACCTATACCAGTCCTTAAGGAATAGCAGACTGTACCTCACTCAACCCTATGTACTGTAGTACCCCTTACCAGCAGGGGTCAAGTCCTGGGAAAAAAAGTGTGGGAACTCCCACCCAAGATCCACTCCCCCCACCAAAAAAATAAAAATGATACGCTCATATGCACGAACGCTTCAAAAGTGTTATTTTTCATCCAATTTTCATATTGTGTGTATGAAGCTTAACTGTTAATACATAAAAAACAAAACAATCCTCAATAAATATAAATACGGTAATTCTCTGAATAATCAGCATTCATTCCATTGTGCTTCCATGCAAATGTGAACATCATGTTCTGATCTTTATTGGGGATGTTATTTTGTATATAGAGTGTTTATGTGGTGAATTTACACTTTTCATTGAACAGAGTTTGGATAACACAGGGTTAAACGGAAAGGTCATAAATGAACTGCACATTATCTGGACAGAATGCTTGGGGAGATAGTGATGTGTTCCTGCTTAGGAGATGTATGTTAGCTTGGGGGGGCTGCAAACTCTGCAGGGGCTCCAACACACACTCGCTGTTATTCCAACCCTTCACATATTTCCACATAAACTTCCCTCCTGGCATTAAACTTTGCCAGGTATTGTGCCCAGCTTACCACCCCAAACTGATGTTCCTCCCTCAGCTCACCTCTCTCCCTGCATGTCCTGTGAGCAGAATAGCTGTGCTCCTCCTCTGGGTTCTCTCATCATATGGCACTGAAGATAGAGGAGGGGGGGATTCAGCAGGACACACAGAGCAAGTATGCAGGAGACTGGTGGGGTGGAGGGGAGATGAGGAGACAGAAAATCAGGAGGGGCCGGCGGGGAGGAGCACCACGAGAGGTCTGACTAAATACAATCTCTTAGCAGCAGGGACCTGATCTACCCGTCAGCTAGCTGTGATTGACAGGTAGATCGAAGAGGAAGCTGTCATGGGGCCCTCTACTGGCAATTCCTGAATGGTCAGGTGTGCGGCACTTACTATTGTGAGCTGTGTCGGCAGCTGTTGGTGTAGCACCTCCCACACACCTCGCATACTTTAAAGTCTTGCAGGACACGGCTGCTAATGGGAACTGAGTTCCTGCTGTAGAAAAAGTACAGGAACTCCGTTCCCATGCGTTCCCCGCAGGACTTGAGCCCTGCTTACCAGTCCTTATAAGGACCTTTGTGGAACTAGTAGGTTGTGAATGATTAGCAGACTGCACCTCAGTCCCTATACTGATAAAGGACTGCTGCAGTATAGGGCAGCAGTCAGCAGTAGTGCACCTCAACCCTATATATTGTGGACCTATACTAGTCCTTAAGGAATAGTAGACTGTACCTCACTCAACCCTATGTACTGTAGTACCCTATACCTTACCAGTCCTTATAAGGACCTTTGTGGAACTAGTAGGTTGTGAATGATTAGCAGACTGTACCTCAGTCCCTATACTGATAAAGGACTGCTGCAGCAGAAGGGCAGCAGTCAGCAGTAGTGCACCTCAACCATATATATTGTGGACCTATACCAGTCCTTAAGGAATAGCAGACTGTACCTCACTCAACCCTATGTACTGTAGTACCCTATACCTTACCAGTCCTTATAAGGACCTTTGTGGAACTAGTAGGTTGTGAATGATTAGCAGACTGTACCTCAGTCCCTATACTGATAAAGGACTGCTGCAGCAGAAGGGCAGCAGTAGTGCACCTCAACCCTATATATTGTGGACCTATACCAGTCCTTAAGGAATAGCAGACTATACCTCACTCAACCCTATGTACTGTAGTACCCTATACCTTACCAGTCCTTATAAGGACCTTTGTGGAACTAGTAGGTTGTGAATGATTAGCAGACTGCACCTCAGTCCCTATACTCATAAAGGACTGCTGCAGCATAGGGCAGCAGTCAGCAGTAGTGCACCTCAACCCTATATATTGTGGACCTATACCAGTCCTTAAGCAATAGCAGACTGTACCTCACTCAACCCTATGTACTGTAGTACCCTATACCTTACCAGTCCTTGTAAGGACATTTGTGGAACTAGTAGGTTGTGAATGATTAGCAGACTGTACCTCAGTCCCTATACTGATAAAGGACTGCTGCAGCAGAAGGGCAGCAGTCAGCAGTAGTGCACCTCAACCCTATGTATTGTGGACCTATACCAGTCCTTAAGGAATAGCAGACTGTACCTCACTCAACTCTATGTACTGTAGTACCCTATACCTTACCAGTCCTTATAAGGACCTTTGTGGAACAAGTAGGTTGTGAATGATTAGCAGACTGTACCTCAGTCCCTATACTCATAAAGGACTACTGCAGCAGAAGGGCAGCAGTCAAGTATAATATTCTTTCTATATTTGGAAGAAAGAATATTATACGTGTACAAGCCTTTTACCATACCAGTCCTGAAAAGAACCTTTGTGGACCTAATAGTAACAGCTACTGATTAAACTGACTGTCCCTCACTGCCACACACTGCTTCCTGCCTGTCCCTATTTAAACTGACAAAACACAGGCTGCTGGAACAATAACTTGAATAGCACTCAAAACTATATCCTGTACTACTTTACCATACCAGTCCTGAAAAGGACTTTTGTGGACCTAATAGTAACAGCTAATGATTAAACTGACTGTCCCTGCTGCACACAGCATCCTGTCCCTCTCTCTACACTGACAAAAGACAGGCTGCTGCAACAATCACTAGCACAGCAGTGCCTCAAACCTATTTCCTGAACTACACCTAACACCTATACCATACCAGTCCTTAAAAGAACTTTTGTGGACCTAATAGCTAGCGATTTGGGTCACTGCAGTCTCTCCCTGCTCCACACAGCAAACTCTCACTATAGTGACATACGAAAGAATGTAAAATGGCCACCAGATCGGGTCTATTTATAAGTTAGGGGAATGTCCAAGTGTCCATGTGCTGTAATGTCTCAATTGGCTGTCCTGTACCTCATGATGGATGTGTCATCATAGGTCAAAGTTCTTTTACACAGTAAACACAGAAGTCCGCCGGGCGAACGGCGGCAATAGTCCGCCGATCGGGCGGACGGCGAACAGCCGAAATTTGCCGCGAAACGACCGCCGGGCGAACCGTTCGGCCATCCCTAATTACATGCCTCTGTTATACAAGGGCTGAAAAATTGGGCCTTAGCCACTGGTGGCGTCACCCAGAACTAAAAATGTTCTTCCAAGCTATCAGCAGAATCATTAAGGAGAAAGAATTGTCAGTCAACATAACAGGACAGTCACTCAGCATCAGCATAGGCAGTCTTGAAGGGATGTGACATTTCAAAAAAAATATTCAGTTACATCAGCTTCAGGTGCTTGGTAGCTGGTGGTGATCCAAGACTGATTCATCTTTATGAAGGTCAGTCGATCAACCGAGTCGGTGGACAGGCGCACCCTGTGATCAATTATAAAGCCTCCAGCAGCACTGAAGGTGCGTTCCGAAAGAATGCTGGATGCAGAACAGGCCAGTAGCTCAATTGCATACTGTGGAAGCTCTGGCCAGTGATCCATCCTCAAGACCCAGTAAGCCAGAGGATTTTCAGTGGGAAAAGTGTCCAAGTCTGACCTTGCCCCTAGGTATTCCTGCACCATGTAAATCAGACACTGGCGATGGTTGCTGGAACCGATCATACCTTGGGGCTGCTGACTTAAAAATTGCCTGAACACATCGGTCAGAGGGCCACCGTCTCCACCGCTCCTTCTGTGACTGTCCGAAGCCTCAGCAACACGTTGTCCAGGACCAGGAGTTTGGAACCTCCCAATCTCTGGGAATGCATTGCACAGACTTTCTTCAAGGCCTCCTGGAGATGACTCACCCTCTGCTCCCTCTGCGATGGCAAGATTAGGTCAAGGAGAGTGGCCAGCCAGTAATGGTCCCTCTCCTTGATCCGAAGAATACGATTATCCTTCCACAGGCTTTGCAGGATCAGGGAGGCCATGCAGCGTAGGTTAGCTGAGGCATTCGGTCTGGAGTTCTCTGGGTCACTAAGGACAACATGATCCGCAGCCACCTCCTCCCAGCCATGTACAAGTCCACGTGTTTCTTGGGACTGTAAATCATCCCTAAAAAACTGCTGCTTCTGATGCTGAGTGCCAGGCTCCACCTCCATGCTGACACAAGCCTCCTCCTCCTCTTCCTGTGTGATGGGTGGGACAGCAGGAACACTGTCTGGATAAAGGGGCCTTGAGAGGCAAGGAAGTCCTCCTCTTCCTGCCTCTGTTCTGCCTCAAGTGCCCTGTCCATTATTCCACGCAGTGTATGCTCCAACAGGTGGACAAGAGGTACAGTGTCACTCATGCATGCACTATCACTGCTCACCATCCTTGTGGCCTCCTCAAATGGTGACAGGACAGTGCATGCATCTCTGATCATGCCCCACTGGCGTGGTGAAAAAAAAATCGAGCTCTCCTGACCCTGTCCTGGTGCTGTAGTCGCACAGGTACTCATTGATGGCCCTCTGCTGTGTGTGCAGCCGCTGCAGCATGGCCAACTTTGCGTTCCACCTGGTGTTCATGTCACATATAAGGCAGTTCTTGTGCAGGTTCAACTCCTTTTGGAGCTCAGCCAGCCGAGCACTGGCATTAAATGATCGGTGGAAATGCGCACAGACTTTCCTGGCCTGCCTCAGGACATCCTGTAAGCCCGGTACCTGTCCAAGAATCGCTGCACCACCAGGTTAAGGACGTGAGCCACACAGGGCACATGGGTCAGTTATCCCTGTCGGAGGGCGGAGAGGAGGTTGGTGCCATTGTCGCATTCCTGGCTTAAGCTGGCATTGTGTCAACCACCTCTTGGCCTGCCCCTGCAGAGCTGACAAAATATTTGCCCCAGTGTGGCTCCTGTCCCCCAAACAAACCAGCGAAAGCACGGCATGGCATCTTTTTGCCTACGTACTTGCGTAGCCCCTTGAATGCCTACGGAGCACCGCTGGACAAAGCACTTGAAGAGGCCATGGAGATAGAAGAAGAGGGGGGGAGGAGAGAGGTGTGTCACAACCAGTATTAGCATTTTGGAGGCGTGGTGGCAGAACAACCTCCAATACTACTGCACCTTGTCCTGCATCCTTCCCAGCTGCCAGAAGAGTGACCTAATGGGCCGTGAAAGATAGGTAACATCCCTGTCCATGCCTGCTGGACCATGAGTCAGTGGAAATATGCACCTTACCGCTAACCGCCCTGTCCAGCGCGGCATGGACATTGCCTTCCACATGCCGGTAGAGAGCCGGAATCGCCTTCCATGAGAAAAAGTGGCTTTTGGTGACCTGCCACTGAGGAACCACACATTGCACAAACTCAGGGGCAGGGGGCAGAGTCTACCAACTGAAAAGGCAGCAACTCAAGTGCTAGCAATTTAGCCAAGCTAGCATTCAACCGCTGGGCATGTGGATGGCTGGGAGTGAATTTCTTTCGATGGTCCAGCAGCTGGGGCAGGGAAATTGGCCTGCTACAATGGGACGTGGGTGTACTGCTAGCAGAGTGCACGCAAGTACTTGGCTGTGACACACCTAATTCTACACCTTCATTCCTCTCAGTGCAGATTTCAGAGAGGACAGACAATAGATATGCAATTGCAGTTCACTATGGTCACATATGTGAACACACAAATTGGATATGTTCAGGAATGTGGCCAGGATGAACTGGAATGGCACATCTATTGCCTTCTTCTTATATAAGTATAAAAAAGCACCTAAGGCCCTTTTCACATTGGGGCAGTGTGGGCGTCGGCGGTAAAGTGGCGCTATTTTTTAGCGTTGTTAAAACTGCCCCGCTAGCGGCCGAAAAAGGGTTAAAACCGCCAGCAGTATAGCCGCGCTGCCCCATTGATTTCAATGGGTAGGAACGGTGAATACACAGCTCCTTCACCGCCCCAAAGATGCTGCTAGCAGGACTTTTTTTTACCGTCCTGCTAGTGCACTGCTCCGGTGTGAAAGCCCTCCGGCTTTCACGCTGGGGTGAAAGGAGATGCTTTTTTCAGATGTTATACAGGCGCCTGAAAAACGCCTCAATGTGAAAGGGGCCTATGCATAGGAGTATGAGTATAGTATTTTCAGCATGTCACAAATACATGATGGCACACTCTGATCCCTAGTGGATATTGTATGGATACTGCACACAAAAATAAATATATATTTAAAAAAAAACATGGGACAAGAAGTCTCTTGTCTGCTTCCACGAACACCGGTCCAATGAGCTCTTTCCATGTCTTCATGTACTGGGTCCTCAAACTCAAATCCATCCCGTTGCCTTACAAAGTTATGCAAGGCACATGCAGCAAAGACCGCATTTTGCATGTTTAGAACAATGGGAGTGTGCAGTACCCGCCATTTGTTAGCCAATATGCCAAATGCACATTTGACAACACGACATGCTCATGTTAGCCGATAATTAACCACTTGAGACCCGCGCTATAGCCGAATGATGGCTACAGCGTGGATCTCCTTTTCCGGGACTACGTCTATTGAGGTAGTCCCGTGCACGAGCGGCCTGCGTGCCCCCTGAGGGGGACTCGCCTGATCACCGATCAGAGCAAGGGGTCGATCCCGACCCCTTATCACGTGATCAGCTGTCAGCCAATGACAGCTGATCATGTGATATAACGGAGCCAGTAATCGGCTATTATTCCTCCTCACGCTGACAGCGCGAGGAGAAAAAAAAAGAGCCGATCACCGGTGGCCGTGAACGGGACATCAGTCCCGATCACGGCCAGACCTGCCAGTGCCCACCTGCCCCCTCATCAATAAAGATGATTTAAAAATAAGTGCCCCCCCGTCAGTGCCACCCAGCAGTGCCCATAGTGCCACCCAGCAGTGCCCACAGTGCCACCCAGCAGTGCCACCCAGCAGTGCCCACAGTGCCACCCAGCAGTGCCCACAATCTGCCTCAACAAAGGTGCTGCACCCCAGTGCCACATATCCATGCCCATCAGTGTCATCTACCAGTGCCCATCAGTGCCCAGCAGTGCCGCCCATCAGTGCCCAACAGTGCCACCTATCAGAGCCACCTATCAGTGCCACCTATCAGTGCCCATCAGTCCCATCTATCAGTGGTATCTATCAGTGCCCCTTAGTGCCACCCATCCGTGCCACCCATCTGTGCCACCCATCCGTGCCATCTTATCTGTGCCCATCTTTGCCCATCAGTGCCGCCTTATCTGTGCCCATCGGTGCCGCCTTATCTGTGCCTATTAGTGTCGCCTTAACTATGCCTATCAGTGCCCACCAATGTAGCCTATCAGTGCCCACCAATGCAGCCTATCAGTGCCCACCAGTGCAGCCTATCAGTGCCGCCTCATCAGCGCACTTCAATGAAGGAGAAAAATTACCTGTTTGCAAAATTTTATAATAAACTATTAAACATGATTTTTTTTTTGGTTTGTTTAGCAAAAAATAAAACTCCGGGGTGCATGCGCGGCGCGCACGAGATAGGATGCACAGGCTGAGAGCTCCGTGAAGCACGGAGACTAAAAGCACTTCCCCGGGGCTTGCAGTACAGATTTTAGGCCCGATTTCACTCCGCACCCCCGGCGGAACGCTCAGCGCATGCCCGGACCCAAACACCGCCGTAGCACACCGGCTCAGAAATCCCTGACGACCTATCTGCTACGGGCGCGGGAACAGAGCGGGATGGCTCAAGATGGCGCCCAAACGAAGCAGGCACAGACTCCTCCACGGGCTGCGGCGATCTCCCCAGCACACTCCCTGGTGGAAAGTGAGTACTCTTTACACCTGACTAAAGCTGATCTTGATGAGAGCCTTACACTGATGTATGACAAGCTGGCACAGAAATTTCAGTCGGAGCTGCACAAGTCTACCAATACTCTCTCCTTGGAGATTGCGGCCCTAGGTTCCCGAACAGATTTGCTGGAGACTAAGCACGACGAACTTTCTTTGGCCTGCTCGGACCTTCGTAAAGACCACAAAGTTTTGTCAGAAACGGTTTCCCAGCTCCAAGCGCACATTGAAGATTTGGACAATAGGAACAGACGCAACAATCTTAGGGTACGAGGGGTCCCCGAGTCAGTGACGGATCTTTTGCCTACGGTCCAAAAGCTGTTCCACATGTTGCTCCCTGAGGCTCCGCTTACGGCCTTCGCCTGTGACAGGATCCACAGGGCCCTGCGCCCCCCCCCCACCCCCGAGAAGCCCCCGAGAGACATAGTTCTGTGTCTAAAGGACTTCCTGGTAAAAGAGAATGTGCTGCGGGCTTCGAGAAACACCCCAAATTTGCGTCTAGAGAATGCACCCATACAAATCTACCCAGATATCTCTCCTACCACGTTGGATAAACGTAGAAGAATGAAAGAGGTCACTACAGTGCTACAGTCTGCAAGGATCCGCTACAGATGGGGATTCCCATTTAAGTTGTAAGTCCCGCATAGCGGCACGACTTACACTGTGCTTACTCCCACCGAGGGAAAGGAGCTTCTGGTCAAGCTGGGCCTTTTAGACGCCGCCGCCTTAACACGACTGCCATCAACTCCACGCCACTCCGCCATCTGGGCCAACCCTCCCCCCAGAAGGGACCGCCAAACCTGAAAACTTGTTCGACCCTTGGTGGCTCTCTACATAGTCTCTCCCGACATGCTAGACAACGCAGAAAGTCTCCGGCTTGGAAGTCGTTTCTCCGCTCCGCACACTGGCCTGCCCCCCTGACTCCATACTCGTTGAGCCCGGCGGGCTCCCCCAGGACTCTACGCTGCCCAGGATGCTAGACCGCTGGCAGGTATTATCGCCTGGATCCTTAATTGAAAGGATACGCTGCTGGACTCGCGGGGTTGGAGGTTTGGACCATTTGGTCCAGGTTATTTTTTTTCTTTGGGTAGAGGGGAGCCTTTCTCCCCCCACCCCCCAAGACTGTATAGTGTCGCTTTTAGGCACATTTTTCAGGTTGCTAAAGAACTTTCACTTACTGTTCTCTATGAGTTTATGTTTTTGTTTTATTTTTTTCTCTACTGCCTTGATGCCATTTTTTTTTTTACTTTACTACTCATGCTGCTAATTTTGCACTGTTAGTGATTGTTAGCGATGGTGCTGCTGCTCTCCGCTCTGTTAATGATGCTGTCTTCTCTAGTGTTATATTGCTGATGTTGTATGTGGGCGCCCCTCTTGGACTGAGCTCCCCTCATCCTGTAAACTTCTTTCAGTGGATGACTCATGGGTCTTAAAATTATAACTCACAATGTCAAGGGATTTAATTCCCCACAAAAAAGGAGGAAGGCCTTTAGGTCTTATAAGTCCTTAGGGGCGGAGATCCTCCTCTTACAGGAGACTCATTTCTCCACTAATAACCATCCCTCCTATTTTGACAAATCCTACAAACAATGTTTTTACTCGACTTATGAGTCCAGGAACAGAGGGGCGGCCATATTTATAAAAAACACAGTATTGTTCCAGGTTCAACAGTCTTATATCGACCCATTTAGTAGGTTTGTTATAGTTCAGGGCTCTATACAGGGCAAGTCCCTGACCCTGGCCTCTGTGTATGCCCCTAACTCTGCACAGGCTACCTTTTTCAAGAGCTTTTTCCAAGTTCTGGAAAAATTTCACTCCTCTCACATGTTCATAGGAGGGGATTTCAACCTGGTGGCTCATTCGAAGCTAGATAGGTCGAGTGATAGCCAGGCCAGTAACGCATTTCCCAGATCTCTCCTGACCTCACTGAAAGACCAACAGCTCTCTGACGTATGGAGGGCGCATAATATAGGCTCCAGGGAATACACGTTTTTCTCCCACCCCCACGACACATACTCGCGTTTGGACTACCTATTCTGCACCCCCATTTTGCTTGCGAACTCTACCTCCTCTAACATACATATTTGCCCATGGTCGGACCATCACATTGTTTCCTGCGATCTCTCTAGTATAGGCCTTCCATATGCTGACCGGTCCTGGCGTATTAATGACTCCCTCCTTACGGACCCTGTGGTGCGCGAGCAATTGGCCGAACGCCTCGCGGAATACTTTAGACTAAACGACATTGAGGACATTGCCCCTACTACCCTCTGGACGGCCCATAAGGCGGTTATGAGGGGACACCTGATAGAGATCTCCACGACCAGAAAAAGACAGAAAGCACTTGAAGCCCGACAGCTCACCTTAGACCTCCATAAACTTTACCATCAACATAGCCATTCTCCATCCCAGGATGTGTTAAACCAGATTAATGACAGGCGGAGGACCCTGGACACTATTTTGTCAGAACACGCTGAAAAATCCCTTAGATGGGCCAAAGCACGGTTCCTTTTAAACAACAATTTTGCCTCTACGTTCTTTGCTAGGAAGCTCAAGCAGCACTCCCAGCCCACCCATGTATACAAATTGAGGAACAGGGATGGTAATCTCACCTCCCACCCCAGGGAGGTATTGCAAATTTTCACCTCTTTCTACCAACAGGTGTATGCGGCTCCTAGTTCCCCTCCCCGAGTCCCCCCACAGTCCTGGTTAGACCCCCTACGGCTTCCTTGCCTATCCCCTGAACAACTACTGACCCTTAATGCCCCTTGCACGACGGAAGAGGTGGCCTCGGTCATCTCTTCCCTCAAGCCTGCTAAAACCCCTGGCCCCGACGGTTTTTCGGCGACCTACTATAAGAAATTTGCGGACTCCCTACTCCCTAAACTGACCAAGCTCTATAACTTTATCTTAAGGGGGCGGCATTTTCCAGAGGAGATGCTCCTAGCTAGCCTGTCACTCATCCCGAAGCCAGGGAAAAACCTCACCCAACCTCAAAATTTTAGACCTATCTCCATTATCAACAACGATCTAAAAAATTTTGGGAGAATTTTAGCAGACCGCCTAGCCTTGATCATCACCTCCCTTGTCTCTCCGGAACAAACGGGCTTTATACCCTCGAGACAAATTACTGACAATATCCGTTTGGCCTCCAATATCATCCAAGATGCGGATGCTGGCTCCCGTGGGGTCCTGATGCTGAGTCTGGATATAAATAAAGCCTTTGACAGCGTCCTCTGGCCATACTTGGAGGCTGTCTTGACTAAGTTTGGCTTTCAGGGGGAGTTTGTTCATGGCTTTCGGGCCCTGTACCATCACCCCCACACGAGCATTAGGATCCCGGGTGCTAGTTCTGCGTATTTCCGCTTGGGTCGGGGCACGAGGCAAGGGTGTCCCCTCTCTCCCCTTTTATTTGCCCTGGCCATGGAACCCCTGACGAGATCCATTTTGGATAACCCTAACATTCGGGGCTATATGAAAGGGGACCAGGAATTTAAGGTCAGTCTATACGCTGATGATGTTCTTTTGTTCTTATCCGACCCCCTTATCTCCCTACCCAATCTATTCGCCTCCCTATCCTCATTTCACAGTGCCTCTGGATTAGGGGTAAATGTTCGGCCATGCCTATTCACCTCCCCTCTCCCCTTTTAGAATCCCTTAAGGACTCCTACAAATTTTCGTGGAACCATAACTCTCTCCAATATTTAGGTATTAAGCTTACCCCGACACTCAAGCAGCTGTACTCCCTTAACTACCCGCAGGCCTTCTCTTCCATTAAGTCCCTCCTTAACCAATGGTCCACCTATCATATTTCATTTTTAGGGCGCATCCAATCGGTAAAAATGTCCATTCTCCCAAAACTTCTATTTTTGTTTCGTTCCCTACCGATATATGTCCCCCGCTCCACCCTACAAGAAGTCCAGGCACACTTACTTTCTTTTATCTGGCAAAAGAAAAAGCCCCGACTGAATCGTTCGCTATTATATAGAGCCAGACACTTGGGTGGTCTGGGGTGTCCGGACCTATGGAAATATTTCTTGGCCTCGCGACTGATACAGACGGCGCAGTGGCATATGGATCCATCCTCAATACCGTGGTTGCGCTTCGAGGGTGTCTCAATTGCCCCATATTACCTCCCAGGGATACTATGGTCCAACTCTATTTCCCATAAAGAAATCTCCCCACTGAAGGGCATAGTGGGTCAGGCTCTCTACCTTTGGGCCCTGTATGGGCAGAAATTTCAACTTGGATCCAGGGTCCCCCTCTTGTCTTCATTTATAGGGGAGCCTAGGTTCCCCCCAGCCTTCCGTTCAGAAACATCCTTTAGTAGGTGGACTGCACGTGGCCTTACGCGACTAGACTCCTTACTACAGAACTCTAATTTCTGCTCCTTTGCATATTTACAACAAACACACGATCTAGATAGGTCAGCCCACTATCAGTTTCTCCAGATAAGACACTTTTACTCCACTTTGTTCCAGGAACTAAGAGGGGCTGGGAAGACGCCGTTTGAGGGATTATGTGGGGAGGCAGCCAGGGATAGGGGCACCATCTCAGCTCTATACAGATACCTTAATGAGTACAAGGTGGCCCCTAAGTCCGTGGCAATGTTGGGCTGGGAGGCGGAGGTGGCTCAGGTATTTTCTGTAGAAGACTGGGAGGTTATGGTTGACAATATTCACAAATGTACTCGCTCTGTTTCCACCAAGGAATCGGCCCTTAAGCTTCATACCAGGTGGTATTATTCCCCTGACCGTCTGCATAGGATGTTTCCTCTTGTGTCGGCCTCCTGTTTTAGGGGATGTCAGAGTAGAGGCACGCTCCTTCACACTTTTTGGGAGTGTAAAGCCTTGGAACATATCTGGGCCAAGACCTCAGTTTTGGTTGAGAGGATCACTGGCACCTCTATTACGCTTTCGTACCAGATGTGTGTTCTCTATGCTGATATCCCAGGAGTCCCCCGTCCACAACAGAGGCTGATCCATACTCTCTTTAGCGCCATTCAGTGGGCGGTAGCGCTGAATTGGAAGAGCCCCTTGGTGCCATGGTCACAGGTTATTCTCCGCATGGAGTCCATTAGACTAATGGAGCGCATTCACCATACTCTCTTAGACTCCATGCCAGTATTTGATGGGAAGTGGAGTGGATGGGCGGCCCTCCTCCTTACATCCAGGCTAGAGGACCCATGACCCACACGGGCGATGGGTTTCGAGGCTATATCATATGCAAGGAGGGTCCCCTCCCGCACTGGAGGAAGGGCTGGCATAACGTTGGTTTTGGAGCCTACGGAACACAGCTAACATCATGGCTTGGTTGAACTACTGATCTAGTGCATCGAAGGCATTCTATTATTCTTCTTCTTTTTTTTTTCTCTCTTTTTTTGGGTTTTCTTTTTCTTTGTTTATTTTAATGTTGGTTATTCTATGACCCTATTTGTTCCCGGAGATGCCTCATGGAGGTCTCTTTGGTGACGCCTCTGTGCCACATCTGGCCTGTAGTATTGTTTTTGAAATAACACTTTCCTGCTTGTTGGATAGGTAAACTTGGGTGTTCTTTGTCCATTCTGTTGGGACACCAACTACAGTATAACTATTGACCTTGTATCCATTAATGCTATTTTTGTAACTGGTATTCTCTGTAACAAATTGCCTGTACTTCCATAATAAAATCGTTTGAAAACAAAAAAAATATAAAACTCCCAGCTGTAATTAAATACCACCAAAAGAAAGCTCTATTTGTGGGAAAAAACTGATAAAAATTTCATTTGGGTACAGTGTTGTATGCCCGCGCAATTGTCATTCAAAGTGCATCAGCGCTGAAAGCTGAAAATTGGCCTGGGACTGAGGGGGGTTTAAGTGCCCAGTAAGCAAGTGGTTAAACACACTCCTCCGTACAGTTAGATTGTGCCCCGAGTAAGGCCGTAGAAGATGCTCACTCAGAGCAAAGGCCTCATCTCCCAAAAAAACACTGGGTAGGGGAGGGCCATTTGTGCTAGGGAGTGGACTGTTTGTCGGAAGGTCCAGACAATTGGTATGCAGCAGGTGTCCAAATGAAGAATTGTCAAAAATAGCAGAGTCAGCGCTGCTGCCATACAAATATCCAATATCTATGTAATGGAAGCCACTGCCATTAAAACAAAAGAAAAATATTTCTTGTAGTTAAAATACTGGCTTCCGCTACCGATGGGCTTCATGATCCGAATATGTTTCCCATCGATTGCTCCAACACAATTGGGGAAGTTGCAGCATTGCCAGAAAACTTCTGAGATCTGTGACCAATCTTCTGCTGTAGTTTTTTTAAACACAATATCCTTCAACACATCTCAAATAGCAGAGCAGGTGTCATGGACTATGTAACTTGCTGTTGCTTTTCAAATCAGAAAGGCATAGTGTAGAATTTTTATTGATTGTTCGATTGCTAGGTACCTACAAAGAAATAATTATATATATTTAATTTGTTTTTTAACAGTTAAACTGCTCAAAATGAAGTGGAAGAGTATACGTGACGCCTACACTTGACATCTAAGACTGCTCAGGGAATTTAGGAGTGGATCTGCAGCATGTGCTCCAAGAGATTATCTGCATGCAAAAGAACTGGAGTTCCTTTGGCCATTGCTGGCTTTGAGGCGGTAAGCTATCACCTGTATGAATGTCATTAACCACTTGCTTACTGGGCACTTAAACCCCCCTCCTGCCCAGACCAATTTTCAGCTTTCAGCGCTGATGCAATTTGAATGACAATTGCGCGGTCATACAACACCGTACCCAAATGAAATTTTTTTCCCACAAATAGAGCTTTCTTTTGGTGGTATTTAATTACAGCTGGGAGTTTTATTTTTTGCTAAACAAACAAAAAAAGATGCAAAATAAAAAAATAAATAAAAATCATGTTTAATAGTTTGTTATAAAATTTTGCAAACAGGTCATTTTTCTCCTTCATTGAAATGCGCTGATGAGGCAGCACTGGTGGGCACTGATAGGCTGCACTGGTGGGCACTAATAGGCATGGTTAAGGTGGCACCGATAGGCACAGATAAGGCGGTACTGATAGGCACAAATAAGGCAGCACTGATGGGCACAGATAAGGCGGCACTGATGGACAAAGATGGGCACAGATAAGATGGCACGGATGGGTGGCACAGATGGGTGGCACAGATGGGTGGCATGGATGGGCATGGATAGGTACCACTGATAGAAGGGACTGATGGGCACTGATAGGTGGCACTGATAGGTGGCTCTGATAGGTACCACTGCTGGGCACTGATGGGTGGCACTGATGGGCACTGACGGGCACTGGTAGATGACACTGATGGGCACGGATATGTGGCATATGAGGTGCAGCACCTTTGTTGAGGCAGATTTTGGGCACTGATAGGTAGCACTGTGGGCACTGATAGGTGGCACTATGGGCACTGATGGGTGGCACTATGGGCACTAATGGGTGGCACTATGGGCACTAAGGGGTGGTACTGATGGGTGGCACTTTTACTATATGTATGTTGCACTGGCAGGGGGCAGGTGGGCACTGATGACTTGGCCGTGATCGGGACTGAAGTCCTTCTCATGGCCGCCGGTGATCGGCTGACAGCGCGAGGAGGAAAATAGCCGATTACCGGCTCTGTTGTGATCACATGATCAGCTGTCATTGGCTGACAGCTGATCACGTGGTAAGGGGTCGGGATCGACCCCTTGCTTCGATCCGTGACCAGGCGAGTCTCATAGACTCGCTGATCACAGAGCATGCCGCACGCGCCCCTCAGGGGGCCCGCAGGCCGCTCGTGCACGGGACGACGTCAATAGACGTCGTCCCGGCAAAGCAGGTCCGCGCTGTAGCCATCATTCAGCTATAGCTCGGATCTCAAGTGGTTAAACAAAATGTAAAGAGAAAGTTTTAATAATTAATTTCTATTTTCAGTACTGAAAACTGCTGGGAGGACAGTACTCCAAATAATGATTTGGACATAGATGCTAGTAAGCAAGCAAGCCAAGCATCAGGTGATCACAGTCAGCAAGCAAGCCAAGCATCAGGTGATCAAGCAGGCCAAGATCTGGAGAGCCAATTGTCGACGCCAGCACGGTCTACATCTGCACCTGTGGGAGACGAGGAGTCCACACTACCCATTTCTGCTTGTGTACCTGCTAGAGCAACAAGAAGGAGGGCTCGCGAACCTGATTTTAACCACATGCTGGACATTATGGCCAGTATGTCTGAAAGAATGAACAGCAATAGGTCTCATGTGCAGGTTTCTGCAAGATGTCTGGAAGGGCTGATGGAGAAGGTACCATCAGAACTCCAGGCAGACATGTTGGCAGGTACCATCCGCTATACCATGACTTTTATTCCACCAACCTCCACATATAGGTCCTCAGAACCTCCACCACCTTATGGTCCCTATGCAAATCCCCCCACCCCATCTGCCAGCACCACATTTTTTACCCCTTCCTCGGTTGTCATCACCACATTCTGCCACCCACCTTCCTCTGCCAACACCACCACCTTCTAATTACCTTCCTCTGCCAACAGCACCACCTTCTAATTACTTTCCTCTGCCAACATCAACACCACCTTCTAATTGGCAGCATAATGAGAATCCCTCTACCTCCACCTGGTCACAATATGACCATGCAATGAATGTGGTGAATACACCTAATGAGGGAGTCAACTCCTCCCAAACATTCCATCACCTCTGAATTTTTTGTTTTGTTTCATGAGCTACGTTAGCACTATTTCTTTTTATTATATATGAGCTGTATATGTGCAAAACGAACAAACGAACAGAAATTTTTTTATTTCAGTAATATTTTATATATTAAAAAAATAAAGTTTTTGTTTGGCTTTAAAAATGTGTAATTGGTGTTTATTTTATGCATATACAAAAAATATTCATATTGGGTTCTTCATGAATCTCAGTCTTTAAAAAATAAAAAAAATAAAAAAGAAGAAAAAATTACCTCAGTGTGATGATTAGTCGTTCCACAGGGGGTATACTGTTATGGAAATATGTGTCCATTCATTGCAGCCGACTACTAAGTAAACCCAGTAACTCATCAAAGCTGTGAGCAAAAATAACAAATATGGGGTTTATGAGTGGACATTATAAGACAGGAACAATGTTAAACATCTTTTTAACCTTTTTATGGACATCCTAGTATAGTCCAAAAATGTATCCTCGTGATCACGTAGGTCACTATACATGACCCAAAATTGACCTCTCTCTTCTCAATCAGCAATTACAGGGTGGATCCAGTATCTGCGTGCCCTCTTCTTTCTCCTCTCTCTTTCATGCAGAAAATATGAGGTAACAGTGGCTACTGCCACAAAACAAGCCATCTCATCGTCACTCATCTTTGCAGAAGATAGTACAAACAGATGGAGCAGGAAGCACAATGATGAACCGGAAGTACAATATTCACCCAGGAAGCAGATGAAAAAAATCTAAAAACATAGCAACAAATGATGAAAGAGATGATAATTTTTCCTATTGGCTAAAAAAAACCTCAACAAAGTTAAAAAACGCCGAAAAACACTGTATGCAAACTCGCAAATACGCGCAACAAAACATGCGACAAAACGCCAGAAAAAACGCTACGCTCAGGTGTGAATGCAGCCTTACTGTGTGAGGATATGCTTCAAGATACTTGTACTGTATGGTGCTGGATAGTACTTTGAGTCTCCTTTGTTAGGCTAGAGAAGACATGTAAGGCCGCGTACACACGCGGGGACTGTTCGCTCAACTTTGTCCGTCAAACAGTTTCAGCAAACAGTCCGCTCAAAATTAGCATGGACGGACTTGCCCACACACGACGAACGAACAGTTTGCTGAAACCGTGCGCGATGACGTGAACGGCACGTACGACGGGACGGAAAATACAACGTCCTATACACTGCATTACAACTTTCGGCGTGTAAATCCTTTCTGAGCATGCGCAGAACTTAGTTTGACGAACAAGCCTACACACGAGGGGACTGTTCGCTGAAACCAAGTTTCAGCGGACAGTTTTTCGGAAATTCCGAAAAACCTTGTTCAGCAAACTGTTCGCTGAAACTGTCCGCTGAAAGCCCACACACGGGCGGACTGTCCGCCGAAACACTGTTCAGCAGGCAAAGTTGGGCGAACAGTCCCCGCGTGTGTACGCGGCCTAAGTGATATGTATATGCTGCCCGTCATTCCTCTTCTTGCCATCTCCTGATATCTTGGTGCCTGCCCAGGGGATTCTTTGTACATCTGGCCATATCTCCACAACCTAGAGGTCTGAATCTTTTCTGATATATGCTGCAAAAGTTTCATTATAGCATTTCTTCATTTTTTTTTTTTTTTTTTTTTTTTAGCAAAAAAGTTTTTATTGAATATTAGGTATATCACAGCAGTTTCCATTGTACAAAAACTGCACGGTTACACCAGATGAATGCCTACAACAGCACTACAACACTGCATTTCTAGGTTCAGTGCACATATACAGGTTATTTTTATGGGCATTGTAAAATTCTAGACAGCACTAGCTCCCGGGGGCTCAAACCGGGCGTGTCTAACCGTTGGGACCAAATTCTCTCAAACCTGCCTGGGCTTCCCCTGTGCTGATATATGTACTTTTCCATAATGAGAGTATTCCCCATGTGCGCTATCCAGGTGGCAGTTTTAGGTGGTAAAGTTGACTTCCACTCCATCAATATTAGCTTTCTGGCTTGAAACAGTGCTCTGGAGACTGCAATTCTGGTCAATTCCTCAGGAATCACATCCTCCAGGACCCCCAGCACGCAACATAAAGGAACTATGGGGATTTTTGTCTGAAATACTCCATTAAAGGAGGAAGTAAACCCTGATGAGTTTACTTCCTCTTTCATTCCCTGTAAAGGCAAAGCATAATGGACTACTATGCATCGCATAGTAGTCCATTATGTGTCACTGTTGTCCCCTGTAGTTCCGAGCGTCCATCTTCTTGGTGGGTCTCCGTGGGTCTCGCTGCTCCGGCGCTGTGATTCGGCGGAGCATCGATGACGTCACTCCCGCGCATGCGCACGGGAGCCGAGACTCGCGGCATTGCCGTCATCGACGATGCCCCGCTCAGTGCGCCTGCGCGCCGCTGTCTACGGCGCATGCGCCGTAGATAGCGGTGCCCGTCTTCGGGCAAATATCTCATAAACCGTATAGGTTTGGGAGATATTTCTTGGACCTACAGGTAAGCCTTAATCTAGGCTTACCTGTAGGTCAAAGTGGTTTGTAAAGCCCCGTACACACGAGCGGACTTTTCAACATCCAAAGTCCGACGGACTGATTCCGTCAGACTATTCGATCGTGTGTGGGCTGCAACGGACTTTTGACTCGCCAAAGTCCGAAGGACTTTAGAATATGGAACATGCTTCAAATTTTTCCGAAGGAACTCCACCGGACCCGGTCCCTTCGAAAAATTCGCTCGTGTGTATGCTATTCCGACGGACTAAAACCGACGCTAGGGCAGCTATTGGCTACTGGCTATGAACTTCCTTATTCGAATCCAGTCGTACGTCATCACGTTCGAATCCGTCGGAGTTTAGTGTGATTGTGTGTGGCCAAGTCCGCTCAGCCGAAAAGTCCGTCGGAACTCCGGCAGAACTCCGACGGAACTCCTTCGGAAGTCTGTCAGACATAAGTCCTCTCGTGTGTACGGGGCTTAAGGGTTTACAACCACTTTAAGTGTGCTCACAATCTCGCTCCAGTACCTATGGAGCTTTGGACACCTCCACAGGAGATGAATAAGGTCTCTGCTGTGCTGTCGACACAGGCAACACAATGGGTCCGGCAGCCTACCCATCTTATGGAGCTTTGTCTGGGTATAGTGAGCTCTCAACAAGATGTACAATTGGGACACTTCCTGCGCTACATTTAGGGAGCATAAGGTTATGGATTGCATAGCTTCTTCCCACTGATCTCCCCTAAGTTGACCTAGATCTCTTTCCCACATTGCCTCAGCCTTACATGGAAATGCATGCATGTGTTTTGCCAGCAGCATTTGGTAACGTTGGGAAATAAACCCCTTATTTTCAGTGCTTGTATGCATTACATGAAACACGGGGGCAAGCAACTGTGCCCACTCCACCACATTCCCCTGCGCCGCGACTGCATGTTGGAGTTGGAGGAAGTAATAATGCATATTAGGGGGCAGGTCGAACTTGGCACGTAGTTCAGGGAAGGTCAGCAGCCTACCATCTGTGAATATGTGAGATAGCAAAGTCACACCATGGGCACACCATCTGGGCCGTTGCTGCAGCTCGACCAGTTCTACATAGGACTTATTGTCCCAGATCGGGCTATACTCCGTGAATCCCTGCACCCCCCTAATTTTCTGCTTTTGTTCTAGATCTTTTGTACAAGCGAGAGTGTCGGGTCTGTTTGTTGGATTTTGAAAACATTTGTGCCTCCAGCCGCATTGGGATGGTCTCGGCCACCGTGGCCAGCAACATTAGCTGTGCCAATGAGCTCCCTGGGTCCCAGGATATAGAGTCAATCAAATGTTGTAACTGGGCAGCTATATAGTACAGCCAAGGGTTGGGTACTGCCAGCCCTCCACTGTCTTTGGGTTGTTGTAGCTGCTCCAGTTGAATTCGGAGGGACCTAGTATGCCATATGAGCTGTCTAAATAGGGTGTTCACTACTCTAAAAAATGTCAGTTGTATTACAACTGGAGAGTTGTGGAGAAAGTAAAGCAATTGGGGCATTAATATCATTTTAATTAGATTGGCCTTGTCTGCAAGTGACATTTTAAGAGCGTTCCAAGTATTAATTTTATCCCTGAACTGGGGGAGCAAAGGGTGTACATTAAGGGAGCAGTAATCCCTAAGCCTGGGTGATATCTGCACCCTCAAATATTTAAAACTGGATACCACCGGGATAGGGCAAGAGTCAGGGAGGGTCACCTCCTGGCTCTCATCCAACATCAACAGGGCTGACTTTGACCAGTTATTGGTCAAACTGGAGTAATGGCCAAACTGTGTTATAATAGCTATAACCCCTGGAAGGGAATGTGTTCTGTCCTCCAGAAAAAGTAGCATGTCGTCTGCATACAACATGATTTTTTTGTGTAATGTGCCATATTGGAACCCCTGAACACGAGTGCTAACCCGCACCAGTGCCTCCAGTGGATCTATGGCGATTGCAAAGAGCAGGGGGGACAGTGGGCAACCCTGCCTTGTCCCCCTGCCGAGTGCGAAAGCTGGTGACATCCTATCCGCTATCCTAATGGTCGCCTGAGGTGAAGCGTATAACAACCTGACCCAGCCGATGAATCTTTCCCCAAAGCCAAATTTTTCCAATGTTACAAGGAGAAATCTCCAACTGACACTGTCAAATGCTTGTTGACAGCATTTTTTTATTAATGTGTGTATCCTCCATGTAGTTTACGACTGAAGTTCTCCTCTATATGTCCTGAGGAAGCAATAGGCAAATACATTGACTGATGAGGTCTCATCTACATGAGATAATCACTGTGAAAACCATTCCAAACATACCATGTTAATCCTACCAAATGTTCCATAGACCTGGAAGACACCTGTTGTTTGGACTATAATATTGGGCAGAAAGAAGAGATCATAAACTCTCTAATGGACAGCTCCCCTTACTAATCTTAAAGGGTGAAAATGGTGAAATGGAATGAAGAGGTGATAGCTTTCTGAAGAAGATTGGATGGACCAGAACAAATGGAAAAAGTTAAGGATCATAAGGTAGTTTCTGGCTCTGCAAGACTAAATCTTAGTTAGCACACCGACCAGGGACTCAGCAAGGTAATGGTTTTGGACTGGCATTCAACCACTTCACAGGATTGAGCCACTGGCTGGCAGCACTGTGGACAGTGTATTTGTGTCATCTAGATTCACCACCTACACATGGGGAGGAGCTCCAGGATTGATGAATGACATGGTGAACAAATTAGTTGTGTTCACAGATTCCTAATAATTACTATTTTGGGTTCTGCAGCCCAAAGGCTTGTAGAGCTTTGAGTGAGAATACAGTTAAACAGAATTAACAAAACTGCCCACAGGACTTTCTTTAAAGTTATGTTAAGCCCCGGACCATTTGGCTCGCCAAAGACCAGAGTACTTTTTGAGATTCGGCACTGCATTACTTTAACAGACAATTGCGCGGTCGTGCGACATGGCTCCCAAACAAAATTTATGTCCTTTCTTCCCCAGAAATAGAGCTTTCTTTTGGTGGTATTTGAACCTCTGCGGTTTTTATTTTTTGCGCTATAAACAAAAAAAAGTGACAATTTTGAAAAAAAATATTTTTTTTACTTTTTGCTATAATAAATATCAACCAAAAAACATTTTGCCTCAGTTTAGGCCGATATGTATTCTTCTACATATTTTTGGTAAAATAAATCACACTAAGCGCTTATTGATTGCTTTGCGCAAAAGTTAAAGCAGCTACAAAATAGGGGATAGTTTTATGACATTTTTATTAATATAGATTTTATTACTAGTAGTGGCAGTGATCAGCAATTTTTATGAGGACTGCGACATTATGGCGGACAGATTGGACACTTTTGGTGCTATTTTGGGACCATTCACATTTAGATAGCGATCAGTGCAATTAAAAATGCATTGATTACTGTGTAAATGTGACTGCCAGTCAAGGGGTTAACCAGGAGGGAGCTCTACAGGAATTAAGTGTGTCCTCGGGATTTGTTCTAACTGTAGGAGGGATGGGCTATGTGTATTAGGACACTGATCACCGCTCCCAATCACAGGGAGTGGTGATCAGTGTCCTGTCACTAGGAAGAATGGGGAAATGCTTGTTTACATCAGCATTTCCCCATTCTTCCTCTCCGTGAGACAATTGTGGGTATCCCTGCTAGTCCGCGGGAACCCACGATCACACTCACGGAGCTCGCGGCAGGGTCGTGTGAGACTACACGGTGGCAAATTTAAAGGGACGTACCTGTACTCCCATTTGCCTGTCCATGTCATTCTGTCTACGTAAATGTTCGTGCGGCGGTCAGCAAGTGGTTAATTTTCTTTAACTGTAATATGAGGGGTGGAGGTACATCATTTAATTTACCAGATCACTACATGCATAATTTGGGTGGGAATAGCTTTCCATTCCCAAGTCCACATCTTACCTGACATCCAGAACTCACTATTAGTCTGAGCCATGCATATGTTTTTATATATGTGACCTGACTGATGTTCATGGTTGTCTCTCTTGCTGAGTGCTGACAGAAAACCAAATTGGTACATATGTGGGGGTGTGTTAATTAAGCCATGTTCCATTTGGGTGTTAAACAGAGCCAATTACAGAGCTAGCTTAAATCTATCCCGCTGAAACTCCTACCCCTCTAGCACCACTGGAGGCACTCTGCAAAAGTATCAGACTCCTCTCACCAATCTGCTGCTTGTTCTAGCTTGCCCACATGGTGCATGGACACTGCAGATTAACTGTGATTTACTTTCAACCTCCCCTAGCTTTGTTCACTGATAGTCTTACCTACTAGAGGTTTAATGCAGTGCTCCATCAACAGGAAGGCACCAGGCATCTGACTCTGACTCAGTGGAGGACGTTCACCATGATTGACACTGCATTTATGATACTGTTTTTTTTTTTTTTTAAATAATAAAGGACTTATGTTTGTCTATTTATAATTGGCTTTTTGTGAATGAATAATGGTACTATGTACGCTTTACTCATTCAGGTAGAGGGGCTGTATATCTTGGGCGGCCCCATTATTCTTCATTATTCCAGATTCTGAAGTCCCCGCAAAACACCCTTACATACACTGGGTCCAGGGCTATACGAAAGAGGCCCTTGACCTCATCCCCTATGTTGAGGTCATGTGGCTTGGTATTGTTCATAAAGCTGCTTTGGCATGTTGTGTGCCTGGATTATATGGGGGCCCACATCATTATTATTTTGCTAGAAGTTAACCCCTAAAACCTGCACCAATATCGATTTTGAGGGGAATCCCATGTACTTTTTGTTTTTCATTTTTTGTGTGGAGCCCCTATAAAATCTGAAAAGTCTGCTATTGATTTTGTGGGGATCCCATGTCATGCATAGCAAAAGTGACATACTGCTAAAATGCCATTGTATGTGTTTCCCCGCAAGCTCTATTATTTGGTAAATAATGCAATGGGGACCCCTCCTAAATACAATCTCCTTGATCAGGGTCTGGTATTTATTTTGGGGAGTCCCCATTGCATAATTAAAAAAATAAAGGAAGAATGCAGGGAAATGAGAATTAATGTAATTTTAACCACTTGCTTACTGGGCACTTAAACCCCCTTCCTGACAATTTTCAGATTTCAGCTCTCTACCCATATAACATTTTTATACATTTTTCACAGAGCTTTCTTTTGGTGATATTTAATCACTGGGGTTTTTATATTTTGCTAAACAAACAAAAAGAGACTGAAATTTTTCAGAAAAAAAAAAAACGAAACATTTTTTATAGTTTGTTATAAAATTTTGCAAACAGGTAATTTTTCTTCTTCATTGATGTTCACTGATGAGGCTGCACTGATGGTCACTAATAGTCTGCACTGATGGCCACTGATCGGCAGCACTGATGGGTACTGATAGGTGGCACTGATGAGGCAGAACTGGTGGGCATTGATGAGGCTGCACTGATAGGTAGCATAGGTAGCTTATGGGCATTAATCTGTGGCACTGATGAACGACACCCCCCCCCCTGCCCCTCCACCCCAAAAAAAACTTCCGACATGAGGGCATATCTGATCCAATAGATCACTCGTTGCAAATGACAACTCCCTAGACATCAGACAATTGTAAATAAAGAGTAGCGTTATACCAAGTGACATCATCGTATCCATATTTGATCAATAATGTCGCTCAGGATAGCCTGCCCCTTTGTTTACATTTTACCACGCGCCGGTATCTGTGACAGTGGGCACTCAAGGTATCACTACTAGAGCTAACAGGTGGCGTAACGATACCCTGCTGTTCGCAGACCCGGTGCTTGCGTCGGACATAGAGAAATCACTTAAAGAATTTTTTGAATTCAATGACTCACCTACTGTGGACCCTTTTAATCTCTGGTTATCACACAAAGCGTATCTAAGAGGGATCCTATTGAAACATAGCGCAGCCATACGGAGGAAAAGGAGGCAGCGAATGGAAGACATCTTGAATGATATTACACAATTAGAGTCTCAAAACAAACTAACACCCTCATTGAAAGTTAGCTCAAAGCTATCCAAAGCTAGAGAAGACCTTAGGAATCTATTAATATCGCAACATGTCAGAAATACACACAGACTTAAGGCTACTTTCTATATGCATGGTAATAAAGCAGGTAAATTACTAGCAAACCAGCTTAAAGACAAAGCTATAAAACAAAAAATTCCCTTTCTGCTTCACCATAAGACAGGATCCAAACACATTAACCCCAAGGACATTGCAGACAAGTTTAGAGATTATTACGAAGATTTATACAACATAGGAAAAGACCCTGACACCCCCCAACCCACGTCAAATCTAATAAATTCCTTCTTAAAGGACATTTCGCTCCCTATGATCCAACCTGTGGAACTAGAAGCATTAAATTCTCCCTTTACTGAATTAGAAATCAAAAAAACTATAGCCACACTACCCAATAACAAATCACCAGGCCCAGATGGCTATTCTTCGGAATATTATAAACAATACCAAGAAATCCTAGCACCATATCTACAGAAGATCTTCCATAGCGCTGCCTCCTTGGCCTCCTTCCCTGAGGAAATGCTACAGGCTACAATTGTCACATTGCCCAAACCGGGGAAGGAACCGAACAGGGCTCAAAACTTCAGGCCTATATCGTTATTAAACACGGATGTTAAATTGTACGCGAAAATTTTAGCGAACAGACTGGTGAAAATTTTACCACGCCTAATAAATCAGGATCAGGTGGGGTTTGTGGAAGGCAGGCAGACCACAGACGCTACCAGACGTATACTCAACATTATACATTACGCAAATTAATCACGTCAGCCCTCTGTCCTCCTGTCTTTAGATGCCGAAAAGGCCTTTGACAGGATACATTGGGGCTATATGTCTAAAGTATTAGATAAATTCGGGTTCAACGGGCAAGTACAATCCGCAATTAGTGCACTATACTCTACCCCATCAGCCACGATATTCACAGAAGGTATTTTTTCTGACCCATTCCCCATATCTAACGGCACGCGACAGGGGTGTCCCCTATCACCCCTAATATTTGCACTCATGATGGAACCACTAGCTGAAAAAATAAGACAACACCCTCAAATATCCGGAATACATATAGGTAAGGAGGACCATACAGTGACATTATTTGCGGACGATGTTATTTTATCTTTATCTAACCCGACTTACTCACTTAGGGCTGTACAAGACCTACTCACTCAA
Organism: Lithobates pipiens; assembly: GCF_037356315.1. Lineage (NCBI taxonomy): Eukaryota > Metazoa > Chordata > Amphibia > Anura > Ranidae > Lithobates > Lithobates pipiens. Next base: position 65,799,130 of record NW_027507718.1, on the reverse strand, counting down.
TTTAACGCAATTTCATACTATAAAATTAACTCCTCGAAATCAAGTATTATGGGCTTAGCATTGCCGTTGGACATGGAGAAATTTTTAAAAGACACACTGCCATTTACATGGGCTGACAAATCCCTCCACTACCTAGGCATCTCACTTACGAAGCACTTTTCACACTTATACCAAGCTAACTTTGAACCGTTAATTGCTGATTTTACTCAAGAAATGCTCAAACTGAAACGTTATTACCTATCTTGGTCAGGCAGGTTGGCTGCGTATAAAATGATCCTACTCCCCAAATTATTGTATTATTTCAGAGCAATCCCTATCCATTTACCGGCCTCCTTTTTCTCTAAAATGCAGAGCGCTTTATCCAAATTTTTATGGGAAGGGAAGAGAGCTAGATGTCATCATACTATCCTTACTAAACATAGAGGAGCGGGAGGCATGGGAGTCCCCCTTATAAAAGATTATCACATGGCAGCTAACTTAGCGCAAGCAGCGGCATGGTATGACACAGCACACCCAATACATTGGAGCAGAGCAGAACAAGCTTATGTACAAAAGGGAGAAGTAATAAACTTACTATTGTCCACGGCACTTTTTAATCAAAAATTTTGTGAAAACCATCCCATGATCCATGCAACACTTAAGGCCTGGGAATACTTTTTACAAGTTAAAAACCCTCACGTTAAACACGTATCAATACCCATTCCTCTTAAAACTCTTCTATTACTAGCACCAGACTTTCAGATTCAAACTTGGGAGAGAGCAGGCATTCAATTCATAGCAGATCTATATGAGTCACGGAAACTGAGATCCTTTGAAAATCTGCAATCTAAATACTCACTACCGCACACGGAATTTTTAACATTTGCTAGCATTTCACACATTTTGAAAGGTTCACCTACTCCTGTATTAGACATTCCAGAAGAAATTCACAAACTGTGGAAGGCAGGCTCTGCTAGGAAAAATGGCATTTCTTGTTTTTACAACTTACTGAATAGCAAGAAATACCTAGATATTCCCAAACAATTCCATAAATGGGAATCAGAATTGAAAATTAACATATCACAGGAGCAGTGGCGTTGTGCGATTAAAAACAATAATACCCACACTAAATGTTCCAATTACAAAGAAACGACACAAAAATTACTTCTCAGATGGTACAAAACACCTTACATCTTAGCAAAATACGACAAAACATTAAATAACCTATGTTGGAGGGGTTGCGGCCAGGTAGGCAACCTGATGCATATGGTATGGGCTTGTATATCTCTAAAAAGTTTCTGGACAGTGATTTCGAATTTAATAGCCGGAGTGACAGGCATACTAAATAAACTAACAGCTGAACGAGTGATCCTGAGTATTGACTTAGATGTTTATCCCAGCACCTGTCGCACCTTGGTATTACATATTCTTCAGGCTGCTCGCCTGGTCATAGCTCGCCATTGGAAGACAACTTCACCCCCCCGATCAAGGAAGTTCTACAATTGGTAAATGATTCATATGCATACGAAAAGACGTTAGCATGGAAGGAGGGAAACCAAAAAAAAGTAATAGCCCAGTGGTCACTATGGGACCAATTCCATAAGACGAATTAATTTGTCCACCCGTAAACTGGAAATATTGCCTTACTATATTTGTTATATTTGTTTATACTTGTTTATATACGTTATATATGCCTCTATAGAAATCTCGCAACAGAATATACAGGGATTTGCTAAACTTTTCCTTTTTCTAATCAGTCATTGTGTAAAACAGCACAGTGTATATGACGGTAATTTAATATATACTGTTTCTTTTTCACGATGCAAATCGATTCTTGTATGGTTCATGCATATGTTGAATGTGGTAACTACAGATGTTGAATTTTCTACTACATTTCTTATAAATGTATCTGTACTCTTTATTTGTACTTATATTTCAAAATCTAATAAAAAATAATTGAAAAAAAATATATATATATTTATTATAGCCCACACATCACATTCTGACATCAATGTTGACCACTTCCAACTTATGCCATGCTCTAGAACATTACCAACATCTGTTTTTGCATCTTTATGTTGATCCCTCTTTCTTGCATATTATTTATGTTTTCTACCCCCTGCCTCATTTATGTCTCTTTTCACCAGATTCTAGAGCAGTGTTTCTCAAGTCCAGTCCTCAAGGCACCCCAACAGGTCATGTTTTTAGGTTTTCCCCCAGATAAAACAGCTGTGGTAATTACTAAGGCAGTGAAAGTGATCAAATCACCTGTGCAAAATAATGGAAAGCCTGAAAACATGACCTGTTGGGGTGCCTTGAGGACTGGACTTGAGAAACACTGCTCTAGAGTTCTCCATCTTAACAACTCCAATCAAGTGCTAAATAGAGACAAGCTCCTTCTCTGTTTTAATAATGGCTTCAACAAATGTCACCATTGTTTTTAAAAATGTGAAAGGCTTCAGCTTTTCTCTGAAATGTAAGTTATACCACTACTTTTCATTCCAATGCATATCAACACTCCAATATCATCTGTCTTTAAGAGACCAGATTATACATTTCCTCCAATCCTAAATAATTCCATAAAATTTATCCACAAGTATACCAGTCTATACAGAAAAAAACATAGATGTATTAACAGCATTTCAAAGAAGTACCACCCAGCCTTTATTGGGATGTAGGAAACACATCTTACAAGCGTCACTTTGAGTTGTTTGAGGTATTCTTGAGCGGGGCACATGAATCATGCGCACAAATCATTAAACTTCCAAGAATTCCAGTCAGCTCTGGACACAGAATGTCACTATATATTTATTTACTGTAGATTATATGCACTTACTTGCATAATAACAATCTTATACATTCCCCCTCTGGTCTCAATAGCAGTGCTGCAGGAATTGATGTCTTTTATACTGACAAAGCGTAATGTTCCACTATTTATACTGGGGGACTTTAATGGTATTTGAATCCACGCTGAATGAACATTCTCCAACCCCTGTGGCTTCCTCCTTTATGGGCACTATTCTGTCCTGCTTTATCACAGAATTAGGCTGGATGGATCTGTGGTAGTTAAAATATACAAATGCCATTCAATTTTCCTGTCTCTCTAATGCCGCGTACACATGATCAAACAATCGGGTGGAAAAGTCCGGCAAACTCAAGTCCGCCGGACAATCCCCCCGCGTGTAGCCTCCGGCAGACTTTTTTGACCCGAAAGTACGGCGGACTTAGAAAGTAGTTTTGCACTCCAATCTTCCCGCCGGACTTGCATTTCGGCGGACAATCCAGCCGTGCGTATGCCAGTCCACCGTACTTTTGAAATGAACAGACTTTTCCCGCCCGGAGAAAAGTCTACTCATTTTGAGCGGGTCTCTAGGTAGGCGGGGCCCGCGAAGTAGACGTCGCTGGCCCCGCCACCTGGTATAGACTTAAAGGGGAACCCCAACGCCGAAAAAAACGGCGTGGGGGTCCCCCCAGGTCCACATCAGACCCTTGTCCGAGCACGCTACCCGGCCGGCCAGGAAAGGGGGGACGAGCGTGGGCGAGTCTGTTCATTTCAAAAGTACGGCGGACTTAGTACGCCGTATTAGTCCGCTGAAGTAGCCCGTTCGGAAAGTCGGACGGACAGTCTGGCGGGAAGTCCGCCCGACTAAGTCCGCCGGATAGTCGACTACGTGTGTACGCGGCATAAAACACATGCCTCACTTTCTCATTTTCATTTATGTTTGAGCACGGCATCTGTTCTCCCTTTAGTGTCTAAAATACAGTAGGAAGTGAGGGGGTGCCTGACCATTTTCCTGTCTGCCCTAATTGCAAAGGTTCTTCACACCCCAGCATAGTTACAGAGGTGGGTTGTTCAGGAGTTTCCAAGAAAACAAGTGCTAAATGATCTATCAGAGAGTGAAATGGGCAAGCCCTTTCCAGACCTCGCTCCTTGAAGTGGACATTGATTTGGATGCTAATGGCGATCAAGTCATACAGGGTGGAGGGTAGGGTTCTGCCAACTAATTCATCCTTAATACAATCCACTAAACCAAGGGTGCCCAACCTTTGAAGAGTGAGGGCCACTTAAGCAACTTGGTAACCGGTCGCGGGCCACAATGAGCAGAGCAGGCAGATGACAGGCCTATGCAGAGCGGACACAGCCCACTCTACTCTATGGGTCCTCCGATCCGATCCGCCCTGATGGAAGAGGATTGATCCCACTTCTGTTTATTTTTTTTTATTTTTTAGCGAATCAGATTGGAGGTAGGTGGGTGTAAAAGGACACAAATCTGTTTACATCTGCCGTTACATATAGGTGAATGGAGGGTTCGATTGAGTTGGATCGGTTGTGTGAAAGGGGCCTTTCACACGAATGCAGTGCAGTGCACCTGTGTCTTTCCTGTGGGTTAGCTACACTTTGCCATAGACTTCTATTATATCCTGCAGGTGTGGTGCACTTTCTGAAAGCTCACCAAACCCACAGGTAATAACAGAAGTCTATGCCTCAGTGCGGATAACCTGAAGGTGCACTGCACCTGGGTATCAGTTTGAAAGCAGCCCAGTAACCACTGTGCAGATATGCTAACATATACAGTGCAATTTTAGTAATAAACTGACCTCTAATAACAGTCTTCCATTCAGATATCACCTACTGTTGCTGGGCCCAGCAGAGTGCATTTGGTATCACTCTGCCTGTGGAAAGAGACGGCGCTATACAGGAAGCATCTGCTTATACAACTCTGCTCCACAGCTGCTTGCTTTGCCATCTTCATTAACAACACAGATGCTCTGGGATGGTGGGTCTGCAACCTATGATCTGGGCTTGCCAATCTGCCATCCCACAGAAGGAGGTTGCGGGCTACATTAGAGGGCTCTGCGAGCCACATGTGGCCCCCGGGCCACTGGTTGGGCACCCCTGCACTAAACCCTGGAAAAAAAAGTTGCAGTAAGAGCCTCATTATTCCATTCTAGTTCTGAGGCCAAGGTGCGAAACTGAACTGCGTATTGACCAACAGTCAAGCTTTCTTGATTTAGCTGAAGAAGTGCTTTGGCAGTGGATGAGGCCCGGCCAGGCACAAAAAAGGCCTCCCAGAAATCTTGCTGGAAGGCGGTAAGACTGGAAATCATAGGGTCTTGATGCTCCCAGAGTGACAAGGTCAAAGCCAGAGGCTCATTGGAAATGAGAGATATCATGTACTCCACCTTGGAATGATCAGCAGGAAAATAGTGGGAAACTAGCTCAAATGAATTTAGCACTGGTTGATGAGGCCCCACCGAGCTCTCATATGACTAGAAAAATGAAGCAACGGAGGCAGATGGAGTACCAAAGGACAGTCCGAGACAGGCGGAACAACAGGAGCCCAAGCAGCAAGAACCAGAACAAGGGTAGAAATAGAAGGAGAGGAACTGGACACAGCCTGTAGCTGATCCAATTCAGGAGGAGAGTTCCTGTAGATATTGCATGGATGTCAACTCTCTGCGCCAAACATCTGTGTTATACTGTATTTTTTATAATTGTAATTTTTATAAATTTTTCAAAGCAAATACAATATACTTGCGCATTGGAAAATTATAGTATAGATTATAGCGGAAACATTAGTTACAGAAGACAGAGAATAATGTCCACATATGCAGACACAAGGGTGAACTGCATAACCATATCTTGTACAATGAATAACAAACAGTTTATCTAAATCAAAACAAAAAATTCCATTCAACAAAAGTCCGGTGGCCAGAGAAAGACAAAACAACCAAACATTCACATGGTCATCATAGTGAGTCCCCGGGGGGGATGAGTTACCCAGAGGATTATGTAGGGAAAGGCGGGAGTAGTAGCCAGCAATGAGGTGCTACGACTGGCAGCTGCGGCCAGATGGATGTATAGGTAGGGGGCCCCATATTCCGACCAATCCCAGGGTTCCCACACTTTATCAAACTGGGGAACCAAATCGTGCACCGAGGCCGTCAGATACTCCATTCTCCGAATTTCAGACACCAATTGGAAAAATCTAGGCCAGGGGGGAGTTGCTCCGGACAGCCAACACAATAAGCCTCTTAGCAGCTAGTAAAAAATAAGAGACCAGCCGGTTGGTATTTTTAGGTAGGCCTGGAACAGGGAGACCCAACAAACAATATAAGGGATCGATCGGGAGGGATGCCCCCGTCACCCCCACTACCAATAACCCCACCGCTATCCAAAAAGGTTGTATCAGGGGGCATTTCCAAAAAATATGGAACAGTGACCCAACGTCAAGTCCACAACGCCAACAACGCGGCGAGGCTGAGGGTTCATATTTGTGGATGACATCGGGGGTCCTATACCAAAACATGAGGATTTTTATTGCTGTTTCCCTTTGTGTGACACACTTGGAGTATTTAAAGGTAGAGAACCAAATCCTATCCCATGTCTGTAGGGTGATAGGTTTGTCCAACAACTGAGACCATTTACCCATATATAGATGTGTAAGTTCATTTAAAGGAGTCGCCTCATGGAGGATTTGGTGAATAGAGGAAATTATATGTAGTTGATGGGGGCCCTGAGCACAAAGGTGCTCAAAGGCCGTGGGACTGTCAAGGATTAAAGTCGGAGATTTGGAGCTAAAGAAGTGTCTAACCTGTAGGTAAAAGTAAAATGAGTGCTTGGGGATGTCATATTTTTCACGTAAAGTCTCAAAAGCATGAAGTCTACGTGAAACAGGGTGCACCAGATTTCTGAGTTGGAAAAGAAGGGGATCTAGCCACGGAGAAATCCTACCCATAGACAGTCCATCAGGGATAGTAGGGTTAAACAAGACATTCCTGAGGGGGGGGGGGGGGGGGCAGGCCGAGGAGAGGGAGTACTTTTTGTTGCACTTTTGCCACAGGTCTAAAGTAAAGGACATTGGGGCCGTACATTGACGTCTAAGGTTAGGATGTAGTGGAGATGGAGCGCCCCAGATCAGGGAGCATGGGTGAACCGGATACAGGACCCCCTTCTCAATAGCAGCCCACCAACTCGTTGTGTTATACTGTATATTATTATTATTATTATTATTTTACTGCTTTTCATAAGATGACCTTCTAATAGCAACTTTTGGTGGCAATATAATACAAAATGCAAAGAACAAAAGCAAATAGGTGGAAATGAGTAAAGCACATGAAGCAGCAGTCTTTACATTAATCTTCAAGGAATAGTTAGGTGAAATTGATGACAGCACGTTTGTATTGTATTGTTATAGTGTAGCTTCTTTAACAGTAAGGTTAATTAATGTCTTTGAAATGGTCTTCATATTAAAAAAAAAAAAAAAATACTTTTACCATCATTCTAAGTACAATGTGTTAATCAGTGTATTTATCCTACATGTAAAAACGAGAGGAGAAATTTTAACTTATACATTATGCCACATTAAGGTGCTCTTTTGGATTGAGATCTGGAGGCTGTGGAGACCATTGGAGTACAGTGAACTCATTGTCATGTTCAAGAATCCAGTTTGAGATGATTTGAGCTTTTCTGACTTGGTGCATTATCCTGCTAGAAGTTTCATAGTTTCATAGTAAGTAAAGTTGAATAAAGACACCAGTCCATCCAGTTCAACCAGAGTGAGTATCTACAATTGTCCCCATCCCTGTACATCGCACACTCACATTGGTCCCTACCTTCTAGGAGCCCACAATCCAAGGTCCCCATTCATATACTAGGGCCAATTTTGGACAGAAGCCAGTTAACCTACCTGCATGCCTTTGGATTGTGGGAGGAAACCGGAGTACCCGGAGGAAACCCACGCAGGCACAGGGAGAACATGCAAACTCCAGGCAGGGAGTGTCATGGTTGAGATTTGAACCAGCGACCCTTTTTACTGCAAGGTGAGAGTGCTAACCTACTACACCACTGTGCCACCCAAGATGGGTACACTGTAGTCATAAAGGGATGGACATGGTCAGCAACAATATTCAGGTAGCCGTGACATTTGTAAATCAACGAAGCCGCACTAAATGTAAAATAATTTGAAAAAAATGCAATATAATGAATAAAGTCCATGTAAAATTTTGGAATGTCTTCCCTTATCTCCAGACCAGCCAAACCAATTGCCATGGACCGATGTATAAAGGGAAAGAGATGCTCCAATAGTGTAAAATCACTTACACCTTGGCACTTGGTGTGGCTGGTCTGGAGATAAGGAGAGACAGTCCAAGTTCCATAGAGGGGCATACAAAATCTCACCGCTGGTATAAGTATATGAACCACAAGGAGAACTACTTAATTCTCACTCAAATGTTGCCACTCATCTCAGACATGTGTTATACAAAAAAAAACTAAAAAAAAGTGTCATAAGTATCCCCCGGTACATTGAGACTTTATGGGCAAACTTTTTATCATAAAATATCATTTATTTCGAAAAATGTTTTTGTTTAAAACACGTGTGGTAAAAAACATGTTAGCAATTTATGCAATACATTTTATAGAACAAAACATAAATTCATGAGCATTTGTTGCATATTCCAATGCATGTAGATTTTCTCCTTTGCCCTGACATGTTTCAGGAAAAATTTCCCTTCCTCAGAGGCATTGCAGGAGAGGATATAAACAACACTCTGAAAAAAGCAGGAATAGTAAGTTTAACACAACATCTCAAGGCAGCATCAAATTTATAGCATATGAACAATTCCGACATACATACCAGCATTAAATGAAAATGAATTATTAATGAAAATGTTTTGGAATTGAACTTTCATAAAAGGATGAACTTGCCGCTGTCTGTCCATGGAAGGACAGTGAGCCCGTCTAGGCTCGAAACAGCCCTCACAAGGGTCCCGGCGCCATGATCTTCACGGTGTAACCACAAAGGAAACCCTAAAGACACATTTAAATAATTTTTTATAGCCAAGGAAGGATATATTTATAAATCCATTGATAATCTATTTAGCCCTGTGGAGCTTCAGAGCAGATGTTTTATCATCAAAGTTAAATATATCTATAAAAAAACAAACTATTTTGACATTGTGGGGCTTCATAGCAAACACATTTCACGACCCCTTTTCCCCCTTGCCAATAGGAAATTGTTTATTCCAATGGTAAAGGGATATATTGTTGCAAAAAATTGCGTTTTTGCGTCTGAGCGGCAGAGCCTGCATTGGTTTGCGCTGGTTATACCACTGCTTTTCATTACTATGCATATCAACACTCCAATATCATCTGTCTTTAAAAGACCAGATTATCCATTTCCTCCAATCCTAAATAATTCCATAAAAGTTATCCACAAGTATACCAGTCTATACAGAAAAAAACATAGATGTATTAATAGCATTTCAAAGAAGTACCACGCAGCCTTTATTGGGATGTAGGAAACACATCTTACAAGAGACACCTTGAGTTGTTTGAGGTATTCTTGAGTGGGGCACATGAATCATGCGCACAAATCATTAAACTTCCAAGAATTCCAGTCAGCTCTGGACACAGAATGTCACTATATATTTATTTACTGTAGATTATATGCACTTACTTGCATAATAGCAATCTTATACATTTCCCCTCTGGTCTCAATAGTAGTGCTGCAGGAATTGATGTCCTTTATACTGGCAAAGCCTGATGTTCCACTATTTATACTGGGGGACTTTAATGGTATTTGAATCCTAGTCTGGATGAACATTCTCCAATAGTGATGGACGAACTTCCGACGGGACGTTTAACGAAAGCGGACCGTGAACGTGACCGATAGTTTGCGAACCGTAACGCTCGCGGCGGGCCCCATTGACTTCAATGGGAGGTGAACTTTGCAAACCTACAGGTCAAATTTGCAGCCACAAAATAATTAATAGCTGTGCAAAAATAGTCCCACCACATGGCCAATGACATAACACATGTATGAGGTGAATCTGGGATCGACAACTACAAGCATTCTTTTTTTATATGTGAAATTGTGACAATTCAGGACTGTGGAGCGCATGAAGGCAATGGAGGAGAGGGAAGGTCAGGGTAGGCAAAGAAGAGGGTGCAGGAGATGATCACCAGCAGCGTGACAAACAGCAATGACACCTGCACCGTGATAGAGCCATGTGACACCAGCACGTGATAGAGAGCACTGACATCAGCAGCGTGACATACAGCAATGACACCTGCACCATGATAGAGTGATCTGACACCAGCACGGTGATAGAGAACACTGACATCAGCAGCGTGACATAAAGCACTGACACCAGCACCATGATATACAGCACTGACACCAGCACCGTGATGGAGAGCACTGACATCAGCAGCGTGACATACAGCAATGACACCTGCACCGTGATAGAGTGATCTGACACCAGCACCGTGATAGAGAGCACTGACATCGGCAGCGTGACATAAAGCACTGACACCAGCACCGTGATATACAGCACTGACATCAGCAGCGTGATATACAGCAATGACACCTGCACCATGATAGAGTGATCTGACACCAGCACCGTGATAGAGAGCACTGACATCAGCAGCGTGACATAAAGCACTGACACCAGCACCATGATATACAGCACTGACACCAGCACCGTAATAGAGAGCACTGACATCAGCAGCGTGACATACAGCAATGACACCTGCACCGTGATAGAGTGATCTGACACCAGCACCGTGATAGAGAGCACTGACATAAGCAGCGTGACATAAAGCACTGACAGCAGCACTGTGATATACAGCACTGACCCCAGCACCGTGATATACAGCACTGACATCAGCAGAGTGACATACAGCAATGACACCTGCACCGTGATAGAGTGATCTAACACCAGCACCGTGATAGAGAGCACTGACATCAGCAGCGTGACATAAAGCACTGACACCAGCACCATGATATACAGCACTGACACTAGCACCGTGATGGAGAGCACTGACATCAGCAGCGTGACATACAGCAATGACACCTGCACCGTGATAGAGTGAACTGACACCAGCACCGTGATAGAGAGCACTGACATCAGCAGCGTGACATAAAGCACTGACACCAGCACCATGATATACAGCACTGACACCAGCACCGTGATAGAGAGCACTGACATCAGCAGTGTGACATAAAGCACTGACACCAGCACTGTGATATACAGCACTGACACCAGCACCGTGATATACAGCACTGACATCAGCAGCGTGACATACAGCAATGACACCTGCACCGTGATAGAGTGATCTGACACCAGCACCGTGATAGAGAGCACTGACATCAGCAGCGTGACATAAAGCACTGACACCAGCACCATGATATACAGCACTGACACCAGCACTGTGATGGAGAGCACTGACATCAGCAGCGTGACATACAGCAATGACACCTGCACCGTGATAGAGTGATCTGACACCAGCACCGTGATAGAGAGCACTGACATCAGCAGCGTGACATAAAGCACTGACACCAGCACCATGATATACAGCACTGACGCCAGCACCGTGATAGAGAGCACTGACATCAGCAGCGTGACATAAAGCACTCACACCAGCACCGTGATATACAGCACTGACACCAGCACCGTGATATACAGCACTGACACCTGCACCGTAAGCAGCCCCAGGAGGAAGTCAGCATAGCACAGGGATGGTGGGAGCACCTCATAATGAGCATAGCACAGGGATGGTGGGAGCCCCTCATAATATGCACAGCAGAGGTACAGCCCCAGGAGGAAGTCAGCACAGCACAGGGATGGTGGGAGCCCCTCATAATAAGCAGCCCCAGGAGGAAGTCAGCACAGCACAGGGATGGTGGGAGCCCCTCATAATAAGCAGCCGCAGGGGGATGTCAGCATAGCACAGGGATGGTGGGAGCCCCTCATAATGAGCATAGCACAGGGATGGTGAGAGCCCCTCATAATATGCACAGCAGAGGTACAGCCCCAGGAGGAAGTCAGCACAGGGATGGTGGGAGCCCCTCATAATAAGCAGCCCCGGGAGGATGTCAGCATAGCACAGGGATGGTGGGAGCCCCTCATAATAAGCAGCCCCAGGAGGAAGTCAGCACAGCACAGGGATGGTGGGAGCCCCTCATAATAAGCAGCCGCAGGGGGATGTCAGCATAGCACAGGGATGGTGGGAGCCCCTCATAATGAGCATAGCACAGGGATGGTGAGAGCCCCTCATAATATGCACAGCAGAGGTACAGCCCCAGGAGGAAGTCAGCACAGGGATGGTGGGAGCCCCTCATAATAAGCAGCCCCGGGAGGATGTCAGCATAGCACAGGGATGGTGGGAGCCCCTCATAATAAGCAGCCCCAGGAGGAAGTCAGCACAGCACAGGGATGGTGGGAGCCCCTCAAAATGAGCATAGCAAAGGGATGGTGGGAGCCCCTCATAATATGCACAGCAGAGGTACAGCCCTAGGAGGAAGTCAGCACAGCACAGGGATCGTGGGAGCCCCTCATAATGAGCATAGCACAGGGATGGTGGGAGCCCCTCATAATATGCACAGCAGAGGTATAGCCCCAGGAGGAAGTCAGCACAGCACAGGGATGGTGGGAGCCCCTCATAATAAGCAGCCCCAGTAGAAATATGACACCGCTCAACCTCTTCAAACAGGAGGGTACGGGCATATAGTACGGTGTGCTTTTTTTGGACAAGGAAGTGAGCCAAATGAAGAAAGAAGGTCTGTGTGCTCGATTAAAAAAATTGTTTATAGACATATACATGGTCTACTGGTCACATGTGTTGAATTCCTCCGAGATCCATGCCTCATTCATTTTTAGAAATGTGAGGTAGTTAACACTGTCGTGAGCTAGGCGCGTACGCTTATCGGTCACGATCCCCCCTGCTGCGCTGAACGTCCTTTCTGACAGGACACTGGACGAGGGGCAAGCCAACAGTTCGATTGCAAATTGGGCAAGCTCTGGCCAGAGGTCAAGCCTGCCCACCCAGTAGTCCAGGGGTTCATCACTCCTCAGAGCATCCACATCGGCCGTTAACCCAATGTAGTCGGACACCTGGCGGTCTAGGCGTTCCCTGATGCCGGATGACACCTGTCGATGGGTCGGCTGAAAGAAGTCACCAACACATCTTCAAACCGGTCTCTTCTTGCAGGCACTGTTGGATTGGTACCCGCAACTCCTTCTCTGGGAGTGGGAATTGCTCCTCTGCCAGCGCATGCAAAAGCAGAATGCAGCATTTCACAAAGCAAGGCCTGGAAGTGCTCCATTCTGATAGCCCTCTGTGACGGCGGTAACATTTCCGCCATTTTGTGTTTGTACCGGGGGTCTAAGTACGTTGCCACTCAGTACTGGTCCTTGACCCTTATGCTTTTTAAGGGTCCCTGTTAAAACACTGGAGCATGAAGGCCCCCCATTTGCACTAAACTGTAAGCGGTGTGGTGGCCTGGCCCCTGCTCATCATCCAGGATAATGTCGCCCTCTTCATTCTCCTCTCCCCATCCACGCACAACAACAGGGATCCCAGAAAGGTTTAAAGCATGCTCTTCTTGCTCCTCCTCATCCGCCCCGGCACCATCCTCTGACTCCTCTTCAGACTCCTGTTGTTCACTTGTCTCAGATAGAGTAGCCCCCCCCTGGGAATTCATCCAGCATTGCGACTTCCTCATCTTCCCGCTCCTGCTCCTCCACAGCTTGAGCAATGAAACGACGCAATGCATGCTCCATAAAGAAGGCATAAGGTACCATGTGACTGATGGCGCCATGGCTGCGACTGACCAGTTTGGTGATCTCCTCAAATGGCTGCAGAAGTCTGCATGCGTCGCGCATGAGCAGCCACTGGCGCGGTGAAAAAAACCCCAGCTCCCCAGAACCTGTTCTGCTGCAGAATTCATACAGGTAGACGTTAACTGCACGTTTCTGCTGGAGCAGCCTATCAAGCATATAGAAGGTTGAGTTCCATCACGTTGGGCAATCGCAAATAAGACGTCTGACCGGCAGATTGTGTCGCCGCTGAATGTCAGCAAGGCGGGCCATGGCCGTGTAAGATCTTCTGAAATGGGCCGAGATTTTCCTTGCCTGCCACAAGATGTCCTGGACCCCAGGGTATTTGACAACGAATCGCTGCACGACCAAGTTTAAGACGTGTGCCATGCATGGCACATGCGTCATTTTGCCCTGTTTCAATATGCTAAGCAGATTGGCACCGTTGTCACACACCGCTTTACCAACTGTCAAATTGAGCGGTGTTAGCCACTGATCTGCCTGTGAACGCAAAGCTGAAAGGAGTGCCGGGCCAGTTTGGCTCTTGGCTTCCAGGCACAACAGACGCAGCACGGCATGGCAACGTCTCACCTGGCATGTCGAATAGGGGAGCTTGGGCGGTGCAGCGGAAGAGACGCTAGCAGCGGAAAAGGAGGAGTCAGCCGAGGAGGAGAGGGAGGAGGATGGAGTAGGAGGAGGAGGAGAAGAAGAGCCAGGCCTGCATGCAATCTGTGGCGGTAAAACCAAATCTACACGGTTGCCATGGGTTACATGCTTGACGGCCGTTAGAAGGTTCACCCAGTGGGCAGTAAAAGTGATATACCTTCCCGGCAGTGTTTGCTAGACCACGTGTCTGTGGTCAGATGTATCTTGGCACTGACACTGTGTGCCAGAGATACATTCACTTGCCGCTGAACATGGCCATATAGCTCTGGGATGCCCTTCTGTGAGAAATACTTCCTTCCTGGGACCTTCCCTTTTGGTGTTCCAATGGCCACTAATTTGCGAAAGGCCTCCGAGTCCACCAGTTTATATGGCAGTAGTTGGCGGGCTATTAGTTCTGACAAGCAAGCCGTTAACCGTTGGGAAAGAGGGTTATCCGGCGTCATCACTTTTTTACGCTCGAACATTAGACCCACGGAAGCCTGCCTTTTTGCAGAAAAACGTGAGCTTGGCGTGATGGAAGGTGGACAATTGTAAGGAGAGAGGAGAAGGAGAAGTAGAAGACGAGGCTGGATGGTGAGAGCCTGGAGTGTGGCTTTGTGTGTTACGTTGCTCCCACTGGGTTCGGTGATGGCTGCGCATGTGCCTTCTTAAGGCGGTCGTCCCTAGGTGAGTGTTGGACTTACCGCGACTAATGCGTTGACTGCAAAGATTGCAGATGGCAACGCTATTGTCAGCAGCGGACATGTTAAAAAAAGCCCATACTGTGGAGCCATGTGCCAGTGTTCTGGGAGCACCAGATGTGACTGTACATGGTCGATGACTCGCTCCTGATACATTTGCAGTCTGCTTTGTCCCTCCTGTGCAAGGTAACTTATTCCTGCTTCTCCTCCCTATCTGCTGGTCCATATCTCCCTCTCTTGTGGGCACCCACGTGACATCACTAGACACGTCATCATCGACGTCACCTTCCCCACCGCTATAAGTAGAGATCTCGGAGTAGGCAGCAACACCGGGGACCAACCTCCTCTTTGGGCTGATCTGGGTACTGTCGTCAGACTGCTGAGTGGTGGTTGTTGCTACCTCCTCTTCCTGATTCAATGCCAAGAGTGGCTGCGCATCAGAAATGTCTTGATATGGATCGGAAAATAATTCCTGTGACTCAAGCGGAAGGTATGTGGTGGTGGTGGTGTTGTTGGTGGTAGTGTCTTTGGAGTGCACATAGCAGAGAGTGAAGAAGTGGGTGCAGATCGAGAGTCTGGTGCGTCCTTTAAATGAATTGAACGCACCTTCTGCAACTTCCCACTTTGGCTCAAGCCTGTTGCTCCTGCCCTACCCCTACCACCCCTGTGGAAGGGCCTGCCTCTTCCTCTGCCTGTCATTTTTTAAATGACCCTGTGACAAAACTCTCAGTCCCTATACTGATAAAGGACTGCTGCAGTATAGGGCAGCAGTCAACAGTAGTGCACCTCAACCCTATGTATTGTGGACCTATACCAGTCCTTTACGGAATAGCAAACTGTACCTCACTCAACCCTATGTACTGTAGTACCCTATACCTTACCAGTCCTTATAAGGACCTTTGTGGAACACGTAGGTTGTGAATGATTAGCAGACTGTACCTCAGTCCCTATACTGATAAAGGACTACGGCAGCAGAAGGGCAGCAGTCAGCAGTAGTGCACCTCAACCCTATGTATTGTGGACCTATACCAGTCCTTACGGAATAGCAGACTGTACCTCACTCAACCCTATGTACTGTAGTACCCTATACATTACCAGTCCTTATAAGGACCTTTGTGGAACAAGTAGGTTGTGAATGATTAGCAGACTGTACCTCAGTCCCTATACTGATAAAGGACTACTGCAGCAGAAGGGCAGCAGTCAGCAGTAGTGCACCTCAACCCTATGTAATCTGGACCTATACCAGTCCTTACAGAATAGCAGACTGTACCTCACTCAACCCTATGTACTGTAGTACCCTAAACCTTACCAGTCCTTATAAGGACCTTTGTGGAACAAGTAGGTTGTGAATGATTAGCAAACTGTACCTCAGTCCCTATACTGAAAAAGGACTACTGCAGCAGAAGGGCGGCAGTCAGCAGTAGTGCACCTCAACCCTATGTATTGTGGACCTATACCAGTCCTTACAGAATAGCAGACTGTACCTCACTCAACCCTATGTACTGTAGTACCCTAAACCTTACCAGTCCTTATAAGGACCTTTGTGGAACAAGTAGGTTGTGAATGATTAGCAGACTGTACTTCAGTCCCTATACTGATAAAGGACTACTGTAGCAGAAGGGCAGCAGTCAGCAGTAGTGCACCTCAACCCTATGTATTGTGGACCTATACCAGTCCTTACAGAATAGCAGACTGTACCTCACTCAACCCTATGTACTGTAGTACCCTATACCTTACCAGTCCTTATAAGGACCTTTGTGGAACAAGTAGGTTGTGAATGATTAGCAGACTGTACCTCAGTCCCTATACTGATAAAGGACTACTGCAGCAGAAGGGCAGCAGTCAGCAGTAGTGCACCTCAACCCTATGTATTGTGGACCTATACCAGTCCTTACGGAATAGCAGACTGTACCTCACTCAACCCTATGTACTGTAGTACCCTATACCTTACCAGTCCTTATAAGGACCTTTGTGGAACAAGTAGGTTGTGAATGATTAGCAGACTGTACCTCAGTCCCTATACTGATAAAGGACTACTGCAGCAGAAGAGCAGCAGTCAAGTATAATATTCTTTCTATATTTGGAAGGAAGAATATTATACGTGTACAAGCCTATTATCTTACCAGTCCTGAAAAGAACCTTTGTGGACCTAATAGTAACAGCTACTGATTAAACTGACTGTCCCTCACTGCCTCACACATAGCTTCCTGCCTGTCCCTATTTAAACTGACAAAACAGAGGCTGCTGGAACAATAACTTGAATAGCACTTTTGTGGACCTAATAGTAACAGCTAATGATTAAACTGACTGTCCCTGCAGCACACAGTGTCCTGTCCCTCTCTCTACACTGACAAAAGACAGGCTGCTGCAAAAATCAGTAGCACAGCAGTGCCTTAAACCTATATCCTGAACTACGCCTAACACCTATACCAGTCCTGAAAAGAACTTGTAAAATGGCCGCCGGATCGGGTCTATTTATAAGTTAGGGGGAATGTCCAAGTGTCCATGTGCTGTAATGTCTCAATTGGCTGTCTTGTACCCCATGATGGATGTGTCATCATAGGTCAAAGTTCTTTTACACAGTAAACACGGAAGTCCACCGGGCGAACAGCGGCAATAGTCCACCGATCGGGCGGACAGCGAACAGCCGAAATTCACAGCGAAACGACCGCCGGGCGAACCATTCGGCCATCCCTATTCTCCAACCCCTGTGGATTCCTCCATTATGGGCACTACTCTGTCCTGCTTTATCACAAAATTAAGCTGGATGGATCTGTGGTAGTTAAAATATACAAATGCCATTCAATTTTCCTGTCTCTCTAAAACACATGCCTCACTTTCCCATTTTAATTTATGTTTAAGTGCGGCATCTGTTCTCCCTTTAGTGTCTAAAATACAGTATGAACTAAGGGGGGTGCCTGACAATTTCCCTGTCTGCCCTAATTGCAAAGGTTCTTCACACCCCAGCATAGTTACAGAGGTGGGTTGTTCAGGAGCTTCCAAGAAAACAGGTGCTAAATGATCTTTCGGAGAGTGAAATGGGCAAGTCCTTTCCAGACCTTGCTCTTTGAAGTGGACATTGATTTGGATGCTAATGGTGATCAAGTCATACAGGGAGGAGGGTATGGTTCTGCAACTAATTCATCCTTAATACAATCCACTAAACCCTGGAAAAAAAAGTTGCAGTAAGGGCCTCATTATTCCATTCTAGTTCTGAGGCCAAGGTGTGAAACTGATCTGCGTATTGACCAACAGTCAAGCTTCCTTGATTTAGCTGAAGAAGTGCTTTGGCAGTAGATGAGGCTCTGCCAGGCACAGCAAAGGTCTCACAGAAATCTTGCTGGAAGGCGGTAAGACTGGAAATCATAGGGTCTTGATGCTCCCAAAGTGAAAAGGTCCAAGCCAGAGGCTCATTGGAAAGGAGAGATATCATGTACGCCACCTTGGAACGATCAGCAGGAAAATAGTGGGAAACTAGCACTGGTTGATGAGGCCCCAACGAGCTCTCAGACCACTAGAAAAATTAAGCAGCGGAGGCAGATGGAGTACCAAAGGACAGTCCGAGACAGGAGGAACAACAGGAGCCAGAGCAGCAAGAACCAAAACAACGGTAGGAATAGAAGGAGTTTAACTGGACACAGCCTGTAGCTGATCCAATTCAGGAGGAGAGTTACTGTAGATATTGCATGGTCCAATCGTGATAGCCTACTGGATGTCAACTCTCTGCGCCAAACATTGCAGTTGTTCCAGAAGAGTCTCCAAGGAGCTCATGGTCTGAGCAAACTGTCAGGTTTCAATGGTAGTGAGCCCTTGTAGATTTCTAGCTCGAGGTTCCCCAGGGCATAAAGTCTAAGCTCCTGTTTGCTTCTTCTCAAGGGTCCCTGATGGTGGGTATGAACTTGCAGAAAATTGGAATGAGGTCATGGCCCCCAGTGTACGCCCAGCTGAGAATGTGGAGACCACTCGCACTCGTGAGTATAAACATCAGGAGGCAGAAGGGAATCCAAGACACAAGCCAAGGTCAGGGCAGGTGACAGACAAGTATGAACTGAGGGGGGTGCCTGACCATTTCCCTGTCTGCCCTAATTGCAAAGGTTCTTCACACCCCAGCATAGTTACAGAGGTGGGTTGTTCAGGAGCTTCCAAGAAAACAGGTGCTAAATGATCTATCGGAGAGTGAAATGGGCAAGCCCTTTCCAGACCTCACTCTTTGAAGTGGACATTGATTTGGATGCTAATGGTGATCAAGTCATACAGGGTGGAGGGTATGGTTCTGCCAACTAATTCAATTAATTCAACTAATTCAATCCACTAAACCCTGGAAAACAAAGTTGCAGTAAGGGCCTCATTATTCCATTCTAGTTCTGAAGCCAAGGTGCGAAACTGAACTGCGTATTGACCAACAGTCAAGCTTTCTTGATTTAGCTGAAGAAGTGCTTTGGCAGTGGATGAGGCCCGGCCAGGCACAAAAAAGGCCTCACAGAAATCTTGCTGGAAGGCGGTAAGACTGGAAATCATAGGGTCTTAATGCTCCCAAAGTGACAAGGTCAAAGCCAGAGGCTCATTGGAAAGGAGAGATATCATGTACGCCACCTTGGAATGATCAGCAGGAAAATAGTGGGAAACTAGCTCAAATGAATTTAGCACTGGTTGATTAGAAAAATTAAGCAGCAGAGGCAGATGAAGTACCAAAGGACAGTCCGAGACAGGCGGAACAACAGGAGCCCAAGCAGCAAGAACCAGAACATGGGTAGGAATAGAAGGAGTGGATCTGGACACAGCCTGTAACTGATCCAATTCAGGAGGAGAGTTCCTGTAGATATTGCATGGTCCACTCTTGATAGCCTACTGGATGTCAACTCTCTGCGCCAAACATTGCAGTTGTTCCAGAAGAGTCTCCAAGGAGCTCATGGTCTGAACAAACTGTCAGGTTTCAATGGTAGTGAGCCCTTTTAGATTTCTAGCTCGAGGTTCCCCAGTGCGTAAAGTCTAAGCTCCTGTTTGCTTCTTCTCCAGGGTCCCTGATGGTGGGTATGGACTTGCAGAAAGTTGGAATGAGGTCATGGCCCCCAGAGCATACGCCTAGCTGAGAATGCGGAGACCACTCACACTCGTGAGTGTAAACATCAGGGGGCAGAAGGGAATCCAAGACACAAGCCGAGGTCAGGGCAGGTGACAGACGAGCACAAAGGGTAGACAAGGTGGGGTTGGTACATGGAAAATCAGATACAGAATACTCATGATGGTAGGGAACAGGACCTCAGAGAACTGTGAACTTGCTCAGAAAAGGAATGTTGCACTGAGCACAGGTATAAATAGGAAGGCAAACAGGGAGGTGACCAGGAGGTAATAGAAGGGAAAAGGAGATAAATCCACATTAGAGCAGGCAACACCCATAGGTAAACAGAGAATTCGGCAGCACATGTGAAATGGAGTCACAGATCTAGCAGAACACTACAGCAAGGTGGTAAGAATTTTACAAACAGATATCTCCAGACTAGACCGTGACAGGTGGACTGCAAACATGGTACTACTTGTCCAGTAGGAACATATACAGTATAAAAAAGTATATTTTCTTTACAACAAACAAAGCAAAACAAATAGCTAAGCTCATATAAGCACAAAATACACTGGTCTAGCGTTTTTCTAAATTCATAACATTTATATAACATGTATGTTCTTCTATTAAGTAGTTCATCTAATATTGCTTGAAAAAGTAAATCATTTCCAAAGTTTTCATTTTTTTTAAACATTTATGACTTACTCTGTGTTATACTGTATATTTATTATTATTATTTTTATTATTATTATTATTTGACTGCTTTTCATAAGATGACCTTCTAATAGCAACTTTTGGTGGCAATATAATACAAAATGCAAAGAACAAAAGCAAATAGGTGGAAATGATTAAAGCACATGAAGCAGCAGTCTTTACATTAATCTTCAAGGAATAGTTAGGTGAAATTGATGACAGCCTGTTTGTATTGTATTGTTATAGTGTAGCTTCTTTAACAGTAAGGTTAATGAATGTCTTTGAAATGGCATTCATATTAAAAAAAAATACTTTTACCATCATTCTAAGTACAATGTATTAATCAGTGTATTTATCCTACATGTAAAAACAATAGGAGAAATTTTAACGTATACATTATGCCACATTAAGATTTACATTTTTGTTTATACATTTCTATTATCAAATACTCATGTGTAAATACAGTCACTGGCCACTTTATTAGGTACACCTTGCTAGTACTGCGTTAGACCTAGTTTTTCCTTCAAAACTACCTTAATTTTTTGTGGCATAGATTCAACAAGGTGTTCAAAACATTCTTCAGAGATTTTGGTCCATATTTACATGATAGAATTACGCAGTTGCTGCAGATTTGTTGGCTGCACATTCATGATGAGAATCTTCCCTTCTACCACATCCCAAATATGCTCTTTTGGATTGAGATCTGGAGGCTGTGGAGACCATTGGAGTACAGTGAACTCATTGTCATGTTCAAGAATCCAGTTTGAGATATTTTGAGCTTTTCTGACATGGTGCATTATCCTGCTAGAAGTAGCCATCAGAAGATGGGTACACTGTAGTCATAAAGGGACATGGTCAGCAACAATATTCAGGTAGCCCATGACATTTGTAAATCAAGAAAGCCACACTAAATGTAAAATAATTTGAAAAAAATGCAATATAATTGTAGCACTGACCCCCGAAGGAGCTGCAAATTTGAATTGGGCCTGCACTCTCCTGAGAAACCCCCCTTCTGTGTATCTCGGTCCCCTTGGCACAGCTGTGGTGCAATAATAATACAGTACAATATAAACGGTATATGTACCTGTACAAGATCCCTCAGGATCCTCTGGCTCCACCTGATGAGGAAAGACAGTAAACCACACACTTGTACTCTTAACCAGAAACACTTTTTACTGAAGGTATAACAAATAGGTGATTACAGGTATTGCACTGTCATCCCAACATAGAACGTCAGTACAGCATGAATCAACAGTAAGATACCATAACCAATATGCAAGTACGTTATTATCTAGACCTGGGAGCTCCCTTTACTTAACCACTTGCCGCCCGCCCTATAGGCAATTGACGGCTGCAAAGTGGTTGCATAATCCTGACCGGACGTCATATGACGTGATCAGGATTATGAGCCGCTGCGCGCCCCCGAGGGCGCGCATCGCGGAAATCGTTGATGCGGGGTGTCAGTCTGACACCCGGCAACTACGATCTCGGTAAAGAGTCTCCGACGGAGACTCTTTACCACGTGATCAGCCGTGTCCAATCACGGCTGATCACAGTGTAAATGGGAAGAGCCGGTGATCGGCTTTCCCTCACTCGCGTCTGTCAGATGCGAGTAGAGGAGAGCCAATCGGCTGCTCCTCTGACAGGGGGGGGGGTCTGTGCTGATCGATTATCAGCACAGCCCCCCCGAGGATGCCCACACTGGACCACCAGGGACGCCACCAGACCACCAGGGAAAAGGTAATCCTCCCTAGACCACCAGTCAGCACAATGGGTGCCAATCAGTGCCCATAATGGATGCCAATCAGTGCCCACAATGGGCATCACTGATTGGCATGCATTATTGTTTGGCACTGATTGGCATCCATTACTATAGTATAACACCAATGCCGCCTATCAGTGCCCACCTGTGCTGCCTATCCGTGCCCACCTGTGCCGCCTATCCGTGCCCATCCATGCCCATCTGTGCCGCCTATCCATGCCCATCTGTGCCGCCCATCCGTGCCGCCCATCCGTGCCAATTTGTGCCACCTATCAGTGTCCGCCCGTGTCGCCCATCCGTGTCGCCCATCAGTGCCACTTCATTGGTGCCACATTGGTGCCCATCAGTGCCGCCTTATCAGTGCCCATCAGTGTAGCCCCATCAGTGCCCATCAGTGAAGGAGAAAACGTACTTATTTACAAAGTTTTGAAACTGAAACATTTTTTTTTTCAAAATTTTCGATATTTTTTTATTTGTAGCGCAAAAAATAAAAACCGTAGAGGTGATCAAATACCACCAAAAGAAAGCTCTATTTGTGGGAAAATAATGATAAAAATTTCATTTGGGTACAGTGTAGCATGACCGCGCAATTGTCATTCAAAGTGCAACAGCGCTGAAAGCTCAAAATTGGTCTGGGCAGGAAGGTGTTTAAGTGCCCTGTATTGAAGTGGTTAAAGTCTACATGAGGCCTCACTTAAAGTATTTTATCCTTTATCTTCTTTCTTCACTAGCTTAAATGGTTCCTCGGTAATTGTAATCCAAAGGGATAAGTAGAGAAAGTTAACTCAGAATACTCCAGGTATAACTCCAAGAACTTGTAATCACACTTAGGCGTTAAAGTAAACTGGGCCTCAAGCCTACTAAATGTCAGTTGCTCAGTTTTACTTCCGTGGAACAACAGGTTCCAGCAAGGCCTGTGAGTAAGTCTAACTGTGTGCAATAGTATTAAACGATGCCCGCTCACCAACTGAATCAGAGTTCGGGGTGATGGCTTCGGTCCGATAACTGCAGCTTGCTTCCGCTCAGGCTGGGCCAGATGCTCTGTGTCGCTCCGCCGACTGGATCTGATCCTCCGCTACTTCGACAAGCATCTCCGAACCTCATCAATCCGATCACCGTTTCTCAGGCTCCGTCAAGTCACCTCGCAAACATTCTGGTTTGCACTCTGCAGTGACTGTCTGCCAATGTGTCCAAGAACCTTCCACACAGTTCCGCACAGGCAGGCAGCGTGGTCCCAAGAGGCCACATATGGCCGCTGCAGCTCCTTTTATCCCCTACCCAGCATGCACTGCATATCAGAGTGTTCATGGGTAGGTCACACGGATTCCTGGGTAACAGGAACATGTTAGCAATTTATACAATACATGTTATAGAACAAAACATAAATTCATGAGCAGTTGTTGCATATGTTGATTTTCTCCTTTGGCCTGACATGTTTCAGGAACAATTTCCCTTCCTCGAAACAGCCCTCACAAGGGTCCCGGCGCCATGATCTTCATGGTGTAACCTCAAAGTTAAATATATCTATAAAACAACAAACTATTGTGACATTGTGGGGCTTCATAGCAAACACATTGCACAAACCCTTTTCCCCCTTGTCAATAGGAAATTGCTTATTCCAATGGCAAAGGGATATATTGTTGCAAAAAATGGCATCTGAACAGCAGAGCCTGCATTGGTTTGATCACCGACTGCAGACTTTTAAAGCCGCCGGCGCATTCTCAGTTGTCTCTGTATTTGTTTTTAACACTGAGTGTGGAGTGTTCTTAGAAACTTCATCGCTTATGATAACGTGGTTACGTCATCGCAAAGTGACTTCGGGCAGAGCGAGTGAATCACTCATGATGCCCGGGAGTAAGGAGACCCGAACCCATCCCTACTGGTTACTATGACAACCGCTACTTTTAGAAAAACAATTGGATCAAAAAAGTGTGTGGAAAAGACCACAGGGAAAAACAAAGGCGCAAAAAAAGAGGGGACCCCAGGGCAGAAACTGCAGGGCGCCGACTCATGATCAAAAGGCCACAGGAAAACACCATGCAGCTAAAGCCCTTCGGAGCAAAAAATAGTCGCAACTACCCAGGTGCCTCAAGGACAACCAAGGAGCAGCTGGGTATGCCACATATAGCAGGCGCCCGCCCCTCTAAGAAGGTTGGACACCCATGCGCCGGGCGGGGATGGACCGAGCCCTAAGTGATGGGAAAAATGTAAAGCAGCAGTGTAGATTGATTTCAATAACAAAAAGAAAAATTCTCAAACTTATTTTATTATATATAGCAATAACAGTTGTATTAAGAAAAAAGTATACGGACGTGGTCACATGCTACAAATGGAGCCCATTGGGGGAGACCCTTCTGGAAATATATCCCTATAATTTCATATGATATAATATTGTCATATAAAGGTTGTAAATACAAAGTATAAAGATAAATTGTAATGGCTGGATAAACTAGAAACAGAAATGCAAATTGCATCAACAATTAGTCAATGTGTTATAAAACATAGATAAAGATGTTACAACTATGTATGATATTTATGCGCTAACAATCACTCTTTTTCACATCCTCCTGAGACAAACCCTTCCAAAAATGGATGGAAACTTAGTTGCGTATTAAGGCCTGGAAATGTAGTTGCATTTAAGTCAGCAATCCAACGGACCTCTCTCTGGAGCAAAACCTTGTTCCAGTCACCACCTCTATTGTCCGGATTGACTCGGTCGAGGATGGTGAATAGAACACGAGGGGCTTTGCCTGACGTGTCATGCTGCTCTTTTGAAAAATTCAAATTTGGTCTTGCCTACATAAAAACATTGGCACTGACATGTTAGTAAGTAAATGACCCCAGGTGTTTTACAATTAGCATAGTGTCTTGGTCTATGCGTTTTGCCATTAAGTAATACAAATTTTGATTGTGTATTCTCCCCGATGGTTGTGATTATTACTCGTTTGATCTTTGTACAGATAGAAGATCAATTGGATCTGGTAAGTGCCCTTATTATCAGAGGTGGTGGTATTCACAAAAGAAAAATAACACAAAAGGAGCCTTTATCACTTGAAGTGTTGGAATTTTAAGTTAAAATTTAAACAAGATTTTTTCAATATCATTCACAATTTCACATGGACTTTATTCATTATATTGCATTTTTTTCAAATAATTTTACATTTAGCACGGCTTTGTTGGCTTTCATTTGCTTTACTGTGCTGATATCACATGGTTAAGTCATTGCTTTGCACTGTTATTTTTGTTTTACACTGTTATTTTGAAGTACTGTATTGACATTAGTGCGGTTTCTCTATTAAGATTAGGCCGTGGCCACTACACTACAACCACCAGCTTGAACCGTTAAAGCAAGGCGGGTTGGATCCATGCTTTCATGTAGTTTACACCAAATTCTGACCCTACCATCTAAATATTGAGACTCATCAGACCAGGCAACGTTTTTCCAATCTTTTATGGTCCAATTTTGGTGAGCCTGTCCAAATTGTAACCTCACTTTTCTTAGCTGACTGGAGTGGCATCTGGTGTGTGCTTCTGCTGCTGTAGCTCATCTTCTTCTAGGTTCCATGTGTTGTGCATTCAGAGATGGTATTCTGCAGACATTGGTTATAACAAATGGTTATTTGAGTTACTTTTGCCTTTCTATCATCTTAAACCAGCCCATTCTCCTCTGACCTCTGACATCAACAAGGCATTTTCGTCCAGACAACTGCAGCTCACTGGATATTTTCTCTTTTTCATTCCTGTAAACCCTAGAGATGGTTGCGTGTAAAAATCTCAGTAGATGAGCAGTTTTTAAAAACTCAAACCAGTCTGTCTGGCACCAACAACCATGTTACGTTCAAAGTCACCTAAATTGCCTTTCTTCCCCATTCTGATGCTCGGTTTGAACTTCAGCAAATCACCTTCACCACATCTAGATGCCTAAATGCATTGAGTTGCTGCCAAGTGATTAGTTGATTAGCAATTTGTGTTACCAAGCAATTGAACAGGGGTATTTAATAAAGTGGTGGGTGAATGTATATAATTCCAAGCAAAATTAGTTTTCAGGTTTTAGCACTAACATTTATTATACAAATGTATTGCCCATGGGAACTTAGTCAATCATGATCAACGACACCAGTCAAAAAGAAAAGATTACGCCAATAGACTCAGTAGATATGAGTGATTTGTTTTCTTTACAAAGCAAAATTTGGACGAACATTCCATGAGTTGGGCATTTGGATGTATCTGAATCTCTGAATCACAATAGTAACAAATTTCAATTAATACAAAATAAATTATAATGAAAACAACTAACTCATTCATATTAATTTGTTTTATTTGCATGATGCAATGGTTTGGGCCTTTTGTTAAAGGAGAAGTCAAGCCAAAGCTTGTTTGGCTGGACTTCTCCTATGGATCACAGGAGTGCAATTCGTTTTGCACTCCTGTGATCCATTTTCAGCAGATAGCGGACTGAAGACCTCTCTCTGCTAATATCAGTCCAGGCACTGCGTCATACTGACAATGGAAGTCTGGATCCACCAGGTGCCTGGGCTATCGAGCTGCGAGAGCCTGAGATGGCCTGCCCCTCCACAGCTCATCGCTCCAATTAGTGTGGAGGGAGATGAGCAGAGAGCTGGGACTGACAGTCCACAGCTCTCTGCTCATGGAGCTCTGATCGATCACTTGGTTTTCAGTGTAGAGCCACCAGGGGATAGATGCAGCATCAGACTGATGCTGTATCCACCTAGGTAAATATGAATATGGAAAAAAAAAGAAACCCATATTTCTCTTAATTTTTGAAGCATCATAAATAATGTAACATAGCAAATGATCTAAATTGATTTGGATCCATTTGTTTTTATGCTAGTGAATGTGGCAGGAATATGCTAATACGATTCTTTTTGCATTGGGGTTGAGAGACCATTCATTTCGTTTGAATTTGCGTGGCCCAACAATGTCAGTTGGGAGTGGAGAAATGAATTCAACGTAATAATAATATACCAAATGAAAACAGAACTTGCAAAATTTGAATCTATTCGGAAAAACAAATATATGAAAATAACAAATATATTTCTGAAAATTAATCATTCTAACATAACGATTATGATTAAACAAAATTATTTACTTTGAATGCAACTGAAACAAAACAAAATTAAATTTTCCATCGTGCACATCTCTAAGCCCTTGTACACACGGTCAGACATTCCGACGGAAAATGTCTGATCGGACCATGTTGTCGGATAATCCGACCGTGTGTGGGCTTCATCTGACTTTTTCCGTCGGAATGTTCGACCAACAAAGTTTGAGAGCTGGATATAAAATTTTCCGACAACATGATCCGATCGGACTTTGTCCAATTGTTTGTAGAGAATTCCGATCGGACAAAGTGCCATGCATGCTCAGATCAAATTACGAGACCAAAGCTATTGGCTACTAGCCTGAACGTAGTCCAGTCGTAATGAACAAACATCATCACGTTCCAAACTATTGCATTTTCCGTCAACTTTGTTTGACCGTGTGTATGCAACACCAGTTTCGGACATAATCCGTCGCAAAAAATCAGACGGATTGTGTGGTCGGAATGTCTGACCGTGTGTACAAGGGCTGAGACTTACACATCGCACTAAAATAATGGGGTCAGGTAACTTCACTAGGGCCATATGCCAGCACCCATCGCTTCCTTAGGAACTGCTGACAGGAAGAAAGTTGTCATGTAAAGTAGCTGAATTTGTACTGCTACTATACATGATGTTCAGCTTCTGTGTATTTGTACTGTATGTAAGAGCTCATTAGTTCAGGTTCCATAGTCAGTCAAATGAAAGGTACAAGTTAGGCATTGCCTACCAATCTGATAAAGGATTTACACTGGAGGCACAGGTCTGACTTATTTTCCAAGGTGATGCATTGAAGTAAAGTATTGTGAACTTGTTTTCTTTAAACATTGAGTCAAACTAATGATAGTTTTGTGTACCTTCCCCAGCAATGGCAGAAAATAATTAGATGTTTAAAGCTAACACTGTTTTTTTTCACTCCACAACAATTCACATTTTGCTAAATCAGGGCCAGTATATCAATTTCTGTACAGAGGAACAGGTTCTATGATCTAGTATTTTTCACAGAACATGGTACTTTATTTCTAATATATGTTAAATTAGTTGTATTTACACAGACAATTAACCTGGATTGTTAGTTTATTGTTTTTCTACTTTTGTAATCAAACATTGTAAAACACATAAAAATAATGATACAAGAAATAATGGCAACCAGTAAAGTAATAGCTCAAATGTTATTTGAATCATGATTCTTTGTGAAATTGACCAATTTACTCAAGGGGTACTGTTTTAGCCATTTTAACCACTTAAGCCCCAGACCATTATAGCGTCTACAAAATAGGGGATAGCTTTATGGCATTTTTATTAATAATTTTTTTTACTAGTAATGGCGGCGATCAGCGATTTTTATTGTGACTGCAACATTATGGTGGACACGTTGGACAATTTTGACACATTTTTGGGACCATTGCCATTAATACAGCAATCAGTGCAATTAAAAATGCACTGATTACTGTAAAAATGTCACTGGCAGTGAAGGGGTTAACAACTAGGGGGCAGTGTAGGGGTTAAGTGTGTGTGTGTGTGTTTTTTTAACTGTAGGGGGCGTGTCTTGGCATCTGGTGACACTGATCGTCTTTCCCTATAACGGGGAACAGACGATCAGTGACAGCCTCAGTAGGAAGCACAAGGAGAGGTTTGTTTACACTTACCTCGCCTCGTTCTTCAGCTCTGTGACCCGATCACAGGGCACCGGTGGCCATCATGTCCGCAGGTCCCGTGGCTACATCACGGAGCTCAGGACCAGGGCGAGAGCGTGCCGCCGGTGGCGCTCTCGCGACCCACGGCTGGGCACTTAAAGAGCAACGTACCTGTACGTGCTTGTGCCCAGCCGTGCCATTCTGCTGACGTACATCGGCGTGATGCGGTCCTTAAGCGGTTAAATTGCCCCAGATGCAATCCAAACCCTCATTGCATTTTCCCACCCTTTACAGCCACCAATTATTAGAGCTGAGGTGGTATGGCATGTTGACCAAAATAAAGCATTGGATATACCTGAAGGAAACCTTTCTATTATGTCATACGGCCCCTTTCACACACTTTTTTCAAAGGAAAAACAGATGAAGTTTACATCAGTTTTTCATCAGTTTGTCATC
Organism: Lithobates pipiens; assembly: GCF_037356315.1. Classification (NCBI taxonomy): domain Eukaryota; kingdom Metazoa; phylum Chordata; class Amphibia; order Anura; family Ranidae; genus Lithobates; species Lithobates pipiens. The sequence goes on along the minus strand of NW_027507718.1, from coordinate 65,769,497 downwards.
AGTTTTTTATCAGTTTTTTTAATCAGTTTTTTTTTTACATCCCACAGTCCTTAACCACTTGAGTCCTGGAGCTATTTTTTTCATGTAACAATGGACCATGTGTCCATTTACATTCATTTTTCATCATATCCAATTTTTTAAAGGAAGAAATATAGGGTTTTGATCCTTTCCAAAAAATGGATGTTAACAGAAAAGGATGTAAACAGATGTAAATGGATGATCACCCTTTTACATCATTATTTCCATAGAGATGCATGGATGTCCATTTTTCATCTGTCAACGGATAGATGAAAACCGGACAAATGCTCCACATGTGTGAAAAGAGCTTAAGGTCCCTTTCACACAGGCATTATGTTTGTTTTTCATCCATCTGTTGATGCATCTCTATTCAAAAACAAACGATCGTGTATTTACATCCATTTACATCCACTTCCGTCAACATCCGTTTTTTGAAACAGATTGAAGCCCTATTTTTCTTCTGTTAAAAAATGGAACTGACGAAAAACAGATGTAAACAGACAAATGGTCCATTTTGCATCCGTTTTGTGTTGGTAGTGGATGTAAATAAGCTAATGTACATAAAACTGATATGAACCTGGAGAGAAACTGATGAAAAACTGATGAGAAACTGATCTTTGACGCCTTAGACCCCTTTCACATGGATGGACTGTCTATCCTTTTCCTTCCATCTGTCAATGGACGACAATGCAAACGGATGACCATCGGTTACCATCCGTTAACCTCCGCTTCCGTTATTATTTGTTTTTTTTATGAACAAGGCTACGTCCAGATCCGTCAAAATGGATATTAACTGACGTTAACGGACAACGTCTGTCAACATCTGATCAGTTAAGATCCGTTTTGAAGAAATAATTTTTTTTGTTTATCTGTATGGGAGGAGCAATGCATTGTGGATAATTTCCTTAAAGGCACAGAAACAGATCAAAATGGATACAAAAACGGATGGAGAAACGGATGAAAACGGATATTAACGGAACAGAAGACAGCTGAAGCAACAGATAAGCACTGATATGTTTTTAACGTGGCTAAACTGATGGTGCCCATGTGAAATTGGCCTTAGGGTCCTTTCACATGGGCTGTCCAATCAGGTCTGCTTGTCAGTTTTTCAGATGGACCTTATCGGACCCTCCATTCACCCCTATGTCGTATCCGCAAAATCTAGATGGACGGTGGTCCTATTTTCCATCCATCTGGCAGATCAGATCGGATATGATCAGATGAAAAGGACAGGCAGTCCATTTTCACCCGATCTCCCCATAGAGGAGAGTGGCACAGTGAGCGGAGATGGACCTGTGATCTGCCTGCTCAGCAGGGATCGGTGGACCGATCCCCCACTGAGCAAGCTGAGTCCATGCAATGGAGGCGCCCATGTTAAAGGGGCCTTAGAGATAAGAAAGAGGAGGATTGTAAGTGAGAAGCTGAAAACAAACTTGTTCTTCACCCACATAAGGCAAAGAAACAGGTTTGCTTCAATGGTGGCCAAACCAGCAACACATATTCATCTTTCAGAAGCCAGAATGTAAAAAAAAGATATATCCAGGTATGGGGGAGCGTGTGACTGACATCCCTTTCCTCTATGTAGCAGTTCTGGTGATTGGTAACTGACCTCTGTATAACTAGCACTGTAACACTGTGGCAAGGACACAGTCCACAGCCCCTGTTTTTAGACCTGTATACGCTCCAAGTTGTGACTTGCAGCTTATACAGGTAATTCTTTCTTTGCTCCCAGCAGCCAATATTTCTCTGGTATACTGTTGAATCTAAGTATAGCACTTACCCCCGAAGGAGCTGCTGAATTTTCCTATGCTTACCGATTACCTCCACCAGCTCGTACTCGTTGTCCTTGTCTAGGGGTTCCCAGGGTTGATAACCCAGTAATTGTAGAGACCGACACTTGAATTCCTTGTTAGGATTTTTATTTTGCATAAAACAATTGAACACATTCAGTCTCTAAGTTGGGAATAGAAGGTATCAGGATAAAGTTTAGCTCAGGTGCTTGGAACTGCTGACTTAAAATAAAGTCTCTCTCTGTACATACTCCAGGGAATAGCCACTCGCAACTGGACTCTTTAACTGTTGGATAAATCCTTGAGCTTGGATTTAGCAGCCAACAGGTAATTCTAGCTTTGTAAAGTCTCTCACACAGACTTGGTTGAAGAACTTAGTTGTAACCAGAAGGATAGAAGTAGGAACTTTTCTTACTGTACCAGAATCTTTCAGCTGGTTCGGCGATACCGTAAGAATTGTGGATTCACTCAATGTCCATGGCAGCTCAGCTTCCAGGCTCTTACTGAGCAGCCAGCCTTGTGCGTGGCTCTCTTACTGAAGAGTCCTCCCTTGGTCGCATGTAGAGTTGCTGGGCCTCTCCAAACCCGAGATGGCACCGGAACACCTTAGAATCCTCCTTCCAGTTACTGCACCTCAGAAACAGATGGATCCGCACCCCAGGCCATGAGGGCCCCTGGGGGCTGCTCAGGAGGACCAGGACCATGGAGTCAGCAACAACTTCTGTACCGGAACCCTGAACCACGTGACTTCAGCACCTTAAGTACCCTCTCCAGGAATACACAGTGAGACAAACTCCCACTGATTGGCTCAGAGAGAGAGATTGGTACCTAATGCATCCAACCAGTCTGCGTTCTAAGGCCTCCCACAGGTGCAAGCCCCACCTATGATCAGGCAGAACCATAATGCAGTCCAGCCAAACTGATGCCAAAGCACAATTTAGCATGATTAACCCCAAAACTCAACTACAGTTTTGGGCAAAAACTAAATTTACAACATAGCGCATACCGGCGCTACATAAGTATCTCCCAAATAAACAAGGATACAGGCAACTTAGAGAAGGGAATTTTAGCCACTCCAATGAAGTTGGCCATCTTAAAGTCCTGTTACAGCACCTGTATGGCACAGAGTCTTTGATGCTGGTCATGCTAATTGATTTGGAGGGTATTAAAACACTTTTCTTTCTGGTGGCTGGTTCTGTGCTCTTTTATCAACTACCCTATGCCTGACACTGCTGTTGTTCTGATTGCCCACTGCTGACCCAAATTCACCTGACTCTATTCTTGTCTCCAGCCCCTTTCGCAGATTCTTCCTATTTCTGTTATTCACTTTGCCAGACTCTTTGCCTTGACCTCTGCTTTGACCCAAACTTCTCTCATGCCTACTGCCTGCCTAGAATTTTTCTTGCACTCTGACTATTCTCTTTCCACATGCTTTAATATCTGCTTGAACACTGATTACCCCCTTGCCTACTACTTGCATGACCTTTGCCTGGACACTGACCAATCTTGTGCCTGCCACCTGCTCTGACCTCTGCCTGAATACCAACCTGTTAGCTCATTCTGTCCTATTTCCTTACTACCTTGTATCTGTGCCTCTTGGTGAGGCAAAGCCTAGGACCATGACTTAGTGACAGCTAGCGGCATAGTAGCTTTAAGTCCACTAGGCAGCTACAGACCCAACGCTATTTGTGGGGTTCTATGGTAAAGACAAAGCTATCACATAGAATCTGTGCCTTTAGGGAAGCCAATGTCACCCTTAACAGGTCTACAGTGACCCAAAATGCCATGTGTCCATTTGAAGTAGGAAGAATCACAATAAAGTCCATAGCTACATGAGTCCAGGGACACTTAGGGACTCATAGGAGAAGGAGCAAACCACAGGCTCTGGACCTAGAGGACTTGAAATAGGCACATGTCTCATAGGGTTTAACACAGGAGTGAATGTGCTTACAGAGAGTAGGCCCCCAAAGGTTACAAGAGAACAGTGAAAGTGCCTGGGTATTGAGTGCTTCTGATAGGTCATCCTAAAGGAGGCCAAAGGCCATAAAAAATGTGTCAACAGAGAACAAAGCTAGAGCACCATAGACAGATTAAAAGTCTAGGACTGAGGATCCAGCTGAAGCAGAGAATTAGTAATACAAACTCACTGGGCCTTGGAGTCTTAAGAGAGAGGCCTGTGCTAAAAGCACAGTTTCAGATATGTATAACATTTAAGAACAGATGACAGTCAAATAAAACAATTATACAAACACTAAGGCAGTGCTACATTCTGAAAGAGTGGGGTAACAGGGAACTCCACCTGCTGTCACAGGACCGATGGGTCTTCGGATGAAGAAGCTGAGAAAACTCCCGCTGGTCACAGCGGTGGTCGGAGCTCACCTCCGTGGTAGGGATGAGCCAAACACCCCCCGGTTTGGTTCGCACCAGAACTTTCGAATGGACCCCAAATTCGAATGAACTTTAGAACCCCATTGAAGTCTATGGGACTCGAACGTTCGAAATTAAAAGTGCTAATTTTAACGGCTAATATGCAAGATACTGTCCTAAAAAGGGTTTGGGGACCTTACTCCTGCCCCAGGGGACATGGGTCAATGCCTAAAATGTTTTTAAAAATGGCCATTTTGGTGGGAGCACTGATTTTAATGACGATTAAAGTGAAAAAAAAAGTGAAATATTCCTTTAAATATGGTGCCTGGGGGGTGTCTGTAGTATGCCTGTGAAGTGCCACGTGTTTCCCGTGTTTAGAACAGTCCCTGCACAAAATGACATTAAACGGAAATAACACCATTTAAAACTGCTTGCGGTTTTAATGTTATATCTGGTTCCTGCAATATGGTTGAAAATCATTGAGAAAAATGGCATGGGTAGCCCTCCCTGCCCATTACCAGCCTATTTGGGTCTTGTACGCATATTAAGGGGAACCCTGTACCCATATTAAAAAAAGGAAATGTGTGTGGCCCCCAGGCCCTATATACTCAGAACAGCAGTATACAGGCGGTGCAAACAAGACAGGGACTGTGTAGGTTTGTTGTGTTAAGTTGAATCTGTTTGTAATTTTCAACTGGTACATTTTTAAAGTGTAGCTCCAGTCAAAAAAACTATTTTTAAGCTTTTTGGAAAACATAGGGAAGGGTTATCACCCCTGTATAATTTGTTTTGTCGTCCATTTTTTCATCTCACTTGCTGTTGTCTCCTTCCGTTTGCAAGTAGGAGATGTTTGTAAATTGGATGTTTGAAAGTAGGGGCCTGCCCTATATGCTCTGCAGAAATGGCGGAACAAGGTGTTGGTTTTGCCACAACATTGTAAGCCCTCAAAGTGACTCTTGGTGGGCGCTGGAGCGCCCTGCTGTGAACGATTATATCAAGAATTGTAATTACATGCCATTGTTGAACAGTGGTAGAAAAATTGACCTTGTGGTGCTGGTGCCACAACACTATAAGTCCTCACCGTTACTCTGGGTGGGCACAGGAAGGGGCCCTCCTGTGAAATATTATATCAAGAATTGTAATTACATGTCCCTGTTAAACAGGGGCATAAAAATTGGGCCTTAGGCACTGGTGCTGGTGCCACCACACTGCAACCTCTTCCATATACTCTTGTTTGATTGCAGGAATTAGCCCTGCTGCAAAGCATTGCATCAAAAATTGTACTTAAACGCCCCTGTTAAACAGGGGCATAAAAATTGGGCCTTAGGCACTGGTGCTGGTGCCACCACACTGCAACCTCTTCCATATACTCTAGTTTTATTGCAGGAATTAGCCCTGCTGCAAAGCATTGCATCAAAAATTGTAATTAAACGCCCCTGTTAAACAGGGGCAGAAAAATTGGGCCTTAGGCACTGGTGCTGGTGCCACCACACTGCAACCTCTCCCATATACTTTTGTTTGATTGCAGGAATTAGCCCTGCTGCAAAGCATTGCATCAAAAATTGTACTTAAACGCCCCTGTTAAACAGGGGCAGAAAAATTGGGCTGATGGCATCAACCAGAACCAGAAATGTTCTTCCAACATATCAGCGGAGGAGGAAGAGGATAGACAATCAACATAACAGGACAGTCACTCAGCATCAGCATAGGCAGTCTTGAAGGGATGTGATATTTCAAAAAAAATTATTCCGTTACATCAGCTTCAGGTGCTTGGTAGCTGTGGGTGATCCAAGACTGATTCATCTTGATGAAGGTCAGTCGATCAACTGATTCGGTGGACAGGCGCACCCTGTGATCGGTAACAAAGCCACCAGCAGCACTGAAGGTGCGTTCCGAAAGAACGCTGGATGCAGGACAGGCCAGTAGCTCAATTGCATACTGTGCAAGCTCTGGCCAGTGATCCATCCTCAAGACCCTGTAAGCCAGAGGATTTTCGATGGGAAAGGTGTCCAAGTCTGACCTTGCCCCTAGGTATTCCTGCACCATGTAAATCAGACGCTGGCGATGGGTGCTGGAACCGATCATACCTTGGGGCTGCGGACTAAAAAATTGTCTGAAAGCATCAGTCAGACGGCCACCTTCTCCACCGCTCCTTCTGACCGATGCCTCAGCAACACGTTGTCCAGGACCAGGAGTTTGTAACCTCCCAGTCTCTGGGAACGCGTTGCACAGACCTTTCTGCAAGGCCTCCCGGAGATGTCTCATCCTCTGCTCCCTCTGCGATGGCAAGATAAGGTCGGCAACCTTGCCCTTGTACCGTGGATCAAGGAGAGTGGCCCGCCAGTAATGGTCCCTCTCCTTGATCCGAAGAATACGAGGATCCTTCCGCAGGCTTTGCAGGATCAGGGAGGCCATGCTGAGGTTAGCTGAGGCATTCGGTCCGGAGTTCTCTGGGTCACTAAGGACAACATGATCCGCAGCTACCTCCTCCCAGCCACGTACAAGTCCACGTGTTTCTTGGGACTGTAAATCATCCCTACAAGACTGCTGCTGCTGCTGCTGATGCTGAGTGCCAGCCTCCACCTCCATGCTGACACAATCATCTTCCTCCTCCTCTTCCTCCTCCTCATCCTCTTCCTGTGTGATGGGTGGCACAGCAGGAACACTGTCTGGATAAAGGGGGCCTTGAGAGGCAAGGAAGTCCTCCTCTTCCTGCCTCTGTTCTGCCTCAAGTGTCCTGTCCATTATTCCACGCAGCGTATGCTCCAAGAGGTGGACAAGAGGTACAGTGTCACTGATGCATGCACTGTCACTGCTCACCATCCTTGTGGCCTCCTCAAACGGTGACAGGACAGTTCATGCATCCCTGATCATGCCCCACTGCCGTGGTGAGAAAAAACCGAGCTCCCCTGACCCTGTCCTGGTGCCGTAGTCGCACAGGTACTCATTGATGGCCCTCTGCTGCGTGTGCAGCCGCTGCAGCATGGCCAACATTGAGTTCCATCTGGTGGGCATGTCAGATATAAGGCGGTTCTTGGGCAGGTTCAACTCCTTTTGGAGCTCAGCCAGCCGAGCACAGGCATTAAATGAATGGCAGAAATGCACACAGACTTTCCTGGCCTGCTTCAGGACATCCTGTAAGCCGGGGTACCTGCCCAAGAACCGCTGCACCACCAGGTTAAGGACATGAGCTACACAGGGCACATGGGTCAGTTGTCCCTGTCGGAGGGCGGAGAGGAGGTTGGTGCCATTGTCACAAACCACCATTCCTGGCTTAAGCTGGCGTGGCGTCAACCACCTCTCGGCCTGCCCCTGCAGAGCTGACAAAACATCCGCCCCAGTGTGGCTCCTGTCCCCCAAACAAACCAGCGCAAGCACGGCATGGCATCGTTTTGCCTGCGTACTTGCGTAGCCCCTGGAACGCCTACGAAGCACCGCTGGTTCTGAGGACAGAGCACTGGAAGAGGCCATGGAGGAAGAAGAAGAGGAGGGGGTGGAGGAGAGAGGTGTGTCACAACCAATAGTAGCATTTTGGAGGCGTGGTGGCGGAACAACCTCCAACACTACTGCACCTTGTCCTGCATCCTTCCCAGCTGCCAGAAGAGTGACCCAATGGGCCGTGAAAGACAGGTAACGTCCCTGTCCATGCCTGCTGGACCATGAGTCAGCGGTAATATGCACCTTACCGCTGACCGCCCTGTCCAGCGAGGCAAGGACATTGCCTTCCACATGTCGGTAGAGAGCCGGAATCGCCTTCCGTGAGAAAAAGTGGCGTTTGGGGACCTGCCACTGAGGAACCACACATTGTACAAACTCACGGAAGGGGGCCGAGTCTACCAACTGAAAAGGCAGCAGTTGAAGTGCTAGCAATTTAGCCAAGCTAGCATTCAACCGCTGGGCATGTGGATGGCTGGGAGTGAACTTCTTTCGCCGGTCCAGCAGCTGGGGCAGGGACATTTGCCTGCTATAATCGGACGTGGGTGTACCGCTAGCAGAGTTCCCGGAAGCACTTGGCTGTGTCACACCTAATTCTACACCTTCATTCCTCTCAGAGCAGGTTTCAGAGAGGACTGAAGGTCTAGTGGGGTTGGAGATTCCAGCTGATGAGGAGCAAGGAGAGGTCCGCTTTGTTCTTTGGTGTGGGTCTTTGAGGTACGCTTGCCAACGAGCTGCATGGCAGGTCAACATATGTCTGGTCAAGCATGTGGTGCCCAAGCGGCTGATGTTTTGGCCACGCGAGATACGCTTGAGACATATGTTGCAAATAGCAGCGGTGCGATCTGATGCACTCGTCTCAAAAAAGGCACACACCAAAGAACTTTTAGAATAACGCGCAGAGGCAGCGCCCTGTACAGGCGGAGCTCTGCGGTGTGATTCAGTCGGTGTTCTGCCCCTAAGCTGGCCCCCGGAGGGCATCCTGCCTTGTTGGACATGTGCCTCCTCCTCCTCCTCCTCTCTCCTTCCAGGCACCCATGTGGAGTCAGTGCCCTCATCATCCCCTCCCTCTTCATCGCTGTAGCAAACCTGGCAGTATGCTGCAGCTTGTGGAACATGACTGCCAGATTGCTGTCCTTCTTGAGCATCCCCTCTCTCTGCGCTCACGCTACTGCCTTCCTCTAGCTGAGTGTCATCATCAGAGCCCACAAAACACTGGGCATCCTCCTGGAGCATGTACCCAACACTGTGCTCAAAGAGTTCAGGAGACTCCTCAGGAGGACGTGGTGGGTCTAGGGAAGGAGTCACTGATGATGACATTGAGAGGAGGGAAGACGATGCGTTGGCAGCTGCTTTGCTAGTACCCTGAGACTGGGTGAGAGAGGATGAGGAGGATGAAGAGGGCTTGGTCATCCACTCTACCAAGTCGTTGGCATGTTGCGGCTCAACATGTCCAGCTGCCGAAAAGAAGGACAAGCGTGTCCCATGGCCACGTGCTGATGACAATGCACCGCGTCCACGACCAGCACTGTTGTCTCTAGACACAGAGCCTGCTTGCCCTCTTTTATCGGCTCGCGCCTGTCTGCCTCTCCTTGCTGGCCTTCCAGACATGGTAATGGCCTGAAGGGAGTTGGGTAAAAAAGCAGTTGGGTAGTGTATATTGTGCTAGAGGCACACAACACCCACTAACTCCTGCAGATGCCTTTATTATAGAACACCAGAGATAAAGGGGTATATACAGATGTATACTGTGCTGTGCTGGAGGCACACACAACTTCCAATAACTCCTGCAGATGGCAAGTGGGCTCAAATAGAGAACAGCTATGTAGGTGGATATAGCGGTATGTACTGGGTACAGAGCACGCAGACAGCACGCACAAGCTCCTAACACTACTGACTGCAAGCTCTATTATAAAAGATAGATCACTAGCTATATAGGTGAGGTGAATATAGCGGTGTATACTGCGGTCAGGGCACACAGACAACAACCACTACACAACAGCAAGATCGAAAATCGGCCGAAAACGATCGGTGTGTACTGTGTTGAAGGTACACAGAACACCCACTGCTTCAGACGCCAACACACTACACAAGGCCGTCGCGCTGGCGGCCTTATATAGTGTGGGGCGTGCACTACACAGCCTGAGCTATGATTGCCCACAGGCATCCTGCCTATGGCCAATCATGGCTCACCTCGGTGCTGGCGCTGCGATTGGCCAAGCATGCGGGGTCACAGTGTATGCTTGGCCAATCATGAGCCAGCAATGCACTGCGCAATCGCAGTGCATTGTGGGCCGTGAGCGCCACACGAATTTGGCGCGAACGGACCAAAATGTTCGGACTTCGCCGAACAGACGAACAGCCGATGTTCGAGTCGAACGTATGTTCGACTCGAACACGAAGCTCCTCCCTACTCCGTGGTCCATTAACACGACTTTTAGCTTAGATGGTATGTGGACATCTGTCAAAGCAATAGATCTGAGCTGAGAGAGACTGGAATGTCAGAAGCCATACCAGGCCCTTCAGGTCTGGCAGGGATATTAAGGGGAACCCTGTGCCAAAATAAAAAAATTGCGTAAGGGTCCCCCCAAAATCCATACCAGACCCTTTTCCGAGCACAAAACTGGGAAGGCCGCAGGAAAAGGGGTTGCAGGCACCCCTCCTGAACCCTACCAGGCCACATGCCCTCAACATGGTGAGGATGCTTTGGAGTCACCCCAAAGCACCTTGTCCCCATGTTGATGGGGTACAAGGGCCTCATCCCCACAACCCTGCACGGTGATTGTGGGGGTCTGCAGATGGGGGACTTATTGGAATCTGGAAGCTCCCTTTAAAAAGGGGACCCCCCAGATCCCGCCCCCATGTGAAAGGGAATCGGGTACATTGTACTCCTACTCATTCACCAAAAAAGTGTCAAAATGTTAGTCCTTTATTAAAAAAAAAAAACTGTTGATGTCCATTTATCTTCGATCACAGCTTATTTTCCTTCCAAGCCTGTAGACCTTACACATTAGGGTTATGTGGGGAACTGTGTCAAAAGCATTGGCAATATCTAAATATACTACGTCCACAGCCATTTCTATGTCCAAAGTTTTGCTCACCTCCTCAAAAAAGAAATTAGATATGTCTGACAACTTCTGTCTTTCATGAAGCCATGCTGTCTGTTACTTAGAATATTTTTTTTTTCCAGCAAGAACTCATCTATGTTGTCTTTTATTAAATTCTCCAGTATCTTCCCAACTATGGAAGTAAAACTAACAGGTCTATAGTTACTCGGTCTATAGTTACTTGATCCCTTTTTAAATATAGGCACCACATTGGCCTATACCCCTCCTAGCACCACAAATCCCCTCAAACTAAAATTCACTCCCCTTCTTCAAGCAAACCCCCCTCACAAATCCCCCTTCTAGCATGAGTCCTCCCCCTCTCAGCATATGTCCTCTCCAACAAGTCACCCCTCCCAGCACAAATATTCATCCTGGCACAAATACCCCACCCCCAAATTCTCTCCCAGCACAAATTTTCCTTCCCCAAATCTCTCTTCCCAGCACAAATTCTCTTTCCCCTACTTACTCATCCTAGCACAAGTCCCCCCTATCCTATCCTTCAAACTCTCCCCCTTCCAGGGCTATCCTCCTCCCCAATCCCCTGCATTTGTGTCCCCAGCACAAATCATCTTACTTTCCTCAAATACACCCAAATTATAATGAAATCCCTGCATCCCACAATTCCAGTACCAAAGTCCAATGCCAGAATAAAGTCTGGTACTTGGCTCCACTAACCCACCTGGCAGTGGCATTCTAGAGTATACACCCAGGACAATTGCCCTACATCACTTAAAGGATGCCCAGGGTCTGGTGCCATGATGGCCCCCTATATGTCAGTTGGTATCTCTTTAATTTGGGGACAGGTTCAGCACCATGTACACTGACTGCTCCTAAACTTGAGTTTAGGAGATTTTGGAATTTTTTTGTCAAAGCCCTTAAACTCAACTCAATTAAAGCCTATGTGTCAATGTATACATAGCCTTTCATCAAAGTTTAGGAGCAGCATTCAAGAGAGGAATGTTTGGCCAAACACTGCTAAACATAGCAAACTCATGTAAACATGGTACTGCGTTTACTGCATTTATGCCGCATTTAGCTTTTTTCTGCAGCCAGCATTCATGGGAGGTTAGTGTACATGAACACATAGAGGATATGTGCAATGAGATCCTTTGGGGAGGGAGAAGAACTTCAAATCCACTTAACTTCTTCTAGCACAAGTCTTCTCCCCTCCCAAATCACCTCCTAGCACATATTCTATCTAGCAAAAATCAGTCCTGGAAGCATAAAAGTCTGTTACCTGCCTATAGCACCCCCTCCACCCCACCCCCCCCCCCCCCCCACACACACACACACACACACCTTCCTGGTAAAGATGTTCCCCTGCTCTGGTTACTATTACAGACCTCAAACCAGCAAAGATGCTATAGAGTGGTGTCCCTCCTCCCCCTCCTGGTCTGTGTACATGAAACATCAGATCCGAGGCAGAGGGTACTGTACAGAGTAGTCCGCTCTGCAGTAAATGCTTGTTCAGGCAGCTGGTGGGGAGAGCCTGCTGCTTGGAGATATGCAGTTGTGGCGGGCATGTGGGACCTCGGGGCACCCCGCAAGAGACGTGGGTTATGTGCCCACTCTAGCGCTTCCATGTCAGGCAGGTTAGTGGAGCATAATGATGAGTAATGAACAAATATTGATTCACATATTGATTTTTAATAGATCTGCATTTTACCCCAGACACTCAGGCAAAGGGGATTTTTTTTTTTCCGGAAATCTTTTAAGGTATTTTATGCAAGCACAAATATTTTTCTATCTATATAAATCTACCTAGCTACCTGGTTTCCTATTTGTCCTCTGTGTATATAAAGGTTTTGTATACAGCAGTACACGAATACAATATATATGCCCAGAGAAATAAATACCTTTCTTACAATTTTTGAACTTCATCATAAGAACTGAGATTCCAATTACTGAAGCCCTATATCCTAAAGATAACAGTGGGGTGTCACTTTGATTACTTATTGAAGACTCTTATCAAGATCCAACACTTTGATCATGAACATTCATGGTAAAAAATACCCCTATTCCCAAGTGAATAAAATAATAGAATTGTCTCCTGCAGAATTTCGTACATAACCTGTTATATGATCCGTAACATCAAAGTGTTAACACAGAAGAAGGGGATATATTTGCAGCTTTAAGGCAGAGCTTTTCAGTTTATAGAAAGAGCTTTTACTTACAAAAATTAACCCTTTTGATTTATTTGGTATGAAAAGAATGACAAAATATGAAATGCTCCATGATAAATAATAAAATATAGGAATAAAATCAATCACTGATAGCTTTGGATTAACAGGAAAAAAGTACAAGTGAGAATAGAGATTGAAATCTGAGAGCACAGTACATGTAATGCAACAAAAAATAATTTTTAGGTGATAATCTTAAAAAATGAATCTAAACATACAAAAACAATATTGTACATATAAGACAAAACACTTTTTTTGAGGCATTACCAAAATCAGCAAATATAAAACATATTATAAAAAGGATAATGAAAGAACAATACAACTGTCAATACCTAATATTCTTAAACAAAAAAAGAATAGCATCAAAATAAATAAACCTATGATTGTTATCCATTGAAGAATACACCACAGTGAAGTAAATAAGTAACCACTAACCAGATAGTTAAATAATGTCTGGGACTTCAGAGAACAACTGTCCAGGTAAGTGTAAATAAAAAAAAATAAAAACATGAATTCCAGGTTCTCTCTACAATGCTGTACCTTCAGATCAAAATATGTATGACTCATGAAAAGCCTGTCATAATGTGCTAGAATGTGATGCATACTAGCACATACTGCTACTCTCTTGCAGGGGGGGCTGGATTGTTTTCTTTATGTTAGGCCATAACTACCACTTTAAATACCACAGACATACTCAAATATTACTTTGCTAAACATCTATGCCACATCACATCACAAACATTGCAACATGCTCCTAACAGTTGGGCAGAGATTCAACAGAGCCAGCTGTTCCATGTACACCTCACTTCTTTGATTTGGGCCCATGACAAAAATAGCAGTGGCACCTTGAAACATTGCTTACTAGCCCCTCTGGCATTTACTCTATAGATGTGGAAAAAGTGCAAGTTAACATGTACCCTTATATCCCCCGGGGGAGGATCCAGAGTCTAGTCTCTAGTCTCTAAATCTGGCACTGCCAGAAAATAAGGTGTTGCTCACGGAACTGAATTGTAATGTATAATACAGTGTACAGAGGTAAGTAGTATGTAAGGTAGTGTACAAAGGTTAGTAGTAGGAAGGGTAGTGTACAGAGGTCAGTAGTATGTATGGCAGTGTGCAGGGAATAGTAGGGCACACGCTGGGGAGGGGGGGGGGTCGGGAGGGCATACACTAGGGGGGATTGGGAGGGCATACACTGAGGGGGTCAGGAGGGCATACACGGGGGGATAAGGAGGGCATACACTGGGGGGATCAGGAGGGCATACACTGGGGGGGTCAGGAGGGCATACACTGGGGGAGGATCAGGAGGGCATACACTGGGGGGGGGATCTGGAGGGCATACACTGATATACTGGGGTGATCAGGAGGGCATACACTGATACACTGGGAGGGGATCAGGAGGGCATACACTGATACACTGGGGGGGGGGGGGATCAGGAGGGCATACACTGATGCACTGGTTAGGGATCAGGAGGGCATACACTGATACACTGGGGGGTATCAGGAGGGCATAAACTGGGGGGGATCAGGAGGGAATACACTGATACCTTTGGGGGGGATCAGGAGGGAAGTCATAATCTTTTAAGGAGTTCAATTTTTTACTTGTCATGAAAAGATGAAGATCTCATTTGTCACCAAACAGCACCTCTATGCTAAGCTGCAGTAACTCAGCAGACTCAGCATAGAGGTACCTGTAAAGAAATCCACAATGTAGTGCTAGCAGCCAAGCTCACCTCCAGGAACTTTGGATCTCTCTGCTCAGCAGCTGCTGCACATATCTCCCTCTTCCAGACGATCTTGGAGAAAAGGCACACCCCCATCCCACCCACTCAAGCAGCAGCCTGCAGGAGAGAAGCTGAAAACTGCAGGGGGAGGTACAGGGGGAGGTACAGGGGGCGGAGAGTGCTGTCCCAAGGTTTCTGAACAGCAATTCATACTTAGAATGGCTGCTAGTTGTCCAGCCCATCCACTGGCCGGGTAAGCAGAGCAGATCTGGTTACCCGGGGCATGCTCAGCCTCAGTCTTTAATGTTTTCGGGGGGGGGGGGCAATTTCCTCGTTGCCCCTCCCCCCCTGGATCCGCCCCTGATATCCCTCTCTCCTATTAGACTAATGTGTTTTAAAACCCAGAATTTATGGCTAATTTATCCTCTGTACAAATGCTCCCATATGCACAAGCTAGACTGTTGAATCGTAGACACTTTAACCATCTTATCACTCCCATAGAGTTATCCTCTATTCAAAAAAATCCCACCAGCCTTTTTTATTTTTATTTCCAGTTCAGGCACTACTTAATTTCTAAATAACCTTCACTAACTTTAGAAGACTCACTGTGTTTGAACATTTATGTGCTCAATCTCTATCTCCATCTACATCTGATTTCTTCTATATATAAACTACTACATTAAACTTCTCTGATAACTGAGGACGAGCATCTGTATATAATAAAGTGGGAAAAACACCTCCAGCATCCAATTCTCATAGTATTGCGGGACAAAATATGGGTAGCAGCTTCAAAATCCTTGCTTTATGCAGATCAAACAACATTCATAAAATCCTGATGTTCTGGAAGACCCCATATGTACTTACAACCTTACAGTATCTAGTTCCTGCTGGAGATGTAGTCAATCCAAAATATAAGTTTAAACAAGAATGGGACTTTAAATATGCCTCTGAGAGTCATACCATCAAGGAATTTTATAGGTTAAAAACAGTCTGTGTTGCAAATGATATCATTAAAAAGTAATACATATAGCAGGAAATATGTGAATCACAGTAAAATAGGCAATCCCATCGTTTTCACATGTCCTTAGGTAGCTCTACGTGTTTTGTGGGATCCCAGCTTTAGCAGGACCATCTATAACTGTTTAGAACAGTGATGGCGAACCTTGGCACTCCAGATGTTTTGGAACTACATTTCCCATGATGCTCATGCACTCTGCAGTGTAGTGGAGCATCATGGGAAATGTAGTTCCAAAACATCTGGGGTGCCAAGGTTCGCCATCACTGGTTTAGAACATAAAGTTGCAACCAGTACAGTAAGGTGAACTATAGAAAATTATGAATTCAGAGGGGCGCCAACAAAAACCATAAAACAAGTGTAAAACACTAGGTTGCTGCTTCTTTAACAGCGAAACCTGTTATAAACTAAAAAATAAAAAAGGGCGCTACCTTAAAATTGCAAAAAAATACAGTGAAAGGTAAGTGCACATGAATCAATAAAATATATCATATACAAAAGTCCATATAAATAAAGTGAATTCATGAAAAAGAAAAAAAACAAGAAAAACAAAAATTTAATTGTGTGTCCAAAATCAATATCCAGTCACCGTGTTCATAAAAATATGAATATAAATATAAAAGTGCTCCAATCTTCATAGAGGTGCTCCATCCAAAGTTCAACAAATCAATATGCACTCACCAGAACTACCCAGCCACCAAGTGACCATCAAGCATGTATCTTATTAAACTCCCCTCCTTGCAGATACTGGACAACTCCTCCAATAGGAATCCATGCTCCTCTTCCTCAATTGGGGCACTGTAATAAAAGTCTCCAAAGCAAACCACAAAGGAACATATATAGTATAGTATGTTTTTAATAAATTGTCACAATAAAATCACAAATAGGCATAAAACATGTGCAGCTTCCTGAGCGATACATACAAAGATTGAACTTAGCATGCATTCCACCCAGAGGAAGTGACACTTATGGATGGCTCCAATCAATGCGTGTCAGGCCTGCGCTTCAGTGCATTTTGGGCATGTGCATGCCATCAGGAAGTCTGGCAGAATCATGTTGTGGGGATGCTTTTCTTCAACAGGGACATGGCTGCTGGTCAGAGTTGATGGGAAAATGGATGGAGCCAAATACAGGGCAATCTTAGAAGAAAAATTGTTAGAGTCTGCAAAAGACTGAGACTGGGGTGGAAGTTTGCCTTTTAGTATGAAAACGACCCTAAACATACAGCCAGAGCTACAATAGAATGGTTTAGATCAAAGCATATGCATGTGTTAGAATGATCGAGTCAAAGTCCAGACCTAAATCCAATTCAGAATCTGTGGCAAGACTTGGAAATTGCTGTTTACAGATGCTCTCCATCCAATCTGACAAAGCTTGAGCTAATTTGCAAAGAAGAATGGGCAAATATTTCACTCTCAAAATGTATATATAATAGCAAACAAAGGTCGTATATGGGGAATATGTCAGTATTAAATATATAAAGTATAATGGAGAAAAAAAAAGGAAAGCCACCACTATAGATAAACTAATGAGGGATATTAAAACCCTAGAAAAAGATCATAAAAAGGGACCTAATGACCCACAGTTATTACACCAACTTAATAAATATAGAAATAAATTAAGAGCTACTCTAGCAACTAACCACAATAAATATTTCAAGAAACTAAAACATAACTTTTGTAAGAGAAGTTCAGCTAACAGACGCGCACCTGCGCACAAGCACGGGTGCACCAGTGTAAAGAAGGACTTGTATTTGCACAGGCGCATGCCACTGCGCACACACGCACACACATATGGGTGCCAAGTAGCCTATTTAAACTGACCACTTACACATGAACTTTGCCTAAGTGGTCTTTCAGCGAGTGCTTGTTTACCCGATCTGTTCCAGTTTGCAGTGTCTTGACCCAGATTCACTTGAACCTTCTCATTTACCTCCGTCTGCCTACCTGATCCCAAATGTATTAATAGCAGCAAGGCTGACAATAACAAAACTATGGAAATCCATTGAAGCACCAAATTTATCTGTTGTTGTTATAAGTTTGAATAAACAAACTCAATATGAGTTAATGTTGGCGTATAAAAATTACAACACAATCAAGTTTGAGAAATTATGGCAAATATGGTCTAGTCACCCTAGAGCTTCTACCTCACTCAAAAACATGAGCTGTAGTTCTTAAACCATATTTCAGTATTATTCCAGGAGTACTATCAAGGCTTCACAGTTCTCTCTTTTTCTAATTTCTTGAATTGTCCATGATAATGTTGTCATTACATTAGTTAGTGCCTGTTTACAGTTAGAACCCAATGGGGTAAACAGGGATGTTACAATACTGTTTATGTATGCTTTATTTGATCATTTGTGTGACTATCGTCCATTACTTTGATTGAGATTAGTATCTAACTGTTTTACTGCTATACCTGATTGTTATATATTTGTATGGAAATTTCAATAAAAATTCTTTGATGAGAAAAAAAAATATATATATAAAGTATTAATAGTAAAAAGAGCTTTTCCATAAAAAAATTAATTAAAATAAAAACAAAAGGTAAATTCCCACTTACATTCTAATTGAAAGATGAAGGGGAAGAGTGAGCAGAGATTAATATCTGGATACTTCAGGTAAGATAGGTCTTCACATGACTTCTAAATAGAACTATACATTAAGATACATGTAAAAAAAAAAAAAAAAAAAAATATATATATATATATATATATATATATATATATGTGTGTGTCTGACTGTATAGTTGGGAAATGTATTAAATACCCAAGGCCTCCCAGGACTGAAACCCCTCCAATTTATATAGTTCTGTGTAGCAGGGATTGAACCACAGTGGAGTATGTTCCATTAAGCCCATCATACCCAGACTATGTTTGATAAAGGCCCATAGCTTTATTAGTAAAATTATGGTGGGCATCAATGTAGAGTACTGAAATAAGCTGACCTTAATATGAGAGACAGCAGGGTAAATTGGTAGTTTAGAAAATAGTAAATTATGGATTGGATTTGCCAGGTCCACCTCCCCCCAACCGCCTAGATCAGGGGTAGGCAACCTCATCCCCCGAGCTGTTTTGAAACTACAAGTCCCATGAGACATTGCAAGACCCTAACAATCACAGGCATGACTCCTAGAGGCAGAGTTATGATGGAGTTTGTAGTTTCACCACAGCTGGAGGGCCGAGGTTGCCTACTCCTGACCTAAGTGTTAAAGCTGTAAAGCCAGGAAGTAAAGTCTGATGTTGGGTACTGCCAGTCCATCCTTACTGTATTGTATTGTAAAAAGTTTGATTCTAGCTGTCTTCTTTTTCCAAATAAGGCTTCTAAAGAGAGTGTCAGTGCATGTGAACCATCTGCGGGAAATCCATTGCAGAGAATTGTGAAGTATGTATAGAAGCTGGGGTGCCCAGAACATCTTTATAATGTTGACTATTCAAGTTACTGAAATTGGAAGCTTACACCAAGCAGTGCATTTGACTTGTAATTTTGTAATAATTGGGAGTAGATTAAGAGTTATGTGCTTGGATGGGTCTGGAGTGACCTGGACTCCGAGAACCTAAAGAAGAAAACAGGACTCTGGAGAGACTAGCGCAATCCTCAAGGAGGGTGGTCAGCTTATCTAAAGGTAGGAGGGCTGATTTACTCCAATTTACAGAGAAGCCAGAAAAAGTACCGAATTGTGTTATTAGGGACATCATGTTCTGCAATGAGGTGGAGGTATCTCACAAGTGAGAGAGAGTATTGTCTGCATATAAAGAGACTTTATCCTCTGTGGGACCTCTTGTAAAACCAAAGATTGAAGGTGAGGCTCTGACTATCTCCACCAATGCAAACAACAAGGGAGACAATGGGCACCCTTGTTGTGTTTTCCTATAAAGACGGAAAGAGTCAGAGAGATCCCCATTAATGCATAGTCTAGCCGTGGGGTTAGTGTATAACAACTGGACCCATCTAATGAAATGATCCCCCAACCCAAATCTACCCAGGACCTCCCACATGTACAGCCACTCAACGCTATTGAAAGCTTTGGCAGCGTCGAGGGACAGCACCGCCCTATTGCCCGGGTTATCCACCGAGATCTGCAAGTTGAGGAATAAACACCTAATATTCAATGATGTCGACCTAGAGGGAATAAACCCTTACTGATCTTGGTGTATGAGTTTTTAGATAACAGATGCTAGACGTGTAGCCAATAATCTGGCTAAAAGTTTTACGTCTGTTGTTAGCAAGGAAATAGGTCTATAGGAGTCGTGGAGAAGAGGGTCTTTGCCTGGTTTGAGTAAAAGAATTGTGGTAGCTTCAGTCATTGACGGAGGTAATTGACCTAGCACCAGGGCATCCATTAAAGTATTTTTCAATTGTGGCAACAATGATTCAGCATATTTTTTGTAAACCTCTGCTGCCAGCATGTCCGCCAGTGATTTTTGGGGGGGAGAGAGCCAGTGCCTCCAGAAATTTGTCGTTTGTGAGGGGGGAATTTAACATGTCCATATCAGAAAGAGAAAGCAGTGGTAATGCGCACTCTGTGAGAAAGTCTTGAATTGCATGGGAGTAGAGGAGACCTTAGAGGAATACAAATCTGAATTAAAGCTTGCCAGTATATCAGAGTGAGAATTCACTACCTTCCCAAACAACATCCTGGATAGCTGAAATTAAAGAGGAACCTTTACTGGACTTAGCCATCATGGCCAACATGTGTCCAGTATTCTGTCCCTCCTCATAGAATTTTTGTCTGCAGAAAGAAACATTTGTTTTCTGCCTTTGTTAAGGTCATTTGCTTAGCCATATTTTGCGCTTCCAGCCACCTCCTTTCACTGTGATCGGTGAGATTTGCAATAAATACTGACTCCGCCTCCCTAATTTCCTGCAGTGCAGAAAGCTCACAGGCCTTGGTCTTTATGTAGGAAATCTATTTAATAAACTCTGAGAAAAGCCTTAAGGGCTTCCCTGTACATACCAGGAGTATGTGTCTTTTAATATTAATAAAATCAGTAAAGGCAGTAATTACTGAGTCAGGAGTTGAAAACAATGAGAGCCAGAATGGATTTATTTTCCAGTACATTTGTTTACAAGGACCAGAAATGGTTATCTTAGCCCAGTATGGGGAGTGATAAGAGACCGTCCTCAGTTCATACTGGGCATCAGCAATAAATGACCTCGTTACAGAGACCAAGGTAAATTCTGGAGAGGCCTCTGGGTAAGGCAGAGTGGCAGGAGTAAATTCTACTTTGAGGGTTTTTTAGGCGCCACACATCATGAAGTGCCATTTCCGCTAGAAGGTTAGCAAACAGTGTTGAACCACCTACTGAGATCTGGCGTGGGTTTGCTCACTGTAAATTTATAAAACTCAAAGTTATGGGGGTCTCCCACAATGAGGGCTGGAACATTAGGGTGGTGGGCTAAAAAACCCATCAGGAGCTTAAGAACGTCCGCGGAGAAGGGAAGAGGTATGTGCACATTGCCATATTCAATCTTACCCATACAAGTTGCATCTTAGAAAAATATAGAGACTAGTTTTATCCACTACTGAAAGTGTGCACGAAAAGGGAATCCCCTCAGGGGGGGATCAATATGCTCAGTCCCGGAGCAAACGATAAATAGGTGTAATAAAATTGTGTGCTGAACAAGCAAGCAGAGAACTGCGTGGTCTGATCTGCATGCATATGTGTTTCTTGCAGAAAAAGTACTGAAGACCATAGGTGTTTAGCTACATGTGTTACAGCCAACCTTTTCACCCTATTTCCCAAGCCTCTCACATTCCAGCTAAGCACTATGTGGGATCTAGCCATTGCATGTCCGTAAGGAATGACTGACATGGCAGATAGTACTTGTAGCAGAACAGAGTCTCCCATCATATAGCATATTTAATTACCACACCAATGTCTATGTATAGAAAAAATGACCCATTTAGAATGTAAAAGTCCAAGTCTTATCACTGGAGCAGCAGTAGGCTGGAGCAGTGCCCCTTCAAAGCTCTGAATAAGGATTTTAACAATGAAAAAGATCAACAAATAGACCAACAGTGTCTCTGCAGAAAACTTATGAAGAAACCTTTGTCCACATGGGATCTTTGAATTAGGAGAGACAGGCAACACCAGCATTTAAATAGAAAGGTAGTTGCGTGCTGCTAATCAATAAACTTACATTAAAGAGAAACTACTGTGAAAGTGAATAAAAGCTGCTGCTGTCACCTAAGTGTTCCCACAAGAAAAAAAAAGATAATAAAGTGAAAGTGACAGCGATAATAATCAATGAAGAAATGTCCATGTACAGATACAGATAGGTACAGATGATTAATGCTCAATGGAAACCATCTATATATGAATACAAGTGAATAATGCTCAATAAAAAAATGTCCAAATAAGGCTCGCCAGTTCCTAAATGTCTTGCAGTACAATTTTATGGGTCTGATGGCTTAACTCCAATGTAAAAATGCATATAAAAGCAAAGGAGAAGGCCTTCAAAAAATACAAGGATGAGGGACCATCATCAGCATTCAGACTTCATAAAGAATGCAACAAGAAATGTAAGGGTGCAATAAGGACGGCTAAGATAGAACACGAAAGACACATAGCGGACGAGAGCAAAAAAAAAAAAAATCCCAAGAAATTCTTTAAGTATGTAAACAGTAAAAAGGGGAGGAGAGACCATATTGGCCCCATAAAGAATGAAGAAGGACATCTGGTTACAAAGGATGGGGAGATGGCGAATGTATTGAATTTATTCTTCTCCTCAGTGTTCACGAGGGAATAGGGGGGCTTTAGTAACCAAAACTGCAGTGTTTATCCTCATGACACATCACAGGAAGCACCTCCATGGTTAACAGAGGACAGAATTAAAATTATACTTGGGAAACTTAACATTAATAAATCACCGGGACCAGATGGCTTGTACACGAGGGTACTTAGGGAACGCAGTCAAGTAATTGCCAGACCATTGTTCCTAATTTTTACTAACAGTCTACTGACTGGAATTGTACCAGCTGATTGGAGAAAAACGTTCCCCATAAACGTTAACTGTACAAAATAAGGTCCGTTGGCATGGACCATAGGGTGAGTACATGGATTAAAAACTGGCTACAAG
Organism: Lithobates pipiens; assembly: GCF_037356315.1. Taxonomy (NCBI): domain Eukaryota; kingdom Metazoa; phylum Chordata; class Amphibia; order Anura; family Ranidae; genus Lithobates; species Lithobates pipiens. The sequence continues at coordinate 65,746,779 of NW_027507718.1, read as the reverse complement.
GGCAAGTTCAGAAGGTGGTGATAAATGGTCAGGGGTGGGTAGAGGGGTCCCCCAGGGTTCTGTGCTGAGACCAATCCTGTTTAATTTGTTCGTAAATGACCTGGAGGATGGGGTAAACAGTTCAATCTTTGTTAAATAGTCAAAAAATATCCGCGCTTAGGAAAGTGAACTGCAGCCTCCCTTAAAAACCACACCAAAGTGAAGCAAAGAAAAATATACAAATCAACAAAGAGATAGTGGCGCTGTTCCAAAGTAATAATAATAAAAACTGCACTGTATACTCAAACAGTGTATATATCCTAAAAAGGTATGTATATAACAAAAATATCACTGTAAGTGAAGTGCTAGTATCATAGAGACAATAAAGTGCATCAAAAAAAGTGCAATGGCATATAAAGAGCAAGAAAATCCGTGTAAAATTTGATGCGGGGTTCCCCTTAATATCCATACCAGACCTGAAGGGCCTGGTAATTGAATTTGAGGGGAACCCCACACTTTTTTTTTTTTGTTTATCAATGACTTTCAATGACTGTTCTCTGTATTACGGGGAGCCGACAATTCATTACAGCCACGAGTGCTTTTAAATTACTTTTTTTCCTGCAGAAATGACACTTTGTGCCCAGACAGTTCTAAGCACGGGAAGCATGTGCCCCTTTACAGGCATTCTACACACACCCCCCAGGTATGCAATTTAAAGGAATATTACACTTGTATTGTCTCACTTTAAACATTATTAAAATCACTGCTCCTGAAAAAAATGGGATTTTTATATACAGCTTACCTGTAAAATCCTTTTCTTGAGAGTACATCACGGGACACAGGAGCTTCATTACATAGTGGGTTATATAGGCACCTCTGGTGATTGGACACTGGTTGACCCCAATTAAGGAGAATTCCTCCCCTATATAACCCCTCCCATCTGGGAGGCACCTCAGTTTTGTAGCAAAGCAATAAGAAACCACATAAAACCCAAGAGGGGCGGGAGCCCTGTGTCCCGTGATGTACTCTCAAGAAAAGGATTTGACAGGTAAGCTGTATATAAAAATCCCATTTTCTTGATCATACATCACGGGACACAGGAGCTTCATTACATAGTGGGATGTCCCATAGCAATGCTCAGATTGAGGGGAGGGAGACACAGATCATAAATATAGACCGCCAGGGACCGGAGGACCTAAACTGCAGCCTGCAGTACACTGCGCCCGAAGGCGATATCCTCTTGCCCTCTGATATCCACCTGATAGAATCTGGTGAATGTGTGGACTGATGACCAAGTCGCAGCCTTACAGATCTGAGCCAGGGAGGCCTGGTGATGCACTGCCCAAGAAGCACTAACAGCCCTAGTAGAGTGCGCCTTCACCCGAAAAGGAGGAATCTTCCCCTTTAAACCATAGGCCTGAGAAATAACTTGCCTGATCCACCTTGAGAGAGTGGATTTTGACGCCGCCTGGCCCTTTCTAGGGCCTTCCGGCAGAATAAACAAACAATCAGTTTTCCTTATCTGAGACGTTGCTTGAAGATACATACTGATTGCTCTAACCACATCCAAAGTGTGTAAAGATTCTTCTTCTGTGGACTGAGGGTCCGGAAAAAAGGATGGTAGGATTACATCCTGATTCAAATGGAAACCCGAAACCACCTTAGGTAGAAAGGACCTGTTGGGACGCATGACCACCCGGTCCTTATGGATAATTAAATACGGCTCCTTACTGGAAAGAGCTGCCAACTCTGATACTCTTCTAGCCGTAGATATGGCTACTAAGAAGACCAGCTTTTTAGTCAGGAGAACTAAAGAAGCCAGATGCAAAGGTTCAAATGGTTGCCCCTGTAAGGCCGAGAGAACCAAATTCAGATCCCATGGGCATACCGGAGGTTTAACTGGCGTATTGTCCGCATAGCCCCCTGGATAAAAGCCCGTACTAGGGAATGTGATGCAAGCGGCTTTTGAAAAAATACTGACAGGGCCGAAATCTGCACTTTGATAGTGCTTATGGCCAAATTCATCTCTAGGCCTGACTGGAGAAAGGCCAAGATTCTGTTAATGATATATTTTCTAGGATGCCATTTCCTGAGTTCACACCAGGAAACATATGTCCTCCAGATTTTGTAATAAATAAGCCTGGAGGCCGGCTTTCTGGCATTGACCAGAGTAGAAAGGACTGGCCCCGAAAGGCCACGGTCTCTCAGAATGTGGGTCTCAGCAGCCAAACCGTCAAATTCAGACTGCGTAAAGCAGGATGGTAGATTGGACCCTGTGAGAGCAGATCTGGCCGGAGAGGGAGGGTCCATGGCCTGCCTACTGCCAACTTCATGATTTCTGCATACCATGGTCGCCTGGGCCAAGCCGAGGCCACCAAAAGGACCGACTTTGTCTCCCTCTTGACTCTTCCCAGGAACCGCGACAGAAGCGGGCTCGGGGGGAAGGCATAGATCAGATTGTACTGATCCCAGGGAACTGTCAGAGCATCTGACCCCTGAGCAAGTGCATCTCTTGTCCTTGATACAAACTTGTCCAGTTTCCTGTTGAACCTGGATGCAAACAGATCTACGTCTGGAGTACCCCACTTGTGACATATGTTCTGAAACACGTCGGGGTGCAGAGCCCATTCTCCCGGGCACAACTGCTGGCGGCTGAGAAAATACGCCTGCCAATTCTCCACTCCTGGGATGAAGACTGCAGAAAGACACGGAACATGCTTTTCTGCCCAGACAAGTATGCGATTCACCTCTTTTTGGGCCACCAGACTTCTGGTACCGCCCTGGTGATTGATATAAGCCACTGCGGTTGCATTGTCGGACTGAACCCGAACCGGGAAACCTCGCAGTCTGTAAGACCACTTTATGAGAGCCATGTAAACTGCCCGGATCTCCAAGATGTTTATGGGCAGTAGATTCTCGGTCGCAGACCATTTCCCCTGCGAGCATGTTTCCTCCAATACAGCTCCCCAGCCTGTCAGGCTGGCATCTGTTGTGATAATCTTCCATGAGAGAGGAAGAAAAGTTTTGCCCTTCAGCAAATTCTTGGTTTGTAACCACCAGACAAGACTTGCGTGTCCCTGGGGATAGACGCATAGGAAGATCCAGAGATTGGGGCTTCCTGTTCCAAGCCGCAAGGATGCATCCTTGCAGAGGCCTTGAGTGGAACTGGGCGAATGGGACGGCCTCGAAGGAGGCGACCATCTTCCCTAACAGTTTCATGCACAACCGAATGGAGGAAGATCTTCTGCCCAGAATCAGGCGCACCAGATCCCCAATGGCCAAGGCTTTTAGCCTTGGGAGAAACACCTTGCTCTGAGCGGTGTCGATGATCATACCTAGGTATTCCAACCTGGTAGTCGGTTGTAGGGACGACTTTTCTAGGTTTATGATCCAACCTAGGTGTTCTAGATGTTCTAGCGTTTTGGTGACGCTGCGACTTAGGAACGCTGCAGTTTTCTCCATGAGAAGCAAGTCGTCTAGATAAGCCATGACGGCTATGCCCTGAGCTCTTAAGTTTGCTAAGAGAGGGCCCAGAATCTTTGTGAAGACTCGAGGGGCTGTAGCAAGCCCGAACGGCAAGGCCACAAATTGAAAATGGCGCCGCTCTACCGCGAACCTTAGAAATTTTTGGTGTGCGGGAAAAATTGGCACATGGAGATATGCATCCTTGATATCTATTGATGCCATGAATTCTCCCCCTTGCAGGGAGGAGACTACAGTGCGGATTGACTGCATTCGGAAGGACCGGATGTTTAAAAACCGGTTCAGATCCTTCAGATCCAGGATAGGTCTGACACTTCCATTTGGCTTTGGAACGGTGAAGAGATTTGAGTAAAACCCTGAACCCTGATCTTTCGGGTTCACTTCTACTATCACACCCTGGGATAGTAACTGATCTAAGGCCAGAAATAGCGGTTTTTGCTTTACTGGATCCCTGGGGATCCTTGATCTTAGGAAACGAGAAGGTGGAATCTCCTGAAACTCTAGCTTGTAGCCCAGAGATACTGAAGAGATCACCCACTTGTCCTGGATCTCTTCCCGCCAGGCGCCTGCAAACTGCAGGAGCCTTCCCCCCACTCTGCCGAGCGGGGGCGCCCCTTCACAAGGAAGTTTTTGGGCTCTGCTTGGCAGGCTTTCACCCCCAAGTCTTTTTCTGTCCCTGGGCTCGGCCTTGAGCCTTTCTAGTAGAGGAGGACTGAGAAGGCCGTCGCCACTGTTTAGAGCTTGATGCTTCGGGAGAGAGAGCACACCTGAATGAAGGACGCTTGCTCTTTTTGACTGGAAGGAGAGTAGATTTACCCCCTGAAATATTTTGGACGAACTTATCTAATTCTTCTCCAAACAAACGCTCCCCTTTAAACGGGAACCCAGCCAAATGCTTCTTGCATGACAGCTCAGCTGCCCAATTCTTTAGCCATAGGGCCCTTCGCATGTGAACCAACATGAGAGACAAACGTGATGCTTGTTGGACGGAATCCAAAATCACATCAATTATGAAACACAGAATGTGAGGCAATTCTGTATAATTTTCTACTTCCTCACTGGGAAGGAGCCCAAGCATCTGTTTAACCTGTTCCTTGACACAACCCCACGGCTGCCACTGTAGGTTGCACCACAGTGCCAGCCATGGAAAAGGAGGCTTTTAATAAGGTTTCCAGCTTTTTATCAGCTGGATCCTTGAATACCTGCGCATTATCCAATGGACAAGTTAGGTTCTTATTCACACAAGAAACAGCCGCATCGACAGATGGGACCCCCCACTTCTTGGTGAAACTTTCCTCCACAGGATAATGCAAAGAAAACCTTTTAGGAGGAGCAAACAGTTTATCGGGATGTCCCCAATCCTCATACATCAATTTATCCATTAAGGGATGAATTGGGAAGGAATAGGCAGTCTGTGGGGCTTTCCTGACTCCCAGGGAAGAAACAGAGGACGTAGCAACTTCAGCAGCAGGCATTCTGAATGTGGTACGCACCAATTCAGTATAATACTGCACCTGTTTTCTGAGCGCCTGGGAGGAGGGGACTATCTCCTCTTCCTCTGACTCATCCGACTGCTCATGATCCCTATCCAAAGATAGGGATCCCTCCTCATTTTCAGAAGATTCATCTGAGAGAGGGATTTCAGCAGAGGGAGGGGATCTACCCCTTTTCCTGCTATCTTTTAGGGAAGCAGAAATAAAATTCATGATTCTCCCTTCAAAACCCTCCAATGTAGCCCTAAGGGAGTCCTCAGTGACATAAACCGGGGCTGCGACATTAGGAGAGGCTGCAAAACCCGACAGGGGCACTGACTCGTCTTGAGAGGCTGGCTCCAGTCTTGCAGGGGGGGATGGTAACTTACAGGCACTTTTGGAACCCCTGGACCTAGGCGGTGATTTACCAGTGCCTTTGCTACCTCCCCCTGAGACCCTCTTACGAGGAGACATAGTACTAGGCTACAAAGCAGAGGTACTAGTACAAGTGCAATCACTGTTGTGCTTAAAGTCTCACAATAATATATATGCTTAAATTGCACAACCTGATGCTGAGTAGGTGTCTAAGGTTTGCCTGGATCCAATCCCCACGGATGCTTACTGCCCACAGCTCCTGTGTCTCCAATTACAGCCCCCTGACGCTCTGGGCTTTTAAAACTGCCGCCTGGCGCCTGCGCAGTACAGCGCCATGCACACTGACGTGCACGGCTCGCAACCACACCCCCCCTCCTCCATTAGGCCGGGAGCGCGCCCGGCACGTGTGCACGCGCCCGCGCGCGTGCACGAGGACCGCGGAATCCAGGGGGGGAAGGAGAACCCAAAAACGGAGCTGCGTGGGACCCCTGAACTGCGTTGGACCCCTGTTTACCTTCGTTTGTGGCAGGGACTGCAATGGAGACGTGAGTCAGCTGGAGAACCAGGCTTCACTGAGCGTGTGTATTGAAAGGCATCAGGCTGCTCTTACTCCCTCTAGTGGTGGAAACCAGGTAAGACATACAACTACTCACAATGAAGAAATACATTCGTATAATTAAATATACAGGATAACTTCCCTTACCTGTCCTCGCCGCATGAATTGCTGAACCAGACAAATTCCAGCCTTCACCCATCACGGCGGGTATTGTTAGCCAACCTTCAGGTTTATCTGGGGTTCCTTCTCGGAAGAACCTCCCACCTGGGCCATGTAGAAAGCTCTGCCAGAAACTTTTGTGCGCTCTGTATAAACAGTACACCAAGTCTGGTTTTCCCAGAGCCCAGTCTTCCAATGGAGAGGACTTACAGGCAAAACCTCGCTTCTTCGGCTGACGAGGCCCGGGTACCATACCATCTTGGGAGTCAAATATCGGCCCGAGGTATGGATCCGGTTTGTTGTAGCCCTTCGGCCCTCGCAGGGACCTGCATAGAGCTAAAGTTTTTACGTGACCATCACCATAGACACTGGCGAAAAAACTGAGGTGCCTCCCAGATGGGAGGGGTTATATAGGGGAGGAATTCTCCTTAATTGGGGTCAACCAGTGTCCAATCACCAGAGGTGCCTATATAACCAACTATGTAATGAAGCTCCTGTGTCCCGTGATGTATGATCAAGAAATGCAGTTTTTAAAACTTTTTTTTGCATTGATACATGTCCCCTGGGGCAGGACCCAGGTCTCCAAACACTTTTTATGACAATAACTTCCATATAAGCCTTTAAAATTAGCACTTTAGATTTCTCCCATAGACTTTTACAGGGTGTTCTGCAGCTTTTTGAATTTGCTGTGAACACCCCAAATTGTTCGCTGTTTGGCGAACAGGTGAATAGGCAATGTTCGGCCACTCAGTAAAATGAGAAGAAAAGAGTTTTGTAGAGGGTTCTTTACTGTAAGAATTCCCATCCACAGGCGGTGGTCTCAGTGGGGGACATCAATAGTTTCAAGAAACTATTAGATAAGCACCTGAATGACTGCAAGGGATATACAATATAATACTGACATATAATCACACACATAGGTTGGACTTGATGGACTTGCTCGCTCACCTCACTGCAACACTTGGCAGGGGGTCAAACACACTTTTGCACACAGTGCACCTCTCCTATGCGGAATGCTCCACTGTGGTCCCGGGAAGCTACTTATGGTCCCTCTAAATGAATAAAGCTCCGCAGCAAATGGAATAATCTCCCTGTTTGCCGGTAGTTCCACAGCAACATATAGGAAATGCCTCATTTCCTCCAGGTGAAGCCACATGGGAGGTGGCGTAACTAGTAGAGGTGGAGCATGGCAGTGGAACCTGTCGCAACAAGTGAGATATACCTGATGGATTTTATATCAGTGTTTTTATACTCTTAAATAAATGTGAGTTGAATATTAGCTGGGCTGGTAAGGTTCTGTTTTTAATCCCCTTGGAAGCATTTCTGTTTTTGTATGTTGCTACTCTGTGTGCTCTCTCAACACAGTACATGGGAGAAAAGGAGTCTTTCCCATGTATTTGAAGGAGCCACTGTTCAAAAAATGCATCAGATTTTTCCCTTCAGTCTTTTTTAGGATGCCTAAGGCTGGCATATTATTACTCAGCATTATTCCTCAGCATCTCTCCAATGCAGTAGATTTGTGCACGTCTTGTCTGACAAAAGACAGCTCTAGGTTAACTCCTTTTATTTCAGATATCAAAGCTGCTATAGAAGTGTTGCAGGAGTGACTACAGTCATGATGTCTCTCAAGGTAGGTTCTGGGCCGTCAGGATCAGACAGAGAGACATTATCCAAAGGAAGGAGCAGGGTGGTAGGATCTTCCAGCGGGACTGTATCGTTCCCTTCAGTGTGAATGTCCTCCATGTCATCCTGCAGGGCTGACAGCAAAGAAGATTCTTTAGACACTGGCTTGGAGAAACATTTCTGGCCAGCCTCCTTATATTTCTCCTTTGCTGCACGAGGCAGCGCACTGCCATCTTGGCTAGCTTGGTTGGAATGTGAGTGAGCCGGCAATCCACACTTTGATATGGTGTTTGTCTGAAATAAATGTGTAGTCAGGGATTTCAGCAGTCGACTCCGGTAGCAGGATCCAGTGAAGCAGCAGGGAAAAAGATAGTCCACAGGATCAAATGATGGATCTTTGGCAGAGCAGAGTGCTTAAGCTTCCAGCTACATCTGCTACTTATCAACCCCCCATTCTTGGTGATTTTAACATCCCCACTAATGTTACCAGCCCAGCTTCACCCCAACTTTTAAAAACTTAACCTCACCCTTTGAACTAACACAATGGATACAGTCCTCCACTCACTTTGATGGTAATACCCTTTTTTTTTAAATTCTTTATTTATATCAAATTTTCATCAAATACAGCTTAAAAGAGACAAGACACCTCTTATAAGACATAAACAATAGAGGGGATATTACTATTTTATTCCTCACCTATTACCTATAATTTCTCAATCCCTTATACAGGTTCTTAGCTTACTTATTTCCCCTATTTCTTAATAATTTCAGTCCCTTGTTCCCCTTATCTCCTCCCCCCTCCCACCCGTCCCTTTTTGTGTAAATATGGCACCAGTGGGGAAAGGTTATCTCCCTTCCCTCCCTACAACCCGAATACCTCACTATATTTCTTTGTTGACTTGAAGATTTTCCATCTCTCCCATCTTCTCTGAGGTTTACTACCTCCTTCTTCGTCAGTATTAAAATATTCCATCCTAAATATTTTGTCTATTTTCTCAAACCATTCTTTTATCTATTCCTTCCACTTCCTTCCATTTTTTCGGAATCATGCTCTTAGCTGCATTTAGTAATTGAGGTATCAAAGATTTTTTATATTCTTTTAAAGGTATATCTGTCCCATGGAATAGGCACACCCAAGGGTTTTCTGGAACCTGGACATTAGTTATCTCTTTTATATATCTTAATATATCCTCCCAATATTTTTTGATCTTTGGGCAATTCCACCATATGTGAGCCACTGATCCTATTTGCCCACATCCCCTCCAGCATTCCCCAGATTGCCCACTTTGGTATTTTGCCACAATATCTGGAGTCCTATACCATCTCACTAAGCACTTGTAATTTGTTTCCATCACCCCTATGTTGATCGAGGAGCTATGGACCAATTTCAATATTTTTCCTAACTCTCGTTTCTCACCTCGTGGAGCTATTTCCCTCTCGCATTTTTTTATATATGTCAGTACCTCCAGCTCCTCTTCTCGTACCAAGATCTTATAAATCTGTGAGGTCCCTATCCATGCTGTTTTTTCCTCACATATTCGCTCAAAGGCGGTGAGTTCTTCTCCACCTCTCAGCGGACACGATAGGGCAGAGACAAAATGTCTAAGCTGGAGGTATCGCCAATTGTTTAATTGAAACATTTATTTTTCCCTCTTTAACTTTTCCTGTGTTATTATTTTTTCTCTGTGTAGTATGCGTCTAAGCTGAACATTTCCATCTTTTATCCAATTCCCACCCCATATACTTTTACCCAGTGGGAAGAAATCATTCTCTTTTAAATATATCAGTGGGGAATTATATTTCCATTTATTGCATTTGTGTATTTCATCCCAGACCCTAATTGCATTGATAGTCAGTGTAAGTGTAGTTCTACCTAGTGATGTTGTGGTGGTAATCAGATATCCTTCCCTAAATTTGTGTCTGCCATACAGTGCTCTATTCCCGTCCATCTTTTCTTGCTCCCTTGCCTAGTCCATTCCACGACTCTTGTTAATATCACAGCTTCATAGTATTTTTTTAAGTCAGGTACACTTGCCCCTCCCTGATCTTTATCCTTTTGCAGTATCTTTAGGGATATTCTAGGTTTCTTATTTTTCCAAATTAATTTTGAAATTAAGTTTCTAATAATTCTAAAATACACCGGGGGGATGTAAACGGGGGGCATCTGGAATTTATACAATATTCTAGGTAACATTATCATTTTTAAAGCATTTATTATGCCAAACCAGGACAGAGGTTTCATTGTTATTTTCCTTATTTCTTCTTTAAAATCATCTAGCAGTGGGATATAGTTAGCTTGATATATCTCTTCAAGAGATGATGTAAGCTTAATTCCTAAATAATGATATTTTCCATGATAAAGATGATATAATAAATAATGATATATTCCATGATGAAGTATGGCAAGGGATTAGAAAATTGGAAAAGCGTAAAAAATATAGTAATAAGGCCTGCGGATAAAGGGGGGGGGGGGGGGGGGACTGGTGGTGCTAACTAAGGAGGACTATGGGAGGGAACTCAATAAATTAGTAATGGATAAAACAACTTACCAGGAATTGAAGAAAAATCCTAATAAAAAGTTTCGGTCTAAGTTAAAAGAGTTTCTAAACAAAGGCATTGCAGATAAAATATTAAACAAGAAAGAGGGGCGCTACCTGTTACCGGACACACCAAAAGACCCAGTCATCAGGTACCGAAGGTTCATAAAAATAGAACAAAGCCACCGGGCAAATCTATAATTAGTGGTATAGGGTCTGTCTACTCAAGATTGGGGGAATACCTAGATGTATTCCTGCAATCATTGGCAGGGAAGGGACAAGCTTTTTTGAAAGATGGTAAAGACATGATCCAACTCTTGAAAGCAGTAGAAGTTGATGACTCCACGTTGCTTGTCACCATCGACGTGGAGTCATTATATACTAATATTAGACAGACAGATGCCCTTGCCGAGGTGGCATGGGCATTAAAGCGTTCCTCTAGCATGAAACTAAAACAAAGGAGGTTCATGCTGGAGGGATTGTGGATGGCAATGGGAGGTAATTTATTCTGGCATGATCATAAGTATTACAGACAAATCAAAGGAGTGGGGATGGGGAACAAGTATGCCCCAAGTGTGGCCAACATTTTCATGAATAAGTGGGAGGAGGAGGAGATATTTGGAAAATGTTGGCCACACATTGTCATGTACAGAAGATTTATAGATTACATTTTCTTGATATGGAAGGGCAGTCGGGAGGAATTGGATGACTTTATCCTGAGTATAGGTGAAAACCAGTACGGGATCAAGTTTACAACCACCATACATTGTGAGGTGGTCGATTTCTTGGACCTTGAGATATTTAAAAATGGTAGTAGATTAAACACCAGAACATACTTCAAAGAAACAGATAGAAATGGATATATACCGTATAACAGTTGTCACCATCCGCAATGGAAAAGAGCAATACCGAAGGGGCAATTTATAAGAATAAAACATAATTGTAATTTAATCACGGATTATTACAAACAAACAGAAGTATTAATTGAGAGGTTCATAGAAAAGGGTTATCTAAGAAATTAGTTGGATCACATTAGGGACAAAGTAGGAAAACTAGATAGAGAACAATTATTGATGAGTAGAAAGACACCTAACAAGGAAAACAAAATAACTTTCATTACAGGCTTCAATAGCCAGTATAAGTAACTAGAAAGGATTATATTGAAAAATTGGCCTATAATTTGCAATGACCAGCACCTAGGGACAATACTACCTAGGAAACCAATATTCATATATAGGAGAGCAAAGAGAGTAAGAGATATGGTTGTAAAGAACGTGCCTGAACCCCCTAAGAAATTGTCTCTGTTTGACTACAAGGGCTTTTTTAGATGTGGGAAGTATAAGCCATGTAGGTTGACCAAGGGTTATAGAAAAATTACTGAGTTTCATTCCCAGGTCACTAAATTTAAAATTAACAAGTTCATCACATGCAGCAGCACGCATGTTACCTACGTACTGGAGTGCAGTTGTGGCCTCCAGTATGTAGGTAGAACAACTAGGGCCTTGTCGAAACGAATTGGTGAGCATATTAGAAATATCAGAAAGGGATATAAATACCACAGTGTTTCTAAACAATTCAGGGATGTACACAATAGGGTCCATAGCCATCTTAAAATCTATGCAATAGATAAAATTGAACAAAGTTGGAGAAATATTAATATGCGTAGGAAAATTTCACAAAATGAAACTTACTGGATATTTAACCGGTTCCCGACCGGCGCATGCTGATGTACGTCGGCAGAATGGCAAGGGCAGGCATATTGGTGTAAAGGTATGTCCAATCTTCAATGCCGCTCTGCCATCGCGAGCGCGCCGGCGGCGGCAGGCTTGCGTGCCAGTCGGGCCCCCTGTGAGTCTGGTCGCGGGTCCCGCGGACTTGATCGCCGTGGGCATACCCGCGATTGTCTCATGGGGCGGCTGATTGGAGGAAATGCTGTGTAAACAGCATTTCCCCATTCTGCCTAGCAACTAGTGACGCTGATCTCTGCTCCATGTGATTGGAGCAGAGATCAGTGTTCACTAAATGAAAGCCCAGCCCCCCTACAGTTAGTAACACACCCCTAGGAACACTTAACCCCTACACTGACAACCACTGGTTAACCCCTTCACTGCCAGTGTCATTTACACAGGAATCACTGCATTTATATAGCAGTGATTACTGTATAAATGACAATGGTCCTAAAAATGTGTCAAAAATGTCCGATGTGTTCGCCATAATGTCGCAGTCACAATAAAAATCGCTGATCGCTGCCATTACTAGTAAAAAAATAAATAATAAAAAATGCCATAAAACTATCCCTATTTTGTAAACTCTATAACTTTTGCGCAAATCAATCAATAATCGCTTATTGCGATTTTTTTTACCAAAAATATGTAGCAGAATATGTATCGGCCTAAACTGAGGGAAAAATGTTTTTTTATACATTTTTGGGAGATATTTATTATAACAAAAAGTATAAAATAATGTGTTTTTTTCAAAATTGTCGCTCTATTTTTGTTTATAGCGCAAAAAATAAAAACCGCAGGGGTGATCAAATACCACCAAAAGAAAGCTCTATTTGTGGGAAAAAAAGGACGTCAATTTTGTTTGGGAGCCATGTCGCATGACCGCGCAATTGTCAGTTAAAACTACGCAGCACTTGTAATTTTTCTTACAGGAGATATTAGTGATACACCGAAATTTCAGCCACCGAAACATATCGGCCGTAAATGCCCTTTTCGGCAATTTGCTGAAAGAGAAAAACGACCGATAATGGAGCCGAAAATGGGGCGTGGCCTGGGTGGGGGGCTCCGCCCCCCGCCCCTGGTGACGCCCATCATGGGGGGTGTATAGCTCAGGAGAGCCACCTCCACCGCCTGTTTGATCACAGCGCCGGGAACATCACAGCTTTCAATTCAATAGCTGTGTGTTCCCGGCCGCGCGCCGTCACACGCAGCCCCTCCCCCTTGTCCGGGCACTTAGATAGACAGATCATCCGCAGGATTGGACGGATGATCTGTCTATCAAAGTGCCCGGACAAGGGGGAGGGGCTGCGTGTGACGGCGCGCGGCTGGGAACACACAGCTATTGAAATGAAAGCTGTGATGTTCCCGGCGCTGTGATCAAACAGGCGGCGGAGGCGGCTCTCTTCCCTGCACACAGTGCACAGGCTGGCTGCAAAATGGCACACAGGCTGCAATGGGACACACTGGCTGCAATTGGCTTCAATGGGGACACACTGGCTGCAATTGGCTGCAATGGGGCACACTGGCTGCAATAGGGCACACTGGCTGCAATTGGCTGCAATGGGGCACACTGGCTGCAATGGGGCACACTGGCTGCAATGGGGCACACTGGCTGCAATGGGGGATGCCTCCTGTACCATGTCCCCAGTCTGACCATCTTCTGTACCACGTCCCCAGTCTCTGACCATCTCCTGTACCGTGTCCCCAGTCTGACCATCTCCTGTACCGTGTCCCCAATCCGACCATCTCCTGTACCGTGTCCCCTGTCTCTGACCATCTCCTGTGCCGTGTCCCCAGTCTGACCATCTCCTGTACCGTGTCCCCTGTCTCTGACCATCTCCTGTACCGTGTCCCCAGTCTCTGACCATCTCCTGTACCGTGTCCCCAGTTTTTGACCACCTCCTGTACCATGCATGCAGTCTCTGACCACCTCTTGTACCATGCATGCAGTCTCTGACCACCTCCTGTACCATGCATGCAGTCTCTGACCACCTCCTGTATCATGCATGCAGTCTCTGACCACCTCCTGTACCCTGTCCCCAGTCTCTGACCACCTCCTGTACCATGTCCCCAGTCTCTGACCACCTCCTGTACCATGTCCCCAGTCTCTGACCACCTACTGTACCATGTCCCCAGTCTCTGACCACCTCCTGTACCATGTCCCTAGTCTCTGACCACCTCCTGTACCATGTCCCCAGTCTCTGACCACCTCCTGTACCATGTCCCCAGTCTCTGACCACCTCCTGTACCATGTCCCCAGTCTCTGACCACCTCCTGTACCATGTCCCCAGTCTCTGACCACCTCCTGTACCATGTCCCCAGTCTCTGACCACCTCCTGTATAAAAATATTTTTTAAAAACAGTCATTTTCGGTATCGGTGCTGTTTCGGTATCAGTTTCGGTTTTCGGCCTAGTGTATTTTTCATTTTCGGTATCGGTTTCGGCACCAAAAAACCCATTCGGTGCATCCCTAATTTTAAGCACTTGTAATATTGATGGTATATTGGAACCTATTGTGGCATATACTGTTTATGTTATAGTATAGAGTAAACAGCAAGTGTTTTTTTTTCACATATTTTTCACACTATCGAAATTATTTAATCATTTATTTATTGTGGATGTTTTTTTCACAGGTTTTGCATATAAATTCTAATATGATTATTGGGGTTGGAATGCTTTAGTTGTTTGTAGTTTTAGCAAGATAGGTTGCGTTTGGTGACAGGAGTCAGGGGTCTGGTTAACAGGCACAAACTGTGGTGGTGCCACCACAGACATATCTATATATATTGTTTTTTCTTTTTTGATTTTGTCACCTGCAAAAGTGGTGGTTTAGCTGGTAGTCATATCAATGTATTATTTGCCCTTGGAAATAAGACACCATTGTAGCAAACAAAAGTTAGCGCAACCTTCATTATACGCATATATTAATTCCTAAATACTTTATTCCTGTCCTCTTCTACGGGAAACAAAATTCTTCCTGAGGGCTCTGCTCTTCTTTTGAGGATATATTAATATTTAATATTTCTGATTCTCCTGTGTTAATCTTAAAGTTGGATAGCTCTCCATATTCTTTTAAAACACTTAATAGATTAGGCATAGAGATTCTGCATATGCAGCCTACTCTGACCCCTTCTATGTCGGGGTTGTGCCTTACTCTGATGGTAATACCCTTGACCTTGTTTCCTCCCAACTTTGCACCCCTTACAACTTTACCAACACCCCCTTTCTTCTCTCTGAACACAACCTCCTCACTTTCACAATGTCCTTGTCTCCAACTACCTATCCTTCCAAGCAGAAAAATATTAGCCGCAGAAACCTTCACCACTTGAATCCTTCTCTTTTCCACTCTGCAACTGACCACCTTCATGACAAAATCTCACCCCTGTCTTGCCCTGACCTGGCCATGTCTGTCTACACTTTCATCCGCACTGGATTCTCCTGCTCCTGTCACTACATGAAGTATCAGGCCCTGATCATTACAACCGTGGCAGACTGACATCAGAAATCTTAAGAGACATAGCCACACACTGGAGTCATTGTGGCATAAGGACAAATCCCAGCATACTTTCACCTGATATAAATCTGCCTTCTTAAAATGCTATTCCTCCCTCCATGCTGCCAAACAAGCCTACTTTGTCACCCTTATTAATACTTTGTCCTCTAGTCCTCGTCGTCCCTTCTCTACTTTTAACTTTATACTTTCTCCACCAACATCTTACCCAGTAACTTACTCACTGCTCATGAGATTGCCAAACACTTCAAAAACTAGATTGAGGCAATTTGTGGGGGTTTCTCCACTGCACAGGCATCTATCCCATGTAACATCCCCTGTACAAAACCGCTCTCAACACTTTTCTATTTTGACCTTGCTACTACCGAAGAGTAGTAGCAAAGTTTTCTCAGAAGCCTACTTTACCACCTGTCCCTTGGATCCTCTTCCCTCACAATTACTACAGTCATCCTTTTCTTCTATCCAATGCGCCCTCACTCGCATCTTCAATCTCTCCCTCTCTACTGGCACCATCCCCTACCCTCTAAAACATACACTGATTACCCTATACTTAAAAAGCCCTCACTGGACCCTACCAGCCTGAACAACTTAAGACCCATCTCCTTGCTTCCATTTGCATCAAAACGTTTAGAACACTTAGGGAGTCATTTACCAGGAAGTACTGGACACTATGGCAGATAATAGCACCCATTTTAGCCAAATGAAATTTCAACAGGCGAATGTGCAAATGAAAATTAGCCATATTAGCGGTGATAGCGGTTAGTAAATTCTAAATCAACCCTAATTAGCGCAAATTTGTGCACATTAGCGCCGCGGCACTATAGTAAATAACCCCCTTAGTCTACCGCCATCTGAGCTCCTACCTTATGACAACCACCTTCTTGAAGCTTACGGTCCGATTTTCGCTTACTTTCGCTTACTACACTCTACTGAAATTGCCCTACTGAAACTAACTAATAATATAATAACTGCTAAAGTCAACTAAAAAATTCTCCAAAACATGCCCCTTTTTAACTGCTGAAACCACTAAGCAACTTATACACTTCCTTGTCATCTCTCGCCTTGACTATTGTAACTCCCTCCTGATTGGCCTACCGTCTCCTCAAGCTAACCCCTCTTCAGTCTCTCCTGAATACTTCTGCCAGACTCATCCACCTTACCAACCGTTCAGTGTCCACCCCTCTCTGCCGATCCCTCCACTGGCTTCCCATTGCCGAACAAATAAAATTCAAAACACTAACAATAACATATAAAGCAATTTACAACTCTGCCCCAAGCTACATCACTACTTTTGGCTCCAAATATCACCCAAACTGTCCTCTCTGCTCCCCTCAAGACTTCTTGCTCTCTAGCTCCCTTGTCTCCTCCTCCCATGCTCATATCCAGGACTCCTCCATTGTTATTGTTTATTTCCTACTCTGTTCACTTTTAGGCAAGCCCTGAAAACTAATCTCTTCACGGAGGCCTATCCTGTCTTCAGCTAACAACCAAATATTCTACTTCCCTCTTCAGTTCATGCCTCACAGATGCTACCTTTCGTTACACCAGCCTCTCTCTATTAGTTTGTAAGCTCTTTAGGAGCAGGGCCTTCCTTACCCTCTTGTATTGAATTGTATTGTTTGCTATATTGTCTCCCTTTATATTGTAAAGCGCTGTGCAAACTGTTAGTTCTATATAAATACTGTATAATAATGATTAATTAGACTGATTCAGGCCCCCCACTCTTTTATTTTGTATACTTTTTAAAACTCCATATAGCCAATTCATGGGCACCTTATAGCATATTTTTGGTAGTGTAAGAGAATACAAAATTTTGGGCAACTGTGATGCAAGTACTTGGGGTATTAGATACTTCCCTCCCATTAGATCCTATTCCTTACATTCTGGGCTTACATTTCCCAGGTATTTCTAAATCTTCTAGAAAATTGAATACCCTTATCTTATCTGTATATTATTAATATTAATTCACTGGAGAACCACTTTAGTTCCATTCCAGATTCAATCCTTAATGCTATAGCAAAGGTAAGGAGAATGAAGTACATATGTTATGCTAAGAGTAGGGAACAAGATAGGCTTGGGTAAGACATGGGTAATAAGACATGGGTCTGGTGGGACTCCTCCTATACAGTACCAAAGAACAAAGAGCGAAAATCAGAATATATACAAAAAAGAAAAAAAAAATATATATATATATATATACTGTATATATACTGTATATATTATATACAGTACCACCTCACTTAGTGATAATAATATAACATAATCGTTGCAGACTATATTGACCCTTTTCTTCCTTTTGTGATTTGGTTGTTTTTATACAGTATGTTATTTTGGTGTTTATGGATAACACCTTAAAGTGGTTGTAAACCCTTACAAACCAATTTGACCTACATGTAAGCCTAGATTAAGGCTTACCTGTAGGTCCAAGAGATATCTCCTAAACCTATACGGTTTAGGAAATATTTACCTGAAGACAGCCACCGCTCTCTACGGCGCATGCACCGTAGACAGCGGCGCGTAGGCGCACTGGGTAAGCCGCAGATCGCGGCGATATGCCGCAAGTGTCGGCTCCCGTGCGCATGCACGGGAGTGACGTCATTGCTGCTCCAGCAAATCACAGCGCCGGAGCAGCGAGACCCACCAAGAAGATGGACGCTCGGAACTACAGGGGACAGCGGTGACTTCGCTGGCTCCTGTGTCAGGTAAGTGAAACATAATGGACTACTATGAGATGCATGTAGTCCATTATGCTTTACCTTTGCAGGGAATGAAAGAGGAAGTAAACCCATCAGGATTTACTTCCTCTTTAATTCCTTCTAGTGGTCTGAATCTTTTTAAACCTTCATTACCTGTTACTTAATTGTTTCTTACCTTATATAACCTTATATCTCATTCTCTACTGCTATCACAATATGCTTGTGAAAATAAATAACGGACTGTGATATAATTTAATTGAGCTATCTCAACTATTCATGAATATGTATGACAGATTTTTGAGTTTGTTAATTGTACCATATAGTGTATTGAACTCTGAACATCTCATTGTTATGTGAAGCAGGATTTATATCTACTTACTTCATTTCTGTTTTGTTTTGTTTTTTTGTGCAATTTGTACAAACTTGTAAAAACCCTAATAATAATAAAATTATTTAAAAAAAAATATTTTTTTTTCTAAGTCAAACAATTTGTAAGCACTTTAGCTACATAATTAGGTAGACCCACAATGTGAAACAGTTTTTACAGTAGCAGAGTAGCAGAGTGTTAAAGCACTTTGTAAATATTCTAATTGAAGTTCTACATTAGCTTTTATAATCCTATTGATTTAGCTAGCATGCTTGCCAGTTTTCAGTAAAAGCCATTATCCTACATAACCTGTCAGTCTGTGAAATGCATTATTGTTCTACTTTTTTATCTTCTAGCATCAAAGTTAAATGTAGCTAGTGTTTTCAAATAAAAATAAAACCACAACAGTTTGTTTATAGTTTTGTTAGAAATACTCTTTATTTAACAGTTTAAATATTTTGATGGCAGTGTGTGCATGTGTACTAGTAACTTTATATATTATAGATACGTACATCAACATCACTTAAATGGCATAAAGAAATACCTTATATTTTGTGCACTTGCAAGCACTTTTCCAAAGCAATAAGGTTAACTTTCATTGAAAAAAATAGCAAATGAAAAAAAAAATACTCAAACCACTGCAATTTTTTGTAAAATGCAAAGCAATATAGCAATCTGCAGGTCTTCTGTAACCCCACCCATATGTGTGTTTGTGTATGTGTGTAACGTGCTGCATAAATTGACAAAGCTGTACAGTATAAGTACCTGTGAGGCTCATATCTCAAATCCATTTGTCAGGGAACGATGCTTGGGTTTGGTGAGTAGACCTTGGCAGCTCCACCCTAACGGCTCCCCCAAAACAAGTTGATGACCTCCTATAAGAAATCCATGTGAAATTAATAAGAGAGCTAGCCTGTTGCTTAGGAGTTTATAATAAATGATTGCTGATACAATTAAAATACACAGAAGATACAAGGTAGCCAATGTTTATGTCCAGGAAAGGGGATAAAACATAGCAATGGATGTGTGTAAAACTGCACAACATTTTACACATGTCCATTCCTATGTTCATTGCTCTTTTCTGGACAATTGATTTTTTTTAGATCGAGTAATTTAGAAAGTTTTGACACTGCTTATTCAAGCCCTAGTGAATGAATTTTTTTTAGCCACAGAAATACATTTTTGACCTTTAATATTCAATTTGTTTCAATTTTATCACCTATAAAATATTGTGGAAAATCAGAATGTGAGATATAAAACAGTTTGTATCACAGGGTGACACTGTGAACAAACACATAGTAATGTGCCATCATCCCAATGTATGTTTTCAAAAATAGAAAAAAAAACAGCTAATATGATAGGACTTTTAAAAGGCACATGGGTACTATATCTAAAAGTTTAAAAAGTTTTTAATCATTTAATTTACATACAATAACAATTTAATCACAACGTATGTTACAGAAATATAAAAGAATTGTATACATGCTGGACTTGTCCCAAGAAAACCTGACAATTGTTGATTTTTTAGAAAGAGCTCAGAAATAGAGTGCTATAATACATAGTACAGTATCATAAATCTGAACATTCATATTGTACTCCAAAAAAGTATATAACTGTCAGGGCTGGCTTAGCCCTTCCTCCTCTGGGCTGGCCGCACAGCTGTCTGCTAATTGCCAGCTCTCTTCTCTTTCCACAGTTACCAGCTGTTCCCGATGATGCTTGCCTGACCTGCCTATTTAAAGCCTTCCAGCTCACTTCTCCTTTGCCTCCGCGTTGGTCACATCACTAGGAACCATCTCCTGCTGTTTGTTTCTAGACTGGCTTGCTGACATCCATCCTGGCTTCTATCCTGCTTGCTGTTGCTCTCCTTGGATCCCTGACGTCTGGACTGGCCGATCTGGTTTATGAACTTTGGATTGGCTTACTACCCGATCTGGCTACTGGACTCTGGCTATGCTTGACTACGCTTTTCCCTATTTACCTTTTTATTTTTATTAATAAACAAGTGTGATTTGATTGTACTCCTGTCTAAGCAAACTAAGTTTACTCTGGCCTTCCCGGCAAACTTACGGATAAAGTCGCCTAAAGGAGACCAGCTTTCTTTCCAGGACCCATCGGAAGCGGAATCCTATCTTCACTCGCTTAGGCCAGACTTGCACCTCCACATGCCTTCCAAATCTGCAACCAGCCTCTGCTCTCTGGAACAGCGTAGCCCATGCAAGGACTCTCCCAAACGTTTCAGGCCTTCTGCTCCTGACCAACGTAATCGCAACACCCTGCGCTGAAATCTTCCAGTTCACCCATGGACTTCCACTTCTCTACCTCAGGTTGTATGACTTGGTCTTTTCTTGTGTTTTCTTTTTTTTTTTTTTTATTTCAGAGCAGCTGTAATGGCCTACTCTGAAACAGGGGCCCTCCTGCTGCAGTCCAGAGCCAACATTTGGTCTCTGCTCCTTGCTTGGACTAATGGGGCCTGAGCTATCCTTGTCCGGGCCTCCCCAGGTATGGACACTAACCTCACACGGTATCCCACTCAGTTAGTATTTCTAGACGCAACCAAAAGGCCTTTTGGCCATTGCCTCTACCATGTTGTTAGAGTTTCTTATCTCAAGGTTCTTTCTATTCATGTTATGTCTTACAGTTTTTGTCTATTTTGTACTTTAGACTTGTACCTTGCTTTCTTCAGGAGTCCACCGTGCACCGCTTCTGGCTATATTCTCCTTTAGAAGACCCGCCCCGGTCTGCCCTTATGTCCTCCCAGTGGCTCTCAGGCACTCAGGCACCGTAGCTATCCCTTTCCATACAGGGTCCTGTGTGGGGAGCCGCTATGCACAGTGTTCTCATGCGGAAAAAAGTGAAGCTTGCACTAATAGTTGATGTAGTTGTTTTGTTGTTCCTTCCTGCCCTGACCTCTCCGCTTTTCCTCCCCCTATCCCCTCCCCCCCTGTCCCTCCCCTTGTGTCCTCCACCGGTGGGCTAGACGCTTCTACTTTACTTTAGTCCCGATCCTAAGTCTACGCTACACTATCCCATTGATGGAATACTGTACCCATGGCCTTCCTGCTTATTCCCTCCACCTTATAATCTCTTAGGGTAGTTTCATGGAATGTGAAGGGTCAATCATTTAATTTACATACAATAACAATTTAATCACAACGTATGTTACAGAAATATAAAAGAATTGTATACATGCTGGACTTGTCCCAAGAAAACCTGACAATTGTTGATTTTTTAGAAAGAGCTCAGAAATAGAGTGCTATAATACATAGTACAGTATCATAAATCTGAACATTCATATTGTACTCCAAAAAAGTATATAACTGTCAGGGCTGGCTTAGCCCTTCCTCCTCTGGGCTGGCCGCACAGCTGTCTGCTAATTGCCAGCTCTCTTCTCTTTCCACAGTTACCAGCTGTTCCCGATGATGCTTGCCTGACCTGCCTATTTAAAGCCTTCCAGCTCACTTCTCCTTTGCCTCCGCGTTGGTCACATCACTAGGAACCATCTCCTGCTGTTTGTTTCTAGACTGGCTTGCTGACATCCATCCTGGCTTCTATCCTGCTTGCTGTTGCTCTCCTTGGATCCCTGACGTCTGGACTGGCCGATCTGGTTTATGAACTTTGGATTGGCTTACTACCCGATCTGGCTACTGGACTCTGGCTATGCTTGACTACGCTTTTCCCTATTTACCTTTTTATTTTTATTAATAAACAAGTGTGATTTGATTGTACTCCTGTCTGTGTCTGTTTCATGGTTCCTGACAGTACGCGGAGGCCATGAATTTAGAAGATACAGTCAATCCACTTGTTGGTAATATTTTTTCCAGATTGGATGAGCAAGATCACCGCATGGATCAGTTTGCCATGGTGTTACAAACGCTCCTGTGTCGCACGGCTCACCTGGAATCCCCCACGGTGGCTGCTCCGGTACAACCTGAGTCGCAGGCCGTCCCTGCTGCTGTGCCAGTCTTTGTGCAGGCACCCGCCTCGAGTATTACCTCTATAAGAGGTATGTCTTGTTCTGCTCCTCTTCCGAAGCGATTTGGGGGTGATCCAGTTCAATGCAGAGGGTTTCTCAATCAGGTTGAGATATACTTCGAAATGCTGCCCCAGGTGTTTCTCACAGACAGAAGCAAAGTAGGTTTCATGATATCTTTTCTTTCTGAAAGAGCCTTGGCCTGGGTTAACCCTCTATGGAAGACGCAAAAACCTGTTGTCTTGAGTTACCCTCAGTTTGTGGCCTCCTTTAAAAGGGTTTTTGACGTTCCTGCGCGCTCTGCTTCTGCTGCCAAGTGCCTCATGTCCATCAAACAGAGTACGAGAACTGTTGCCGACTACGCCATTGAATTCCATACTCTGGCAGCAGAGGTTACTTGGAACAATAAGGCCCTCATGGCTGCTTTTTCTCATGGTGTCTCGGATTCCATCAAGGATGAGATAGCAGCCCGAGATATACCCACTGAGCTGGAGAGCTTGATCTCGTTTACCATCCTCATTGATTCCAGACTCAGAGAAAGACTTTCTCTTAACGAGCGCTTGCGGAAGCCTCCTGTACGTTTGCCTCCGAGCTTTGTAGTCCCACCCGTGCCTCCCTCACCTCCCATGCCTCCTGGTACCGAGTTGGTTAGTGAAGATGAACCCATGCACCTGGGCTTCACGCATCTCTCTGCGGATGAGAGCGTCTTTAGGAGGAGGGAGAGATTGTGCCTTTATTGTGGCCAGGCAGGTCACTTTTTGAAGTCTTGTCCTACCCATCCAGGGAACGCCCAAACCTTGAGGTCCTGTCATGGACAGACCTTAGGTGGTGTTGTTTCGTCCCCAGTTATCCAGAAGGATAAGCCCCTGGTTTTGGTCACCCTTTCTTGGGCTGAGTCGTCCATCAAGATACAGGCTCTAATCAACTCTGGGGCTGCAGGCCTGTTCATTGATGCTGCATTTGTTTCGCAGCACTTGATTCTGCTGCAGCTGCGTGACACTCCACTTGCCATTGAGGCTCTTGACGGGAGACCTTTACAGCCTGCCCATGTGACTCATGAGACGGTTCCATTGTCCATGGCCGTAGGGGCTCTTCACCATGAGATAATCAAATTCCAAGTTATTTCCTCACTCAGATTTCCGCTGGTTATTGGTTATCCTTGGTTACAGAGGCACAACCCCTCGTTTGATTGGCTCCGTGCTGAGGTTCTCTCCTGGTCACCGCAATGCAATGAGACATGCTTCCTGAAGGTATCCAAGGTCCTGTGCACCGCTTCACTCCCCTCCCTGCCGGAGGAGTACTGTGATTTTGGCGATGCCTTTGATAAAGGTCAAGCCGGTAGTTTGCCTCCACACCGGCCTTATGATTACGCAATTGACCTTCAACCTGGTGCCATACCTCCTTGTGGCTGGGTTTACCCTTTGTCGGTCTTGGAGGAGGCCATGGAGGAGTATGTTGCTGACGCACTTTCTCGAGGTTTCATCCGCAAATCCTCGTCTCCTGCTGGTGCTGGTTTCTTCTTTGTGAAAAAGAAAAGCGGTGAACTGAGACCTTGTATAGATTATAGGGGTCTCAATTGTGTCACGATTAAGAATGCCTACCCACTTCCGGTTCCGGCGCCGTATGTGGTAGCTGCGCCTCCTCACAGCTCCCACTCTGGGCACCCTAATTCGGCCTAAGAAACTGGCCTGAGAGGCCCTTTAGCCCAGCCATCACCACCGGGTGCTCCTCCTCACCCTCCGGGCACAGATGGACCATTCGTACGCGGGCGCAGCAGCTCCATTGGACAGCCCGAAAATTGAGCCCCCGGCTTTGGCCAATGTACACGCTGCAATGAACGCACAGATGTCAGACATGGAGGTTAGTGGCAGTGCTGCCCCGGCTCTCCCCTCCTCGCACACTGCCCCACCCCAGGGATCAGCTCCTCCACTATCCCAGCAGCAGACCCCGCCATCAGTCAGTCTCTCCTACAGCCCCTCCGGGGATGATGGACACACCAATGCACCACATTGCACAGGCAGTGGCGGCTCTCCTTACCCCCATGATAGCAGCCTCTGTGGAGAAGGCGGTTAATGCTGGCATGCAGCAGCTAAAAGCACAACTTACTGAACACACCACCAGACAAAACTAACTGGAACACCATGTATCAGAGGTAGAAGATGAACTCTACCAAGTCCAAGTCACGGAACAATCCCATGATAAAACTAACCAATACATCCTCCAAAAATTGGAAGACCTGGAAAATTGGTCCAGACGGAGCAACCTGCGTTTTGTAGGCATCCCTGAGTCACTCCCTGCAGTTGCCTTAACGGAATTTTGCTCAAAACGCATTCCAGAAGCCATGGGCCTGGCCGGCCCTTTTACGGTAGAATGTGCTCAACGTATGGGATCCTTCAATGCTGAACGTAAGTCCCCGCGACCCATCATTGCCAAATATCTCAACTATGCCGACAAGTTGATCCTCCTCCAGAAATTTCAGCAGTCCCCTGACCTTTACATTGATGGGGTAAAAATCCTCCTTTTTGCAGATTATTCTATTGATGTCCCAAGAAGAGAAAAGCCTTCCAACTGATTTGCTCTGAACTGTTCAAGCAGCAAACTAAGTTTACTCTGGCCTTCCCGGCAAACTTACGGATAAAGTCGCCTAAAGGAGACCAGCTTTCTTTCCAGGACCCATCGGAAGCGGAATCCTATCTTCACTCGCTTAGGCCAGACTTGCACCTCCACATGCCTTCCAAATCTGCAACCAGCCTCTGCTCTCTGGAACAGCGTAGCCCATGCAAGGACTCTCCCAAACGTTTCAGGCCTTCTGCTCCTGACCAACGTAATCGCAACACCCTGCGCTGAAATCTTCCAGTTCACCCATGGACTTCCACTTCTCTACCTCAGGTTGTATGACTTGGTCTTTTCTTGTGTTTTCTTTTTTTTTTTTTTTATTTCAGAGCAGCTGTAATGGCCTACTCTGAAACAGGGGCCCTCCTGCTGCAGTCCAGAGCCAACATTTGGTCTCTGCTCCTTGCTTGGACTAATGGGGCCTGAGCTATCCTTGTCCGGGCCTCCCCAGGTATGGACACTAACCTCACACGGTATCCCACTCAGTTAGTATTTCTAGACGCAACCAAAAGGCCTTTTGGCCATTGCCTCTACCATGTTGTTAGAGTTTCTTATCTCAAGGTTCTTTCTATTCATGTTATGTCTTACAGTTTTTGTCTATTTTGTACTTTAGACTTGTACCTTGCTTTCTTCAGGAGTCCACCGTGCACCGCTTCTGGCTATATTCTCCTTTAGAAGACCCGCCCCGGTCTGCCCTTATGTCCTCCCAGTGGCTCTCAGGCACTCAGGCACCGTAGCTATCCCTTTCCATACAGGGTCCTGTGTGGGGAGCCGCTATGCACAGTGTTCTCATGCGGAAAAAAGTGAAGCTTGCACTAATAGTTGATGTAGTTGTTTTGTTGTTCCTTCCTGCCCTGACCTCTCCGCTTTTCCTCCCCCTATCCCCTCCCCCCCTGTCCCTCCCCTTGTGTCCTCCACCGGTGGGCTAGACGCTTCTACTTTACTTTAGTCCCGATCCTAAGTCTACGCTACACTATCCCATTGATGGAATACTGTACCCATGGCCTTCCTGCTTATTCCCTCCACCTTATAATCTCTTAGGGTAGTTTCATGGAATGTGAAGGGTCTCCGTTCTCCTCATAAGAGAATGAAGATCCTTTGCCACCTTAAACGGCTAAAGACTGACATAGTCTTATTGCAAGAAACCCACCTCCCAGCTTCTGATTTCCATCGTATGCAGAAACTGTGGGTGGGCTCGGTTTTGGGCTCAGAATCAGTTGGACGGAAAGCTGGTGTTCTCCTCCTGATTCATAGGAACCTCCCTTGCTCCGTTATCTCCACTCACACAGACAACCAAGGGCGGTTTGTATCGACATGAGTAAAAATAGGGTCTAAAGAATTTATGATCTCCAATATCTATGCCCCCAACAGTCCCTCCAAATCCTTTTACTGTCAGTTATCCACTTGGCTCCTCAACACCTCACATATTCCTCATCTAATCGGAGAAGATTTTAATGATATTATGGATCCGGCGGTCCATAGATCCTCCCCGAAAACCCGTTCAATGAATCCCTCCCAAGCTGCCCCTTCTCTTTTTGCCTCCACTATGGAATCCCTTCACCTTACAGATATTTGGCGGTTATCCCGTCCGATAGATAGGGAATTTACTTTTTTTTTTTCACAATCAAAGGTTTTATTGAAAATAAGATCACGTTTACAGTCAACGTTTGGATACATATATTATTTCAGACAGTCTGTAAACAATAAAGCATATAAATACATCTCTATGGTGTTCCAGTTTAGTCAGTGACTAAGTTGGGGAGAGTGCACGATTGAATACGGTGAGTAGCGTACACTATGTGGGGATATGTGGTGTGGGGGACATGGGGGGAGGGGAGGGGAAGGTGTAGGGGGTAAAAAGGGGGGGGTGTGGGTTGTGATCAGCCCTTTGCTATGGTATCCAACTCCGTGTGTTATAGATGCTCTATGTCAGTCCAAACCTTGCCCCCACCATGTTAAGGATCCAGAGGTGCCGACTGGATTAATCCTTGAGAGCACGAAATTCAGGGGAGAGTGTGAAGGCCAGCCATGGTTGCCATGTTTTGTTAAAGTTTGTGCTATTCTCGTGTTTGGTTGCCACTATCTCCTCCATCTTGTAGATATATTGTACTCTATCTAGCCAGTCTGTAATGGCCGGGGCTTTGGTTGTTTTCCAGTGGATTGGTATTAGTGTTTTAGCGGCTGTGAGTAGGTGTCTGGACAGCGATTTTTTGTAGCGGCATATATTGATGGGTACCAGATTGATCAAGCAAGCGGCCGCATTCAATTCCAAGCGAGTTTCTGTGATATGCTTAACCCAGTATCTGATTGTGTCCCAATAGGTTTGTATTAGTGGACATTCCCACCATATGTGCAGAAAGGTACCTGTGTCTGTATTACATCTCCAGCATGTGTCTGAGGTGGAGGGAGACCATCTCCTGGTTTTTTGTGGCGTAATATACTATTGAGCTAGAATTTTATAGGATATTTCCTGATATTTAGAGCTCAAGGAGGACTTGTGTGTCAAAACGCATGCCTTATTCCATTGCTCCTCAGATATGCTGGTCTTGAGATCACGTTCCCACTTTGTTTTGAATTTATTTTTGTCAGCCTGAGACGCTTGAGTTAGCATCGAGTATGCAAGAGAAGTGGTGTTCGTTACTGGTGATCTTTGTAAACATATATGCTCAATCTGAGTTAATGGGAGGCTAAATTGATTTTTGTGTTTGTTGTTGACCAGGAAGTCCTTCAGCTGGATGTAGAACCAACTTCCAGGAAACAGCTCCCCCACCTCTGCGGCCAGCGTTTCTAACGTCTTAACTCGCGTACCTGACATGCAAGTGTGTACTAAAAAATTTTGTGGCATGTTATGGTGTAGGCCTGGAATGAATTCGGGATTATTCGTGAGTGGGGTCAGGGGACCTGGGTTTGTTGCGATTTTTTGCGACTTTACCAGCGTCTGCCAAATCTGTATTGTGGTTTTGATTAATGGGTGGCCTATAAGTTTGGGCCTTCTGGAGTGGAGCGACCATGGGAGGTATAGGGTGCCGCGTTGTGCCAGATTGCTTTCCAGCTGGACCCAATCTTTATTTAGTCCGTGGCAATGCCAGTCTATCACTCTCGTGATATGTGTAGCCTGGTGGTACTTTTTAAAGTCCGGCAGTCCTATGCCCCCATCTCGCTTAGCCAATGTTAAGCGTCGGAATTGGATCCTAGGTTTCTTATCTGCCCATAGAAATTGTCTTTGGATTTGGCTTAATGTTTTGAAGAAGAGTTCTGGGATTTTTATTGGTAGAGCGTTAAATACGTACAGAAGTTTGGGGAGCACTGTCATCTTTAATATCGAGGCCCTACCAAACCAAGAGAACATTTTTGATTTCCACTTGAGAAGGTCTTTTTTGATCATGGCAAGTAGGGGTTTATAGTTTGCATCGTATAGTTTTTCAAGTTCACTAGATAAATTTATGCCCAAGTACTTAAGGGTGCCTCGTTCCCATTTGTAGGGGTGATTGTTTTGTAGATTTTCAAGGATGTTTTGTGGCAGGGTGAGGTTCAGGGCTTCTGATTTTGACTGGTTTATTTTAAAGTTAGATATGTACCCGAAGGTTTGAAATACTTTGTGTAGGTTAGGTATCGAGATGTGGGGATTGGTGAGAAAGAACAGGAGGTCATCGGCATAAGCAGCAACTTTGTATTCTTTATCCTTTAACGTAAAGCCCTGGATGTCAGCGTTTAGGTTAATTGTTCTAATTAGAGGCTCTAGGGTAAGGATAAAGAGGAAGGGTGACAAGGGGCAGCCTTGGCGAGTACCGTTATGGATGGTTATAGAGTCTGAGAGAATATTATTAATTTTGATTTTGGCTTGGGGATTCTGGTAGAGAGCCGAGATCCATGACAACATGTTTCCTCCAAGGCCAATATGTGTGCACGTAGCCATCATGTAATCCCAGGAAACCCTATCGAAAGCCTTCTCGGCATCGGTAGAGAGCAACATGCCCTCGGTGGTAGATTTGCGTGCAAAATGTATTAAGTTCAAGGCCTTAATGGTGTTGTCACGGGCCTCCCTCCCCGGCATAAATCCCACTTGTTCAGGGCCAATTATTTTCGCAAGAAGGGGTTTTAGTCTATTCGCTAGGATTTTGGCTAGGAGTTTGAGGTCTATGTTTAAAAGTGAAATGGGTCGAAAGTTTGCGCAATCCGTGTGTTCCTTGTTGGGCTTGGGGATTACCGCTATATGCGCCATGAGAAAGGAAGGGGAGTCATGTTGGTTCTTTGCTAAGAAATTAAAGGCTGAGCGGAGGGGTTTTATAAGAGCGGTAGTGTAAGTTTTATAGTATTGTGAAGTGAAGCCGTCAGGCCCGGGGCTCTTCCCTGCTTTCAAGTCGGCAATCGCGTTCGCAATCTCAGTGGTAGTTATGGGGTCCTCAAGTGCATTTGTATCTTCTACTGTTAGGGAGGGAAGTCCGCTATCCTGTAGAAAATCCTGTATGTTATCCTGTCGTGTGTGCGTTAGGTGAGGTGGTTTGTGTTGGGCCGGAAGTTTATACAGTTTAGAATAATAGGCATGGAACATATCAGCTATTTCCTCCGAGTTGTGTTTTAAAATACCTTCCTTGTCTTTTAGAGCGTGGATACGGTTCGATAGTGTAGCATCTTTTAGAGCCTTTGCCAATTGTTTGCCACTCTTGTCTCCAAATTCATAAAAAATGCTTTTCTTAAAAAATAGAGAGCGTTTAATTTTCATGTCTAACAGAAGCCTTAGTGCGGTCCTATGTTGCGTCAATTGATGTTCTACTTTAAGCGAATGGGATTGTTTGTGTTGCAGTTCAAGATTCGCTATTTGATGGGAGAGTTGATGGATTTCATTTTCCCTTTCCCTCTTTTTCCGAGCTCCCCATTTAATAAGTTCGCCTCTAATCACGGATTTGTGTGCCTCCCAATTATTCAGTGGAGTCGTGTCAGAGTCAATATTATGGGCAAAATAAGTGTTGATGGCTTGTAGGATGTCATCTTTTACAGTTGGGTCGGTGAGGAGGTAGGAATTCAGTCTCCAGTTAAATACGGTCTTGTGTGGTGTTTTTAGGTGTAATGTGACCGATGTAGGTGCATGGTCAGAGATGGCCATAATGCCTATTTCCGCTGAGAGTAGGTTGCCAAGGTCCCTTTGCGATATGAATATCATATCTATTCTCGAGAATTTTTTGTGTGGTGCGGAGAAAAAGGAGTAGTCCCTGTCTGTGGGATGCATGGATCTCCAGGTGTCTACCAATGTCAGCGACTGCAGAAGCGCTTTTATTCTCTTGAGCGTTCTATACGGAACTTGGGTGTGTCCTGTCGAAGTGTCTTTGAGGGGTGCGAGGGGAACGTTAAAGTCTCCACCAAGAAGGATACATCCTTCGGCAAACCATTTAAGGTCCTCAACAATTTTGGTGCAAAAAGATACATGGGAGACATTCGGGAAGTATACATTGGCAAAAGTTACAGGTGACCCTTCCCATGAGCCTTTAAGGAATAGGAATCGTCCCTCAGGGTCTGCCAGTTGTTGCTGCAGCACAAAGGGCGCATCTCTGTGAAGGAGAATGGACACTCCTTTAGTTTTGGCTAGGGGGTTGGTGGCGTGGTATACCGTGTTAAAGGCGTTGTCAGTGAGTCTAGGAGTATTACCGCTCTTAAAGTGAGTTTCTTGTAAGAACACAACTAAGGGTCGGGCTTTTTTAAGTTCCCTCAACAGTCTAGACCTCTTTTCGGGTATATTTAGACCATTCACATTATGGGAGAGGATCGTAGGTGTTTTCCCTAGGAAAGCGTATGCCATGGCGAAGGCGGGGCTTTGCGAGGGGGGTGTACAGAGATACGGAGTAGTCTAACAATAATCTGGACCTGTCGCGATCGTGGGGTGTAGGCGGGCAGGGATAGAGTAGGGGTCAGGAGGCGGTCGTGCGGGTAGGGAGTAAAGGTGGGTAGGGGGGAGGGGGGAGGTGAGACGTGTAGGGTGATTGAGAGGGGCAGAGCACTCTGCCCCTCCTGGGGGTGGAGTCAGCCCAGTGTCTGACTCGTTCCAAGGTACGGTGACCCTTCCCCTGCGGGGGACAGCGGGAGGTGCAGTAGCAAGGTAGTGTTACGTGTTGCGCTATGTAGTAGCGTGGTGTGTTTCTACTAGTAGGTTACCCTGAAAGAAGGTCCGATGGGACCTGGGGACCCAAGACTTCAGGCCGGGGTGAGTGCCCCCCAAGAGGTTAGGATGTCTGGGATCAGGCATAAAGCTAATCTTGTATAGAGGTTTAGCAGCGTGAGACGTCGCCTGGATTGACGGTGCTGCGTTTGGGCTATGCCCAAACACAGTGTATAACAGTGAAGAACTTACAAAAATGTCAAAGAGAGGGAACTCAAAAAGAGTAACAAACCTAAGTAATAGCATTTCAGGTCATATAGAGATAAAACATATCAAACTGCTAACTAGAAGTGGGAGTGTAATACTCCTCCATAACCCGGCATGTGAAAGTAAACATTAAATAATTCTACAGTTTAACGAGCCTAATGAACCTGATAGCAAGGAATCTAGGCCTAAGGTATCTAATTAAGTCCGTTCAGCTACAGTCCCGTACGTGTAGCAAAGCTCTCCGCTATGATAGGATTAAAGTGACCTGCATAGGGATCAGGATATCACAGGTGGTATCCGTTGAGGCGTTATGCCGCAGTCAGGTGCGTACTGTACCAAGCTGTTCCCGGAAGCCAACAGATAGTATGATTAGTGGTACTCACAGTTCAGACGGAGGCAGAGGTGCAAGCTTGATCGCAGGTTGCTCTAGCCTGCGGTAAACTTTGCGTTGGTCTGTAAGTGGGGCTGGAAAAAAAAAAAGAAAAAAGAAAAAAGAAAAAAAAAGAAAAAAGGGGGGGGGGGTGGCAGGGGAGTAGCTGAGCCACCCTGAGGCAGGTGCAGAGATGGGTTAAGCAAACATTGGAGGCCAGCTTAAGATGCTTGGTGGTCACAGTTAGCAGTCGGGTGTAGCGCTCGCGTTAACATTGCGCATATTAACCTTAGGCGGTCACACGCTCGTATTGTTCAAAGGATGGTGGAGGTTCACAGTTTGTAGGTTCAGAGCTTGTGTGCTGCTTCATCGAGTCAGTAGTCCCTGGCGTCCCTCCCTCTCGGGCTTCTGGCATTTCTGGAGGGATACGGAGGTTCGAAGCTGTTCCTGTCTGGGTTCCTGCGGTGTTTAGCGGATTGGTAAGGCGACTGCGCATGGGATGGTCCCGGTGAAAATTGTGGGTTGTTTATTTCTGGAGGCGGACGGAATTCTGCGTACCATTCTGGGAGGTCCACGGTGTCAATCTGAAGGTCGTTACAGAATTTGTTGAGGTCTTCTGGTACTTTAAGCACATATTGTTTTCCCAAGAAATTTGCTTGGAGCGCGAAGGGGAACTTCCATCTGTAGCTTATACCTTTGTGTCGTAGCACCTCCAGCAATGGCTTCAGGGCCCTCCTGTTTTTGAGTGTAATGGGCGACAGATCCTGGAAGAGTTGGATTACAGCTTCTTCATGCACAATCTGTTCTCTGGTCCTGGCCTTCTGAAGAATGTCCTCCTTCAAGCAATAGTTGGGTAGACAACAAATGATGTCCCTCGGGGGATTTCCGTCTTGTGCTCTTGGCCTGAGGGCCCTATGCGCCCTGTCAAAGTCAATAGGGGATTGTTCTGGCCTTTCTATGAGGGTGTTAAATATGGCTGTGAGGGTCGGCCTAATTTGTTCTTGGGACACGGTCTCAGGCACTCCTCTAATTCTGATATTGTTCCTGCGTCCTCGGTTGTCTAAATCTTCGATGTGCCGGTTCATATCGATTAGGTGTTGGGAATGCGTGGCTGCAATGTCATCCAGTCTTATCAGAGCCCTGTCTCTTCTTTTCCCTGCCCGGTCTGTTATTGCCATTTGTTCCGTTAGGCGCAGAATTTCCGTTTTAATGTCAGTAATCGCTGCTGTAAAAGAGCTTTTAATGTCAGCTGCAATGTCAGTCATGGCCGCGTAGGTGAGCAAATGGTCAGTCTTATTGGCGCCAGCAGCAGAATCTTCAGAGGCCGGTAGGGAGACCTCATCATCTTCCATGTCTTCTATAGCGCTGTTGCTCAGTGGGGGCGCTTTTTTGGTGTTTTTACCGCTGCCTGAGTATTGAAATTTACTTAGGTTTGCAGATGATGTTTTGCTCTGTGGGGTCCCCAGAGAGCGCAGGGTATGGTTATGTGTACTTCTCCGTGAGTGCGTTGACATAGTCAAAATGATCCGTTTTCACTATTCAGGTCCCCAGGTCATCAGGGTTCTCCTACAGCAACAACATATAGGCCTTGCACCAGGCCACTGCCCCTACTGAGAGTGTATGGCAGTCCAAGGACTGAGTGGGGTGTACCTTAAGCACGGTGTTCGTTGGGATCTTTTTGTGGTCCGAACGGCCGATTCAAGCAAATTCAGTTAGGTGTAGAAGCGGGGTAAGCAGGCAGGGTGTAGCAAGATGGCCCCTGGTGTCTTATCTGTGGGCCTGCTGGCTCTTGTTGTCCCACAGTCAGTTTCAGCTCCCTGAATGTCCCAGCGCATGCACGGTGGGACGGCAGGGGGTGCTCTACAATGGTTAAGCCTCTGGTGGGGGCCAGTTACCAGGCAGTGTCCGCTATGGAGGGGGGGGGGGGTGGCGTGGGCCCTATGGTACTCACTGTGTGTCCAGGAAGTAGGCCCAGGTTTCGTTATATCCTCCTGCTGGTCCTGACCACAATGAGGGGCTCTCCAACAGTGGCCTTGATCTGTCTTGTGTGTGGGGCTGCCTGGAGGCCTTGCGTCTGGCAGCGGTGTGGAGCGGCCTGGCCGTAGGCCCCAAGATGGCGCCCGTCTGATTACTAGGCCTCACTGCGGCCTGCTTTACCAGCTCCGTCCCGGGTGCAGATAGGGAGTCCTCGGTGGCGGTTTATTACCGATCGGGGTCCGCTCACATGCCGCGGCCTACGGCCCTGTGTGGATGGGCTCTGGTGGGCCGAGAGGCCGGCGGAGATGCGCGGCGCGCGGCGGCCCGCCTGTAGGCCTCAAGATGGCGCCCGTCCGGCCTTGTCAAGCTGCGGCGTCCCGCAGCACCGGCACCCCCCCGGGGCTTAAATGGTCCTGTGAAGTGTTGCCCAGTGGTCCCAGCAGCAGCCCCCTGAAGGATGGGTGTTCGGCTGCGCTCCTATTGCTCCGGATGGCGGTGGATGGCAGTCGCTATCCTGGAGCTCTGCTAGAAGACGTCCGTTCTCGTCCGCGGCTGGCCACGCCCCCCGGGAATTTACTTTTTACCCTAACCCCCACAAGGTCCTGACCAGGATAGATTACTTTTTTGGATCCGAAAATCTTCTCCCCCTGATCCCTGAATCTGGGGTGGGGGACATAGCTATATCTGATCACGCCCCCATAACTCTCACGTTGGATCATTTAGATCTCCCGCCTCACCCTAACATTTGGCGCTTCCCTTCTTTCCTTCAGGACAATACTGACTTCAGGGAATACATGGAGCGCTCCTGGGAGGAGTTCTCCTCGGCCAACTCCCCCAATCTAAGTGACCTGAACCTCCGTTGGGATGCTGGCAAAGCATTCCCGAGGGGTCGGATCATATCCTATGCCTCTACTTTCAAAAGAAACACCATGGTCAAGTTCAAATTAGCTAGTACCCGACTGCACAGAGCTGAAATTTCTATTGCCACCTCCACCTCCTCTGCGGATAGGGATGAATGGTCTGCTGCTAAATCCTCCTTTGACTCCTTGGCCTCTACTCTTGAACTCACTAAAAAAGCACACTTTGACGCCACCCTACATAAGTTTGGTAACAAGTCTGGCAAGCTTATTTCCAGGCTTTGTAAAGGCCCCTCCCAGCCAACTCACATCACCTCCCTTCGGGACAAGACAGGGACCATTCACTCCACCCCCCCGACATAAATAAGACTATGCTGGATTTTTACTCAGCCCTTTATGGCCCAGACCCAATTGATGAGACTGCTGCCCGCTCTTTCCTAGACAAAGTGCATATACCTCGCATTTCTCCCGCCCAGCTGGATTACCTGAACTCTTCTATCACAGTCAACGAAATAGAACGCACCATTAGAAGCCTTCCAAAGCTCCTGGCCCTGATGGGTTTAATGACGAGTTCTACAAAACTCTCCTTAATATCACGGTACCCATACTGCATTCAGTTTTCTCTGGCATCTGGGCAGGTGGCCCATATCTGCCCACGGGTAACCAAGCTATCATCAAGCTCCTTGCCAAGAATGGAAAAGACCCCCTGGAACCAGATTCCTACAGGCCTATTTCTTTGCTTAACCTGGATGTTAAAATCCTATCAAAAATCGCAGCCTCCAGGCTTGCGGACATCCTCCCTGATCTCATACACCCTGCCCAATCCGGCTTTGTAAAAGGACGCACACCCACCTTGAACATACGTAAGGTGCTCTTAGCCCTCGAACAAGCTAAACAGGACCCTAAGGGAGATTACACCATCATCACCCTAGATGCAGAGAAAGCTTCCGATAATGTCAGCTAATGTCTGGCTCTCATTGTCACTCGCCAAAATGTTTTTTTCGGGCCCCTTCTGTCATCTCATCAATTCCATGTACACGGCACCCTCTGCTAGGGTGGTGGCAGCGGGTCTCCTCTCTGAGGAATTCTGCCTCCACAAGGGTACCAGACAAGGTTGCCCCCTGTCCCCCTTACTATTTAATATCGCCCTGGAACCTCTCTTCAGATATCTTTCCCAGACCGCTCCCTTACGAGGCATCACTGTAGGATCTTTGGAACTTCATACGTCCCTCTTCGCAGACGACGTCCTCATTTTCACATCAAGTCCCGCTACTGACATTTTACACATTAAAATATATTTGACGACTTCAGGGTATGTTTGGGACTCCGCATCAATTATTCTAAAAGCAAAATCCTCCCTATTGGCACCCACTCCTCACCCCCTTAGTCGCATCACTCTCTCTTCCAGGTGGCTCCGGCACATATCACCTACCTGGGTATAAAGATATGGAAACTGCTCTCCTCACTTTACCACCTTAACTTCCCCCCTCTTTTTCTAAACTTAATCAGGAGTTGTCAAACTGGATGGATCTCCCCCTGTCGCTCATGGGAAGGTGACACCTTGTTAAAATGATCAACTTTGCCAGACTGCTGTATCCTCTGCAAACTATTCCTTTATTGCTAAAATATAAAGATGTCTCTGCCCTTAACTCGCAAATCTCCAAATTCCTCTAGCAAGGCAAAAATCCACGCATAGCATTCAAGAAACTGCACCTTCCTAGGAGTGAAGGGGGTATTAGTTTACCTCAAGTGATAGAAAAGAGTATCCCTGCGCTATCGTAAATAAAATCTATTAAGCCTCAAATAGGGTTGCAGCCAAACACCGACAGAGGTATAAGCCCTACCACTGAAACATAACAAAAAATCAAATAAATGGTGCTGCGCTCCCTTAAACCAATAAACTAAATAATATTAATCCATAAGATGCTGACCAATAAATACATAAATTATCTGTGAATAGATTCTGATTCCCGTGATAAATCGTGATCAGTGATTAAAGTGACTAGTGCAACAAAACATTCCAAACGAATATATATATATATATATATATATATATATATGTAAAGAAATAAAAACCACATATATAAAATCGCATAAACCAAAGCAAAATCGCATAAAATCACACAGTGAAAGTGATAAATGCCAATAAATAAATTATCTTACTCGGTGTAAATAGAAACTCATAAAGTCGCATAAATAGAAAAGAAATCGCATATACCCATACAGTGATAAATGCAAATAAATAAAATATCACACAAAGTGTGTATAAAGCAAAACTTGATGGTGAAACATTCAGTGCAGACAAATGTAAAAATCTCTCAGACTGCAAATAAAATAAAAATAAAATTAAAAAGTGGCAAAGAGTCCGTAAAGTGCTTCTTGTAGTAGCAGGTACAATACAACGCAAACTGTGCACACTCTGGTGTCTCTTCAGTGTCCCGCATCTAACATATAGGGTGGCCCCTTACCTTACTGCTGTAAGGTAAACAGCATAAAGAGACCAAGGTCTCAGATGGTGACAGTGGTGTACCCTTAGTTCCAAACTAGGAGGACTTCTCCCCACATTAAGGCAGGATCTCACAGAGAAGGAAACAGGAGGGCTCCAAATGGGGAAGTATGTATACACTTTTATTAAAAAACTCAAACAAATGGAAAGGTACTCACAAACAAATCAGTTTAAAAACGCCAAATAGCAGTTAAATGTTCCTTTTCGTCTCTCAGACGCCATTGTCTCTGGTTGTTTTTTATACCCATTGCACATCCTCTGGACTACCTCAAAAGGTTTCATTCACCTGGCAGCCCGCAACCCCCCCCTTCCTTCCCTGTCTCCCCAGTTATAACCTCTTCCATCATATGGACCATTTCCCTCTTTTCCGGGGTTAGTACGCAGATCCATCCAGTTTCCTTGTCTTATTCATTTGTCTAGCTACTGTATTCTAGTATCTGGTTTCTCTGGACTTCTTGTGCTACACAGGCTGTTAATTTTCCCACAATGTCAGTTGTTTTGGCTTGTATACTTGTCATGCTAGTTGTTATCATGTGCTTTGTTTAGAGGATATCTGTTATTCCTTCCTATGTCTCATTTATTCCAATGCAGTACTGCCCGGAAAATGACTGATGATTACCTGTAAAAATGTCTTTTGGTTATTCTTCAATAAAAACATTTTGAAAAAAAAAATAAAAAAAAATAAAAAAGAATGCCTACCCAATTCCATTGATTCATTTGTTATTTGACCGCCTCAAGGGAGCAATGGTTTTCACAAAGCTTGACCTGAGAGGGGCATACAATCTCGTGCGCATTAAGGAGGGCGACGAGTGGAAAACTGCGTTTAATACCAGAACAGGCCATTATGAATACCTGGTAATGCCTTTTGGCCTTTGTAACGCCCCGGCAGTTTTCCAGGAATTTATTAACGATGTCCTCTGAGATTTGTTGCAATTGTGTGTGGTGGTTTATCTTGATGATATCCTCATATTTTCCAAGTCCCTGGAGAGCCACCACACAGATGTCCGTCGTGTACTTCAGAAACTAAGAGAGAACAATCTCTATTGTAAACTGGAGAAGTGCGAGTTCCATCGTGAACAGGTTACATTCCTGGGCTATGTCATTTCCACTGCTGGTTTTTCGATGGACCCAGAGAAACTTTCGACAATCCTACAGTGGCCTCCACCCGTGGGTTTACATCCTCTGCAGTGTTTCCTGGGCTTTGCCAACTACTATCTGAAGTTTATTCGTAACTTCTCGTCTCTGGTCAAGCCTCTGACTGATATGACCAGAAAGGACGGTAACCCACAGAGTTGGTCTCCGGAGTCCATTAAGACCTTTGAGACTCTCAAGGCTGCCTTTGTTTCTGCTCCTGTGTTGGCACATCCTGATCCTACGTTGGCTTTTATCCTAGAAGTTAATGCTTCTGAGACTGGAGTTGGCATCCTTCTGTCTCAACGTCCTAACTTTGAGAGTGCTATGTATCCATGTGGCTACTTTTCCAAGAAATTATCGCCTGCTGAGTGCAATTATGAGATTGGTGACAGAGAGCTGTTGGCGATCATTTTAGCCCTGAAAGAATGGAGACATCTCCTTGAAGGTACCACTGTGCCTGTTCTTATTCTTACTGAACATAAGAATCTTACATTCTTGTCTGAGGCTAAGCGACTCTCTCCCAGAAGGGCGCGATGGGCTCTTTGCTTATCAAGCTTTAATTACATTGTCTCATTCTTACCCGGTACTAAGAATGTAAGGGCTGATGCCTTGTCGCAACAATTTTCCTCCACGTCGGAGTCGGTTCCGGTTCCTATGATTCCTCCTGATCGTATCTTGGCTACGGTTCGCACCAGTCTTACTTCTCCTTTGGGTGACAAAATTAATGCTGCTCAGGCCAGTGCTCCTCCTGATTAAGCTTGTGACCGCTGCTTTGTCCCAGAGAGTCTCCGTACTGCAGTGCTCCAGACTTACCATTCTCCCAAGGCAGCTGGCCATCCTGGGAAGAATCAACTCATTTGGGCCATCTCCCAACAATTCTGGTGGCCTAGTCTTCGGGCTGATGTTACTGCCTTCGTAGCTGCCTGTCTCGTGTGCTCAGAGTAAGACTCCGCAACACCTTCCAGTGGGCCTCCTACAACCCATACCCAATGGAGAGAGGCCCTGAACTCACCTGTCTATGGATTTCATTGTGGAATTGCCCAACTCCCAAGGCTACACTGTTATCCTTATGGTGGTTGACCGGTTCTCAAAGATGTATCATTGTATTCCACTTAAGAAGTTGCCCACCTCTAAGGAACTGGCTTCTATTTTTGCTCGGGAGATCTTTCGCTTACATGGGCTACCCAAGGTGATTGTCTCGGACAGGGGCAGTCAGTTTGTCTCCTGGTTCTGGCAAGCCTTTTGTGCACAGTTGGGAATCCAGCTTGCGTTCTCTTCTGCGTATCACCCGCAGTCTAATGGGGCCGCAGAACGAGCCAATCAGTCCTTGGAGCAATTTCTACATTGCTATATTTCTGACCATCATAACAACTGGTCTGACCTATTACCTTGGGCAGAGTTTGCTCACAATAGTGCCTTGAATTCTGCCTCCTGATTGTCTACATTTATGGCGAATTATGGTTTCCAACCTTCCATGTTGCCTGACTCGTTTGTTCTGCAGAGTATTCCTGCATTAGAGGAGCATCTCCGTGGTCTTCGTTCCACTTGGGTACATGTCCAGGAGGCTTCGCGTCATGCTAATGATAGGTACAGACTCCATGCTGACCGCAGACACCTGCCTGCACCTTCCTACCAGGTTGGGGACAGGGTCTGGCTGTCATCTTGCAACCTCCGGCTTCGTGTTCCCTCACTGAAGTTTGCACCTCGGTTTATTGGGCCTTTCCGTATCCTTCGTAGGATTAACCCAGTAGCTTACGCGTTGGACCTTCCTCGTAGTATGCGCATCTCTAATGTGTTTCATGTCTCCTTATTGAAACCGTTGGTCTGTAACCGATTTACCACCTCGGCGCCACATCCTCACTCTATACAGGTTGAGAACCATGAGGAGTATGAGGTACAATCCATTGTTGACTCCCGTAGGTTCCGTGGGCGCATGCAGTACCTGGTGCATTGGAAGGGGTATGGTCCGGAGGAACGCTCCTGGGTTTCATCCTCTTATGTACATGCCCCTGTCCTACTCCACGAGTTCCATAGACGGTTTCCCCCTCAAGCCCGGTGGCCCCCGAGGGAGAGGGGACATTGAGGGGGGTACTGTCAGGGCTTGCTTAGCCCTTCCTCCTCTGGGCTGGCCGCTCAGCTGTCGGCTAATTGCCAGCTCTCTTCTCTTTCCACAGTGACCAGCTGTTCCCAATGATGCTCGTCTGACCTGCCTATTTAAAGCCTTTCATCTCACTTCTCCTTTGCCTCCGCGTTGGTCACATCACTAGGAACCATCTCCTGCTATTTGTTTCTAGACTTGGCTTGCTGACATCCATCCTGGCTTCTATCCTGCTTGCAGTTGCGCTCCTTGGATCCCTGACGTCTGGACTGGTTGGTTACCCAATCTGGTTTATGAACTTTGGACTGGCTGACTACCTGATCTGGCTACTGGACTCTGGCTATGCTTGACTACGTTTTTCCCGATTTACCTTTTTATTTTTAAGTGTGATTTGATTGTACTTCTGTCTCTGTCTGTCTCATGGTTCCTGACAATAACTTGGATTCCAGAAGTTATGTCAGGTATGGGGGTCCAGATCAAGTCTAAAAGAGTTGGCTCGACATGTTCCGTGCTTCTATAGGGCTTCTTCAGGAGCGATTCACACTAAGAGATGTAAATATGTTCATTACTTACAGTAATACAAATCATTTAAAAATATAATACCATAACAAACAATTAAAATTCATGCAGATGCTTAGAGAGTGCAGAAAAAAAAACCCACCAACAAACCAGTTACAAATAGAAGCAAGTTGCACAGTGGAACAGCCACCAAAAGGAGACCAATAGGGGAAAGCAACGAGCAAAGCAGGTAGATTGGAATCTGTACGGGGCAGAGGCAGCTAGCAAATAGAGTGCTACTACTGTTAATTATATAGTGCATAGCCTCCCATCCCAGCATACCCTATATTGTAAAGACAGGACTGTAGATATTTAGCCTATAACAGCCATTCAGCCAATAGTTTGTCCAATACATCTTTTAATACGGTTTATTTATACCAAGAGATTGTATTCTCAATAAAAGATAGTTCAAACAACGAAAAATAATTAATATATAGTTATATGGGACAATCAGGTTAAAATAGGAAGGCTTACCATAGAAAACCAAGATAACAGTACATGGGGTCTATGATCTTGTTGGTAAGCAAGCTAATATTCCACTAATGGGGTGCATGCCCAAAAAGGTAATATCAGATAAGTCCTGCAGCTGAACCCTCTTAACCGAAAAGTCAGGATATTAGCCAGTACTTAAAGCAGATAATGGTATTTAGTTGAGGCAATCAATCGTCCATCCGCGGTTTAACCACAGAAATTGTAATCTATAATATAGAAAAAATCTCAGGCATACCAGAAGGTTTTTAACATAATCTGCATTTTCTGCCCATAAGTAACAATAGATTAAATATTATGAAAGCACTTACATGGCAAAGACAGCATAGAGTATCTCCAGTGAGAGAACGCAGCAACCTGACCACATCTGCGACTAAAATAACCCCACTGCTGGTCCTACGGTGTCTTCCTGGTATAGCTTGGATGCTTAAATACCAGATTCCGGTCGTGGGCGTGTCTCTCACAGAAACACGGCCCGCCCGATGGCCACTGCACATGCGCTGAGGGGTGATGTCCAGAGTCCCACCCCCCCGGACACCGCGTCAGTGACAGAGACGGGAGACAGCCGGAAACAAGGCCATGACTACCTAAGCCAGTCAATCACCGCACATCCGGTCAGAAGAAAGGAACGGATGTGCGGTGCAATGTGGCCACATCCACTCGCCAAATGCCACAGCGCCACCTCATCCCAAAGAGGATAACCTATCCAAGGCACATACCCAGCAGTCAAACGGAACCTAGGGCCAGCAATTTAGCAATCGCTAAGCATAAGCATGTTGGAACAAAAAACAACAATAGAAAAGATAACAAAAAATCTTATACTATGATAAAACAGTGTATTGTAGTAATTGCACATATCCTAATTTAAAGGGGCAATAAAAAAAAAAAAAAGGAAAAGAACATATATATAGAAAAGAAAAATACATAATCAATATAAGACAGTTTTCAATACTATAGATAGGGAGTTCACACATTTATACCAGAGCAATTATAGAAAAAGTGTATATATATATATATATATATATATATATATATATATATATATATATATATATATATATATATATATAGATATATATATATATATATATATATATATATTGAGACTGCTGTATATTCATTACAAAAATGGTCGATATTATTGTGATTCATTGAGGCCTGGTGAGCATGTTGCGTTGAGGTGCTCTATCCATAGAGTCTCTCTCTGAAGGATATATTTGTCCCAGTCACAACCTCTTGGATTTTTGGGAATGATGGCCAGGACAACAAAAGACACTACCGATGTGTCAAATCGGTGATATAGATCCAAATGCTGACTAATAGGAGTTAGCATTTTTCCATTACCTGCATAGTAAATATGATCATTAATTCTTTGTCGTAGTTGCCGGGCCGTCTTACCAACAAAAAATGAACCACATTGGCAGCTCATAAGGTAGATAAGGCCTTGCGTGTAGCAGGATGCAGCAAATCTCGGAAAGTAAGTCTCCCCATTAGGGAGTGTGATCTTGGAGCTAGTGGAAACCCAGGGGCAAAAGGTACAGGCACCACAAGGTGATGCTCCAAGAGAGGGAGGGGGAACGGGCCTATCGGTTTCAAAAGGAGTGTAGTGGCTTTTAACTAGCTTGTCCCTAAGTGAGTGGGTACGTCTAAAGACAATCTCTGGTTGATCTCTTAGGTATTTATTTAATATTGGGTCATCTTTTAAGAGGGGCCAATGTGCATTCAAAATGCGTCTAAGGTCATTATGTTGCGAGGAGAATTTAGTAATGACTTTAATAGAGTTATCAGTGGTTTAGGGCTTTTATATAATAACTCACTACGTTCTTTCCTAAGGGCCCTGTTTTATGCTTTTCGTAGAAGTGTTTTCCCATAACCTCGCGCTAAAAGTCGTATTCTCAACATGTTGGCCTGTTCTTTAAAGTCTTTTATATGGGTGCAGTTTCGACGTAGTCTGATATATTGGGCATATGGGATGCTCCGAATCAAGACCGATGGATGGGCACTTGTACCATGTAATAAAGTGTTACCAGTTGTATCTTTGCGATATAAATTGGTGGCAAGAATATTATTAGAATCTTTAAAGATCACAAGATCCAAAAAGTTAATCTGTTTTAGGTCGCTGGTGCTGGTAAATTTTAGATTGAAATCGTTGCTTCCCAATGCATGTATAAACTCTTTTAGTAATGTGTTACTCCCAGTCCATATCATTAAAATGTCGTCGATGTAGCGCCGCCATAGTAAGACGTTTTTGATAAACTCCGCAAAGATGTCGCTGAAAACATGTCTCTCCCACCCCCCCAGATACAGTTTGGCGT
This sequence comes from Lithobates pipiens, assembly GCF_037356315.1. Lineage (NCBI taxonomy): Eukaryota > Metazoa > Chordata > Amphibia > Anura > Ranidae > Lithobates > Lithobates pipiens. The sequence continues at coordinate 65,703,049 of NW_027507718.1, read as the reverse complement.
AAGCGCGTGCACAACAAGTACCCATAGCCACCCCCTGTATCTGGAGGTAGTGGGAGTCCATAAAGCAAAAGCAATTGTGTGTGAGGACAAAATTCAACAGCCGCAGCACAAAATCATTGTATTCCCGTTGTCGGTAGTCCTCCTCATAGAGGAACTCTCGCACCGTCTTGATCCCCCGCTCGTGTGGGATGCTCGAGTAAAGAGCCTCGATATCCAAAGTCATGAGCAGGGAGTCAGGAGGGATCGAGAGTCCCTCAATCTGTTTGAGAAGATCCAGTGTATCATGTGTGTAGGACGGTAACACTGTTACATGAAGCATACGGGTTGCATCCACTACTCTGCTCGCATTTTCGGGAAGACTTCCAATGCCTGATATTATCGGTCTGCCAGGAGGCGACAAGGGATTCTTATGCACTTTAGGCAGAGCATAAAATGTCGCCATCCTGGGAGACCGAACATTCAAATAATCCTAGTGGTCCTTGTCAATGGTGTCCTCCAAGAAGGCCGTATTGATAATGGCCAGAAATTCATCCCTAAAAAGGGTAGTAGAGGCAGCCGAGAGAGGTTTGTACCATTCCTTATTTGAAAGGATGTTAAGACACATCCTTTCATAAAAAGTTCTAGTCATGATCACCACATTGCCCCCCTTATTGGCGGCCTTAATGACCACATCCTAGTGGTTTTGCAGTTTCAAGATCGTGGCTCTTTTTTTGTTTTGTCACATTCATTTTAGTTTGGCAGACCTTCAATCTTTTTATGTCAGCCACAACACTCTGTAGAAATGCCCAAATTTGAGGATTGTTGCAGAGATCCGGAAAATGTTTAGATTTAGGCTTGAATTTAAAAATAGGCACTGATGACAATAGAGGCATGTCATTAGTCTCTGAGGTGTCATTATTTTCATCAAGCAGTAACATAAGATCACGGAGGAAACAAAAGTACTCCATTTTAAAATGTTCAAATGGAACAATCATTCCATTTTTGACAAGAAATATGCTCAACAATGCTATACCTGGGTCAAGCTGGGCTCCTCCACATCTTCTTCCTGAGTGGAGGGCCTAGGTTAGACCTCAGGAGCCTCAGCTGATGTGGAAGGAAGTGTTGATAGTTATGGCCTGGGTTCTGTTTGGTCGAACAAAAAAATGCAAGCTGTGGTGATACCACAGCCTGGGGACCTATGCATCATCTGCTGATGCTCCGGATCTCAGGGACTCCTGGACCTTCTTGTTTGCGGAGAGCAGCAATGATGAAAGCCCGAAGCAAGGCAGTTCCAGTTCCAGGAGCAGATATAAGGCCTCAAATATGTCCTTTGAAGAGATGGTGGAGATGGTGGACATCTTAAAGAGGACAGACTATGATGGGATGCATGGACCTTACAGAAACCCTAATGTGAGAAGGACCAAGATCATGGCTAAAGTTGTCAGAAGTCTGCACAGGAATATTGAAGAAATGCTGGTCAGACCTGAAATTGAGAGAACAAGATCAGTATAGAAAGATCAGGAAAATGCTGCAAAAAATTATGTGTGTTCCTATTATTATTATTACTTTCATGCTGGTCCATGTGCTTTTCTTTACTGCTGTACAGTTTAAAATGGCAAGTTTGAGGTTCATGGACACAGGAATCGTTCGTAGTAAACATTGTTTGTTCGACCACTAATACGACGTTTTGGCCAGATGCAGGTTAACTATATTTGTTCATGCTTATTTTGATTAAAATACGTTTTTTACATTGTTGTCTAGATGTGTTTGAAACTATAATGAAATGACAACTTGATTCACTGTAAGGAGAGGACACTAAGCAGCTGTTTACACATATGGAAGCAGGAGCACTAGTCTGGGACACCATAAAACCTTTTTATAGTGTCTCACGCAGGTGCTCCAGTGGATACTAGGGGTCTCTCCATGTGTGAAACCTGCACAAAGTAGGTAAGTATTCCAGCTTTTGAAAGTGAAAAAATCATGTCTTCAACTTGGAACGCTGCCAAAACAGACAATTGGACAACACTTCCAAGCAATGTTTCATATTACTATTTCTAGCCTAACATATCTGTCTGCTAAGTATACCTTTTTTGTATTCACACAAGGGAGAAAAGAATAGGGACATCTGAGGACACCAGTAACCCTATACCAAATGAGCAAAGGGAACTCACGACACAACATGAAGATGTGGATGCAGAGGTTCAGGAAGTGCTGGGTGAAGTGGTCGAAATGGTGTCAAAAACAGGTTGGTGTCTGAGATCACAGCTTCAGGTAATTGACGGATGCCTGCATATTTATAATAAATGGTGTTTTATTTTTTATTTTTAGGTGATGTGAATGTAGTGGAAGAAGAAACTCACTTCAGCAGTGCAAGTGCACAAATACTGATCAGTGAGATCATGGCGTGCAATCCTGATTTGGAAAAGATGAAACAAAACATCCATGATGTTCAAAAAAGCCTGAGCAACATCATCAATATTTTAGGCAAAATCTAAACCAAAAAAAATGTTTAAGTTGTCGTTATGTTGTAAATGTTTTAACACTTTAAGGCCTCATGCACACGAGACGCAGATGAAACCTCTGTCAAAAAAAAGCTGAAACGCGCGTTTAGAAACGCGCGTTTTGCCGCGTTTGCATGTCGCGTTTAGACGCGTTTAGACGCGTTTAGACGCGTTTGCGTTTAGACGCGTTTATAAAGATAACATCATGTAGACCCTCCCCAAGCTCTCAAAGCATTTTTTTTAACTATTTCTGCTATTTTGATCAGAGTGAGCAGCAGCAGCATAGAGAGCAGTTGTACACTTGCATTTGCCGTGTCACTTGCCACGGCACCTGCCACAAGTTGTGGATTGTCCACTTGCCACGTCACTTGCCACAAGTTGGGGATTGTCCACTTGCCACATCACCTGCCACGTCACCTGCCACAAATTGTGGATTGTCCACTTGCCACGTCACTTGCCACATCACCTGCCACGAGATGTGGATTGTCCACTTTCCACGTCATCTGCCATGCCACCTGCCACAAGCTGTGGATTGTCCACTTGCCACGTCACCAGCCACATCACCTGCCACAAGTTGTGGATTGTCTACTTGCCGCGTCACTTGCCACATCACCTGCCACGTCACTTGCCACATCACCTGCCACAAGTTGTGGATTGTTCACTTGCCACGTCACCTGCCACGTCACCTGCCACAAGTTGTGGATTGTCCACTTGCCACGTCACTTGCCACGTCACCTGCCACGTCACTTGCCACGTCACCTGCCACAAGTTTTGGATTGTCCACTTGCCATGTCACTTGCCACGTCAGCTGCCACGTCACTTGCCACGAGATGTGGATTGTCCACTTTCCACGTCATCTGCCATGCCACCTGCCACAAGCTGTGGATTGTCCACTTGACACGTCACCAGCCACATCACCTGCCACAAGTTGTGGATTGTCCACTTGCCACGTGACTTGCCACATCACCTGCCACGTCACTTGCCACATCACCTGCCACAAGTTGTGGATTGTCTACTTGCCGCGTCACTTGCCACTTCACCTGTCACGTCACTTGCCACGTCACCTGCCACAAGTTGTGGATTGTTCACTTGCCACGTCACCTGCCACATCACCTGCCACAAGTTGTGGATTGTCCACTTGCCACGTCACTTGCCACAAGCTGTGGATTGTCCACTTGCCACATCACTTGCCACGTCACCTGCCACGTCACTTGCCACGTCACCTGCCACAAGTTTTGGATTGTCCACTTGCCACGTCAGCTGCCACGTCACTTGCCACATCCCCTGCCACGTCACCTGCCACAAGTTGTGGATTGTCCACTTGCCACATCACCTGCCACGTCACTTGCCACAAGATGTGGATTGTCCACTTGTCACATCACCTGCCACATCACTTGCCACATAACCTGCCACAAGTTGTGGATTGTCCACTTGCCACGTCACTTGCCACAAGATGTGGATTGTCCACTTTCCACGTCACCTGCCATGCCATCTGCCACAAGTTGTGGATTGTCCACTTACCACGTCACCAGCCACATCACCTGCCACAAGTTGTGGATTGTCCACTTGCCACACCACTTTCCACGTCACCTGCCACGTCACCTGACACAAGATGTGGATTGTCCACTTGCCACGTCACCAGCCACATCACCTGCCACAAGTTGTGGATCGTCCACTTGCCACGTCCCTTGCCACGTCCCCTGCCACGTCACCTGCCACAAGTGGATTGTCCACTTGCCACGTCACTTGCCACGTCACCTGCCACAAGTTATGGATTGTCCACTTGCCACGTCACATGCCAGTCACCTGCCACAAGTTGTTGATTTTCCACTTGCCACGTCACCTGCCAAGTCACTTGCCGCGTCACCTGCCAGGTCACTTGCCACGTCACCTGCCACAAGTTGTCTATTGTCCACTTTCCACGTCACTTGCCACTTCACCTGCCACGTCACTTGCCACAAGTTGTGGATTGTCCACTTGCCACATCACTTGCCACCTGCCATGTCACTTGCCACAAGTTGTGGATTGTCCACTTGCCACGTCACTTGCCACAAGTTGTGGATTGTCCACTTGCAATTGCAATTGTTTAAAATATTTTTCTAATGGTTTTTCATCATTTGCAATCATTTTTGAGATTTTTAATGTAAAAAAAAAGGTCACCTTTAAAAACGCATATAAACGCAAACGCGGCTAAACGCGGTTGCCGCGTTCAGCCGCGTTTAGCCGCGTTTAGCCCCGTTTTGCGTCTGAAACGCAGAAATTTTTGTCTCTGAACGCATTTTTTTGCTTCTGGAAAAACGTGATTAAACGCAACTGCATATAAACGCAAAAAAACGAGACTGTGTGCATGGACACATAGGATAACATTGAATGAGTTCAGGTGCAGTTGAAAAAACTGTCCAACTGCATCTGAACGCGCGTTTAACTGCGTCTCGTGTGCATGAGGCCTTAAATGAATTGCAAAGCCATATTTTGAATATGCACACAGTGTGTCAACATGTGCTTTCTCCCATCATGGGTTATGAATGTACGCATTTGGTGCAACCCCTTCCGCCAAACTAAAGTAGGTGAGAGAAAGGGTTTGCACCCCCGAAACATGTCCATTGATTACCATGATGGGAGCTAGCACATGTTGACACACTGGGGCTTATTTCAAAAAGGCAAAACTACTTTGCACTACAAGTGCAATGCAAGTGCACTTGTAGGACAAAGTGGATTGTCCTTTCTGAATACATTAACAACAATGACATTGTGTGTGTAAAATATACAACATCCTGTGAGCCTCCACAAGCTGCAAGACCATTAATTCCTCTTTTGAATTAGCTGCAAGCGTTACATATGTCTCATAAAGCATGCATGGGTAACCAAATCAAATATACATATACATACGCTGCGCAAAAATGTGAGAATAAATAAAAATATATTATGCTATATAAAATGGTAACTATAAAGTCATATTAGTGCAATACATGAAAATTATAAATTAATCATGTGATATAATAAATAAATAAAATAAAGTGGCAATGAGCATTCATGTGATAAATGTCTGTATGTTTAAAAAAGTCTACACGAGCTTAAAAAACAATTGATCCAAATTCCCGGAATCCTGGACTGGTCCCCACTTATGCCTCTGTATGTTAATAGAGAGAGGACTTCATAGTGTAGTATATTAAAGCAATTTATTTAAACACAATAAAATATCCCACACAGAGTACTCACAATAGCCAGGTGCGTCAGTGCACCACTCTACATAAAGCATGAATGAGTGGGAATATCCAGCCAATAACGGGATGGTGTGCTGATCGTTCCCGGCAGATCCTCTGCCAAACATTCTGTCCTGTCCCCTTCCCAATGAGTGTCGATATCATGTTGATACCAGGAGTACTCCTGTGGACTTTTTTAAACATACAGACATTTATCACATGAATGCACATTGTCACATTATTTTATTTATTTATTTTAACACATGATTTATTTATCATTTTCATGTATTGCACAAATATCACTTTATATTTACCATTTTATATAGCAAAAAAATTATTATACAGCTTCAAGATTTGATTGTAAATCAATTGCCTCCCTACCCACGAAGTACTCAACATAGTTTTGCCACATTTCGCGGGCGGTTTGGGGGGGCAAGCCAGGACAGACACTTTTGAGCTCCATCAGTGATGTAGGTTCTGCAGAAAAGTCGGCCTTAGTTGCAACTGAGGCCAGATAGCTGGCTGCATTCTTGTGCAGGTAATTGTGCAAAATGCAGCAGCTCAACACAATGTGATTCAGTTTGTATTTGGCCATGTTGATGGTCGTAAGGAAAAGCCTGAACTGGCTGGCCATTATGCCAAAGGCATTTTCAAGCACTCTTCTGATATGAGCCAGCCGGTAATTAAAAACCCTCTGCTCTGGGGTCATGGTCCTCATGGGGAATGGCCTCATCACATGTTCCCCCAGAGCAATGGCCTGATCCACCAAAAACACAAACTTTAGGCCCGCAAAGTTATCCTCCGGAGGTGGCAACCCCAAGGTGCCATTTGGAGATGCCGGTAAAATTTATAATTGGCCAACACCACCGCCAACATCACTATACTACTAAACCCCTTATAGTTAAAGTAGTACGACCCTGAGTTGGGTGGTGGGACGATCCTGACATGCTTCCCATCAATAGCACCACCACAATTGGAAAAGTCCCACTGGTGGTGGAATTGGGAAGCCACAGTCTGCCATTCCTGTGGTTTGGAAGGAAACTGTGGCATCAAACAAGAAATAAAAAATGTGTACTTTTGCACATAACATTGCAAGCAGATTAGACACAAACATTCTTGGCCAACATAAGTATAACATTTATTGAAATTAGTATTTAAAAACAAAAGTACAAGGTCAACTTATCAGATTCCTCAACCCTCTGGTGGCCCAAAGTTTATGGTGGGGGTAGATGTTTTGGACAGGTAACCCTCTTTACTTCATTGAGAGCTGAATGCATAAATAATGTGTGTTACTTTGGCCAGCCCCTCCTTATGTACACTATTGGCAGCCCACTGGACAGGTAAGAAGTGTCATAATCCAAAAATATGAATACACACTGTCCAAATTGAAGCACATTTTTACATTCTAACAATTACCTATCAAGATAATAGGAGAACAAAACTTTAAACAGTACAATTTGAAAGTATTCAGGCAGGCACTTGCACTACATGCTTTGGTGAATTAATCGATAAAAATGAGCGCAAAAGTAGTAGGTATAGTGTGAGAGCAGCAGATAGAGTATTGGTATCGGTTGGGGGAGGGTTAAAAATGAGTTTGGGCCCCCAAAAAAAGCCTCTTGCACTTTTCCTAAATTTAAGGACAATGATAACATTTGGACACATTTTAGAGGGTGCTTTAGGGTAAGCACTATAATGGAGCTGACAAAATACATTATTAAGTGACTAGGCTAGGTGTGTATGGGCCCAGGATAGCATTTTGGGGAGGTTAGCAAAGGCAAATATGCATGAAGGACAAAAAGGAGCATTAAAAACTTACAGCAAGCATGAGGAAAAAGAGGACATTCACAGCATATTAATACAATACATTAGACCCCAATATAGTCCTTCTACAGGACTTGAATAACGACAGAACAGATCTCTGGAATAATGATTCCCAGAGCCTGGGGGGAGATCTCAGTCGTGAACTTCAGGTCCTGGAGACTTCTCCCCGTCGCCAAGTACCGCAAGGTGGCGATGAGCCTTTGCTCGGGAGAGATGGCTTGCCGCATGCAGGTGTCCTGCTTTGTAATATAAGGGGACAGCTAAGCCAATAGACGGTGAAAGATGGGGCCCGTCATCCGGAGATAATTCCTGAAATCATCAGGATTATTCTCCTGGAGCTCCCGCAACAAAGGCATATGACAGAATTGGTCACGATTAAGCAACCAATTATTGGTCCAAGAACTCCTCCTCCCCCTTTTCATGGACTGGACTTGGGTCAAAGCAATAAGCCCAACAACAGCATGATCCCTACGACGAGAACGCAACTGCAACACTACTGCTCAGAATGAACTGACATAACTGACAGAATGCACTGAAAATCAGAAAGGACCTGACAAGCACGACCTGAAAATCAGAAATGTCCGGACAAGCGCACACTGAAAATCAGAAGTGAACTATAAATAGAACTCACTGAAAGACAGAAACGAACTGACAAGCACGCACTGAAGAACAGATACGAACCGACAAGTATAACATGAAAAGCAGAAACAAACTGAAAAGCACTACTAACAAGATATTATCTTGAGGTGCTAAAATGGCAGGGCAGTAAAAACCCCCTCCAAATGACCCCATTTTGGAAAGTAGACACCCTAAGGAAATTGATAAGAGGCATGTTGAGCCCATTGAATAATACATTTTTTTGCCTCAAGCGAATGAATAATGACAAAAAAAAAGTTGTCACTAAATGATATATTGCTCACACATGCCATGGTTATATGTGGAATTGTACCCTAAAATACATTCTGCTGTTTCTCCTGAGTACAGGGATACCACATGTGGTCGACTTTTTTGGAGCCTAGCCGCGTACGGGCCCCGAAAGCCAAGCACCGCCTTCAGGATTTCTTAGGTCATACATTTGTAATTTCACTCCTCACTACCTATCACAGTTTTGAAGGCCATAAAATGCCAAGATGGCACAAAACCCCCACAAATGACCCCATTTTAGAAAGTAGACAACCCAAGCTATTTGCTGAGAGGCATGTTGAGTCCATGGAATAATTTATATTTTGCCACAAGTTGCGGGAAAATTACAAACTTTATTTATTTTTATTTTTTTCACAAAGTTGTCACTAAATGATATATTGCTCACACATGCCATGGGCATATGTGAAATTACACCACAAAATAAATTCTGCTGCTTCTCCTGAGTACGGGGATACCACATGTGTGGGACTTTTTGGGAGGCGGATACGGTCCCCGAAAACCAAGCACTGCCTTCAGGCTTTCTAAGGGCGTACATTTTTGATTTCACTCCTCACCACCTATTACAGTTTTGAAGGCCATAAAATGCCAAGATGGCACAAAACCCCCACAAATGACCCCATTTTAGAAAGTAGACACCCCAAGCTATTTTCTGAGAGGCATGCTGAGTCCATGGAATATTTTCTATTTTGCCACAAGTTGCGGAAATATAAAAAAAATTTTTTTTTTTGCCCAAAATGGTCACTAAACGATATATTTCTCACACATTCCATGGGCATATGTGGAATTGCACCCCAAAATAAATTCTGCTGCTTCTCCTGAGTACAGGTATACCACATGTGTGGGACTTTTTGGGAGCCTAGCCACGTACGGGGCCCCCGAAATCCAAGCACCACCTTCAGGATTTCTAAGGGCGTAAATTTTTGATTTCACGCCTCACTACCTATCACAGTTTTGAAGGCCATAAAATGCCAAGATGGCACAAACACCCCCAAATGACCTTATTTTGAAAAGTAGACACCCCAAGCTATTTGACGAGATGCATGGTGAGTATTTTGCAGCTCTCATTTGTTTTTGAAAATGAAGAAAAAAAGAAAAATGTATATATTTTTAATTTTTTTCAATTTTCAAAACTTTGTGACAAAAATCAAGGCCTGCAAAATACTCACCATACCTCTCGGCAAATAGCTTGGGATGTCTCCTTTCCAAAATGGGGTCACTTGGAGGGATTTTGTGCTATCTGGGCATTCCATGGCCTCCGAAACTGTGATAGGCAGTGAGAAATGAAATCAAAAATGTACACCCTTAGAAAGCCTGAAGGTGGTGCTTGGATTTTGGGGTACCGTACGCGGTTAGGCTACCAAAAGGTCTCACACTTGTGGTTTCCCCGTACTCAGTAGAAGCAACAGAATGGATTTTGGGGTGTAATTTCACATATAACCATGGCATGTTTGAGCAATATATCATTTAATGACAACTTTGTGCAAAAAATAAATAAAAATAAAATAATAATGTATTTTTTCCGCAACTTGTGTCAAAATATAAAATATTCCATGGACTCGACATGCCTCTCAACAAATAGCTTGGGGTGTCTACTTTCTAAAAAAGGGTCATTTGGGGGGGTTTTTAACTGTCCTGGCATTTTATGCACAACATTTAGAAGCTTATGTCACACATCACCCACTCTTCTAACCATTTGAAGACAAAGCCCTTTCTGACACTTTTTGTTTACATGAAAAAATATTTTTTTTGCAAGAAAATTACTTTGAACCCCCAAACATTAAGTATTTTTTTTTAAAGCAAAGGCCCTACAGATTAAAATGGTGGGTGCTTCATTTTTTTTTCACACAGTATTTGCGCAGTGATTTTTCAAACACATTTTTTGGGGAAAAACACACTTTTTCAAATTTTAATGCACTAAAAATCACTATATTGCCCAAATGTTTGATGAAACAAAAAATATGATCTTAGGCCGAGTACGTGGATACCAAACACGACATGCTTTAAAATTGTGCAGAAGCGTGCAGCGGCGACAAACTACATACATTTTTAAAAGCCTTTAAACGCCTTTACAGGTGACCACTTTAGATTTACGAAGGAGGTCTACTGCTAAAATTAGTACCCCTGATCTGACCTTTGCGGTGATACCTCACATGCATGGTGCAATTGCTGTTTACATATGACGCCTGACCGACGCTTGCATTCGACATTGCGCCTTAGCAGGGGGGGGACAGGGGTGTTTTTTTTATTATTATTTATTTTGCTTTTTTATTTTATTTTTAAACTGTTCCTTTCATTTATATTTTTTTTATCATTTTTATTGTTATCTCAGGGAATGTAAATATCCCCTATGATTGCAAGAGGTAGTGACAGGTACTCTTTTTTGAAAAAATGAGGGTCTATCAGACCCTAGATATCTCCTCTGCCCTCAAAGCATCTGACCACACCAAGATTGGTGTGATAAAATGCTTTCCCAATTTCCCAATGGCGCTGTTTACATCCCGCAAAATCTAAGTCATGAAATGCTCGTAGCTTCCGGTTTCTTAGGCCATAGAGATGATTGGAGCCATTTTGGTCTCTGATCAGCTCTATGGTCAGCTGGCGGAACCACCGGCTGCATTCTCAGGTTCCCTATTGGGACAGGAGAGCCTGAGAAAACCATGAAGCCGGCCGCTGGCTGAAAAGAATGATACCAAGATGATACCTAAACCTGCAGTCATCATTCTGGTATGAGCACTCAAAGTCCAGCAACATACCAGTACGTTGCTGCAACTGATTGGGCATATATTGTAATTTTTTTTTCATGCAGCCTGTGGGCTGAACGAAAAAAATATATTGATCGGTGGGTATGCCCACCATTAGAATACCTCCCTTCATCCACCCACTTCTAATGGTGGGCATACATGCACCATTTATATATGCCGAAGCATGGGGGCATCCTCCCGCAAAAGTTAGGAGCAAATTGCTCCTTCACCCTTTCTGCCCCCATGCTTCGGCATATATGCTCTTTTTTTAACTGTGGTGGTGAAATCACCTCCGACAGTGCTGGAGTCATGGCTTTATGTATCGTGGGAGCAAACGCTGTTGCTGTCAAGATAAATAAATCCGCACTGCAGCAGAATGGCGTACCTGCTAACCAAATGATGGTTAACAATAAAACAAAGTAACATTACAGTATAAAAGTAGGACTTACCATACCTGCAAAGCAAATACAAAAAAAAATAGCAAAAAATAAAACATTTAACGCAACCTGTGCCTAAAAAATATATATGCTGAAGCATGGGGGCATCCTCCCGCAAAAGGTAGGAGCAAATCGCTCCTCCACCCCTGCTGCCCCCATGCTTCGGCATATATACTCTTTTTTTTAACTGTGGTGGTGAAATCACCTCCAACAGTGCTGGAGTCAAGGCTTTATGTATCGTGGGAGCAAACGCTGTTGCTGTCAAGATAAATAAATCCACGCTACAGCTGAATGGCGTACCTGAAAACAAAAAATGTTTAACAATAAAACATTGCAGAATAGAATACAGTGCAAAGGAGCAGAACAATAGAGAGAGAAGAGAGAGAGAGAGAGAGAACAATAAAACGACAACTATTTTTGGGGTTTTTTATTTTATATTTTTTTGTTTTTTTATTTTTTACTTTTTTTTATACACTTTTTTATGTAACTTTAACAGTTCTGTTGTAACGGTTCCAGCGGTTTGGGTCTCTCAAAATGCGATGGCATCTTGGGAGATCCTGTGAATGTGTGCCTAGCCTGTGCAATGCTGTACCCTACTCTAAAACTCAACTAGTTCATGGTAGCGTTCAAAACATTCACCAATGCAAAGACCAGGATTGTCAGGACAGAGGGGACAATAATGACGGGTGTCACGCCTATATCCGCGCTTTCTGCAGACACATCATTTTCTTTGGGGGGCTCGTTGGGTGGGGGTATGCGGGAGGACATAAGGATAATGCCTCTCATGCAGCCGGCTTACTGCATTTGGTTGGGGAAGGTGAGGTGGAGCACCGTCTGGATACAGAAGGGCTCTGACGATATCCTCCTGGAATTTAAGGAAGGATCCAGTCCGTCCTGAAGCTTTGTGTAGCACATAAGCATTCAGCATAGCCAATTGGAATAAATAAATAGACACTTTTTTGTACCAGCGTCTGGCCTTACAGGCAAGTAGGTACAGCGCCAATAACTGGTCATTGAGGTCCACCCCTCCCATATTAAGGTTATATTTGTGGACACAGAGGGGTTCCTCCACAATACCAGTCGCCGTATGAATTTGGACTGTTGTGTCTGCATGAAGGGAGGTAAGAACGAAAACATTCTTATTATCCCTCCACTTCATAGCGAGCAAATTATTACACTGCAAGCAGGCTCTCTCCCCCAGCCTAAGACGAGAATCTACAAGCTGCTGGGGAAAGCCCTGGCGATTAGGTCGCATGGTGCCACATGCTCCAATCTGCTGATCAAACAAGTGACTAAACAGTGGCACGCTCGTGTAATAATTGTCCACATATAAATGGTACCCCTTTCCGAATAAGGGTGACACCATGTCCCAAACTATCTTGCCAGCTCTTCCTATGTAGTCAGGGCAGTTCTCTGGCTCTACTTGACTATCTTTACCCTCATAAACCATAAAACTACGTGTATAGCCTGTGGCCCTGTCACAGAGCTTATACACCTTGACCCCATATCTGGAACGCTTGTTGGGAATGTATTGTTTGAATGACAAGCGACCAGAAATCATAATCAGGGACTCATTAATGCAGACAACTTGATGGGGAGTAAACAAGTCTGCAAAACGTTGGTTGAAGTGGTTTATGAGGGGCCGAATTTTGTAGAGCCGATCGTATGCAGGGTCTCCACGAGGACGACAGAGTTCATTGTCGTTGAAGTGCATGAACCACAAAATCTGCTCGTATCGTGCCCTGGACATGGAAGCAGAGAACACGTGCATATGGTGAACTGGGTCAGTGGACCAATATGACCGCAACTCACTCTTTTTGGTTATGCCCATGTTGATGGGAGAGGCCCAGAAAGATCTTAAATTCGGAAACGGTAATTGGTTTCCAATGTCTGGCAAGGGCGGACCGGGGAATAGTGGCGATGTGTTGACCAGCATACAAATTGCTTTGGTCCACAATAGATCTATAGAGATCTTCGGTGAAAAACAGTGAGTAAAAATCAAGTGGCGTAAAATCAACTGTTTCCACGTTAATGCCAGGTTGGCCAGTGAATAGGGGAAGTATGGGTTCTGCAGAAGTGGTGGGCACCCAATCAGGATTGGTGAATTCTGCAGGAAGGGCACTATGGGTATGACGGGCCTGTCTTTGTCTTCGTCTTGGGGGCAAGAGGACACTACTTGTGCTTGCCACCTCGCCAGCTTGAACTGCACTTATGGGACTCGCCACGTCACCACATGCTACTGCAGTGCTGGATGTACGTCCAGGGTGTACTAGGCCAGAAGGATGAGCGGCTCTAGTACGTCTCTGCTTCATACGAGGGACCTGCGGTTCCTGAACCTCAACAACAGAAGAAGTTCGGGATCGGGTACGCCTGCCCTTAACAGGGACCTCATCTCCGTCGTCAGAGCTATCTGTCATGGAGCCGCTGTCCTCTACAGGTTCGTATTCTGAGCCTGAATCTGACAGATGAGTGACTTCCTCTTCACTATCTGTCATGCTCAGAAACGTGTAGGCCTCTTCACTATTGTACCTTCGCTTTGCCATTTTGGGCTCTAAATTTTGTGGTACACTAGTGAGACTCACAGGTAAAAAAGCACCTAGGCTGTCAGCGACTGTATCAAAACGCTACAAAAAAACTGTTAGCGATCGCAGGGATCAAGCCTGCCTCTGTGAACACTGCAGCTATGTGTGTTGTGTTTTGTAAGTGACAGTGATCGATCGATACTGCACCTGGGTGGGCTGGGCTGGATTTGGCAGGGGGGCTAAACGCAGGTGCTAGCAGGTATCTGGGCTGATCCCGCTAACAATGGGTTTTTGGGAAACCTAAACTGCTGGCGACGCTAATATAGATCTGATCAGATCAGATATTGATCTGTTCAGATACTATATTACTAAGGGAGGTGTATGCTTTGCGCGTGGGTGTTAGCGGTACTGGCACTAACCTGATGCTGCCCGGGGCAACGCAGACCCTATCTGACCCTAAAACCTAACTTATATCACCCGCGATCAGGGGGTTAAACCTTTATTAGGTAATAAATGGCGGGTGCCCTGAAACTATAAAAAAATAACTAACCAACCAGCGTCACCCATAACAGTTATATGGTGATCACTGGTGAAAGGGTTAACTAGGGGGCAATCAGGGGGTTAAAACCTTTATGCGGTAGTATATGGGGGTCCCTGACGCTATAAAAAGCTGCGGCGAACCTAAATACCTACCTGCCTAACTAGCGTCACCTGTGACACTAATACAGCGATCAGAAAAACGATCGCTTATTAGTGACACTGGTGACGAGGGATGATCATGGGGTTAAACCTTTATTGGGGGGGTTAGGGGGTACCCTAGACCTAAAGGGGGCTATCCCTAACTGCCCTAACAGTTATTGCAGTCACAAATGACACCAATGCAATAATAAAAAAAAAAAAAATGCAATTGGTGTCACTGTGACTGGGGGTGCAGGGGTGATTGGGGGGGGGGGGTGATCGGGGGGTGAAGGGGGGGTAAAAGTGTGCCTGGCGTGTTCTACTGTGTAGTGTAGTGTTAGGTGCAACTCACTAATCCTCTCTTCTCGGTGCCGGAACGAAAAAGACCGACACGAGGAGAGATTACATCACTTCCCCTGCCTGTGTTTACATTACAGGAGAGGAAGCGATGTAGTGCTAGCATTTCATTCGTCAGAAGCGATCGCGAGGCGGTGGCCATGAATGAATGGCCGCCCCCTCATCCCGGATCGCTCCTGCACAGAATCCGACCACCGCTGGCACCGGAGGGGGGGCCCAATTGGGCCCGCCACCCGCTGAAAGGCATGGACGTACCCGTACGCCAATATGCCTGCCCATGCCATTCTGCCGACGTACATCGGCGTGCGGCAGTCGGCAACTAGTTAAATAGGATACCATATTTGCAACCTTTTAATAATAATGTATATATGTAGTAATATATAATGTTACCTAATAAAGATACATTGTGAAGACGTATAAAAGAAACATTATTTTTTTAAAATATATAATACAATAGCTTTTTGTGAATAAGAACTCTGGCTTTGTTCATGCAAAGATGATTCCAGTGCTCATGTGAACACAAGCGCCTCTAGCCATTTTCTTATCTTGTTTATATTACTAAGTGTGTAACTCTTTTAATTATAACCTGGGAGATGGCACAACCAGACTTACAGTCTCTTTGTAAGACATAAAACAATTTTTACAACAATGCCTATTCATGGTCTATGAACTCTGATCTCAAAAAGAGATACAAGATGGCTTTGGGTTTGCTCAAAGCCTCCATGAAAATATACATAATAGAAAGGCCTATATATATATATATATATATATATATATATATATATATATATATATATATATATATATATGAATATATATTCTTTTAACCCCAATCGTCCTGACATAAATATATTTATGACCGGTGCACAACGATGTACATCCATTTTTTGAAGAGGGATATCTCGGTAACGGCAGCAGCTGCTGCCACAACCGAGATATCCATCTCTTCAGGCTCCAGTTGTGTGTACGATAATGGTTCACCTCGAGATCACCGTTATCAGTGGCGGGAGAGGTGCCACCTCCGCCCCTCTCCCGTGCCCTCCGCCGCTTACCGGAGCCATCGGTAGCGACAGAGGCTATTGGGTCCTTTTGGTGCCTGGGTATAGAGATGAGTGAGGCTAAGATGGGCCCCACTTGTCTCTATACCATAGGAGGGTGAAAGCGACATCAAAACGTCACTTCCACCCATACCTCTTAAAGCCACATTTTTTTCAATGTTTTTTTTCAAATGACTTTTTTTTTATTGCATTTAAGTCCAAATATGAGATCTGGAGACTTTTTGACCCCAGATCTTATATTTAAGAGGATTTTCCATGCTTTTTTCTATTACAAGGGATGTTTACTCGGTGTAACATCATCTTTCACAATATAAAAAATAGGCTAATTTTACTGTTGTCTTATTTTTTTATTCAAAAAAGTGAATTTTTTCCAAAAAAAGTGCGCTTGTAAGGCCACTGCGCAAATACGATGTGAAAAAAAGTATTGCAATGACTGCCATTTTATTCTCTAGGGTGTTAGAAAAAAACGATATACAATGTTTGGGGGTTCTAAGTAATTTTCTAGCAAAAAAAACAGTTTTAAACATGTAAACACAGAGTCTGAAAAAGACGCCTGGTCCTTGAGTAGTTAGAAAACACCATCTAAAACAGAATTTAAGTCAACTCAATGGTTGTTAAGGAGCCGTAATTCAACACATCCTTAACAACTATTTATTATACAAGTATAAGGTTGGCTATATGGGTCTGGTATGGATTTTTGGGGGGACCTCACACCAAGAATAAAATAATTGGCGTGAAGTTCTCCCAACATCTATACTCAACCCTTATCCCAGCATTCCCCAGTTGACAACCTCACCAGGGGGTTTGGTCACCCAGTGACATAACTGGGTGACCCCCACCCCTTAGTTTATTTAGTGGCGAGTGGCAAGCGGAGCTGTCAGTCAGCAGGCGCTGTTGGGTGTAGACCTTTTTTGTGTGGATCAGTGGGCGGTGTTCATTATGACTGATGCTGTATTTACTTTGGGGGTCATTTATTTTGTTTTCTTTTTTCATTCCTTTTTCAAACACTGGCTGTGGGTTTTTATTTACTTTGGCCATTTTTTGATAAATGATTAGGGTTTCCATGTACCTCATACCATTCACATAGAGGAGCTGAGACATGAGGGCCCCTTTGTTAAAGGGTGCTTCCAGATTCCCATAAGTCACCCCCACAGCCACCTGGCAAGGGTTATGGGGAAGAGGCCCTTGTTCTCATCAACATGGGGACCTCCAAAGCACCTCTACATGTTGAGGATATGTGGCCTGGTATGATTCAGGAGAGGGGAGTAGCTCGCTCTTCTCCTCCTTTCCTACATGCCCAGATAGAAGTATGGTATAGATTTTAGGGAGACCGCATGCCATTTTTTTTTGGCATGAAGTTCCCCCCAAAAACTATACCAGACCCAAAGGGGATACCTCCTTGGCCCTTTTGAGTGTTATGCATCAATACTGAGATACCATAGGTCCACCATGATATAATCCCCTATTTTTTCATCCTTTTCATACAGGTAGGTATACCCCCCCCCCCCCTTCAGTCTTACTGATAGGCTTTAGACATTTAATTTTGTAGTGAAAGCCCAAAAAGTGGTTAATCTCCACTAGAAGATCAAGAAACCGCAGGATTTGCAATGATGCTGCAATGGATTATCCATATGTTTGCTTTAAGCTTAACCTGACCCCCAGTCGCTGTGTTGTCACCTCTTGCCAAATGCTGTGCCATTACTACTTCAAGAATCATACATATCTAAGTATTGATGTGATGGCATGTGGAAATATTTTCTATTGAATACATACTGGGAAAATAGACTATAGAAATAGAAAATAGCAGTTTGCAAGTGTAGTTGCTCCAGAACTTAGTAAATGTGCAATCAAAAATGCTGTTTTTTTATTTTTCTTATGTGTGATTGAGTATTGTTGCTAAAGTGAAGCTTTACCTCATTTACTAAGTCTTGGAGCAACTGTACTTGTAGAGTTCAACTGCGTTTGCAAAGTGCACAGTCTATTTGCCTTTATTAAATCTACCCCACTGGATCTTAGTATTTTTTTTCACAAATCAATGCAGTAGGATCATAAATAATAATTCAAAACTTTTGGAAGGTTTGGAGATTGGTTACAATTTAGGAAAAGCTGCTTTAATGGATTTAAATGCAATTAACAGTGATGATAGGGACATTTAGGTATTCAGCTCAGCTAAACTTTCTGATATTCATAAAAATGTGTGTTTGAATTTGTATCCCTCCATGCCAACTGTCAATTAAAAATGAACAACCTATGTTTATAAGTCAAATATAAATATATGCATCTTCTTATCTAAAAGCTGGAAGGACAATTTATACAAATTTAAAAGTTTGTTTTTCAAAAGTTCTGAAATAAATGTAAACTTTCATGCTGCAACACAGAATGTATGGTGTATAGTTTTACAAACAATCAATAAGCTTTATTGGATATAAAATTACATTTTGATGACTGCAGTGGGAGCACAAACTGTCCAAGTCATTTTTCACAATAAAATTGATTTTTACCTTTACATTTCACATTAAAGCTTTGAAATGTTTTACAATCAGGAAAGGGACACTTAAAAATTGCAAAGCATTTTCAAAGGAAAGTGTACATTAGGATTTCAGCCTTTTTTAAGAGTAATATTTTTTTTTTACTGAAACATCTATGCAGAATACATTCACATTTTGAATGGTTTAGTTTGATTTTTCTTTTAGCATTTGAACATGATATATAAAATATAAGTCATATTGCAAAGTAATATACATCAAAACAAAGTGTTCTCATCACTTAAACAATTAAACCAAAATATTACGTCAAAGTATTTTTCCTTGAAGTGATTGTAAAGGTTTTTTTTTTTTAATAACATACATGCCATACTTACCTCCACTGTGCAGTTTGTTTTGCACAGAGTGGCCCCGATCATCCTTTTTTGGGGGGTCCCCCGTGGTGCTATCAGCTCCTCCCTGCATCGTATAACCCCTTAGGAGAAGTGTTCTCCCGGGGGGGGGGGTTACCTTGTGGGAGCGCTCCCGAGTCCAGCATTTGCGTCCATAGACGCAAAATGTAGTACTCAGTCCCGCCCCCTGGTGCCCGCATCATTGGATTTTATTGACAGCAGTGGGAGCCAATGGCGGCGCTACTATCAATTTATCCAATCAAAAGCCAAGAACCTCAGGCAGAGAGTACAGTGCATCTCTGCTGGGGGGCACTGTCGGAAGTTTTTTTTACCTTAAGGCATAGGATGCAATAAGGTGAAAAAACATGAGGGATTACAACCCCTTTAAAGTGGTATTAAACTCCAAAAAACAAATGTTTAATATATTGCAGCTTACCAATTCTTAGATGTGCTGGCTGTATTAGTTTTTTTTTTTAGATTATATTAAATCATACTCTCCATAAGGAACATCATGACGTCGTCACATCCCAATTATATACCATTATTAATGGATTTTTGAGGTGTTAATAATGCCATGTAATTTCAAACAGGCATATCATTTTGTAAAAAAATCACTTTTTTTACAATTGGTTATACAATTATTTTATCAGTGCAATTCATAAAAAGACATTGGGGGTTATTTACTAAAGGAAAATCCACTTTGCACTGCAAATGCACTTGGAAGTGCAGTCGCTCTAAATTTAAGGGGTAGATCTAAAATAAGTGGAAGCTTTGCTGATTTTATCATCCAATTATGTGCAAGCTAAAATGCTGTTTTTTATTTTCCTTGCATGTTCCCCTCGGATCTACAGCAACTTTACTTCCAAGTGCACTTTCAGTGCACTCTCAAGTGCACTTACAGTGCAAACCCCCTATGTTTCCTACATTATTGGAGGGTTTTAAAGTTATTGATTTGTTTGTCTGCATTTTTTTAAGGCTCGATGCTGGGATCTTAGATTTCCAGGCCACCATTTAGTGGAGCAGAGAGAGCAGATTTCTAAGGATAATAAAAAGAAGATGGCTTTTCACTTATGTTAACACTAGTCTTATTCTCCTTGGTAGGTTACTGAACAACTACCTATAATCCAATATGGGACAATAGTGTTATCCATATACTTAGGGTGCAGTGTTAAGACAAACTATTGCCAAATAAGGTGAGTAAACGCCTATCAATATCATACCATAAAATGCTAAATCAATATGTGAAAATATGTGCATAAATATTATTACAAGTTATAATCCATAAAGTGCATGATAAAGCTCTTTTAAAACAATTCTAATTAATGCATAGATTGATAAAGTGCTTATAACCATGTCTGAATATTATTTGTGCCACAATTTAAAGCACAATCAGAAAACCTTTTTGACTATACCAGTTTTAAAAAAATACAAGAAAAAATCACACCAAAGGAAGCATATTTTATGCAGCATAACCCAGAAAATGCAAATGAACCACAGTTGCGTGTGTCTCTGACATTGCATTCCTAAGAAAAGGTTCAGTCTTCCATGCTCACAGGTAACAGTCATTGGTGGATGGCTGATCTGAAGAAAATCCCTTAAGGGAGAGCTTAAGGAGGAAACCCAGAGGAGTGAGAGTATATAGCAAAAAGTGATTTTGACCGTATTCATCAGGTAAGGGTTATCTAATGAGTGTGTTATAAGGGGTGAGAGAAGTAGCACCTGGAGAGCACATAAAAAACATATCTAATAAAATCGCATCTCTGCATAAATTTAGGCCACACTGTGTTCTGCTACATGTCTGGTAAAAAATAAAAAATAAAACACAATAAGTGTATATTAATTGTTTGTGTGAAAGTTATAGCTTCTACAAACTATGGTATATATACAGTTGTGCTCATAAGTTTACATACCATGGCAGAAATGATGATTTCTTGGCCATATTTCAGAGAATATGAATGATAACACAAAAAATTGGCTGAAGCCATTTATTATCAATCAACTGTGTTTACTCTTTTTAAATCATAATGACCACAGAAAGTACCCAAATGAGCCTGATCAAAAGTTTACATACCCTGGTGATTTTGGCCTGATAAAATGCAAACGTTGACACAAAGGGGTTTGAATGTCCATTACATGTAACCATCCTCATCTGTGATCTGTTTGCTTGTAATAAGTGTGTGTGTGTAAAAGTTCAATGAGTTTCTGGACTCTGACAGACCCTTTCATCCAGTGCTGAACTGACATTTCTGAATTCTGAGTCATGTGAAAAGCAAAAGTTTTTTAAAAGGATCTGTGGGAAAAGGTAGTTGAACTGTATAAAACAGGAATGGGATATAAAAAGATATCCAAGGAATTGAGAATGCCAATCAGCAGTGTTCAAACTCTAATCAAGAAGTGGAAAATGAGGGGTTCTATTGAAACCAAACCATGGTCAGGTAGACCAACTAAAATTTCAGCCACAACTGACAGGAAATTTTTTTGGATGCAAAGAAAAACCCATAAACAATTTCAGGCAAAATACAGGACACTCTGAAAACATGTAGTGTGGCTGTTTCAAGATGCACAATAAGGAAGCACTTGATCGAGTTGAGTCACCAGAAGAAAGCCATTACTATGCAAATACCACAAAGTATCCCACTTTCAAAACCTGCTTGGTGGTGCAGACATATTTTAGGGGTAATCGTAGTGTTTTGTGTATCTATAGCAGCCTTTATCCTGCACATTTTTGGTACTTGTTCTAAGTTGTGAAAGTTGTAAAACAATAAAAACCTAAAGGGAGGAAGTTAATCTAAGGTGCTAAACAGATAACTGTCAGGTTAAAACTACAGGTGAAAAATACAGTTGGAGAGTTAAAAAACTGAATATGACTGTTTGTTGTTGGAAAACTTGTCAAACTTAGAATACTTCCATAAAATAAGAATACATATTTGTGATTCTAACTTGTGTTTCAGCATCTATGTCTGTAGCCCCAGGGTGAAATATATCAAAAACAATTTGTTATGCTGCATGAATGTAACGCAACAATCTCCTCTTTCCAGACCAATACTATTATTGTTATTATCTTTTATTTATGTAGTACTATCATTTTCCATAGAGCTTTACAGTAGGATGTACAGTAAATACTCATGTTTTGTTAACAATTTTTTTGTTTCAAGAATGATGAAAATCCAGTGACATTACAGAAACTATATCATCAATCAAACTTTTAAGCATGTTTTTTTAAACAAAGAAAAGGTATGTTTAATTAATTGGAAATCTTGCAAGCTACCAGACCAATAAACTATGAATCCAAAAGAACATCCCACAGGTATAGGGAGATGTCTAAATTTATTTCAGCTGCTGACACTAGACACACTCCTATAAACTGTGTTGGACTAAAGATGAATATATAAATTTGTGCCACACTGTGTATGCCTCTGTAAAAATACTATTAACAAATGTGCCAATAGATAAAGTGCAAATGCCAGTGGTGATAAATAATAAAAAGAGAATGATGTGACAATGTGTGTACTGAAATGTATATTGCCACTATATATAAGTGTCTCTATTGAAAATCATAATTATCAAACACGATACTGAGTATAATTATAGGGTCTGATAATGTTGAGTTATATAGAGAGAGAATCACTTTAAGAATTGGAGATACACTCCTCTTCTTTTTTTTTCTAGACGTTCTCCTTTTTTTTTCCTTCATTGTGTTTCAATTCCTGTGGAATAAAAACTACTGGATATGTGACAACACAATAAGAACCCAAAAAGCTGCTCAAAATGACTTCCTTATCAAAACCAGTCTGAACCGACCAAATACTGCTTTTTTTGAGAGTCACATGATGTATACACCCATTTAATTGTTCCCTTGCTACTAAGAAGATATGAACATTGAATGGACTAAACTACACCTATATCACACCTAGAATACACTTAATACACACCCATATCTTATACATATTCATACATTAAATTGTATAACCTAGTGGTCATCAACCCTGTCCTCAGGGTCCAGTAACAGACCAGGTTTGCAAGATAACTGAAATACATCACAGGTGATATCATTTGGTGCTCAGTGATTGAAGTATTCTAGTCTGCATCTCCCCAAGGTAATACATAAAACCTGAAAAAATAAAAAGAGAGATTGCACTATGGTGTAACAAATATATTGTTGATAGGAGCTGCCTCTACCTAATATTACCACCCAATGGATGAAAATAGACTAGTGAAGAAAGAAAAAGTAGACCTGGTGCTATACCTTTAAATCATAAACTATGGTGAGACCAAATAATAATTGTGCTCCTTACAGAAAAACAAAATAATAAATTAAATAATAAATTAAAATGAAAAAATAAAAATAAAAAAGTGAGGGGTGAATCCACAATATAAAATGGAAAACTCAGTAATTACAAATCCCTGTAAATTGGGGTTGATTTAAGTGTAATGTGACCACATGTGAAGAAAAAAAAACTTTTATAATTTTATATCTATAATAATATATAGTATATAGTACTCGTATACAAATCTCTTTTACAATCATACTGTAAAAAATCTCACACATAAATACTTGTGACAAAAATGAATATAATAGAAAAAGGGTAAGGTCAGTCCATAAATAGCCAGAAAGCATGTGATAATATAAAT
This sequence comes from Lithobates pipiens, assembly GCF_037356315.1. Lineage (NCBI taxonomy): Eukaryota > Metazoa > Chordata > Amphibia > Anura > Ranidae > Lithobates > Lithobates pipiens. The sequence goes on along the minus strand of NW_027507718.1, from coordinate 65,679,321 downwards.
GCAAGAAAACGCTGATAGAAATTCAAAAAGTCCCAAAGAATGTAGAAGTGGACTGTGCAGAAGATTTGTGACCACTAATAAAAGATCTTCCCAGTGCATGTGACAAATATTGATATTGCCCTCACCAGATGCCCTGCCCCTGCTGGGGTGGGATAGCCTCCACAGTGTGAGCCCCTGTGTCGCTGTTTGACGATTCTCTGGGGGGTTCATTTGTCATTCACTGGGGAAATGTCACTTAGGCTCTCAATGGAAAAGAGGAATTTCCATAGTGTGACCCGTTTTTCAAAAAAGATTTTTATTAAATTAAAGATGTTGTACTCACATTTGTATAAAAGTGAAAACGCCAATGGATAAAACTATCTGCCGGCCGCTACAGCTAGTTGTGGAGAGTGTGCGTCCTATGGCCATTTCCTACGCGTTTCGTCACCACAACATCATCTGGAGCGGCCATATTGGTGCACCTCTCCATTGACATAGGGCGCAGTGCTCTACCGCGCTTGCGCAGCACAAAAAACGCCATTTTGGTTATGGGAATGCCATTGTCATTACTAAGCAGAGTGCGGAAGTACGAGCGATCCCTGGCTATATAAAAATAAAAAACGAATAAACCAAAACTGAGGAAAAAAACATAGAGCTCTGCATCCCACATTAGGTTAACCAGTGCTGCTATTATAAGGGGACTACCCTGTTAGATTGTGTAAGTATTTCTTAACATACAGTATATTCCCACTATCAGCATCTGGTATTACACAATGGGGAACCTACATGACCACAACTTAAAGGTGAATACATGGCAATAAAATATTGATAAAAACATTTCTTTAAATATAAATAATAATACTAAGAAAAAAATTGTATAAGAGAAAATGAAAAAAAAAATGAAAATAAAATGGAAATAAAATAAAAATAAAAATAAAATCTAAATCGAAAAAAATATTAGAAGGTAAAGATTAAAACAATATATGAAACCTATGTGAAATAAATAAATCGAAAATGTATAAAAGACCCAAAAAGAAGAAACCTTTGAGGACCTATGAGGGAAAGAATAATAGTACGTTTAGATTTCTGTTGGATTCAGATGGAAAGGAACTATATTTTTCTTATGAACTTAATTATCATATCTCAGGGGAAACTGGGTTCATAATGAGCCCCCCTATACAGGATATATATGAAAATTGGATAAAGGAAAAAAAAATTTGGGATCAAATAGAAGCTTCTGTTGTAGTTTTATGTTATATGGTAGACCATGCTTGTTCCACTACACTGCATGCTCTGTACTGTTCAGTAATGTTTGCTTTTTCTCGAAGAGCCTTGTACTTTTCATTGACTTATTGTACGTACACCTTTTATTATTCAATAAAATGTCTTTAACAAAAATTTGGGATCAAAAAGAATGGAGTGGATTATTTCAGAATGGATAACATTCGACCTGTGTGACATAAATTACTTCCTTAAATTGAAGACAAATCTGAACCTTAAGAGGAGGGGTTATATTCCAATCTGGTTATTTCAGGATTGTTATAAGAATCAGTTATGGGAATAGAATCATGTTAATCCCCATGAGTCGAAATAATGATACATAAAATAATAAGTGCCCATCTAAATTGAATATAGTAAAGAGTAATAGAAAGGGAAAATGTACTGTGAGGTTTAACTTTGTCTATATTAAAGTGATTCTGGATCCGAAGGGTCCATATGGGACACCTTTCTCATGAAAAGGAGCGGATTCAATATTGTTCCAGTGTTGGACTTTTGTACCCATTAATTCATTCTAATGGTCAATACGCATAGGTGAAGTATTTTACAGGAATGGGGGAGAGAGGGATAACACAAATGTTCTATTATCTTTGACCCAAAGGGCTAATTATGATATGCTTCACATTTGACCTAATCCAATGTGGAATTCATATTGTCTTATTCCTTCCATGTTGTCCAACCCCAGGAGCTTGAGTATCTACATACTTAGTATAGGATACCCGCAGATGATATGTGTATATGATTTTGTCTCTTCAAAAATTAGTCAGGAAGCAATTGAGATCCAAATCGATGTTAATTCCGGCCGCTGCAGGGTGTCTAGATTGAAGATCCATTTTTTTCATTTTGTGAAACTTTAATCTGTTTATCTTCGCCTCTCCAATGTCCCTTAATTTTATCAATCGTGTAGAAAGTCATCTGTTTTGGATCTCGGTTGTGAAAGTCCCTAAAGTGTCTAGAGACACTATGTTTGTTGAATCCGTTCTTGATGTTGGTAATATGTTCCCTAATCCTAACGTGTAATTCACACGTGGTTCGTCCCACGTACTGTTCGTGGCAGGGGCATTCAATAACATAAGTGACGTAGGTACAGTTACAAGTAATTAATTCATTAATTTTATATTCCTTCCCATTGGTAGTTGAGGTAAAGGTAGTTGTTTTTTTATTAGTTCTCTTACTGGTCTTGCAAGGGAGACATTTTCCACATTTGAAAAACCCCTTTAGGCTCTCAAAATGTTTGATCTGTTTTGGCAGATCTATTGTGTTCTTCACCAACTTATTCCTTAAAGCGGGAGTCCGCCGGGACTCCGCTTTTTTGTTTTTTTTAAAAGCCAGCAGCTACAAATGCTGCAGCTGCTGACTTTTAAAATAGTGACACTTACCTGTCCAGCGCGCCCGCGATGTCGGCACCCAAAGCCGATCTCTAGATCGTCTCTCGGGTGCTGCCGCCGCCATCTTGGGTATGGGAATCAGGAAATGGAGCCTTTCGGCTTCATTTCCCGGTTCCCTACTGCGCATGCGCGAGTCGCGCAGCGCAATAAGGATGGTCCCCGCTGCCTCTGGGATCTGTGTGTTTCCCAGCAGGCAGCGGGACACTTGCTGAAAGGGGTGGGCACTTGCGGAAAGGGGCGTAATCTACGCCCCTTTCCGCAGAGAGCTATCCTGGAAGTGGGTGCAGATACCTGTACTGTACAGGTATCTGCACCCCCCTCCCCCCTGAAAGGTGCCAATTGTGGCGCCGGAGGGGGGGAGGGTTCCGATGAGCGGAAGGTCCACTTTAGGGTGGACCTCCGCTTTAAAGTTGGTGCTCTCCTATAGATAAATGAAGGCTTGTTTGGTAATACAGACTTCAATATGTCATCTGATAGCAGGATAGGCCAGTGTTTCTTAATAATGTGTTCTATCTCCTTATATTGTCTGTTAAATCCTGTAAGGAAGGCGATCTCCAAAAAGTTTTAGAGGGTTTTGTTGTCCCTTCAATTAGTTCTTTCCTTTACATCTTTTTTACTTTCTCTTTGAGGTCTCGTAGCTCTCGTTCTTTGTATCCCTTCATTTTGAACCTTTTTATAATAACTTCGGCCTGTTGTTCAAAGTCTGTGTTGTTACTGCAGTTCCTGTACAGCCACAAGAGTTGGCCCTTGGGTATATTCCTGATCCATTGCGGATGATGGCAGCTAGTGGTTGGAATATACCCATTGAGGTCTGTAGCCTTGAAAAAAGTACGGGTGCCCAGGGAGCCATCCTGTTTATATATTTGTAGATCTAAATAATCTATACTTTGCCTATTCCAATTTCCCGTAAAAGTGATATCATAGATGTTTTGGTTAATCTCATCAAAAAAGTCTTGCAATTCATCTGGTGTGCCCCCCAGATGATCATGATATCATCTATGTATCTTTGATATAGTTTAAGATTTTTCCTGGGTACACCATATATCTGTTCTTCCTCCCAACGATTCAAAAGTAAATTTGCCACACTGGGGGAATATTTCGCCCCCATGGCTACCCCTTTCATTTGGACATAGAACGTACCTTGGTACCAAAAATAGTTATGGCTCATTGCCAGCTTCAAGCCTTCTATGATGTATTCAATTTGATCCTGTTTTAAATTCAATTGTTTATGTAATGCCCATTCCACACTGCTTAATCCATCTTCCTGTTTAATATTCGTATATAGTGAGTTCAAATCAATCGTTACTAGTATATCATTATCTTCTATATTAATGTCTCTAAGTTCTTCAATCAATTGTCTACTGTCCTTTAAGTATGACCTTCCCTCAACCACCAAGGGTTGTAAATATCCGTCGACATAGGCTCCCAATCTAGAAAATAAAGAATCTATGCCACTGACTATCGGCCTACCCGGTGGTCGGACTTAATCTGTGTGGATCTTAGGGACATAATATATCACTGGAGTTTTGGCTATGTTAGGTGTCAGGTAGATTGCTTCCTTTTTATTTAGAATGCCTTTAGTCTCCCCTTTCTTCACAAACTTTTTTAGTGCCTTATCATATTCTTCAATATATTATATGTATCTGGTACATTTAGTAGTTTTGTCATCTCTTTTTCATAGTCTTGTTTGTTTAGTATGACCAGTCCACCCCTTTGTCTGCCGGTCTGATGACAATACCTTTTTTCTTTTCTATTTGCTTAATCGTTTTCCATATTCCCTTCCTTTTTGACATTTTAATTTCCAATGCCCTTCATTCTGTTGTGATTTAGGGTTAAAGATGGAGTTATTCCTCAACTGGGAATGTTTGAAAGGTGTACACTCCTTTTCTCTTTTAGTGTGTCCCTTGGAGGCAAAACATTTTTTAATGTTTAATTTTCTCGCATATTTTTGTAAATCAATATAGGCCTCAATCTTGTCCAGATCCTTGTCTGGAGCATATTTCAAGCCCAAATCCAGTATTTTAAATTCATCTTCACTGAAAGTTGCTTGACTCAAATTGTAGATTCCCTCCCCTAATACTCTCTTCTTCTTTTTCTTGATGCCTCCTCTCTTCCCTCTGGTTTGTTTTCTCTTGCCCATCTTGGTGGCCTGTATGTATATTCCCTCCTCTGGTCCCATTGGTTCTCTTGTTGTTCTGTGGGATTTCTTCTTATATCCGCCTGTCTGGTCCATCTTGGGTTCCATCCCCCATTTCTCCTGAACTGTCCTTGGTGTTGGTTTCTCGTTGGATAATGGAAGGGTGTCCAACCTCTCTGTGGTCCATATGGGGTATTTTCCTCCCTTGGGCATGGTGGTCTGTGCCCTTGTCCCTTGTGAAAAAAAAAAAAAAATTAATTTATTATTTAATTTATTATTTAATTTTTCTGTAAGGAGCACAATTATTATTTGGTCTCACCATAGTTTATGATTTAAAGGTATAGCGCCAGGTCTACTTTTTCTTCAATACATAAAACCTGGCCTGTTAGTGGGCCCTGAGGACAGGGTTGATGTCCACTGGTATAACCTGTAGATGTAAGCTCATAAACACTTTAATTTTACTGCTATATTGATAACTACAGTATGTATTGTGTTTCTCCACTGCAGTACATGGAATAAAAGTACTGTTTCATTATCTTAAGATTTGGACTCACTGTCTCATCACAAAAATGTCTTGATTGAAGACCCCCAAATCAGATTTAACAATACCAAAGTGCAAGTGCTAAATCAAAAAGTACCTGCATACTCAAATAAATATATTATAAACCTTAAAAAAATGAATATAATGCAAATATCTTAAATGATAAATCACTTCAAGCAAACCTGATATAATATCCAGTGCTCAAAAGGCAAAATCCACACTCTAAAGTGCAAGTGCTAATCAAAAAATACCTACATGTTAAATGTAAACCATAAATAAATCAATAAATACATTTGGTGAAAATATCATAAATAATAATACAGTCCAAATAAATCTGATATAGTATCCAGTGCTCCAAAGCGAAATCCACAGTGACTTGTGTCAGTACTTCACAGATGTGCTCCCCCTCCCGTCTGACTGCACTCACCTCAAAGATTTTGACCGCACACCTAAGTTTGGGCAAAATGTGCAGTAGAACTGGGCTCAGGGTTAGTGGACTCTGTGGAACACCAATCCCTTCACTGTGGATGTCCTTAGTTATATATGCAAAGAAAGACTCAATAGTATAATAACATTTAAACTCATACTCGTACTTGTACTCACACTCACATCTTAGAGGTGCTACCAGAGCACCACTCTATACATTGCATGGGTAAATCAAAACAATCCCAATCCGACAGGTGTTTTATGCCTCTAGTCACCTTGCTAAGAGATCAGTGTCTCAGCTAGCTTCTCCTCTGTCCTAGCCCCTTCCCAATGCATTAATGAAGACATTAAGGATGAGCCGAACACCCCCCAGTTTGGTTCACACCAAAACATTCAAACAGGCAAAAAATTGGGCAGAACACACGAACACCGTTAAAGTCTATGGGCCATGAATGTGAAAAATCAAAAGTGCTCATTTTAAAAGCTTATATGCAAGTTATTTTCATAAAAAGTGTTTGGAGACCTGGGCCCTGCCCCAGGGGACATGTATCAATGCAAAACATTTAATAAAAACTGCTATCTTTTCGGGAGTGATTTTTAATGCTTAAAGTGAAACAATAAAATATTCCTTTAACCACTTGAGATCCGCGCTATTGCCAAATGACGGCATTAGCGCGGACCTACATTTCCAGGACTACGTCTATTGACGTCGTCCCGGTTACGAGCGGCCTGCGCGCCCCCTGAGGGGCGCGCGCGGCGCGCTCTGTGATCGGCGAGTCCATGAGACTCGCCTGATCACCGATCCGTGTAAGGGGTCGATCCCGACCCCTTATCACGTGATCAGCTGTCAGCCAATGACAGCTGATCATGTGACAGAACGGAGCCGGTAATCGGCTATTATTCCTCCTCGCGCTGACAGCGCGAGGAGAGAAAAAAAAAGCCGATCACCGGCGGCCGTGATCGGGACATCAGTCCCGATCACGGCCAGCAATACAGCTGACCACCTGCCCCCTGCCAGTGCCCACCTGCCCACCGCAGTGCCATCCTGAATGAAAGTAAGTGCCCCCCATCAGTGCCACCCAGCAGTGCCCATAGTGCCCCCAGCGCCACCCACAGTGCCACCCACAATGCCACCCACAGTGCCATCCAGCAGTGCCACCAACAGTGCCACCCACAGTGCCCACAATCTGCCGCAAAGGTGCCGCACCCCAGTGCCGCCCATCAGTGCCCAGCAGTGCCGCCCATCAGTGCCCAGCAGTGCCGCCCATCAGTGCCCAGCAGTGCCACCTATCAGAGCCACCTATCAGTGCCACCTATCAGTGCCCATCAGTCCCATCTATCAGTGGTACCTATCAGTGCCCATCCGTGCCACTTATCCGTGCCACCCATCCATGCCATCTTATCTGTGCCCATCTTTGCCCATCAGTGCCGCCTTATCTGTGCCGATCGGTGCCGCCTTATCTGTGCCTATTAGTGCCGCCTTAACTATGCCTATCAGTGCCCACCAGTGCAGCCTATCAGTGCCCACCAATGCAGCCTATCAGTGCCCACCAATGCAGCCCATCAGTGCCCACCAATGCAGCCCATCAGTGCCCACCAATGCAGCCATCAGTGCCGCCTAATCAGCGCACTTCAATGAAGGAGAAAAATGACCCGTTTGCAAAATTGTATAACAAACTATTAAAACATGATTTTTTATTTTTATTTTTTTGCATCTTTTTTTGTTTGTTTAGCAAAAAATAAAACTCCGAGCTGTAACTAAATACCACCAAAAGAAAGCTCTATTTGTGGGAAAAAAATGATAAAAATTTCATTTGGGTACAGTGTTGTATGACCGCGCAATTGTCATTCAAAGTGCATCAGCGCTGAAAGCTGAAAATTGGTCTGGGACTGAGGGGGGTTTAAGTGCCCAGTAAGCAAGTGGTTAAATATCGTGCCTGGGGGGGGGGGTTGCCTATAGTATGCCTGTAAAGTGGCACAGCTTTCCTGTGCTTAGAACAGTACCACAGGAAAATGACATTTCTAAAGGAAAAAAAGTAATTTAAAACTGATCGCAGCTTTGATGAATTGTCGGGTCTCGGCAATATAGATAAAACTCATTGAAAAAAATGGCATAGGGTCCCCCCCAGTCCATTACCAGGCCCTTTGGATCTGGTATGAATATTAAGGGGAACCCCAAACCAAAAATTTAAAAAAAATTGCGTGGGGTATGTAAATAAAGGGGAACCCTGCACCAAAATTTAAAAAATGGTGTGGGGGTCCCCCCAAAATCCATACTAGACTCTTATCTAAGCTCTTATCTAAGCTTTCAACCTGGCAGGCTGCAGGAAAAGAGGGGGGCAATAGAGTGCCCTCCATCCAGAACCGTACCAGGCCACATGCCCTCAACATGGGGAGAGGGCTTTGGGGTCTCATCCCCACAACCTTTGACCTGTGATTGTGGAGGTATGTAGATGGGGGCTTATCAGAATCTGGAAGCCCCCATTAACAAGGGGCTCCCCAGATCCTGGCCCCCCATGTGAATTGGTAGCGGGGTAAATTGTATCCCTACCATTTTGCTAAAAGTGTAAAAATGGTAAAAAAGACAAGAGACAGCTTGGGACAAGTCCTTTATTAAAAGATAAAAAAAAGTCCAGTGATGTCCACTATCATGCTGCCGATGAGCTGAAAAAAGAAAAAAAAAGACACAACACCTCCGCCTCCATGGGAGGCTCCCACCGAGTGACGCTTCCCATTGGTGACAGCTGTTATATCACATAGTTGATAATTTAACTTTTTAATAAAAAAAAAACATTCATGTGTGCGTTTAGAAAAGGGTTTTACAACAAACCAACATATTTGGTGTATCAAAAACATTATTTAAGGTCATTTTTGGGTAACTTGGTGTTTTTGTGTAAACAGGCATGTATCAAAGCTTAACATACAGAACATAGGAACTTACAAAGTTCAACTTTGAAAAGTGAAGACAATATCAGACATGAGTATGTACAAACTGGGCTGATATTGCCTTCATCACATGGGGTGTCACCCCTGGAAAAGCCAAATTTGGAAGATGCACACAGTGTGTCAACATGTGCTATCTCCCATCATGGGGGATCAATGTAGATTTTTTGGGGCTGCAACCCCTTCAACTCAGCCACTTTCCACAAAACACGTACATTGATCCCCCATGATGGGAGATAGCGCATGTTGACACACTCTGTGCATCTTCCAAATTTGGCTTTTTGAAAAATGCAAAAGTTGTTGTTTCAAAACAAAAAGAGAAAACCCTAGCTAGTTTGGGGTGTTTCACACTCTCCCGAAAAAATCAATGATGTTTTGAACATCATTGATGTTTTGCTGTATATTTTCGAAATCCCGATTGCACCCTATTATCTCCCCAATCAGGATCTGGGCACTTTCACTGGTAAAATGTGATTCTTCTTCCACATCACCTACAAAAAAAAGCAAAAAACACACCATGTATTATAAATATGCCGACATACATTGATGAGCTTACCGGAAGCTGTGGTCTCCGACACTCACCTGTTGTAGTGACAATTTGTCCAACTTCAACGATCTCTCCTTCCTCCTCCTCCTCCTGCTCCTCTGCTTCTGGTGTGGGAATTTTGCCTTCTTTGGGAGGGGTGGGGTCCCTGGTGTCCTCAGACTTCCCGAGTCTTCTCTCCCCTATGAGAATGTAAAAAAGGAATACTTAGCACACAGAGGGCAGAAATAGGAATATGAAACATTGCTTGGAAGTGTTGTATAATTGTGTTTTTTGGCCGAGTTCAAAGGTGAGAACATTATTGTGGACACTTTGTTAAGCTGGAATACTTACATGCAGAACGATGTTTCTTACGAACGATTGAACCCATGAACTTGAAAGTGCCCATTTTAAACTGTACAACATGAAATCAAAGCACATGGAGCAGTATGCAAGCAAGAATAATCATATGAACACACGACAACTACTTACTTTTTTGAAGAACACGCTTGATCCTTCTGTACTGATCGTGCTCCCTCAGTTTCAGGTCTGACCAGCGTTTTCTCAGTTGATCCTTGGATCGTCGTACCTCAAAATTGTTCTGAAGACTCTTCACAACTTTAGTCATGATCTTGGCCTTTATATTTGGGTTTGGGTAAGGTCCATACTTCCCATCATAGTCGGTCCTCTTCAATATGTCCACCATCTCCAACATCTCTCCAAAAGACATATTTGAGACCTTAAATCTTCTCTTCCAGGATCGGGACATTTCAGGCTCCGGGCTTTCCTCGCCCTCCTCCTCGTTAGTGGAACTCTGATTGCGCACCTGCGTTCTCTCCGCCATGTGCTCTCCCCACTGCACCAAAAGCGAAGGGGCGGGAAATAGCCTAGAAAGAACGTCAGGGGTGGGCGAAGTTTCACGCATGCGCACTGTATATAAAACGCAACACACTTGTGTCGTACGTACGATCTGTGAACAGAGGGAGAAGCTGACGCGACGATCGTGCAAATGAAGGTAAAATTTTGAACTTGGTACATCACTAGCCTATAATGCTTCTAGATTGAGGCCTGCATTAGTGGAGTTTAGCCTGACATTAGGGTTTGTCTTGTGTTGTGTCTTGCAGAAATTATGGACGGTTTCAATGATCACAGTTTCCTCCCTCCGTTCATCGATAAATACAAGGAGCTGCCCTGCCTGTGGCAATCGACGCACCCTCATTACAGTAACAAACTAAAGAGGCAGGCAGCGATGGAGAAACTGGTTGAGTTTGTGAAGCTAGTGGTCCCCAGGGCAAACATCAACTATTTAAAAGTGAAAATTGGTGGCCTGAGGAGTACATATCTAAGGGAGAGGAAGAAGGTGCTGAAGTCCATGCAATCTGGAGCTGCAGCAGATGACGTTTATTTACCCAGGCTGTGGTATTATGACAGGATGCATTTTCTGTCAGACCAGGCTGAGGTCAGAGAATCCCTCTCTACTCTTCCTTCCACGCGTCCTATGCTACATTCCACACCTGCTGAGTCTTCCGACGCCCAACCTGGGCCTTCCACTCAGGAAGAACTGGGGGAGCCCAGCTTGAGCCAGGTATAGTATTGTTGTACATATTTTGGGAGTAAAAATGAATTATGTTAACTTGATTTGTGCTCACTAATTGCTGATTTTAGAAAGTGTTTCACATATCAATAGACAGTAGTGGCTAAAACCTTTGGGACAAGAAAGAAAAATGCTGGGCTCAGAATGATAGTCTTTTCTATTGGTTAACAGTTTGCAACAGTCTTGATGTGAAAAGTGTGTGTGTTTGATGAACCAAAAACTAAAACTATGTCCCTTTTTCATACACAGGAAGACCTCAGCCAGGAAGAGGAGGGAGTGGAATGCAGCAGCCAGGAGGTGGCTGTTGAAAGTGGCAGCCAGGAGGAGGCGGGGGTAAGCGGTAGCCAGGCGGTGGGCGGGCGGAGGAGCCTGACAGAATGCCAGGTCCCTCCCCTCCGCCTTCCACGCAAAAGGGCGAGAAAGGGGGGAATGTGGAGGAGTCAGCTCTGAGACTGATCGGGGAGGCTTCTGCGGCTCTCCAAGCCACCCCCACCTTTGTCGCCTTGGCTGCATGCAAACTCGAGCAAATGGAGGAGGGGCAAAAGCTCTTGTGTGAGGAGCTAATTATACACACCCTCAACAAGGGTCTGTTGGGCAAAATCACACAAGCAACACACTTGTGTGGTTTGGCCCATGCCCCTCCTCCTCCTCTTCCTTCTGCCACACCTCCAGCACCACAGCCACAGCCTGGAAGGGAGCATGGAAGGAAGACCGGAGTGTGATTACCTGGGTTCAGTCTGGTCTGACAGAAGATGCAGCCTCTTGTAGTACCACAGCCTGGGAACATAGATGTCATCTGCTGCTGTTCCGTGTTTCTTGGACTTCAGGACCAGACTTCTCTCCCTCAGACATGTACTCTTCAGGCCACCAATATTTGCGTTTAAATAGTTGATGTGTGCCCTGGGGGCCAAAAGCTTTGCTAATCTCCCAAGTTTCTCCATCGCTACCTCCCTCTTTATTTGTTACTGACACCTAAATAAAGTTTTTTTTTGTTTGAAGAAATACTTGCGTATGTGTTTTACTTCAAAAAGATCAATTTATTTGTGAGCAGGCAGGTACATTTCAAAAATACAAAGTGAAATTACCATATATACTCGAGTATAGGCCGACCCGAATATAAGCCGAGGCCCCCAATTTACCCCCAAAAAAACTGGCAAACTTATTGACTCGTGTATAAGCCGAGGGTGAGACATGCCTGTCCATCCCTGTGTGTGTGTCCGTCCATCCCTGTGTGTCCGTCCATCCCTGTGTGTCCGTCCATCCCTGTGTGTCCGTCCATCCATCCCTGTGTGTGTGTGTGTCCATCCATCCCTGTGTGTGTGTGTCTCCATCCATCCATCCATCCATCCCTGTGTGTGTGTGTCTCCATCCATCCATCCCTGTGTGTGTGTGTCTCCATCCATCCATCCATCCCTGTGTGTGTGTGTATCCATCCATCCCTGTGTGTGTGTGTGTCTCCATCCATGTGTGTGTGTGTGTGTGTGTGTGTGTGTGTGTGTGTGTGTGTGTGTGTCCAGCCTACCTGTGTCCCGAGCCTTTGTCCCGAGCCTCCGTCCCGTGCCTTGCCTCCTTGCCTCCGTCCCGTGCCGTGCCTTGCCTCCGTCCCGTGTCGTGCCTTGCCTTGCCTCCGTCCCGTCCCGTCCCGTGCCGTGCCTTGCCTTGCCTCCGTCCCGTGCCCTCTTCGTCGGCGCCTCGGCGGCCATTGTAAAATTCAAAAGCCGCGCCTCCGCCTTCGCCTGTGATAGGCGGAACACTGAATTTCCCAGCAGCCTGTGTTCCGCCTATCACGGACATCGTATCATCCTCGTCCGTAGTACGAGGATGATACGATGTCCGTGATAGGCGGAACACAGGCTGCTGGGAAATTCAGTGTTCCGCCTATCACAGGCGAAGGCGGAGCCGGAGGCGCGGCTTTTGAATTATAGAATGGCCGCTGTATGTCTGCTCGACACGCTGATCGAGCGGGCAGACAGCGATGACTCGAGTATAAGCCGAGGGGGGCACTTTCAGCCTCAAAAAAGAGGCTGAAAATCTCGGCTTATACTCGAGTATATACGGTAATAACAAGGGGCACCAACATTAAACAACCTCCTGTAGATTAAAAAAGAAAAACAAAATACAAAAAAGATAATAATGGTGTGGTAAAAACACACCCCAAAAAATGCAAAGATGAGCAAACTGTCAAAAAAGGAGATGTTGATGAAAAAAACCAACCACATAATTCCCCCCAAAAAAAAACAAACACTAAAAAACAAAATGTGTAGATGTGACGATTTCAAATATTGTATTGCTGAAATTAGTAAAAAAAGACTGAAGAAATACGTTCAGGAGAAGTGTGTGTGACTATAAGCATCAAACAAAGTTCATTCTTGCAGCATTGTAAAGAACAAGAGAATGCGCTTCATGAAAGAATTTTTAACATTGCAGCGTGACAAATGTGCTATATCGATTACGAGCAGTAGTTTTACCTGAGCGAGCGCTTCCATGTCCGAATTTGATTATGAGCATGCGTGGAACCTTGTCCGTCGGAGTAGGCTACACATGATCGGAAAATTTTACCGGCAAGTTGCAAAACTTGGTCCGTCGGATATTCCGACGGAAACAGTCCCATGCAGACCACACACAGTTGGAATATCCGACAAAACGGTCCGATAGGAAACATTCCATCGGAATCTCCGACCGTGTGTACAAGGGCTAACAGATCACAAAAAGCCACACATCATGCCACAATCTAAAAAATGTTAAGAACAGATTAGAAACCAACATGTATTGGTCTAGGAAGGGTTTCAAAGCCATTTCTAAGGCATTGGAACTCCAGTGAACCATGGGGAGAGCCATTATCCACAAATACAGTTAACTTGGAACAGTGGTTAACCTTCCCAGGAGTGGCTGGCCTACAAAAATTACACCAAGAGCATGACGATGACTCATCCAGGAGGTCATAAAAGCACCCATAACAACATCTAAAGAACAGCAGGCCTCAGGTAAGATCAGTGTTCATGATTCAACAGTAAGAAAGAGACTGGGCAAAAATAGCATCCATTTTAGAGTTCCAAGGCCAAAGCAACTGCTGACCAAAAAGAACACAAAGGCTCATCTCACATTTACCAAAAAACATCTTGATTATCCCCAAGACTTTTAGGCAAATATTCTGTGGACTGATGAGACAAAAATGTAACTTTTTGGAAGGAGTGCATCCCGTTACATCTGGCATAAATCTTATATTGCATTTCATAACAAGAACATCCCAACAGTCAGACATGGTGGTGGTAGCGTGATGGTCTGGGGCTGCTTTGCAGCTTCAGGACCTGGACAACTTACCATAATTGATGGAACCATGAATTCTGAGCTCTACCAGAAAATCCTAAAGGAGAACGTCTGGCCATCAGTTTGTGACCTCAAGCTCAACTGCACCTGGGTTATGCAGAAGGACAATGATCCGAAACACAACAGCAAGTCCACCTCCAAATGCTTTAAACAAAGCAAAATTTAGGTTTTGAAGTGGTCTAGTCAAAGCCTGGACTTAAATACAATTGAGATGCTGTATCATGACCTTACACAGACCATTCATGCTGGAAAACCCTCCAATGAGGCTGAATTAAAAAGAAGAGTGGGCCAAAATTGTTCCACAGCAATGTGAAAGACTCATTGCCAGTTATTGCAAATGCCTGATTGCAGTTGTTGCTGTCAAGGGTGGCACAACCAGTTATTAGGTTTAGGGGGCAGGTTTGGGCAGCTTTTTTGCCTTAATAAATGAAACCATCATTTAAAAATGTTTTATGTATTTACTCGGGTTATCTTTGTGTAATAATAAAATTTGTTTGATGATCTGAGTCATTTAAGTGTGATAAATATGCAAAAAAAATAATAATTAGAAATGGGGCAAATACTTTTCCACAGCATTGTATATACATGTTTCTGCTGGCAGCTGGTTTTTACAATTATGCCTTGTACACACGGTCAGAATTTCTGACGGAAAATGTGTGATCAGATCATGTTGTCGGAAAATCCGAATGTGTGTGGCCGCTATCGGAAATCCAGACGGAGAAAGTTTGAGAGCTGGATCTAAAATTTTCCAACAGCAAAATCCGATCGGACTTCTTCCGATCGTTTGTAGAGATTTCTGACGGACAAAGTGCCACACATGCTCAGCTTAAATTACAAGACCAATGCTATTGGCTACTAGCCTCTACGTAGTCCCGTCGTATGCAACAAACGTCACCTCATTCCGAACAATCAGATTTTCCGACAACTTTGTCTGACCATGTGTATGCAACGCAAGTTTCGGCCAAAATCCGTCTGAAAAAAATTTGATGGATTTTGTGGTCGGAATGTCCGACCGTGTGTACAAGGCATTAGAGTGTGCACAAAGTTTTTCAAGTTTTGGTGTTCATTTATGAAACAGAGAAAACCCATGAGCTTCAGGATCATGGCTGATCCCCGGTGTGTACCTGTTTATGTAGCTGAGATGAGGAGCCGAGAACATGTTCTCGGCTCCTCATCACAGTACATGACTGTTCTATCACAGTACCTGACTGTTCTATCACAAACGGATAGTTTATGAAAGTGAGATTTGAAAATCTCATAGCCCTTACTCTGAAATATTTCCCTTCCAGATTCACCAGCTCCAAGGTGGAGAATCTGGAAGATAAGCTGGAATACTTCTTTCTTCCTATATATATCCGCATTAGTGGGTTTAAAGTTAATATAAATAATATATTAGTATTAGTTAGCTACAATGTGTTGGACATGTCATTACATGTTGTTTTAGACTTTGATTTCACTTTTTAAACTCAGCTGCACTGTAATCTCACCATATCTCACAAGATTACAGGCAGCCCACGCTCTTTTACATGGATCTCAACCGTTTTTAGGGGAAAAACTTTTTTCCTCTGAGACTTGCAAAGAACTGAACTAAGAAAAAAACTTCTCAGTTTCATAATCATACACCTATATTGCACAGATATTTTGGTATTTTTTTAAATAAGGATATACATGAATCTGAACCAGAAAGGTGGGAGCAGCACCTCAGTGATACCAGTCAAAAGCTTACCGTATATACTCGAGTATAGGCCGACCCGAGTATAAGCCGAGGCCCCCAATTTACCCCCAAAAAACTGGGAAACCTATTGACTCGTGTATAAGCCGAGGGTGAGATATGCCTGTCCATCCCTGTGTGTGTGTCCATCCATCCATCCATCCCTGTGTGTGTGTCCATCCGTGTGTGTGTGTGTGTGTGTGTGTGTGTGTGTGTGTGTGTGTGTGTGTGTGTGTGTGTGTGTGTGTGTGTGTGTGTGTGTGTGTGTGTGAGGCCTTGTGTGTCCAGCCTACCTGTGTCCCCAGCCTCCGTCCGGTCCCGAGCCTCCGTCCGGTCCCGTCCCGTCCCGAGCCGAGCCTCCGTCCGGTCCGGTCCCGTCCCGTCCCGAGACTCCGTCCGGTCCCGTCCCGTCCCGAGCCGAGCCGAGCCTCCGTCCGGTCCCGTCCCAGGATCACCGCTCTTCGTCGGCGCCCATTTTCCTGTTCAAATGCCGCGCCTCCCTGTCTGTGATAGGCGGAACACAATTTCCCAGCAGTCTGTGTTCCGCCTATCACGGCCATCCTTTCATCCTCGTCCGTAGTACGAGGATGAGCGGATGTCCGTGATAGGCGGAACACAGGCTGCTGGGAAATTCAGTGTTCCGCCTATCACAGGCGAAGGCGGAGCCGGAGGCGCGGCTTTTGAATTAGAATAGAATGGCCGCTGTCTGTCTGCTCGACACGCTGATCGAGCAGGCAGACAGCGATGACTCGAGTATAAGCCGAGGGGGGCACTTTCAGCCTCAAAAAAGAGGCTGAAAATCTCGGCTTATACTCGAGTATATACGGTAATTCCTCATTTCTCCATCTGCATCCACTGCAACATCTGTGGCATGAAATAATAGAGAGGGACATCTCCCCAGAAGTCAAAGGTAGGCTTGATATAGATGTCATGTGGCAGGCCATACAAGTGTGCAGCCACTATGGGCTATCATTCTCTTTTAGTGTTAAACTGCTCAAAATGCAGCAGAAACCAAATCTGCCTGCCGAACACCTAACATAAAATAAACCAGCACCTCCACCATTAAACCAGCCACAATATGGACCAGTTCGTGGAAAAAACTGCCCACGATCATAGACGGCTATGATGGCACAATCGGCAGAGCCAAAAATCGAGGCCCCGGCTTCGGCCTACATGGACCCCTCCACAGAAACGGTGTCTGACATGGAAGTAAGTGGTGGTCCTGCCCCTTCCTCCTCACAAGCTGACATTATTACACAGCACACAGGGGACCACAACACAGACCTTATTGCACAGGCTGTGGCAGCCTCTGTGGAGAAAGCTGTCAGCGCAGGCATGCAACAGCTCCATGCCCACCTAGGGGAACTTGCCTCCAGGCTGAATGAGGCTGAGCACTGCATAGCTAACATAGAGGAGGAACTGTACCAGGCACAATCAACAGAACAGGCCCAAGACAAAACGAACAAATACGTTCTAGAGAAATTGGACGATTTGGAAAATAGGTCCAGAAGGAGTAATCTGAGATTCATGGGCATCCCAGAATCATTACAGCTTTCAGCCCTCACGGACCTTTCCGAAGTGCTAGGCCTTCCAGGCCCCTGCACCGTAGAGCGTGTCCACCGCATGGGAACCTTTAACTTTAACTGTATATCGAACCGACCTATATTCGCCAAATATCTCAATTACTCAGACAAGGCTTTAAATCTACAGAAATTCAGGCAATCCAGACCTCTTCAGATTGACGGAATAAAGATCCTGATTTTCACGGACTACTCCATAGAAGTATCCAAGAAAAGCAAAGCATTCCAACAGATTTGCTCAGAGCTACACCAGCAACAATTCAAATTTACCTTAGCCTTCCCTAGCTACCTTCCGGCTCAAAGCCCCTAATGGAGACCATCTCTCTTTCCATAATCCACCCAAGGCAGAGGCCTTCCTAAGATCACTATTCACAGGTCCGCACCTCAGCCCCTCTTCCAGAACAGCTCCTATCAACCATGTTCTAGACCAGTGATGGCGAACCTTGGCACCCCAGATGTTTTGGAACTACATTTCCCATGATGCTCAACTACACTGCAGAGTGCTAGTGCATCATGGGAAATGTAGTTCCAAAACATCTGGAGTGCCAAGGTTTGCCATCACTGTTCTAGACCAAAGGAGCCCACGCAAAGACTCTCTAAAACGGTTCAGATCCTCTGGCCCAGGCCAACTTCACTCCACACCTCATTGAGAGTGCTCTTACAGTGCCATTTTGGTTTCAGTTACAATTGCTCTACAGCCGACCCTGCCAGCTCAACCCCAGCTGAGATGACTCTCACCAATTTTTTCTTTGTTTTCTCAGTTTTGTTCTCTCCTCCTCACCAGGTACTCCACTTACTGGTAGGCCATTTTTTTTTACTGTTTTACATACTGCTAAAATGTTGTAACTTGTTTATTGATTTCTCTTATGCCACGATTTCCTCCCCTGGCCTCCCTGCATAGTTTGGACCACTCTCACCATTCACAACCCAAGCTGCCAGCATACACCACCCTCCAAAACGTGGGTTTAAATACTGCAGTCAATGGGTCTTGTAATGGCAGATGGGCTACTCAGTGACTCCAAGTGTCTAAAATATGTTTTATTGTTTCTACTTTTTACCTCCTTCCTTCTTAACCCCCCTTGCCCTACTGCAGGATACCTACCTTTCCACCCCTGACTTTCAACATATGAAAAAACTATGGTTGGGCACAGTCCTAGGTTCTGACTCAAATGGACACAAAGCAGGAGTTCTAATACTCATACATAAAAAAACCTTCCTTGCACAGTCCTATCTGTTGACTCAGACTCCCAGGGATGCCTTTTATCAGCCCATGTTCAAATAGGGACCAGAGATTTAATAATCTCAAACATCTATGCACCCAATAACCCCACAAAATATTTTTTTCAGTGAACTATCGACCTGGCTTCTTCACCCCTCACCCTTCACAAATTCGGAAATAAGGCAGGTAAATTGCTTTGAATCCTCTGTAAGGACCCCAACCGTCCAACTTATACTATCTCCCTCTGAGACCCATCGGGTACCATCAAAACCACTCAAAAAGGCATAAACAAAGCTATGCTACACTACTATTCCTCCTTATCTGTGTCTGACCCCATAGATACACCGACAGCACTTTCCTTTCTTGAGAATACAACCCTCACCCAAATCTCTCCCTCTCAACTAGATGCTCTAAACGCACCCACCTCCCTTCCTGAAATGTCAAAGGCTATTAGAAACCTAGCGCCAATCAAAGCTCCAGGCCCAGATGGCTTCACAGGTGAATTCTACAAATCCTTACAAGCACTCCTGGATCCCACCCTCCACGCAGTCTACCATTACATATGGTCAGGTGACTTCTAACTACCCACGGGCAACCAAGCCATCATTAAATTATTAACAAAAAAAGGTAAAGACCCACATGAACCAGGTTCATATAGACCTATTTCACTCGTAAACCTTGATGTCAAGATCCTCTCCAAAATTATTGCCACCAGACTAGCCGCCATCATACCCTCTCTGATACACCCTGCCCAATCAGGGTTCGTGAAGGGCAGAACAGCCACCATGAACATCAGAAAGGTGATGATGGCCCTGGAACACTCCAAATGCAATCCAGAGGGAGATCATGCTATCATCACCCTAGATGCGGAGAAAGCCTTCCATAACGTAGGTTTCAAATGGCTTTCCATGGTCATGATCAAAACGGGATTCTCCTGCCCTTTCGCCCACCTTACAAGTACCATGTATACCGCCCGGCAGCTAGGCTGGTAGCGGCAGGCCTTCTATCAGATGAATTCCACCTCCACAAAGACACAAAATAGGGCTTCCCCTATCCCCACTCCTTTTCAACATTGCATTGGAACCCCTGTCTAGATATCTATCTCACAAAGCCCCACTGCATGGCATCAACATTGGTAAACACAAACTACACACCTCACGGGTCGCTGATGATAGTATTTTCAGCAGATCCCTCCTCTTACTTGCTTACGATCAAGTCAATCTTTGACCAATTTAGACTATGCTCAGGCCTTCGCATTGATTACAACAATAGTGTAATCCCCCCCATAGGCACCCTGTCCAACCCTCCCTGAACTCAAAAATCCATCTTTTCAATCGCTAAATCCCACATCACTTACTTAGTAATAAAAATAGGGAAACTACCCTCCTCTCTTTATCACCTCAACTATCCCCCCTGCTCACAAATATTTCTCAGGAACTAGATAATTAGATGGCTCTGCCCCTTTCACTCCTGGGAAGATGCCTTCTAGTGAAAATGGTCAGTTTTGCTTGCCTACTCTACCCACTTCAAACCATTCCCTTGCTTCTATACCATAAAGAAACAACATTTCTCAATCCTGCCATATCTAAATTCCTTTGGTGAAACAAACGACCATGTATAGTCTTCACAAAGTTATAACTTCCCAGACCCAAAAGGGAGTATCAGTCTCCCAAATGTCAGAACCTATAACTTAGCATGCCTATTGAGGACAGGTTTGGACTGGCTAGCGCAAACATCTCGCTACTCCAATTTTCCCTTGGAAACTATGATGGTTCACCCATACTCCTTGGTGGCCCTCCTCCACTGTAAGTGGAAATCCATTCAACCGCTTCTTCAACATAACCTTTTGCTGCGAGACACAGCCATTGCTTGGAGAGAAGTCCGGAAAAGCCTCAAACTCTCACCCTTCATATCCAGCCACCTTCCAATACAAGAAAACCTGAGCTTCCCTCCAGGTCTGTAACATCAGCCTTACATCACCTGGCAGTGGAATGGCTTCACAAAATTTTCCTCATTATGTGACTTGGAGACTGGTCACTCCATCACATTCAAAACTTTAGCTGACAAGTTCTCACTTCCTCAGTCACATGCCTTCCAATATACGCTTGCAGAGAGGATCGCAAAAGTTTCAAACCATCTTTCACGGATGCCCTTCTCTCAGGCGACTCATACAAAATATCGGACATTTACCAGCCTCTTCTCCTGAAAATCACTCTTTATCTAACATCCTCATCAGCAGCCAACTGGGCAAAAGACTTTTTGGACATGGAGCTAGTGGAAAAACTCCTACAAGGTCTCAATACGATCCACAAATTGGTGCCCAACGAATCTTGGCGGGAAACCCAATTGAACATTGTACACGGAGCTCATATCCCTTTCCTCTCTAACAAACACTCCCTCCACTCCCCCACTGTCTTCTGCTCTCCCTTCCCCATACCTCTTTGTGGAATGATCCAATAGTATCCTCTCTGTAACACTAGGGACCCTCCTCCTCCTTAGATCCATCCAATTACCTTTTCTTCAATCTGAAGGTTAATACCCTTGAACTATTGAAAAATGGGAAAATGCATGTAATGAGTCCGGAGGCCGCACACCCCATAGAATATATGGAAAAAGGGAAAAGTTCCCCAGGGGGTTATTTAGCGACATGGTGTATTAAGTCAAAGGAGATGAAGATATAAAAAAATCAAATCATTTCTTTTAATTATACAACTCAAAATACAAATTAATTCAATTCTTAAAATTATAAACTCTGGTTACAGGCAATCTAAGAAATGTACCATCCATGTTAGTAAAAGTCAAAGTCAACAATACAGTACATTGTATAATGCAATTATAGAATTGACATCCATATGAGTACCCCAACATGTTTCGACCAAAACTATCACGATCTTCTTCAAAGGGATTTGTACTCTGGTAAGATATATCAGAAAAGTATTATGATTCTGACACTCTAACAAAATACTGGCATCTGTTATAAATAAATAGAATTATAGTTACTGCTCAAAAAATGAGATTCAGAATGTGACACATAACCAGCGATTGTGGATAAAATATATGTAATGATCCAGTGGCCTTCATTGATGTCCCCCACTCCTCCAAGTAGGAACCAACCAAATAGAGAGCTTGCAAGAAATTACACATATGGGCTTCAAAGGGGGAAGGGGTGGATGACATTTGTGGTATAATTGAATGAGTACTTTAATGAGAATAATGTGGAATAATATTATACTTTGGCAACATTTTTATAGCATTAGATGGACTTATCCTCACACATGTGCTTAAATCTATTTTAGTTTTAGTTTTAACTACAACATGTGTCAAGGATATCACTTCTTGTGCACCTATAGGAATTATCCTGTATGTTCCCTTTTCGAAAGGATTGTCCAAAAATATTTATCCAAAAAGACAGATTTTGGTGCAACTCACCAGAACACCCATTACTACTTTAAGACAGGACTCTGTATACTTTATAAGTCCACAGCTCCTCAAAGCAATGACATCCTAAAATTAATTAAATAACTGAATAATTATATAATCTTATACAATTAAATATTTTTTTAGGTATTGTACTTTAGTGAATATATATATATATTTATGCATGGTCCCTCCCTTCATCCCCCCCCCCAGCTTTTAAGCCATTTGAGAGCAGGGACTGATGGGACTCTGCTATCGGGTAGCTCAATTTCTCAAATGATCACATATTTTATTATTATTAAATATTATTAATTTTAAATGCCCTTTAATACTGATCAGCTTTTCTTCTGTTTTTGCCTTATAAAGTGGAAAAAAAAATGCAACCAGTTGCATTAATAAAAGTTGCTGCATTTTTGGTGCATGTTCGGTGTGGTTAAAAAAAATGCACCAAAACCATACCTCCCTATTAAAATAAATGCAAAACTCATCAAAAACATAGAAAAAATG
Organism: Lithobates pipiens; assembly: GCF_037356315.1. NCBI lineage: Eukaryota > Metazoa > Chordata > Amphibia > Anura > Ranidae > Lithobates > Lithobates pipiens. Next base: position 65,656,751 of record NW_027507718.1, on the reverse strand, counting down.
CATCAAAAATATATCCGTGGTTGCATTTGTGGTGCATTTTTTGGGTCACATATCATTTTTCACAAGTGCAAAACACACCGAAAAACATCAAAAAACGCTGCAAAAATGTTGCAAAAACACATATGCGTTTTTACCGCATTTTTCAATAGAGCAGTGTGAAATCAACTGAAGCTCATAGGGTTTTCAAGCTATTTTTTTTTTCAAATTTATTTATGGTATTTAGAATCTCTTTTAGAAAATGATGAAGATGAACTGATGACTAGGGATGAACCGAACACCCCTCGGTTCGGTTCGCACCAGAACTTTCGAATGGACCAAAAATTCGTACAAACTTTCGAACCCCATTAAAGTCTATGGGACACGAACGTTCGAAATCAAAAGTGCTAATTTTAATGGCTAATATGCAATGGCTGCTTGCGGTTTTAATGTAATGTCTGGTTCTGGCAATACGGATGAAAATCATTGAGAAAAATGGCATGGGTAGCCCCCTTGCCCATTACCAGCCCTTTGGGTCTTGTATGGATATTAAGGGGAACCCCATACCCAAATTAAAAAAAGGAAAGGCGTTGGGCCCCCAGGCCCTATATACTCAGAACAACAGTATACAGGCGGTAAAACAAGACAGGGACTGTGTAGGTTTGTTGTGTTAAGTAGAATCTGTTTTTAAATGGGAAAATGGGAAAATGCATGTAATGAGTCCGGAGGCCGCACACCCCATAGAATATATGGAAAAAGGGAAAAGTTCCCCAAGGGGTTATTTAGCGACATGGTGTATTAAGTCAAAGGAGATGAAGATATTAAAAAATCAAATCATTTCTTTTAATTATACAACTCAAAATACAAATTAATTCAATTCTTAAAATTATAAACTCTGGTTACAGGCAATCTAAGAAATGTACCATCCATGTTAGTAAAAGTCAAAGTCAACAATACAGTACATTGTATAATGCAATTATAGAATTGACATCCATATGAGTACCCCAACATGTTTCGACCAAAACTATCACGATCTTCTTCAAAGGGATTTGTACTCTGGTAAGATATATCAGAAAAGTATTATGATTCTGACACTCTAACAAAATACTGGCATCTGTTATAAATAAATAGAATTATAGTTACTGCTCAAAAAATGAGATTCAGAATGTGACACATAACCAGCGATTGTGGATAAAATATATGTAATGATCCAGTGGCCTTCATTGATGTCCCCCACTCCTCCAAGTAGGAACCAACCAAATAGAGAGCTTGCAAGAAATTACACATATGGGCTTCAAAGGGGGAAGGGGTGGATGACATTTGTGGTATAATTGAATGAGTACTTTAATGAGAATAATGTGGAATAATATTATACTTTGGCAACATTTTTATAGCATTAGATGGACTTATCCTCACACATGTGCTTAAATCTATTTTAGTTTTAGTTTTAACTACAACATGTGTCAAGGATATCACTTCTTGTGCACCTATAGGAATTATCCTGTATGTTCCCTTTTCGAAAGGATTGTCCAAAAATATTTATCCAAAAAGACAGATTTTGGTGCAACTCACCAGAACACCCATTACTACTTTAAGACAGGACTCTGTATACTTTATAAGTCCACAGCTCCTCAAAGCAATGACATCCTAAAATTAATTAAATAACTGAATAATTATATAATCTTATACAATTAAATATTTTTTTAGGTATTGTACTTTAGTGAATATATATATATATATTTATGCATGGTCCCTCCCTTCTCCCCCCCCCCCCCCAGCTTTTAAGCCATTTGAGAGCAGGGACTGATGGGACTCTGCTATCGGGTAGCTCAATTTCTCAAATGATCACATATTTTATTATTATTAAATATTATTAATTTTAAATGCCCTTTAATACTGATCAGCTTTTCTTCTGTTTTTGCCTTATAAAGTGGAAAAAAAAATGCAACCAGTTGCATTAATAAAAGTTGCTGCATTTTTGGTGCATGTTCGGTGTGGTTAAAAAAAATGCACCAAAACCATACCTCCCTATTGAAATAAATGCAAAACTCATCAAAAACATAGAAAAAATGCATCAAAAATATATCCGTGGTTGCATTTGTGGTGCATTTTTTGGGTCACATATCATTTTTCACAAGTGCAAAACACACCGAAAAACATCAAAAAACGCTGCAAAAATGTTGCAAAAACACATATGCGTTTTTACCGCATTTTTCAATAGAGCAGTGTGAAATCAACTGAAGCTCATAGGGTTTTCAAGCTATTTTTTTTTTCAAATTTATTTATGGTATTTAGAATCTCTTTTAGAAAATGATGAAGATGAACTGATGACTAGGGATGAACCGAACACCCCCCGGTTCGGTTCGCACCAGAACTTTCGAATGGACCAAAAATTCGTACAAACTTTCGAACCCCATTAAAGTCTATGGGACACGAACGTTCGAAATCAAAAGTGCTAATTTTAATGGCTAATATGCAATGGCTGCTTGCGGTTTTAATGTAATGTCTGGTTCTGGCAATACGGATGAAAATCATTGAGAAAAATGGCATGGGTAGCCCCCTTGCCCATTACCAGCCCTTTGGGTCTTGTATGGATATTAAGGGGAACCCCATACCCAAATTAAAAAAAGGAAAGGCGTTGGGCCCCCAGGCCCTATATACTCAGAACAACAGTATACAGGCGGTAAAACAAGACAGGGACTGTGTAGGTTTGTTGTGATAAGTAGAATCTGTTTTTAAACCTGTTTTTAAACTGGTACATTTTTAAAGTGTAGCTCCAGTCCAAAAAAATATTTAATTTGTAAGCTTTTTGGAAAACATAAGGAAGAGTTATCACCCCTGTATAATTTTTTTTGCCGTCCGTCTTTTTTCATCTCCCTTCCTGTTGTATCCTTCCATTTGCAAGTAGGAGACATTTGTAAGGTGGATGTTTGTAAGTAAGGGCCTGCCCTATATGCTCTGCAGAAATTTGAGCCTAAGGTGTAAATACTGTAAGCCCTCAAAATGACTCTTGGGGGGCGCTGGAGCTGCTGTGTATTATATCAAGAATTGTAATTACATGCCATTGTTGAACAGTGGTAGAAAAATTGGACCTTTGGTGGTTGTGGTGGTCGTGCTGGTGCCACAACACTATAAGTCCTCACGGTTACTCTTGGTGGGTGCAGGAGCAGGCCCTGCTGTGAAATATTATATAAAGAATTGTAATTACATGCCCCTGTTAAACAGGGGAGGAAAAATTGGGCAGTAGGCACTGGTGCTGGTGCCACGATACTGCAACCTCTCCCAGATACTCTAGTTGGAGTGCAGGAATGAGCCCATCTGCAAAGCATTGCATCAAAGATTGTAATGACATGCCCCTGTTAAACAGGGGATTAAAAATTGGGCCTTAGGCACTGGTGCTGGTACCACGACACTGCAACCTCTCCCAGATACTCTAGTTGGAGTGCAGGAATGAGCCCTGCTGCAAAGCATTGCATCAAAAATTTTAATTACATGCCCCTGTTAAACAGGGGCTGAACATTGAGCCTTAGGCACTGGTGCTGATGCCACAACACTGCAACCTCTCCCAGATACTCTAGTTGGAGTGCAGGAATGAGCCCTGCAGCAAAGCATTGCATCAAAAATTGTAATTACATGCCCCTGTTAAACAGGGGCTGAAAAATTGGGCCTTAGTCTCTGGTGGCATCACCCAAAAATGTTCTTCCAAGCTATCAGCAGGATCATTGAGGAGGAAAAGGATAGTCAGTCAACATAACAGGACAGTCACTCAGCATCAGCATAGGCAGTCTTGAAGGGATGTGACATTTCAAAAAAAAATTATTCGGTTACATCAGCTTCAGGTGCTTGGTAGCTGGTGGTGATCCAAGACTGATTCATCATTATGAAGGTCAGTCGATCAAACGAGTTGGTGGACAGGCGCACTCTGTGATCGGTTACAAAGCCTCCAGCAGCACTGAACGTGCGTTCCGAAAGAAAGCTGGATGCAGGACAGGCCAGCAGCTCAATTGCATACTGTGCAAGCTCTGGCCAGTGATCCATCCTCAAGACCCAGTAAGCCAGAGGATTTTCGGTGGGAAAGGTGTCCAAGTCTGACCTTTCCCCTAGGTATTGCTGCACCATGTAAATCAGACGCTGGTGATGGTTGCTGGAACCAATCATACCTTGGGGCTGTGGACTAAAAAATTGTCTGAACGCAACACGTTGTCCAGGACCAGGAGTTTGTAACCTCCCAGTCCCTGGGAACATGTTGCACAGACCTTTCTGCAAGGCCTCCCAGAGATGTCTCATCCTCGGAGATGTCTCATCTGTAGGTTAGCTGAGGCATTCGGTCCAGAGTCCTCTGGGTCACTATGGAAAACATGATCCGCTGCCACCTCCTCTCAGCCACGCACAAGTCCACGTGTTTCTTGGGACTGTAAATCATCCCTAAAATATTGCTGCTGCTGATGCTGAGTGCCAGGCTCTACTTCCATGCTGACACAATCCTCCTCCTCCTCCTCCTCGTCCTCTTCCTGTGTGATGGGTGAGACAGCAGAAACACTGTCTGGATAAAAGGGGCCTTGAGAGACAAGGAAGTCCTCCTCTTCCTGCCTCTGTTCTGCCTCAAGTGCCTTGTCCATTATTCCACGCAGCGTATGCTCCAACAGGTGGACAAGAGGCACAGTGTCACTTATGTATGCACTGTCACCGCTCACCATCCTTGTGGCCTCCTCAAATGGTGACAGGACAGTGCATGCATCCCTGATCATGCCCCACTGGCATGGTGAAAAAAACCGAGGTCCCCATGACCCTGTCCTGGTGCCGTAGTCGCACAGGTACTCATTGATGGCCCTCTGCTCTGTGCAGCCGCTGCAGCATGGCCAACATTGAGTTCCACCTGGTGGGCATGTCACATATAAGGCGGTTCAACTCCTTTTGGAGCTCAGCCACCCAAGCACTGGCATTATAAATGTACACAGACTTTCCTGGCCTGCCTCAGGACATCCTGTAAGCCCGGGTACCTGTCAAAGAACCGCTGCACCACCAGGTTAAGGACGTGAGCCACACAGGGCACATGGGTCAGTTGTCCCTGTTGGAGGGCAGAGAGGAGGTTGGTGCCATTGTCACAAACCACCATTCCTGGCTTAAGCTGGCATGGCATCAACCACCTCTCAGCCTGCCCCTGCCGAGCTAACAAAATATCTGCCCCAGTGTGGCTCCTGTCCCCAAACAAACCAGCACAAGCACGGCATGGCATCTATTTGCCTGCATACTTGTGTAGCCCCTTGAATGCCTACGGAGCACCGCTGGTTCCGAGGACAAAGCACTGGAAGAGGCCATGGAGGAAGAAGAAGAGGAGGAGGTGGAGGAGAGAGGTGTGTCACAACCAGTAGTAGAATTTTGTAGGCGTGGTAGCGGAACAACCTCCAACACTACTGCACCTTGTCCTGCATCCTTCACAGCTGCCAGAAGAGTGACCCAATGGGCTGTGAAAGATAGGTAACGTCCCTGTCCATGCCTGCTGGACCATGAGTCAGCGGTAATATGCACCATACCGCTGACCGCCCTGTCCAGCAAGGGATGGACATTGCCTTCCACATTCCGGTAGAGAGCCAGATTCGCCTTCCATGAGAAAAAGTGGCGTTTGGGAACCTGCCACTGAGGAACCGCACATTGCACAAATTCACGGAAGGGGGCCGAGTTGGCAGCTGCTTTGCTAGTACCCTGAGCCTGGGTGAGAGAGGATGAGGAGGATGAGGGGGGTTTGGTCATCAACTCTACCAAGTCTTCGGCATGGTGTAGCTCAACACGTCCAGCTGCCACTTGCTGATGACCATGTACCTCGTCTAGGACCAGCACTATTAACTCTAGACACAGAGCCTGCCTGCCCTCTTTTATTGGCTTGTGACTGTCTGCCTCTCCTTGTTGCCATTCCAGACATAATAATGGCCAGCAGGGCGATGGGAAACCAGCAATTTGGTAGCTTTAGGTGCACACTGAGCAGATGACACAGTACATCGACTGTAATTACTGCAACTGCCTGCCTGTGTTACAGAAACAGAACAACACCAGCAATAAGGGGTAGCTTCAGGTGTATACTGTGCAGGAGGCACACAACACCCACTGTAAATGCTGCAGATGCCTGTATTACAGAAACAGAACACCAGCAATAAGGGGTATCTTCAGGTGTATAGTGTGCAGAAGGCACACAACACCCACTCTAACTTCTGCAGATGCCTGTATTACAGAAATAGAACACCAGTAATAAAGGGTATCTTCAGGTGTATACTGTGCAGGAGGCACACAACACCCACTTTAACTACTGCAGATGCTGTATTACAGAAACAGAACACCAGCAATAAGGGGTATCTTCCGTTGTATACTGTGCAGGAGGCACACAGCACCCACTCTAACTTCTGCACTGCAGATGCCTGTATTACAGAGCAAAAGCAATAAGGGGTATCTTCAGGTGTATACTGTGCAGGAGACACACAACACCCACTCTAACTTCTGCACTGCAAATGCCTGTATTACAGAAACAGAACACCAGTAATAAAGGGTAGCTTCAGGTGTATACTGTGCAGGAGGCACACAACACCCACTCTAACTTCTGCAGATGCCTATATTACAGAAACAGAGCACCAGTTATAAAGGGTAGATTCGGGTGTATACTGTGCTGGAGGCACACAACACCCACTTTAACTTCTGAAGATGCCTGTATTACAGAAACAGAACACCAGCAATAAGGGGTATCTTCAGGTGTATACTGTGCAGGAGGCACACAACACCCACTCTAACTTCTGCACTGCAGATGCCTCTATTACAGAAACAGAACACCAGCAATAAAGGGTAGCTTCAGGTGTATACTGTGCAGGAGGCACACAACACCCACCTTAACGTCTGTACTGCAGATGCCTGTATTACAGAAACAGAACACCAGTAATAAAGGGTAGCTTCAGATATATACTGTGCAGGAGGCACACAACACCCACTCTAACTTCTGAAGGTCCCTGTATTACAGAAACATAACACCAGTAATAAAGGGTAGCTTCAGGTGTATACTGTGCAAGACGCACACAACACCCACTTTAACTGCTGCAGATGCCTGTATTACAGAAACAGAACACCAGCAATAAGGGGCATCTTCAGGTGTATACTGTGCAGGAGGCACACAACACCCACTCTAACTTCTGCAGATGCCTGTTTTACAGAAACAGAACACCAGTAATAAAGGGTAGCTTCAGGTGTATACTGTGCAGGAGGCACACAACACCCACTTTAACTGCTGCAGATGCCTGTATTACAGAAACAGAACACCAGCAATAAGGTGTATCTTCAGGTGTATACTGTGCAGGAGGCACACAACACCCACTCTAACTACTGCAGATGCCTATATTACAGAAACAGAACACACACAATAAGGGGTATCTTCAGGTGTATACTGTGCAGGAGGCACACGACACCCACTCTAACTTCTGCACTGCACATGCCTCTATTACAGAAACAGAACACCAGTAATAAAGGGTAACTTCAGGTGTATACTGTGCAGGAGGCACACAACACCCACTCTAACTTCTGCACTGCAGATGCCTGTATTACAGAAACAGAACACCAGTAATAAAGGGTAGCTTCAGGTGTATACTGTGCAGGAGGCACACAACACCCACTCTAATTTCTGCAGATGCCTCTATTACAGAAAAAGAACACCAGTAATAAAGGGTAACTTCAGGTGTACACTGTGCAGGAGGCACACAGCACCCACTTTAACTGCTGCAGATGCCTGTATTATAGAAACAGAACACCAGTAATAAAGGGTAGCTTCAGGTGCATACTGTGCAGGAGGCACACAACACCCACTTTAACTTCTGAAGATGCCTGTATTATAGAAACAGAACACCAGTAATAAAGGGTATATTCAGTTTTATACTGTGCTGGAGGCACACAATGCCCACTTTAACTGCTGCAGATGCCTGTATTACAGAAACAGAACATCAGTAATAAGGGTAGCTTTAGGTGTATACTGTGCTGGAGGCACACAACACCCACTTTAACTGCTGCAGATGTCTGTATTACAGAAACAGAACACCAGTAATAAAGGGTAGCTTCAGGTGTATGCTGTGCAGGAGGCATACAACACCCACTGAACAAGCGCTAGGTTCCCAAGCAGTAAAGACACTGTCCCTGCCTATCATGCTCTTTCCCTGACTGCCGCAACACACTACACAAGGCCGCCATGTTGGCGACCTTATATAGTGTGGTGCGTGTACTAAACCCCCTGAGCTATAATTGGTCACAGGCATCCTGCCTGTGGCCAATTATGGCTCTCCTCGTTGCCGGAAATGTGATTGGCCAAGCATGCGGGGTCACAGTGCATGCTTGGCCAATCATGAGCCAGCAATTCACTGTGATGGCGTAGTGCATTGTGGGCCGTTTGTGCCACACGAATTTGGTGCAAACGGTCCACAAAGTTCTTAATTCGCCGAACAGGCAAACAGCCGTGTTCGAGTCGAACATGCGTTCGAGTCGAACACTGAGCTCATCCCTACTGATGACACAGGAATCTCAGAGTACTGAGGGATTTCTGAAGAGAAAGTTAAAAAAAAGATACTTGCCTTTAGTGTTTCTCTACCATATATTGCCCCATCTAAACACTCAGTGGGGAAGTGAAGTGGATGCGCCATTGCTAAAAAAAACAATATAAGTGTGACAGAGCTGTAAAAGTGAAATAAACAATTATGGTGATAAACACTGATATTGCAATAATATGAAAAATCCAAAAACATAAAATGAATGAATCCATGTTGTGCAAAAAAATGTAAAAATAAAAAACAAAACAAAAACAAGCTTGTGTGATATCTTCAGACAACCTCCCTGAACGGAATGCTCCCACCACCTCATGCAATGCCCGCTCACTTCCTTTAAACAATCCTGCAAGGGGTCAAACACACCTTGCACCCTGTGCAAACATTCCCTCCCAGGGATTGTCAAAGAATCTTGGTGGCTCAAAGGATGAAAGTAATCAAAAGCAGGTAGGTACTCCTCCCACTGTGCTGATTCAAACTTTAAATCCACAATGACTACCGGTAAGTACAGCAACACATGAAAAGACATTGAGAAAGTGCCTCCTATAGTGCAGTATCTGAGGGGTTAAAAATGAAACCACTCCTCCCCAGCTAGCATTGAACTCACATTAAATGAAAATTTAAAAGCATTAAAAATGACATGACAGTCTCACTCAGTAGTAGTCCACCGCCAGGCTCCTCCTCTACTAGTTTCACCACCTCCCACTTGGCTTCATCTGGAGGAATGAGCCCTGCGGCTATGGCAGGATTAATTTATAGTGTCTGACATAAAAAAGTAAATGACCTTGTTTGAATATAGCTTCAGCATTTGAAAGACAGCCGCACATGCTCAGTGTAAAACCTCCTGTTAGCATTTCTCATTGAAAGACGTATGTTGCGATATTATGACACGCTTCTGGGTTAAACTGGAAGTGGTCATAACACAACTACTTCTGGTCACAAATTGAATGTACCCAAGGGCTTCAACAAAATGGCTGAATTTAGGGGACATAAAAGTCAAAAGTAAATCAAAAGGTAAAATCTTCAATGGAATATAGAACTTGCCAGATAATTATAAAAAACATAGACAATAATAATAATATATGCTTAGCATCATCAATGGCTAAAAATAATAAACACTGGCATCTAGTAATATGATCAAAATATATAATAGCATACAGAGATGTATAACGGGATCACCAATCGAAAATGTCCATAATCCCTATATTAAAATGTCCTTTGTCTCTAGGGAATCAATTATAATAAAAAAGCAGGATAATATGCATGTGAAAAAACGTATATATACATCCTAACAGAGAGGAAAATATAAAAATTCAGATATTAGGAATTCTGTTTTTTTTTTAAATGCTGGTAAGCCATTGCTACTACTGAATTCATTTGTACAATAGAGCTTTGTTGGACAGTTCCACTAGTGTTGCCGGGTCAAGGGAAGTTTTAGGCATGGAGTCGGTTAAATAAGCGTTTAATGTCCTCTGTACACGCTCTTTTCAGCCTGGCCCGTGTTGGATAAAAATCCCCCTAAGCACACATTTAAGGGTTTCCCATTGATTCATAGCAGAGGTCTCATTATGAACGTGATTTCGGACAAAGTCAGAATGGCTGTCGACACCTCTGCAGTACAGACGCTGTCGTGCAACAGATTATCATTCAGTCTCCACATGGTTCTACGTGCTTGGTGTGGGATGTGTCCCAGAGTGACATGTACAGGAGAGTGGTCTGACCACAGCTTTAAGCCTATGTCACTCCGGGGGTCCAGGTCTAGTAGTGGTTGGGACAAGAATATATAGTCTATCCTACTGTATGAATTGTGGGCTGAGGAGTAATATGTGTAGTCTCTCTCGGAAGGGTGGAGGAGACGCCAGGTGTCAACTAGAGACAGATCCGCTAAGATCGCTCGCATTTTAGATAGGGAGGAAGAAGTGATGTGTGACTTACCGGTAGAGGAATCCAGTCTAGGCACGAGTGGAGCATTAAGATCACCTCCCAGTATCAAGTTGGATGAGCTAAAGGACCTCAGGCGGGCTGCCACAGAGGAGAGGAAGTGGAGCTGATCCTGGTTCGGAAGATAAACATTAACAACGGTTATAATCAGCTGTTGAACGGCAATTTTCAAAAACAAATATCTCCCCTTAGGGTCTATGTCAACTTCTAATACCTCGGGTAAAAAAGAGCGATGGAAGGCTATTGACACCCCTTTGGTCCTAGTCGAGGGGTTGGTGCTATGAAACCACTTAGTATAGTGTGTATCCTGAAAAGCGGGAATAGAGTCAGTACAGAAATGGGTTTCCTGCAGTAACAGTATGAGAGTTTGAGCCTTGTGGAAGGGATGCAATATCTGCCTACGTTTCTCTGGCGTGTTGAAACCTCTGCAGTTAAGCGAGGATACCTTAAGTTCTATGGGGGTCGCCATAATGAGGTGGGACATAGATGGTGTGGAGTGTACTGGTAGTCTGAGAGCCTGCAGAGCCGGAGTGAATAGAAAGGTGTTGAGTAGAGCAGAGGGGGAAAAAGAAGGTAGATGGGGAAGGAGGGGAGGAGGGTGAGTGCAGTTCTAGAGCAAGATAATGTGCAAATGAGCCTGTCGTGCCCTGAGATAGTGCACATGGGTGTAATCCACCCGAGAGTTGAAGCCCGAGTGGCATGTAACATGCTACAAAATTTTTTGGATGGGTGGTACCCTCTAAAGTCCATTTTGGTAGGAAGGACGTCCTCTGAAAAACTAACTGAAATTGTAAATACAGAGTCAGCAAAGTCTCTGCTAGTCCTAAGGGGGGGAACCGTGGAACGGTAACATAGTATCCCTCCCCCGTCTAAGTGTAAATACATAAAAAAGAAGTATGAACAAACAAAAAAAAATGCACAAGATTAAGAAAGGTGCATTGCTAGGCAGCATCAAAGCATGTGAGGTTAAACGGCAATCTAGCACCATTCCAGAAGCAGAGAAACGTAAACCAATGGTGAATAACTAGAACCACAAAGTGGTTCAAACTCTAAGAGAATCTGTGCTTCCGAGGTGCTATGCAACATATACATCATACACCTTGAAAATATCTCAAAGATTCGCGGACCGAGTAAAGTTAGCAAATAAGAATCCCCACCGGCCGGTGGGTTTGGGGGAGTCTCATCCATTTGGGGATTTAGAAGTACGGGAACGAGAGCGCTTCTTCTTGGTGACCTTTGTCCAGCCAGTAGACAAGGGGAGGCCAGATGTGGCTGAATGGAGTTGTCATGACCGTCCTGGCGATCCGATCGCACATGGGAGGTCTGCTCGCAGGGGCCCGTTGCTGAGAACCTGTCGTTACCCTTTGGTGCGTGTTAACGCGAACGGACGCACGCGGGCACGTGTTGGTACGATCGGGCGCACGCGGGTGCGCAATGTTGCGAACGAGCGCACGCGGGTGCGCGGGGTCACGAACGGACGCACGGCTACTCGTGGGGGCATGCAGACTCGCCGTGCGACCGCTTTGGCGCCCTAAAGGTTACTTAAGGACCCCGTCTCCGCTTCCCTCTCGCTGTCCAATCTACAGCGTGTTCAGAGATTCTGTTACTTGCTATCTGTTACCTTGATTCCTGTTACCCGGCCTGTTCCTGACTACGTTCGTTTGCTGCCTGCCACCGACTCCTTGCCTGTCTGACTACGTCTCTGCCTCTTCCCTTGCACCGTTGTTGTCCGCCTGTTACCGACCCGGCCTGTACCCGACTCTGCTGTTACCTCCTGCTGATCCGATCGGATATCCAATACCTGCTGTCACCTGCTGACGACCTTCTGCTGTTCCAGCCTGATTGCCTGAGTTTGCTGTCACCTGCTGACGACCTCCTGCTGTTACAGCCTTGACTGCCTGAGCCTGCTGTCACCTTCTGACGATCTTCTGCTATTCCGGTCCATCTACCTGTGCCTGCTGCCACCTGCCGACTGTCACCAGCCGTTCTTATCTGCTGCCTGTGTTGCTGCTGACAATCCGGATCTGCCTTACACCTGCCAGGCACTTGTGCCCTCTGAACTTTTGAATCCCTGTTACCATCCTCAGGGGTTCTCGAGCCAGAGGCTACGAGAGGCCGCTCCCTGCATTCTGGGCTCGCCTACCAGGTACGTGACAGGAGTGGCCAGTCTGGGATCCGTATTTGTGGTAGCTCAAAAGTTCCAAGGAAGGTGGGTAAGTCCCCCAACGTGCGGAAAGTTGCAGAATTGCCATTCTGGGTTGCGGAGAGCTGGAAAGGGAACCCCCGGCAATATTTTATTTGTTTGGCTTGCAGAGCGTCAGTAACTGGCTTTAAGGCCTTCCTCATCAGAAGGGTTTGCCTGGACAGGTCCGTCAGCAGCATGATAGAGGTCTCGTTAAACAAAATGGTCTCCTGATGTCTGGCTGCTTGCATAATGTCTGATTTGACATTGAAAAAGTGCACATGGCAAATAACATCTCTGGGGTAAGCCAAGTTCTGGTTGCGGGGGCCCAGAGATCTGTGAATGCGATCAATTTCGATCAGGGAGTCCTCAGGCTTGTTAGGCAGTTGGTTAAACACCTTTGTGGCCGCCGCAATCAAGTCTTTGTTTTCCGTGCATGCGGATGTTATTGCGGCGACTCCTATTTTCCTGGTCATCCAAACCATAAAATAGCTGCAGGATTTGGTTAGTGTGTTCCTGCAATATGGTGTCCTGTTCAGACAACCTGGAGATCGTTTCCTCCACTGAGTGTTCAATATCTTCCAATCTATGCCCAATATCCTTGCGGAGGTCATTCATCTTTCTATCATAAGACCTTTCCAGCCTGTTAATATAGGATTCAATGTCCTGCTTAGTGGGGAGGGCTTTAATATAGGCCTCCATGTCCCAGCAATCCCTCTGTACGTGGCCCTGGGGGGACGGGCTCCTGGATGGAGAGGCGCTGCCCGGGGGGTCCCCAACTAGGTCCGGGGAGCGGGGGGAGTGGGGTCGGTCACCCGCAGGCCATACCTGAGACGCAGCCCCCACCGCATGTGCGGCCGCGGTGCAGGTCGCCGCCATCTTGGGAGTGGAGGCCGCTCTGCGTCTGGTGCCTTTCGCGGGGAAATAGCTCCCTATGTCCCCGGTTTTGATGTCCCGGAGGAGCGGGGGGTGTTGCTGGGTCCCCTCCTGCTCATGTGGAGCTGTGTGATGGCCTCGGTCCGTGCTGCTGCCGACGGGAAGAGAGACTGGAGAGGGAGCTGGGCGCTTACACATTTGTCCTCGCCATGCGCTAGGCCACGCCCCGTCTACCAAGTATATTATGGTTATGTTGCAGTAGCGGTAACATCTTTAGATGACTATAATGACTGTCTATAGTATTAAATGTTTTGTCTAACACTTTTTATGATATATGTGTAAATAAAACTATATTTTTTAATAAATTATTTGTGATTGTGTGTGCCTATAAAGTCCATAGCCCCTTTCATTCTACATATTCAAATTTAATCCCAGGACATGGCACATTGCTACTATTTTCTGTATCCATCGTACCATTCGGTGTTTTGATACATTTATTCATTCCATACCGAAAAATTTTGTTTTTTGTATTTGTTTAAGAAAGAGGAAGAAAGGGAAGGAGGAGAGGAAAAAATATAAAAATGGAAAAAAAAATATACATTAACCTTTACACAGTAAACGTTTCACATATCCAGGTATTGATTATTTGAATGTGTGTTTATAGATAGTCAACTATTTTCATGTTTTTTCACTGAAAGTGCTGACTTTGTGTATCAATATTTCCTACATGCAAATTTAATAATTGTCTGTCCTTGCAGTATGAATGAAATTCAGCATTTAAAATATTTGGACATATAATACCATGTGATTAATATGTAAAGCCTGCAACTTTATAATAGGATCTAGTAATTAATATTGATAATAGCAAAAAATTATATCAAATTAGAATTATGGAAAGATTACAAAATTCATTATCCTTGTTCACAAATTCTTGTTATTATGACTGACTTTATACTTCTAACGACACCTGGAAATACCTAGTTGCATCTGGATTGCAAGATTTAATGAGATCTCAAAGGTTTATTATATTCCTTACAGCGGTTACTCATTCATTTTCTTGTTCTTGGCAAGGAAAGCATTTGAAAGTTCTTTTCAAATGTTAATTTTTTATTGAAGTCCCAAGATCTGTCCGTTAAAACATTGCATTCATGCTATCAAATATAGATACTATAACATCAAGGAAACAGACTAACAAAAATACTGTTAGTTGTAAAAACCTGTTTTGAGAGAGAGTCTGGAGGAGGCTGAACAGAAAGAAAGCAGAAGCAATTAAGCTAATGCAAGTTGGGTGTCAAAAGGTTGTAGATATTTCAAGAGCTGAACAATTTACCGTCTGGAAAACGAGAAGTGCTCTTGCATAAAATGTCTCCCAGTTCAGATTTATTATGCTTTTAGTTATGTTATATGTGATACAATTAGCAGGAGGTGCCAATAAGAATTTTTTTCAAGGACATGGTCATCCCATGCCATCTGTTATTAATTACATTGTCCTTTCTACAGCTAGATACAGAGTAAAAAAGTTCTCTGTAAAGCAACCGCATGTCTTCTTGGCGTTATATGAAATGCAGAGAGAAAAAGGGCAACAAAATGATTTTTATTTTCACTGGCTTCATATTTAGCTTAAAAATATAAATCTAATTTTAATGAAGGTTCTGAAAGTGTTTTATTATGTTAAGCAGCTGTTAATGATTTGTTATTATCAATAAAGTGAAACTTTAATAATAACTATATTACGCTATTGCTTCCCTTACCTTCCACAAAAAAATAGATCTGCACAAGAATGCAGGATTATTATTATGAATTGGGTCCAATCAGGGCCTAACACCATCTTACAGAAACTTGCAGGCAGCTGGCTGTGCTCCAAATACTATAAATGCTATAATGGGAATATCCAAAAATGAGGTAAACATTTATCATATGGTAACTGTGTAGTCCACCCTTTTAGGCTTACCTCAACTTTCTATTAACAACAAAGTGTAATCGATGTCCTCAGTGACCAACAGAGAGGCAAAAATAGCAGAAAGCAGTAGACTACAAATACACTGTGATGTTAACCCTTTCATAACCAGTAATCATTAATTCTCAGGCCAAATATTTATGTGCAATCATAATTTGGGGCCAAATCAGGAGTGGTGCTAGAGTAGGCTGTGGCCCCTTCAGATTTATGTCATGACCCCCAGAACCAGTGATATTAGGAAGTAAAGGGGGCGGGGGACCACTGCAAAGACCCAGTGATGCTGAGTCAGCATGTCTGCATAGTGCCTTTCCCAATCCACTGCACCACATCATTCATTTTAATGTTTCAGGGGGGCCATCCAGGATCATAACAACATTTGCTGCTATGGTGCTGTTAGCCAGCCCACCCAGATTATAGAGTGAATGACAAAAATCCTAGGTGGGCATTTAGAGAAGCACTCAAATGATGCCACAACTGAGGTGAATATTTGTGTAGGGGTAATGAAGACTCTATTGTGAAGGAAGACTCTAATGTGATGGGGACTGATTCTGATGCAATGGAGGATGACTCTGGTATGAAGGTGGACTCTGATTTGATGGGGACTCTGGTGTGATGGAAGTACTCTTCACACCGAGAAGGTACTCACCATTCACCAAGGAGGAAACCCCAAGAAACGTATCAATCAACAAGAAGTAGACCCCAAGACGAGACCAAGAAGAAGTCTGGAAAGAAGAGGAGATGCAGAGCGGTAAAGAGAATCCAAAAGAAAAAGAGAATAGTAGGCGAGGGTGTATTTAATTTGAGCGGAAAGACCATGACAATAGAGGAATTGGCAGTATTGGATAAAGGCCTTAAACATGCCCCTGTTAGGAACCTCAACAAATGTGATACATATATAGGCATTCAGAAATATGTAAGGACGATCAACATCAAAAAATATATTCAAGTAATCTCTTCAAACCGTACAGTAGGTTGACAACAGATACAGCCAAAGCTCAACACAGCACATTGCGAAACAACTCTCTTTATAGCCCTCAAGTGCATGACAATCAACACTTAGAGGTGTTTCAAAAATGAGTGTTGCAAGACCTTGATGCATCAAAACTCAAAAAAGTGTCTGATCCTATACATATAAAAAAGGGGATACAAACATTTAACAAGAGGAAGGACATTGTGATACACTCAGCAGACAAAGGAGGGGGTGTACAGTATTTTCCGGCGTATAAGACGACCTTTTACACGTAAAAAAATTGGCCAAAAAGCAGGGGTCGTCTTATACGCCAGGTCAGCTCCTCGGATGCCGGCTGGGTGTTCGGTAATACTGTATGTAGCTTCGGCTACATACAGTATATACCGCTGAGCCAATCCTGGTGAGCGATGTATTCAAATGAATACAAAGCCTGCTCGGATTGGAGTAACGACCTCTGCCAATCCGAGCAGGCTACTCTGTAGCCTGCTCTGATTGGCTTGGAGAGTCAGAGCGGCGCGGGCTGATGATGTTACAGCCTCTGCCAATCCAAGCAGGCTTTGTATTCATTAATAGAATACATCGCTCGCCGTGATTGGCTCCAGCAAATGCAGGAAGAAGGAAGAAATATGAAGCCTCGGAAGCCTCGAAAGCCAGGTCGTCTTATACGGTAAGTACAGATTTAAAAGCATTTTTGTCCTGTAAGATTAGGGGGTCGTCTTATATGCCGGGTCGCCTTATACACCGGCAAATACGGTAGTAATTCAGTCAAAAGAACAGTATCAGGAAGAAATGAATCGCCAACTACAAGATGAGATGGTCTACACTAAACTCCTGGGAAATCCCACCATCCAAAACAAAAAAGGAGCTAAAAATTGTCCATTTGGGAAGGAAAAAGGAGATTTTAAACAAAAAAGAAGCCAAATACCTAATCCCTGAGAGAATTGCAGCCATCCATACCATCCCTAAGATTCACAAAGACAAGTTGAATCCACCAGGAAGACCCATTGTTAATGGGATAGAGTCACTCACATCTAGAATGGGAAAATATTTAGATAATTTTATACAACCGGCAGTACAACAAACAAAAGCTTACCTGAAAAACACAAAACGTACTTCAACTGCTTGAAACTATCCCAGTATTAGAAGGGAGAACTTTACTAGCAACAGCAAATGTATTATCCCTCTATACCATTGTACAACACCACCAAGCTTGTGACTCTGCTAAATGGTTGCTGAGAGAATTTAGTACACTTATTTGTAAACAAAGAAAATATCTGATTAAATGTATAGAGTTTTGCCTGAAGTATAATTACTTCTGGCATGATCAAGCGTATTATAAACAAACCACTGGCATAGCCATGGGTGCAAAATTCACACCCAGCATTGCTAATGCCTTTATGACACAGTGGGAAGAGAATGTAATTTATAAAAATCCTCCGGTTGAATTAATCTTTCTGTTCAAATATTTTATTGACAACAATCAAGAATAAGAAACAGGCACAGTTACAGATATTATAGACGTAAAAGAACATTCCAGCAGAGCATTGGAGTAATAAAAAAGTCACAACCATGCATTGAAGTATAAGTTGTACCTCTGACTCCCTCGCGAAGTGAAACATAAATCAACAAATAGTATCAGTGGGGGAGGTAAGTGATTGTGAAATTAAAAGCTATAACCAATACATAAAGCAGGGATACTCTGCCCAAGCAATCCGGGCAACAGTACTGGGTACATAACGTGTATTATATGCCATCATAGGCAGAACAGTCAGTGAAAGAAGAGAGCAAAGCAGGTCGAGGGAAAGAATAGGGGAAAGAGTGAGGGGGGAACTACAAGAAAAGGGGAATAGAGACTAGAGGGAAAGAAAAAGAGTGAACTAGCATAGTTGGGGAAGAAATAGAACTGGCCAGGCCGTCCACCAATTCCATGAAAAACGGAACAAAGGAAAAACGGAAAAACGGAAAAACGGAAAGCAGCCCTCCACTCCGAAAAATGGAATCATGGCTCCAGGAGGCGGCTATCAAAATCGGGAGGGAGAAAGTGATCTGCCCAGGGGCGCCAAATTTTAAGGTGTTGGGGGATCTTATCTAAAATTGTAGCTTCGATTTTACTGTGTATCATAGCCAAAGTGACTCTGTTTTTAACTTCCACAATATTCACAAAAGGGGACCTCCAGGCCTTCGCAATAGTCTGTTTGGCGGCAGTGGTGAGCTGGAGAAAAAGACGCAACTGTGCCCTAGTGAGATCGTGTGGGGGGAAATTAAGCAGTGCATGGGCTGGGTCCGGACCAAGGGTTATATTAAACAGGGTGGAGGCCATTTGGAAAATAAGTGCCCAAAAGTGTTCTACCACAGGGCATGTCCACCATATGTGAAGGTGGGTACCCCCTGCATCACATCCGCGAAAACAGTTAGGAGACGAGGTTGGAGTGTATTTAGCAATCCTAACGGGGACCAGGTACCACCTCATAAGGACTTTGTAACTGGCTTCTAATGCCACCACATTCTGCGATGACATTTTAGTGGTTGACCATATCTCTGTCCAGTCCCCCGAGTCCCAATCCTTGGATAAATCTTTAGACCAAGCAGAGGCATAGGATGGTAGCGGGGAGGGGGAAGAAATGAGATGCATATAGAGGCTAGAAATGATACCCGGTGCATGGGGATCCGAGTCGCAGATATTCTCGAATATGGAAAGGTTGTTCGATACTCTGTGGGAACCCATAATTGTTTGAATAAAATGGGATATTTGAAGATATCTAAAACACTCCCGTGAAGGGATGTGGGTCTGCGTCTGAAGAACTGGGAAAGGCGTGATGGCGCCCTTAGAAATAAAATCACGTATTCGAATCAGGCCGGCCTGAGTCCAGGCCCGAAAGGAAACTGGATGAGAGAAGGCTGGGTAAAATAAAGGTTGTCCTATCAACGAGAGTAAGGGCAAGTAAGGCGTGAGTAGCTTAAAAGACTTACATAATTTGTCCCAGATGCGTAGAGAATGTTGGGGATAGGGGATTAGTGACATTGCCCCGAGCCGAAGCAGGGAGCCACAGAACGTTAGCGACGGAGATGGGGTGCAAATCTATAGCCTCCAAGGGGACCCAGAGTGGGATCTCCATCTTCGCATGATACAAGGTTAGTTGTGCCAGTTGGGCGGAGTGATAGTAATGGAGAAAGTTGGGAACTCCCAAACCCCCATTGAGTTTACTGCGAAGTAAAGTGGTTCTAGAGATACGGGGGGTCTTATTGCCCCAGATATATTTATATACCCGACTCTGGATCGCCCTGTGGAAATATGAAGGTACTGTAACTGGTAGGACTCTGTAAAGATACAAAAGCTTGGGTAATAGGGACATTTTCACAGCAGCAATTCGTCCTAGCCATGAGACGTGGAGGGGTAACCAATTATTGAGCAGGGAGGACAAGTGCTTTAACATAGGAAGATAGTTGGATTGGAATAGATGGGTGGGATCGCTAGTCAATTTGATACCCAAATATGGAATTGATGAGGGGGACCATTGAAAGGGAAAGTTGCTCTGTATGCGTTTCATTTCATCTAAAGAGAGAGATACATTAAGGGCTTTGGACTTCGCCTGGTTAACCTCCAACCCTGAAATCCTAGCGAACTTTGTTAAGAGTAGGTGAAGGTTAGGTAGGGAAATGTGTGGGGAAGTAACAAATAAAAGAGCGTCGTCGGCAAATAGGCAAAGTTTATGGGTAGTGGAAGCTATGTCTAGACCATGAATGTTTGGATTAGATCTAATTAGTGCGGCAAGGGGTTCTATCACTAAAGCGAATATTAGTGGGGATAAGGGGCAGCCCTGCCTTGTACCTCTTCGGATGGGGAAGCACGCTGAACTATAGCCAGAGTACTTCACATAGGCTTGTGGATGAGCATACAGGGCACTCACCCATTGTAGGAAATTGGGGCCAAAGCCCCAGCGAGCCAGGATGTAGTGGAGATAAGGCCATGAGACAGTGTCAAAGGCTTTTCTGATGTCGAGTGATAAAAGGTGCATAGGGATCTTACGGGATTTTGCTATGTGTTGCAAGAGGACAATCCTACGAATATTATCACTGGCCTGTCTACGGGGAATAAAACCTACTTGGTCGTTATGGATCAAACCCCCAATAATTGGGTTAAGCCTAAGGGCAAGAATTTTAGCCAGGATTTTCACGTCCAAATTTAAAAGAGAAATTGGCCTATAATTGGACCAAAGGGCATGATCCGTGTTGGGCTTTGGGAGCATGGCTATGATGGCTGTCAACGTATCACGGCCTAGAGAATGTTGTTTTAGAAGGGCATTATATGATTTGGCAAGGAGTGGGGCCAGAGTGGTTGCGAATTTTTTGTAGTATATACTTGGAAGACCATCTGGACCTGGACGTTTATTAGGTTTAAGAGTTTTGATAGCTCCAAGAACCTCATCAACCGAGATTGGTTTGTCTATTGACTCCCGGCTGGCATCCGGCAGTTTGGGTAATTGTATGTCCTGGAAAAGGGCCTCCGCCTCCTTAGAGGGAAGAGGCCCTCTCCCTTCATAGAGATCCGCAAGACGCTTGTGGAACTCCGAAAGTACCCTAACAGGGTTACTGGAGTGAGTGCCGTTGGCCAGCCGAAGTCTTATAGGTTTACGTACATGATCTGGTCTACTAAGGCAAAGTGCCAGGAAAGTGTCAGGCTTGTTGGCCTTGGTGTAGATCCTATGGCCGGACCGGCGGATGGATTTGTCCGCCGACTCGGCCAAAAGCAGGTCCAGCTCCAGCTTGGTCCTCTCTAGAAGTTTTTTATTAGTGGCTGAGGGAGATTTCTGAAACAATAAAAAATAGTGATGAAAATCAGATTCCAATTGATGTATTTTAGAGTTTTTAATACGTTTAAGGTGGGTGGCAACAGAGATACAGGTACCTCTGATTACCGGCTTATGCGCTTCCCAGAGCAAGGTTGGTGATATTTCAGGGGTGACATTGTGTAGTAAATAATCATCAAGAGCGGATTGAATATCGAGACAATAGGACTGATTGGTTAAATGGGCTTCATTCATGCACCATGTGTTCGTGGTAGGGCGAGATAATAGTGAGGAGACCGTGGTGATCACAGCACAATGGTCTGACCACGTGATGGGGTGTATAACTGAGCGTTGTAGGATTGGAGTGGATGAGACTGAGACAAGGATATGGTCTATTCTAGAGAAAGAGTTATGTGGGTAAGAGTAATAAGTGTAATTTTTCTTTAAAGGATTACACTCCCTCCACGTATCCAAAAGAGAAAATTGTTGAAAGAGTTTACGCAGTTGTGATGAGGGGGAGTAATGGTCCGGAGAGTATGGGGATCTATCCAGATGTGGGTGAAGAGCTAGATTAGAGTCGCCACACATGAAGAGCGTACCCTTGACGTGTGTTCTAATAACCTGCAGTAAGTGCGAAAAAAACGGGAGAGGGTTAGTATTGGGGGCGTAATAGGAAACCAAGGTCGTCTCCACATCCTGCAGGAAGCCAACCAATATAATATAGCGGCCGGCTGGATCCTTGATTTCGGTGGTCACTTTGAAGGGCAAGGAAGAGTGGAAGGCCAGCAAGACCCCTCTGTCACGTACCTGGTTAGAGAGCCCCAACGTGCAGGGAGCGGCGCCTCGTAAACCACCGGCTCTCGAGCCCCTGGTGATGGAGACAGGGGTTCAGGAGCCCGGAGGACACAAGTGCCTGGCCGGATAGCAGATAGCGGATACAACTGGAACAGATGGTAACAGGAACGGCAGGTGCACCTGGCGTTGGATGTCAGTCAAGGACTGCTGGGCGGCTGGCACAAGTGGACCGGTCAAGGTGGCAGAGTCAATGGGTGCCGGACTTCGGGCAGACAGGCGTAGTCAATCAGGCCGGGTCGGTAACTATCAGGCAGCGGAGGTACAGAAGCGAGAGGCAGAGGCGTGGTCAGTCAGGCAGGGTCGGCAACTATCTGGCAGCGGAGGTACAGAAGCGGGAGGCAGAGGCGTAGTCAATCAGGCAAAGGTCAAGGGCAGGCGGAATACAGGCAGAGTCCAGGAACAGGTCGGGTATAATATCAGGAACACAATCACGAACAAACAGCAGAAGTCTCAGGAACGCTGTAGACCGAACAGCGCCGAGGAGCAGGAGCTGTGGCCTTAAATAGTCTATTGGGCAACAGGATTGGTCGTACGGCCCGTTTGCGTACCCCCGCAGGTGGCCGTGGTTACGCTCGTGACCCCGCGCACGTCCGTACGGTGCGAACGCCCGCTTGTGTCGGCGCGCACCTGCGAACGTCTGTTGGAACCTGCGTGCACCCGCGCGTGTTTGTTCGCGTCGACCCGCGTCCGAGGGCGTCGGAGATTCCGTCGTACAGGAACCCTGCAGGTACGTCTCTTCTGTACGATCGGGGTAGTGGAACGACCGTGACATTGCCCCCCCCCAAAGGGCAACCTCCGGATGCCCAACTGCATCATCCTATCAGGATGGGACCTCTTAAAGGCTTGGACTAGTTTTGCAGCATGCAGGTTGGACTCTGGTTCCCACGAGTTCTCCTCAGGGCCGTAGCCCTTCCACTTTACCAAGAACTGGATCTGGTTCCGTCTCTTCCTGCAGTCCAGGATGGACTCGACCTCGTACTCCAGTTCCCCATCAATTGTCACGGGCTCAGGAGGATTGGTATTCCGGTCAACAAAGGGATCAGGAACCGCAGGCTTCAGTAGCGAGACATGAAAGACCGGGTGTATCCTGAATGACTCCGGGAGTTTCAGCTCGACGGCCACGTCATTTAGTTTCCTTACGATGGGAAATGGACCCACAAACCTCGGGCCCAGCTTCTTGGATGGGCAGGCTAGCTTCAAATTTAGTGTGGACAACCAGACCAGGTCCCCGACCTGGAGGTCAAGTTCCCCTCTTCTCCTCTTGTCAAAGGCCTCTTTATAGCATTTCTGGGTCTTCGCCAGGGTCTCTTGAAGAAGCTTGTTATTGTTCAAAAAAAAATTAAGGTCCTCCAGGACTGCAGGTACAGAACATTCGGGGAGACTACCGGACAAAAAGGACGGATGAAAACCAAAATTTGCAAAAAATGGTGACTGTTTAGTGGCAGAATGAGTAGCATTATTATAAGCAAACTCTGCAAGCGGTAAAAGTGATGCCCAATCATCCTGAGAGAAAGAGGAGAAACAACGCAGATATTGCTCTAACGTCTGGTTGGTTCGCTCGGTCTGGCCATTGGTTTGAGGGTGATAGGCCGAGGAGAGACGGAGCTCAATCTTCAGGGCTTCACAGAGGGCTTTCCAGAACCTAGACGTAAATTGTACTCCTCTGTCAGAGGTAATGTCAGCAGGAACACCGTGGAGCCTTACTACTTCCTTAATAAAGGCCTTGGCCGTTTCTGTGGCCGACGGGGTCCCCCTCATCGGTATGAAGTGGGCCATCTTGGTAAACCTGTCTACCACTACCAGGATAGAGGAGAAGCCTTCAGAGAGGGGCAGATCCACTATAAAGTCCATAGATATCATCTTCCATGGTCTGTCCGGGATGGGTAAAGGTCTCAACAAGCCCCAAGCCCCTAATTTGCTACCTTTATTCCTGATGCAGGTGGTGCATGCCTCCACATATTCCCTGCAATGCTTCCTCATCTGGGGCCACCAGAACGTGCGCTGGAGCAAGTCCGTGGTCTTGGACACCCCAAAATGACCGGCCAATGGATGGTCGTGACAGGAACTGAGGACCGCCGTGCGGATCTCTTGGGGGACGAAGATTCGGTCCAGGTGCCAGAGAAGTCCATCCTTGGAGGTTAAGGAGATGTCCGGTGGGATGGCTGGATCGCTGGAAGCCTGTTTAATTTGAGATAGGAGGCCTTCCTGGAGCAGAAGGAAGTTTCCTGGAGGCAGGATGGTGTCGGGGGTATGAGGTTCCACAGCTTCGTTGTACATCCGGGAAAGAGCATCAGGCTTCACATTCTTTGACCCGGGCCGGTATGTGATGTGGAACACAAATCTGGAAAAGAAAAGTGCCCACCGGGCCTGCCGAGGTTTCAATCGCTTGGCTGCTTTCAAATACTCGGGATTTTTATGGTCGGTATAGACCAGGATTGGATGAGAGGCGCCTTCAAGGAGATAGCGCCATTCCTCCAATGCTGCCTTGATCGCTAGGAGCTCCCGGTCACCGACATCGTAGTTGCGCTCGGCTTCTGAGAGTTTGCGGGAGAAGAAAGCCACCGGGTACAGAAGTGACTTGGGTCCCTGTCTCTGGGAAAGTACTGCCCCGACGGCCACTTCCGAAGCGTCCACCTCTAGGATATAAGGCAGCGAGGCGTCGGGGTGTTTGAGAATTGAGGCAGAGATAAACAGGTTCTTCAGAGTTTCGAAGGCCTCCTGAGCCCTAGGGGTCCACTGAAACTTCTGGTTCTGCTTGGTCAGCTCAGTGATGGGGGAAATAATGGAAGAAAATCCCCTGATGAATTTTCTGTAAAAGTTCGCGAATCCCACGAAGCGTTGGACCCCTTTCTTGTCCGAGGGAGCGGGCCAGTTTATGATGGCTGAAATTTTCTGTGGGTCCATCTCTATGCCGTTTACGGAGATGATCAAGCCCAGGAATTGGATACTCTGCTGTTCGAAAACGCACTTCTCCGGTTTGGCGTAAAGGCCATGGAGGCGGAGACGGGTCAGGACACTTCTCACATGCTCCCGGTGTTCAGCTAAAGAGGAAGAGAAGATTAAGATGTCATCGAGATATATAACAACAAACAAATCAAGGTACTCTCTAAAGACATCGTTAACAAAGTGTTGAAATGTAGCGGGAGCGTTACAAAGTCCAAAGGGCATAACTCGGTACTCATAATGTCCGAAGCGGGTACGGAAGGCGGTCTTCCATTCGTCGCCTTTGCGAATGCGAATGAGGTTGTACGCGCCCCGTAAGTCTAACTTGGAGAACACCTTGGCCGACCCCAGTCTCTGAAATAATTCGGGCACTAACGGTAGAGGATAACGGTTCTTAATTGTAACTTTGTTGAGTGCTCGGTAGTCCACACAGGGCCGTAAGGAATGGTCCTTCTTCTGAACAAAGAAAATCCCTGCGCCTGCTGGGGAAGTGGATGGTCGTATGAAACCCTTCTTCAGGTTATCGTCCAGGTAGGTTTTTAAAGCACCCAGCTCGGTTTCAGATAAGGGGAAGATCCTCCCGAACGGGATCTCCGCTCCCGGGAGTAGGTCAATAGGGCAATCGTATTGCCTGTGGGGAGGTAAAGTCTCTGCGCCCTTTTTACTGAATACATCTAAAAACTGGTGGTAAGCTTCGGGCACAACCCGTCGGAGCTCGGTGTCAGTTTCCATGCAGAGCAGAGAAGAAGAGGCAGGATCTGTGTTGGCGGCTGGGAAGCAGTTTTGATGACAATATGCAGACGGGAACTCTACTTCTCCAGTGAACCAGTTAATCAGAGGGTTGTGGGCCTTCAACCAGGGCATGCCCAGGATCACAGGAAACAGGGGGGATTTGATGATATCCAGACTCAGGAATTCCTGATGAGTTCCGGCTATGGTGACGAAAAGCGGGGACGTCTCCTGAGTAACGGGTCCGGATTTAAGGGAGGAGCCGTCGGCCAGAAAGATTGAAAGTCCCTTTACCCTAGGCCGAAGAGGGATGTTATTCTTCAGGGCAAAAGACAGGTCCATGAAGCCGCTGCAAGCTCCAGAGTCTATGATGGCGTCAATGCTGAGAGTCCCTCCGGAAAACTGTAGGAGAAGAGGTACAACCAGGTGAGAGATGGTGTTGGTGCTGGGCAGAATGGCAGGAGAAGCAGAAGGTGCAAGAAGGCACTTACGTGACTTGGCGGGGCAGGTGCGAACGTAATGTCCAGATTCCCCACAATAAAGGCAAAGGTTGCCAGTTCTCCGGCGTTGGCGCTCCTCGGGCGTCAAGGAAGGGCGAAGTAGACCCAGTTGCATAGGCTCCGAAGGATCCAGAGCAGGTGGAGCAGGAAGGACCGGAGGGTTGGGACTTGGAACCCGCGGCATCATCCAGACTGGGCGAGAAGTGGAAGTTGAGCGCTCTAAACGACGTTCCCTCAAACGCCTGTCAATCTGAATCGAGAGATCGATGAGGGCTTCGAGGGTTTCAGGGGTTCCCACGCGAGCCAATTCATCCTTTAATGCCTCCGAAAGTCCCATGCGGAACTGGTAGCGAAGGGCTGAGTTATTCCACTCTGTGTCGGCACTCCAACGCCTGAACTCAGACACATAGTCCTCTACTGGCCTGCGACCCTGCTGGAGTACATGCAAAGCTGCTTCTGCAGTGGCGGCGAGTTGCGGGTCCTCGTACAGTCGGGACATGGCTAGGAAGAAATCGTTCAAAGAATCCAAAGAGGGGTCCTTCCGTTCGAGGAGACGATGTGCCCAGGTCTGAGGTTCGTCGGTTAATAGAGAAATGACGAACCCCACTTTTGTTGCCTCAAGAGAAAAAGTCCGGGGTTGGAGGGCGAAAAAGAGCTCGCAGGAGTTCCGGAAGGCCCTGAACTTATTCCGGTTACCGGAGAAGCGGTCTGGTGTAGGTACCCTTGGTTCTGGCGGCAACATGACCACTGATGGTGGGCCTGGAGACCCAGAGGCAGCCGGGGCTGCGGCAGATAGGGCCTGGACCTGTTCCTCCAAACGTCCGTAGCCTTCTTGTAGGCTCTTCACGGCCTGGGTGAGGCCGGCTAGATGATGGCAGAGTTCATCCATGGGAGACGCTCCCTGCGAGGGCTCAGACATCCTGGCTGTTCGGTACTGTCACGTACCTGGTTAGAGAGCCCCAACGTGCAGGGAGCGGCGCCTCGTAAACCACCGGCTCTCGAGCCCCTGGTGATGGAGACAGGGGTTCAGGAGCCCGGAGGACACAAGTGCCTGGCCGGATAGCAGATAGCGGATACAACTGGAACAGATGGTAACAGGAACGGCAGGTGCACCTGGCGTTGGATGTCAGTCAAGGACTGCTGGGCGGCTGGCACAAGTGGACCGGTCAAGGTGGCAGAGTCAATGGGTGCCGGACTTCGGGCAGACAGGCGTAGTCAATCAGGCCGGGTCGGTAACTATCAGGCAGCGGAGGTACAGAAGCGAGAGGCAGAGGCGTGGTCAGTCAGGCAGGGTCGGCAACTATCTGGCAGCGGAGGTACAGAAGCGGGAGGCAGAGGCGTAGTCAATCAGGCAAAGGTCAAGGGCAGGCGGAATACAGGCAGAGTCCAGGAACAGGTCGGGTATAATATCAGGAACACAATCACGAACAAACAGCAGAAGTCTCAGGAACGCTGTAGACCAAACAGCGCCGAGGAGCAGGAGCTGTGGCCTTAAATAGTCTATTGGGCAACAGGATTGGTCGTACGGCCCGTTTGCGTACCCCCGCAGGTGGCCGTGGTTACGCTCGTGACCCCGCGCACGTCCGTACGGTGCGAACGCCCGCTTGTGTCGGCGCGCACCTGCGAACGTCTGTTGGAACCTGCGTGCACCCGCGCGTGTTTGTTCGCGTCGACCCGCGTCCGAGGGCGTCGGAGATCCCGTCGTACAGGAACCCTGCAGGTACGTCTCTTCTGTACGATCGGGGTAGTGGAACGACCGTGACACCCTCTGTGCTTTGAGTCAGCAGAGGCGGTGAACACTTGGGGGTAACGGGAGCTGAAAAATGTAGGGGTACTATTGATGGAGAAGTGAGTCTCCTGAAGGGCCACAATATCAGCTTTCAGTGAGACAAAGGTACGAAAGGCCTTGACTCTTTTATTTGGAGAATTTAGTCCCTTAACGTTAAGGGAGAGGATATTTAAGGGGGCCATCGGAGCGGCAGGAGGAGCTTATGGAAATATAGTAGGAGATAGCGGTGGACAACCCGGCCAGGGGAAAAAGGTAGGAAGGCGGTAAGAAGAAGAGAGGAAAAAGAGGAGACAGAAAGAGAAAGGAAAGAGTAGGGAAGAATAGGCATAGGGCATAACATTACAATGAAGAAATATAACAGGACTACTGTATAGCCCGACTAATTAGCGTGCTAACCCTGCAGCCAACAAAAAACGGCCACAGAGGAAGAGCGCTGTAAGGTGGGGGAGCAGTGACAGCTCCCCACCGCAGACGGATCAAACAAATGAGTCGTCACATTAAAACTTAAACAGGTGAACTTAAGCAGATTGCCATAAACACATAAGCTAAGGCTGCGAGGCATAGGGCCTCCATTGAGAAACAGCAAATATTTAAACACATTGGGTTACGTACGAACGGACAAACAGCCCGAAGTATCTGAACGAAGCCACAAAGTAAAACGAACATTAATCGCTGAGTGTGCTACGTATTGCAGGAACAAAGTGTAATACCGTTATGCATGTAACGAACTTGTTTAGGTGAAGTAAAAAACAAAAATGCAAACAAACCAAGAAAGAATGACTGGACCTAAAACGAGGGCCCCATAAAGGGCGTGCCATTCGTTCGGGTCGCCTCAATCCGGGTACCATGACCAGTCCTCGGTGTGGGCCCCTGGACTTCTGCTAAAAACAGACAAAAACAATAGTAAAAAGGGAATTTAAGAAAATTAAAATTAAAAAGACAGAAAAATGAGAAATCAAGGCAGTTAGGGTCCAGTGCAGTGGCCTACGGTTACAAGATGGATATACATGTCTGGAACCCTCGGACTCAGGGGAAACACACCGAGCTTATCGAACGGATGAGGAAGGAGGAAGAAAAAAGAAAACAATGTTCACGGAACCAGATCAACGTGGGATTCGAGACTTCGGACTAAGGAAAGGATCTTCGTGCCGACGTGATGGAGTCCCTTTGCGGACCGATGCCGGGTCCAGTGATGTGCGTTTAGGTGTAGCTGTATATGGATGAGCCGTAGACCGGGCGGGGGTCCGAGGCAAAGCTGTCTCCGAAGGTTGAGCCGATGGGGTCAAACGAAGCGATTCCAAAAGGTGTTGAAGGGCTTCAGGGGAAGAACAGGCGTGCTGCTGGCCCAAGTGGGTGAATTGCAGAGCGAAGGGAAGCCTCCAGGTATATTTGATTTGGTGTTGCAGTAAAACTTGCAGCTGGGGTTTCATAGCACGGCGTTTAGAGATGGTCAAAGGAGCCAGATCGGAGAAGAGCTGGTATTTGTGGGTTTGGAAAGTCAGTTCTTCCTTCTGGCGAGCGGCGTTAAGCAGTTGTTCTTTCGTACGAAAGAAGTGTAACTTAATAATAATGTCTCGAGGAGGACCATCGGGTTGGCGGCGTGTGAGGGCTCGGTGAATTCTGTCAAATTCGAGGCGTTCGATGGGAATGGAAGGTGAAAGCTCCTGAAACAGAGCGGTCGTAAAGGATTGTATATCGTCAATTGATTCAGGGATGCCACGTAGGCGCAAATTGGACCTGCGGGATCGGTTTTCGGCATCCTCTAAGCGGGATAGTAATGTGGCATTCTCCTCCCTGAGCACAGAGAAGTCCTGAGAATGTTCTTGGAGGGTAAGCTCCATGTCATCCACCCTCGTCTCTAAATCAGCGGTGCGCTGGCCTATCTCACGAATTTCCCGTGAGAGCCTGTCTGTTATTTGCTCTGAAGTGTTCTTGAGAGCTTTCTGAAGCATGGATTCCATATGTTTCAGGAATGCAGCTTGTGACATACCTGTGGAGGGTAGAGGTGGGGAGCCGCCGAGATTGGAGTCTGTGTCTTCCTCTTCTCCGCTATCCGAGGCCGCCGGAGATTCCGCGGGCTGTTTTGCTAAGGCTTTCGCCGCCATTTTGGAGGAGGCCCGGGCCAGAGCTTCTTTAATGGGTTTCGGCTTGTTTTTGCCCTTGGGTCCCGTGAGTACCATACCGCTAGGTGCTTCGGGGTATCAGGAGGCGATCCCGGTCAGTTTGCAGTCAGAATGCAGTTCAGATCAGCAGATAAGATCCGGTAATGCGGTGGGGAGTGCGGAGCTCTATGGAAGCACGTCTGCCATGTCGAGCCTCGCGCATGCGCCCCCTGAATTAATCTTTCATAAAAGGTATATCGACAATTTAATAATTATATGGAATGGGAGTAAAGATACATTACAGAATTTTCTAGTCAAGTTAAATAACAACGAGAATAATATCAGACTTACGTGGAACATCAATGAGAAGCATATTCATTTTTTGGACCTAGACATCACACTTGCAGGGAATGAAAATGGTGGGAGGGGCAAGAATTGTCCCCATCCACCATGTATGGGATGCTGGCAGACCAATTGTCATTAAACAGTTAAAATGCTTACCTTTGATTGGTGGTATCAAACAGCAAAGGTCCTGGCACGAGTTGCTACCTATAAAAGTAAAAAAAAATGCGTCACAAGTAGCAGTTACCGGGACAAGAAGAGAAGAAGACGTTCCCGTCCCCCTTCCCATGTCGCGGCCTGTATTATGAGGTTATTTGTCCTTTTCTTTGAAAAGGGACTGTTTATTCTGTGTGCTTAAATTGCTTGAGCTTTAATGGCTAAGCCATGTTAATGTTGTTAAAATATTAATTTGTGTTTTTTGACAATTTTATGCTTAATAAAATAGATATATATTGATTTATGTTTAAACCTATAATAAAAAGGCTGCCGCCGTTTAACTCCA
The DNA here is from genome assembly GCF_037356315.1 of Lithobates pipiens. Classification (NCBI taxonomy): domain Eukaryota; kingdom Metazoa; phylum Chordata; class Amphibia; order Anura; family Ranidae; genus Lithobates; species Lithobates pipiens. The sequence continues at coordinate 65,625,739 of NW_027507718.1, read as the reverse complement.
CACATATTTGTTTACTGTTTATTGTTTATTTATTATTAATGTTTGATATATTAAATTGGCTAAATATAAGTTCTGCCTAGCATACCATAAACTGTTCACCAAAACTCACTTCAAGAATGTAGATGCCAATAGTTATCTATCTATGAACAGTTGCCATTTTAAACTGCGACTATATAATATTCCAAAAGGCCCACTCATAAGGGTTAGGCGGAATTGCACAAAAGTAGAGGATTTTGTGGCTCAGGCAACATTTATAGGAAACAGGTTTAAAAATAAAGGATACACGGATGTATTTGTACAGAACCAAATCGATCTAGTTAACAAAATGGACAGGACATCTATGCTACAAAATAACAGTAAGTCCAATGCTTGGATGTTCCTTGCTTAATATTGGATTACAATGTCCAACACAAGGAGATAGAAAAGTTGGTAAAAAAAAAACACTGGCATATATTGAAGAGCAACAGACACCTAAACAGTATTCTTCTGGAGAAACCTAACATAACCTATAGGAGTGCACCACTCTCAGAGAAACCATTGTAAAATATGTAGTAGAACCACCTCCAATTAGAGGACACACTTTTTTTTACAGGGAAAGGTTTTTTTCCTTGTAAATATGTGTTTTGCCTGCCAACACTCTAAGATTCCACAAAGTAAACAAACATACTTTTTAGCCTTCAGTACAGGACAATGCTACCCAATTAGTGATTTTATAAGTTGCCATACTGAAGGTGTTGTATATGTTCTTCAATGTAGCTGCAATCTACAATATGTGGGTAGGACTAAAAGAAGGTTAAAGTTTGTAATTAGGGAGCATGTTCAAAGCATTATGTAGGGCTTCCCCAAACACAATGTATCAAGACATTTTGCACAGGTCGACAACAAAGACCCTACACATTTACAGTTCTGAACTTATACCGGAGGGCTTGAATGTCCAATTCATCCTCAACTGTTTTTTGAGCAACTATTAATACATTTTTTATTGTTTGATGTATATGTGAATTTGTTATGCCTACCTATCTGTGATATTATCTGTGATATTATGCCTTGATACCTCATTTCTGGTGCGCAAATTGCCAATTTGCCCTCTGTAGTACTTGGCGACACCCTCATGTATACACATTCATTACTAGACTGTGTATATGTTTCAATTGCTCTTCTTTTTTGTAATTGATAGTGTTCATTCATTATACAGTTATTTTTATGCAGTTTCTATGTGTCAGAAACCATGAATCAGACAGAAACAGAAGTACAGTTAACCATACTTGTTTAATAATAATAATAAAAAGGTAAACAGAGTAAACGTAGTCAAAAAATAGCCAGAGTTCAGGAACCTAAACAGACAAACTAAAACGTCAGGGAGCCAGAGATGAGTGTAGTAGAATGGCAAGCAGGATCTGGGGCCAGAAGGAAAGTCAGCCAAGCAAGTCTTTAACAGGAACACAGGAGAGCGTCTCTTGAGATGTGCCCAAGATGAAGGCATAGATCATCTGGGCTGGATGGCTTAAAGAGGAGGTCCAGTTTTTTAAAAGTCAGCAGCTAAAAACACTGTAGCTGCTGACCTTTAATAAGCACACTTACCTGTCCAGGGTACCCGCAATGTCGGCTGCCAGAGGTTCCATATTCCATAATGCACAGCCATTATATTATATTTACATATGGACACTAGGATACCCATGAGTGTCCGCTCATATATGGTTATAGAGTAATCCAATTTTATGATATCTTTTTTATATATATTTTTAATTCATTTTTGGATATTAAGAATGTGGCTACTTAGCCCCTGTACACATGGTCGGAGATTCTGCCAACCAAATCCGTCGGATTTTGTCCGTCGGATGTAGTCCGACGGATTGTGTCCAAAACTGTTGCATACACACGGTCGGACTAAGTTGTCGAAAAATACGATCTTTCAGAACGTGATGACGTAATTTCGTTACGATGGGACTACATTCAGGCTAGTAGCCAATAGCTTTGATGTAGGAATTTGATCTGAGCATGCGTGGCACTTGGTCCGATCAAAATTCGCTACACATGATCGGAGTATGTCCGATTGAACCAGTTGGTTGGGAAATATTTCCAACATGTTGGGAAATTGGGTCCGACGGATATTCGGACGGAATCAGTCCGATGCATACCACACACAGTCGGATTATCCGATGACACGGTCCGATAGGACACATTCCGATGGATTCTCTGACCGTGTGTACAAGGGCTAAGAGTATTCAGATCAGATCTTCAAGAAAATGTCCGCTGCACTACTCTTTTCCCTCTCTTTCATTATGGGCTATATACATTACTGTATTAATTTTATCTAACCAAGAAAATGGCCGAACTGTTATAGCAGACATTGTCTTAAAAAAAATGGCCCCCGACCAACTTCCTGTTACCGCATATAAATATGATCACTTGAGATCCAATCTGGTTCCCCTGATGAAGTCATGTGATGTAATGCGTAGGACATGGCCTGAAGTAAAGCGCAGACTGGGAGTGATGTAAGAGGCATCTGTAACACCGCTGTTTCATTTCATATGTGTTTTTTAATCCGATTTATGTAAGCTTCAGTTTGGCTTTTTAATAAATCTTTAGTTGTTTAAACGTTGTACGCTATGGGAGGCATTTATTTTATTCTCACACGGTATCCAGATCCCTGAGTGACATATCAAGACCTGGTAGCTGGGAGCTTGGAAGTGGGAGTTCACCATTACCACAGCTATCCTGAAGGCTGATTGACCATTCCACCGAGGTATCCGGAACCCTGAGTGACATAACAGGACCTGATAGCTGGGAAGCTAGAAGTGGGAATTCTCCATTACCACAGTTATCCTGAAGGCTGATTTAGCATTTCACAGAGGTGAGAGTTCTGTGAGCAGTAAGCAGTTATGTGAAGTCACTGGGGCACTGATTGTTTGCACAAAAGTCTAATTTGAAGGACTGTTTTATACACTCTTGGAAGAATCTTTTTGGACTTTTGTTATGTGACTTTTGCACTTTATTGTTTGTGACATTTAGGTTGTGGAACATCACTTATATTTGATAACTTTATTTCATAATTTATACTTATAATTTAGAGATTGCGCTGATCATTTTATAGCTGCTCTGGTGTGATAGGGGACCCATGATGTAAATGATGGACTCTGGTGTAAAGGGACACTCTATTATTACTGTGATGTAATAGAAGGACTCTGATGTGAAGGGGCTAACTATGATTTAATTGGCGGCTATGATGTAATGGAGAGATTCTAATGTCAGGACAGGTGACTTTGATGTGAAGGAGGCTGACTCTTTTGTGAAAGGGGAGGAGTCCAAAGTGAAGGAGAAACTCTGATGAGAAGGGGTCTGATTCTGATATAATGCAGGGATTCGGATGTAATGGGGACTCTGATGTGAAGGGGGCTAAGTCTGATGTAATGGAGAGATTCTGATGTGTTGGAGAGACTCTGTTGTAATGGAGAGACTCTTACCTGAAGGGAGCTGACTCTGGTGTTAAAGGGAGGACTGTGATCTGAAAAGGAATTTCTCTAATGTGAAGGTGGACTCTGATGTAATGGTGGACCACTGATGTTATGAGGGTTCCTAATGGGAAATTGAACTTCTGATTGATACTCCTATGTGATAAAGAACTTTAATGTGAAGAGGGGACTCTATAAAGATGGGGAACTGTGATGTAATGGAGAGACTCTGTTATGAAGGGGGCTGTTTCTGATGTAATGGGAGACTCTAATGTAATAGAGGAGAGGGGCAACTCTGATGTGAAAAAGGGAACTTTTATGTGAAAGGAAGGACTCTTGTGTGCTGTCCTGTGAGCTGGAAAATCTCTGAACTGGGTGAGCCTGAGTGGGTTATCATCAGATCTGCCTTTTCCTGATATTCCTGATCCTGCTTGTTCTACCATAGACTTGCTGAACTCCTAGGAATGAATCTGTTTGTTCTGACCTTTCTAGAATGGCTTCTATGAGAAAATAGCCTTGAAATTCAAATAGAGTATGTTAATAAAAACTCTACCAGTTGAGAAAATAGCCCTACGCTATAGGCTAAGAACATTCAACTGGAAGAGGAGAAAATACGAGGGAATATATTTTAAAAAAATGGCAGAGATATTTGTCCTGTGAAACTGCATGTAAATTTGTTGTATGCATATGGGGCAAAACAATTGTTATAAGGCTATTTCTCTCTGTTTTTAATTTATAAAAATAGCATGAAATAGGAAAATAACTGTTCAGTTAAAGTGGCTGTAAAGTCTCAAGGTTTTTTCACCTTACTGCATTCTATGCAGTAAGGGAAAAACCGTTTGTGCTGTACCCAATGAAGGGGAGGAGCCAGAAGTGTCGGTGGGCACCACAGAAGAGAAGGAAGGATTGGGCTGTTCTGGGCAAAACCCTTTCTCAGAGCAGGTAAGTATAACATGTTTGTTATTTTTATTTAAAAAAGAACCTTTACAAACACTTTAACCTGCCCAAGTGATGCTCAATCTCAAGCTGCTGGTGCTTAGATTATGGTCCTGTAAGCTCAAAAACCTCTGCATTGGGTTAGTTTGAATGGATAGTCATCACACCTGCCTTTTCCTGGTATACCTGATCCTGCTTGCTCTGCTGCTGACCTGCTGTACAGGGGGTCCCCTACTTACAAACATCTGACTTACAAATGACTCCTACTTACAAACGGAGGGAGATAACAGGAAGTGAGAGGAAATCTAACCCTAGGAAGGGAAATTCTCTCCTGTAAGAGTTAATATGGGAAAAAGGTGTCTCCACTGATGCTTTATCACCAATCCTTGTTTCCCTAACAGCCCAAAATTTTCAAAACCCAATTATCATTGGGACAGAAAGTGAGGTGAAATCTTCTGTACAGGGGCACAGACAGCTAAAAAAAATGTTACAGGGGTGATAACCCTTCTCTATGTTATCCAAAAAGCCTAAATATAGAAATTAGCTGGAGTTACACTTAAAAAATGTATCTGTTCCGACTTACAAACGGATTCAACTTAAGAACAAACCTACAGTCCCTATCTTGTTTGTAACCCGGGAACCCCCTGTACTGCTAGGATTTTACTACCGCATGATGAATCTGACCTTGATAGAATGGCTCCTGCCCTTACTTCAGATTTAGTATTGACTACATTCCTGGCTAACCTGGATTAGATACTTGGCTCTCATTTCCCCTAGCTATGATCTTGGCTACTCACCTTAACAACTCCACAGTCCTTAGCTTACTTCCATTAAGGAAAGGCCTTCTGTTAAGATCTGATAGTCCAGCAAATCATACATTAAGTGGAGCTTCACCTAAAAGGGGAAGTTCCACTTTAGGGCCTCCTCCAGCACTCCCCCTTAAGAAATTGCACTTTTTTTGGGTGGGGTAGCAGGTACCTGGTTTTGGCAGGAACTTGCTCCCACTTCTGTTTGGATCACCTAGGCAATTTGAGTGGAAGTTCTTTCCTCTCCCTCCCATACACAATGTGCAGCACATGCACAGTGGGTAGTCAGATGTGAAGCCGCAAAATATCATAGCTGGGTGCCTACAGTTAAGATGCGGGGAGTGAAGATTGGTAGTAAAAATGGACGGGTGAGCATGACGCTGGATCCTGGGACAGCTGAGTATCTGTTTGTTAAAAGTCAGAAGCTACAGTTTTTGTAGCTGCTGACTTTTAATTTTTACAAATATGCAATATACATATACAAATATGACTAGAGTTTCACTTTAAGTCCTGGTATACCCCCGTATGGTGCACACATGTAAAACATCCCATAAATGATGCCTGCTGAAGGGAAAGAAAGGCAGCTGTGGTCATCAAACCTTATCAGAGACCTCATCCTTGCAGATGGTCTAGGAAAGCAAGAAATACAGTAGCCACAAATTCTCTTTTACACTGATTGAACAGCATTTCTAAAGCATGCTACGCCATTGTATTTACCATTTCAATACATGTTTGTGCGGGCTTTTATTGGGCTGGTATTTTTTGGTGTAGCTCTTAGAGGTATAATGGATATCTTATAGAAATTTAAAGATAACCTTAAGCACATTGATTGCTGGGTTTGATTTTAATGTACTCTATACATTAGATTCAATACTAACAGCACATACAACAATCATTTAAATTTAACTGTATTTCCATTTTTTTTTTTTTTTTTTTACTGCACAGGTTTCATCCATGATTCAGACATTTTTCTAATTGAATCAAATTATACAAATGTGAAAATCTTGGCTGGAAGTTGGGTAGTTTTTGCATGAAATCTTAAATAAAATGTATTGAAATGTTATTCCAAATCCATATGTGAATACTATACTTTAATAATTTTGCACTACATGTCCTTAATTCAATTATTTCTAAAACACAGATAAGATATCAAGGTTTATGTTTCTGACTGTGGAAGTTCATGGAAAATGACAATATAGAATAATTAAGTCACAATGCAGGAAAATTTGTAACCACAATAGATGCAAGTGTTACATTAAACCATAAATTGAACAGCTGTGTCAGTTAAAATTACATGTATTTGGATTACTGGTGTGCAGAATTACCTTGAAAATGTAACAGATAAATAACATCTATTATGCCATAAATCTATAATTATTACATGGGCAGTCACTACCACCATTTTAAATCACAAATCATTTGCAACAGTGTTTTTATTTTATTAAATCATAGGTCAAAAATATTTTAATAGCAAATAATATGTATTTAAATTGTTTAGTAAATCAAGGAAATCCCTTTAAACAGGCTCATTAACTTTCACTGCTACACTGTTTCTACACAAAAATGTAATATAAATCATTCAACTATGCAATGATAATACTTTGTATTTTTTATTAGCTTTTATGAGTCGTAACTAATGCACACTAAAAAAATGTGGGCATAAGAACCAGAATTGAAATCAGCATTACACTCTAGCCATGTTCAGTTCTGATTGTTTTAACAAAATCCCCATCAAACCTAAGTGAGCAAGATTTTGGTCAAGATGCATAAAGTAGTTAACTTGGCCTCAATTAACCACTACAGCCACTGAGCTTTTGTAGAAATGTTGACTACCAAAAGTTGTAAAATATGAAACCTGCACAGAACCTCGCAAGCTCCTCCACAACAAGGGGGACATGGGTAATGTACATATAGTCATTTTATGGTGTTTGATATGCATAGTTTGCTTTAAATGATAACTATACTTTTGCACCCCTCCTGCACACTTATCACTAAAGAAATATGCTTCAAATCCGAAATACGAATTTTTATGCATACAAATTCCAAACGAAATATGAAATTTCATTTACGAATTTCATATCCAAATTCATAACAAAAATTTGTAATTGTTACGAAAAAGTTAACAAACCTAAAAGTTAAAAACCCAAGAAGTCAGCACAGCACAAGGATGGTGGGAACCCCTCATTATGATAAATTCATCATAACGGAAACTTGTAATTGTTACGAAAAGTTAACAAACCTAAAAGTTAAAAACCCAGGAAGTCAGCACAGCACAGCACAAGGATGGTGGGAACCCCTCATTATGATAAATTCATCATAACGAAAACTCGTAATTGTTACGAAAAGTTAACGAACCTAAAAGTTAAAACCCCAGGAAGTTAGCACAGCGATGGTGAGAACCCCATGGGGAATTTCAATGCTTACGAATTTTATACGAAATAAGAAATTTCGTTAACAAATTTTGGAATTTCGGATCCAAATTAACAGAATTGTGACTGGTGTTTTGTTCACCAATCAGAGGAAGTGAGCACAGCACAGGGATGGTGGGAACCCCTCATAATGGGCACAGCAGTGTACACTCAGACCTGGGAAATCAGCACAGGCATGGTGGGAACCCCTCATAATGGAAACAGCAGGTGTACAAACCTGGGAATTCAGCACAGGGATGGTGGGGGACCCCTCATAATGATAAATTCATCATAACGTACATTCATAATTGTTTACGAAAAGTTAACAAACCTAAAAGTTAAAGACCCTGGAAGTCAGCACAGGGATGATAAATTCATCATAACGAACGTTCATTATTTTAACGAAAAGTTTGCGAATGTAATGAAAGTTCATATTTCGTATGAATTCGAATTGAATTTCGTACATGAATTAGGAAATACGATTTTTTTTTCATACGAAACGGAACAAAAAGAAACACATTTTTTGATGGCGCCCATGTCTAATACTCACCATGCTCCTGCTAAATCAATGCTGTGAAGCCACACATCTGCTGCTACAAACTTGCAAGCCATTTATTCAGCACATACTGTACATAGAGAAAATCCCATTCATTCCTAGGTAATTTCTTTATATAACACATGGTAATAGGCAGCCTCTCCATTGAAATGTTTTAGATTTTTTGTTGCATGTGCAGAAGAAGAGAGGGACCAGGCAAGAGAGTTTACAATATGAGTCTCACAAGAGTTTGGGCAGGTGACGTAGGTGTGCGCAGAGAGTGTGCCTGGGAACACCCTAATCACTCAAATGTGCCATGCTGATTTGCCCTACTGCCTGGGCTTCATCCCATATTGTGCGCCCTCAACCTCCACCACAGTGTTGCTGGCTTCCCTCCTCTCCAGCATCCAGGGGATGTTTCAGGATGGAGAGCAGGGTAAGGGGCCAACCAATGTCATTCACTGGCCTCTTCCTTTTCTAAAGGAACTCAGTTAACACACTCACTGTGTTCAATCATAACTGAAGTATATTAAGCTGTTTTTGCTATACTTCAGTCTGTAAATGAACAGGATGCTGCTTAGCATAGAACACTTCCCCTTCATTCACTGTCCAGTACAGCTGAGGCTGCATAGAAAGGCATGTGTGTTTGAGCTTTGGGGTGAAAACCCTAATGCAATAGGCTGCGCACACATATGGCAAGTGAGTATACAACTTTGAGGGTTAGATGGTAACAAATATACAAAAGTTAAGTTATCATTTAATGTTTCCTGGAAAAATGGAACATGTATGTGTGTTGTCTGCATTTTTTTAATGTCCATTAAAAAACACATCTAGCACATCTAGCACAAAATGGAACATGTATGTGTGTTGTCTGCATTTTTTTAATGTCCATTAAAAAACACATCTAGCACATCTATTGCAGACCTGCAGTTTTTTAGTATTTTTAATAGTGCCATATTGCCTTCTTATTTCCTTACTGTACTGTAGGGGGCACAATATACCTTTTTTAAATCCTAGAGCCTTTTTAAAAGATGCTACAGTATGTCTAAGGAACATATTATAAAATATATTCTAAATATTAATGTATACCTCTTTTTTAATTGCCATTTTTTTATCTACAGTTTATCTACAGTATATCTATGTTTTTTAATTGTATCAAGTTATTTGTTTATGGTGTATATGGAAATTAAGTACACTAATTCTTCCCACAAAAAAATTGTGGGTTCACCTTTAACACAAATCCTAAATTCCAGTATTTTTGCTTGTAAGCTCCAGCAGAAAACGTTTCCACGTGTTAATGTGCTGTGTTCTAAACTCAATTCACAGTCATAATGTATTGTGGATTTTCATTACCCCTATTTTAGTTATCATATTGTTATATGCTTTTGTAATTATCAAAAACATATTTTTCAGTTCATTAAAGGAAGTACACATATTACATTTACCCCATGCACATTATTTTGAGCTACTTTGCATGTAATGGTATGTTCAGGAATCTTAACATTGAGTATCATCAGTGCCTCGTAAGCCCCATACACACTATCAGATTTTCTGCTGATTTTTTCCTTCAGATTTACCAAAACCATGTAGCTCAAGGGCCTGCCTAATTGCATACAAATTGAAACTCCTAAGGTTTGACCTCATATTATATGGTTTTGGTAAATCTGAAGGAAAAAATCAGCAGAAAATCTGATAGTGTGTATGAGGCTTTAGAATACTGAAACAAAATTGTCAGAAAACCACTGGTATTTTCAGAAACATGTTAGCATTTATAGACTTTATATATCTTTCTCTAATCACCATCATCACTGTCAATAAGACATTAAAATAAACAATTACTGAGAGAAATATGAAGGCTGTCATTGCTGAACTCTTCTTCTGAACATTCTAGTTACTTTCTCCTGCTAGTAGACTTCCTGTCTGCTGGATGTGATGTATATTGCCCCTCAAAAGTGCCCAAGAAGTAGCTTTATAAGATCTCCAAATCTACCCAACTACAAGTAAATGTTATAATAAACTGCTAAGCTAAAATAAAAATGTATATTTTATCAATAATATATTCTTAACGCATGGAATTCCTGCACAAATGTACCCCTTACGGAGATCAGAGCAGTTTTCCCTTTTAAATAATGGTCTCGTTAAGTCAAAAATAACCAGGTGACTCTAAGGATGCTGCATTTACAGCCCCGGACACTTGCTGGGTCTGTGCAACTCACAGATTCCACCCCAGTTCTGGCCCAGTATAGCTGGGATTAATAATTCAACTTTAAGGACCACAGAACGAGAGGCACAAGTGGTCCACAGAGGGCAACTTCTTACGATACAAGACTTTGGAAAAGGTGATCATTTATGTCTGCCAGCCACTCTTTTCCCTTCAGCTTGACACATGGACTGTGTCATCAGTCACAAGCAGTTATGGCTGCCTTAGTAAATGAGCATCGGATATAGCAAGGGTTCACCACAGTTTGTTTTTATAACATACCACTTCTTTTTTTACCTGTTACCAAAGGTGTTACCAAAAGCTGAACATCCCGTCCAGAGATAACAAAAAGATATATCCAGATGCCCAAATCAGGATCTTACAAGTATGTATTTTGTGTGTATGGACATGTTTTCTGAATGTCCAGTGGCAAATGCTACTGCAAAGGCCACAGTAAAAAGTGTTCTCAGAAGTAGTTTGTAAGTACAGAGTGCAGAATCTACAGAGAGTAACAGAGGAAATCATTTTTATAGGAGAGTCCTTACTAGAAGTTTTGAGGTTTTATTTTTACACCCCCTACTGTCTACAATGTAGCGGACAAAGTAGAGTAAGAAACTAGAAAACTTTTTCTGAATGTTTTATTATATTTTATCAAGCCCCTAAGTGGATGTTGGACTCACTCCTTATGGGATTTGGTGTGGGAGTGTGTTACTCACTTGCATATATTTTGTCTCAGAAGCTGAAGGCCTCCATTTAGATCTCACAGAGAATGTTGCTGATCTTTTAAGGTTTTTGACAAACTCATTTATGTGTTTTCTCCCCAATTCCAGATCCTAAAAATTTGGAAGGATCTAAAACTAAAGCCAGGTGATTTCTGGATTGTTAAGAGACATTCATATATATGGAAATGTTTGGAGACTCAATAAAGCACCTATTTCATGTACAGTTTTGCAAAACTTGAAGGAAAAGTCACCTGGATCCACACCAGACACTGCAAAAATGACTAAATTAAAGAAATCTCTGTGTTTGATTTGTTTCCCTCTTGCGATCACAGTCTAGGGTACTTTTTGATTCAGTTACTTTAATTGTAAGGGATATATATATTTGAAAAGTAGTTTAGCCATGTTGAAGTCATATTTGTCTTTTGTATCTCTTCCATTTTATGTAGAATAGTCTGTGTTTACATATGCTGATAAGTCAGCATACCAACAATTAAGCTAGAAGGCCATTCTGGCCACAGGAGTGTACAGCCAGTACTCTGTAAATATGTCTTTGTTTTTTCACAATTAAAAGTCATTTTGTAATGAAAAAAGCTGCTCAGCTATTATTTTCTCCACAATGGAGTTTTTGCCTCTTTGGCCAGGACTACCTCCACCTAAGCGTGTGGAGGTTCCAGGTTAAAGGTGATAGCAGGTATGGTTAGTGATCAAAATATTGATCAAAAGAGAGGAGACTGTAATGGAAATTTGTAGGTTCTGTATATAATTGTATTCTATTTTATATGTATTGCACAATGCCCTCACTGTGCATACAGTACTAATAATGTTTTCAGTACATGTTTTTCATTCTTTCGAGTCCTGATTAGAATTAGCCTGCCTATGTAACGCCCTTTGTTACCATAAACGTACAATTGTAATATTAATCTGATACCTACGTAATCATGTGTATAAAAACCTTCAAATGCGTCATAATAAAGGAGAACGGTTATTTGGAAAGATGCTGAGTGTATCTTTTGTGTCTGTTCCCTACTGCAGTAGTTATTTATTTGGAACCACTAATCAATATGAGGATAGGAGTTGCCTATCATCAAAATATCCATTTCAATCCCATTGAACACCTGTGGAGAGATCTTAAAATTGCTGTTGGGAAAAGATGCCCTTCCAATAAGAGAGACCTGGAGCAGTTTGCAAAGGAAGAGTGGTCCAAAATTCTGGGTGATAGGTGTAAGAAGCTTATTGATGGTTATAGGAAGCGACTGATTTCAGTTATTTTTTCCAAAGTGTGTGCAACCAAATATTAAGTTAAGGGTGCCAAGAATTTTGACCAGCCCATTTTTGGAGTTTTGTGTGACATTATGTCCAATTTGCTTTATTTTCCTCCCTTTTTTTGTTTTGTTCCAATACACACAAAGGGAATAAACGTGTATAGCAAAACGTGTTATTGTAATACTTTTCTGTGAGAAATACTTGATTTTCTGGAAAAATATCTGGGGTGACAACAATTTCAGCCATGACTGTATATATATATATATATATATATATATATATATATATATATATATATATATATATACAGTTAGGTCCATATATATTTGGACACAGGCACAATTTTAGATTTTTTCCAGGTATTTACCAAAACATGTTATATAATGGATATGAGCTAAAAGTGCACACTCTTGGCCAGCTGTGGGCTTCTCCTTCATTATTTCTTCATCAACTAAGCAGGTAAAAGATCTGAAGGTAAAAGTGTGGTATTTGCATTTGGAATCTATTGCTGTGAACCTACATCATGCATTCAAGGAGCTGTCCATGCCAGTGAAACAGGCCATTGTAAGGCTTCAAAAACAAAACAAATCCATTAGAGAGATAACAGTAACATTAGGAGTGGACAAATCAACAGTTTGGTACATTCTGAGGAAAGAAGAGTACACTGGTGAGCTCAGCAACATAGAAAGACACACAAAAAAAGAACAACTGAAGACAGCTACATTTTGAGCCTGGCAAAGCATCAGAAAGGAGGAAACCCAGTCTTTTGTAATGTACATGGGTTCCAGACTTCAGGCAATCATTGCCAGTAAGGGATTCTCAACAAAATATAAAAAAATAACATTTTATTTATGATTATATTCATTTGTCCAATTAAATTTGAGCAATGATGGGGGCGTGGCTTGGTGCTCGGAGCGGATGGCAGCAGACTAGAGGAGCTCCGCTATACCCTCAGCCCCGACAGCACGATTATCGCCGTAGCCGCCGGTGAACATGAGCAGGCTCACCCGCCACAACTCAGGCAGCCGCTCGCGTCGTTCCGCACCGATTTCTGGAGCCAGAAGCATCCCGGACATCTTTAAATTGCAACCCCGCCGCCTCAAGGCCCTATCCAAGATGGCGCAGCCTCGTGGGGAGGACGAGTTCAGTGAAGACTCGCAATCCGCGTATGAGGAGGAGGTAAGGGAAGCGCCCGCTGAACACCCCCTCAACCTAACTGACATGATGAAAATAGCAGTGGACATCAAGGGCACATTTTCATCCGCCATCACAGAACTGAAGGCAGATATCCTACCTATATCAGAGAAGCTGGAGGGGGTGGAGAAAGCTGGTTCAAAACGGGACAAGGCTATTACACGTCTGGAAAGAATCACAGATTCCCACACAGCCCATCTCATTGAGATGAATAGACAATTAGAGGATTTGGACAACAGGGGGAGAAGGAATAACATTAGGGTACAAGGCATTCCGGAGTCGGTTGAACCTGGCAATATTCCTTCTGCCTTACAATATGTGTTTAACGAACTGTTAGAACGCCAAACTGACACGCAAATTGACTTTGTACGGGCTCACAGAGCCCTGAGAGCAAGACCAGCAGATACAGCTCCACCGCGAGATGTGATATGTTGCCTCCCTGACTTTAAGTTAAAAGAGGAAATTATGGCTAAAGCGAGACGCAATGCTCACATCACATTCAATGACACAGAAATTTCAATCTTTCAGGACCTCTCTCCCACAACCTTAAGCAATAGGTATGAATGTGACTTTTATGGGCAGGCAGCTGTACTTGCGCACACCTGATGATTTACAGGGCTTCTGCCAGGACGTCCAAATCCCGCTGATTGATCTTCCTGACTGGTACATGGATTTTCATTATGTCCCTGCATCTCAGCCCTCCCGGGTGTCCCCTCATTCCACTCCTACTAAGCCCCCGCACAAAAGGGGGAAGTTTCAGAAGCAGCCATTGCCGGGCACAAGCGCTACACCCAAACGCTCTTCCACCCCCAGGGCCTTGCAGCTGAACCCGGACCAAGAATAATGACAGGTCGGACAGAGTAGCTTCACCCAAGGTTCAGGCACCCATTGGCTGACAGGATCAGGCAAGGGACGTGGGACGCAAATACTGATACAAGTTTGTTTACCTTTTGTCATCCGTTGGCGCTCTTTTTGTTCGGTTTATTTGCCTGCTATGTACTGGTTTCTCCCTACCAATATTGGGTTTACTTGGGCACGTCCTCACTGCTGACATGGCGGGTCACCCTTTATTATTTTATTTTTTCATTTCTTTTGCACACAGTTTGTTTCATCTGAGCGTGGCAGACAGCCTCATGGACACCTATCTCCTTGGTGCTCAGGATGAACCGGGGTGGTTCTTACCATGAATGGTCAGCAACATAGAGCAGTCCATGTCTGCTAGGACCCTAAGGTATGCTCCTCCCATGTACACTAGGGAAGGGACTGGCTGGCCGCGGGAGCACTGCCTACAGTTTGATACTACCTGGTCACTACGATTGGGAACAGGAACCTCAACGCGCTCCTATGGCTGGACATGTTGGGTCACGCTGCACATATGGAGGATAGTTGGCCTGTAGTTGTGGCCAAATTAATTAATATACGTATTAAAATACGGGTGTAATGTGGTTCATACCCCTTTTAGGGGTTATGGTTGCGGTTGATATACTTGTTATGCACAGGTTAAGTTAAGCTTGTTGAAATTTGGGGCTGGGGGTGTGCGGAGGACAACTGGTAATTGTAGACAGATCACTTGTCCCGGGTTGACTGGGATTTTGGCTGTTGACATTGCTCTGGGTGTTTCTCCCACTTCCCCCACAGGGGGTATTGTGGATTGGCTCCTTGATCGACTTCCCCGGTTTTGTTGGGGATTGTCATTGGGGGGATAATCCACGACCCCATTTCTCAATACTCGCCCCTAGGGGTCACTTCCTTGGGGATAATTACCAAACAGTTCTGACCCACTTTCTTAGTGTCAGTTAGTGGGCTCTCCTACCCTTCTTCCTTTTCCCCCTCTCTCTCTTCTTCTTCTCTGTTCCCCCTGCCTCTTCTGGCTCTTTCCCTACCCCTCTCCTCCCCCTCCTTTTTCTGATTTCCTCTCTCTTTTCCTCTCCCCCCTTCCTCTCGCACAATGATTTATTCTGCTCTAGGCAAGAACCCTACAGTGATATCGCACAATGTGCGCGGTCTCAACATTCCGCAAAAGAGGTCGCAACTATTACGCCACTTGAGGAAGGGGAGGCCGTCCTTTGTGTTTTTACAGGAAACCCATTTTAGGGCTAATTCTATTCCCAAAATGACAGATAATTATTTTTCCAAAGCGTTCCATGCGGCTAGTCCAGATTCGAAGACTAAAGGGGTCTCGATACTGTTGGGGAGAGACTCTGGATTCGAGCTCACTCAGCAGTTGGCAGACCCTGAGGGACGGTACCTCTTCCTCAAGGGAAAGGTTGGGGGGCTCCCCATCACGCTGGCGAGCGTTTACTTTCCAAATGTGGCACATGTGAGCTTCTGTCAAAAATTGATAGATGAACTTTCTGGGTTCGCAACAGGGTGTATACTCCTAGGAGGGGATTTCAATGTTTCGTTGGACCCCCTCCAGGATACTTCTGATGGTAAGTCAACGATCACTTACCGTAAACTCAAGAAAATTAGAAATATGCTGAACTCGCTGACGTTGACAGACTCGTGGCGGGTCATGCACCCCCAGGATAGAGACTACACTTACTTTTCCGCTATACACAACAAATATACACGTATTGACTTCCTGTTTTTGACGCAAAGGGACCTGAATAACATGACAGAAGCACATATAGGGACGAGATCGGTATCTGACCATGCACCGATCTCCTTGATGCTCACACTGCAGACGACACGTCAGCAGTCGAGTGGCTGGAGACTTAATCCCGCACTGCTGACGGACCCCACAACTTTGGACTAGATTAGGGAAACTATACAGCACTACTTCAGAGAAAACACCACTGATGATGTTTCCCATATAACCATATGGGAGGCACACAAGTGTGTCCTTAGAGGTAGACTGATGGGCCTGGCAGCGCAAAAGAAGAGAGCGGCAGAGCAGGACCTGAAAGACGCGTTTGTAAAAGTGAGGGACTTAGAGGCACAACACAAAAGGTCAACGGCGGTTGCTCTGGCTGGTGACTTATTGATAGCGCGCAAGGCCCTTCAGGATAGCTGGATTTACAAGCCAAACGGATTTTGTTTTTCCGACGTGTTTTTTTTTTATGAACATGGGAACAAAAATAGCAAATTTTTGGCGCGAGCATTGAGAGGCGTAAGGGCTTCCAACACTATCACTCAGATTAGGAACAATGAGAATAAGCTAATACATAACACGGACGGCATTGCGGCGGAATTCCATAGGTTTTACTCCAAACTATATAACATCCCACCCCCGCATAAACCAGCAACGGTAGAAGGGTCGAGACGTAAGATTATAGAACAGTACCTACAACAAAGTGGCATGCCAGGTCTGTCAGTTGACGATGCCAGGGAACTGGACAAACCCATTGAGGCTCTGGAACTCATCCAAGCTATTAAAACCTTAAAAACAGGGAAGAGCCCTGGCCCGGATGGCTTTTCAAGCCCTGGCCCGGATGGCTTTTCAGCCATTTACTATAAGACCTTCACGCCTTTGTTGACGACGCCCTTGCTAAACGCTTTAAACTCTCTCTCTGCACCTCAGGAGCTCCCACCCACCTTTAATTTAGCACACATTACGGTGCTTCCCAAACCTGGGAAAGACCCCAAATCTTGCTCCAGTTACCGGTCGATTTCGCTGCTCAATTTGGATATAAAGCTTCTGTCAAAAATTATTGCAACCAGACTGAGCGTACTTTTACCCGAGCTAATTGGGCTGCAACAAGTGGGCTTTATGCCGGGGAGAGAGGCTCGGGACAATGTCATCAAGGTGGTGAATCTTTTACATTGCATTAGGGGAGGTGCTGTCGAGGGCCTTCTCCTGTCCACGGACGCGGAGAAGGCCTTCGACAGGCAGGTGGGATTCCAGCCAAAGTTGATGGCCTGGATCTCGGCACTATACCAACACCCGACGGCTCGTCTAAAAATAAACGGGACCCTTTCAGAACCTGTGCACATACATAACGGCACACGCCAAGGGTGCCCACTATCCCCAATATTATTTATTCTTGCGTTAGAACCATGTATTCGCACGATCAATACCAACCCATTGATCAAGGGCTTCGCACTGGGACAAACACACTTTAAAATAGCCGCCTACGCGGACGATCTTCTATTCATCCTAACTCAACCCCACATTTCGATTCCCAACCTATTGAAAGAATTTGAGATATTTGGATACCTTTCCAATTTCAAAATTAATTACGAGAAATCCGAGGCACTGAACATTTCTCTGGGTCCTACACGCCTGCTGACTGCCAAATCTACCTGCCCCTTTAAGTGGGTAGACCGCAGACTTAAGTACCTGGGGATTTGGCTCACACCCGAGTCAGACAGTCTTTATGCACAAAATTTCCAGCCCCTTTTAAGTGATTTATGTAGAGATCTCCAAGTATGGCATCTTCACCCACTGTCGTGGTTTGGTAGGGCGGCGGCTGTTAAGATGACGATACTACCAAGGGTGCTGTATCTTTTTCACACTCTACCCATTAAATTACCCAGGCGGTTCTTCGCTCACTTGACAGCAATAACGAGAGATTTTACATGGGCCAGGAAGAAGCCCCGAATTAGCTTATCGACTTTGACCCTACCAAAAGTTAAGGGGGGGATTATCTTACCGAACTTCATGTTCTACTATTACGCGTCGCACCTGGTACGCATTCTAGATTGGAACTGTCATGCCACGTCCAAGGATTGGGTGGGGATAGAAAGCCGATTGACGGAAACCCCATTGAGGTTTCTGCCATGGGTTACCAAGGAGGCCCGTTCGGCCACACTGACATCTCACCCCCTGATAGGGCCAACTCTGGAAATCTTTAGAATGGTCTCACAACAATGCGGACTAGCTTCCACACCGGGTCCCCTAACACCCTTGGTTCACAATGCCGCGTTTGCGACAGGACACACTATGGTATCATTCCCACATAGAGCCGATAAGACACCTGTGACTGTAGCCCATTGCGTGGAAAAAGGTAAACTCAGGACCTTTCAGGACTTAACGCAGGACTTAAAGGCAAAACACTTTACACACTGGCAATATAGACAACTACATGATTATGTATACTGCCCGACTAACAGACTACATGTTTTGAGGGAACAGACGTGGTTTGAGCAATTGTGCATCACGGGAGAACCATTGAGAAAGGTGACCTCCTTGGTTTACAATCGGTTACAAGCTACCAGGACAGATCGCTCAACCAGACATAAACAGGACTGGGAGAGGTTTTTCTCCAAGACCTTCACCGACGAGCAGTGGAGTAATGCCTGCATATTAGCACACAAATGCTCCATAAGCACTAGTGCACAAGAGACGGCATACAAAGTATTGACGAACTGGTACTTCACACCAGTCAGACTCAACAAATGGTACCCGGGAACATCAGAGTCCTGCTGGAGATGTGGTGGAGCTAAGGGTGATATGATGCACATATGGTGGGACTGTCCGAACCTGCGGGAGTTTTGGGACGGGATCTGTACGCAGATCCGTGCCATCACCGAGACAGGTCTTGCCCTTACGCCTGAGTGTTGCTTGCTTCACATCTCCAGCTACTCGTTAGGCAAGTACAAAAAATCAGTAGTGCGCCATATGCTGAATGCGGCCAAGGCGATTATTCCTAGACACTGGAAATCGCCACATCCACCTTCCATAAGAGAATGGCTATCGGAGGTAGATTCCTTATACAAGATGGAGGAAACAGTAGCAATGGCTTCAGAAAGGGCCGACAAATTTCACAGATTGTGGAGACCATGGTTTATTTTCAAATACTCTGATGCTTTTGAAAAACTTCAAAATGGTTGATCATATAGGATGTGAATACTTACTCGGTTCGCTGTAAGCCGGTACCATGTAACACGACAAAAGTTAGAAATTATGGTTTAGTGCCATGTAAATTGGTATATTGCTGCATAAAGGACTGTACTGTTATATTTCTACTTCCACACCTGATTCAGCCTACATTTAAGGTACTATCGGCCCACGGTTTTTGCTACACGCTTCTTGTACCCCCCTCTGTCTGTGTTCTGTTGACTTGCCTCCCAACCCACTGTTCCCCCCCCCCCCACCACTTTTCTTCCTTATCCCTCGCCCCATTCCTCTATCTTTCTAGACACTTAAAAATTCTCCCCCGACAATCGAATGTATCAAGGTGCACTGGTTAAAGGGGGGTTATTGGCAATTTTTCTTTAGGCTCTGCACCTACAGAGGCCTTTCTCTTATTTTCGTTTTCTTTTTATGCCAACTTACGTTATTGAACTGGGAGGTACTCTGTAGCGGATTTTGTGACAGAACAATTTGTTATTTTGTGCCTTGTGGGCTTATGTCCGTTGCTATATTTGTATTGTATTGTGATGTCAATTGTTTCAATAAACTTCTATTGGTAAAAAAAAAAAAATTTGAGCAATGATGTGACCAAGATAAACTTATTTGGCTCAGATGGTGTCAAATGTGTGTGGTGGCAACCAGCTGAGGAGTACAAAGACAAGTGTGCCTTACCTACAGTCAAGCATGGTGGTGGGAATGTCATGGTCTGGGGCTGAAAGAGTGCTGCCGACTGGGTAGCTACAATTCATTGAGGGAACACTGAATGCCAACGTGTACTGTGACATACTGAAGCAGAGCATGATCCCCCTCCCTTCAGAGATTGGGCTGCAGGGCAATATTCTAACATGATAATGACCCCAAACATACCCCCAAGATGACCACTGCCTTGCTAAAGAATCCGAGGGTAAAGGTGATGGACTGGCCAAGCATGTCTCCAGACCTAAACCCTATTGAGCATCTTTGGGAATCCTCAAATGAAAGGTGGAGGAGCGCAAGGTCTCTAACATTTACCAACTCTGTGATGTTGTCATGGAGGAGTGGAAGAGGACTCCAGTGGCAACCTGTGAAGCTCTGGTAAACTCCATGACCAAGAGAGTTAAGGCAGTGCTGGAAAATAATGGTGGCCACACAAAATATTGACACTTTGGACCCAATTTGGACATTTTCACTTAGAGGTGTACTCACTTTTGTTGCCAGCAGTTTAGACATTAATGGCTGTGTGTTGAGTTATTTTGAGGAGACCTCAGATTTACACTGTTATACAAGCTGTACACTCACTACTTTACATTGTAGAAAAGTGTAATTTCTTCAGTGTTGTCACATGAAATAAAATGGTATAATAAAATACTTACAAAAATGTGAGGAGTATACTCATTTTTGTAAGATACTGTATCAATGAGCTTAAACAAAAACAATTTAAAAGATCAGCCAAACCAAACATGATACCTGTTAGGTAAGGAAGACGTTGAGACAACAATCATTAGAGCTTTTTAGGGTTAATTAAGTGTTACTGTAGCATTAAAGGGATTGTAAAGGGATTTTTTTTTTAATAACAAACATGCTGCTTTCAATCCATCCACTCTAGCCAATCAACGACAAGGCTGAGCGGCGAAGAGGATGTCGGAGGCGAGCTTGGGACTTTCGAGGTGTCAGGTAAGTAAAACGGGGGGGGGGGGGCTGGGGGGCTTGCATTGTCAGATGTTTTTTCACCCTAATGTATAGAATGCATTAAGGTGAATTTTCTTTTACCTTTACAACCCCTTTAAGTAGCAATTGTTTCCACTTGCTAAGTTGTCTTGATAGGCACTATGTGCAAATCAAGAAGGAATACCTTGTATTGATAATATTGTTACCAGTAGTGAAGCTAGACGTTCTTTTACAAGGGGCAAAGACTTATTTTGGCAACCGCCAACCCCTGCCTCAAAGATGACGGTGTCAGTAAGGCAGCGGATGTGTCAATCTTTTTTTTTTTATCTTTATTATTTTTTAAATTATTATTTAAATTTTTTGTCCAGAACTGGTTCCCCCCTGCGATCAGCAGCAGTGGTAAGGTGGTACAGGCTCACACAGAGCAGCTAGTGGTGTGTGACAGTGTGAGCTTTGCTCCATGTGATTGAATACAGTTTAGGTCAATTGTGACAATTGTGAAAAGCCAGATTCAACCTCCCACCCCACCACTCAATTTGGCTCCCAGATCCACCAGCTCCTCTCTCAAGTTGAGGCCCAGGGCACATATTGGGGCCCATATCCCCCTGCCCCCTCCCCTACTTTCGACCCTGATTGTTACAATTATGTATCAATGATGCATGGATCACATATGCAGAAGTTGCTGCAAAAGCTTCTATAGGCAGTTCAAACAACATAAAAAAGTTTCTTAGCAGTATAAGACAGTCCTTTGTGTGTAGTGGATAGGCTCCATAGTGCAAAGAGCAAGCAAGCACATCCTGAGTTGGAAGCCAAGATTGAGTGGCAAAGCCATCTGGTAGCCACCGTAAATCAAACCAGTGGAGCCTTTAAAGAAAAGATTGTGAAAAGTTGGCAGCAATGCGGAGTGAAGCTATGAGAGCCAGTGGTGTGCAGCCATCTGCAGCGCGGGAGAAGCCAAAGCTGGGAGTATGCAGGAAGGTTTTGTTGGTGCTGGAGGATATTGCTGGCCTGCGTGCTGGCAATTCTATGCAGCCTGCGCAAAAAGTGTACCCTCTTGAGAGGAAGAGTTACAGATGGAGGTTGAGGCCAGTGGTACCTCATCAGATCAAGGGGACTTGGTGCCCCTGCCACCACAACATTAGTTGTCAGGCTTGGAAGCCTCCCTGGAATCTTCAGGAGGTACAGACACGCTAAAACTTATCTCGGAGATTGAGTTCCCCTTGCCTCTGTAAAGGCAGGACTGTAAGAAGATGGGGGTAAAGATTTTGTTGGGTGTCTAAAACCCCCGGAACATAGAGTGATGGTTATCCCTGCTTCGGCCCTGCCACAGGAGGGTGTTGTTTTTTAGTCAACAGAGGGCGGTGGTAAGCATCCTGCTTTTCAGCCTGGTATTTCCAGTCCTGTGCAGTCAACTAATGATGTGTGTATGGACTCCACTGATGACAAAAGTATCCCTGGTAATGTAAATGCAAGTGGTGAGAATCATTTTTCTATTTTAGGTGTTTCAACTCATCCTGTAGTGGGTGCTGGTGGCCCTGTCTTGCCTATGGGTGGGGAGGCTCCTAGAACTGCTGTGTCATTAACTATGCTATCCAAAGGCCAGGAAAACTTGGCTCCATCTGGTAATTCCTTTAAAAGAAAAAATGTGGTGAAATTAAGATGGTTCAATGAAGACCACCCCCCCCCCCGGAGTAGAATTGAGGTGGTGGATCGGGTCAGGTTACATGTTTCTGAAGAAGTGGTTCAGCGTATCCCCTCGTCAGTATGCCCTTGTTGGCCGGGACAAAATAGTCATTTTTTTTATTTTTTTATTTTTTTTCCAAGAAAAGTTTTATTGTAAAGGTTGCAAAAAAACTTACAGTTCAGCACATCAGAGCAGTATAGTACAAAAATGTCACATTCGAATAATGAACAGGAATCATTGAAGTAAACAAAACACATGTCTACAAGATAAGAAAAAACAAAACAGGAAAAATACGTGCTAAGGCGTACTTAACAAACTTTACAATGGATCGTCATGTGTCCAGCATAAAGGTGACTGGAAACTATTATGTCCATGGGCTTGGGGATTCAATTGGCAGCAATTGTGACATATTATAATGCTTGGAGAGGTGTGGGGGTGCGGTCACGGACCTCTAGCGACCCCCCTATAAGTGCTACCAACGATTAAACATACAGCTAAACACCAGAAAAATCAAAACAAAAAGAGAAAAGAAAAAACAACTAACAACTGAGCTTGGGAGATGGAGGGGAGCGAGAAGACAGGGGACATGTAGGGATCCAAGAGTGAAACATAGAAAGGGGATACCCATACTGAAAAAAAAAAAAAAAAATGCTCCGCCTACGTACATACATGTCAGATATGGAAACATTTCCAAGGAAGGACAGCTGCCCTCAGAACCAGCCTGAGGGTGGTAGGGGGGGCAATACTAAGTTTATCCTAAGCTTTCGAAAGCTGGGGGAGCATTCTCTCATTGTGAAAGTAGAAGTTTATATTCATCAGAGAATTTAAAGTGGTTCCAGCAGGACCATATCTTCGTGAATTTAGACGCTGTGTCTTTAGCTTGGTGTATGAGATCTTCCATTTCCGCAATTCTAGAAATGCGTTTAAACCAATCCGCAATTGTCGGTACTTTCGTGGAGTTCCATAATGTGGGAATACACATCTTGGCCGCATTGATTAGGTGGAGAGCTAATGAACGATGATATTGGTTAAAGGGGATCGAAGAATAGTGTAATAACATTTGCCCAGGAGTATAATCCAACTGGTAAGTCATGATCTTGGAAGTCAGTCGGTGTACAGTTTGCCAAAAGGGTTGGAGTTTAGGGCAGGACCACCATATGTGTAGCATGGAACCTGTATCCTGAGAGCAGCGCCAGCATTTGGAGGATATGTTCGGGGAGATCTTGTTCAATTTGGTCGGAGTTTTATACCATTTTGAGAAGATCTTAAAGCCGTTCTCTTGGGCTGACACATTAATAGAACCTTTATGAATCAGCGTGTAAATATTTTCCCACTCGTCTGGGGAGAGATTAAGGCCAAGATCTTTTTCCCAGCTTCGAACGGCCACATTGGATTTAGGGTCATGGGTCGAAAACAAGATTGGGTAAATAGTAGAAATTAAGTGTCTTTGTTGTTCTGTTTGCATGCACAAATTTTCAAACAAGGTGGGTTGTCTAGAGAAGTCACTGCGCTTACAGGGGTCGTTTAAGAAGTGTCGCAATTGGAAATAAGTCCACATAGGGCAAACGCGATCAACATTCCGTGAGGGGATACCAGCCCGGTCTAAAAATGACCCTGCAGAAAAGAAATGTCTTGCCTGCATCTCCGCATGGGGCCAATATTCCGACATAAAAGAGGTTGACATGCCCGCAGGGAATGCCGGATTCTGTCTGATTGGAGTTAGTGGACCAATTACAGAGGAAATGCGGTGCCCCTTACAGGCCTTCCGGAACATTTGAAGTGTGCACCCAATTAGTGGATGATGCGTACACGAACTAGGTATGTGTTCTGAGGCCAGCCAAGGCAGTGAACTTATCGGTAATTTAGTGAATTTTTGTTCTATAGTAACCCAATCTTTCGAGTGAGTATGGACATTCCAATCAATAATACGAATCAACTGGCAAGCCCAATGGTACTTAGTCACGTCTGGTAAACCTATACCTCCTGCTATTTTGGGTAGAGCTAGCCTGTCAAGACTAAGTCTGGGACGTTGAGCGCCCCAAAGGAATCGGCGTATGGCTGATCTGTATAAGGTAAAAAAAGTCTGGGGTACGTTGATGGGAACTGTTTGAAAAATATATAGCAGGCGCGGGAGGATATTCATTTTAAGGACAGCCGCCCTTCCAAACCACGAAAACATACCGGACGACCAATCATTAAGATCTTTCTGAATGTTTCGAATGAGCGGGGTATAATTGAGTGCATACAGGTTAGATAGGTGAGTAGGGAGCTTGATTCCTAAATAAGTGATGGCGTCATTAACCCATTTAAAGGGGAAATTGGCTTTGCATAATGTTAGCGTCTCAGGATCTAAAGAAATATTCAGGGCTTCTGATTTGGATAGATTAATTTGCAGATTAGATAGGGTGTTAAAAGTAGCAAAATCCGCAAGTACATTAGGTAGGGATACATGAGGGTCTGTCAAAAATAGGAGAATGTCATCCGCAAAAGCGGCTAATTTGTAGGTAGAATCAGATATTGCAACTCCCTTGATGCTAGGGTTAGCCCGCAACCGGTTAAGCAATGGTTCCAGGGTCAACACAAAAATCAAGGGTGAGAGGGGGCAACCCTGGCGAGTTCCATTTGACACGGAGAAGGCATCCGACAAGTGGCCGTTAACTCGGACTCTAGCTGTTGGGGACGAGTACAAAGCTAAGATAAAATGGAGCATGTGGTCCCGTAATCCTATCTTCTGGAGAACCGCTGACATATAGTCCCAGGCCACCCTGTCAAACGCCTTCTCCGCGTCAAGGGAAAGGAAGAAACCTCGCTGACGGGAGGACGATAACCAGTGGTGAATGTTGATAGCTTTGAGCGTATTGTCTCTTGCCTCTCTGCCCGGTACAAAGCCAACCTGGTCCAAAGAGACCAGGTCGGGCAGGAGGGGCAAGAGACGGTTGGCTAATATCTTTGCGAAGATCTTGAGATCAACATTTAGTAGGGATATTGGTCTATAATTCATCACAAGTGATGCATCCTTATTTGGTTTAGGGATCACGGTTATGTGAGCCGTCAACAGGTCTCTAGGAGGGGAATCGCCAAGCGCTAAGGAATTAAAGGCGGACAGAAAATGCGGCTTGAGGGGATCAATGAATGTCTTATAATAACCTGACGTTAACCCATCTGGGCCCGGGCTTTTCCCAGGTTTCAGTTGCTTAAGTACCAAATCTAATTCTGAGGAAGACAAGGGTCTTTCCAAGTCAGCTGCAGCCGATGCCGACATAGGGTCGGGGCTATAGGTGGAAAGAAAGTCATTGATCATCTGAAGCCGGGAACTGTCACTGGTGGGAGGATCAGCGGATCTTAGATTGTACAACTGGGAATAATATGTCACAAATTGTTGTGCTATGTGATCACTAGCCGTCAATTTCCGTCCTTGGGGGTCAGTAATGGAATGTATGGTCATAGCAGCTTTCTTCCGTTTGAGGGCTCTTGCCAGAAGTTTTCCAGCTTTATTCCCATATTCATAAAAGGTTTTTTGTGTGAGGGCATAATTTCGACGTATTTGCCTATTGAGGATCTCTAAAAGCTCTGTCCGGGCTTGGAGCAAAGCTGGGAGTGTTGCTAAAGCCTGGGAGCGTTTGTGAGCTCTTTCTAAAAACTGTATGCGTTGGGACAATTTAGAAATGAGAGCCTTCCTTTCCTTTTTCCGTCTGGCCGAGATAGCAATAAAATCTCCTCTTATCGTACACTTGTGAGCTTCCCAAAGCGTCAAGGGGGACATGTCTGGGGAAGCGTTTTCTCTAAAGAATAAAGTTAATCGCTGAGATATGGTGGCCGTAATAGTTTCATCTGTGAGTAAAGACGGGTCAAGCCTCCAAATAGGGGATCTGGTGGGGGCCTGTGCGATATCTAAGGTCAGAGATACTGGGTTGTGATCAGATAAATACATGGGGAGTATGGATGCGGAATGCAGGGATGGAAGATCATCTTGTGAAATGAAGATATGGTCCAACCTAGAATACTTATTACATGGGGTTGAATAATACGTATAGTCCTTAACATTGGGATTTAACAATCTCCAGGAATCGTGTAACGCTAGTTCGTGTAGTCTATCCTTGATCGACCTAAGTGCTCTAAACGGTATGGAGGAAGCACCATTAGAAGTGTCAAGAGGAGGATTTAGGGGGACATTAAAGTCTCCACCGAGAATTAGCATACCTTCCTGAAATGTGATAAGTTCTCTAAGAGCCGCATTAAAAAACGGGACCTGGCCATGGTTAGGTGCATAGATATTGGCTAAGGTGATAGGTTTGCCGTACAGCGTGCCTTTAACAAAAAGGTAGCGAGCATCTTCATCAACACAAGTGTCCAGAATTTGGAATGGGCAATGTTTTGCAATTAAAATGGATACTCCCTTGGTCTTGGCATATTGATTAGTGGCATGCAAAGAGGTAGGGAAGCGGAAGTTAGAGAACTTTGGAGCGGAACCCGTTTTAAAATGCGTCTCCTGGAGGAAAGCAATATCAGCTTTGTATCTATGCAATTCAAGTAAGACTTGAGATCGTTTCTCTGGTATGTTGAGACCTCTAACATTTAGGGATATTAAGGTTAAAAGCCCATTTTCGGGCCTACTATGGGATTTTGACATGGTATTAAGTAATGGGGGAGGAAAAGAAATGCGGCTAATCCCGAGCTTAAGACAATTGGTGAACTGGAGTGAGAATAGAAGAGAAGGGAGGGAAGCGAACCAGACTGCCTTCGGGCTCAGGGCCTGAGAGTGATTCCCCGGGAGAGCAGAGAAA
Organism: Lithobates pipiens; assembly: GCF_037356315.1. Classification (NCBI taxonomy): domain Eukaryota; kingdom Metazoa; phylum Chordata; class Amphibia; order Anura; family Ranidae; genus Lithobates; species Lithobates pipiens. The sequence continues at coordinate 65,598,311 of NW_027507718.1, read as the reverse complement.
GTAGGAAGGTGGAACTTATAAGGTATATCCCTAGGGCAAGGGAAGGGGGAGGCAAAGGAGGGAAAGGTGGGGGAGAATCAAATGAAAATGGACAAAAGAAAATAAAAAAGAGTAAGAAAACCCTACGCGCGCTGATGCGTAGGTTATATCAGAGGAGAAAAAATAAAAAATAAAAAAAAAAGGAAAATAGCAAGAACCAGCTTGCTAATCTAAGGAAATCATGAAACTAAATTCAAAAATAAAACACACAATATATATTTACCAAAAGTGATGCAGTGGAATACTGGAAGCAGAACGACTGCAAAAAAGTAAAATCTATCGTATCACTGCGTGGGGGTCGGTTTGAGACAGTGGAAATAATCCAAAGAGTTAGAACAATTTAGAACAATAACAACACTAACAGTAACAATAACCGGTCTAAGCTGGCCGACTGGAGAGAGAGTACATTAGAAAAAAAAAAAAGAAAAAAAACTCATATGGTCTAAGGGAGGAGGCCAAAAATGGGAATAGGTGGCCTAGACAGATGGGTAAAAAAAAAAAAAAAAAAAAAAAAAAAAACCCCAAATGGGGTTGCCTGTTAAATGAAAAATGACCCTCTTCATACCGTTCGGTAGGTGGTGCGGAACGAACGCACCAGTGGGGCGACCATGCAAGAGCCTTAAATAACCTAGAGGGAGGAAAACAACCAGCAACACACTAAAACAAAAACAAAAGATAAGGGGGACACCAGAAAAAGATACGAAAGTTAGTGAATATACTCAGGGTCCAATCAGCCTCCGAAGGGCTATGAAAACAGCAACCTGCAACCTGATCCGTAACTTAACTGTTCGTTCGGTTGACTCAAGGCAAAGCTTCAACGATCCCGACGGGCTCTCCTGGACTGCGGTGCTTTCGTCGGGCTGAGTCCGTGCGTTTGACCCGAAGCCAAGGGATGGGCTCTTGGATCCGAAGGGGAACGTCTCCTCCGAGAGCGGGAATCCTGAGAGTCCATGGTGTCATCACGTGGAGCGGCTCGTCTGAGTATGGTCGGTCGGAAGTCCGCATACCAATCGGGTACCGCTGTCATCGGAATTTCCAAGGTTTCGCAGAAGTGACGAAGGTCCTCCGGGACACGCAATAGAGCAGACCGACCGTGTGCCGAGGCGGACAGTCCGAAGGGAAACTTCCAACGATAAGGTATTCCCTTGGCTCGTAGAACGTCTAGAATTGGGCGCAATTCTCTTCGTCGTTGCAGCGTAATGTTTGACAAGTCCTGAAATAGGCGAATGTTTGCACCGTTGTACATCAGGGGTTCCGTCTCCCGGGCTTTTCTCAGGATGGCTTCCTTCAGCTGGTAATCAATTATACAGCAAACAACATCCCTTGGGGGGTCCGTTTCCTTCCCCCTGGGGCGTAAAGCGCGGTGGATCCGCTCCATACCAATCTGGGTGGCTGTAGGTCTGTCCAATAGATTATTAAATAGGGTCGTTACCTCTAATAGCAGGTGTTCCGCTTCTATGGATTCGGGTAAACCGCGGATACGGAGGTTGTGGCGCCTTCCGCGGTTATCCAAGTCTTCGATGTGGCGATTAAGATCCCTCAATTGCAAGGTGTGAATATCCATGGTCTGACAGGAACGTCGGATCACAGTGGAATGGGACTCCAAAACATTTTCCACTTCCTGCACTCTGCCCGAGATAGCTTGGATATCTACTCACAGGTCCGAGATTGCAGCAGTGAGGGCCGCTGTAAGGGTGTCCTTGATGTCGGCGGCCACGGAACGGAGGTCCTGTAGGCTAGGTTGTTGCTGGGGAGTAAGAACAATGTCCTCTTCGGCCGGGGGGATCCGCCGGCGCGCGCTGTGTGAGAGGCCTGTAGCTTGTGCCGTACCTCGTGGCGCCGCCATATTGCCCACTTGGCTCCGGAACATATCAGGTATGTTTTGGCTCAGGCGGCCGGTATTTTCCCTGGGGGACCTCGAGCGGGATGCCGAGGAGCTTCGGGATGAAGTTCCCATTATTTGAGCAGAGAAAGAAGGGTGAAAATCCTCCGTTAGAAGCCGATGTTTCTCTCAGTCGGCAGGAGCTGAGAAGTTAAGCTGCCATCTTCCACCGAGGTCAAACCACGCCCCCAAAATAGTCATTTTTTATGCTGGTCAGCCCAAATTGTGTCGCCGATGTGGGGAGTTGTGTCATTTTTCCAGCAACTGTGTCCAGAAAAAATGCTCCCTGTGCCAAGGTTCGGGGTTAAATGAGATTGCAACAGGATTCGGTGCAACCTTTGTAACAAATTGGGACATCCCTACAGTTTATGCCCGGAAGCCCTACACAACCAGCCAGAGATGGGGGAATTAATTAGAATGGAGGAGGAAGAACGTAGGGAGCAGTCGGGGGATGGTATCTCGGCTCAGGTGGTTCCTGGGGACCCCCTTTCTATGCAAGTTCCCCAGTCCAGTGGCATACTCCAGACATGTTAGTTCCTGAGTCTGTGCTTCCTGCTGTGTCCATGTCTGTCTCTCAGTCAGTACCCACTAGTGTGTCAACATCTAGTTATGTGGTAGGCCCCACTCTGATTGTATCTCAGAGTGGTAAGAGGGTGGCTAAGCCTAAATTGTATAAATTAGATGAAGCTGCAAAAGGGGCAGGGACAAGGAGTGCAGGGGTGTTAGCTTCACCAGAGCCTTCCACAGCAGGTCCCCAGTAATGACCCTAAAGTGAAGGAAAAGGGAAAGGATATATGTGGAACCTCTCAGAGTGATAGGTTCTCTGAGGAGGGAGAGTGGTCTATAGTTGGGGGTGGGAGGAACAGGGTCATTCTATCCCCAGCTTTGTCTATCTCATCCTCAGATGTAGACAAGTTAAATCTAGAGAATATGTTTGGGATCTTATCTGAGGAGGTAGACCCAGCTGGGTCAGTTTCTCAGATGTAGGAAGATAATGGTCAGGGTCTCCAGTGGGTGAGGAGAGTCCACAGGCTAAGAAACGCCCACACCAATCACCCTAATGGCAGTTCGCACTCCGATTAAGGTGGTAACGATTAATGTTGCTAGCCTGGAAACTGTGAGAGCTCGTAGTACGGCCTCATTTTTGCTCAGCAGAATGGATGCTGATGTTTTATTTTTTCAAAAGACCCGGTTGCATAGCCTTGCTGATGTTCATCTGGCGAAGAGGGAGTGGAGGTGTGGCCCCTCCTTCTGGTCTCTTGCTGCTGAACGTTACAGGGGAGTTGCGGTCCTTTTTACTGGCATGGTAACGTGTCAGCGGGTTATTGAGGTAGAGATTGGAAGGTGTATGGTCCTGGACATCTCTGTGAAGGGGAATGATCTTTGTTTAGTAAATATCTATGGACCTTAGTCCAAATGGCATAGAAAATGCCTCTTTACATTGATTAAGCCTTTTCTTTTTATGCCTCGGCAAGTTGTCTTTGGAGGTGATTTTAACACGTTACTAGGCCCAAAGACTGAAAAGTCGCCATTGACAGGCTGGAATATGATAGCATTTTTCTTATTATGCTAGCCAGGGAAGCAGGTCTCAAGGCTGTGCATATTAAGTGTTGCTCGGACAGCACAGGTTACAGGTATAGGAGAGGTAGATGTGAGAGCAGAATATATAGGTTTTTTTTAAAGGAGGACTCTGCTTTTTCAGCTCCTGAGTGTCAGCTGGTTGAGTTCTCAAATCACCTTATGCTGTCTATCACTCTCAATGTTTCAGAACACAGCTAAAAGGAAGGGGTATTTGGAGTTTGAATTTGGCGCTGTTGGAAGATGAAAAGGTAAGACGATCTTTTGAATATTTTTTTCAGGCACAGGTAACTATTCTGGATTTCTAATAAGTCTGAGTGGTGGGAGTTTGTCAAAGGTCGAATCTGTGGGTTTTTGAATCTGAAGGCCCTAGGGAAAAAGAAGCAGTTTGATAATTATAGTGCCTACCAGCGGTTATGGAGGAGGCTTGATTGCCTTGTTTCGTGTAGGGGCAATCTCTGAGATAAAACTTCTCAGAAAATATTAGTATGACTAGCACGCTTCCTTGGTTCTGGAGAGGGATTACGGGAAATATCACTCGCTTGACCCCTACCAAAACTGCAAGCAGAATGTAGCAGTTAAAAGGGTCCTGGGGCTGAGGGATAGTATGGGCTCCCTGACAAAATCCAGGTCAGGGATCCTGGAGGTCTTGGGGTCTTTTTATGTGGATCTTTTGGGGGAGAAGTCTCTCGATCGGGATAAGGCATCAGGTTTTTTGGAGTCTAAACCAGGCCTGGGAACGGATGTTACGTGGGCAAGTTTGGTGGAGGAAATCACAGTAGATGAGGTTGCCAAAGCTATTGATGGTCTGGCCATGAAAAAAATGCCTGGGCCGGATGGTTTGACAGCAGAATTGTACAAAACTTTCAAGTCCAGCTTGGCGCCTTGTCTTGTGAAAGTTTTTAATGACTGTATACAGAAGGGTTTGCCCTCTTCCTCCATGAGACAGTCAGCTGTGATTCTGCTATCCAATGGCAAATATCCCTCGATGATTGAGAACTGGCGCCCCACCAGCCTTCTCAGTGTTGATAGAAAGATTTTGGCAAAGATAATTTTTTCGTGCCTGGCTTCAGTAGCAGATAACTTACTTTCACGACAGCAGCACTGCTTGATCCAAGCCAGAAGCACCTTCTCAGCGGTTCTGGAGTGATGCAGGGCTGAGGGATGGGGGAAGTATTTGCTGGCATTGGACCAGGCTAAAGCTTTTGATCGGGTTGATCATGAGTATCTCTGGCTTCTACTTGACAGGGCTGGCCTGGGGGGGCTTCATTAATTGGCTTAAGGCTTTGTACAGAGAGTCGGAGAGTTTCATGCTTGTTCCAGTAAGCCCCTTACTATACATGTTCGCAATCGACTACTTCTTAAAATGGTTGTATAGTAATTTTTGGGACTTTTACCTACAGGAAAGCCTATAATAAGGCTTACCTGTAGGTAAAAAAAAATCTTCTAAACCTGTACGGTTTAGGAAATATTCCCCTCGCAATGCACCGCTGACTGCAGCGGCGCATGTGCATAGGGGATTCTCGGCTGAAAGTCCGGCAGACGCTGGACCCTGCAGGGAAGAAATCTCCCGCACGCATGCACGGGAGTGACGATATCGCGGCTCTGAAGCCACGATACCCAGAAGAAAAGCAGAGGGAACATTTCAGCTCCCTCTGCGTGGATCGGGCCAGATGTCGGGGCCTCGTTTTAAGGTAAGTATTTCATAATGAGCTAGTATGCGGTGCATACTAGCTCATTATGCCTTTTCCTTTGCAGGTGAGTAAAAAAAAAAAAAAAACATCAGCGGGTATAAAACCGCTTTAAGAAGGTTCGAGGGTGGGCCATTGTGTGATGTGCCAGTGGGCATTGCTGGAGTGCCTCCTCTGAGGGTTGTTGCTTATGCCAATGACGTTTCTGTCTTTATCTCTGGGCAATAGGAGGCGTGTGAGGTGTCCTCGTTGATAGAACAGTATTCTGAGGCATCAGTCTGAAAGGTCAACCAAGATAAAAGTGAAGTTTTCTGGATGTGTGAGGGAGGTGAGAGCTTTGCTCTTCTGGACATCTTTCCTAGTCCTCAACAGAAGAATAAAATATTAGGCATCGAATTTGATACTGGCAATTATGACAAATCAAACTGGGAAACCAGGCCGAATGATGCTGATGGTAAGGTGAAGTGCTTGAAGGGTGGCAGCTCTCCTTGAGGGAAAGGGTTGACCTGATTAAAACCTTCCTGATCCCTATCTCTCTATATGTTAGCTTTGTCTGCATCTTGCTGGAGTCTCGTTACACCAGGATCTACAGTTGTTTTTTCCAGCTATTATGAGGAAACAGGCTGAATCGTGTAAAACAGAACAGGACTTATTTATCCAGGAGAAGGGTGGCCTAGGAATGGTGAACCCGATTGTTTTCTTCTCTGTTTTTTTAAACATAATTTTGGTAATATGCTTACAGAGAATCCGCCTGTGTAGGTAAGTGTAAGTTGCTGTGCTGTTGGGAAAATCGTGGGCCAGCGAAAAGCCTAAGGGTTAAACATGACAAGCTTCCAACTTATGTTGCCCCATGTCTGAAAATGCTTAGATGGTGGAATGTGACAGCGGTGGATATCAGGTCCCTTCCCAGGAGGCTTCTGGGTGAGAGGACTGTGGGTTCTGTCTTTCATGCTCCACTGGCCTTAAAAGATTGTCCAGATGATATTTTAAGGGAGGGTTTACATTTAATACATTCTAAGCAGATTCCTTTGAAGTTTTGGGACCAAATCTGGCTCGCCTTCCATGGTAGGCTCTACGTGAGATGGAACCTGAAGTATCGCTCTCTGCATGATCGGGGTTGTCCAAGAGTGGAGTGCCAAGGCGAGGTAGAAACCATGGACCACTTCCTGCATCAGTGCCTCTTCAGTGTGGAGGTTTGCAAAGAGGTTGAGAGGTTTCTAAATATTCCCTTTCTTTCCAGCATGTCTTATGCTGAGTGGGTATATGGAGCATTGCAGAGTCGCAAAGGTTTTGATTTGAGCACTCTTTTCTTAGTCAGTTTAGTGGTCCGTTACTTCACGTGGAATGCGCGGTGTCAGGTTTTCCATTCGGCAAAAAGTCCTATCAGTCCCAGAGGTGGTGAGTGACATTCTTTGTGAGGTGGTGAAAATGTGGGGTCTTGAGAAAGACAGATGGTGGTAGGAGGCCTGGATACGGGCGTGGAGGAATATCAGGCCTGTAACCACGTCATGTTGATCTCTGGGTGTTGTGGCTTTAACTTGCTTTTCTGCCCACTCCCTTAGATTTTGATCTGCAAACTGTTTGTGGAAGGAAGGCTGCATTTGCCTAATATTCTATGTTGCTTGGCCTGGAAAAAGGGGGGTGTGTTGTTTGTTGGATATACCATGTTGTAAGTGTGCTTAATAAAGGCATTCATTGCCTGGTTGTTAAGAAAGAGAAGAGCACACGTTGGTTGATGTTAGTGTTTATACATTTCTAATATGAGTTTAATGTCTTAGATGAGTGTTATAAAAATAAATCCTTGAATAAGAGAGTAGTTTTATGTTATCTATTGTTTTCTATTTTTGTATAAAAAGTAAGCTGTTGTTTCTTGTTTGCAATATTTGGAATAAACAAATATTTCCAGCTTCAAGCTCCTCTCAGCTCTGATAGCTCAACAGCCATCTCTCTCATAGCCTCCCTGACCAGGTGCCTAATAAGCAGGCCTGAAAGGGAAGTACATGCCCTTTGTCATAAACCCTTCCCAGGCTAACTCTCCACAATAGGCACTAATATGCTTACTTCACTGTCTGGTACTGACCATGGTAATGTTGCTCTGACAGGAGGAGAATGTAAGTATATGATTAAAAAAGATATATTTCTGAGAGGTAAGGTTAGGTGCTAACAATTAAAGAGTGGAGATTGGGATTATGAGAAATGGGCAGTGAAGAATGGTTCGTTTTAATATTTATTATATTTATTTTGTATATATTTGTTTTTACTATACTTTTGGATCTAGGATAGATGCAGACAGCCTGTAATAATTCAAAACAATATGTTTTCTCATAACATTTATTTAAAAAATGTCTGATAAAATACGTCTGTAAGGCCCCTTTCACACATGCGGACATTATGTCCGAATTTCATCCATCCGTTAGCGGATGAAATATGGACATACATGCATTCCTATGGGATAGCGGGTGTCTGCGGATCAACATACGCAGACACCCGCTATCGTTCGCCTCCGCTATTGTCCGATTCTGCAGACGGAGGAAAATCCTATTTTTCTATCCGTCTGAAGAGCGGATCGGATGAACACGGACAGACGGTTTGTGTTCATCCGATCCCCCATAGAGGAGAGCGGAGAGCTGACAGGGCGGTCCCTGCACAGTGTGCAGAGACCGCCCTGTCCGCTGCCGGCTCAGCGGGGACAACGGAGTGATCCTCGCTGAGCAAGCGGATCATCACGGGGCGGATCATTACTGATCCTTCCCGTGTGAAAGGGGCCTTAGCTGTTTCTTTTTTTCCTATGTTTCTAGTAAAAAGAGACATTCATCTGCCTGTTTGTTGAAGAAGAGTCAACAATAAGGCAGTTTGGGAGACCAAAAGAATATATCCACTCTATATACTGTATGCTTAGCCATGGTAAGTGAGAGCAAGTATTTTCCATTCCTTTCTAAGACCTCAGAATTACATTCAACAGAGCGAATCAAAATATGCAGGGAACAATAACCTGAATTTCAGGAATTCAGCAACTTTGCTAAAAGTGCAGACACTCTATGGGATGAGTCCGAATAGGTGCATGTCATCTCCAGGAATTATTTATATTACTTATTTACAGATTTATTGCACTTCCAGAGGATACACTCCGACTGTGAGAGGACACAAACACACATGCCAGCTATGCCCTCCCCTTTGCTGCCCATTCACTGAAGCCTTTGTATTTTGCGAATGAGTTTACATAATGCAAAGGCTTCTGTGAATTGGCAGAAGGTGGGAAGGGCAGACATAGCAGTTCCAAGGACTCTGCACTTGAAGGAACTGTGACCACAGTGAGCAGCATTAGAGCTCCGGTAGTTATCTAAACCTGTCAGATGTGAATAACAGAGATAAGTCTATGAGGTGACAGGCACGTTGTTAGACTTCACTCATGGCATGCCTGCAGTTTTTCTAATGTAGTTGAATTCTTGGAACTCAGCTTTAAAATTCCATAGTAGTGATGAGTAGAAAAGGTGGGAAATACGACTTATTACTAAACTTACACTTGAATAGGTGACTAGTGCACATGTGTTCTCATTATAAATTTAAAAACTGTAATGACTGTAATATAACACATGAGTGACTCATGGATCTCTTTGAGCCACAAGCTTTTCTTTTAATGTTATCTCCTGTCTTTGATCAGAGATTGAAAGACTTCCGTACATCTGATATTGATTATGTCCTGTAACTATATGCAAAAGCTTCTTGTGATCAATGTTTTTGATTTACAAGAGCTGACAGGATTATTCTGTTCTCATGATTTGTGCTCCATTGTGCTAGATAAGCTACTTGCATTTATAAATGAGGCCAAAGCCAAACATAACTACCATTTATTTGTTGAGAAATAATAAAAAATAGAGTTAATTAATTGCTTGTGTAACAGAAAGACAGAAGAAAAATAATGCACAGAAACAACAATGTAACTCTTCCTACAGATAGGAAGGTTTTGAAATAAAAATCCTCTCTGTCTATTGTTAACATAAATAGCAAACAATAAAAAAATAATAACGAATATTCAGGTATTAGCATTGCTATGATTTCCAAAAAGCTTTGTAGCATAGCAAAATTGAAATTAACTGATGCAAGTCTACCCTAAATTCTTAAAACAAACTTGAAAATGTCTTTAGGGGATCTAGAAGAGGCAGGCATATTAACTGGAATCCTTAATGCAGCAACTTATTTGAGCAATACAATTGCTAAGTGTACAAGTGAAGGAATTAAAGATATCTCAACTCATGAAGAAAAATTTAATATATTGCAGCTTATCTTTCCTTAGATATGGTGGCTGCATTAGTTGTCATATTTAAGGCTGAGAACTTTTTAAGCAAGTTCAGAAAATACTTGTTGATCTTGCACATACAGTGCCTTGCAAAAGTATTCACCCCCCTTGGTTTTTTACCTATGTTGTTACATTACAGCCTTTAGTTCAATGTTTTCTTAATCTGAATTATCTGAATTATATGTGATGGATCAGAACACAATAGTCTAAGTTGGTGATGTAAAATTAGAAAAATATATACATAAAACTATTTTTCAGAAATAAAAAAATGATAATTGGCATGTGCGTGTATTCACCCCCTTTGTTATGAAGCCCATAAAAAGCTCTGGTGCAGCCAATTACAATCACATAATTAGTGAAATGATGTCAACTGTGTGTAATCAAAGTGTCACATGATCAGTCGTTACATATACACACCTTTTTGAAAGGTCCCAGAGGCTGCAACTATATATCAACATCAAGATCGGCGCTGTGCCCACCTATACAGTTCAACTAGGGTATATCTTGTAGTTAAAAAATTCAATCCACTCCGGGCGTTGCAGCTCTATCAGAAATCCACTGGGTAGCAGACAGATCTATAGAGTACAAAGCAAGAGAGAGCGCACACCAGCCCTAGTGCATTAACGTGTATTAGATTCAACCAATTAAAAACCAGGTATCACACTCACAGATTGCCGATATCATTTTGGCATTAGGATCAAAAGCCTCCACGGCTGCCTCTTCTCCCGATTTACCAGCTCCCTATAGTGGCTTACAGCGGGGCCGAACAGACATTTATTTAGCCTGCTTGTTTCAAACACACTGTCCCTCTCTGTACATTTCACATGCACGGACCAGCCGGCTGTGGATGACGTCACTCGAGGCCAGGGGGAGGATCTCTCGGTGTGCGTGCTAACTCCTGAGATGCATATTAGACTGTTTCCGTGACTACATGTTTTGGAGGCGTGGCCTCCTTCTTCAGGTCCTCCTTCTTCAGGTCCGTGCATGTGAAACGTACAGAGAGGGACAGTGTGTTTGAAACAAGCAGGCTAAATAAATGTCTGGTCAGCCGCGCTGTAAGCCACTATAGGGAGCTGGTAAATCGGGAGAAGAGGCAGCCGTGGAGGCTCTTGATCCTAATGCCAAAATGACATCGGCAATCTGTGAGTGTGATACCTGGTTTTTAATTGGTTGAATCTAATAAACGTTAATGCACTAGGGCTGGTGTGCGCTCTCTCTTGCTTTGTACTCCAGAGGCTGCAACGCCTAAGCAAGAGGCATCACTAACATAACACTGCCATGAAGACCAAGGAACTCTCCAAACAAGTAAGGGACAATATTGTTGAGAAGTACAAGTCAGGGTTAGGGTATAAAAAAATATCCAAATCTTTGATGATCCCTAGGACCATCTATCATAACCAAATGGAAACAACATGGCACAACAGCAAACCTGCCAAGAGACGGCTGCACACCAAAACTCAGGGAATGGGCAAGGAGGGCATTAATCAGAGAGGCAGCACAGAGACCTAAGGTAACCCTGGAGGATCTGAAGAGTTCCACAGCAGAAACTGGAGTATCTGTACATAGGACGACAATAAGCCGTACGCTCCATAGAGTTGGGCTTTATGGCAGACTGGCCAGAAGAAAGCCATTACTTTCAGCAAAAAACAAAATGGCACATTTTGAGTTTGCAAAAAGGCCTGTCGGAGACTCCGAAATGTATGGAGGAAGGTGCTCTGGTCTCATGAGACTTAAATGTAACTTTTTGGTCATCAAAGAAAATGTTGTGTCTGGAGCAAACACATCACATCACCCAAAGAACACCTTCCCCACAGTGAAACATGGTGGTGGCAGCATCATGCTGTGGGGATGTTTTTCGGCAGTCGGGACTGGGAAACTGACAATGACCCCAAACACATTGCTAAAGCAACACTTGAGTGGTTTAAGAGGAAACATGTAAATGTGTTGGAATGGCCTAGTCAAAGCCCAGACCTCAATCCAAAAGAAACTTGAGACTTCAGACTTAAAGATTGCTGTGCACAAGTGCAAACAATCCAACTTGAAGGAGCTGGAACAGTTTTGCAAGGAGGAATGGGCAAAAATCCCAGTGGTAAGATGTGGTAAGCACATAGAGACTTATCCAAAGTGATTTGGAGCTGCGATAGTCACAAAAGGTGGCTCTACAAAATATTCACTTTAGGGAGGTGATAAGTTATACACATTGACTTTTTCTGTTATTTTGTCCTATTTGTTGTTTGCTTCACAAAAAAAAATTTTCAAAGTTGTGGGCATGTTCTGTAAATTAAATAATGCAAATCCTCAAACAATCCATGTTAATTCCAGGTTGTGAGGCAACAAAACATGAAAAATGCCAGGGGGTGAATACTTTTGCAAGGCACTGTAAAAAGATGAATAGAGAAAGGCCTGTTTGTAGTTCAAATCAAGGGAGCAGCCTGGGTGACACCTCATAGCTACCTCCATAGATACAGCGGAGTGAGTGAGCATAGCCACCCACGGAAAGGTTATTCTCATAGCTAAAAGGTGAAAATAATAGAAAAAAAAGGCTCAAGTAATGTAGCCATCAAATCTAAGAACTGGAAAGCTGTAACATATTAAATTTCTTGTTTTGGGTTAACAAGAACAACTGAGTACTGTCCGTGATACTTTTTTATTTGCACTAACATCCAAATTTTCAGGTCAAGCTTTTGGCATGTATTTCTTCAAGGTCCAAGCAGTACTAATACACAACGTTTTAGCAGAATGTTATGTAAGACAATCTCTGAAGAAGATTTCTTTCCTCGTTCCCTAATTACCATGATTGTAATATGCTGTAATTGATATGCTGTGCCCCTTTGTCCTCATGCATGCTGGAAGCTTTTAAAGTTCCTTTTTTGTCCTTCATGCATATTTTCCTTCGCTAACTTCCCAAGCATGCTCTTCTGGGCCCATAAACCTATAGCCTAGTCACTTAGCAATGTATTTTGTCATCTCTATAGTATTGCTTTCCCCTAAACACCCCCTAAAATAGGTATAAATGTTATGTGCGTGCTTAAATTCATGCAGAGTGCCAGAGAGTTTTTTTGGTGGGCAAAACTCATTAGGAACCCCCCTCTCCCCAACTGCTAGGTCAGCTGGTAACAATCCTCTATCTGCTGACTTTGCCAAACCCAATACACACTATACTTACCTCTCTTGTGGTCAGATTTATGAATTAATTCACCAAAACATGCAGTGCAAGGGCCTGCCTCAATACTTTCAAATGCTACTGTTTAAAGTTTTTTTTCTCCTATTATTATCTTGATAGGTAATAGCAGAATGTAAAAATGTGCTTCCATTTGTTCATTTATTTTGTATTATGACACTTCTTACCTGTCCAGTGGGCTGCCAATAGTGTAAGTAAGGAGGGGCTGGCCAAAGTATCACACATTATTTATGCATTCAGCTCTCGATGAAGTGGAGAGGGTTAACTGTCCAAAACATCCACCCCCCTATTTTTTTGCAATGGGCCATCGAATTGGGGGGTGAGAAATCTGATAATGGGGACCTTATACTTTTGTCTTTAAATACTAATTTCCAAAAATGTTATACTAATCTTGGCCAAAAATGTTTATGTCTAATCTGCTTGCAATGTTGATGTGCAAAATGAAAAATTTTTTTTCTTGTTTGACTCCACAATCTCCTTCAACGCCACAGGAATGGCAGACTGTGGTCTCCCACTTTGCCACCCGTTGGAACTTTCCCAATTGTGGAGGTGCAATTGATGGGAAACACGTCTGCATCGTCCCACCCCCCCAACTCGGGGTCCTACTATTATAATTACAAGGGGTATAATAGTATTGTGTTGTTGGCGGTGGTGTCAGCGACATATGACTTCCTGTATGTGGACATGGGGAAAAATGGCCGGATGTCGGATGGTGGAGTGTTCACGCAAACAGAGTTCTACTGGCGTCTCCAGAGTGGCAATCTAGGCTTGCCACCTCCAGAGGAGAATGTAGAAGGACTCCCCTTCGTTTTTGTCACGGATGTGGCGTTTGCTCTGGCAAACCATCTGATTCGGCCTTTCCTGATGAGGACCCTCACCCCGGACCACAGAATCTTTAATTTCCAGCTGGCCAGATCCAGAAGAGTAGTGGAGAACACTTTTGAGATAATGGCCAGCCAGTTCCGTCTATTTTTGAATCCAATCCAGATGGCGAAACATAAACTCAATTATATTGTGCTTTCGTGCTGCATTCTGCACAATTTTTGGAAGAAACACTCAGCAAACTATGTGGCCTCAGTTGGGCCTGATGCAGACTTACCTGAAAATGCCAACCTGACAGCCCTTGAAGCTGGTCATCCTGGCTTGCCTCCCCCCCCCCCCCAAAGCACCCGCAAGGTCAGAACAAGATATGTGGAGTACTTTGTGGGTAGAGGGGCCATTGATATGCCAGACAATGTCTGAGAGGCATTTTTTTTTAATACATTTTTCTTTCAAACTCCAATAATCTTTGTTTTCATTTACTGCTTGGCTTTGTTTTAGGTGTCTCCTAGTTTTTTTTTGTGTTTTTTTGGGCTTTTTTTTCTGCAAAAATGTGAACCCAATTTCTGTGTGTGATGAGGTGACAGTCTCTTCTTCAGATAATCTTATTATGTTGTGGGTCTGCTACACACACACCTTGTTTTTGTTGTTAATGTATCTAGTGCATTACTGACAAAAATATTGCTCATTTTCAGCACCATGGCAGAAATATGTGGGGTCATGAAAATTGCGTGATTGGGGAAATTTAAAAAGCACTGTGAGTGTTATTTACTAAAGGCAAATCCACTATGCACTACAAGTGCACTGCAAAAGTACACCTGAAACTGCACTTGGAGTGCAAAGTGGATTTGCCTTTAGTAAATAACACCCATTGTCACGGAAAACAACAACTTTACTACAAATACTGCTTTTGCGCAAAAGTAAGCCACCCATTGTTGATAATTTAACTTTTTATTCGAAGCACATTCACATGTGCGTTTAGAAAAGGGTTTTTTGCTGAACATCATTGATGTTTTTCTTGATATTATCTAAATTGCGATTGCACCCCATTATCTCCCCAATGAGGATCTGGGCACTTTCACTGGTAAAATGCCATTCTTCTTCCACAACATCCACATCACCTAAAAACAAACCAAAAAAACACTGTGTATTATAAATATGCAGGCATACATTGATTAGCTTACCTGAAGCTGTGGTCTCAGACACTCACCTGTTGTGGTGCCAATTTCGCCAATCTCTACAATCTCTCCTTCCTCCTCTGCTTCTGGTGTTGGTATTTCCCCTTCTTTGGGAGGTGTGGGGTCCCTGATGTGATCAGATGTCCCAAGTCTTTTCTCCCCTATGAGAATGTAAAAAAGGAATACTTAGCACACAGATATTTGAGGGCAGAAATAGGAATATGAAACATTGCTTGGAAGTGTCGTACAATAGTGTTTTTTGGCAGAGTTCAAAGGTATTTTTGACACTTTCTATAGCTGGAATACTTACCTGTTGTGTGAACAAATGTAGTCAGGTGCAACTAGCCAAAACATCGTCTTTGGAGTGGGTTAACAAACAATGTTTTTAATGAAAGTGGCCATTTTAAACTGTACAACATTAAATAAAAGCACATGGAGCAGTATGCAAGCAATAATAATAATATGAACACATGACAACGACTTACTTTTTTGAAGAACTCGCTTGATCCTTCTGTACTGATCATGCTCCCTCAGTTTCAGGTCTGACCAGCGTTTCCTCAGTTGATCCTTGGATTGTCGTACCCCAAAATTCTTCTGAAGACTCTTCACAACTTTGGTCATGATCTTGGCCTTTCTGACATTTGGGTTTGGGTAAGGTCCATACTTCCCATCATAGTCGTTCCTCTTCAATATGTCCACCATCTCCAAAATCTCTCCAAAAGACATATTTGAGGCCTTAAATCTCCTCCTCCGGGATCAGGACGTTTCTGGCTCCAGGCTTTCCTTGTCCTCCTCCTCGTTAGTGGAATTATCATGCCCATGCTGTGTCTCCACCATGTGCTCTCCCCACTGAGCCAAAAGAGAAGGGGTGGGAGATAGACTAGAAAGAACGTCAGGGGTGGGCGGAGTTTCAAGCATGTGCACTGTATATAAAACACAACACGCATGTGTCGTACATACAATCTGTGAGCAGAGGGAGGAGCTGACTTGCCGATCGTTCAAACGAAGGTACAATTTTAACTTGGTACATCACTAGCCTATACTGCTTCTAGATTGAGGCCTATATTGGGACAAGATTAGGAGAGTTTAGCCTGACATTAGGGTTTGTCGTGTGTTTTGTCTTGCAGATAATAATATGGATGGGTTTAATGACCACAGCTTTCTCCCCCATTCATCGACAAGTACAGGGAGCTGCCCTGTCTGTGGCAAGCTACACATCCCCACTACAGCAACAAAGAGGCAGGCAGCGATGGATAAACTGCTGGCGTTTGTGAAGCTGGTGGTCCCCAGGGCAGACATCACCTATTTAAGAACTAATATTGGTGGCCGAGGAGTACATATCTGAGGGAGCCCAAGAAGGTGCTGAAGTCCATGAAAACTGGAGCAGCAACAGATGACGTTTATGTCCCCAGGCTGTGGTACTATGAGAGGCTGCATTTTCTGTCAGACCAGGCTGAAGTCAGGGAATCCCTCTCGACTCTTCCTTCCAAGCTTCCTTCTATGCTTCATTCCACCCCTGCTGAGGCCTTCCAGACAGGACGAACTGGAGGAGCCCAGCTTGAGCCAGGTATAGTATTGTTCTACATATTTTTGGAGTAAAAATGAATGATGTTAACTTGATTTTTGCTCACTAATTGCTGATTTTAGAAAGTGTTTCACATATCAATAGACAGTAGTGGCCAAAATATTTGGGCCAAGAATGAAAAATGCTGGGCTCAGAATGATAGTCTTTTCTATTTGTTAACAATTTTCAACAGTCAAGAGCTGAAAATTGTGTGTGTTTAATGAACCAAAAACTAAAACTATGTCCCTTTTTCATGTACAGGAAGACCTCAGCCAGGAGGAGGGTGTGGAATGTGGCAGCCAGGAGGTGGCTGTGGAATGTGGCAGCCAGGAGGAGACAGGGGTAAGTGGCAGCCAAGAGGTGGGCAGGCCTAGGAGCCTGATTCAATCCCAAGTCCCTCCCCTCTGCTTTCCACCCAAAAGGGCCCGAAAGGGGGGGAATGTGGAGGAATCAGTGCTAAAGCTAATTGGGGAGGCTTCTGCGGCCCTCAAAGCCACCCCCACATATCAAGAGGCCTTTGCCGTCTTGGCTGCGTGCAAACTGCAGCAAATGGAGGAGGGGCAACACCTCATGTGTGAGGAGCTAATTATCCAAACACTGAATAAGGGGTTGAAGGGCCAAATCACACAAACAACACACATGTGTGACTTGGACCATGCTCCTCCTCCTCTTCCTTCTGCCACACCTCCAGCACCACAGCCACAGCCTGGAAGGAAGCGTGGAAGTAAGACCAGAGAGTGATGACCTGGGTTCAGTTTGGTCTGACAGAAGATGCAGGCTCTTGTATGACCACAGCCTGGGGACATAGATGTCATCTGCTGCTGTTCCAGGTTTCTTGGACTTCTGGACTGGACTGTTCTCCCTCAGATATTTACTCCTCAGGCCACCAATTTTTGCATTTAAATAGTTGATGTGAGCCCTGGGGGCCAAAGGCTTAGATAATTTCCCCAGTTTCTCCAGCGCTGCCTCCCTCTTTATTTGTTCATGACACTGAAATAAAGTTTCTTTTTTTGGTTAAAGAAATACTTGCCTATGTGATTTACTTCAAAAAGGACAGTTTATTTGTGAGTAGGCAGGTATATTTCAAAAATACAAAGTCAAATTAAAACAAGGGGCACCAAAAGCAAACAACCTCCTAGAGATTAAAAAAGAAAACAATAAAATAAAAAGATAATAATGGTGTTGTGGTAAGTTGACACACAAAACACACCAAAAAAATTATGAAGATGAGCAAAATGTCATAAAAGGAGATCTTGATTAAAAAACCAACCACAAAATTTACAGAAAAAAAAATCAAAAATGATTGGGGAGATCTGACAAATTAAAATATTGTATTCATGAAATCAGGAAAAAGAATAAAGAAATACACGATCGGAATTGACGCGCATCGGATCATGTTGTCGGAAAATTTTATATCCAGCTCTCAAACTTTGTTGGTCGGACATTCTGATGGAAAAAGTCAGATGGAGCCCACACACGGTCGGATTTTTCGACAACACGGTCAGACATTTTCCGTCAGAATTTCTGATCGTGTGTACAAGGGCTAAGTTTTTCTTTCCAGTGAAGTTTTGAAGTTCCCTTTAGGAACCAAAACATTCATGTCTTCCATAGTGTGCTGTGATTGCGAGAAATTATGTCTTAAAAGTGTGCAGAACTCATCTTCTTCAGCTTCCTTAAGGGTGTATCTCTATAAATTAATTTTTGTTACCATATACCATATTTTGGTTGTCCCCAGAACAGTAACAGAGGAGAAATCTTCCATTGGGGACAGTAGTTCTTGTGACCAGGGGCCCCAATGGGTTCCCTTAATTTGAATGTATTTCCTCTCACTCTCTGTTTTGGCTATGGGAGAGAAAGTGAAGGGAAATCTCCCCAATAGAACACAGATGACTAAAGACAAACTGATGGGATTATAACCCTTCATTACTTAATCTAAAATGAAAAAAAGTTTTGCCTATTCTTCTAATTTAATTTTAAAACTTTTTACTACACCAAAATAAAAGTTTTGAGTTTATGTTTTATAAGACTATAGTTGCAATGAAATCTATTTCACATTTTGAACCACTTGTAACTAGTGAAAGGCCGAACACCCCCAGTTTGGTTCACACCAGAACTCCAGAACAGGGAAAAAATTTGGACCTGAGCCACAAACTCTAGTCTATAGGACCCGAACATGAAAAATCAAAAGTCCCAGTTTTGAAGGCTTATATGCAAGTTATTGTCCATTAAAGGGTGCTGTCCTGGGGGACATGTATTATGCAAATTTTTTTATTAAAAGATTGTTTTTAAAGGAGCAGTGATTTTAATGATGCTTAAAGTGCTTTGGCTCTGCCCCTCCACCCCAAAGCACCTTGTCCCCATGGGTACAAGGGCCTCTTCCTGACAACCTTGGGTGATAGTTGTGGGGTCTGGGTGCAAGGGGGTTATTGGAATCTGGAAGCCTTCTTTAACAAGGGGGCACACAGATCCCACCCCCCCATGTGAATGAGTATGGGGTCTATGTACCCCTACTCATTCACCAAAAAATGTGTAAAAAATAATGAAAGACAGGAGGCAGTTTTTGACAATTCCTTTATTTAAAAAAAAATAAAAAATACAATGTCCACTAATGTAGATCCATTGTCAATCACGATCCCCGCCACACCACCAAACCTGAAAAAAAAAAGAAGCTCTACCCTCGATGAAGGCTAGCCACCAAATGCCTGCTCCTCCGTCTGACAGTTCTTAACCACTTCAGCCCCGGACCAATTGTCAGCCTAAGGACCAGAGGTCTTTTTACAATTTCGCACTGCACTGCTTTAACTGGTAATTGCGCGTTCATGCAATGTTGTACCCAAACAAAATTTGCGTCCTTTTCTTCCCACAAATAGAGCTTTCTTTTGATGGTATTTGATTGCCTCTGCGATTTTTTTTTGCATAAATGGAAAAAGACTGAAAATTTCGAGAAAAAAAGATATTTTCTAATTTTTGTTATAAGAAAAATCAAATAAACTCAATTTTAGTCATACATTTAGGGCAAAATTTATTCAGCCACATGTCTTTAGTAAAAAAAATGTCAATAAGCATATATTTATTGGTTTGCGCAAAAGTTATAGCGTCTACAAACTAGAGTACATTTTCTGGAATTTACACAGCTTTTAATTTATGACTGCCTATCTTATTTCTTGAGGTGCTAAAATGGCAGGGCAGTACAACCCCCCCCCCCCCCAAATGACCCCATTTTGGAAAGTAGACACCCCAAGGAAATTGCTGAGGGGCATGTTGAGCCCATTGAATATTTTATTTTTGTCCCAAGTGATTGAATAATGACACAAAAAAAAAGTTTACAAAAAGTTGTCACTAAATGATATATTGCTCACACATGCCATAGTTATATGTGGAATTGCACCCCAAAATATATTCTGCTGCTTCTCCTGAGTACGGGGATACTACATGTGGGGGACTTTTTGGGAGCCTAGCCACGTACAGGACCCCGAAAACCAAGCACTGCCATCAGGATTTAAATATAAAACGCTATAAAAAAAAACTGTTAGCGATTGCAGGGATCAGGCCTGACTCTGCGAACGCTGCAGTTATGTAGGCGCCTTGAGTGCCACTGCCCCTTTCCAGCGCTGCGCAGCTCCCCTCTGGTCGGTTGGAGAGATTGGCCACATGTTGGTCATCCCTCCCCTTCCAGCTTTTTCCATCGTCTCTCTGTCCCTCTATGTCTGAGCGGACGGGCGGATAGGTGGTTACGTTCTTGCATGCCACCGCCCCATGGAGGGTTGCGACTAAGGCACCGTCCGTCCCCTCTTTTTCCCCGCCCGCCAGCCTGAGGCACTCTGGGATTTGTAGGCCTGCCTAGTCTCGTCCTACTGGCGAGCATGCGCACTAGCGCTCCTTTTGTCCGCATCCGGCCGGCTACGTAAGACGCCAGCTTGATGGCGGGGCATATAAAAAGCCCGCGTGACACTGTCATTCCTTGCTAGCTGCAGCCAAGGGTGACGTTCGATTCCCCAGACCTCGCGCTTTTCAGTAAGTCAATTGTCACATCTCTCTTACATTATCATAGCTGACATTCTCTATTGTCTGAATCTGTTTTCTTTCTTTACTGTTTTCTCACCGCTCTGCATAGCAAATTTGCTTTCTTCCTATATGCACTTTTAACTTTTTCCTCCCTTTGGTTGAGGTCTTGTCATGCAGACTTTATATATTTGGGCTACTGCTATGGTTCTTATCACCCCTGCATCCATTCATTAGCTTAAAACCCTATGCTTTGGGGTGTTATTCTTAATTCCCAGTGTGTGCTTATGTGTCTGTGTGTTTATGTGAGTGTATACATATATATACGTGCACATGCATTTTTATGTGTATGTATGCGTATGTGTACACCTATATATTTCATTTACCCATTTATTCTAATTTTTCTGTTTTTTTCTCTTGAACTGTTACTCAGTTGGTACTTCATTGGAAGTGCGTCTTCTTAAGTGCTGAATCTCTAACGCTCGCCCATATTTTTACAATTATTCAATTCATGTAAGTAACATATTGAAATCAAAATACTTCCCTACTATGTCTTTGAGGAGGGTATTTACCCCTTTAGGTTGACTTATTTTAGCAACCTCTATATTTATCTATTCATTCATTTACTCAGTATTTATTTAATTATTTTAAATCCCTAATAAAAATTCTACCTTTCACTATATACTTTCTCTTATTAGTTATTTTGGGCTGGTTTTTTAGCCCCCTGCGAATCAGCATGGTTGTGGTTAACCCTTGAGGTGGACAATTTTCCTACTTTATCATCTACGTAGTGGTCGAAGGTGGGTGTATGTGTTGTGTCCTTTTTTTTTTTTTCCTCCCCCCTTTTTTTCTCTTAGGCCGCGTACACACGGGCGGACTGTTCGCCCAACTTTGTCCGCTGAACAGTGTTTGGGCGGACAGTCCGCTCGTGTGTGGGCTTTCAGCGGACAGTTTCAGCGGACAGTTTGACGAACAAGGTTTTTCGGAAATTCCGTAAAACTGTCCGCTGAAACCTTGTTTGAGCGAACAGTCCGCCCGTGTGTAGGCTTGTTCGTCAAACTAAGTTCCGCGCATGCTCAGAAAGGATTTACACGCCGAAAGTTATAATGCAGTGTATAGGACGTCGTATTTTTCGTCCCGTCGTACGTGCCGTTCACGTCATCGCGCACGGTTTCAGCAAACTGTTCGTTCGTCGTGTGTGGGCATGTCCGTCCATGCTAATTTTGAGCGGACTGTTTGCCGAAACTGTTTGACGGACAAAGTTGGGCGAACAGTCCCCGCGTGTGTACGCGGCCTTAGGCTTGCACTCATACCTATTAATCTTTTGATACAATTTTGTGATATACTTTGTTACCATATTATTTTGTTTTTTGGTTTAGATTTCGTTGTAATATTCACACATCCCCTGAAGAAGCAACCTATTGCGAAACATGTCGGGGTTATGTGTGTCTAATAAGAACAACCACTGCACTGTATTGTCCTGTATTTTTTAAGCATAATCTGCCATTGATTTTAATTTGAAATTTAATAAATATTTGTATTAGAAATTCTGTATTCCATTCAATTATGTTTATTATTTATTGTCAATTGCACCGTTAAAATCCCTATTCCCTCTCCTGTCTTCTGATTTATGCTGCAGTTATGTGTTTAGTGTGTTGTAAGTGACAGTGATTGATCGATACTGCACTTGGGTGGGCTGGGCGGAAGGGCAAAACGCAGGTGCCAGCAGGTATCTGGGCTGATCCCGCTAACAATGCGTTTTTTTGGAACCCTAAACTGCTGGGGACGCTAGTATAGATCTGATCAGATCAGATATTGATCTGTTCAGATTCTATACCACTACGGGAGGTTTATGCTTTGCGCGTGGGTGTTAGCGGTACTGGCACTAACCTAGCGCTGCCTGGGGCGACGCAGACCCTGACCCTAAAACCTAATTGATATCAACCGCCGGTTAAACCTTTATTGGGTAATAAATGGTGGGTGCCCTGAGGCTATAAAAAGCAAACTAACTAACCAGAGTCACCCGTAACACTTATACGGTGATCACTGGTGAAAGAGTTAACTAGGGGCAATCAGGGGGTTAAAATCTTTATTAGGTAGTATATGGGGGTCCCTGGCGCTATATAAAAACCTGACGGGGAACCTAAATAACTAACTGGCTAACCAGCGTCACCAGTGGCACTTATACGGTGATCGCTGGTGAAAGGGTTAACTCTAGGGGCAAACAGGGGGTTAAAACCATTATTGGGTAGTATATGGGGGTACCTATCGCTATAAAAACCTGGCGGTGAACCTAAAAAAATAACTAGCTACCTAGCGGCACCAGTGACACTAAGGCCGCGTACACACGCGGGGACTGTTCGCCCAACTTTGTCCGTCAAACAGTTTCGGCAAACAGTCCGCTCAAAATTAGCATGGACGGACATGGCCACACACGACGGACAAACAGTTTGCTGAAACCGTGCGCGATGACGTGAACGGCACGTACGATGGGACGAAAAATACGACGTCCTATACACTGCATTATAACTTTCGGCGTGTAAATCCTTTCTGAGCATGCGCGGAACTTAGTTTG
The DNA here is from genome assembly GCF_037356315.1 of Lithobates pipiens. Classification (NCBI taxonomy): domain Eukaryota; kingdom Metazoa; phylum Chordata; class Amphibia; order Anura; family Ranidae; genus Lithobates; species Lithobates pipiens. Next base: position 65,575,505 of record NW_027507718.1, on the reverse strand, counting down.
ACGAACAAGCCTACACACGAGCGGACTGTTCGCTGAAACAAGGTTTCAGCGGACAGTTTTTCGGAAATTCCGAAAAACCTTGTTCGTCAAACTGTCCGCTGAAACTGTCCGCTGAAAGCCCACACACGAGCGGACTGTCCGCCCAAACACTGTTCAGCGGACAAAGTTGGGCGAACAGTCCGCCCGTGTGTACGCGGCCTAATGCAGCGATCAGAAAAATGATTGCTTAGTGATACTGGCAAAAGGGGGTGAAAGGGTTAACTAGGGGCAATCAGGGGGTTAAAACTGTTATTGGGTAGTATATGGGGGTACCTAGCGTTATAAAAACCTGGCGGTGAACCTAATAAAATAACTAGCTACCTAGCGGCACCAGTGACACTAATGCAGCGATCAGAAAAACTATTGCTTAGTGATACTGACAAAAGGGGGTGAAAGGGTTAACTAGGGGTAATCAGGGGGTTAAAACCGTTATTGGGTAGTATATCGGGGTACCTAGCACTATAAAAACCTGGCGGTGAACCTAAAAAAATAACTAGCTACCTAGCGGCACTAGTGACACTAATGCAGCGATCAGAAAAACGATTGCTTAGTGACACTGGCAAAAGGGGGTGAAAGGGTTAACTAGGGGCAATCAGGGGGTTAGAACCATTATTGGGTAGTATATCGGGGTACCTAGCACTATAAAAACCTGGCGGTGAACCTAAAAAAATAACTAGCTACCTAACGGCACCAGTGACACTAATGCAGCGATCAGAAAAACGATTGCTTAGTGACACTGGCAAAAGGGGTGAAAGGGTTAACTCTGGGGGCAATCAGGGGGGTTAAACCTTTATTGGGGGGGTAGGGGGCTATCCTGGACCTAACACTAACTGCCCTGACAGTTTTTACTGTTACAACTGACACTAAATGCAGTGATCAGTAAATAAATGATCACTGCAATCAGTGACACTGTGACTGGGAGCGGGGGTGGGGGGGATCGGGGGGCGATCGGGGGGGTGATCGGGGGGGATTTGTGTGCCTATGTATACCTACATGTCAGTGTAGTGTTGGTGCACTTACTATTGTGTTCTCCTCGCAGTCCGGTCAAAAAGACCGCCCCGAGGAGAATGACATCACTTCCTCCCGGCCTGTGTTTACAATACACAGGCGGGGGAAGCTTCTCATTCGCCAGGAGCGATCGAGAGGGGATGGCCAGAAACCAATGGCCATCCCCTCATCCCGGATCGCTCCTGAAGCGAAAACGGACCGCCGCATCCAGCGGGACCCCCCACCTGCTGGAAGGCAAGCACGTACATGTACGTGCTTGTGCCTGTCGGTGCCATTGCGCCGACGTACATTGCCATGCGGCGGTCCTTAAGTGGTTAACCAGTTACCTACCTTGGGTGTCTTACAAATGTCTATAAAACCCCTCCTCTGAACTAAGGTGCACTTTCTTATCTTTTCTTATCACCTTCTACTCAGCTACTGTGCACAACCTGTGAGATCCTATGACTGGGAGCTAGTCAGAAGCCTTCCTCACTGAATGATCACTCTGAAGCCTCGTACACACGATCGGATTGTTGGCCAACAATACCGTGGAATTTTGTCCGAAGGGAGTTGGCCCAAACTTGTCTTGCATACACATGGCTATACAATTGTTGGCCAACAATTACAAATGTGGTGACGTTCTAGACCTACTACTAGCCGATAAATAGAAAGTTCAATATTAATGCACCACGCTTTGGGCTCCTTCTGTTAATCTCGTGCTTTTCAGTTCGTGTTTGTCAGTTCATTTCTGATTTTCAGGTCGTGCTTGTCAGTTTGTTTGTGTTTTTCAGTGCATGCTTGTCAGGTCGTTTCTGATTTTCAGGTCATGCTTGTTAGGTTCTTTCAGATTTTCAGTGCATTCTTGTCAGCTAATTTCTGAGCGGCTGTTCATCTACTAGCCATGTGGCATTCTCATTGGCGAGATCATACTATTATTGCGCTTGGAGTTATTGCTTTGACCCAAGTCCAGTCCAGGAACAGGGGGAGGAGGAGTTCTTGGACCAAGAATTGGTTGCTTAATCGTGGCCAATTCTCTCATATGCCTATGTTGTGGGAGCTCCAAGAGAATAATCCTGATGATTTCAGGAACTATCTCCTGATGACGGACCCTGTCTTTCACCATCTGTTGGCTTTACTGTCCCCCTATATTACCAAGCAGGACACCTGCATGTGGCAAGCCATCACTCCCGAACAAAGGCTCATCGCCACCTTGCAGTATTTGGTGACGGGGAGAAGTCTCCAGGATATCAAGTTCACGACTGGGATCCCCCCCAGGCTCTGGGAATCATTATTCCAGAGACCTATTCTGCCATCATCAAAGTCCTGCAGAAGGACTATATTCGGGTAAGTTTTAGCCTTTAAAATCACATTCTATGTATTTAATGTTTGCTAATGTATTGTATTAATTTCTTCATTCCATTATTACCATTATTGTAATATGCTGTGAATGTATTCATTTTCCTCATGCATTCTGTAAGCTTTTAATGCTCCTTTTTTGTCCTTCATGCATATTTGCCTTCACTAACCTCCCCAGAATGCTAACCTAGCCTAGTACCCTAACAATGTATTTTGTCAGCTTAATTTTTGTGCTTACCCTAAACACCCCCCAAAATGTACAAATGTTATTGTTGTTCTCAAATCCAGGCAGAGTGCAAGAGGCCTTTTTGGGGCCCAAACTCATTTGGACCCCCCCCCCCCCTCAAATGCTAAGTCAACCGATACCAATACTCTATCTGCCGACTTTGCAAAACCCATACACACTATACCTACCTCTTTTGTGGTCAAATGTTGAAAGTTTTTGTCTCCTATTATCTTGATAGGTAATTCATGAATGTAAAAATGTGCTTCAATTTGGACAGTGTGTATCCCTATTTTTGGATTATTAATCCTCTTACCTGTCCAATAGTGTAAGTAAGGAGGGGCGGGCCAAAGTATTACACATTATTTAGAAATTCAGCTCTCATGGAAGTGGAAATGCCCAAAATATCTACCCATTCCCCACCATAACATTTTTAGAATGGGCCACCAGAGTAGGGTACCCACGTGTCTCGGATTGCCCAGGATTATCTTGTAATTGAAAGTTTTGTCCCTGGTCCCGGGCACCTTCATTCCGGGACAATACAGCTGCATTAATGGGCACTGATGAGCCTGGCAGCAACCAGAAAGTGTTCTTTACCCCTTAAGTTCTGCCCTAACCCTAGGTCCTTTGGTACACATAGAATCACCCCTGTCAGTGGCTAAATGAATGTGTTTGAAGTTGTCACTTACAATTTTGGGAGGAAGATGGCCTTGAAGTCGCCTGTTGGGGCCTGGGCGATGGTAGCCTCCCTAAGTCCCCTCTGGTAGCTTGTCTGTAGACTAGGGATGAGCCGAACAACCCCCGGTTCGCACCAGAACCTTCGAACAGACCAAAAATTCGTACAAACTTTAGAACCCTATTAAAGTCTATGGGACTCAAACGTTTGAAATCAAAAGTGCTAATTTTAAAGGCTAATATGCAAGATATGCAAGAGACCACACCAGCAATAAGGGATATCTTCAGGTGTATACTGTGCTGGAGGCACACAACACCCACTTTAACGCCTGCAGATGCCTGTATTAGAGAACACCAGCAATAAAGGGTAGATACAGGTGTATACTGTGCTGTGCTGGAGGCACACAACACCCGCTAACTCCTGCAAATGTCTGTATTAGAGAACACCAGCATAAAGGGTAGATACAGGTGTATACTGTGCTGGAGGCACACAACACCCACTAATTCCTGCCGATGCCTATATTAGAGAACACCAGCAAAAAAGGGTAGATACAGGTGTATGCTGTGCTGGAGGCAACAATACCCACTTTAACTCCTGCAGATGCCTGAGAAAAGAGCACTGTCCCTGCCTATCTTGCTCTTTCCCTGCACGCCAGAACACACTACACAAGGTCGCTGCGCTGGCGGACTTATATAGTGTGGGGCGTGTACTAAACCCCCTGAGCTATAATTGGCCACAGGCATCCTGCCTGTGGCCGATTATGGCTCTCCTCGCTGCTGGCGCTGTGATTGGCCAAGCATGCGGGGTCACAGTGCATGCTTGGCCAATCATGAGCCAGCAATGCACTGCGATGGCGTAGTGCATTGTCGCCCATTCGTGTCACACGAATTTGGTGTGAATGGTCCACAAAGTTCTGAATTCGCCAAACAGACGAACGGCCGATGTTCGACTCAAACATGCGTTTGAGTCGAACACCGAGCTCATCCCTACTGTAGACTCCTTTTTTGTGCTTCCTTGTTGTCCCTGTTGAAAGAAGAGTAAGAAAATATTTTTTTACACAAAAAATGGCAAAATATAACATATTTAAATGTTCATATATGCTTTATATTTAACTTCATGTTTAAAAAAAATTCAAACAAAGATTAGAGAAAACATTATCTAGAATTTTAAAAACCTACTTGGAGAAAGCACATATACAGACAGCTAATTTACACATATACATATTGTTTAGATACAAATATTGCTTACTTTTTTTGTTGATGATGTGATGGATGGACTCCATCTGCTCTTGCTCGCAATGCTTTAAATCTGACCATCACTTTCGGATTTGGTCCTTCGTTCGCTTGACCAAAAATTTGACCTCCAAAGTGGCGAGGACCTTCTCCAAAATGAGGCTTTTTCAGCTGTTGGGCCTTTCATAGTTACACAACTTACAATCGCAGTCGTGCTTCTCAAGGATACACACCATCTTCACCATATCAGCCTTGCTCATGGGTGGCTTTTTGTCTCCTATAAAATACACCACCGCAGGGATGCCTGGAATCCTCAGAATCCGCCATGCTGTCACACACCCAAATGTCCTGCCATGTGTGTCGCATGCAGAAGAAAGTTAGTCACGCCCCAGCATCATGACGCACTGAGAGCGGAGTTTCACGCATGCGCAGTGGTCATTGTAATGCCCATTGTAACGGCCATAGGAACGATCTAGGAGTAGGGGACAAATGATCAGCATTACCAAAAGGAAAGATAAAGCAAAGGTACGATTGTAAATTGGGGCATCAGTGGTTTGTGGTCTATACTGCTTATAGATTGAGGCCTATATTGGGACCAGATTATTTGTGAGTTTAGCCTGACATTAGGGTTTGTCTTGGGGTTTGTCTTGGGGTTTGTCTTGTAGGCACAATGGGGGATAAATTCACAGCGCCAGGTTTTTTGCCAGATTTTATACAGCAGTACCGGGAGCTGCAGTGTCTATGGCAAGTCAAAAGTAGGGATTACTCCAATAAAATCTAGAGGAAGGCAGTAATAGAGAAACTGTTGGAATTGCTGAAGCCTCTGTATCCCACGGCAGATGTCAATTATTTGAAGGCCAAAATTGATAGCTTGCGTAGTACATATAATAGGGAGTGCAAAAAGGTAATGGAATCCCAGAGATCAGAAGCATCAGCAGATGACATATATGTCTCCAGGCTGTGGTACTACAACAGCCTGGGTTATTTGTCAGACCAAACAGAACCACGCCCATCACTCTCAACATTTCCTTCCACATTAGCTGAGGCCACAGCTCCTGAGTTCTACCTTGGTCCTTCTACACAAGAAGAAGATGTGGAGGAGCCCAGCTTGATCCAGGTATAGCATTGTTGAACATATTTGTAGACAATTGAATGATGTTAACTAGACGTTATTGATCCCAAATTTCTGCCTTAACCAAAGTGTTTTACATATCACTAGACAGTAGTGGCCAAAAATGATTGTGACAAGAATGAAAAATGCTGGGATCAGAATGATAGTCTTTTCTATTTGTCAACATTCAATTTGCAATAGTCATGAGCTCAAAACTGTGCATGATTGATGACCAAAAAAACTACAAATATGTCCCATTTTCATACACAGGAAAGTCTCAGACAGGACGAGCCTGTGCCCAGCAGCCAGATGGAGTCAAAGATTCCTTCCCTACGCTCTCCTACTAAAAGGGCCAAGAAGACCAGAAACCTGTATTAGGCGAAGGCTGCCCTCCTCAGGCATGCAACAAGTGCCATTAGCATGGCCTCGAATGCAGGAGGCATTTGGCTGCATGACCGCCAATAAGCTGAAGGATATGGAGGAGGACCAACGCAGTATGTGTGAGGAGCTGATCCTGCAACAAAGGGAGGAGGGGCCCAATTACACAGAAAAGCCACATCTGTGATTTAGATCACAATCCTCCACCACCTCCACAGACTCTATAGCCACACCACCCACCACAGCAGCATGGCAGACCATGGCAAATGAAGCCCCAACACCCCTACAATTTGTAATTTTCATTCTGTTTATTTTTTAAATTATCATTTGAGTTGTTCTAATTTTTTTTTTTTTGTTTTGTGCAGAGAATGCATTTTTTTATTAATTTTTTTTTTTTTGTGTGTAAGGAAGTGTTGAGAGCGATGGCCTGAGTTCAGTCTGGTCTGGCAAAAAATGCAGACCACAGCCTGGGCACATATATGTCATCTGTTGCTGCTCTTGATCTCTCGGAGTCCAGGACCATATTCCAATTCCAACTGTTTCTCCGTCGCTGCCTTCCTCTTGATTTTTATATGACCTTGTGCTCCCTATTAAAAAAATATATTTTGTTTCAAAAATATATGTGCGTTTTACTTAAAAAAGGGCAGTTGTTTGTAAGTAGGCAGGTACATTTTAAAAAATGCAATGTCAAATTAACAAGGGACACCAACATAGTTGTATCTTTGAGCTTAAAAACTACGAGATAATACTGTAATGGTGTTATGGTAACTTGACCCATTATAAAAAAAAAAGAACAATTATTATTCTGGGTATAACTAGAAAAAAAAAGCCTTTTGAAATACATTTGGCAGAACTCTGTCAACATCACCAGCAAAGCAGCTTCATTATTATCCCATTATAAAGAAGAAGAGAATGTGCGCTTCATTGAGAGATTTCATAATTTGCTGCGTCACAAATGTGATATCTCCATTACGAATGCTAGTTTTACAAGACCGTCCCCTTCCAGCTTGTCCTTGCTTCCGAGCATGTGTGTTTGTACTTTAGACTTTTGTCTGACGGACTTGTGTACACACGCTTGTAAAATCCGACAACACAAATTTGTTTGTGGAAAATTTGAAAACCTGCTAGCCAACATTTGTCTGGGAAAATTTGACAACAATTGTCCGATGGAGCATACACATGGTCGGATTTTCCGCCAACAGCCTGTCATCGAACATTTTCCATTAGAAAGTCTGATCTTGTGTACACGGCTTGACAGACAATCTCAGTGAGAATTCATTGTAACATTTTAAGCCAAAACAACAACAATCAAGGAACACAGTAACTATCTTATCTCCTGCATTCCCTGTCAGACAGATTTGTAAATCAAAGAGCTGAAGCTGACAGAGGATAGTTTTTATTGTGTGCACAGAGAATTAACTTTTAATTAACCAGGACGGGCTCTTTTTTTTTTAATACTTTCATTTCAACCTGTATAATCATTATTTTAGGTTTAGGGTATATCTGTTTTATTTTAAATCAGTAAGAGCTATAAATTATTGTTGCATTATGAGAAAAATGCAAAAAAAAACCTTTATTTCTTTTGTAAATAACCAAAAATATAATTTTAATGTTGCAACAAATAGAACAAGCAGCAGAATAAAATGTTTGTTTTCCACACATTAATGGTCCTTATATTCAAAATATTATTGTTCAAACTTGAAAAAATAATTTTTTTCAGTTTTTTACTCCTTTTCCCCTTAAAATGCAAATACATGAAAAAAAATTCTCAGAGGACTAGGGTCACGAGAAAGTCCTGTTTGTCCCCAAAAAACAATACACAGTATGTATCAATTCTTTATCAAAGATAATTACAAAGTTATAGACTCATGAACAGACACATTGCAAAAATTTAAAATATGGTCTGGTCCTTAGGAGGTACAGTGGGGATCGAAAGTTTGGGCACCCCAGGTAAAAATGTGTATTAATGTGCATAACGAAGTCAAGGAAAGATGGAAAAATCTCCAAATGGCATCAAATTACAGATTAGACATTCTTATAATATGTAAAAATAAGTTAGATTTTATTTCCATCATTTACACTTTCAAAATTACAGAAAACAAAAAAATGCCGTCTGCAAAAGTTTGGGCACCCTGCAGAATTTATAGCATGCACTGCCCCCTTTGCAAAGCTGAGACCTGCCAGTGTCATGAATTGTTCTCAGTCATGTCTGGGAAGACCAGGTGATGTCAATCTCAAAGGTTTTAAATGGCTAGACTTATCTGACCTTGCCCCAACAATCAGCAGCATTGGTTCTTCTAAGCAGTTGTCTAGAAAACTGAAACTGAAAATAGTTGACACTCACAAAGCTGGAGAAGGCTATAAGAAGATAGCAAAGCGTTTTGAGATGTCAATATGCTCTGTTTGGAATGTAATTAAGAAATGGCAGTCATCAGGAACAGTGGAAGTTAAAGCAAGATCTGGAAGACCAAGAAAAATATCAGACAGAACAGCTCGCAGGATTGTGAGAAAAGCAAGTCAAAACCCACGATCCCTCCAGAAACATCTGGCAGACACTGGAGTTGTGGTACACTATTCCACTATAAAGAGATACTTGTACAAATATGGTCTTCATGGAAGAGTCATCAGAAGAAAACCTCTTCTACGTCCTCACCACAAAAATCAGCGTTTTGGAAACGAGTTCTGTGGACCGATCAGGTTAAAATAGAACTTTTTGGCCGGAATGAGCAAAGGTACGTTTGGAGAAGAAAGGGCACAGAATTTAATGAAAAGAACCCCTGTCCAACTGTTAAGCATGGGGGTGGATCAATCATGCTTTGGGGTTGTATTGCAGCCAGTGGCACAGGGAACATTTCACGAGTAGAAGGAAAAATGGATTCAATAAAATTTCAGCAAATTTTGGATGGTAACTTGATGTCATTTTAAAAAAAAGCTGAAGTTAAAGAGAGGATGGCTTCTACAAATGGATAATGACCCTAAACACACCTCAAAACCCACTGGGGATTACATCAAGAGGCGTAAACTGAAGGTTTTGCCATGGCCTTCACAATCTCCTGACCTTAACATTATTGAAAATCTATGGATAGACCTTAAAAGAGCAGTGCGTGACAGACAGCCCAGAAATCTCAAAGAACTGGAACACTTTTGTAAGGAAGAATGGGCAAAGATACCTCAAACAAGAATTGAAAGACTCTTGACTGGCTACAAAAAGTATTTACAAGCTGTGATACTTGCCAAAGGGGGCAGTACAAGATATTAACTCTGCAGAGTGCTCAAACTTTTGCAGATGCCATTTTTTTGATGTCTGTAATTTTTAAAGTGTTAATGATGGAAATAAAATCTAACTTTTTTGACATATTATAAGAATGTCTAATCTGTAACTTGATGCCATTTGGAGATTTTTCCATCTTTCCTTGGCTTTGTTATGCACATTAATACACATTTTTACCTGGGGTGCCCAAACTTTTGATCCCCACTGTAAACAGGTGTGAGAGCAAAAGTGGTTAAATAGGTAAGAGGTGGGGCCACCTGGAGACATCACCTGGTTATGTCACCGACCAGTGCATGCTGGTTCGGTTACCCTTCCTCTTGTGCTCATTGTTATTTTTTTCAGGTTTGGCGTTGCGGCGGCCATGGTGGTTGACAATGGATCTACATCGGGGACATTGTTTTGTTTTTTAAATAAAGGAATTGTCAAGAACTGCCTCCTGTCTTTATTTATTTTTGACACTTATTTGGTGAATAAGTAGGGGTATTCATTCACATGGGGGGCGGAATCTGGGGGCCCCCTTGTTAAAGTTTGTCAGTCTGGTCAAGTCAAGTAATGATGAAGACAGGACAACTTACAGCTCACATTTTTGGGGATTCCAAGTGAATTGTCTAAAATTCATACAATGCATTGGCAGCTTTATTAGGCATTATTTATTGTTTTATACTGGCGTTTTGTCTAGCCAGTGTATTGATTTTAAGCTGCTTCAAATAATCTACTGAACTAAGATAACTTATTTCTTCTGCCTAATGGTACAATTTGGTGGTGTGAGCAGCTACCATATTTATCGGTGTATAACACGCCGGCGTATAACACGCACCCCAAGTTTAGGAGGGAATTTTAAAGAAAAAAACTTTTAGGAGGGAAGTTTAAGGAAACAAAACTTACATTTAAATGCCCATCAATGCAGCCTTGTCAGTGTCAATCGCAGCCTTGCATTGCAGCCTTGTCAGTCATTTGCAGCCTTGTCAGTCATTTGCAGCCTTGCATTGCAGCCTTGTCAGTCATTTGCAGCCTTGCATTGCAGCCTTGTCAGTCATTTGCAGCCTTCCATTGCAGTCTTGTCAGTCATTTTCAGCCTTCCATTGCAGCCTTGTCAGTCATTTGCAGCCTTCCATTGCAGCATTGCCAGTCATTTGCAGCCTTGTCAGTGTCTTTGCCGGCTTGCCGTTTAAAAAATCACCCCACCGAGATACAGAGCGGATGTCCTGTGTATCTCGGCGGCGCTCGGTAGCTCTCGCCAGCTTTCGGTTATCTTCGGCTATTTTGGGCCGCACTTGGCCAAAATTAGCCGAAATAGCCAAGGACGGCCGAGTGCAGACAAAAATAGCCGGAAATAGCTGAAAGCCAGCAGAAAAGCCCAGAGAACTCACATTTGGCGGGGGATCGGCATATAACATGCACCCACGATTTTCCCCTGATTTTAAGGGGAAAAAAGTGTGTGTTATATGCCAATAAATAAGGTATATGTCCCCAAAGATATCCGAATGGAAAACCCGGAAAATATGACACAGATGGTGTTGTCCGGATCTATCCATCCACCCTGTTAAGTGTGCTGGCTGCATACTGTATGGCAATATCCTCCTTACGGTGAGTTTGCATTGCATGTGGGGAAGGCAGAGTGAAGCATGTATTCATTAAAGATTGTCACTATCACGGGTGATCACTTTCACTATTCTGTTGAATTCCTACTAATTACTACACTATGAGACTTTTCTTTTGTATGGCTGGATATCATTGCACATGATTCTGAGGGGGTGACAACACTTGATACCAGACGTGGATAAACACTGAGAATTACTTCTGCATTGAATTGCATAAAGTGTGTTGGTTGTTCTCTTGAATGAGGCAGCACCTGCTTCTGGTGAGATGCCATTTCTCCCATTTGCACATTGAAAGGAGAACCACACTTTTTTTTTTTTTTGTCAATAAATTTTTATTGTTTTATAAAGGTGATACACAGGTAATTGGTACAGGACATGTTGACTTTACAGTTGTAATTTACAGTCGATGCAATGGAGGAAGAGAAGAGGGGAGAGAGAAAGAGAAGGTAGAAAAAAAAAAGAAGAAAGAAACGAGAAAGAAATGGATAAGTAGGTGGTTACACAAACAGTAATGCAAATACTGGTTACTACACAGAATGTATCTTATCAGGATTAAGATCTAGGTCACAGAATTCTTATATTTGTTGGTCCAAATTTTCCATTGCTTATCAAATAGACCGCACTTCAATGTATTTATAGCAAGTGCACGCTCTATAGTGTGGTGTTGGTTCACTCTTCTAATCAGGTCAGAGATGTTTACCGTCATGACAGTTTTCCAATGTTGTAATATCATGGATCTAGCAGAAAGAAGGATGTTGGAAATAACAATCCGCATATCATGTGGAAATTGTTCAATACCCAGATGTAGGATCACTAGGGATGGATTGGGGCGAGTGACGATACCCGTGAGTGATGTTATTAGTTGGAACACTTGGTTCCAGTAACTAACCAAATTGGGGCACTCCCAAAACATATGTAGTAGGTGTCCTGGCTGTCCACAATTTCTCCAACATGTACTCTGGGCAGATGGAGAAAATGTTGCCAGTCTACACGGTGTGTATTGCCATCTGTTGATGATTCTAATGGTCATTGCCCAATGATTAATAGAACGTGAGGCTTTTTGGATTTCTCGAAATGCGGTTGTCCACTGGTCATCCGTGAACGTTTTCCCTAAATCTGCCTCCCATTTATTAATCGATTTTGTTTTCACAAAGGATTGTTTATCTTGTAAATGGGAGTAGAAAAGCGAAATGCCTTTCCTGGTGGGGCGTTCGCGAGTTAAGAAGGTCCATGCACTGGATGGCATTGTTAGTGTGGGGGGAGGGTTACGTTTCAGAAAATGTGCCACTTGGATGCATGTAAATTGGTACTTGTTGGGGAGATCGTATTGAGCCATAATCTGTGTGCTGGAGAGAGCTGTACCATTAGACAATAGGTCTTGGATGGTACGGATACCGTGGTTGGGAAACTGCTTTAGGGACAGCATAGGGATTCTATTCTCGAGCAAGCTAAGCGGAAATTTGTATTCCACAGCGTTTTGAGATTTATGGGTATGATGGAGGAAGAACCTCCATGCCTGTAGGGAGGCTATGAGGGTGGGAGCCATGGAATGGAGAGCCCAGGGTTTCCAGACATCACCCACGAGTAGTGCCACTAGATCTGGCATAGGGGCCATATGCCTTTCCAGCTCAATCCAAAGTGGTGAATCTATAGTTTTGAACCAGTGTTGGAGTTGGTCTAGTCTAGATGCCCACAAATAATCATAAACGTCAATTAGTCCCACTCCACCTACTCGGTTATGCGGGATCAGGTTGCTAGGAGAGCAGCGAGCTTTTTTACCATTCCATATAAATTTCCACAGAGTAGTAGACAAGGTCTTAAGGAAATGGGTTGGGATAGGTATAGGTATGGATCTGAACATATACAATATGAGAGGGAGAACTAACATCTTACACGCTGCCAATCTACCCATCCAGGATAGTTCAGTCTTGGCTATGCATTAAAGCGTTTCATCTATCTTTAGAAGCAGTGGCTTAATGTTGACAGAGACTAGGGTTTTCGTGGAATTGGTGATTTTTATACCTAAGTAGAGTATGCTATCCTCCTTCCATACATACGGAAGGGTGTTTTGAAGTTGGAGTTTGATACGTTTGTCAATTCCTAAATCTAGAATCAATGATTTAGCAAAATTAACTTTATAGTACGAAATCTCACCAAATTTTTTCAAAGTTTCATGGACTAAGGGGAGAGACCTGGATGGGTTTGTCAGCATCAGGACAACGTCATCGGCAAACAAATTGATAACGTGGTTACGAGATCCTAACACGTGTCCAGTAATATCGGCCTGGGATCTAATGGCCTCCGCCAGGGGTTCTATCATAAGGTTAAAAATGGTTGGGGATAGTGGACACCCCTGACGGGTGCCATTAGAAATAGGGAACCGTGTGGAGAGCATACCAGCTGTTAAGACTTGGGCGGATGGATTGGAATACAAAGCCAACATTGCGTTGGAGATGAGACCATGAAAGCCAAATTTTTGGAGGACTTCTTTCATATAACACCATTCCACCCTATCAAACGCCTTCTCTGCGTCTATGGAGAGCAGCAGAGAAGGCGTTTTAGTTAAATTAGCGTAATGAACAATATTAATAATACGTCTTGTAGCATCAGAAGTTTGTCTCCCCCTGATGAAGCCCATCTGGTCGCTCTTAATTAAGGAAGGCATAAACTCCGACAGTCTAAGGGCGGTAAGTTTGGCATAGATCTTTATATCCGTGTTTAGGAGAGAAATAGGTCTAAAATTACTAGGGGTAGTGGGATCTTTGCCAGGTTTGGGTATGGTGGTCACGTATGCTTTTAACATTTCATTTGGAAAGGATGCTGAGTGTGCTGCCTGTGTGAACATTTTTTGGAGATGCGGGGAAAGAATAGTGGAAAAGGTTTTGAAATATTCATTATTTAGTCCATCAGGACCGGGGGATTTCCCATGAGGAAGTGAAGTGATGACTGATGTTATTTCATGGCTTGTGAACGGTGAATTCAGCAATTCAAGCTGTGTTTCGGAGAGTCTAGGGAGATCTAAATCTTTGAGGAAATGCTGTATTTTGGGAACAGTAGGTTGAGAAGTGTGGGAGTCAGTGCTAAGGTTATAAAGCTCACTGTAATATTGTGCAAAGTGGTTTGCGATTTCCTGAGGATTGATGATTTTATGATGGGATGTAGGGTGTATCAAATGGGAAATCCTAGTTTTGGTGCGTATTGCTCTAATCCTATTGGCAAGATATTTGCCTGCTCTATTTGCACAGGCGTAGGTACGTAACTTCAAGCGTCTAAGGTAGAAATCATAGTTTTGGGCCAGGTGATCTCTCAATTTTTCTCTAAGTGAAGTTATTTGAATAGTCCGCTGGTGGGAGGGAGATGCTTTATTAAGGGCTTCTAAATTGTGGATGTCGGAAATAATGGAGTCTATGGTTGCAGTATACTTCTTTTTAGCTCTAGCTCCTAGCTGGATAAGGATGCCTCTAATAAACGCTTTATGGGCGTTCCAAAGTGTGAAAGGACTCTCTACTGAATGTTCATTTTGTTGGAAATATGTTTTAAGGTTTTGAGAAATCAGTTCTCTGGTACCGGGGTCCTGTAGTAATCTAACACTGCATCGCCAGATGGGTGACGAGGGGGAGACACCCTTCTCATGTATAGAAAGTGATATGGCAGAATGGTCAGACCACGTAATATCATATATCTCAGAGGATGAAACATTTTGTAAAGTCCATTGATCTGATAAAAAGAAGTCTATTCTGGAATAAGACCCATGTACATGGGAGAAGAAGGTAAAGTCTTTCTCGTTGCCATGTGTGCATCTCCACACGTCGTACAGTTTCTCTGAATGTAGGACCTTATTTAGGTAGGTGTTGTTGTTACGTTTGACATTAGAAGTGTCAAGTTGTGGGTCGACAATGAGGTTGAAATCGCCACCAATAATGAGACTACCGTATTGGATAGATTGTATTTTACGGATTAGTCTATTCAAAAACCTAATCTGTCAGGTGTTTGGGGCATATATGGATACAATGGTGTACGGTTTAGAGTTAATATCACCCTGGATAATAATATAGCCACCATTGTTGGCTGTGATGGAGTTCTTGAGATGGAAGGAGACTGTGTCACGGATGGCAAGAAGAACACCTCCGCTTTTTTTATTTGGATTATTTGCCAGGAATACATGTGGGTAGTTTTTGTGTGTACATTTGGGATGGTTGTCCTGTTGAAAATGAGTTTCCTGCACACATAAAATATCCGCCTTTAGTTTATGAGCTTCGGTCCACAGTGAGTAGCGTTTCACGGGGTGGTTGAGGCCTCTGGCATTAATGGAAACAAAAGTAATAGTCATATTTCAGGTGGGAAAAAATGTGTAGGTGTACTCACAGGGTCCTTCGAGAGTTATTAGAGTCATCTGATCTCCATGAGGTTGACAGAAGAGATGCTGCCATGGTAGTTAGAAATGTAGTAGGACAGGAGATGAAGGGTCCATAATGTGTAGGTCCAGTGCTAATGAAACAAAGGGTGTAACCACAAAAATAAACAATAACGTATAGAATAGTAAAAATAGAATCATATAAGCGATCCATATGCAAACAAAGCTGCAGAAATGACAAATGTCAGGGGTAAGAACAAGGAGAGATGAAGAAATCCTTGTGTCCAGGGAGAGAACATATTTGTTAGCGGTGTATGATCATTTACTGCCATCAGTGACATTTTTGGGGGCTCGTCTGCGCGAAACTACTTGCCACTCGTCCGGAATAGGGCGTAGTTGTGTTGCGGGTGGTTCCAGAGGGCTTTGTTGTGGAAGTATGCCCCATTGACGCAAGAGTGCGATACCTTCAGCTAAAGTAGTAACTGTGTGCGTGGTACCATCATGTGAGATGGACAACTTTGCTGGGTAACGCCACTTGTGTGGTATATTGTGGTTGCGCAAGGCCTTCGTGATGGTCGCTAAGTTTCGGCGCAATTGCAGAGTATGCCTTGACAGGTCAGGGAGAAGGATCAATTCTGCATATTGAGAGAGGTTGCTGCCCCGAGTACGAAACGCAGTCATAATTTGTTCCTTGATATGATAGTAATGCATTTTGAGCAAAACATCCCAAGGGGTACCTTCAGGGAGAAATGCTGGCTTGGGGATTCTGTGAATCCTGTCAATGGTCAGTTCTTGAGGAGATAATGTAGGGATAATGGTGGAGAATAGCGTGTGTACATACTGCAGTAATTGGTTTGGAGGTATGGCTTCAGGAACACCTCTGATTTTAATATTGCACCTCCTAGAGCGGTCCTCGAGGTCTGCAACTTTACTCTTTAGCCATGCTATCTCTTCATCATGGGACTTGTGAGCCTCTACTAAAGTATTGAAGGAGGTAGTGCATTCCCCATGTTGCGCTCCACTTGATCCACTCTATTACCTAGGGCCAATACTTCCCTATGGCAGTTAGTGACTTCTACAGTGAGGTCAGCTTGTATGGAGGCTTTGAGTGACATCAGCATCTCCTTAAGGACCGTATCTGAGACCGGTCGATCGGATGTGGGGTAGGCCGCAATCAGGTCGGATGCCGGTGGATGTATAGCATGGCCTACAGGAGCGGATCCGCTTACCGCCATGTCGCGGTCCGCTCGGTTTGCGTCTGGAGAAGATATCCGTTGCCTTTGTTTGGCTGGGCTTCTAGTCGTTGGGCTATTCGTCCCCGAGGAGGAACCGCTGAGGGAAGTCGTTCGGAGGTGAGGTTGTTGCGAGGCCTGCTCCTGAATTTCAGTCACACACGATCCGGCGCCATTTTGTGTGATTCCGCGCGCTCTGAAGAGGTTCGGAAGTTTCCGCGGCGGTTGCTGATTCTTTCTATTTTTTGGCATCTTCGGTGGAAGCAAAGGTGTCTACACTGCGTTGTAGATAGGTTTATGTAGAAATATGTCACCGATGGAGTTGCGATAGGGTTGTTCTCTCCGGTGGTCGAACGGAGCTCTCAGCTCAGGCGTCCATCTTGGCGCTCGGTCGCCACGCCCCCCCTAGAACCACACTTTTTATGGATATTTATGTATGGACTATTTTTTCTAATTGTTGGAAGTGCTACAATTAGTTTTTTTAAGTTTGATTAAAGTGTAACTCCACTTTTGTTGAGAAAAAAACATTCCACCTGGGTGATCTATGTACACTGTCAGGATTATAACAACCTTTGTTGAAATTCCTACCTTTTGTTATTCTGAAGATATCCCTGTGTGTTTGTCTGTGCCTCTGTGCACAGTAGGTTTAATGGGAGTGGTTTCATAATTACCAGTCAGCTGTGGCAGCTGAAGAGCACTATTGAGGAAAGCTGCTTGGCCTGTATGCCTTTAGACGTGTTCCTATTGGAAATATCTCACCAAAAATTACATTTTTGTTGAAGGGGATGCTTGAAATCTGACTTGTATCTTAGGCAGACTTCTGAGAAAATTAATGAGCCAATCATACAAGCAGGGAATCATGTTTCTGGAGAGTGGTCAGTACACTTTATGTGTACAGAACAAGTCCATGTAGCCATATTGCATTGCATTTATAGAAAATTACAGCGGCTGCAGATTAAATACGAATACGAAAGGTAATTTTTAATAACATTCAATTACAATATGACTTGTATCTCAATTGTACACGCTATATTATTTTTCTTTATTTGATATTTTTCTTCCCTACGAAAGGGGAGTTCCCTTTTAAGGATTGTGTATTTCCCTTATTGCTAGCAGCTCTATCTCTTATGCCCCATACAGACGGTAGGACATTCCGACAACAAAATCCATAATTTTTTTCCCGACGGATGTTGGCTCAAACCTTTTTTTACACACGCACAAAGTTGTCAGAATTTCCGATCCTCAAGAGCGCGATGACGTACACCACGTACGACGGGACTATAAAAGGGAAGTTCAGCACCACTTGTGGCACCCTTTGGGCTCCTTCTGCTGATCTTGTGTTTATCGCATGTTAGCAGACGTTTGGTTAGAGACGATTCGCGCTTTTCAGACTTGTGCTTAAGATCGTTACTGCTCTTCAGTTTGTGCTTGTCGGTGCGTATCTGTTTATCAGTGCGTGTAGTCAGTTCGCATTTGTTTGTTATTGCGTGCCATTTCTATAGTACGGTCCTTGATTTTCAGTGCGTTATTGTCCGCTCATTGCTGATTTTCAGTTTCTTTCTTTCAGGCCTGGCTGTTTATCAGTGCTTTCTGTTAGTCCGTTCTGACCAGCCTACCGCTTTGAAGCCATGTTGCGTGTAGGTACTTGTCGTAGAGTTTGTGCTGTGCAGGGGCTTGGTGTTGGGCTTTTAGCTTTGACCCAAGCCTAGTCCATGAACAAGGCTAGGAGGAGTTCATGGAGCAAGAATTGGTTGCTCCAGCGTGACCAATTCTCACATATGCCTTTGCTTTGTTAGATCCAGGAGAATAATCCTGATGATTTCAGGAATTATCTCAGGATGACGGACCCCATTTTTCACCGTCTGTTGGCTTTGCTGTCAGCAGGCAGTATACCTGCATGAGGCAAGCCATCACTCCGGAGCAGAGGCTAGTTGCCACATGCGGTACTTGGCAACAGGGAGAAGTCTGCAGCTCCTCAAGTTCTCCACAGGCATCTCCCCCAAGGCTGTGGGGATCATTATTCCAGAGACTTGTTCTGCCATTAATCAGGTCCTGCAGAAGGACTATATTAAGGTAACTTTTCTCCTTTAACATCACATTCTATGTATTTAATGTTTGCTAATTTATTGTATTTCTTTCATCATTCCCTAATTACCATGATTGGAATATGCTGTAATATGCTGTGCCCCTTTATACTCATGCCTGCTGGAAGCTTTTAAAGTTCCTTTTTTGTCCTTCATGCATATTTGCCTTCACTAACCTCCCCAGCATGCTCTTCTGGGCCCATATACACCTATAGCCTAGTCACTTAGCAATGTATTTTGTCAGCTCCATAGTAGCGCTTTCCCTAAACACGCCCTAAAATGTGTACAAATGTTATGTACAGTGCCTTGCGAAAGTATTCGGCCCCCTTGAACTTTTCAACCTTTTGCCACATTTCAGGCTTCAAACATAAAGATATAAAATTTTAATTTTTTGTGAAGAATCACCAACAAGTGGGGCACAATTGTGAAGTGGAACGAAATATATTGGATTTTTGAATCTTTTTTAACTAATAAAAAAATGAAAAGTGGGGCGTGCAAAATTATTCGGCCCCCTTGCGTTAATACTTTGTAGAGCCACCTTTTGCTGCGATTACAGCTGCAAGTCGCTTGGGGTATGTCTCTATAAGTTTTGCACATCCAGAGACTGAAATTCTTGCCCATTCTTCCTTGCAAAACAGCTCGAGCTCAGTGAGGTTGGATGGAGAGCGTTTGTGAACAGCAGTTTTCAGCTCTTTCCACAGATTCTCGATTGGATTCAGGTCTGGACTTTGACTTGGCCATTCTAACACCTGGATACGTTTATTTGTGAACCATTCCTTTGTAGATTTTGCTGTATGTTTGGGATCATTGTCTTGTTGGAAGATAAATCTCCGTCCCAGTTTCAGGTCTTTTGCAGACTCCAACAGGTTTTCATCCAGAATGGTCCTGTATTTGGCTGCATCCATCTTCCCCTCAATTTTAACCATCTTCCCTGTCCCTGCCCAAACCATGATGCTGCCACCACCATGTTTGACAGTGGGGATGGTGTGTTGAGGGTGATGAGCTGTGTTGCTTTTACGCCAAACATATCGTTTTGCATTGTGGGCAAAAAGTTGGATTTTGGTTTCATCTGACCAGAGCACCTTCTTCCACATGTTTGGTGTGTCTCCCAGGGGGCTTGTGGCAAACTTTAGACAAGACTTTTTATGGATATCTTTGAGAAATGGCTTTCTTCTTGCCACTCTTCCATAAAGGCCAGATTTGTGCAGTGTACGACTGATTGTTGTCCTATGGACAGATTCTCCCACCTCAGCTGTAGTTCTCTGCAGTTCATCCAGAGTGATCATGGGCCTCTTGGCTGCATCTCTGATCAGTCTTCTCCTTGTCTGAGCTGAAAGTTTAGAGGGACGGCCAGGTCTTGGTAGATTTGCAGTGGTCTGATACTCCTTCCATTTCAAAATGATCGCTTGCACAATGCTCCTTGGGATGTTTTAAAGCTTGGGAAATCTTTTTGTATCCAAATCCGGCTTTAAACTTCTCCATAACAGTATTACGGACCTGCCTGTTGTGTTCCTTGGTCTTCATGATGCTCTCTGCGCTTTCAACAGAACCCTGAGACTATCACAGAGCAGGTGCATTTATACAGAGACTTCATTACACACAGGTGGATTCTATTTATCCCCATCAGTCATTTAGGACAACATTGGATCATTCAGAGATCCTCGCTGAACTTCTGGAGTGAGTTTACTGCGCTGAAAGTAAAGGGGCCGAATAATTTTGCACGCATCACTTTTCAGTTTTTTATTTGCTAAAAAAGTTTAAATTATCCAATAGATTTCGTTCCACTTCACAATTGTGTCCCACTTGTTGGTGATTCTTCACAAAAAATAAAAATTGTATATCTTTATGTTTGAAGCCTGAAATGTGGCAAAAGGTTGAAAAGTTCAAGGGGGCCGAATACTTTCACAAGGCACTGTATGTCCTTAAATTCATGCACAGTGCCAGAGGCTTTTTTTGTTGGGCCAAACTCATTTGGAACCCTCCCTCCCCCCAACCGCTAAGTCAGCTGATACCAATCTGCTGACTTTGGCAACCCCTACAAACGATACTTACCTCTTTTGTGGTCAAATTTATGGATGAATTCACCAAAGCATGTAATGCAAGGGCCTGCCTGAATACTTTCAAATGCTACCGTTTAAAGTTTTTTTCTCCTATTATTATCTTGATAGGTAATAGCAGAATGTAATAATGTGCTTCCATTTGTTCAGTGTGTATTTTTATTTTTGTATTATGACACTTCGTACCTGTCCAGTGGGCTGCCAATAGTGTAAGTAAGGAGGGGCTGGCCAAAGTTAACAGACATTATTTAGGCATTAAGCTCCCAATGAAGTGGAGAGGGTTACCTGTCCAAAACATCCCTCCCTCCCCCAATTTTTTGCAATGGGCCATCAGATGGGGTGAGGAATCTGATAAATGGACCTTATACTTTTGTCTTTAAATGCTCATTTAAAAAAAAAAAGTGATACTTATGTTGGACAAAAATGTTTGTGTCCAATTTGCTTGCAATGTTGATTCATTTTTTTTCGTGTTTGACTCTACAGTTTCCTTCAACGCTACAGGAATGGCAGACTGTGGCCTCCCACTTTGCCACCCATTGGGACTTTCCCAATTGTGGAGGTGCAATTGATGGGAAACAAGTCCGCATCGTCCCACCCCCCAACTCGGGATCCTACTATTATAATTGCAAGGGGTATAATAGTATAGTGATGCTGGAGGTGGTGTCAGCTACCTACGAGTTCCTGTATGTGGATGTGGGGAAAAATGGCTGGATGTCAGATGGTGGAGTGATTGCGCAGACGGAGTTCTACTGGTGTCCCTAGGGTAGCAGTTTGGGCTTGCCACCTCCAGGGGAGAATGTGGAAGGGCTCCCCTTCGTCTTTGTCGCAGATGGAGCATTTGCACTGGGGGACCATTCCCTATGAGGACCCTCACCCTGGACCAGAGAGTTTTTAATTACTGGCTGGCCAGAGCCACAAGAGTGGTGGAGAACACTTTCGGGATAATGGTCAGCTGGTTTCACCTATTTTTTTTTTTTTTTTATAAATTCTTTTTATTCGTTTTAAAAGAAAAAGTACAGAACATAGCCTTGGGGCATTCCCCGGCTCAAACAATACAACACAACAGGTAAGGCAGAACACCTAAAAAACTATCAGCCTAACCCAAAGAACATACAACAACCAAACCCCATAGCTTGCTGCTAAAATTGACAGGAGCAATGTAAGTCCCAGTAATTAACACTAAGCGTAGTGATGCACTATAGGCAGTCTACCAACAGAGATCTACGCGTGGGCGTCAACCGGATACTCAGGCATCCCAAACGCTACCCTAGAGAGAGCTTACCAGAGGAGTTGTCTACTGGATAGATTAGGTTGATAACCCAACAGGGCTGTCCCGCTCCCCAATCGTTGTCTCAGACTCCAACCAGATATTCCAAACCTTCTGAAATTTCTGAGGGCAACCCCGGATGGAATATGCTTCTTTGTACAGTGGTATTGCAAGGTTAACTAATGATTTCCATGCACTCAGGGTGAGGGTCGCTGTAGGGGCCCTCCACCGAAGCACAACAAGTTTCCTCGCATAGAAGAGTAGCAGCCCCAGCAATGTGCGGACTGCCCGCGAGGGAACCAAAGCATCCACCAACCCAAGCAGACACATCTCCGCCGTCTGAGGTATAGGGATCGTTGTCAGCTCAGTAATAAAATAGAGTATGCTTGACCAATAACGTTGTACCACGGGGCAAGCCCAAATCATATGAATGTACCCCGCCAAATCCGCTCCACAGCGCCAGCACTGTGACGAAGAGTCAGGATAAATCCTATGAAGTCTACATGGGGTGTAATAAAATTTATGTAGTATTTTAAATTGAATTAGCCGATCTCTTGAGGAAATCAAATGTCTAAAGGGGGAGTCCCAAATGTCCTCCCATTCCTCCCCATCCAATCCCGGCATCTCCTCCACCCAAAATTCCCTAAGTTTTTCCAATCCACTATGAACCGAGGGCTGCAAAGCCTTGTAGATCATGGACAATGGTTTAAGCAGCGACTCCTGACGTAGAAGCGTCTCCATACTAGACTGGTATAAGGTCGGGGGCGAACCACCAAACTGAGTCCCAAACGCATGACGAAGCTGCAGGAATCGGAAGAAGTACACATTGGGCAAATTAAACCTAGATTTAAGCTGGTCAAATGTCAGCAATGCACCATTCTCACAAACGTGGTGTAGACACCGAACGCCCCTCGACGCCCACACAATCGGATCCGGAATAGAGTAGAATTCAGGTAGGGAGGGATTGAGCCACAATGGAGTATTAGGAGAGAGCACTCGGGGCCCAGTCAGCCGGTGGTCACACACCCCAGACCACGCCCTCAGCACCGTCCTCATCGAGACTGTGAGAGGATGCGGAGCTCGAGGGCCCCTAAATAAAACGTTCCGCAGTGCTTCGAATGAGCCCACAATGGAGGCCTCCAAGGCAACAGCTGCGTTGGTGGCATCCGAGGTAAGCCAGCCGTGGGCATGCGTGAGCATCGCTGCTATGAAGTATAGAAAAAAATTAGGGCACGCCAGGCCCCCCTGCGTCCAAGGTCTCTGTAGTATGGACAAGCGGAATCGGGGAGGCGTGGCGCCCCACAAGAAACTGGAGATGTGTGAGTCTAGTCGCCGAAAAATAATTTTGGGTATCCACGTTGGAGAATGGCGCATTACGTATAGGAGAGGGGGAAGCAATTTCATTTTAATAAAATTAATTCGACCTATTAACGTAAGGGGGAGGCCGGCCCACACTTTGAGCCTATTCTGTGTGGTTTGTAGGATGGAAAGAAGATTAAGTTTACAAAAATCCTGTACCCTGGGAGAAATGATGACACCAAGATACTTAATTTGTCCCGCCCACTGTAGCGGAAGGGAGGGGTCAGCCAGCCTCCCAGCATCTGGGTCCACTGTCAGGATCTGGGACTTGTCCCAGTTAACCCTCAGGCCCGACACATCCGCAAAGCGCGATAAAAGCTCCAACGCCGCCCGAAGGGACGGGCCGGGATCCCGGAGGAAGAGAATAATATCATCAGCGTACAGTGCAATCTTTTCCTCCAAGGATCCCACCCGCACCCCCCGAACGTCGTCCGAGGATCGCAGCGCAACTGCTAAGGGTTCCACCATCAAGGAAAAAAGGGCCGGGGATAGAGGACACCCCTGCCGGGTACCCCTCTCCACCGGAAACGGAGAGGACAGCACACCTCCCAGTTTAATTTGTGCATTTGGTTTCTGGTATAACAGTCGAATCCACTTCCTATAGACGGGGCCAAAGCCATATAATCTGAGTACCTCCTCCATGTAGGCCCAGGACACAGTCAAATGCCTTTTCAAGGTCTAAGGCCACGAGAACCCTGGTGTCCTGGTCCGCAGAAGGGATTTGCAAATGAGTGAAAACTCTACGGATATTGACATCCGTTGACTTCCCTGGCATGAAACCGGTCTGGTCCATGTTTACTAAAAACGGGAGGATTCCCATCAGCCTGGTGGCTAACACTTTTGTCAGTATCTTCAAATCATAATTGAGAAGGGATATAGGACGGTATGCCGAACAATAGGAGGCATCCTTCCCCGGCTTATGTACCAGAACTATGTGGGCCTGTGTCATCGAGTCAGGTAGAGATCCGGTCTCCAAACAAAGGGCATATAATTTATGGAGTCGTGGGACTAAATCAGCCATGTACATTTTTTTGTTTTCAAAAAAGGGTTTTATTAAAGCTATTAACAGAAATACAAAGTCAGCAAAAGGAAACATATTACAACATTGGCATAAGAAGTTGGATGACAAGGTTACAAAAAGGTGATAAACAAATAACAGAACCCTGCAGGACAAACCATTGATAACTGAATAGCTGTATGGGTCTTACATCCAACCACAGGTTATAAAAGTAAAGAGAGTGACACGTTAAATGAGCTGACCATCATAATAAAAATACAAAGAAAAATCATGATAGAGAGAGAGGGAAAAGAGAGTCAGAGAGAAACAAAGGAAAAAGAGGAAAAAATTTAAACAGAGAAGAGAAGCAAAATAAAAAAACCTAAGGTGCGATCACTTCAGTAAGCGAAACAGGAACCATGGGTTCCACTTCAGGTCATAAATGTGTTCAGAGTCATGCAGAGTGTGAAAGATCTTTTCGGACAGCATTACCTGGTCAATACGTGAAAGAACCTGTGCTAAGGGTATAGACGGGGACTTCCAATGAAGTGCAATAGTCCACAGTACAGCGACACAAATAGAGTGCACTAACCTTACAAAATGTTTAGGGGTGTCAGGGGGGGTCTGGAAGAGAAGACAGTGGTGGTAAGAGAGGGACAGTGTTCGGCCAGCGAACCCATCTATCAGTCTCAAGACCTCCTGCCAGACAGGGCTAATTAAATCACACTCCCAAAAAATGTGAATAAAGGTGCCAGGGTGATTGCATCCTCTAAAACAGTTGGGGGGAGTAAGGGGATAAATCTGGTGTAAACGTACCGGAGTGTAGTACCACCTGGTGAGAACTTTGATAGCTGTCTCTCTAACAGTTAGGGATCTGGTGCATTTGCGCATATTGGTCCAACCCTCCTCCCAATCCACCACTCCCGTCCCCAGGGCCAACTCCTCCTCCCAACGCGCTCTATATCGCAGGGACTGACACTCCGACTGTCCCTCCAGGGCTCTATATAACAGAGAAATCAGTCCTTTTTGGCGTGGGAAATTAAAGCATATGTCTTCGAAGATAGTGAGCTGTGCCTGGGGACGGAGTCCATACCGGGAGAGAAAGAAGTGGCGGATCTGCAGGTATCTATAGCGTTCAGAGTCAGGGAGTTGGTGCTGGGTCTGCAAAGTCGAAAAAGGAACAAAGCCAGAGCCCGTCACAAAGTCCTTCAACTGGGTAAGCCCACCCCGGACCCACATACCAAAAGAATCAGGATGGAGAAAAGCTAAGGGGAACCTAGGGTCACCCAGGAAGGAAGCACCCATAGAGCGACCCAGGGTGAGGTCGTATTTCTGCTTAAAGCGGTGCCACAGTAGAAGGCTATCCGCCACTATAGTATTACGGTTGGTTAAAGGCAAGAGGGGGCGATTAGCTGACCACATAATGCCGGGGAGATAGAGTGGAGTGACCGAGTCACTCTCAAACCTCACCCAGGGGACTCTAGAATTAGGGATCGACCACTGTGCTTGCTGAGTGAACCTGCAGGAGAGGTAGTACAACCAAACCTGAGGTACCCCCAAACCACCATTTTTCATAGATCTGTAGAGTACCCCCCTGGCAAACCGGGGAGATCTATTGTTCCAAATAAACCTGTTGAAATGGGACTGAAGGTCAAGGAGAAAACATTTGGGGAGCCTAACCGGTAGAGAGCGAAATAAATATAGCAACCTGGGAAGGATGACCATTTTGAGGGCAGTAATTCGTCCTATGAAGGGGATACGTAAAGAGAGCCAGCTTTTAAGGGTGTTTTTAAGTTTGCTAATCAGTGGGGGATAATTGACCCCAAAGAGGTCCCCGAAATTCCCGGGCAGTCCCACACCCAAGTAAGGAATGTGGGAGGTAGCCCAAGTGAATGAGTAGTTTTGTTTAATTAGGGCCAAATCATTGGGGGTAAAGCCTATAGGGAGGGCTACAGATTTAGAAACATTAATGGAAAGACCAGAGACTTTCGCAAAGTGAGACAGTGTCAAAAAAAGATTGGGAAGGGATACATGAGGGTTAGTAATAAACATTAAAACATCATCGGCATACATGCAAAATTTGTACATTTCGGTCCCCTTAGTGTAACCAGTAATATCAGGATGTCTCAGGAGGGCAATAGCAAGGGGTTCTAGGGCTAAAGCAAAAATTAAAGGGGAAAGGGGGCACCCCTGTCTAGTACCTTTACCTATGGGGAAGAATTCTGAGCTACAGCCAGGCAACTTAATGCGAGTCATAGGATTGTTATAGAGGGCCCGGAATCCTGCCAGAAAGCTACCCCTAAAGCCCATAAGAGGCAAAAGTGTGTCTAAATAGTTCCATGTAACACTGTCAAATGCTTTCTGTATGTCTAGGCTCAACAGGAGGAGACTACGGGAAAACAAGTTGGCATCCTGAATAACGTTTGCAGCTAGGCGGATATTGTCTGTGATAAAGCGATGTGGAATAAACCCAGATTGGAAGGGGGAAATCAGGGAAGGGATACATTTTGCCAGTCTGTCAGCTAAGATTCTGCTAAATACTTTGAGGTCGTTATTTATAACCGAGATTGGCCTAAAGTTCTGAGGTAGATTATGATTTTTATTGGGTTTAGGAATCAGTGACATGTTAGCTAACAGCATTTCCTCCGGGAAGCTATCGCCTAATAGAATCGAGTTGAAGAGTTGCATCATTCTGGGGGCTAAAATCGTGGAAAATTTTTTGTAATAGAGAGCCGAAAAGCCGTCTGGACCTGGGGCCGAACCCAATTTAAGTGACTTGAGAACTCCTAAGATCTCTGGGACCGTAATTGGGGCATTCAATGCCTCCATTTGTGAGGGGGAGAGCGTCGGAAGAGGGATATCCTGTAACCAGGAAAGGTCATCGGGAGAAGGAAAGATGCGGGGGGCTTCTAGGAGTTTAGAATAGAATTGCTCAAAGATCTTGAGAACCTCCCTGGGATGTGACGATACAAAACCCTCACTATTAGACAACCGGTAGACATGGGGCGGGCGAAGTGTGTTAGACAACTTCCTAGCAAACGAAGTCGATGCGGAGTTGTTGAATAACAAACTGCGAGCTTTGGCCCAGCGTAGCGTCTTCTCAACCTTGGCTGACAACAAGGAGTCAAGTTCCAGGCGCTTCTGGTCTATGGAACGCCTGGTAGAGTCCAAGTGCAATGAGGATGAGTCTTTGTATAAGTGGTCTAATTCTCTGGTTAGTTCCACTATCCTAAGTCTATTGGATCTATTTCGGGCTGCGGATAGACTGATAAGACGTCCTCTGATGACGGCTTTATGCGCCATCCAGAGAGTCGAGGGCTGCATATCCGGGCGGGCATTCAAGGAAAAATACTCTTCCAGAGACTGAGCTACCTGGGCTTCCACCCCCGAGTCCGAGAGAAGGGATTCATTCAATCTCCAGGAGTGAGGTGTGGGAGCGAGCCTAATGAACCTTGTAGTAAAAGAAATAGCCTGATGATCGGACCAAACACAGGGGTGGATGGAGGCTTCTACAGAATTAGCAAGAATAATTGGAGTGGAGTATATGTAGTCCAACCTCGCATAACTGTTATGCGGGTGGGAGAAGAAAGTGTACTCCCTACAGCCTGTGTTGTGGGCTCTCCAGGTGTCAGTGAGTTGCAGGTCTCGTAGGCCTCTAGAGAGCGACTTCGGGAAAGCTCTAGAAGTGGTTGATGTCGATGAGCGGTCTAGAGTGGCGTTGGCAACTGAATTAAAATCGCCACCTATGATCAAGTGAGGAGAGTGGTATTGAGAAATTTTCTCAAAAAATGACCCAAAGAAAGTAGCCGAGCCCTCATTGGGTGCGTAAATACTGGCAATAGTAAGTTCTCTGTTGTGGACAATGCCCTGAACAATAACATATCGGCTCTCGGGGTCTCTATAGATATGCTTAACCTCCATCGGGAGGGAGGAGTGGAGGAGTATGGCGGCCCCCCTGACCTTGGACGAGTGGAGCGAGTAAAAGGCTTGAGGAAAGTCCTTATGGAAAAATTTTGGGTGAGATGATCGGGAGAAATGTGTTTCTTGGAGTAGAAGGATTTTAGCTCCAAGGCTTTTATAAAAGGAGAAGGCTTTATGCCTCTTGGAAGGAGAATTAAATCCCTTGACATTGTGGGAGACACATGTTATTGCCATGGACAATAAAAACTAGTAACTATAGTTAAGAAATCAAATATGGTGGTAAGGGGGGAAGGGGAGAATCTCATGGAATACTCGTCCAACAGGCGCCAAAAAAACAGGGGGACCCCCACATCATCAGCAGGGTAACAGAAAAATAAGATAAGGTGCAATAACAACAAGTGTGGCATGAGAACCCAAATCCTGAACAGAAAAGGAGCCTGAGTGATTGAATGAGCATAGAGCAAGGACAATGATCGACCTAGAAGGGAGAAAACCAAAAAACATAAAAAAAGAAAGTAAACATCAGAGAGAAAAGGCCCAGAGCCTGAAAAAGGCCGTGGGCACCACATTAAAGCTAAGCGTGGAAGTGTGTGGGAAAACATAGCCACACCAAAATAACCGTCAAATACCGAGACAACAAGGTCTCGTGACCAGTAGGGTTGCGCAATGGTAGGGGGCACCCACCAGAGAAGCAACCGACCACTGGAAAGGGGAGCCATACAACAGCTCCTAGGGACTTGTAAATGGCTTGTGGTTTGGGTAGGAAAACCTGGAAAACACATAGCCCCTCTCTCAAGCAAGCTCCACCGCCCCCCGAAAGGACGGAGGCGCGGAGCAAACGGGAGACGTGAGGGGGGAAACAGTATATAACCAGAAACATGAACACACTCTACCCTTAAAAATGTAAACAAGAGTAGCTAATAAACAGCCAATGGGAACTATAGCTAACCGCAGTCTGAGCCTTCATATGAAGGAGAGAAAAACAGCATCATCGAGGACTATCTTCCACCCGATCATCAACACCATATCTGATTCTACGCCTGTCTCTTCTGGTCGGGGGAGTTTGCCAAATAGGTGTAGCTCTGGGAGTAGAGGGTAGTCTGCGAATCGCAGAGGCATCCAAAAGTCCTAGCTTCACCAGGATCTCCTGGCCCTCCAGGACCGAAGTGGCAGAGTATGTCGAGCCGTTGTGTGGAATCACAAGACGAAACGGGAACCCCCATCGGTACCTGATACGGGCTGATTGCAGGACTGTGGTTATCTCCTTTAGGTTCCTTCTCCGCTCCAAAGTCGCCGGAGCGATATCCGGGAAAATTTGGATAACTTTGTCATCAAGAGTGATTCTCTGTTTGTTACGGGCTGCTCTCAAAATTTCCTCTTTGACCAAAAAGTCCTTCATGCAGAGAATGATATCCCTGGGAGGTTTATCTTCCGGGGGTTTGGGGCGCAAAGCCCTATGTATCCGGTCACACTTGAACAGATTAGCTTCATGGTCTGGGAGCAAGGATTTAAACAGCCTGATCACTACCGGAATAAGCTCAGATTCGGACTCCGGGATACCACGGATGCGTAAGTTATTGCGTCTATTTCTGTTATCGAGGTCTTCTATTTGAGACTGTAGAAGCTGGACCGTGGAGGATAGGGTTTCATGTTCTCGGCTGAGATCATTATGAGCTATCGCCAACTCGTCATGTTTAGTCTCTAGCCTCTCAGTCCTTGCGCCCAGGGCCGAGATTTCCTGCGAAAGAGCATGAGAAGTCTTCTGGAGTTCTGATTGAAACTTGGAAGCCAATCGATTGTACATGGATTCCAGACTGTCCTCTAGATCTGCCTTTGAGAGGGTACTGGGAGATCTTCTATCCAACGAAGGAGCAGGTGAGGTTGGGCACAACAATCGAGGCGAGGAGGCCGGATCGGGGGAGAGGCGCCCCCCTACTGACCCTTCACGCTCCATGCTAGTTTGTTCTTGAGAGCGCAGAAGGTATTGTGTGAGAGTTTTTTGGGCGGTGCTCCGTGCCTTTTTTTTTTTAGTCGGCATGCACCAAGGCTCTGCGGGTTAGAAGATGAGGTAAAAAAAATAAAATATGGGGAAGTGAAACTTGGTGCAAGTATACCTCAGAGATAGGCTGAAGTCCCGAACGGAGCTAATATGGGGTCTCAAAAATACATTTAGAGACTAGTTGTGCGTGTTGCTACTGTGAAAGGAGGCTGTGCATTGGATCAGAAGCAGCTAGTGCAGTGTCAATAGCCAGTCCGTAGGCTTGCTGGGGGCTGCTGTGCCTCAGACTGATGCAGAAGCCCGGTGGCAAAAGTTCCAATGCGACAAGTGAAAGGGGGTACCCTACAGAATAAAAAGTCCGTGGAGGGGCCAGTGCACCGGGTAGCAGACAGTAGCAGGGGGGGGGGATGCAACGTACTCACTGCGAGTCCAGGGGGAAAACGGAGCAGCTGTGGAGGCAAGGATCACTGCGAACCGCAGTCACTGGAGATGAAGACATGAGGTACTGTCCCTGAAGTGGTGAAAAGCGGCGGCAGAAAAAACTCAGCAGGCCCAAGCAGCTCCAGTCTCCAAGCCAGTCTGTCCGGGGGCAGATTATTGCCGGGGGGACCTGGGATGCCCCCCCTAGATCCACAGCAGTCTCACGTCTCTTGAGCGGAATATAGAAGGGGTCAGAGACAGGCACCAAACGAGTGGACGGAGGGTTGCGGCCTGCTCCGGGTGTACCAAGATGGCCGCCGTCTAGTTTTGTGGATCACCAGGCCCCAAACCCTCAGCGTTCCAATTCCGCCTCGTACGGCCCTCGGACCAGGGCAGGGATGTACCGTTGTGGGGATGATGCGGGAGAGGACCCCCTTTAGAGCCGATGTGCGTCCGGACGCTCCGGGATCGAGGTAGGCCGCAAGATGGCGGCGGAGCGCTGCTCGCGTGGGTGGAAGCCCCGGGACGGAGCGGAGCCCGCGGAGCGCCCGGGGATGTCCCAAAAGGCTCCAGGTGAGGGAGGGCAGCTCCGACAGGCTAGGCGGATGAAGGAGAGACCGATCCGCGGTGCCAGGCGTCCGGATTGCGGCGGATACTGTTAGGCCGCAGCGGAGCTCTCGTTGAGCAGCCATGTACATTTTGTACCAGTCACCCGGAAGTCCATCAGGGCCCGGCGTCTTATTAGGAGGTAGGGAGCGGATTGCTGCTTCTATTTCAGTGATTGAAATGTCTGCTTCTAGTAAGGCCACGTCTTCCCCCGTCAAACCCGTCAGTGAGATACCCTGAAGAAATGAGAGGTGCTCAGGGGACAACTGCTCAGTGGTGGATCCATACAATGAGGAAAAATACATTTGAAATTCATTAAGGATGTCAGCTGGGTTAGAAGTCACACCCCCTGTCGCAGTATGTATCATGGGTACAACCGTTTGAAATTTGGGGTCAGCCACCAGACTGGCCAAAAGTCTCCCATTCTTGTCCCCGGATTCAAATATCCTGGCTCTAAGTGACCACTCCGAGGAGGTCGTCTTATCAGATAGGTGTAGAGACAGCTCTCTCCGGGCCCGTGCCAGGGAGGAATATGCCCCAGGAGAAGGATCCGACGCAAACTCCCCCTCTGCCATACACACAGTGGACTCCAGGTCCTTAGTCTCTGAGGCACAGTCCACCCTGGCAGCCTTTATGGCCGATATGTAATCCCCTCGTATAGTTGCCTTGAAGGCATCCCAGGCGATCTGTGGGGTGGACACATTATCATTACAGTCCCAATATTGAGCAATCTTCCCTCGCATATTCTCCTCCACCCGCTCATCTCGCAGCCAGCGAGTCGCTAGTCTCCAGCCACCCCTGCCCCCCCCCCCCCCAAGCTGCAGAATGACCTCCAGAGGGGAATGATCTGAGATTCCCGCCGGCAAGTATGCTGCCGAGGCTATAAATGGAAGCATAGCCGGAGAGCAGAAGGCCAGGTCTATTCTGGAGCCCAAGCGGTGGACCGCAGACAGGTGGGAGAAGCGCTTATCCTGTGGATTCTTCCATCTCCAAACCTCCGTGAGCTGCAGGGCCGTAGCCCATTGCTCCAAATCCGTATCCGGAAGTCTGGTTGGATTGGAAGTATCCAGAGTCCTATCCAGAATACCATTAAAATCTCCCGCTATGGGAAGTCTCGTTACCATATGAGGAGCCAGCCTGTCATACATCGCGTGAAGCACAGATGTCGAAAAAGGGGGTGGAACATAGATGTTCACAATCGCAATCAACTGGGCTTCAATAGACAGCAGCAATATGACAAACCGACCCCCCGGGTCCGAGATAACATGTTCAACCTGGCAATTTAGTGATCTATTTAGGAGAATGGACACTCCTCTGGCATAATTAGAATATGTGGCATGAAAGGACTGCCTCACCCACCTCCTGCGTAGGGCCAAATGTCTACTGCCCGTCAGATGGGTTTCTTGTAGAAAAAGAATGTGTGGCTTGTGCGTTTGTAAATACTTAAACATAAGTGCTCTCTTGAAACGGCTATTTAGGCCACGCACATTCCAGGACAACAATTTAAGCTCCATCCCGTACATACATATATAGATAATAGAGCAGTCCATCGGAAGGAGGGGGGAGAGCAAATTGCCCTGTCCCCCCACCCTCCGACCCGCCCCACCCATAGCAGCATGTGCCAACCAACACCCACACATAGTAAATAGTGCATGTACTGAAGTATATATATAGCATTAACACATAGAAATTTAGCAGCAAGCAAACAACCCCTGCCAACCCGCCAGAACCAATGAGGTAGGTCAGCTTCATCCCCAAACAAAAACTGGAACAGTCTGTTACCAAAAACTAATTGCTGGGTGAGTAGAACCAAAAAGGTCTATGTCCTCCACTCCGAGGTGATGCGATGACAGTACTTGAGTTGGAGACAGACTCGAACAAAAGAAAAAGAGAACAAAAAAAAAACAATCGAAAATCAAAAAAAACAAAAAAGGAGAGGGGGAGGGGACAGCGTCCCCTAGTGCAACCGTCTTCCAAACGTTATTGCTCCGTTGATTGCAGGATGCAAAAAACACCAAAAGGACGAAACAGGAGCATAGGAGGTAATACCGTAGAGGAGTAAGGCCATCGTAGGACAGAAACATGCATCAGCTCGGCATCCGGAACCATCGCAGACAAGGACGCCCTACCGCAGGGTAGAGAACCAGGAGTCCGCCTCCTCTGGGGAATCAAAGAACTTTGTAGCGCCCGCATGCACCACATGTAGCCGGCTCGGATATAGCATACTCTAAGGAAGGCCCTTCTCCCTGAGGCACCGACGGATGTCCTGGAAGGTTTTCCTCTTCTTCTGTAGATCCGCTGAGAAGTCGGGATACAGATGTATTTCGGCGTTTTCATACTTGAGGTTTGGATGTTTCCTGGCTTCACTTAGGATGCGGTCCCGATCCCGGTAGTTAAGGAACCGTACCAGGAACGGTCTAGGTGGAGCCCCAGGTGGGCGATGGCCAGTCGGTACTCTATGTGCCCGTTCCACCACGTAGGTCGGCGAGACAGGAGTCAAGTCCAGGATGCCTTTAAAGAAGGCTTCAGCAAAGTCCGCAGGGCGATCTCCCTCGGAACCTTCTGGCAATCCAAGTACCCGCACATTGTTCCTCCTCAGGCGGTTCTCGGCATCATCGGATTTAGCCACCAGCATTTTAACCGTGCCCTCCAGCGCCTCGATGCGACGGTCATGATTAGGGGTCAAGTCTTCTGCGGCTGATATGCGTGATTCAGATTCCGTGAGGCGGCCTCTAAACTTATCGAGGTCAGCCCGTATGCAGTTACATTCCTCTGCGAGCTTGTCAATACGGGTCAGTAGCGAGGATCTACTGTTTTCAATGGCAAGTAGGATCACCGCTGTGTCGCGAGAGGTTGGGACCTCCGGGGCAGAAGGGCCCCCCTGCCCCGACTCCATGCTTAAATCAGCTATCAAACTATGGAGGCGGTCAGTCGAGGCGGTGGTAGGGCGCTCGGCTTGAGCCAACTGTTGCTTTTTGCTGGAATGCGGGGTAGCGGTTTTGTGCTTCGCCGGCATGGAGGAAGGAGAGATGGGCAATAAAACAGTCGCTGACGTACCGGAGTGTAAGACCAAGTCTCTCCTAGGTGACGAAGTTCCAAATGGACAGAGGCAGTCGGATGACCAGATGAGCAGCAGAGCAGCAGCAGCAGCAGCACTTAGCAGCAGCAATCACAGACCAGCAGTCGCAGCAGTAGGATGGGAGAGAAAGGGATGAAGGGAGCAGGGGAGGCCGGGGCTCACACTATGTGGTAGCTGAGTCCAGACAGCAGCAGCAGCAGGGCTGGATATATAGGAGAGGTGAGGCAGGCAGAAAGTCCCCCAGGCCTGAGGCACATCAATTGGACTCTGCCCCTGCTTTGGCAGCCCTGGCCAGGTCAGCAGGCGATGGGTAGGCAGGCAAGGATGGGCTCGGACCCCCAGACGAGGAGCGGCGCGGCCGCGATGGTCCTCCGCGGCCGGCCGCCGTAGGAAAGACCGGGGATTCACAGGCCTCACTAGGCCGGAGCGGTCCGCGGCCTCCCCGTTCGCCCCCAAGGCCCAAACACACCACCGGAGCACTCAGGGGGGAAAGCCCAACAGAGGTGGATGGCGGATGGGGATCCCCTACCTCCCGATGCGGCCTATTTTGTCCAAATTTTCGGGCCTCCGGAGCGGCAAGATGGCGGCCGCGAGCCTCTCGGCGGCGATCGTCCCACAGCGGACAGGAGGGGTGAACAGGCGAGATGCTGGCACCGATCGCCTCAGGGCACCCCAGGGATCAGGCCACGGTATTTTTATGCTCCTATTTGGTCTGGCTGGGAAGGATGGTGTTGGATTCTATTCAGGATGCCCGGAGCTCTCACAGAGAACGTCCGCCGCCGCTCACATCCGGTTATGCCCCCCGGTTTCACCTATTTTTGACACCCATCCACTTGGCGGAATATAAACTGAACCATATAGTGCTTTCCTGCTGCATTTTGCACAATTTAAAAAAAAAAATACTCACCAAACTATGTGGTCTCAGTTGGGCCTGAGGCAGACTTTCCGGAACCTGCCAACCTGATGGCACTTGAAGTAGGCTGTCCCGGCTTGCCCCCCCCCCCCTCCAAAGCGCCCGCAAGGTCAGAAACCAATACATGGTGTATTTTGGGGGTAGGGGGGCCATTGATATGCCAGAGAATGTCTGAGAGGCATTTTTTTTAATAAATGTATCTTTCAAACTGCAATAATATTTGTTTTCATTTACTGCTTGGGTTTGTTTTAGGTGTCTCCTAGCTTTTTTTTTTTGGTTATTTTTGGGCCTTTTTCTTCAACAGTGCAAACCAAATTTCTGTGCGAGATGAGGTGACAGTCTCTTCTTCAGATAATATTATTATGTTGTGGATCTGCTACAAACACACCTTGTTTTTGTTGTTAATGTATCTAGTGCATTACTGACAAAAATATTGCTCATTTTCAGCACCATGGCAGAAATATGTGGGGTCATGAAAATTGCGTGATTGGGGAAATTTAAAAAGCACTGTGAGTGTTATTTACTAAAGGCAAATCCACTATGCACTACAAGTGCACTGCAAATGTACACCTGAAACTGCACTTGGAGTGCAAAGTGGATTTGCCTTTATTAAATAACACCCATTGTCACAGAATGTTGTATGTAGTAGACATGTGCATTCGTTTTCGTCCGAATGCATTTTCGTCCGAATTTCATATATTTTCGTTATCATTTTAACAAACGATAACAAAAGTGCAGAATCTGAAAAATGAAAGATCCGACATAAATAAATTCTTTATTTTCGTTTTTGTTGTGACAGCAGTTCGATATAGATAGAAGACTCGACATGACACTGACAATAACAATCTGTGTCTATCTAACCTGTGGTCGAATGTGCCTAACCTTAACTCTATTATTCCAGAATTATTCTACATAGAGAGAAAAGATTTGACACAAAGAAAAGATTTGACATCGAGAGAAAAGATTCGACAGAGAGAAAAGAATCGACAGAGAGAGAAAAGATTCGACAGAAAGAGAAAAGTTCGCTGCTGGAATTGGGTGGGGGAAGTAAAATAAAAATAATGATGATGATGAATGTTATTGGCTGATTGTAACCAAAGAGGATGAGCAGTAAAATAACTAGAACTAAGTACAGCCAACTTACTTTCACTTACAATTGCTAGCAGACAGAGACACACACACTGAATCATTTCAGAAGACAGTCAATCTTTGCTGGTCCGTTTGTCAGAGAACCTAAATTATTTCGCAATTAAGCATAAGCACAGAAGCAGAACAATAGTGAAGCAAGCTACAGTTCAACTTAACGTTTTCATAATAATCTGCTGCTATTGTGTTAGTGTTGTGAACCTGATAATGATACTAGTGTTGCTAGTGTTGTGATAGCCTCAGAGGTTGCCCATGTTGTGGGTGGGGATTTATTATTATAGATTCTATATTATAGATTGAGATTCTATGTACCCTATCTTGGTACCTGTCTGATCAGTGATCACTATCACCTGTCCATTTTCTGTTTGAACTATATACATTCAACATGAATGACAAAGATCCGACAAAGCAGTGAAAAACATACAAACGTCAAATCTTTGGCTTATGGTGTCTGTTGAAAGTTCTAAGAAGATTCGACGGAGCAGCTAAACTATACGGAGTCATACAGTTTAGCTGCTCCGTCAAATCTTCTTTGAGCATTCGACTTTAATTAATTTGGATTGCAAATTTTTAACGAAAAACTAAATAAATAAAAACGAATTTCAGGAGTAAGGAAATAAATGTATTTTTCAGACAAAAACAAAATTCCGAAACAAAATATTTCAGTGTGCACATGTCACCATGACAGAAATGTGTGGAGTCATGAAAATAGCGTGATTGGGGCAAATTAAAAAGCACTGTGGGTTTTATTTATTTATCTCAAAGACAGAGATCTTAAATATAACCATGACTAAAAAAGAACAACAGGCACTTCAACCTTTATTCCCTTTTGTTTGGTGTGAGGGGGAGCTTGAGTATCTAGGTATAAAACTTACAGCATCATTGTTGACTGTGTATGCAGCTAACTATATCCCTATTCTGAATAAGGTTAAAGATATAAACCCCTTTCGTTGCTAGGAAGGATAAACTCTTTAAAAATGTTTATATTGCCAAAATTAACATATGTATTTCAAATGATCGCAATAAACGCCCCACAAGAGTTTTTTACAAAATTAAGAACTTTAGCATTAAAATTTATCTGGAGGCATAAACATCCTAGAATTTCATATGCAATATTGGTAAAGGGGAAAAAAATAGGGGGATTAGCAGCAGGGGATTTCAAAAGATATTATCAGGCAATTATTATATCATGAATAGTAGGTGGAATACATGATAAGGATAGTAAAGGGTGGGTAGATATTGAGAGAGCCCAAAGTAAAGTAGACTTAGGGAAAAGGGTATGGGTTCCACGGCACTATCGTGAATTGGCAAGTAGCACAAATCCACTAACAAAAAAACATTTTTTAAATATGGGATGAACTGAGTAAGCTACATCACTGGCAATTTAATTCACCTTTAATTTCTTTATTAGACTTATTTTAAACCTGGGTAGGCTGAAAACATGTACTTCATTAGGTGGGCAAAGAAAAACAATATAATTTGGCAGGATGTGATGATAGGAAATAGAATATGCACCTTTAATAAATTAACACAAAAATGAGGAAACAGACCATTAGGTAGATGGAGATATGCACAAATACAACACACAAATACAACACGCAATCTGCGACCCGGAAGTGACGTAGTGTGCATGGCTCCGTATTTTTTATATATACTTTTTAACGTATTTTTTGTGGGGTTTTTTTGCACATTTTTGCACTTTTGGATTTTTTCGCACATTTTAGCACTTTTGCACTTTATATACTTAAGAAATCTGTTTTTGCACTGTTTCGGACTTCACTGGCATATGGACAATTTGTTGATGTTGCCTCTCTTGCATATATACATATATATTGTGGACTAGTTTGATGACAGAGGATTATCTTTATTGTAACTGTGTGTTTACATCCACTTTTTTCAAATTTTTGGATATATTTTTTGATTTATATTTTTTATGTTATTTTATTTTATCCTGTTATTTTGTAACAACTCATACATAATATCATGCAGCAGTATGCATGTATAGGATAGTGTGTGAAATTCTAGCCTACTCATTGTGTATAGAGTTTCTGGCATAAAACAATACAGGCCCAGTGCATACTGTACATGATCTGATATCTATATTAGGCATATTAGCATAATTTACTTATTCTCTGA
Organism: Lithobates pipiens; assembly: GCF_037356315.1. Taxonomy (NCBI): domain Eukaryota; kingdom Metazoa; phylum Chordata; class Amphibia; order Anura; family Ranidae; genus Lithobates; species Lithobates pipiens. The sequence goes on along the minus strand of NW_027507718.1, from coordinate 65,537,061 downwards.
CAATTTAGTCTAGGGGGGCACTTGGTGCACATCTTTTGTATTTCCGATCTTCTATGAGAAATTGGATATCTTGTGGGTGTTTTTGTCTCCCTCTTACCTAGTGGGCCTCTCTCCTTGTTGGCTGAGAGGGTCCTGGAGAACAGCTGTTTTTGGAGATCCTTCTATTATTGATATAGTTTACAGAATTTGAGGTAGCGCCTTGGACCCTATTCTTTTATATACAAAGCGCTGGAGAATCTGCTTGCTTTTGTGAAGCCGATGGTCCCCATGGCAGACATCACCTATGTGAAAGCCAAAATTGGTGGCCTGAGGAGTACATATCTGAGGGATCACAAGAAGGTCCAGAAATCCCTGAGATCAGGAGATGCAGATGACGTTTATGTATCCAGGCTGTGGTACTATGCCAGGCTGCATTTTCTGGCAGACCAAAGGGAACCCAGGCCAGCACTCTACAGTCTTCCTTCAAGGCTTCCTTCCCCCCCAGCTGAGGCTTCCGATGTCCAACCTGGGTCTTCCAGGCAGCAACATGTGGAGGAGCCCAGCTTGAGTCAGGTATAGCATTCTTCTTTCTTTTCAAATATTTTATTGAAAAACAAAATCAAACATAACAGAAAGAACAGTACAATTCTGTATCGGTCACAGGGTTACAAAATAGCAAACTGCACTTTGACGTTACAACGAAAAAAATAAAGAAGAGAGTTCCAAGCTAATTCCAAAGTCAAAATAGGCTTAGTATGTGCTAATTACAGGTATAACGAAAGAAACTGGACTAGTTAAATCATAATGTCCCGAGAGAGGGAAGAGCAGTCGTCTATCGTCATCTAGTTGACATCGTGCTTAGGGACATGTGGTAAAGATCTTGTTCCGTTCATCTTGTTTTACATACATGAGAAGAAGAGAAATAGAGAGATAGTTGGAGAACAAAGTAAGGCACATGTAAATGGGGAGGGAATAAGGAGAAGAGAAATGCAACAAAAGGAGGAAAGGTGCTCGGAAAGCCCACGTGGGCCCAGGGCGGTGAATGCTGTACTCAGACATTGTCTAGAGTGAACTAAGGTTCCAGCATGTGTCTGTCAAAATTGGGGGGTAAAAAGTGTTCTATCCAGGGTTGCCATATCTTACTATGTTGGGGTACTTTGTCAAGAATTACCGCCTCTATCCTACTATGAATCATAGCCTGGGTGACTCTATTTTTCACTTCAATAATTTGTAGGGACGGGGACTTCCAGGCTTTCGCGATAGTTTGCTTGGCTGCCGTGGTTATTTGGAGAAGAAGACGGGTTTGGGATCTAGTGAGTTCGTGGGGTAACAGGTTCAACAAAGCAATTGCTGGGTCGGGGGTTCTATGGGGCTTTGCATCAACACAGAAAGCATTTGAAAGATTGTGGCCCAGAAGCATTTCACTATCGGGCACGTCCACCACATGTGGACATGGTTGCCTCGGTCTTTGCAACTTCTGAAACAGTTTGGGGGGTAACTGGGTACAAACTTGGTGATCCTGGTTGGGACCAGGTACCAACGCATTAAGACCTTATAATTAGCTTCTGAGGCGACGACATTCTGTGTGGAGTTTTTAGTGTTAATACAAATATTAGTCCAGGTCTCTGCGTCCAGATCGACCAATAGGTCTTCAGACCATTGCATAGCGTAACATGGGAGATCATGTGATGTGGAAGACAGGTGGATGTAAAGACGTGAGATAATTCCTGGGGCATGTGGGTCAGAGGTGCATATGGTTTCAAACTGGGTTAAATGATCGAAATCCGTACAGGTTTTTATTGTGGACTGGAGGAAGTGGGTTATCTGGAGGTAGCAGAAACACTCCTTATGGGGCAGTTGTGCTTGAGCTCGTAGGGCTGGAAATGTAATAAAGGAATTGCCCGAGGTCAGGTCACACATACAAACCAGGCCCACGCGAGACCAGCCTGAAAAAGCAGTGGGTTCTACAAAAGCTGGGTAGAAGCAAGGGTGGCCTAAGAATGACAGTAGGGGAAAGTGTGGAGATTTTAATTTAAAAGGAACACATACTTTATCCCAGATTTTGAGGGAATGTTGGGTAATAGGATTGGTTAGCGATTTACGTGCCGGGGGGGGGGGGGGCAACCAAAGTAGATTTTAAACATTTATGGGATGGGCCTCCACAGCCTCCAGGCTAACTGATATGGGGATTTCTGTCTTCGCATGATAAAGAGCCATTTGGGATCGCTGGGCAGCGTAAAAGTAGTTCCTAAAATTTAGTACTCCCAGTCCCCCTCTTGTATTGTGGCGGAAAAGGATCAGTCTAGAGACTCTAGGCTTCATTTTTCCCCAGATATATTTGAAGGTTCGGTTCTGTATGACCCTATGAAAATATGATGGAATTGCTACCGGGAGCACTCTATATAGGTATAGCAGTTTGGGTAATAATGACATTTTCATGACTGCTACCTGTCCCAACCAGGAAACACATAGGGGCTGCCAAGAGGCAAGGAGGGATGAGAGGCTACGTAACATGGGGAGGTAATTTGCTTGAAATAATTGGACTGGGTTGCTAGTCAATTTTTTTCCTAAGTAATGTATGGAGGATGTAGACCACTGGAAGGGAAAATTTTCATGTAGTTGTTTAAGTACATGCCCCGGCAGAGACACATCGAGGGACCTAGATTTGGTTTGCTTCACTTCAAGGCCTGTGACCCGAGCAAATTTGTCAAGCACTTGGAAGAGGTTCAGTGAGGTGGTGTGGGGTGAGGTAATAAATAGAAGGGCGTCATCAGCGAAGAGGCATAGTTTATGTGATGTTAAAGCTATTTCCATTCCGCGGATATCCGGGTTCGATCTAATCAGGGCTGCGAGGGGCTCAATAGCGAGCATGAAAATTAGAGGGGACAAGGGACACCCCTGCCTAGTTCCACGTTGAATTGGGAATTTATCCGAACAAAAACCAGAGTATCTTACGTAAGCTTGTGGGTGGGTATATAAAGCATCTATCCATTGAAGGAAATGTGGGCCGAATCCCCAGCGTTGTAATATATAGTGTAGATAAGGCCAGGATACCATATCGAAAGCTTTACGTATATCAAGAGATAGAATGTGCATAGGTGGGGGCGTGGCTTGGCGCCGGACGTGAATGGCCGCCTGAGGAGAAAGCTCCCGCACTCCGAGGACAAGTCTGAGCTCCACGGAGGACCTACCTCAGCCGAAAATGGGTAAGGGAGACCGGAACACCTCAGCGCCGAGGTCCCGGTCCCCACGGAGTGGAGAAAGCCAGCACAACAGCGGTATTCCCGCGATCTTTAGGCCGCAACAGCGGGACACGCCGCCACTCGCACAGGCCTCATCACAGACAGTGCGCTCAAGTAATGCTAGCCCAGAGCGCTCGTCCATCAGCCAGCCCAGCCCAGCGCACATCACAGCCAGCGCTGCCCAGCCACTGCTTCTACATGACATGCAGTCAATTGCTTCGGATATAAAGAGCACACTGGCTGCTGCTATTGGAGATCTCAGGCTGGATGTACAGGCTATGGCCACACGCTTAGACAGGATGGAACAGGTCACCAACATGCAGGAAACTGCCATTACGCAAGTAATGCGAACCGCAGACCATCACACCATACAGCTAAGGGAGATGAGTAGGCACTTAGAGGACCTTGAGAACAGGGGACGGAGACACAATATAAGGATCAGAAACCTACCTGAAAATGTTGATCCCAGCAACCTTCAACAATGCGTTCAAGCAATCTTTAATGGTTTGCTAGACAGACCTCCTGACTCACCAATAGAATTTGAACGCTTGCACAGGGCTCTGCGCCCCAGGGGTAGAGAAACGGATCCACCACGTCATTTGCTGTCTAGTAAATTTCCCCCTGAAAGAAGAAATTCTCAGACGCGCAAGGGAGAGAAGACAGGTCCTACATGAAGGCGCTGAAATTAAGCTGTTTCAGGACTTGTCACCAATCACCCTTCAGCATCGGAAAGATCTCCGTCCCTTGTTGGATGTATTGAGATCAAGAAATATCCCCTACAGGTGGAAGTTCCCCTTTTGCCTCTCCGCCTCAGTGATGGGTCGCACAGCTTTCCTCCGGGTCCCGGAGGACCTGCGACAATTTTGCAACATATTGAATGTGCCTATCCCACATTTGCCTGATTGGCACAACGAGCACCGTAGCTCACTTCCCCGGATTGCAGACCAGGGAGAGGACGCCATGGACTGGAACGCACAGAGACCTCGTCGCCAGAGGTCACCTCCATCCTCACCACCGCCTCAGGCAAGGCCTCACCGGGCAAACGGAAGCCCCTCAGCTTCTCCAGTGCACAGAAGGCCACGTCAGGAGGCATGAAGTGGGTATACTCCTGCTTATGGCAGCCATGGTTTCACAGACTCACTTCGTCCCATTATGCGTTTCCACAAAATGTAAGTCTACAACCATATGGTAAAAAAGTTATCAGTTAAGAATGTTCACTCTGTTCTTTGTGACAGTTTCTGGTCACCTGAGTATCCTCGGCTACTTCTGCTCTCTGTGATTTCATCCTTCTAAGGCCTACACCCACCGGAGTATCTGTTAACCCGGGCTCTCATGTCCTTCACTAGCGTCGCTTCTAGCCAGCAAGGAGGTCACCTGGTGTCTGGGAATTATTCTCGGATCTATGCATCAGGCACCCAAGACTCTAGGATCTGGCTTTTAAATTTTTCTTTTTTTTTCTTTTATGTACTTATTTGTGATGGCAACTCAATAGCTTTTGTCCAAAACGTATTTTGTTTACGAAAGGGGTACCATGCCTCATCTCGGGCCAACTTGGCGTTGGGGGGACACCTCCCACGTGTACTTTTACTAGGTCGGCCCCTTGGGTAATCTATTCTACATATGAGGACGTCCGCCCCTGCTTCGGAGCTCTGGATTTTAAAGAGACTCACTCCTACCCCCTACCAACAGAAGGGCATACTACAGCATCTCAACGCACCCCACAGATATCATGCAGCAGGGCCTCCACCACTCTGCCAGCGATTCGGGAAGACACCGGATTCATCCGCGCCGAGATGGGATATGGAGCAGTAACTGAGTTTGCCGATAGGGTTTATGAATAGACTTGCTCCATGTTACAATTGTAGTCATATTTAGATCAATAAGTATATATATGTTTATGCTCAATTGTGCAGTTCCCTGATTGCGCAGGACAAGGGGGAGACCAGCACCACATCTTATGCCCCTCCTCATAACTTCTGAGGGGGGGGGGGTTAAGAGTTTTAGCGGAGACTTTTATGGTCCCCATCGGGGCTTTCTCACATCCCGACCGTGGAGGGAGGCTTCTCAACTCGCATTCATACCCAAGCCCCAAGCAAGATCTTCATCTTGTCTCCCCAGCAGACATTGCAGATAGTCATGGCCACTGTACCCCCTCTTGTCCTGCGAATCTTTATATGACTTAATGTATGAATTGGCGGACCGCTGAGACAACTTATGCACAAATTTGCTACTCCCTGAGGGCACATATTGAGTCACATCACAGAGATTTGTAGTTCCAACACTAGTTTAGACTCATGCTTTGGACACTTCACTAAAGGTTTATAACATCAGCACACATTCCCACCTTTACAAGCTCACCACCTGATCCATCTCCGAGGATGTGCACACCAGTAAGACCCATCTGGGTCCTACTCCCGCCTCTCCTTTTATGGTGACACGTGTGGATACGTCCCACCCCTATGCAGATCCGTGGCTTAATCTAATTTAATTTAATTAAATGAACATGCTCTCTCTCTCTTGGTTTGTTCAGCTTTTGTTAAGGTTTAAATTGCTTGTTGCGGCTGCTTTCATGACCAGTAGTTCCTGGCCGCCTTCTTACTATTTTAGGTTATTTTGTCACACGCTTATGTTTGAGTTTTTGCTCGTTGATAGTCAAGGTGAAATGGCGCCTCTTCTCGACATCGACTCTGACATGCTCTGCCACTTTCTCAGTGTGCCCCGCTGATACACTGAAAGACTCTTTCTCCACTCACCCTACATCTCATTTAGACTATCCTCTGACATGCGCACATAAGTCCTCCGAGACGGGACGAGGCTTGACACGACTGATCCTTGCAACCCCCTCACAGCAGACTCGGTGTATCTGCTGCACACACCCGGTAACCCCTGACTGTTTCGGGAAGAATAGCAGGCCTATCTCTTCCACCGGTTTAACATTCCCTCCGTCCCTATCCCCCCCTTCCCGGGGAGTCTCTCTCTTTTGTGGGGTTTCTACCCCCCCTTCCTTTTTTTTTTCTTTCTCTTTCTCTCTCCCTTTTCTCCCACATATCCCCCCCCCCCTTCATACCCCCTCATACGTACACCCCTCCTCCTACGTGTGGTCACTACACGATTTGGGCTGACGCTTAATCACAATACAGAATAATAATCTCCCATATTTACTTCCAACCGCACTCGACATTATGTTCCCCACTAGCTCACCGAACCCTCTCACGCTCAAAATAATCTCCCTTAATGCAAAGGGGCTAAACACCCCAGAAAAACGATCGCAGGTTCTTACGATGATGAAAAGCAACAAAGCTGACGTAATTCTATTACAAGAAACGCACTTCAGATCAAACAACGTACCAAAATTAGAAAACTATCAGTACCCTACAGCATTCCACGCAACGAACCCCTTAGCTAAGTCGAAAGGAGTATCGATACTGTTAGCGAAAAACTGCCCCTTGGAGATTACGGACTCATTGTCAGATCCAGAAGGCCGATACCTCTTAGTTAAGGGTCATTTACACAACAGGCCGGTTACCCTGGCCAATGTATACGCACCTAATGCGAAACACGTCCCTTTCTTCCGCAGACTAGCCTCTCTGCTATCCTCATTCCAATTGGGACTAGTTATTCTAGGCGGGGATTTTAATGCACCCCTTAATCCCGTACTCGATTCTTCAACAGGGACCTCATCGATCCCATATAGAGCCTTGCGTCAGATCCAATCCCAAATACATAGCCTACTCCTACACGACTCTTGGCGTACTCTTAACCCTGCTGGAAAAGACTACACATTTTTCTCTCCTCCTCACCATAGGTATTCCAGAATCGACTATCTGTTTATCTCACAAGAGGATCTACACCTCTTAACCAAAGCTACCATCGAACCAATGTATATCTCTGACCACCACCCAATTTCCATTTCTCTTACACTGCCAGAATCACTGGACAGATCTAAAATATGGCGCCTAGACCCTTCACTACTGACAGACCAGGCCAACCTAGATCACATACAATTGTGTCTAGATTCATTCTTCCGCATAAATAACACGCCAGACACGCACCCCATCACGCAGTGGGAGGCTCACAAATGTTCAATTAGGGGGGAATTCCTAATGCTTTCAGCCAAACGTAAGCGTCTGCAGCAAGCTCGCGTCCGAGAATTGCTAGAGCAAATTAAATCGCTGGAGGCAGCACATAAAAAATCACAGGCTACATTAACTCTGCAAGATCTCACGCACGCACAATCTCTCCTGCTTGATTAGCTAAATCAAAAAATGAGAAAAAAACTTACACTATCTCGTAAGTTATTTTATGAACATGGTAATAAAAATGGCACACTCCTAGCCAGAGCGTTGCAGGGGAAGAGAGCTTCACAAACGATTCGAAAGATTAGGAATCCTGATGGGTCTCTAGCGACCAATAACAGAGATATAGCAGCTTGCTTCGAACGATATTACCGTACCCTTTACAACATAGCCCAACAGAACTCTCAACAAACACCACAGGAACGCAGAACTTCCACTATTAGGGACTTCCTGACCCAGTACGCACCCAAACCAATATCCCAAGAAACAGCCACATCCTTGGAAAAACCAATTTCCGGGGAGGAACTCATCCAAGCTCTCAAGCAGATGAAAAATGGCAAAAGCCCAGGCCCGGACGGCTTCACCACAGTATACTACAAAACTTTCCTGAACAACCTCAGTGGACCTCTCTTAACCACACTAAATTCCATTACCTTAGGAGACACTCCATCACATCGCCTTTTGGAAGCGCACATAACTGTGCTGCCAAAAGAAGGGAAAGACCACACTTTAGTTACGAACTATCGCCCAATTTCGCTCCTTAACGTGGACACAAAAATTCTGGCCAAAATTCTATCCAATCGCCTTCTCCCGCTGATCCCGCGTCTTATATCCACTGATCAGGTAGGCTTCATTCCTGGCCGGGAAGCCAGAGATAATACTATCAAAGCTATTAACATTCATTCTTACCTAAAGGCTTCCAATCAGAAAGGCTTCTTCCTATCTTTAGATGCAGAGAAGGCATTCGACAGAGTGGCCTGGGATTACATGTCTGAGACCCTTAGGTCGATATGTCTAGGGGACAAGATGCTCAAATTAATTCTCACACTCTACGCACATCCCACAGCTCAAGTGAAAGCCAACGGCCACCTGTCGAATGCCTTCCCGGTCAGGAATGGGACACGCCAAGGATGCCCCCTATCGCCACTCATATATGTAATCACCCTGGAGCCATTTCTCAACCGTCTCCGAAGCAACCCCGACATTAAAGGTATTGTTACCCCGAAGTGCGAATTCAAAGTCTCTGCTTTCGCGGACGACATTTTACTTTCTCTCTCAGAACCCCATATCTCCCTCCCAAACCTCTTGATGGACTTTAGAGACTTTCAAGCTATTTCCAATCTTAAAATAAACTTCGATAAATCATATGCCCTAAATGTTTCCTTACCAGCAGAGACAGTAGCACTATGCCAAGCCAACTTTCCCTTCTCTTGGAATGCCAAGGCTATATCGTAACTTGGGATCCAACTCCCAACACAACTGTCTGACCTGTACTCTTTGAATTTCTTACCAATGCTACACACAATAAAGAGAGACTTACTTAACTGGGACAACCCTTCATTCTCCTGGTTCGGTAGGGCTGCAGTTCTTAAAATGAATATTTTGCCCAGACTTCTTTACATCATGCAGGCCGTTCCAATCCATATACCTCCAGCCTTCTTTACTACACTGAAAACCCTATGCTCCAAGTTCCTCTGGCGCAATAAACACCCCCGCATAAAATTTGAACTTCTGGCAACTCCCGTGTCTAGAGGAGGCATAGGTCTTCCCGACCTACCAAACTACTACAGGGCCTGCTTGCTCACTAGAGTAGTGGATTGGAACCTCCATGCATCTACTAAAAAATGGGTAGAACTAGAAGAACAATTAGCGGAAACGCCCCTAGCGACAGTACCATGGCTACCAGCCAATCGTATCCCGAACACAGCTTCCACACACATCCTTATAGGCCCCGCTCTGCGTTGCTTCCACAAAGCATGCTCCAAATCACACTTAGCCACAATACCGGGACCTATGACACCAATCCGAACCAACCCGGATTTCCTTCCTGGAACGTCCCCGAACTTTCTGGCCTCTGGGTGGCCAGACACTCACATGAGAGTAAAGCACTTCTACCAGGGAAACTCCCTCATACCTCGGGAAAGGCTAGCTACACAAATGAAAAATCAGAAACTTTCCCCATGGCCTTACTTACAAATAAAACATTTCCTTTCAAGTCCTAATCACAGATTACATTGGACCAGAGCACTGACTCCATTTGAAGCACTATGCTCGGAGTCTGTACCACAAAGACACTTGATTTCATACATTTATCAGATCCTTTTTAGTGATCACCCAAGGAAACATAAAAACTGTCATTACTGGGAGAAGGTGCTTGCGATCTCCATCACAGAAGACCAATGGCAACAAATATTTGAATACACTCTCAAGGGCTCAATAAACGTTTCCACACAAGAAAACGGATACAAAATTCTCAATCGCTGGTATAGAGTCCCAACCCTCATCAACAAATACGCGCCGACCACCTAAAACCTATGTTGGCGATGCAAATCCGAACCGGGCTCCCACGTCCATATATGGTGGTCGTGCCCCACAATCCAAAAATTCTGGCAGGAGGTTCACAACTTAACGTCAAAAATAACTACTTACCCTCTGGAATTCTCCCCAGCACAACTATTACTCCATCATACCACCTTATCTAGACGCACATACTTTAGGTCTTTAACAATGCATCTGCTGAAAGCAGCAAAATTGTGCATCCCTGTCCATTGGGGCACATCTAAGATTCCATCAATCAAGGAATGGTTTATGAGGATTAATAGAACTGCTGAAATGGAAGAACTCATAGCAATCTCCCAGGAGACCATCGCTAAACATAATGCACGTTGGGCCTGCTGGTCCCACTTTAAGACGACCCCAGAATACAAACGCACTATGCAATTACATACCAACTGAGCAGGCGCATCCCTTCTCCCCTCTGGATTTTACACCTATAAGTAACGTGGGGGGGGGGGGGGGGGGTGGGGGAGACTGGTCGAAGTCCGGGGCTAGATTGGCGGCTTTTGCCCCCTCCGGACGGGCCCGGTCTCTCCCTCCCCCTCCCTTCTCCCATTTGCTTCCCCACCCTAATTTTTGGGAAACTCCTTTACAAACTTAATTCTTTAATGCAATAGACTCCCCTCATACACCACCTTCCCTTCCCTCCCCCCCCAACCCCCACTCCCATTTACTCATCCGAGTAGGTACAATTAAAGTAACCAGCTGGTCTGGTTACTCAATAGCTTCTATCAAACATAAGATCCATGAGACTCACTCGACGCTAGAATGATCCCCGGACAGATGTCTACACACCCTACTTCTCGATACACACACTGCTGACTTTCGTGACGCACGTCTCTGAATAAGAGTCTATTTCGAGATCCTGGTGACATACACTTACGAACCCATGAGTATGGAATACGAAAGCTCCTATTGCACTGTTTATACAACCAACATCTATGGTTATTTAAGACAAGCCTCTCATGTAAATCTCGTCTTATATCATATGCAGCTTACAGTTGTTACTGCTAAGACTTTCCCTTTTTTTTTGTAGTGTCTTTATTTCTGGAATCTGTATGACATGTTTGTACATCCGACACTATGCACTTTTGTTTGTATGGTTGTACCTCAATGTTCTGTATTATCACTTATGTTCAATAAAAATCTTTAATGGAAAAAAAAAAGAATGTGCATAGGTATTTTCCGTGATCTGGCCAAGTGCTGCAAAAGAATAACACGGCATATGTTGTCACTAGCTTGTCGTTTGGGGATGAAACCCACCTGATCTTTATGAATCAACCCGCCGATAAGTGGATTCAAACATATGGCAAAAATGTTTGCTAGAATTTTAATATCGACGTTTAACAATGAAATGGGTCTATAATTGGCCCTGAGTGTGCTATCAGTGTTGGGCTTAGGTATCATAGATACAATGGCCGTCAACGTGTCTCCACCAAAGGACCCACCTTTAAGCAGGGCATTGAATGAGTTCGCTAGGAGAGGGGCCAGGGTACTTGCAAATTTTTTATAATATAAGCTGATTAGCCCATCTGGACCAGGTCTTTTATGGGGTTTCAAGATCTTAATGGAGTGCAGCACCTCATGAGGTGAAATCTGGGCTTCAATTGATTCAAGGTTTGCGGCAGATAACGTGGGGATCATATAATTTAGCCAACCTTTTACTGAATTCGGATACCACTTTGACTGGATTGCTTGTGAGGATATCTTTATCTAGCTTAAGTCTAATTGGATTGTAGGCTTGTTCGGGATGCCTGAGACGCAGTGCCAGAAAAGTGTCAGGCTTATTAGCTTTCGTATAGATAGTATGACTAGCTCTACGGAAGGTCTTGTCTGCAGCTTCTGCTAATAGTAGGTCTAATTCTAATCTAGACTTCTCCATGGCTGTTTTATTGGCTTCTGACGGGACAGATTGGAGTTGCAAAAATTGGTGTTGAAATTCAGCTTCTAGTTGCTGTAGTCTCTCTGTTCTATCTTTTTTGAGATATGTAGCGGTAGAAATATATTTGCCTCAGATTACAGGTTTATGAGCCTCCCATAGAAGGATAGGGGAGATCTCTGGTATATTATTATGCTGGAGGTAACCCTTTAATGCAAGCTCTAGGTCAAAGCAGAATGATTGGTTAGTTAAATATTTATCATTCATGCACCAAGATCTGTCTTTAGAATGAGGTATAAGTGAGGAAATGGTGGTGATCACTGCACAGTGGTCAGACCAGGAAATAGGGTGTATGCAGGATTGAATTAGCATTGGGGAAGATGTGATGGGGATGAAAATATGGTCAATTCTGGAAAATGACTTGTGGGGGTTAGAGTAAAAGGAGTAATTTTTCTTCAGGGGGTTACAATCCCTCCAGGTATCTAGTAGTGATGCCTGCTGCACCTGGGATCGGAATTGGGCAGAAATTGAGTAGTGTTTCCGGGAATTAAGGGGATTTATCAAGATGTGGATGGATCACTAAGTTAGAGTCGCCACACATGTACCTTTCAAATGGGTTCTGATTACTTGAAAGAGGTGGGAGAAAAATGGGATAGGGTTTGAATTGGGGGCATAATAAGAGACCAGGGTGATTTCTGTTTCCTGAAGAGAGCCTACAAAAATTATGTAGCAGCCCTCCGGATCCTTAATTTCGGATGTGAGAGTAAATGGCAAGGAGCGATGGAAAGCCAGAAGGACACCCTTTTGCTTCGTAGCAGCAGAGGTGGTATATACTAAGGGATATTTATTGCTAAAAAATGTAGGGGTACTATGAGAGGAAAAGTGGGTCTCCTGCAATGCCACTATGCTGGCTTTTAAGAATACAAATGAGCGAAACCCCTTGACACGTTTATTGGGGGAGTTGAGCCCCTTAACATTTAGTGATAAAATGTTCAGGGGGGGCCATATGTTAGTTTGAGGGAGGAGATTGTTACTGAACCTAGAACCCGCCGGGGCCAACCGACCAAGAAGGAAAGTGGGGGTGACAGTAGAGCAGAGGTAGAAGAGGAAAGGAAAGGAAAAGAAAGAGAAAATAATTCATGTAAGGCGAGGCAGAGTTCCGCACACCAGGGACAATAAACTATCTTTGTTGGGATCAGGTTTTAAAATAATACAATATGAAATCACCCAAATAATTGAGAGCATTAACTTAATAACATTTAACAGTTTAAACAAAGTCTGCATGACCAAAAAAAAGAGGGGGAGGGGAAGAGGAGAGGGAAGTAGGGAAGGGGATGAGGGAGGGGGATGGGGGAAGGGGATGAGGGAAGGAAATTGGTGGGGGGAAGGAAGAGGGGGGAAAGAGCAGGAAAGTAAGGGAGGAGGGGGGAAGGAAAAAAAAGGGGGGATGGGGAAAGGGGGAGACTAAAGGAGGAGAAAGAAAGTAGGGAAAGAAATGGGAAGGGGTAGAAGGGGGATTTGAAATATGGTTAATCAATGTTTAAAAACACACATTAACACGTAAATAGCGATGCAGAGGGTAGAAGTGCAGACAAAGCACAAACAAATGGCTATGGGCTTCATAACTTTGGACTATAGAGTCCAGAAAACACTTGGTGGTAACATGCAATTTCGAAAAGTCTCGTAACTTGGAGGAAAATTGGCATCTAGGTATTAGAAGCTCACAAACTATATCTGTTGGGCGAGATAACCCAGGGTAGACAAGTGTTGTTACCACCTTAGGTAGCATTGATGGGTTTTGGCTTAGTTTTATTGCGGTGGCCCGTGAGAACCATCCCGGAAGTCGCTCAGCTGTTGTCGTAGGCAGTCCCGATGGGTGGTTTACATATCAATAGACAATAGTGGCCAAAAATGTTTGGGACAAGAAGGAAACATGCTGGGGTCAGAATGATAGTCTGTTCTATTTATTAACATTCAATTTGCAACAGTCATGAGGTGAAAATTGTGTGATTGATGAACAAAAAACTAAATCTATGTCCCATTTACATACACAGGAAGACTTCAGCTGGGAGGAGGCTGTGGCAAGTGGCAGCCAGGAGGTGGCAGGGGTAAGTGGCAGCCAGGAGGTCGACCATCCTCCTCCTCCACCTCCTGCCACATCTACAACAGCAGAGCCAAAGCCTGGAAGGAAGCCTGGAAGGAAGTGTCTAAGGAAGTCCAGAGAGTAATGGCCTGGGTTCAGTCTGGTCTGACAAAAGATGCAGGCTGTTATATGACCACAGCCGGGGGACATAGATGTCATCTGTTGCTCTTCCTGATCGCTTGGGACTTCTGGACCAGACTGTACTCCCTTATATATGGACTCCTTAGGCCAACAATTTTGCCTTTAAATAGTTGATGTGTGCCCTGGGGGGCAAAGGCTTTGCCAATTTCACCAGTTTCTCCAGCATTACCTTGCTCTTTATTTGATTATGACACCTAATAAAGTTGTTTTTTGGTTAAAGAAATACTTGCCTGTGCCTATTTGCCTATGTGTTTTACTTAAAAAATTACAGTTTATTTGTGTGTAGGCAGGTACATTTCAAAAATACAAAGTCAAATTAACAAGGGGCACCAACACCAAACAACCTCCTCTAAATTAAAAAATAAAACAATAAAATAAAAAGATAATAATGGTGTTGTGGTAAGTTGTCACACAAAGCACACAAACAATATTATGAAGATGACCAAAATTTAAAAAAAGGAGATCTTGATTAAAAAAGCAACCACAACATTTTTAAAAAATATTAAAACATAAAAATAAAAAATGATTCGGATCTGACAAATAAAAATATTCTATTCATGAAATTAGGAGAAAGAATAAAGAAAGAAGTTTGTGAGAAGTCTGTGTGGATATGAGCAGCAAAACAATTTCATTCTTGTAGCATTATAAAGAAAAAGAGAATGCGCTGCAATTTTTAACATTGCAGAGTGACGAATGTGCTATATCCATTATGAACCCTAGTTTTTACCAGACCAAGCGCTTCTGTCTTGTAATTTATTCTGAGCATGCATGGCACTTTGTGCGTCAGACTAGGCTACACACGATCGGAATTTACATGATCGGATTTTGTTGTCGGAAAATTTTAGATCCTGCTCTCAAACTTTGTGCGTCGGAAAATCCGTCAGAAAAAGTCAGATGGAGCCCACAAACGGGTGGATTTTCTGACAACATGATCCAATCGCACATTTTCCGTGTATATGGGGCATTAGAGTTTTATCGCTGATCTTACTCTTTTCTTACTCCCCTTGTTAAAGGGGGCTTACAGATTTCGATAAGCTCCCTGTCCACAGACCCCCACAATCACCGCCCAGGGTTGTCAGGAAGAGCCTCTCTGCCCCAAAGCATCCCCCATGTGTAGAAAATGTGGCCCGGTTCAGTTTGGGGGGACGCTCCCTCACCCCCCTTTCCTTGCCTGCCAGTCTGCGTGCTCAGATAACTGTCTAGTATGGTATTTGGGGGGTCCCCAAACATTTTTTTGTATTTTTCTATTGTCGCTAATGTTTTTTTTTGCAGCTGGGAAAATCTATTTAAATGTAATTTTTTTCTTTACAAATATCAGTTTTCCTGCAGCAGGTTCTATACAGGGTAGAGATGCACCACTTTACAGGCAGACTAATTCTGCATACACACGGTCGGATTTTCCGATGGGAAATGTTGGATTGCTCCATTGAACATTTGCTGTCGGACTTTCCGCCAACAAATGTTGGCTAGCAGGTTCTCAAATTTTCCACCAACAAAAGTTTGTTGTTGGAACGTCCGATCATGTGTACACAAGTCAACGCACAAAATTTCATGAATGCTCAGAATCAAGTACGAGCCAGAAGTGCTCAGACTTGTAAAACTAGCGTTCGTAATAGAGATATCACATTCATCATGTGGCAAATTATGAAATCTCTCACTGCAGAGCATTCTCTTCTTCTTTATAATGCTATACTTATTAAGTTGCTTTGTTGCTGATGTTCACAGAGTTCTGACAAATGGGTTTTTTATTCTTTATAGTGAATAATAATAATATTTGTTTTTGTTGTTTTTTTTCCTTGTGATCTCCAGAAGAATCTTTTTTTTAAATGATCTTCAGAATTTAATTTTTTTTGTTTTTCTCATGATCTCCAGAATAATCTTTTTTTTTCTAATGATATCCATAATTTTGTTTTTAGTTTTGTGTGTCAAGTTACCACAACATCATTATTATCTTGTATTTTTTAACCTCAAAGATACAACTATGTTGGTGTCCTTGTTAATTTGTCATTGCAATTTTGAAATGTACCTAACTACTCACAAACAAACTGTCCTTTTGAAGTAAAACACATAGCCAAGTATTTTTCCAAACAAAAAATTTAAATTTAATAGGGAGCACAAGGTCAGAACAAAATAAAGAGGAAGGCAATGCTGGAGAAACAGTTGGAATTGGTGAAGCCTTTGTACCCCGGGGCAGACATCAATTATTTGACTGTCGAAATTGATAACCTGAGGAGTCCATTTAATAGGGAGCACAATACGGTCCAGGACTCAGGGAGATCAGGAGCAGCAGATGACATATATGTCCCAAGGCTGTGGTCTTACAACAGCCTGCGATTTTTTCCAGACCACATCAAGCCCAGGCCATAGCACTCAACACTTCCTTCCACGCTTCCTTCCATGCTGCTGTGGTGGATAGGGTGCCTGTGGTGTTGGTGGTGTTGGCGGAGGTGATGGAGCAGTATAGTCCAACTCACACAGGTGGGTTTGAGTTGTGAGTTCGCCCCTTGTCCCCTTGTTTAGGGCCTTCAAAATTATTTCTTCACAGATTGTGAGTTGCCCCTCCTCTATGTGTTCTAGTTTGCTTGCAGTGACAGGTCCAAATGCCTCATGGCCACCAGGGGTCATGTTAAGTGCTGCATTAACCTGTTTTAAGAAAGCAGCCGCTGACTCCTCAAGATTCCTTGCCTTCCTCGTCCTTTTGGTTGGAGGGCAGAGGGGGAACCTAGGATTCCGTCAGGCTGCTTTCCATGGCCTCCTCCTGGCTGAGACTTTCCTGTGTATAAAAATGATACATAGTTTTAGGTTTTTGGTCATCAATCACACACAATTTTGAGCTCATGACTGTTGTAAATTGAATGTTAACAAATAGAAAAGACTATCATTCTGACCCCAGCATTTTTCATTCTTGTCCCAATCATTTTTGGCTACTACTGTCTATTAATATGCAAGCCACTTTGTTAAATCATAAATTTGTGATCAATAACATCTAGTTAACATTTTTCAACTTCAATAGTGTATTCCCTACCACCAGTGATGGACGAACTTCCGACGGGACGTTTCACGAACGCGAAACGCGAACGCGGCCGATAGTTGGTGAACCGTAACGTTCGCGGCAGGACCCCATTAACTTCAATGGGAGGCGAACTTTACAAACCTACAGGTCAAATTTGCAGCCACAAAATAATTACTAGCTGTGCACACATAGTCCCACCACATGGCCAATGACATAACACATGTATGAGGTGAATCTGGGATCGACAACTACAAGCATTCTTTTTTTATATGTGAAATTCTGACAATTCAGGACTCAGGAGCGCAAGAAGGCAATGGAGGAGAGGGAAGGTCAGGGTAGGCTAAGAAGAGGGTGCAGGAGATGATCACCAGCACCGTGATATAAAGCACTGACACCTGCACCGTGATAGAGTGATCTGACACCAGCACGGTGATAGAGAACACTGACATCAGCACCGTGACATAAAACACTGACATCAGCACCGTGATATAGAGCACTGACACCTGCACCGTGATAGAGTGATCGGACACCAGCATCGGGATAGAGAGCACTGACATCAGCAGCGTGACATAAAGCACTGACACCAGCACCGTGATATACAGCACTGACACCTGCACCATAAGCAGC
Organism: Lithobates pipiens; assembly: GCF_037356315.1. Lineage (NCBI taxonomy): Eukaryota > Metazoa > Chordata > Amphibia > Anura > Ranidae > Lithobates > Lithobates pipiens. The sequence continues at coordinate 65,519,405 of NW_027507718.1, read as the reverse complement.
CCCAGGAGGAAGTCAGCATAGCACAGGGATGGTGGGAGCCCCTCATAATGAGCATAGCACAGGGATGGTGGGAGCCCCCCATAATATGCGCAGCAGAGGTACAGCCCCAGGAGGAAGTCAGCACAGCACAGGGATGGTGGGAGACCCTCATAATAAGCAGCCCCAGGAGGAACTCAACATAGCACAGGGATGGTGGGAGCCCCTCATAATGAGCATAGCACAGGGATGGTCGGAGCCCCTCATAATATGCACAGCAGAGGTACAGCCCCAGGAGGAAGTCAGCACAGCACAGGGATGGTGGGAGCCCCTCATAATAAGCAGCCCCAGGAGGATGTCAGCATAGCACAGGGATGGTGGGAGCCCCTCATAATAAGCAGCCCCAGGAGTAAGTCAGCAAAGCACAAGGATGGTGGGAGCCCCTCATAATGAGCACAGCACAGGGATGGTGGGAGCCCCTCATAATATGCACAGCAGAGGTACAGCCCCAGGAGGAAGTCAGCACAGCACAAGGATGGTGGGAGCCCCTCATAATAAGCAGCCCCAGGAGGAAGTCAGCACAGCACAGGGATGGTGGGAGCCCCTCATAATAATCAGCCCCAGGAGAAATATGACACCGCTCAACCTCTTCAAACAGGAGGGTACGGGCATATAGTACGGTGTGCTTTTTTGGACAAGGAAGTGAGCCAAATGAAGAAAGAAGGTCTGTGTGCGCGATTAAAAAAATCGCTTCTAGACATATACATGGTCTACTGGTCACATGTGTAGAATTCCCCCGAGATCCATGCCTCATTCATTTTTAGAAATGTGAGGTAGTTAACACTGTTGTGAGCTAGGCGAGTACGCTTATCGGTCACGATCCCCCCTGCTGCGCTGAACGTCCTTTCGGACAGGACACTGGATGAGGGGCAAGCCAACAGTTCGATTGCAAATTGGGCAAGCTCTGGCCAGAGGTCAAGCCTGCTCACCCAGTAGTCCAGGGGTTTATCACTCCTCAGAGCGTCCACATCGGCCGTTAACCCAATGTAGTAGGACACCTGACGGTCTAGGCGTTCCCTGATGCTGGATCTGGATGACACCTGTCGATGGGTCGGCTGAAAGAATGACCTCATATCAGAAGTCACCAACACATCTTCAAACCGGCCTCTTCAGGCGCTGTTGGATTGGTACCCGCAACTCCTTCTCTGGGAGTGGGAATTGCTCCTCTGCCAGCGCACGCAAAAGCAGAATGCAGCATTTCTCGAAGCAAGGCCTGGAAGTGCTCCATTCTGATAGCCCTCTGTGACGGTGGTAACATTTCCGCCATTTTGTGTTTGTACCGGGGGTCTAAGTATGTTTCCACCCAGTACTGGTCCTTGACCCTTATGCTTTTTATACGGGGTTCCCTATTAAAACACTGTAGCATGAAGGCCCCCATTTGCACTAAAGTGGAAGTGGTGTGGTGGCCTGGCTCCTGCTCATCATCCAGGATAATGTCGTCCTCTTCATTCTCCTCTCCCCATCCACGCACAACAACAGGGATCCCAGAAAGGTTTAAAGCATGCTCTTCTTGCTCCTCCTCATCCGCCCCGGCACCATTCTCCTCTGACTCCTCTTCAGACTCCTGTTGTTCACTTGTCTCAGATAGAGTAGCCCCCCTGGGAATTCATCCAGCATTGCGACTTCCTCATCTTCCCGCTCCTGCTCCTCCACAGCTTGATCAATGACACAATGCAATGCACGCTCCATAAAGAAGGCATAAGGTACCATGTCACTGATGGTGCCATGGCTGCAACTGACCAGTTTGGTGATCTCCTCAAATGGCCGCAGAAGTCTGCATGCGTTGCGCATGAGTAGCCACTGGCGCGGTGAAAAAAAAAACAGCTCCCCAGAACCTGTTCTGCCGCATAGTTCATACAGGTAGAGGTTAACTGCATGTTTCTGCTGGAGCAGCCTATCCAGCATATAGAAGGTTGAGTTCTATCATGTCGGGCAATCGCAAATAAGACATATAACCGGCAGATTGTGTTGCCGCTGAATGTCAGCAAAGCGAGCCATGGCCGTGTAAGATCTTCTGAAATGGGCCAAGATTTTTCTTGCCTGCCGTAAGATGTCCTGGACCCCAGGGTATTTGACAAGGAATCGCTGCACGACCAAGTTTAAGACGTGTGCCATGCATGGTACGTGTGTAATTTTGCCCTGTTTCAATGTGCTAAGCAGATTGGCACCGTTGTCACACATCACTTTACCAACTGTCAAATTGAGCAGTGTTAGCCACTGATCTGCCTCTGAACGCAAAGCTGAAAGGAGTGCCGGGCCAGTGTGGAGAGAAGAAGAGCAAGGCCTGCATGCAATCCGTGGCGGTAAAACCAAATCTACACGGGTGCCACGGGTTACATGCTTGACGGCCGTCAGAAGGTTCACCCAGTGGGCAGTAAAAGTGATATACCTTCCCTGCCCGTGTTTGCTAGACCACGTGTCTGTGGTCAGATGTATCTTGGCACCGACACTGTGTGCCAGAGATACATTCACTTGCCGCTGAACATGGCCATATAGCTCTGGGATGCCCTTCTCTGAGAAATACTTCCTTCCTGGGACCTTCCATTGTGGTGTTCCAATGGCCACAAATTTTCGAAAGGCCTCCGAGTTCACCAGTTTATATGGCAGTAGTTGGCGGGCTATCAGTTCTGACAAGCCAGCCGTCAACCGTTGGAAAGAGGGTTATCCGGCATCATCATTTTTTTACGCTCGAACATTAGGCCCACGGAAGACTGCCTTTTTGCAGAAAAACGTGAGCTTGGCGTGATGGAAGGTGGAGTGGAGGACAATTGTGAGGAGAGAGGAGAAGGAGAAGTAGAAGACAAGGCTGGACGGTGAGAGCCTGGAGTGTGGCTTTGTGTGTTCCGTTGCTCTTGTGGGCACCCACGTGACATCACTAGACACGGCATCATCAACGTCACCTTCCCCACCGCTATAATCAGAGATCTCGGAGTAGGCAGCAACACCGGGGACCAACCTCTTCCTTGGGCTGATCTGGGTACTGTCGTCAGACTGCTGAGTGGCGGTTGTTGCTACCTCCTCTTCCTGATCCAATGCCAAGAATGACTGCGCATCAGAAATGTCTTGATATGGATCGGAAAATAATTCCTGTGACTCAAGCGGAAGGTATGTGGTGGTGGTGGTGGTGGTGTTGTTGGTGGTAGTGTCTTTGGGGGTGCACATAGCAGAGAGTGAAGAAGAGGGTGCAGATCTAGAGGATGAGGAGGGTGCAGAAGACTAAGGCTGAGTGAGCCACTCAACCAATTCTGGTGCTTCCTTTGACGTAATCGCACGCACCTTCTGCAATTTCCCACTTTGGCTCAAGCCTGTTGCTCCTGCCATACCCCTACCACCCCTGCGGAAGGGCCTGCCTCTTCCTCTGCCTGTCATTTTTTAAATTACCCTGTGACAAAACTCTCTACAGAAGTGCAGTATGTATGTGGAAGAAGGTATATAACACCCAGCTTCAATCTGTTGTTTTTGGGGGCCACTGGTCTATCACACCAGTTACAATACTTTTTTTTTGGATTGCGTTTGTCACTCTTTGTAGTATCGCTGCAGAACCACTCAGCAGTCACAATGCTTCACAGTGGAAACGCACTATACTATGCTTTCTATATGTGCAAGTATTTTATACGTGTATTACACAACTATATACTGCACACCGAATAGTACACCCTTACCAGTCCAAATAAGGACCTTTGTGGAACTAGTAGGTTGTGATTAGCAGACTGTACCTCAGTCCCTATACTGATAAAGGACTGCTGCAGAATAGGGCGGCAGTCAGCAGTAGTGCACCTCAACCCTATATATTGTGGACCTATACCAGTCCTTAAGGATTAGCAGACTGTACCTCACTCAACCCTATATACTGTAGAACGCTATACCTTACCAGTTCTTAGAAGGACCTTTGTGGAACGAGTAGGTTGTGATTAGCAGACTGTACCTCAGTCCCTATACTGATAAGGGACTGCTGCAGAATAGGGCAGCAGTCAGCAGTAGTGCACCTCAACCCTACATATTGTGGACCTATACCAGTCCTTAAGGATTAGCAGACTGTACCTCACTCAACCCTATATACTGTAGAACGCTATACCTTACCAGTCCTTAGAAGGACCTTTGTGGAACTAGTAGGTTGTGATTAGCAGACTGTACCTCACTCAACCCTATATACTGTAGTACACTATACCTTACCAATTCCTTATAAGGACCTTTGTGGAACTAGTAGGTTGTGATTAGCAGACTGTACCTCAGTCCCTATACTGATAAAGGACTGCTGCAGAATAGGGCAGCAGTCAGCGGTAGTGCACCTCAACCCTATATATTGTGGACCTATACCAGTCCTTAAGGATTAGCAGACTGTACCTCACTCAACCCTATATACTGTAGAACGCTATACCTTACCAGTTCTTAGAAGGACCTTTGTGGAACTAGTGGGTTGTGATTAGCAGACTGTACCTCAGTCCCTATACTGATAAGGGACTGCTGCAGAATAGGGCAGCAGTCAGCAGTAGTGCACCTCAACCCTATATATTGTGGACCTATACCAGTCCTTAAGGATTAGCAGACTGTACCTCACTCAACCCTATATACTGTAGAACGCTATACCTTACCAGTTCTTAGAAGGACCTTTGTGGAACGAGTAGGTTGTGATTAGCAGACTGTACCTCAGTCCCTATACTGATAAGGGACTGCTGCAGAATAGGGCAGCAGTCAGCAGTAGTGCACCTCAACCCTACATATTGTGGACCTATACCAGTCCTTAAGGATTAGCAGACTGTACCTCACTCAACCCTATATACTGTAGAACGCTATACCTTACCAGTCCTTAGAAGGACCTTTGTGGAACTAGTAGGTTGTGATTAGCAGACTGTACCTCACTCAACCCTATATACTGTAGTACACTATACCTTACCAATTCCTTATAAGGACCTTTGTGGAACTAGTAGGTTGTGATTAGCAGACTGTACCTCAGTCCCTATACTGATAAAGGACTGCTGCAGAATAGGGCAGCAGTCAGCGGTAGTGCACCTCAACCCTATATATTGTGGACCTATACCAGTCCTTAAGGATTAGCAGACTGTACCTCACTCAACCCTATATACTGTAGAACGCTATACCTTACCAGTTCTTAGAAGGACCTTTGTGGAACTAGTGGGTTGTGATTAGCAGACTGTACCTCAGTCCCTATACTGATAAGGGACTGCTGCAGAATAGGGCAGCAGTCAGCAGTAGTGCACCTCAACCCTATATATTGTGGACCTATACCAGTCCTTAAGGATTAGCAGACTGTACCTCACTCAACCCTATATACCGTAGAACGCTATACCTTACCAGTCCTTAGAAGGACCTTTGAGGAACTAGTAGGTTGTGATTAGCAGACTATACCTCACTCAACTCTATATACTGTAGTACACTATACCTTACCAGTCCTTATAAGGACCTTTGTGGAACTAGTAGGTTGTGATTAGCAGACTGTACCTCAGTCCCTATACTGATAAAGGACTGCTGCAGAATAGGGCAGCAGTCAGCAGTAGTGCATCTCAACCCTATATATTGTGGACCTATACCAGTCCTTAAGGATTAGCAGACTGTACCTCACTCAACCCTATATACTGTAGAACGCTATACCTTACCAGTCCTTAGAAGGACCTTTATGGAACTATTAGGTTGTGATTAGCAGACTGTACCTCACTCAACCCTATATACTGTAGTACACTATACCTTATCAGTCCTTACAAGGACCTTTGTGGAACTAGTAGGTTGTGATTAGCAGACTGTACCTCAGTCCCTATACTGATAAAGGACTGCTGCAGAATAGGGCAGCAGTCCGCAGTAGTGCACCTCAACCCTATATATTGTGGACCTATACCAGTCCTTAAGGATTAGCAGACTGTACCTCACTTAACCCTATATACTGTAGAACACTATACCATACCAGTCCATAGAAGTACATTTGTGGAACTAGTAGGTTGTGATTAGCAGACTGTACCCCACTCAACCCTATATACTGTAGTACACTATACCTTACCAGTCCTATAAGAACCTTTGTGGAACTAGTAGGTTGTGATTAGCAGACTGTACCTCAGTCCCTATACTGATAAAGGACTGCTGCAGAATAGGGCAGCAGTCAGCAGTAGTGCACCTCAACCCTACATATTGTGGACCTATACCAGTCCTTAAGGATTAGCAGACTGTACCTCACTCAACCCTATATACTGTAGAACGCTATACCTTACCAGTCCTTAGAAGGACCTTTGTGGAACTAGTAGGTTGTGATTAGCAGACTGTACATCACTCAACCCTATATACTGTAGTACACTATACCTTACCAATTCCTTATAAGGACCTTTGTGGAACTAGTAGGTTGTGATTAGCAGACTGTACCTCAGTCCCTATACTGATAAAGGACTGCTGCAGAATAGGGCAGCAGTCAGCGGTAGTGCACCTCAACCCTATATATTGTGGACCTATACCAGTCCTTAAGGATTAGCAGACTGTACCTCACTCAACCCTATATACTGTAGAACGCTATACCTTACCAGTCCTTATAAGGACCTTTGTGGAACTAGTAGGTTGTGATTAGCAGACTGTACCTCAGTCCCTATACTGATAAAGGACTGCTGCAGAATAGGGCAGCAGTCAGCAGTAGTGCACCTCAACCCTATATATTGTGGACCTATACCAGTCCTTAAGGATTAGCAGACTGTACCTCACTTAACCCTATATACTGTAGAACACTATACCATACCAGTCCTTAGAAGGTCCTTTGTGGAACTAGTAGGTTGTGATTAGCAGACTGTACCTCACTCAACCCTATACAGTGGTGTGAAAAAGTGTTTGCCCCCTTCCTCATTTCCTGTTCCTTTGCATGTTTGTCACACTTAAGTGTTTCGGAACATCAAACCAATTTAAACAATAGTCAAGGACAACACAAGTAAACACAAAATGCAATTTGTAAATGAAGGTGTTTATTATTAAAGGTGAAAAAAAATCCAAACCATCATGGCCCTGTGTGAAAAAGTGATTGCCCCCCTTGTTAAAACATACTATAACTGTGGTTGTCCACACCTGAGTTCAATTTCTATAGCCACACCCAGGCCTGATTATTGCCACACCTGTTCACAATCAAGGCATCACTTAAATAGGAGCTGCTTGACACAGTAAGGTCCACCAGAAGATCCTTAAAAGCTACACATCATGCCGAGACCCAAAGAAATTCAGGAACAATTGAGAAAGAAAGTAATTGAGATCTATCAGTCTGGAAAGGGTTATAAAGCCATTTCCAAAGCTTTGGGAATCCAGCGAACCACAGTGAGAGCCATTATCCACAAATGGCGAAGACATGGAACAGTGGTGAACCTTCCCAGGAGTGGCCGGCCGCCCAAAATTACCCCAAGAGCGCAGCGACGACTCATCCAAGAGGTCACAAAAGACCCCACAACAACGTCCAAGGAACTGCAGGCCTCACTTGCCTCAGTTAAGGCCAGCGTTCATGCCTCCACCATCAGGAAAAGACTGGGCAAAAATGGCCTGCATGGCAGAGTTCCAAGGAGAAAACCACTGCTGAGCAAAAAGAACATCAAAGCTCGTCTCAATTTCTCCACAACACATCTTGATGATCCCCAAGACTTTTGGGACAACATTCTGTGGACCGATGAGACAAAAGTGGAACTCTTTGGAAGGTGTGTGTCCAAGTATATCTGGCGTAGAAGGAACACTGCATTTCATAAAAAGAGCATTATACCAACCGTAAAATATGGTGGTGGTAGTGTGATGGTCTGGGGCTGTTTTGCTGCTTCAGGACCTGGAAGACTTGCCGTGATAAAAGGAACTATGAATTCTGCTGTCTACCAAGAGATCCTGAAGGAGAATGTCCGACCATCTGTTCGTGTACTCAAGCTGAAACGAACTTGGGTTCTGCAGCAGGACAATGATCCTAAACACACCAGCAAGTCCACCACCGAATGGCTGAAGAAAAACAAAATGAAGACTTTGGAGTGGCCTAGCCAAAGTCCTGACCTGAATCCTATTGAGATGTTGTGGTATGACCTTAAAAAGGCCATTCATGCTCGAAAACCCTCTAATGTAACTGAATTAGGACAATTCTGCAAAGATGAGTGGGCCAAAATTCCTCCAGGACGCTGTAAAAGCCTCATTGCACGTTATCGCAAACGCTTGGTTGCAGTTGTTGCTGCTAAGGGTGGCCCAACCAGTTATTAGGTTTAGGGGGCAATCACTTTTTCACACAGGGCCATGATGGTTTGGATTTTTTTTCACCTTTAATAATAAACACCTTCATTTACAAATTGCATTTTGTGTTTACTTGTGTTGTCCTTGACTATTGTTTAAATTGGTTTGATGTTCCGAAACACTTAAGTGTGACAAACATGCAAAGGAACAGGAAATGAGGAAGGGGGCAAACACTTTTTCACACCACTGTATACTGTAGTACACTATACCTTACCAGTCCTTATAAGGACCTTTGTGGAACTAGTAGGTTGTGATTAGCAGACTGTACCTCAGTCCCTATACTGATAAAGGACTTCTGCAGAATAGGGCAGCAGTCAGCAGTAGTGCACCTCAACCCTATATATTGTGGACCTATACCAGTCCTTAAGGATTTGCAGACTGTACCTCACTCAACCCTATATACTGTAGAACGCTATACCTTACCAGTCCTTAGAAGGACCTTTGTGGAACTAGTAGGTTGTGATTAGCAGACTGTACCTTACTCAACCCTATATACTGTAGTACACTATACCTTACCACTTCTTATAAGGAACTTTGTGGAACTAGTAGGTTGTGATTAGCAGACTGTACCTCAGTCCCTATACTGATAAAGGACTGCTGCAGAATAGGGCAGCAGTCAGCAGTAGTGCACCTCAACCCTATATATTGTGGACCTATAAGAGTCCTTAAGGATTAGCAGATTGTACCTCACTCAACCCTATATTATATAGAATGCTATACCTTACTAGTCCTTAGAAGGACCTTTGTGGAACTAGTAGGTTGTGATTAGCAGACTGTACCTTACTCAACCCTATATACTGTAGTACACTGTACCTTACCACTCCTTATAAGGAACTTTGTGGAACTAGTAGGTTGTGATTAGCAGACTGTACCTCAGTCCCTATACTGATAACGGACTGCTGCAGAATAGGGCAGCAGTCAGCAGTAGTGCACCTCAACCCTATATATTGTGGACCTATAAGAGTCCTTAAGGATTAGCAGATTGTACCTCACTCAACCCTATATAATGTAGAATGCTATACCTTACCAGTCCTTAGAAGGACCTTTGTGGAACTAGTAGATTGTGATTAGCTGACTGTACCTCACTCAACCCTATATACTGTAGTACACTATACCTTACCAGTCCTTATAAGGACCTTTGTGGAACTAGTAGGTTGTGATTAGCAGACTGTACCTCAGTCCCTATACTGATAAAGGACTGCTGCAGAATAGGGCAGCAGTCAGCAGTAGTGCACCTCAACCCTATATATTGTGGACCTATACCAGTCCTTAAGGATTAGCAGACTGTACCTCACTCAACCCTATATACTGTAGAACGCTATACCTTACCAGTCCTTAGAAGGACCTTTGTGGAACTAGTAGGTTGTGATTAGCAGACTGTACCTCACTCAACCCTATATACTGTAGTACACTATACCTTACCAGTCCTTATAAGGACCTTTGTGGAACTAGTAAAATTGTGATTAGCAGACTGTCCCTCAGTCCCTATAATGATAAAGGACTGCTGCAGAATAGGGCAGCAGTCAGCAGTAGTGCACCTCAACCCTATATATTGTGGGCCTATACCAGTCCTTAAGGATTAGCAGACTGTACCTCACTCAACCCTATATACTGTAGAACGCTATACCTTACCAGTCCTTAGAAGGACCTTTGTGGAACTAGTAGGTTGTGATTAGCAGACTGTACCTCACTCAACCCTATATACTGTAGTACACTATACCTTAACAGTCCTTATAAGGACCTTTGTGGAACTAGTAGGTTGTGATTAGCAGACTGTACCTCAGTCCCTATACTGATAAAGGACTGCTGCAGAATAGGGCAGCAGTCAGCAGTAGTGCACCTCAACCCTATATATTGTGGACCTATACCAGCCATTAAGGATTTGCAGACTGTACCTCACTCAACCCTATATACTGTAGAACGCTATACCTTACCAGTCCTTAGAAGGTCCTTTGTGGAACTAGTAGGTTGTGATTAGCAGACTGTACCTCACTCAACCCTATATACTGTAGTACACTATACCTTACCAGTCCTTATAAGGACCTTTGTGGAACTAGTAGGTTGTGATTAGCAGACTGTACCTCAGTCCCTATACTGATGAAGGACTTCTGCAGAATAGGTCAGCAGTCAGCAGTAGTGCATCTCAACCCTATATATTGTGGACCTATACCAGTCCTTAAGGATTTGCAGACTGTACCTCACTCAACCCTATATACTGTAGAACGCTATACCTTACCAGTCCTTAGAAGGACCTTTGTGGAACTAGTAGGTTGTGATTAGCAGACTGTACCTTACTCAACCCTATATCCTGTAGTACACTATACCTTACCACTCCTTATAAGGAACTTTGTGGAACTAGTAGGTTGTGATTAGCAGACTGTACCTCAGTCCCTATACTGATAAAGGACTGCTGCAGAATAGGGCAGCAGTCAGCAGTAGTGCACCTCAACCCTATATATTGTGGACCTATAAGAGTCCTTAAGGATTAGCAGATTGTACCTCACTCAACCCTATATAATGTAGAATGCTATACCTTACTAGTCCTTAGAAGGACCTTTGTGGAACTAGTAGGTTGTGATTAGCAGACTGTACCTTACTCAACCCTATATACTGTAGTACACTGTACCTTACCACTCCTTATAAGGAACTTTGTGGAACTAGTAGGTTGTGATTAGCAGACTGTACCTCAGTCCCTATACTGATAACGGACTGCTGCAGAATAGGGCAGCAGTCAGCAGTAGTGCACCTCAACCCTATATATTGTGGACCTATAAGAGTCCTTAAGGATTAGCAGATTGTACCTCACTCAACCCTATATAATGTAGAATGCTATACCTTACCAGTCCTTAGAAGGACATTTGTGGAACTAGTAGATTGTGATTAGCTGACTGTACCTCACTCAACCCTATATACTGTAGTACACTATACCTTACCAGTCCTTATAAGGACCTTTGTGGAACTAGTAGGTTGTGATTAGCAGACTGTACCTCAGTCCCTATACTGATAAAGGACTGCTGCAGAATAGGGCAGCAGTCAGCAGTAGTGCACCTCAACCCTATATATTGTGGACCTATACCAGTCCTTAAGGATTAGCAGACTGTACCTCACTCAACCCTATATACTGTAGAACGCTATACCTTACCAGTCCTTAGAAGGTCCTTTGTGGAACTAGTAGGTTGTGATTAGCAGACTGTACCTCACTCAACCCTATATACTGTAGTACACTATACCTTACCAGTCCTTATAAGGACCTTTGTGGAACTAGTAGGTTGTGATTAGCAGACTGTACCTCAGTCCCTATACTGATAAAGGACTTCTGCAGAATAGGGCAGCAGTCAGCAGTAGTGCACCTCAACCCTATATATTGTGGACCTATACCAGTCCTTAAGGATTTGCAGACTGTACCTCACTCAACCCTATATACTGTAGAACGCTATACCTTACCAGTCCTTAGAAGGACCTTTGTGGAACTAGTAGGTTGTGATTAGCAGACTGTACCTTACTCAACCCTATATACTGTAGTACACTATACCTTACCACTCCTTATAAGGAACTTTGTGGAACTAGTAGGTTGTGATTAGGAGACTGTACCTCAGTCCCTATACTGATAAAGGACTGCTGCAGAATAGGGCAGCAGTCAGCAGTAGTGCACCTCAACCCTATATATTGTGGACCTATAAGAGTCCTTAAGGATTAGCAGATTGTACCTCACTCAACCCTATATAATGTAGAATGCTATACCTTACTAGTCCTTAGAAGGACCTTTGTGGAACTAGTAGGTTGTGATTAGCAGACTGTACCTTACTCAACCCTATATACTGTAGTACACTGTACCTTACCACTCCTTATAAGGAACTTTGTGGAACTAGTAGGTTGTGATTAGCAGACTGTACCTCAGTCCCTATACTGATAACGGACTGCTGCAGAATAGGGCAGCAGTCAGCAGTAGTGCACCTCAACCCTATATATTGTGGACCTATAAGAGTCCTGAAGGATTAGCAGATTGTACCTCACTCAACCCTATATAATGTAGAATGCTATACCTTACCAGTCCTTAGAAGGACCTTTGTGGAACTAGTAGATTGTGATTAGCTGACTGTACCTCACTCAACCCTATATACTGTAGTACACTATACCTTACCAGTCCTTATAAGGACCTTTGTGGAACTAGTAGGTTGTGATTAGCAGACTGTACCTCAGTCCCTATACTGATAAAGGACTGCTGCAGAATAGGGCAGCAGTCAGCAGTAGTGCACCTCAACCCTATATATTGTGGACCTATACCAGTCCTTAAGGATTAGCAGACTGTACCTCACTCAACCCTATATACTGTAGTATGCTATACCTTACCAGTCCTTATAAGGACCTTTGTGGAACTATTAGATTGTGATTAGCAGACTGTACCTTAGTCCCTATAATGATAAAGGACTGCTGCAGAATAGGGCAGCAGTCAGCAGTAGTGCACCTCAACCCTATATATTTTGGACCTATACCAGTCTTTAAGGATTAGCAGACTGTACCTCACTCAACCCCCTCATATACTGTAGAACGCTATATCTTACCAGTCCTTAGAAGGACCTTTGTGGAACTAGTAGGTTGTGATTAGCAGACTGTACCTCACTCAACTCTATATACTGTAGTACACTATACCTTACCAGTCCTTATAAGGACCTTTGTATAACTAGTAGGTTGTGATTAGCAGACTGTACCACAGTCCCTATACTGATAAAGGACTGCTGCGGAATAGGGCAGCAGTCAGCAGTAGTGCATCTAAACCCTTTATATTGTGGACCTATACCAGTCCTTAAGGATTAGCAGACTGTACCTCACTCAACCCTATATACTGTAGAACGCTATACCGTACCAGTCCTTAGAAGGACCTTTGTGGAACTAGTAGGTTGTGATTAGCAGACTGTACCTCACTCAACCCTATATACTGTAGTACACTATACCTTACCAGTCCTTATAAGGACCTTTGTGGAACTAGTAGGTTGTGATTAGCAGACTGTACCTCAGTCCCTATACTGATAAAGGACTGCTGCAGAATAGGGCAGCAGTCAGCAGTAGTGCACCTCAACCCTATATATTGTGGACCTATACCAGTCCTTAAGGATTTGCAGACTGTACCTCACTCAACCCTATATACTGTAGAACGCTATACCTTACCAGTCCTTAGAAGGACCTTTGTGGAACTAGTAGGTTGTGATTAGCAGACTGTACTTTACTCAACCCTATATACTGTAGTACACTATACCTTACCACTCTTTATATGGAACTTTGTGGAACTAGTAGGTTGTGATTAGCAGACTGTACCTCAGTCCCTATACTGATAAAGGACTGCTGCAGAATAGGGCAGCAGTCAGCAGTAGTGCACCTCAACCCTATATATTGTGGACCTATAAGAGTCCTTAAGGATTAGCAGATTGTACCTCACTCAACCCTATATAATGTAGAATGCCATACCTTACTAGTCCTTAGAAGGACCTTTGTGGAACTAGTAGATTGTGATTAGCTGACTGTACCTCACTCAACCCTATATATTGTAGTACACTATACCTTACCAGTCCTTATAAGGACCTTTGTGGAACTAGTAGGTTGTGATTAGCAGACTGTACCTCAGTCCCAATACTGATAAAGGACTGCTGCAGAATAGGGCAGCAGTCAGCAGTAGTGCACCTCAACCCTATATATTGTGGACCTATACCAGTCCTTAAGGATTAGCAGACTGTACCTCACTCAACCCTATATACTGTAGAACGCTATACCTTACCAGTCCTTAGAAGGACCATTGTGGAACTAGTAGGTTGTGATTAGCAGACTGTACCTTACTCAACCCTATATACTTTAGTACACTATACCTTACCACTCCTTATAAGGAACTTTGTGGAACTAGTAGGTTGTGATTAGCAGACTGTACCTCAGTCCCTATACTGATAAAGGACTGCTGCAGAATAGGGCAGCAGTCAGCAGTAGTGCACCTCAACCCTATATATTGTGGACCTATACCAGTCCTTAAGGATTAGCAGACTGTACCTCACTCAACCCTATATACTGTAGTACGCTATACCTTACCAGTCCTTATAAGGACCTTTGTGGAACTAGTAGATTGTGATTAGCAGACTGTACCTCAGTCCCTATAATGATAAAGGAATGCTGCAGAATAGGGCAGCAGTCAGCAGTAGTGCACCTCAACCCTATATATTTTGGACCTATACCAGTCTTTAAGGATTAGCAGACTGTACCTCACTCAACCCTATATACTGTAGAACGCTATATCTTACCAGTCCTTAGAAGGACCTTTGTGGAACTAGTAGGTTGTGATTAGCAGACTGTACCTCACTCAACTCTATATACTGTAGTACACTATACCTTACCAGTCCTTATAAGGACCTTTGTGGAACTAGTAGGTTGTGATTAGCAGACTGTACCTCAGTCCCTATACTGATAAAGGACTGCTGCAGAATAGGGCAGCAGTCCGCAGTAGTGCACCTCAACCCTATATATTATGGACCTATAAGAGCCCTTAAGGATTAGCAGACTGTACCTCACTCAACCCTATATACTGTAGAACGCTATACCTTACCAGTCCTTAGAAGGACCTTTGTGGAACTAGTAGGTTGTGATTAGCAGACTGTACCTTACTCAACCCTATATACTTTAGTACACTATACCTTACCACTCCTTATAAGGAACTTTGTGGAACTAGTAGGTTGTGATTAGCAGACTGTACCTCAGTCCCTATACTGATAACGGACTGCTGCAGAATAGGGCAGCAGTCAAAAGTAGTGCACCTCAACCCTATATTATATATTGTGGACCTATAAGAGTCCTTAAGGATTAGCAGACTGTACCTCACTCAACCCTATATAATGTAGAATGCTATACCTTACCAGTCCTTAGAAGCACCTTTGTGGAACTAGTAGATTGTGATTAGCTGACTGTACCTCACTCAACCCTATATACTGTAGTACACTATACCTTACCAGTCCTTATAAGGACCTTTATGGAACTAGTAGGTTGTGATTAGCAGACTGTACCTCAGTCCCTATACTGATAAAGGACTGCTGCAGAATAGGGCAGCAGTCAGCAGTAGTGCACCTCAACCCTATATATTGTGGACCTATACCAGTCCTTAAGGATTAGCAGACTGTACCTCACTCAACCCTATATACTGTAGTACGCTATACCTTACCAGTCCTTATAAGGACCTTTGTGGAACTAGTAGATTGTGATTAGCAGACTGTACCTCAGTCCCTATAATGATAAAGGAATGCTGCAGAATAGGGCAGCAGTCAGCAGTAGTGCACCTCAACCCTATATATTGTGGACCTATACCAGTCTTTAAGGATTAGCAGACTGTACCTCACTCAACCCTATATACTGTAGAATGCTATACCTTACCAGTCCTTAGAAGGACCTTTGTGGAACTAGTAGGTTGTGATTAGCAGACTGTACCTCACTCAACCCTATATACTGTAGTACACTATACCTTACCAGTCCTTATAAGGACCTTTGTGGAACTAGTAGGTTGTGATTAGCAGACTGTACCTCAGTCCCTATACTGATAAAGGACTGCTGCAGAATAGGGCAGCAGTCAGCAGTAGTGCACCTCAACCCTATATATTGTGGACCTATACCAGTCCTTAAGGATTTGCAGACTGTACCTCACTCAACCCTATATACTGTAGAACGCTATACCTTACCAGTCCATAGAAGGACCTTTGTGGAACTAGTAGGTTGTGATTAGCAGACTGTACCTCACTCAACCCTATATACTGTAGAACGCTATACCTTACCAGTCCTTAGAAGGACCTTTGTGGAACTAGTAGGTTGTGATTAGCAGACTGTACCTTACTCAACCTTATATACTGTAGTACACTATACCTTACCACTTTTTATATGGAACTTTGTGGAACTAGTAGGTTGTGATTAGCAGACTGTACCTCAGTCCCTATACTGATAAAGGACTGCTGCAGAATAGGGCAGCAGTCAGCAGTAGTGCACCTCAACCCTATATATTGTGGACCTATAAGAGTCCTTAAGGATTAGCAGATTGTACCTCACTCAACCCTATATAATGTAGAATGCTATACCTTACTAGTCCTTAGAAGGACCTTTGTGGAACTAGTAGATTGTGATTAGCTGACTGTACCTCACTCAACCCTATATACTGTAGTACACTATACCTTACCAGTCCTTATAAGGACCTTTGTGGAACTAGTAGGTTGTGATTAGCAGACTGTACCTCAGTCCCTATACTGATAAAGGACTGCTGCAGAATAGGGCAGCAGTCAGCAGTAGTGCACCTCAACCCTATATATTGTGGACCTATACCAGTCCTTAAGGATTAGCAGACTGTACCTCACTCAACCCTATATACTGTAGTACGCTATACCTTACCAGTCCTTATAAGGACCTTTGTGGAACTAGTAGATTGTGATTAGCAGACTGTACCTCAGTCCCTATGATGATAAAGGAATGCTGCAGAATAGGGCAGCAGTCAGCAGTAGTGCACCTCAACCCTATATATTGTGGACCTATACCAGTCCTTAAGGATTTGCAGACTGTACCTCACTCAACCCTATATACTGTAGAACGCTATATCTTACCAGTCCTTAGAAGGACCTTTGTGGAACTAGTAGGTTGTGATTAGCAGACTGTACCTCACTCAACTCTATATACTGTAGTACACTATACCTTACCAGTCCTTATAAGGACCTTTGTGGAACTAGTAGGTTGTGATTAGCAGACTGTACCTCAGTCCCTATACTGATAAAGGACTGCTGCAGAATAGGGCAGCAGTCCGCAGTAGTGCACCTCAACCCTATATATTGTGGACCTATAAGAGTTCTTAAGGATTAGCAGACTGTACCTCACTCAACCCTATATACTGTAGAACGCTATACCTTACCAGTCCTTAGAAGGACCTTTGTGGAACTAGTAGGTTGTGATTAGCAGACTGTACCTTACTCAACCCTATATACTTTAGTACACTATACCTTACCACTCCTTATAAGGAACTTTGTGGAACTAGTAGGTTGTGATTAGCAGACTGTACCTCAGTCCCTATACTGATAACGGACTGCTGCAGAATAGGGCAGCAGTCAACAGTAGTGCACCTCAACCCTATATATTGTGGACCTATAAGAGTCCTTAAGGATTAGCAGACTGTACCTCACTCAACCCTATATAATGTAGAATGCTATACCTTACCAGTCCTTAGAAGCACCTTTGTGGAACTAGTAGATTGTGATTAGCTGACTGTACCTCACTCAACCCTATATACTGTAGTACACTATACCTTACCAGTCCTTATAAGGACCTTTGTGGAACTAGTAGGTTGTGATTAGCAGACTGTACCTCAGTCCCTATACTGATAAAGGACTGCTGCAGAATAGGGCAGCTGTCAGCAGTAGTGCACCTCAACCCTATATATTGTGGACCTATACCAGTCCTTAAGGATTAGCAGACTGTACCTCACTCAACCCTATATACTGTAGTACGCTATACCTTACCAGTCCTTATAAGGACCTTTGTGGAACTAGTGGATTGTGATTAGCAGACTGTACCTCAGTCCCTATAATGATAAAGGAATGCTGCAGAATAGGACAGCAGTCAGCAGTAGTGCACCTCAACCCTATATATTTTGGACCTATACCAGTCTTTAAGGATTAGCAGACTGTACCTCACTCAACCCCCTCATATACTGTAGAACGCTATATCTTACCAGTCCTTAGAAGGACCTTTGTGGAACTAGTAGGTTGTGATTAGCAGACTGTACCTCACTCAACTCTATATACTGTAGTACACTATAGCTTACCAGTCCTTATAAGGACCTTTGTGGAACTAGTAGGTTGTGATTAGCAGACTGTACCTCAGTCCCTATACTGATAAAGGACTGCTGCAGAATAGGGCAGCAGTCAGCAGTAGTGCATCTCAACCCTATATATTGTGGACCTATACCAGTCCTTAAGGATTGGCAGACTGTACCTCACTCAACCCTATATACTGTAGAACGCTATACCTTACCAGTCCTTAGAAGGACCTTTGTGGAACTAGTAGGTTGTGATTAGCAGACTGTACCTCACTCAACCCTATATACTGTAGTACACTATACCTTACCAGTCCTTATAAGGACCTTTGTGGAACTAGTAGGTTGTGATTAGCAGACTGTACCTCAGTCCCTATACTGATAAAGGACTGCTGCAGAATAGGGCAGCAGTCAGCAGTAGTGCACCTCAACCCTATATATTGTGGACCTATACCAGTCCTTAAGGATTTGCAGACTGTACCTCACTCAACCCTATATACTGTAGAACGCTATACCTTACCAGTCCATAGAAGGACCTTTGTGGAACTAGTAGGTTGTGATTAGCAGACTGTACCTCACTCAACCCTATATACTGTAGAACGCTATACCTTACCAGTCCTTAGAAGGACCTTTGTGGAACTAGTAGGTTGTGATTAGCAGACTGTACCTTACTCAACCTTATATACTGTAGTACACTATACCTTACCACTCTTTATATGGAACTTTGTGGAACTAGTAGGTTGTGATTAGCAGACTGTACCTCAGTCCCTATACTGATAAAGGACTGCTGCAGAATAGGGCAGCAGTCAGCAGTAGTGCACCTCAACCCTATATATTGTGGACCTATAAGAGTCCTTAAGGATTAGCAGATTGTACCTCACTCAACCCTATATAATGTAGAATGCTATACCTTACTAGTCCTTAGAAGGACCTTTGTGGAACTAGTAGATTGTGATTAGCTGACTGTACCTCACTCAACCCTATATACTGTAGTACACTATACCTTACCAGTCCTTATAAGGACCTTTGTGGAACTAGTAGGTTGTGATTAGCAGACGGTACCTCAGTCCCTATACTGATAAAGGACTGCTGCAGAATAGGGCAGCAGTTAGCAGTAGTGCACCTCAACCCTATATATTGTGGACCTATACCAGTCCTTAAGGATTAGCAGACTTTACCTCACTCAACCCTATATACTGTAGAACGCTATACCTTACCAGTCCTTAGAAGGACCTTTGTGGAACTAGTAGGTTGTGATTAGCAGACTGTACCTTACTCAACCCTATATTCTGTAGTACACTATACCTTACCACTCCTTACAATGAACTTTGTGGAACTAGTAGGTTGTGATTAGCAGACTGTACCTCAGTCCCTATAATGATAAAGGAATGCTGCAGAATAGGACAGCAGTCAGCAGTAGTGCACCTCAACCCTATATATTTTGGACCTATACCAGTCTTTAAGGATTAGCAGACTGTACCTCACTCAACCCTATATACTGTAGAACGCTATATCTTACCAGTCCTTAGAAGGACCTTTGTGGAACTAGTAGGTTGTGATTAGCAGACTGTACCTCACTCAACTCTATATACTGTAGTACACTATACCTTACCAGTCCTTATAAGGACATTTGTGGAACTAGTAGGTTGTGATTAGCAGACTGTACCTCAGTCCCTATACTGATAAAGGACTGCTGCAGAATAGGGCAGCAGTCAGCAGTAGTGCATCTCAACCCTATATATTGTGGACCTATACCAGTCCTTAAGGATTGGCAGACTGTACCTCACTCAACCCTATATACTGTAGAACGCTATACCTTACCAGTCCTTAGAAAGACCTTTGTGGAACTAGTAGGTTGTGATTAGCAGACTGTACCTCACTCAACCCTATATACTGTAGTAAACTATACCTTACCAGTCCTTATAAGGACCTTTGTGGAACTAGTAGGTTGTGATTAGCAGACTGTACCTCAGTCCCTATACTGATAAAGGACTGCTGCAGAATAGGGCAGCAGTCAGCAGTAGTGCACCTCAACCCTATATATTGTGGACCTATACCAGTCCTTAAGGATTTGCAGACTGTACCTCACTCAACCCTATATACTGTAGAACGCTATACCTTACCAGTCCATAGAAGGACCTTTGTGGAACTAGTAGGTTGTGATTAGCAGACTGTACCTCACTCAACCCTATATACTGTAGAACGCTATACCTTACCAGTCCTTAGAAGGACCTTTGTGGAACTAGTAGGTTGTGATTAGCAGACTGTACCTTACTCAACCTTATATACTGTAGTACACTATACCTTACCACTCTTTATATGGAACTTTGTGGAACTAGTAGGTTGTGATTAGCAGACTGTACCTCAGTCCCTATACTGATAAAGGACTGCTGCAGAATAGGGCAGCAGTCAGCAGTAGTGCACCTCAACCCTATATATTGTGGACCTATAAGAGTCCTTAAGGATTAGCAGATTGTACCTCACTCAACCCTATATAATGTAGAATGCTATACCTTACTAGTCCTTAGAAGGACCTTTGTGGAACTAGTAGATTGTGATTAGCTGACTGTACCTCACTCAACCCTATATACTGTAGTACACTATACCTTACCAGTCCTTATAAGGACCTTTGTGGAACTAGTAGGTTGTGATTAGCAGACGGTACCTCAGTCCCTATACTGATAAAGGACTGCTGCAGAATAGGGCAGCAGTTAGCAGTAGTGCACCTCAACCCTATATATTGTGGACCTATACCAGTCCTTAAGGATTAGCAGACTTTACCTCACTCAACCCTATATACTGTAGAACGCTATACCTTACCAGTCCTTAGAAGGACCTTTGTGGAACTAGTAGGTTGTGATTAGCAGACTGTACCTTACTCAACCCTATATTCTGTAGTACACTATACCTTACCACTCCTTACAATGAACTTTGTGGAACTAGTAGGTTGTGATTAGCAGACTGTACCTCAGTCCCTATACTGATAAAGGACTGCTGCAGAATAGGGCAGCAGTCAGCAGTAGTGCACCTCAACCCTATATATTGTGGACCTATAAGAGTCCTTAAGGATTAGCAGATTGTACCTCACTCAACCCTATATAATGTAGAATGCTATACCTTACCAGTCCTTAGAAGGACCTTTGTGGAACTAGTAGGTTGTGATTAGCAGACTGTACCTCACTCAACCCTATATACTGTAGTACACTATACCTTACCAGTCCTTATAAGGACCTTTGTGGAACTAGTAGGTTGTGATTAGCAGACTGTACCTCAGTCCCTATACTGATAAAGGACTGCTGCAGAATAGGGCAGCAGTCAGCAGTAGTGCACCTCAACCCTATATATTGTGGACCTATACCAGTCCTTAAGGATTTGCAGACTGTACCTCACTCAACCCTATATACTGTAGAACGCTATACCTTACCAGTCCATAGAAGGACCTTTGTGGAACTAGTAGGTTGTGATTAGCAGACTGTACCTCACTCAACCCTATATACTGTAGAACGCTATACCTTACCAGTCCTTAGAAGGACCTTTGTGGAACTAGTAGGTTGTGATTAGCAGACTGTACCTTACTCAACCTTATATACTGTAGTACACTATACCTTACCACTCTTTATATGGAACTTTGTGGAACTAGTAGGTTGTGATTAGCAGACTGTACCTCAGTCCCTATACTGATAAAGGACTGCTGCAGAATAGGGCAGCAGTCAGCAGTAGTGCACCTCAACCCTATATATTGTGGACCTATAAGAGTCCTTAAGGATTAGCAGATTGTACCTCACTCAACCCTATATAATGTAGAATGCTATACCTTACTAGTCCTTAGAAGGACCTTTGTGGAACTAGTAGATTGTGATTAGCTGACTGTACCTCACTCAACCCTATATACTGTAGTACACTATACCTTACCAGTCCTTATAAGGACCTTTGTGGAACTAGTAGGTTGTGATTAGCAGACTGTACCTCAGTCCCTATACTGATAAAGGACTGCTGCAGAATAGGGCAGCAGTCAGCAGTAGTGCACCTCAACCCTATATATTGTGGACCTATACCAGTGCTTAAGGATTAGCAGACTGTACCTCACTCAACCCTATATACTGTAGTACACTATACCTTAACAGTCCTTATAAGGACCTTAGTGGAACTAGTAGGTTGTGATTAGCAGACTGTACCTCAGTCCCTATACTGATAAAGGACTGCTGCAGAATAGGGCAGCAGTCAGCAGTAGTGCACCTCAACCCTATATATTGTGGACCTATACCAGTCCTTAAGGATTAGCAGACTGTACCTCACTCAACCCTATATACTGTAGTACGCTATACCTTACCAGTCCTTATAAGGACCTTTGTGGAACTAGTAGATTGTGATTAGCAGACTGTACCTCAGTCCCTATAATGATAAAGGAATGCTGCAGAATAGGGCAGCAGTCAGCAGTAGTGCACCTCAACCCTATATATTTTGGACCTATACCAGTCTTTAAGGATTAGCAGACTGTACCTCACTCAACCCTATATACTGTAGAACGCTATATCTTACCAGTCCTTAGAAGGACCTTTGTGGAACTAGTAGGTTGTGATTAGCAGACTGTACCTCACTCAACCCTATATACTGTAGTACACTATACCTTACCAGTCCTTATAAGGACCTTTGTGGAACTAGTAGGTTGTGATCAGCAGACTGTACCTCAGTCCCTATACTGATAAAGGACTGCTGCAGAATAGGGCAGCAGTCAGCAGTAGTACACCTCAACCCTATATATTGTGGACCTATACCAGTCCTTAAGGATTTGCAGACTGTACCTCACTCAACCCTATATACTGTAGAACGCTATACCTTACCAGTCCTTAGAAGGACCTTTGTGGAACTAGTAGGTTGTGATTAGCAGACTGTACCTCACTCAACCCTATATCCTGTAGTACACTATACCTTACCACTCTTTATATGGAACTTTGTGGAACTAGTAGGTTGTGATTAGCAGACTGTACCTCAGTCCCTATACTGATAAAGGACTGCTGCAGAATAGGGCAGCAGTCAGCAGTAGTGCATCTCAACCCTATATATTGTGGACCTATACCAGTCCTTAAGGATTAGCAGACTGTACCTCACTCAACCCTATATACTGTAGAACGCTATACCTTACCAGTCCTTAGAAGGACCTTTGTGGAACTAGTAGGTTGTGATTAGCAGACTGTACCTCACTCAACCCTATATACTGTAGTACACTATACCTTACCAGTCCTTATAAGGACCTTTGTGGAACTAGTAGGTTATGAATAGCAGACTGTACCTCAGTCCCTTTACTGATAAAGGACTGCTGCAGAATAGGGCAGCAGTCAGCAGTAGTGCACCTCAACCCTATATATTGTGGACCTATACCAGTCCTTAAGGATTTGCAGACTGTACCTCACTCAACCCTATATACTGTAGAACGCTATACCTTACCAGTCC
This sequence comes from Lithobates pipiens, assembly GCF_037356315.1. Lineage (NCBI taxonomy): Eukaryota > Metazoa > Chordata > Amphibia > Anura > Ranidae > Lithobates > Lithobates pipiens. The sequence goes on along the minus strand of NW_027507718.1, from coordinate 65,495,875 downwards.
TTAGAAGGACCTTTGTGGAACTATTAGGTTGTGATTAGCAGACTGTACCTTACTCAACCCTATATACTGTAGTACACTATACCTTACCACTCTTTATATGGAACTTTGTGGAACTAGTAGGTTGTGATTAGCAGACTGTACCTCAGTCCCTATACTGATAAAGGACTGCTGCAGAATAGAGCAGCAGTCAGCAGTAGTGCACCTCAACCCTATATATTGTGGACCTATAAGAGTCCTTAAGGATTAGCAGATTGTACCTCACTCAACCCTATATAATGTAGAATGCTATACCTTACTAGTCCTTAGAAGGACCTTTGTGGAACTAGTAGATTGTGATTAGCTGACTGTACCTCACTCAATCCTATATACTGTAGTACACTATACCTTACCATTCCTTATAAGGAACTTTGTGGAACTAGTAGGTTGTGATTAGCAGACTGTACCTCAGTCCCTATACTGATAAAGGACTGCTGCAGAATAGGGCAGCAGTCAGCAGTAGTGCACCTCAACCCTATATATTGTGGACCTATACCAGTCCTTAAGGATTTGCAGACCTTACCTCACTCAACCCTATATACTGTAGAACGCTATACCTTACCAGTCCTTAGAAGGACCTTTGTGGAACTAGTAGGTTGTGATTAGCAGACTGTACCTTACTCAACCCTATATACTGTAGTACACTATACCTTACCACTCCTTATAATGAACTTTGTGGAACTAGTAGGTTGTGATTAGCAGACTGTACCTCAGTCCCTATACTGATAAAGGACTGCTGCAGAATAGGGCAGCAGTCAGCAGTAGTGCACCTCAACCCTATATATTGTGGACCTATAAGAGTCCTTAAGGATTAGCAGATTGTACCTCACTCAACCCTATATAATGTAGAATGCTATACCTTACCAGTCCTTAGAAGGACCTTTGTGGAACTAGTAGATTGTGATTAGCTGACTGTACCTCACTCAACCCTATATACTGTAGTACACTATACCTTACCAGTCGTTATAAGGACCTTTGTGGAACTAGTAGGTTGTGATTAGCAGACTGTACCTCAGTCCCTATACTGATAAAGGACTGCTGCAGAATAGGGCAGCAGTCAGCAGTAGTGCACCTCAACCCTATATATTGTGGACCTATACCAGTCCTTAAGGATTAGCAGACTGTACCTCAATCAACCCTATATACTGTAGAACGCTATACCTTACCAGTCCTTAGAAGGACCTTTGTGGAACTAGTAGGTTGTGATTAGCAGACTGTACCTCAGTCCCTATACTGATAAAGGACTGCTGCAGAATAGGGCAGCAGTCAGCAGTAGTGCACCTCAACCCTATATATTGTGGACCTATACCAGTCATTAAGGATTAGCTGACTGTACCTCACTCAACCCTATATACTGTAGTACACTATACCTTACCATTCCTTATAAGGACCTTTGTGGAACTAGTAGGTTGTGATTAGCAGACTGTACCTCAGTCCCTATACTGATAAAGGACTGCTGCAGAATAGGGCAGCAGTCAGCAGTAGTGCACCTCAACCCTATATATTGTGGACCTATACCAGTCCTTAAGGATTAGCAGACTGTACCTCACTCAACCTTATATACTGTAGAACGCTATACCTTACCAGTCCTTAGAAGGACCTTTGTGGAACTAGTAGGTTGTGATTAGCAGACTGTACCTTACTCAACCCTATATACTGTAGTACACTATACCTTACCACTCCTTATAAGGAACTTTGTGGAACTAGTAGGTTGTGATTAGCAGACTGTACCTCAGTCCCTATACTGATAAAGGACTGCTGCAGAATAGGGCAGCAGTCAGCAGTAGTGCACCTCAACCCTATATATTGTGGACCTATAAGAGTCCTTAAGGATTAGCAGATTGTACCTCACTCAACCCTATATTATGTAGAACGCTATACCTTACCAGTCCTTAGAGGGACCTTTGTGGAACTAGTAGATTGTGATTAGCTGACTGTACCTCACTCAACCCTATATACTGTAGTACACTATACCTTACCAGTCCTTATAAGGACCTTTGTGGAACTAGTAGGTTGTGATTAGCAGACTGTACCTCAGTCCCTATAATGATAAAGGACTGCTGCAGAATAGGGCAGCAGTCAGCAGTAGTGCACCTCAACCCTATACATTTTGGACCTATACCAGTCCTTAAGGATTAGCAGACTGTACCTCACTCAACCCTATATACTGTAGAACGCTATAGCTTACCAGTCCTTAGAAGGACATTTGTGGAACTAGTAGGTTGTGATTAGCAGACTGTACCTCACTCAACCCTATATCCTGTAGTACACTATACCTTACCACTCTTTATATGGAACTTTGTGGAACTAGTAGGTTGTGATTAGCAGACTGTACCTCAGTCCCTATACTGATAAAGGACTGCTGCAGAATAGGGCAGCAGTCAGCAGTAGTGCATCTCAACCCTATATATTGTGGACCTATACCAGTCCTTAAGGATTAGCAGACTGTACCTCACTCAACCCTATATACTGTAGAACGCTATACCTTACCAGTCCTTAGAAGGACCTTTGTGGAACTAGTAGGTTGTGATTAGCAGACTGTACCTCACTCAACCCTATATACTGTAGTACACTATACCTTACCAGTCCTTATAAGGACCTTTGTGGAACTAGTAGGTTATGAATAGCAGACTGTACCTCAGTCCCTTTACTGATAAAGGACTGCTGCAGAATAGGGCAGCAGTCAGCAGTAGTGCACCTCAACCCTATATATTGTGGACCTATACCAGTCCTTAAGGATTTGCAGACTGTACCTCACTCAACCCTATATACTGTAGAACGCTATACCTTACCAGTCCTTAGAAGGACCTTTGTGGAACTAGTAGGTTGTGATTAGCAGACTGTACCTTACTCAACCCTATATACTGTAGTACACTATACCTTACCACTCTTTATATGGAACTTTGTGGAACTAGTAGGTTGTGATTAGCAGACTGTACCTCAGTCCCTATACTGATAAAGGACTGCTGCAGAATAGAGCAGCAGTCAGCAGTAGTGCACCTCAACCCTATATATTGTGGACCTATAAGAGTCCTTAAGGATTAGCAGATTGTACCTCACTCAACCCTATATAATGTAGAATGCTATACCTTACTAGTCCTTAGAAGGACCTTTGTGGAACTAGTAGATTGTGATTAGCTGACTGTACCTCACTCAATCCTATATACTGTAGTACACTATACCTTACCAGTCCTTATAAGGAACTTTGTGGAACTAGTAGGTTGTGATTAGCAGACTGTACCTCAGTCCCTATACTGATAAAGGACTGCTGCAGAATAGGGCAGCAGTCAGCAGTAGTGCACCTCAACCCTATATATTGTGGACCTATACCAGTCCTTAAGGATTTGCAGACCTTACCTCACTCAACCCTATATACTGTAGAACGCTATACCTTACCAGTCCTTAGAAGGACCTTTGTGGAACTAGTAGGTTGTGATTAGCAGACTGTACCTTACTCAACCCTATATACTGTAGTACACTATACCTTACCACTCCTTATAATGAACTTTGTGGAACTAGTAGGTTGTGATTAGCAGACTGTACCTCAGTCCCTATACTGATAAAGGACTGCTGCAGAATAGGGCAGCAGTCAGCAGTAGTGCACCTCAACCCTATATATTGTGGACCTATAAGAGTCCTTAAGGATTAGCAGATTGTACCTCACTCAACCCTATATAATGTAGAATGCTATACCTTACCAGTCCTTAGAAGGACCTTTGTGGAACTAGTAGATTGTGATTAGCTGACTGTACCTCACTCAACCCTATATACTGTAGTACACTATACCTTACCAGTCCTTATAAGGACCTTTGTGGAACTAGTAGGTTGTGATTAGCAGACTGTACCTCAGTCCCTATACTGATAAAGGACTGCTGCAGAATAGGGCAGCAGTCAGCAGTAGTGCACCTCAACCCTATATATTGTGGACCTATACCAGTCCTTAAGGATTAGCAGACTGTACCTCACTCAACCCTATATACTGTAGAACGCTATACCTTACCAGTCCTTAGAAGGACCTTTGTGGAACTAGTAGGTTGTGATTAGCAGACTGTACCTCAGTCCCTATACTGATAAAGGACTGCTGCAGAATAGGGCAGCAGTCAGCAGTAGTGCACCTCAACCCTATATATTGTGGACCTATACCAGTCCTTAAGGATTAGCAGACTGTACCTCACTCAACCCTATATACTGTAGAACGCTATACCTTACCAGTCCTTAGAAGGACCTTTGTGGAACTAGTAGGTTGTGATTAGCAGACTGTACCTTACTCAACCCTATATACTGTAGTACACTATACCTTACCACTCCTTATAAGGAACTTTGTGGAACTAGTAGGTTGTGATTAGCAGACTGTACCTCAGTCCCTATACTGATAAAGGACTGCTGCAGAATAGGGCAGCAGTCAGCAGTAGTGCACCTCAACCCTATATATTGTGGACCTATAAGAGTCCTTAAGGATTAGCAGATTGTACCTCACTCAACCTTATATTATGTAGAACGCTATACCTTACCAGTCCTTAGAGGGACCTTTGTGGAACTAGTAGATTGTGATTAGCTGACTGTACCTCACTCAACCCTATATACTGTAGTACACTATACCTTACCAGTCCTTATAAGGACCTTTGTGGAACTAGTAGGTTGTGATTAGCAGACTGTACCTCAGTCCCTATAATGATAAAGGACTGCTGCAGAATAGGGCAGCAGTCAGCAGTAGTGCACCTCAACCCTATACATTTTGGACCTATACCAGTCCTTAAGGATTAGCAGACTGTACCTCACTCAACCCTATATACTGTAGAACGCTATAGCTTACCAGTCCTTAGAAGGACATTTGTGTAACTAGTAGGTTGTGATTAGCAGACTGTACCTTACTCAACCCTATATACTGTAGTACACTATACCTTACCACTCCTTATAAGGAACTTTGTGGAACTAGTAGGTTGTGATTAGCAGACTGTACCTCAGTCCCTATACTGATAAAGGACTGCTGCAGAATAGGGCAGCAGTCAGCAGTAGTGCACCTCAACCCTATACATTTTGGACCTATACCATTCCTTAAGGATTAGCAGACTGTACCTCACTCAACCCTATATAATGTAGAATGCTATACCTTACCAGTCCTTAGAAGGACCTTTGTGGAACTAGTAGGTTGTGATTAGCAGACTGTACCTTACTCAACCCTATATACTGTAGTACACTATACCTTACCACTCCTTATAAGGAACTTTGTGGAACTAGTAGGTTGTGATTAGCATACTGTACCTCAGTCCCTATACTGATAAAGGACTGCTGCAGAATAGGGCAGCAGTCAGCAGTAGTGCACCTCAACCCTATATATTGTGGACCTATAAGAGTCCTTAAGGATTAGCAGATTGTACCTCACTCAACCCTATATTATGTAGAACGCTATACCTTACCAGTCCTTAGAAGGACCTTTGTGGAACTAGTAGATTGTGATTAGCTGACTGTACCTCACTCAACCCTATATACTGTAGTACACTATACCTTACCAGTCCTTATGAGGACCTTTGTGGAACTAGTAGGTTGTGATTAGCAGACTGTACCTCAGTCCCTATAATGATAAAGGACTGCTGCAGAATAGGGCAGCAGTCAGCAGTAGTGCACCTCAACCCTATACATTTTGGACCTATACCAGTCCTTAAGGATTAGCAGACTGTACCTCACTCAACCCTATATACTGTAGTACGCTATACCTTACCAGTCCTTATAAGGACCTTTGTGGAACTAGTAGGTTGTGATTAGCAGACTGTACCTTACTCAACCCTATATGCTGTAGTACACTATACCTTACCACTCCTTATAAGGAACTTTGTGGAACTAGTAGGTTGTGATTAGCAGACTGTACCTCAGTCCCTATACTGATAAAGGACTGCTGCAGAATAGGGCAGCAGTCAGCAGTAGTGCACCTCAACCCTATACATTTTGGACCTATACCATTCCTTAAGGATTAGCAGATTGTACCTCACTCAACCCTATATTGTGTAGAACGCTATACCTTACCAGTCCTTAGAAGGACCTTTGTGGAACTAGTAGATTGTGATTAGCTGACTGTACCTCACTCAACCCTATATACTGTAGTACACTATACCTTACCAGTCCTTATAAGGACCTTTGTGGAACTAGTAGGTTGTGATTAGCAGACTGTACCTCAGTCCCTATAATGATAAAGGACTGCTGCAGAATAGGGCAGCAGTCAGCAGTAGTGCACCTCAACCCTATACATTTTGGACCTATATCAGTCCTTAAGGATTAGCAGACTGTACCTCACTCAACCCTATATACTGTAGTACGCTATACCTTACCAGTCCTTATAAGGACCTTTGTGGAACTAGTAGATTGTGATTAGCAGACTGTACCTCAGTCCCTATAATGATAAAGGACTGCTGCAGAATAGGGCAGCAGTCAGCAGTAGTGCACCTCAACCCTATACATTTTGGACCTATACCAGTCCTTAAGGATTAGCAGACTGTACCTCACTCAACCCTATATACTGTAGAACGCTATATCGTACCAGTCCTTAGAAGGACCTTTGTGGAACTAGTAGGTTGTGATTAACAGACTGTACCTCACTCAACTCTATATACTGTAGTACACTATACCTTACCAGTCCTTATAAGGACCTTTGTGGAACTAGTAGGTTGTGATTAGCAGACTGTACCTCAGTCCCTATACTGATAAAGGACTGCTGCAGAATAGGGCAGCAGTCAGCAGTTGTGCATCTCAACCCTATATATTGTGGACCTATACCAGTCCTTAAGGATTAGCAGACTGTACCTCACTCAACCCTATATACTGTAGAACGCTATACCTTACCAGTCCTTAGAAGGACCTTTGTGGAACTAGTAGGTTGTGATTAGCAGACTGTACCTCCCTCAACCCTATATACTGTAGTACACTATACCTTACCAGTCCTTATAAGGACCTTTGTAGAACTAGTAGGTTGTGATTAGCAGACTGTACCTCAGTCCCTATACCAGTGATGGTGAACCTTGGCACCCCAGATGTTTTGGAACTACATTTCCCATGATGCTCATGCACCCTGCAGTGTAGTGGAGCATCATGGGAAATGTAGTTCCAAAACATCTGGGGTGCCAAGGTTCGCCATCACTGCCCTATACTGATAAAGGACTGCTGCAGAATAGGGCAGCAGTCAGCAGTAGTGCACCTCAACCCTATATATTTTGGAACTATACCAATCCTTAAGGATTAGCAGACTGTACCTCACTCAACTCTATATACTGTAGCACGCTATACCTTACCAGTCCTTAGAAGGACCTTTGTGGAACTAGTAGGTTGTGATTTGCAGACTGTACCTCACTCAACCCTATATACTGTAGTACACTATACCTTACCAGTCCTAATAAGGAACTTTGTGGAACTAGTAGGTTGTGATTAGCAGACTGTACCTCAGTCCCTATACTGATAAAGGACTGCTGCAGAATAGGGCAGCAGTCAGCAGTAGTGAACCTCAACCCTATATATTGTGGACCTATACCAGTCCTTAAGGATTAGCAGACTGTACCTCACTCAACCCTATATACTGTAGTACGCTATACCTTACCAGTCCTTATAAGGACCTTTGTGGAACTAGTAGATTGTGATTAGCAGACTGTACCTCAGTCCCTATAATGATAAAGGAATGCTGCAGAATAGGGCAGCAGTCAGCAGTAGTGCACCTCAACCCTATATATTGTGGACCTATGCCAGTCCTTAAGGATTAGCAGACTGTACCTCACTCAACCCTATATACTGTAGAACGCTATACCTTACCAGTCCTTAGAAGGACCTTTGTGTAACTAGTAGGTTGTGATTAGCAGACTGTACCTCACTCAACCCTATATACTGTAGTATGCTATACCTTACCAGTCCTTATAAGGACCTTTGTGGAACTAGTAGATTGTGATTAGCAGACTGTACCTCAGTCCCTATAATGATAAAGGAATGCTGCAGAATAGGGCAGCAGTCAGCAGTAGTGCACCTCAACCCTATATATTGTGGACCTATGCCAGTCCTTAAGGATTAGCAGACTGTACCTCACTCAACCCTATATACTGTAGAACGCTATACCTTACCAGTCCTTAGAAGGACCTTTGTGTAACTAGTAGGTTGTGATTAGCAGACTGTACCTCACTCAACCCTATATACTGTTGTACGCTATACCTTACCAGTCCTTATAAGGACCTTTGTGGAACTAGTAGGTTGTGATTAGCAGACTGTACCTCAGTCCTTATACTGATAAAGGACTGCTGCAGAATAGGGCAGCAGTCAGCAGTAGTGCACCTCAACCCTATATATTGTGGACCTATACCAGTCCTTAAGGATTAGCAGACTGTACCTCACTCAACCCTATATACTGTAGTAAGCTATACCTTACCAGTCCTTAGAAGGACCTTTGTGGAACTAGTAGGTTTTGATTAGCAGACTGTACCTCAGTCCCTATACTCATAAAGGACTACTGCAGCAGAAGGGCAGCAGTCAAGTATAATATTCTTTCTATATTTGGAAGAAAGAATATTATACGTGTACAACCCATTCTCTGTTGCAGTGGATTTGCACAGAGCAGCCTCTTCCTCTCAGGTGCCGCTTCGCTGCTTCTAGCTCCTCCTTCCTTTTAATTTCCCCCACAGCTAGCAGCTTGCTATGGGGCAGGCTGCTGCAACAATAACTTGAATAGCACTGCTCTCAAAACTATATCCTGTACTACTACACCATACCAGTCCTGAAAAGGACTTTTGTGGACCTAATAGTAACAGCTAATGATTAAACTGACTGTCCCTCTCTGCAAAACACAGCGTCCTGTCTGTCCCTCTCTCAGCACTGACAAAAGACAATCTGCTGCAACAATGACTTGAATAGCAGTGCCTCAAACCTATATCCTGAACTACATCTGCACTATACCAGTCCTTAAATGGACTTTTGTGAACCTAATAGCTAGCAATTTGGGTCACTAAAGTCTCTCCCTGCTCCACACTGCAACCTCTCCCTATAGTGACAGTAGAAATAATGTAAAATGGCCGCCGAATTGGGTCTATTTATAAGTTAGGGGGAATGTCCAAGTGTCCATGTGCTGTAAAGTCTCAATTGGCTGTCCTGTACCACATGATGGATGTGTCATCATAGGTCAAAGTTCTTTTACATAGTAAACACGTGAGTCCGCCGGGCGAACAGCGGCAATAGTCCGCCGATCGGGCAGACCGCGAACAGCCGAAATTTGCCGCAAACCGACCCCACCACTTCTCTTTCAGGGAAGTGGGAGAGCACTTGACGGAGATACAGCAGGTGTGTGCTGTTCTCAGCAATGACGAGGAAAGGAGGAGATATAAGCACTCAAATATGTCCTTTAAAGAGATTGTGGAGATGGTGGACATCTTGAAGAGGACACACTATGATGGAAATCATGGACCGTACAGAAACCCAAATGTGAGAAAAACCAAGATCATGTTGTGAGTTGTGAGAAGTCTGCACAGGACAATTGGGGTACGATGATCCAAGGAGAAATTGAGGAACCGCTGGTCAGACCTGAAATTGAGGGAGCAGGATCAGTATAGAAGGATCAAGAAAGTGCTGCAAAAAAGTAAGTATTTGTCGTGTGTTCCTATTATTATTAGTAGTTTCATGCTGGTCCATGTGCTTTTCTTTACCCATGTACAGTTTAACCAGTTGAGATCCGTGCTATAGCCAAATGACAGCTACAGCACGGACCTCCTTTGCCGGGACGACGTCTATTGACGTTGTCCCGTGCACGAGCGGCCTGCGCGCCCCCTGAGCGGCGCACGCGGCGCGCTCTGTGATCGGCGAGTCTATGAGACTCACCTGATCACGGATCCGAGCAAGGGGTCGATCCCGACCCCTTACCACGTGATCAGCTGTCAGCCAATGACAGCTGATCATGTGACACAACGGAGCTGGCAATCGGCTATTATTCCTCCTCGCGCTGACAGCGCGAGGAGAAAAAAAAGAGCCAATCACCAGCGGCCGTGATCGGCACATCAGTCCCGATCACGGCCAGCCCTGCCAGTGCCCACCTGCCCCCTGCCAGTGCCACCTAATCAATAAATAAGTGCCCCCCGTCAGTGCCACCCAGCAGTGCCCATAGTGCCACCCAGCAGTGCCCACAGTGCCACCCATCAGTGCCCGCAATCTGCCTCAACAACGGTGCTTCACCCCAGTGCCTCATATCCGTGCCCATCAGTGTCATCTACCAGTGCCCATCAGTGCCCATCAGTGCCGCCCATCAGTGCCCAGCAGTGCCACCTATCAGAGCCACCTATCAGTGCCACCTATCAGTGCCCATCAGTCCCATCTATCAGTGGTACCTATCAGTGCCCCTTAGTGCCATCCATCCGTGCCACCCATTCGTGACACCCATCCGTGCCATCTTATCTGTGCCCATCTGTGCCCATCAGTGCCGCCTTATCTGTGCCCATCAGTACTACCTTATCTGTGCCTATCGGTGCCACCTTATCTGTGCCTATTGGTGCCACCTTAACTATGCCTATCATTGCCCACCAGTGCAGCCTATCAGTGCCCACCAGTGCAGCCTATCAGTGTCCACCAGTGCAGCCTATCAGTGCCGCCTCATCAGTGCACTTCAATGAAGGAGAAAAATGACCTGTTTGCTAAATTTTATAACAAACTATTAAACATGATTTTTTATTTTTTTTTATTTTGCATTTTTTTTGTTTGTTTAGCAAAAAATAAAACTCCCAACTGTAATTAAATACCACCAAAAGAAAGCTCTATTTGTGGGAAAAAAATGATAAAAATTTCATTTGGGTACAGTGTTGTATGGCCGCGCAATTGTCATTCAAAGTGCATCAGCGCTGAAAGCTGAAAATTGGTCTGGGCAGGAATGGGGTTTAAGTGCCCAGTAAGCAAGTGGTTAAAATGCCAAGTTTAAGGTTCGTGGACACAGTATAATCGTTCGTATTAAACATTGTTTGTTTGACCACTAATACAACATTTTTGGCAGATGCAGGTTAACTACATTTGTTCATGCCTATTTTAATTAACCACTTGCTTACTGGGCACTTAAACCCCCCTCAGTCCCAGACCAATTTTCAGCTTTCAGCGCTGATGCACTTTGAGTGACAATTACGCGGTCATACAACACTGTACCCAAATGAAATTTTTATCATTTTTTTCCCACAAATAGAGCTTTCTTTTGGTGGTATTTAGTTACAGCTCGGAGTTTTATTTTTTGCTAAACAAACAAAAAAAGATGCAAAAAAAAAAAAAAAAAAAAATCATGTTTTAATAGTTTGTTATAAAATTTTGCAAACGGGTCATTTTTCTCCTTCATTGAAGTGCGCTGATTAGGCGGCACTGATAGGCTGCATTGGTGGGCACTGATGGGCTGCACTGGTGGGCACTGATGGGCTGCACTGGTGGGCACTGATGGGCTGCACTGGTGGGCACTGATAGGCATAGTTAAGGCGGCACTAATAGGCACAGATAAGGCGGCACCGATGGGCACAGATAAGGCGGCACTGATGGGCAAAGATGGGCACAGATAAGATGGCACGGATGGGTGGCACGGATAAGTGGCACGGATGGGTGGCACGGATGGGCACTGATAGGTACCACAGATAGATGGGACTGATGGGCACTGATAGGGGGCACTGATAGGTGGCTCTGATAGGTGGCACTGCTGGGCACTGATGGGCGGCACTGCTGGGCACTGATGGGCGGCACTGGGGTGCAGCACCTTTGAGGCAGATTTTGGGTGGCACTGTGGGTGGCACTGCTGGGTGGCACTGTGGGTGGCACTGTGGGCACTGCTGGGTGGCACTGTGGGCACTGCTGGGTGGCACTGTGGGCACTATGGGCACTGCTGGGTGGCACTGACAGGGGGGCACTTACTTTATTTCAGGATGGCACTGCGGGTGGCAGGTGGGCACTGGCAGGGGGCAGGTGTCCGCTTGAATTGCTGGCCGTGATCGGGACTGATGTCCCGAACACGGCCGCCGGCGATCGGCTTTTTTTTTTTCTCCTCGCGCTGTCAGCGCGAGGAGGAATACTAGCCGATTACCGGCTCCGTTTTATCACATGATCAGCTGTCATTGGCTGACAGCTGATCACGTGATAAGGGGTCGGGATCGACCCCTTACACGGATCGGTGATCAGGCGAGTCTCACGGACTCGCCGATCACAGAGCGCGCCGCGCGCGCCCCTCAGGGGGCGCGCAGGCCGCTCGTAACCGGGACGACGTCAATAGACGTAGTCCCGGAAATGTAGGTCCGCACTAATGCCGTCATTTGGCAATAGCGCGGATCTGAAGTGGTTAAAAGAAGTTTATTACATTGTTGTCTAGATGTGTTTGAAACTAGAATGAAATGACTACTTGATTCAGTGTAAGGAGAGGACACTCAGCAGCTGTTTACACATCTGGATGCAGGAGCACTAGTGTGGGACACCAGAACAACCTTTTTATGGTGTCCCAAGCATGCTTCAGTGGATTCTAGGGCTCTCTACGTGTGTGAAACTTGCACAAAACAGGTAAGTATTCCAGCTTTTGTAAGGGAAAATCATGTCTTCAGCTTGGAATTCTGCCAAAACAGAGAATTGGACAACACTTCCAAGCACTGTTTCCTATTACTATTTCTAGCCTCAAATATCTGTCTGCTAAGTATACCATTTTTGTATTTACATAAGGGAGAAATGAATCATGACATCTGAGGACACAAGGATGCAGAGGTTCAGGAAGTGGTCGACAATAGGTCAGTGTCTGAGACCACAGCTTCAGGTAATAGATGTATGCCTACATATTTATAATACATGGTGTGTTTATTTTTTATTTTTAGATGATGTGGTTGTTGTGGAAGAAGAAACTCACTTCAACACTGCAAGTGCACAAATACTCATCAGTGAGATAATGGTGTGCAATCAGGTTTTAGAAAAGGTCAAGAAAAATATCAATGATGTTCAAAAAAGACTGATTAACATCAGCACGCTATGGGGGTTATTTACGAAATGCAAATCCACTTTGCACTGCAAGTGCACTTGAAAGAGCACTGAAAATGCACTTGGACGTGCAGTCGCTCTAAATCTAAGAGGTAGATCTGAAATGAGTGGAAACTCTGTTGATTTTATCATCCAATCATGTGCAAGCTAAAATGTTGTTTTTTATTTTCCTTGCATGTCCCCCTCGGATCTACAGCGACTTTACTTCCAAGTTCAGTGTTTTACTGGAGAGATTTACTGCATTTCTTCTTCAAGCAATTGTGGTCACCCTCCTCTTCGGGGTCTTCCTCTCTCTCTGTGAGAAAGCTGGCAGGATTGATTGTGGTGCATCTTTTCACTTCTATTTCTCCTGATTCAAGCAGGGTAGCTTCAAACTGGCTCAGCCTTGCCAATGACAAGTGTTTGGTCCTTGCTCTTTCCAAGATTTAATTTGCCGCATGTGTTTTATAAACTGTCAGAGGCTGATTCATCCTTACAATGGCAACCTTCTAGACCAGTAATGCAGCAGCTGCAACTGCTTTTGCACAGGCTGGTGTTCCCTGGAGGCTTGGATCCAGTTGTACACTATCATAGGACACTATGGGGGTTATTTACAAAAGGCAAATCCACTTTGCACTGCAAGTGCACTTGAAATTGCACTGTAAGTGCACTTGGAAGTGCAGTCGCTCTAAATCTAAGGGGTAGATCTGAAATGAGTAGAAGCTCTGCTGATTTTATCATCCAATCATGTGCAAGCTAAAATGCTGTTTTTTATTTTGCTTGTATGTCCCCATCAAGATGGAATGCTGCATGTCCCCCTCGGATTTACAGCAACTTTACTTCCAAGTGCACTTTCAGTGCACTTTCAAGGTCACTTGCAGTGCAAAGTGGATTTTCCTTTGGTAAATAACCCCCAGTGTGTCAACATGTGCTATCTGCCATCATAGGATATCAATGTACATGTTTTGTGGGTGTAACCCCTTCCTCAAAACTAAAGTAGGTGAGAGTAAGGGGTTGCACTCCCAAAACACATCCATTGATCCCCCATGATGCTAGCACATGTTGACACACTGTGGCTTATTTCAGAAAATTAAAACCACTTTGCACTACAAGTGCAATGCAAGTGCACTTGAAAGTGCACTTGTAGGGCAAAGTGGATTGTGCTTTCTCAAATAAGACCCAGTGTGTCAACATGTGCTAGCTCACATAATGGGGGATCAATGGATGTGTTTGGGTGGTGCAACCCCTTCCACTCACCTACATTAGTTTGGAGGAAGGGGTTGCACCCACAAAACGCATACATTGATATCCCATGATGGCAGATAGCAAATGTTGTCACACTGTGTGTTTTGTGGCTTTATCGAAATAGATGTAGGGGAAAGACACACATTTTAGGTATGGAATCATGAGGGAAATGTCAATTTTGAGTCCCAATGTGTGTGCATCTTCAAAATTTGGCTTTTAGAGTGGCGAGAACACCCCATCTGATGAAGGCATAGTTTTGACATACTAATGTCTCCTATGGCCTTCAGTTTATCAAAGTTGAACTCTGTAAGTTCCTAAGTTGGGGATGTGTATGTTATGGTTTTAAACATGCCTGTTTAGCCACAAAAAAGGTTTTATACACTGTCAAACATACATGTTATACACCAATGATGTTGGTTTGTTAAAAAAAAAACTTTTATAACGCATATGTGAATGTGCTTGGAGTAAAATGTTTTATACTCAACAATGTGTGGCTTCTTCTTTCATTGCTCAATACCATTTTTTTTTGTAAGTTGGTGTAGTTACAGTGACAACACTTGCACTGCACTTGTAGTGCAAAGTGGATTAGCCTTTAGTAAATAACCCCCACTGTGCTGTAAACATTGCCAACATCAGCCCATTTTAGGGACTACAAGCAATTCATTCCTGGAGTTGAAAAGGATGATTATTTTTATTATTAGTGCCTTGCATACATTAACAACAAAAACATTGTGTGTGTGTGTAGCAGACCCACAGTACAACATAACATAATAGCTTAAGAAGAGATTGTCACCTTATATATCAAATAAGTTACGATTGCACTATTGAAGAAAATTCCCAAAATTAAAGGCCATTGGAGAACCTAGGAGACAAATAAGAAACACAAGCAGTAAATCAAATGAAATATGAGTTTAGTTTTTCAAAACAAATTTATGTTAAAGAGCTTCCAGAGTCTCTAGTAAATCAATTGCCTCCCAACCCATGAAGTATTCCACATAGCTTTGTCGTATTTTGCGGCCACTTTGGGGGGGAAAGCCAGGACGGGCAGTTTCAAGCGGCATCATTGTTTGTGCCGGTAAGTCGGCCTCAGTCACAACTGAGGCCAGATAGTTGGCTGCATTCTTCCTTGGGAAATTATGAAGAATGCATCCATCAGCTCATAATGATATGGCTGAGTTTGTATTTGGCCATATTCTTGGCTGTTTAAAAAAACCAGAACCTGCTGTCCATTATGCCAAAGGCATTATTGACCACTCTTCTGGCACAGGCCAGCCGGTAATTAAAAACCCTATGCTCTGGGGTCAGTATCCTCATGGGGAACAGCCTCATCAAATGCTCCCCCAGAGCAAAGGCCTCATCCATCACAAAAACAAATGGGAGGCCCGCCATGTTATCTGCTGGAGGTGGCAACCCCAAACTGCCATTCTGGAGATGCCTGTAATATTATGTCTGGGTGATGACTTCTCCATCAGACATATGGCCATTCTTCCCCACGTCCAGATAGAGGAACTCATAGGTCACTGACACCTCTACCAACATCACAATACTACTGTGCCCCTTTTAATTGAAGTAGTATGATCCCAAGTTGGGGAGTGGGACGATCCGGACGTGCTTACCATCTATCGCATCACCGCAGTCAATTTGGCCAGCAGTCCCACTGCTGGCCAAATTGGGAGGCCACAGTCTGCCATTCCTGTGGGCTGGAAGGAAACTGTGGAGACAAACAAGAAAAAAAATAGTACTTTTGCACATAACATTGCAAGCAGATTAGACGCAAACATTATTGGCCAACATAAGTATAACATTTATTGAAATTAGTATTTAAAGACAAAAGTATAAGGTCCACTTATCAGATTCCTCACCCCCTCTGATGGCCCATTGTAAAAAAATCATGGTGGGGGAGACGTTTTGGATAGGTAACCCTCTCCACTTCATTGAGAGCTAAATGCATAAATAATGTGTGTTACTTTGACCAGCCCCTCCTTACTTACACTATTGGCAGCCCACTGGACAGGTAAGAAGTGTCATAATCCAAAAATAGGAATACACACTGTACAAATCGAAGCACATTTTTACATTCTGCAATTTCCTATCAAGATAATAGGAGAACAAAACTTTAAACAGTACCATTTGAAAGTATTCAGGCAGGCACTTGCAGACACTAGATGCGTTGGTGAATTCATCCATAAATCTGACCACAAAGAGGTAGGTATAGTGTGTATGAGTTTGGCAAAGTCAGCAGATAGAGTATTGGTATCGGTTGACTTGAGGTTGGGGGGAGGGAGAATTCCAAATGAGTTTGGGCCCCACAAAAAAGCCTCTTGCACTCTGCCTGAATTTAAGGACAACAATAAAAATTTTATATATTTTAGAGGGTGTTTAGGGTAAGCACTACAATGGAGCTGACAAAATACATTGTTAAGTGACTAGGCTAGGTGTGTATGGGCCCAGGATAACATGCTGGGGAGGTTAGTGAAGGCAAATATGCATGAAGGACAAAAAGGAGCATTAAAAGGATAAAGGATAAAGGGGACATTCACAGCATATTTGGGTCAAAGCAATAACTCCAACACCAAGCCCAACAACAACGCAAACTCTACGACGAGTACATAACCACAACATGGCTAGAAAATGAACGGCTGCTCAGAACGAACTGACAGAATGCACTGAAAATCAGAAAGGACCTGAGAAGAATGAGTTGAAAGTCAGAAACAAGCAGATAAGAATGCACTGAAAATCAGAAGCAAACTATAAATGGAATGCACTGAAAGCAGGAATGAATTGACAACACGCACTGAAGGACAGATACAAACCGACAAGCACAAACTGAAAAGCAGAAACTAACTGAAAAACATGAATCATCTCTCACCAAACTTCTACTAACACGAGATAAACACGAGATAAACACGAGATTAGCAGAAGGAGCCCAAAGGGTGGCGCACTGGGAATTGAACTCCCTTTTTATCGACTCATCATACGTCTTGTACGTTACCTCATTCCCACGTTCATAAATTGTTGGTCAACATTTGTGTGACCACGTGTATGCAATGTACGTTTGAGCCAACAACCTTCAAACAAAAATCCATGGTTTTGTTTTCGGAAAGTCCAATCATGTGTACAGGGCATAAGAGGCGCTTGGGGCTATACTAGCCCCAAGCGCATAGCCTATGCTATCCCTATTCCTTGCCTGGATGCCCGCCATGCACTGGTGACATCATTTCTGCTTCTGCGCTCCAGAGCTGTCAGCGTGGAGCTTTCCATCCAGTGGATGCTGCAGAACAGCCTGTGACAGGATCCAAACACCCCGACGGCCGAAGGAACGTGACCCGAGCCAGCAGTGTAGCACCAGCACATCCCAGGACACCTCCACCTTTGAAGGATACCTCCACCCTGCGAACCAGTAAGTGTATTTACTACACTAACATTAAAACTGAATAATAGAACTATTACAGTTGGTGCCTTCACAACCCCCCCCTTCCTCTACATTCATTGCTAACAGAGGTAATGGACACCCTCTGAGAATGGCTGCCTCCTTGTTTTAAATGACACTGACTGATGTATATGTGCATCTAGACATCACATTATTCAGAGTGCCGAAACCCTACTCATTCTTTAAGAAATGTATTGTCACATTGATCATTGTACAAAATATGTATAGATAAACCATAAATGATGCTGCATTATAGATTTACATTTGTATACATTAAATCTTGCATGACAACAAACATATCACATTCACTATAACATTTCCCCTTAGGCCGCGTACACACGCGGGGACTGTTCGCCCAACTTTGTCCGTCAAACAGTTTCGGCAAACAGTCCGCTCAAAATTAGCATGGACGGACATGGCCACACACGACGTACGAACAGTTTGCTGAAACCGTGCGCGATGACGTGAACGGCACGTACGACGGGACGAAAAATACGACGTCCTATACACTGCATTATAACTTTCGGCGTGTAAAGCCTTTCTGAGCATGCGCGGAACTTAGTTTGTCGAACAAGCCTACACACGAGGGAACTGTTCGCTGAAACAAGGTTTCAGCGGACAGTTTTTCGGAAATTCCGAAAAACCTTGTTCAGCGGACTGTTCGCTGAAACTGTCCGCTGAACGCCCACACACGGGCGGACTGTCCGCCGAAACACTGTTCAGCGGACAAAGTTGGCCGAACAGTCCCCGCGTGTGTACGCGGCCTTACTTTGTGTGATGCATTTGACTTTAACATGTTGTCACATAACTTTTCTTGGAATTTATGTATCTTTTCTCTTTTCTGTTGTTGAATAATGTCTGCTCCATTTTTCATATAAAAATTAGTCATGATGACTGCATAAAAGTGAAAATTAATTTCCTGCAACAAATACATTTACTTCAATACTCTGTGGATACATAAATCATATTCCCTAGGTTAATAATTGATATAAATGGAGAAAAAACAATACTACACAGTCTGGAAAATAACTTACATAAAAATGTGAACTAATGTATTTCCTTTACTGTACAAATACAATTACTCATTGTAAATAGATTAGAGGTTTTAAAAAAAAAAAAAAAAATGTATGTTCATGTAATTCAATTATCTGTTTACTTTTTGTTGTTAAAAAGCACCTATATTGTTTTATAGTAACAAAGATGAGTTGAAACGCTTATGTATTTATCTATAACCACATGGTATGACCTTGTAAGTTCAATCTATTACCATAGATAAACTGGATGTTTTGTACTGATTTGGAGGATGGCAGTTTTACTGACTGTGGAGAGCCTGAATTTTACTCTATAAATATGGTAGCAGAGGCATATAATAATATAATTATGTAGGTAATGTTATGCATTAGGAGCATTATGGGAAACAATAATACTCCCATCTGAAGGAAATAAATCCGGTTAACATTGATTTTGCTTAATGTGATATGGCCTCCTCTCAACACAGAAGAAGGTATCATTTAATCATGCACTTTATTTCTATGGTTTCTGTTTTCAAAGTCATTTGATGCAGGCCAATGTTAACATAATGGAGCATTGTATATAAAATCTGACACCTCCAAGATAAGGTTAATAATTTAATTTGGAATGTTTCTTAGATGGATCTGAAGTAAAAACAACTGAAAACATGTCAAGTTATTCCATTGTTTTCTTCTTCAACAAAGCTAGTCATGTCCATATCTGCTGCACCCTTATAAAAAAAAAAAAAAAAACCTTCTTGGAAAACAGAATTTTAAAATATTTTAAAATATATGTCATAACATTCATTTATATTTTCTCATTATCTGTGACTATTTAATATGTTCATAACCATTTAGAGGAACTCCTTCCTGCATTAGAGAATGAATAACCAGAAAGATAATGGTGCAATGAGCTCACTATAATACACCAGAGGAGAATAGGTACCTGCATGTTCTATTTCCACCCCAGTTACAATAAATAAAGTATCTATTGAGATGTAGTTTGTGACTTATTGTGATATCCCACCCCAACTAAATTAAAGGTAAATCGTTTTTTCTATATACTGTAAAGCTTTTCCATCATTGTTGTTAAATAATTATATTTTCGTTTTTGGTATTCATCATAAAATTGTTACATTTACCTGGGGTCTGTAAAATAATATTCCAGATTAGAGGAAATTAAATACATCTGGGGCCCAAATTCAGATCCATGCAAAAAGTATGTGAATTGAAAAATACATTTTTGAATGCTTTAGAACAAGTGGTCTCCAAACTGGACCTGATGTGACCCTTTGTTTGCCTTTAGCTAGCCCTTTGGGCACTATTCCTCCTACTTCTACAAGGCACTATTCCTCCTACTGGACATCAACAGTGGGCATAATTCCTGTAATTAATGCCGACCATGGGGCACTATCCCTCCCATTGATACCAATGATTTAGCACTATTCCTCCAGCTAATACCAATAATGGCACACTATTTCTCCTACTGCTATGAGGCACTATTCCTCCCACTGGACATCAACAGTGGGCATAAATCCTGCCACTGACACCAACATTTTGGCACTATTCCTCCAGCTATTACCAATAATGGGGCACTATTCCTCCCACTGGTACGAGACACTATTCCTCCCACTAAACTTCAACAATGGGTATAATTCCTGCCACTGACACCAACATTTTTACTTTCAAAATGTTTTATTAGTTTTCATCATAGACAAGTTAGTTCAGTTTTAACCACTTCGCGCCCACGCTAAAGCCAAAAGACGGCTACAGCGCGGACGCTACCTGCCGGGAGGGCGTCCCTGGACGTCCTCCTATTTACTTACTCAATGCGCGCACCTGTCCTCAGTGCCATATCAGTATCACTTGTCATCAGTGCCACATATTAGTGCTATCTGTCATCAGTGCCACGTATCAGTGCCATATGTCATCGGTGCCACCTGTTAGTGTCACGTGCCATCTGTTATCAGTGCCACGTGTCATCAATGCCACGTATCAGTGCCATCTGTCATCAGTGTCACGTGTCATCAGTGCCACGTATTAGTGCCATCTTTCATCAGTGCCACGTATTAGTGCCATCTGTCATCAGTGCCACGTATTAGTGCCACGTGTCATCAGTGCCACGTATAAGTGGCATCTATCATCAGTGCCACATATTAGTGCCATCTGTCATCAGTGTCACGTGTCATCAGTGCCCCATATTAGTGGCATCTTTCATCAGTGCCACATCAGTGTCACGTGCCATCTGTCATCAGTGCCACATCAGTGCCACATGTCACTGTCCTGGTGCTCCAGGACCTTCAAAAGTGTAATAGGTAGTCAACAATTTAGATGTGTAATTTATGCTCCTAGAACACGTGATGGCGCTCCCTGCATTTTGGGCCTCTCTAAGTGGCTAGCACATGTGGCATCGTAATACTCAGGAGGAGTAGCAGAATTTATTTTGGGGTGTCATTTGTGGTATACACATGCCGTGTGAGAGAAATAACCTATTACAATGACAATTTTGTGGGAAAAAAATGTAAAAAATAAAAAACCTTCATTTTGCAACGGAATTGTGGGAAAAAATGACAACATAAAAAAGCTCACCATACATCTTACTAAATACCTTGGAATGTCTACTTTAAAAAAAGGAGTCATTTGGGGGGTATTCGTACTTTCCTGGCTTGTTTGGGTCACAAGAAATGAGATCGGCCACCAGTACATCAGATGTGATCAATTCTGTATGATTCGCACCACAGCTTGTAGATTCTCTAACTTTCACAAAGACCAAATAATATCCACTAATTTGGGTTATTTTTACCAAAGATATGTAGCAGTATAAATTGTGGCCAACATTTAAGAAGAACAATTAATAATTTGGTGATCAAATACCACCAAATGAAATCTCTATTTGTGAGGAAAAAAAATCATTTGGGTACAGTGTTGCATGACTGAGTAATTGTCATTCAAAGTGTGAGAGCACCGAAAGCTGAACATTGGTCTGGACAGGAGGGGGGTTTAAGTGCCCAGTAGGCAAGTGGTTAAAGAAGACAATGACATGCCCATAAAAACATAAAGGCAAGATATGAACATACATGATAGTTGTAACAATAGGTAGCCACCTATTGATTACCTTTAAACAGTAGACAAGTGCACTACGTGCAACTTCTCAGATAAGGAAATCTTAGGACTTAAGAAATTAACCTCCCTGGCGGTATTCCCGAGTGTGGCTTGGGGTGAATTTTCATTACCAAAAGCGGTAACCCCCAGCCACGCTCAGGATTGCATTGCAGGATCCAGACAAAGTTACTTACCTTGTCCCCAGGATCCTGCGAGCAGTGTCCTCCACTCAATCTATCACAGTGCCAGGCTCCATTCACAGCGAGCGTCGCGATGCACAGGGCTTGAGCCTGGCGCCAAATTCAAAAAGTGTAAAATACACAATACATACAGTACACTGTAATCTTACAGATTACATTACTGTATCAAATAATTTCACCTTCCTTTTGTCTTTAATGCTTTATCCAGTGTCCTGCATGCAGTTTTATATTATATATACAATTTTTTCTGCCTGTAAACTTGAGAATGTCCACAGCAACCAAAAAGTGTCCCTTTACATTAAAAGCAGCTAAAAAAAACTGTGATAATATATTAGAATTACTTGCAGAATTGAGTGATATCAATTTGTGGGGATATTATTCATCAAAAACTGAGAGTGGGGGGCGTGGCTTGACCTCAGCCAAGATGGAGGTTTAGACCCAGAGCTCCTGTACATCGCGGGATGATGGAGCGGCTCACGGAGCATAGAGGTTATATTTAGCATTCCCTCAGTGGCGTTATAGACTGGGGACAGCTTTCCGACATGTCCAGGAGGAAAAGACCCGAACGGAGACCCAGAAAGCTGACGGCGAACTTCATGCAGCCGCCAAGGCAGCATGGGCAAGATGGCGCCGGTGCATGCTCCACTCCTCTCATCACATCCAGATCGCCAGAATGGAATGGCAATCGTGCCCACAACAGCGGCCAACACTCTCCGGGAGACTTACAGGCGTCCACCCCTATGAGCAGGAGCCCGGCCAAGGCTAGGAGCAGGACGGACAACTCGGGGACAATGCAGCGGCATGAGGTGAGATCCCCTACTGACTCCCAGGAGGACACTAGGGAACTCCCTGACTCTATTACAACTTTCCCCACAACAAATCAGCCTGTTCTGGATACTACCCTCAAAGATATGCTCATATTACCATACACACAGATATGATGGCATGTATGAGGAGCTTTAGTACTGAACTTAAAGAGGTGGGTGACAGAGTGGATCATGTAGAAGTAAAAATGGGGGAGTATGCCACCACAATAAATGATTTAATCCGTGCTCAAGACACAGTTGAGGAAGAACAAAGCTGGATTAAAGCGAAATTGGCAGACTTAGAAGACAGGGCCAGGAGGAACAATGTGAAGCTAAGGGATATCCCTGAAACGGTTAATTCAGCAGACCTGCGTACCTATGTTACAAAAATGCTATCCACTCTCATGCCAGATCTCTCCCCTATAGAGGTCTCTATTGATAGGATACACTGCATCCCAAAGCCTACCTTCATTCCAGACCACGTCCCCAGGGATGTTCTATTTCGTATGCACTTTTACCAAACTAAAGACTGCTTAATGCAAATTACAAGGAAAGGGGAGCACCGTGCTACAGAGTTTTCTGACCTCCAGTTTTATGCGGATCTTTCGCAGTAAACCTTACAACTTCGCAAAAATTTAAACAATATCACTAAGGTGCTACGGAATCACAGCATCAGTTATAAATGGGGGTTCCCCACCAAGTTGATCGTAAACAGGGAAGGGACCAATCATGTGATCTCCTCACCTGACAAAGGAATTCAACTTCTAAAAACATGGACGATCCTCCCTAATGATTCACCCTCATCACCTGCTATTAACAGCCCTATGAGATTGCCACCAGTTTAACAACTTGACTACAACACTTGACTTCCCGTCTGATATTTTTTGAGGCTAAGATACCACACTAAGTAGCCTGCTATAGGCCCCGCCTTATGGAGCCGTACTTCGGTCCAAGAGCCCCCACTTACTTGAGCAGATATGATCTGCACACGGGTTATGATGACCCTCCTTTTAACTGTTTATTGTTTCTGTTGCTCTTTTCCCTATCTGATATCCCCTCAGGAGCTGTCAGCACCATCTTTGTACCCAGGAACTCCCAGTGACATCTTATCAGAACATTTATCAAGAGAGAGAAAACCAGCAGAGATCTTCTACTTGGCCTGTCAACATCACTACCTACTAAAGCTACTCCAGGAAGCAACCACGTGTGAGTATAAGCGACGGTTAATAGGAAGCGCTTCACCATATAGGTACTATGCCACTTAATATCCTGGCAATCAATGCCCACGGGCTCAACCATCTAGCTAAGAGATTTTCTTTATGAAAAGAGGCCCAGTCATCACACTGCAACATACTTTGTGTCCAAGAGACACATTTTTATAAAGATGCCCCTCCCAAATGCACGTTGACAGGGTTCGAGCACTACTTTACATCTAGTGCACAAGGAAAAAAGAGAGGAGTTATGTTTGCAATTAGAGACTCAATCTCTTTTCTACTGCAACAAGAAATCTCGGACCCTAACGGTCGCTTCATAATATTAGTGTGTGACATTAACAATACCCGATATACATTGGTAAATGTCTATGTCCCCAATGAACGTCAGATTCGATTTGGTTTCGGAGGTCATATATTATCGGCTGAACTTGCTCTTTACACTTCTCTGTTAGCTAAAGTGTACAACTCTGAATGTTGTCAAAACCCTTTAGAATCATGAATGGCACCCGACAGGGTTGTCCGTTATCGCCCTTGATCTTCAACATACTTATAGAGCCCTTGGCTGCAAGCATCAGGCAAGACCCTAATATTCATGGGTTTTGGGTGAAGGATCATAAACATGTCATTAGCCTATTCGCGGATGACGTAATTCGAATGCTTACTAGACCGACAACCTCTCTAGCACACGCAACAAATATTCTGGAACAATATAGCAAAATTTCATATTATAAGGTAAATAAATCCAAGCCCTATGTCCTTGACCTAGGAACCTCCCCGCAAGAGAAAAGTTATATACAAAATAAATACCCTTTTATATGGCAAGACTCGGGCATCTCCTATCTAGGGATAACACTTACCTCTCACCCAGACCACCTTTTCAAAGGTAATTATCTCCTGCTGGAAGCAAAATTGAAGACTGGTCTCCTCGCTCTGAGTAAACACATTTTATCATGGTCTGGCCGCTTAGCGGCATTCAAAATGCAAATATTGCCTCAACTGATCTATATATTTCACACTGTCCCCATTCCAGTTAGCAAAACATTCTTCACCAAACTACAATCAATGTTATCCAGATTCCTCTGGGAGGGTAGGAAAGCTAGAAGCGCTTTCACAAAATTAAGCAAGGCTAGAAAGGCTGGAGGCCTTGGCTTACCTACACTAGTTGATTACTATAGATCAGCTATCCTAGCACAACTCAAGGATTGGTTTACTGACCAGCCCACCTCGTTATGGGGTGCAATAGAACAAACAATTATCCCAGGCGGAAGTCTACATGAGTATGTCCTATCTTTTCCACATTTTACACAGGTACCTAGACATCTTCCTCTTCCAGTGCTAGCATCCTTACAATCATGGAAAATTTTAACATCGGCTCAGCCATCTACCGGCCCAACATCATCTATTCCGATACCCTTATCCATTTTAACATTACTGATTCCTGATCTATCTTTGAGTAGTTGGTTCAAATTAGGAATCAAGTGGATGCAAGATTTATTTAGCGGCTCTAAGGTTAAATCTTTTACATCTATTCAAGAGGAGTACAATCTATCGCATCTAGAATACTTCACATATGTTCGAGTACAATCATACCTCACCAGTAATCACATCCCACCCTACAATTTACATTGGCGAATTAAAAATTTTTTCACCTCCAAGGGCTGGCAAAGAGGCAGTATTTCCTTATTTTATAATATCCCCCATAATAAATTAATGCTTGAAAAGGCCAAGTCAATCCCGGACTGGGAGAGGGACCTCTGTATTTCCATTTCCAGCGCACAATGGAGCACAGCCATTCAATAAACGTATTCAGCCACAAGATGCACCTCCCTTTGGGAATTATCACATAAAATTACACAAAGGTGGTATTTAACACCTTACTGTATCGCTAAGTTCAACCCCTCAAATTCTCCACTATGTTGGAGGAACTGTTCCCAAGTAGGTAATGTCTTCCACGTATTGTGGTCGTGCAGTAAATTAGCTAGATTCTGGACAAGGATTTTTGTAATATTCCGTCAAGTGACAGGTGTAACTTTATCTCCATCCCCTTCTCTAGTATTGCTTAATATAGGTAAAGATGACATTCCACCATCCCTTAGACAGTTTACTACCCATTTGTTTCTGGCAGCTAAATTGGTTATACTTAGAATTTGGAAATCACCAAACTCTCTAGAGGTACATGATGTCATCCAGACTCTTGCTACCCATTACAATTATGAACTTATACTGGCATCGGTATCAGGGACACGTACTACAGTGGTGTGAAAAAGTGTTTGCCCCCTTCCTCATTTCCTGTTCCTTTGCATGTTTATCACACTTAAGTGTTTCGGAACATCAAACCAATTTAAACAATAGTCAAGGACAACACAAGTAAACACAAAATGCAATTTGTAAATGAAGGTGTTTATTATTAAAGGTGAAAAAAAATCCAAACCATCATGGCCATGTGTGAAAAAGTGATTGCCCCCTAAACCTAATAACTGGTTGGGCCACCCTTAGCAGCAACAACTGCAACCAAGCGTTTGCGATAACGTGCAATGAGGTTTTACAGCGTCCTGGAGGAATTTTGGCCCACTCATCTTTGCAGAATTGTCCTAATTCAGTTACATTATAGGGTTTTCGAGCATGAACGGCCTTTTTAAGGTCCTACCACAACATCTCAATATGATTCAGGTCAGGACTAGGCCACTCCAAAGTCTTCATTTTGTTTTTCTTCAGCCATTCGGTGGTGGACTTGCTGGTGTGTTTAGGATCATTGTCCTGCTGCAGAACCCAAGTTCGTTTCAGCTTGAGTGCACGAACAGATGGTCGGACATTCTCCTTCAGGATCTCTTGGTAGACAGCAGAATTCATAGTTCCTTTTATCACGGCAAGTCTTCCAGGTCCTGAAGCAGCAAAACAGCCCCAGACCATCACACTGCCACCACCATATTTTACTGTTGGTATAATGTTCTTTTTATGAAATGCAGTGTTCCTTCTACGCCAGATATACTTGGACACACACCTTCCAAAGAGTTCCACTTTTGTCTCATCGGTCCACAGAATGTTGTCCCAAAAGTCTTGGGGATCATCAAGATGTAATAAAAAATAGTGTAGCGCTTCAATACTAAGTGTAATCAACACAAATTCTGTGAGGATAATAATAGCAAAACAGAGATCACACAGAACCAAATGCCTAGAAATCAAAGTCCAACATAAAACAATCATTCAACTGTGTTGATGGCGTAGAAGTGACCAATCCGTCACCTAGAAGGACAATGATATACTGGACGAATGAGTTCATGCGGGTAAACTTGATTGTAAGCATCAAAATGAAAAGTGAATAAATACTTCTTACCGGAACGGTTGGACTCACACAGTCATATGACGGTTGAGTCTAGAAGGCTTGGGGTCACACTCTGGGACCAAAGACTGTAAGGAGAGAGGTCAGTTGGGCTGGTGGAGAAACTCCTGACGGCTGTAGGCTCGAAGGTGGGTCCTTTCAAATGAAAGCCTCAAGGTTCAGGTGGTCCGGCCCAGACGCAGCTCTTTGTACCAATAATCCTGCCTCCCCCGAATGGGGAGGGGGGTGTTTGTAAAATTTTACACCAAGGCAATGAAGAGGAGAAAAAAGAAAAAAAGGCTCCACATGGTGCGGGTCAAACAGTATAAAAAGTTGATTTATTAAAGTCAAAAAAGATAATAAATTGACTTAGTGATCACATAAAAAGCAAAATAAACTAAAAGCAATGTGGGGTGCCAACAGCTCGCCCGACGCGTTTCGACATATGTGTCTTCAACTGGGGCATGTTGGAACCCACCACATTGCTAACAAATATATAGAAAATGAGGAAGAGGTCACGCCTAACAAGAGGCGGGGCATCCAATCTCAAACAGTCTCTTAAAGCTACAGTGTACAATTTGATCAAATCAAAGACTACCAATTCAGACACTATAAACAAATACAAATAACATCCAAAAATGTCATTCATGCAGACTGTTAAATAAGTATTAATGACAATAAAATTTAAAATTAAAAAAAAATTAATTATTAATTTTAAATTTTATTGTCATTAATACTTATTTAACAGTCTGCATGAATGACATTTTTGGATGTTATTTGTATTTGTTTATAGTGTCTGAATTGGTAGTCTTTGATTTGATCAAATTGTACACTGTAGCTTTAAGAGACTGTTTGAGATTGGATGCCCCGCCTCTTGTTAGGCGTGACCTCTTCCTCATTTTCTATATATTTGTTAGCAATGTGGTGGGTTCCAACATGCCCCAGTTGAAGACACATATGTCGAAACGCGTCGGGCGAGCTGTTGGCACCCCACATTGCTTTTAGTTTATTTTGCTTTTTATGTGATCACTAAGTCAATTTATTATCTTTTTTGACTTTAATAAATCAACTTTTTATACTGTTTGACCCGCACCATGTGGAGCCTTTTTTTCTTTTTTCTCCTCTTCATTGCCTTGGTGTAAAATTTTACAAACACCCCCCTCCCCATTCGGGGGAGGCAGGATTATTGGTACAAAGAGCTGCGTCTGGGCCGGACCACCTGAACCTTGAGGCTTTCATTTGAAAGGACCCACCTTCGAGCCTACAGCCGTCAGGAGTTTCTCCACCAGCCCAACTGACCTCTCTCCTTACAGTCTTTGGTCCCAGAGTGTGACCCCAAGCCTTCTAGACTCAACCGTCATATGACTGTGTGAGTCCAACCGTTCCGGTAAGAAGTATTTATTCACTTTTCATTTTGATGCTTACAATCAAGTTTACCCGCATGAACTCATTCGTCCAGTATATCATTGTCCTTCTAGGTGACGGATTGGTCACTTCTACGCCATCAACACAGTTGAATGATTGTTTTATGTTGGACTTTGATTTCTAGGCATTTGGTTCTGTGTGATCTCTGTTTTGCTATTATTATCCTCACAGAATTTGTGTTGATTACACTTAGTATTGAAGCGCTACACTATTTTTTATTTTATCTGCTGAACTTTGTTTGTTTTTGGTGTTGGCTGCTGTTGTGGCCGTTGTGGCCATTTTTTATAAATTATAGCGCAGTGTTTTCCCTTTTTATAGATCATCAAGATGTGTTGTGGAGAAATTGAGACGAGCTTTGATGTTCTTTTTGCTCAGCAGTGGTTTTCTCCTTGGAACTCTGCCATGCAGGCCATTTTTGCCCAGTCTTTTCCTGATGGTGGAGGCATGAACGCTGACCTTAACTGAGGCAAGTGAGGCCTGCAGTTCCTTGGACGTTGTTGTGGGGTCTTTTGTGACCTCTTGGATGAGTCGTCGCTGCGCTCTTGGGGTAATTTTGGACGGCCGGCCACTCCTGTGAAGGTTCACCACTGTTCCATGTCTTCGCCATTTGTGGATAATGGCTCTCACTGTGGTTCGCTGGATTCCCAAAGCTTTGGAAATGGCTTTATAACCCTTTCCAGACTGATAGATCTCAATTACTTTCTTTCTCAATTGTTCCTGAATTTCTTTGGGTCTCAGCATGATGTGTAGCTTTTAAGGATCTTCTGGTGGACCTTACTGTGTCAAGCAGCTCCTTTTTAAGTGATGCCTTGATTGTGAACAGGTGTGGCAATAATCAGGCCTGGGTG
This sequence comes from Lithobates pipiens, assembly GCF_037356315.1. Classification (NCBI taxonomy): domain Eukaryota; kingdom Metazoa; phylum Chordata; class Amphibia; order Anura; family Ranidae; genus Lithobates; species Lithobates pipiens. The sequence goes on along the minus strand of NW_027507718.1, from coordinate 65,466,277 downwards.
TGGCTAGAGAAATTGAACTCAGGTGTGGACAACCACAGTTATAGTATGTTTTAACAAGGGGGGCAATCACTTTTTCACACAGGGCCATGATGGTTTGGATTTTTTTTCACCTTTAATAATAAACACCTTCATTTACAAATTGCATTTTGTGTTTACTTGTGTTTTCCTTGACTATTGTTTAAATTGGTTTGATGTTCCGAAACACTTAAGTGTGACAAACATGCAAAGGAACAGGAAATGAGGAAGGGGGCAAACACTTTTTCACACCACTGTATTTTTCTAAATAATTGGCAAACGTGGCGTGATTGGTATAAATCTTACAAACCATCATAACGTAACATCGAATAACAGGTCACGAGTGAGAGATAATATAAGAACTGGAAACATACACCTCTCCTTTAGACGATTTCTCTCATATGACAGTCTTCCTGCCCCTTGAGCCAAGTAATAGGCTCTTACCCTTCCTCTCTCCCCCTCCCCTCCTTCCTACCCATTTATAGTTATGGTTTTTCCCCTAACTATTAACTTTCTTTATCGCATGTTGAAGATAACATTGAGGGAAATTACTACCTCCAAGCATAGACTCGGAATAAATTTATTGGACATGAGTGCATGGACCTTGCATGGAAGCTCATTTAATCCAATCTTAAGCTATGAATAAAATCCTGGGAAGCATAGAATCCCACCCCTAGAGGTGCAGCTAGATCTCGGATGGAGCACCCGGGGTGGGAGGAAGATCAGGATATAAAGTATAGTTATGGTATATGATTGGAAACAAGATGTGTAAGCGTACCGTATTGCTCTTCATATGAGAGTGCATATCGATCTATGGTCTATCTTTACATTGCTTCTTATTTACTGTTGTTGTATGTCTATAATGTACAAAAGTCAATATGTAACTTTTTATGTTGTTATTCTGCAAAATTTGAATAAAAACTATTGATTGTCACCCGTTTGACCCCGCCCCCCTCTGACAACATGGTGAAAGCCATAGGGAAGTGGGAAGGGGGGTGGGATGACTGAGTGGCCCTACCATCCGTTATATAAGAATGTCACCGAACAGAAGCACCACACAGCAGAAGGCTCACACTGAGGCGGATCGTCCAGAGGACAAATTGGAGAAAAAGAACCCGGAGGATGATGCTGGACAAGAAGACCAGAGGAAGAAGTGGAGGAAGATAGAGGAAGAAGACGGAGGAAGAAAAAGAAAACCGAAGGAAGACCAGAAGAAATAAGATGGAAGAAGAAGCAGGGAAAGAAGAAGAAATTAATAAAGGAATTGTCAAAAACCGTCTCTTGTCTTTTTTAACATTTTTGACACTTTTTTGTGAAATGGTAGGGGTACATTTACCCCATTACCAATTCACACGGGAGGGCGGGATCTGGGTATCCCCTTGTTAAAAGGGGCTTCCAGATTCCGATAATCCGTGCGCAGTCCCCCACAACCACTGAGCAAGGGTTGCGGGGATGATGCCCTGCTCCCCATCAAGATGGGGACAAGGTGCTTTGGGGGGCTACCCCAAAACACCCTCCCAATGTTGAGGACATGTGGCCTGGTAGGGTTTTGGGGGTTCTCTCTCTCGCGCCTCCTCTTTTCCTGCGTCCTGCCAGTTTGCATGCTCAGATAAGGGTCTGGTATGGACTTTTGGGGAACCCCATACCATTTTTTTTTATTTTGGCACAGTGTTCCCCTTAAAATCCATACCAGACCTGAAGGGTCTGGTATGGATTTTGAGGGGGACCCCCACACCATTTTTTAAAAATTTTGGCGTGGGGTTCCCCTTAATATCCATACCAGACCTGAAGCTCCTGGTATGGAATTTGGGGGAACCCCCACATATTTTTTTTTAAATTTGGGTTTGGGGTTGAACTTTTATATGTATTGCCGGACAGACAATTCACTATAGCCGCGAGTAGTTGTAAATTACTTTTTTCCTTTAGAAATTTAATTTTGCTGTCAGACTGTTCTAAACACGGGAAACATGCGCCACTTTACAAGCATACTATAGACACCCCCCAGGTATGAAATTTAAAGGAATATTAAAGAGGGATTCCACCTGCAAAAAAAATATTAAAAGCCAGCAGCTATAAATACTACAGCTGCTGATTTTTAATAAATAGACACTCACCTGTCCCAGGGTCCAGCGATGTCGGCAGCCGAGACTGATCGATCGTTCGGGTTTCGGCTGCTGCCGCCACCATTCTAGGTGAGGGAATCAGAAAGTGAAGCGTTGCTGCTTCACTTCCCGGTTCCCTACTGTGCATGCGCTAGTCGCCTCTACCATGGCTGTATTGTAAGTGATGTGAGGTCACTGCTCCTGAAGGTCACAACTGCAATGGCAGGTGTTGAAATGCCATTGCAGTTGTAACTGTCAGGAAAAGAAAGGAAGGTAGTACTTTGTTGCTTCTAATCAGGAATTACATGTTGCAGATACATTCATTTCTTGATTTCCTTGCCAAATTGTGTAAATAAATCCCTGTTAGACAGACAGACATGATGAGATTTTAGGTATTTGTGCAAACAAGCTCAATCTTTGCTGTATCAGCTATTTTCCCATTTCCCATTTCCCAAACTATATGATTGGTAGCTGGCTGCTTGCAGCTTCAAGAGCCCCAAAAAGATTATTTTCTTTTAGGTATCTCTTCCTTTCTACTACTGAACTGAAGTACAGTTATATCACCCTCTCCAACTGGTTGCAAACCTCTGACATAAAAAAAATGAACAAAGCATATCCCTCTACAATGTGTACTCTGCATGAATCCTTTTTGACAAGTTTTCCTGACACCAAGAGGTAAAAAGGTGACAGGCCTGTGATTGACAGCCTCAGCTCTGTTCCTGTGTGCTGTGTTTGTGGGGGTGCGTGCCTTCCCTCCAACCATTCCTCAGCTCTCCTCACTGAGTGTAACTTTTCCCTGCCCCATGCTATCTCATGCCGTGTACACACAATCAGACTATCCGGTGGACTTGGCGGACCAGAGTCCGGCGGACAATCCACTTATGTGTGGGACCCGCTGACTTTTTCTTTCAAAAAGTCCGGCGGACTTAGAAAGAAGTTTTGACTCAAAATTGTCCGCTGGGCTCGGCAGTCCGGCGGACAATCCGCCCGTCTGTGTGCTAGTTTGCCGAAACTTTTGAAATGAACGGACTTGCCCACACACGGAGGAAAGTCCGTTCATTTTGAATGCAGCTCCAGGTAGCCGGGACTAGCACAGGAGGTCAATTTCGCCGCCTCCATCGGTGAGATTGACACCTCGCAAGCCCCGTCACCTGGTATGGACTTAAAGGGGAAGCCCTACGCCGAAAAAACAGCGTGGGGGTGCCCCCAAAGTCCATATCAGACCCTTATTCAAGCATGCAGCCTGGCCAGTCAGGAAAGGGGGTGGGGATGAGTGAGTGCTCCCCCTCCTGAGCCATACCAGGCCACGTGCCCTCAACATGGGGGGTGCTTTGGGGAAGGGGGTCCTGTGGCCCCCCACCCCAAAGCATCTTGTCAACATGTTGATGAAGACAAGGGCCACTTCCCGACAACTCTAGCCATTGGTTGTCGAGGTCTGCTGGCGGGGGACTTATCGGAATCCAGGAGCCCCCTTTAATAAGTTGGCCCCCAGATACCGGCCCCCCGCCCTATGTGAATGAGTATTGGGGTACCATGTACCCCTATCCATTCACCTGGTGAAAAAAAAGTGTAAAGAAAAAAACACAACACATGTTTTTAAAATAATTTATTGCACAGCTCTGGTGGTCTTCCGTCTTGGGGGTCTTTTTGCCAGACTCCTTCGCTATCTTCTGCTAGCTCTTTTACTAGCGGAGGAGCCCGGCTTTCTTCTTCGTTGTCGCCGCCACCGTCTGGGGGTCTTTTTCTGACTTTGAGGGTCTTGTCCCCCTCTTCGGTTCTTCTTGCCGGGCCTCCGCTTTCTTCTTCCAGCTCTTTTACTAGCGGTGGCCTGATCTTTTGTTGCCCCCACCGCCTCTCCTTCTGACTTCGAGGGTCTTGTCCCCCTCTTCGGTTCTTCTTGCCGGGCCTCCACTTTCTTCTTCGCTTTTCTCGTCTACCTGGAGCCGCGTTCAAAATGAGCGGACTTTCCTCCGTGTGTGGGCAAGTCTGTTCATTTCAAAAGTCCGGTGGACTCCGCCATAACCCGGCAGTTTGTCCGCCGTACCTTGTGCGCCGGAAAAGTCCGGTCGTGTGTGGGCAGGTCCGCTCATTTGGAAAGCCCGGCGGACCTCCGCTGCATGGTCCGATCATGTGTACGCAATATAAAAGCACAGACAAGTTGTATAAATTCTGCACTTTAAATGGATGTAAAAAATACATTTCTGCAGATAAGTAGGTACAACTTATGTAGGAGGATTATTTTGGGTATCATCTGAAGCTAGTCACTTCACTTCACTAGGTAAATTTGAGGACTTACAACTACTTTAACGTTAGATATATATAAAACTATATTAAATAATATGCCTGGGGGGTGCCCCTGCCATGCCAATGAAGCCGCATATCTATGTGTGTTTAAATAAAACAGTAAATGAAACAAGCTCAAAGTCCACACCCAAGTGTTGGTAGGCGTAATGACATCAGCCTATGGATAGAGTCTAAGCTGCTCATACTATTATGTCCCCCAGTGCTTGAGAGCAGACTTTGAGATTGTTCAATTTATTATCTTGTGAGTAGCCTGGGTTGTGATTTGTCCCAAGCTGGCCATCTCCATCCTGTGGACATTTTCAATACATGTAAGCCTGCAAAACCTCAGCTGGTAGGAATCATGAATTTCTGGTAAAAGGCTCTTGTGTCACAGTGGTGCGCTGGAGTTGGCATATCTAGATTATTGATCTGCGTATATAATTTTTCACTGGACACATGCCTGTTAGACTTTCATGATGTTTTTGAATGTATACATGCCTATTGCACATTCACTTTACACGAATGAATATTTATTTTACTTTTTTGTATTTATTTATTTGAGAGCCCAAGTTGTTTGTTTTAGGTTGAATATTTAAAGGGGGAGAGCAATGCAGAAATGTTCCATCAGATTCATTACATTGTATTGAGGTATAAAAGAGTGCAGTCTTTCTACCACTTTTTCAATTTTTTTATTTACAGTTTGATTCAATTTCACTGAGTGTTGAGGTTTACATTATTTAATTTTTTTATTTTTTTATTAATGATATCTTTTTTCACTTGCTACTGGTACAGGTCCAAGCCAGCCCTATTTTTGTATGGTTTGCACAGAACAGACTCCAAAAAAGAGAATCAACAGAATACATCGGGGGTTATTTATGAAAGGTAAATCCACTTTGCACTATAAGTGCACTTGGAAGTGCAGTCGCTTTAAATCTGAGGGGTAGATCTGAAATGAGGGGAAGCTCTGCTGATTTTATCATCCAATCATGTTCAAGCAAAAATGCTGTTTTTTATTTTCCTTGCATGTCCCCCTCAAATCTAGAGCGACTGCACTTCCAAGTGCACTTGTAGGACAAAGCGGATTTACCTTTAGTAAATAACCTACATTGCCTTTTTGAATCGCTGATTGAAATGCTATACAGAGCTGTTTGAAGTGACCATGTCATGAAAAAATAAAAAATAAAACAGCTGTTATCTGCAAAAGAAAGTTATAAATGATCACCATTCCCAGTACTAGCCCTGCCAGAACACCACAATTGTTTGCTAGAACTGGTTCCCTGAAGAACAATGGAAAATATGCACTTTCAGGAGTGTCAATCCTGGTTCCTCTGCTTTCTCAGTGGTTCCTAGAGGAACCAGTGAGAGTAGAAGGGGACCCAAAACATTATAGAGGTTATAGGAGTGTATATATGTATTAATTTCACAGTTGCTTCATACAGTATAAGGTTTATCACAGCATTGTATTTATTCATCTTAGTGGTTATTGTGGGAACACAATTAATGGTTGCAGCAGCCTATAATTATTTAGAATATATTATACACTGGTTTGATTATTTAGGAAGTAATGCAGGTGTATCAATTATAACCCCTTAGCACTGACCATACGCACATATGCGGCCTCGGATTGAAGGAGTTATACCGGGGTGATGCCTGCAGCCGTTTTTTAGAGCTGGTGGTTGGCTCTTTAGGGATAACAACCCATGCGGCTAAAAGCCGCTCAGCTGCTATCCTAAAGGAGTGGGAGGGGACATTCTCCCATCCTGCCGCCTTTCGATGCTTTTTTCCTTCCTTTCCACCAGGAGACACCACCTATGATTCGGCACTGGCGCCGATTTAAAAAAAAATTATAGTATTCAGAATCACCGTTTTTGCTGATCTGAATACTTTGAAGTGCAAAGGAGGGATTTGGGGTCTTTTAGACCCCCAATCCTTCCATAAAGAGTACCAGTCACCACCTATTACTGTCACAAGGGATGTTTACATTCCTTATGACAGCAATAAAAGTGATCCGAATTTAATTTTTTGAAGTGACAATGTACAATATATATGTATATATATATATATATATATATATATATATATATTTTTTTTTTTTTTTTTTTAAAGCTCCCCGGTCCCCGTGAGCTCACGAAGCAAAGAAACCGCATGCGTAAGTCGCGCCCACATATGTAAACACTGTTCAAATCACACATGGGAGGTTTCACTGCGATGGTTAGAGTGAGAGCAATAATTATAGCAAAAGTCCTCTGTAACTCTAACCTGGTAACCATTAAATGTTTTTAAATCGTCGCCTATGGAGATTTTTAGGTACTGTAGTTTGATGCCATTACACGAGTGTGTGCAATTTCAAAGCATGACATGTTAGGTATCTATATACTTGGTGTAACATCATCTTTCACAATATAGAAACAAATTGGGCTAACTTTACTGTTCAGTATTTTTTTAATTGATGAAAGTGTATTTTTTTCCCAAAAAACTGCACTTGAAAGACTGCTGCGTGAATACCGCATGACATAAAATATTGCACAAATTACCATTTTATTCTCTAGTGTTTCTGCTAAATATATAATGTTTAGGATAGAAAAAAAAACTGTGCCAAAAACATCCCCATTGAGAACGTCCATTCGATGACGAAACGCGCCTGGGAGGACGTGCAGTGATGTCACTGCGCTAACCAAGAAGGAGGAAGGGCTCCATTAATGCCGGCTGGCACTGTGTTGCTTTTTAAATGTCCGTTTGTTTTTAAACATTGTGAGTATAATTTTTAAATTTAATAAATTGAAGCAACAATACAGTATGGTGCTCGTCTTGATTTTTATGGTCCATACCCGTATGTCATATACGGATTGCTGAGTGCATGGGTCTACATTTATCTGGAAGAGGCTGTGGTGTGGGTCCATTACCTATATGCAAAGATAGTGGCTGAGTTCATATGATTGCCTTTGAGATTTTAATATCTGGTAAGCGGCTCTTATATCGGTGGTGGCACTTTTATAGATGTGGAGCACAGTGGTGGTTCTATGAGGATTTGCGGTATATCAAAGAACTGTTTATCTCTGCATATTACCATCTTCACATTCATGAACTGAGAATAGTTATGTTTCAGCTGATGTTCACTTCAGCGATAATAACATAGAACCATATAAGATTTTTTTCTCTTATTTCATGCTGGACTTTTATTATTATCATTTTAATATAGTTCTTATTAGAAATTGTAGGCAACGTTTTTTTCTCTATCATTTGTATTGTGTTTATCCCACATTACTGCAGCCTATTTAGTTAGTTGGTTTTACATATTTTTCAATTTGATTTTTCTTTTGGGTCAGCGTGGTTTTTCTATACTATATAATGTTTAGGGGTTCAAAGTAATTTTCTAGCAAAAAATATGGATTTTATCTTGTAAGCAACAAATTTCAGAAATAGGCTTAGGCATGAAAAGGGATCATTTATCCAGTTAGCGTTTAAGCCACCTTTTTATATATTTGAAAAAAATGAATTGACATGCTCACATCCTTGGGGTGTGCGTGATTACATAAAAGGTTAAAAGCTGCATCCCATGTAATTAGACATATTTAGCAAAGTAACTAGCAGTAAAATGAGGTCCCATTATTGAATATAAGATGAATTATGGAGATGAGGACTCCTCAATATTAACACATAGAAGGGGATTACAAAGAGTACCCTTTAAGAGAAGAAATGCATTTTTTTCAGTTGTATTTTGTTTAATTTCCACACCCAGTGCTTAAATGACAGTTGTTATTTTGACTTGGTCATGTTTTCACATGGGCATAAGCTTTCAAATAACACATGCATTTTCTTACTAAACATTATGTTTTCATTTAAAATATTAAACATAGTTTTAATGGCCTCTGTAATATGTGTTATTTAGCTAAATGTTAGACTAAATAAAACTCCGAAGGAGATAAATGTTAACAGATGGTGATATATAGACATGATAAACAAAAATCTGTGTTTAATATTGTAAAATAGTTTTTTCTGATCCATTAATTAGTTCCAAGTTTTCCCTTTGATGAATAGGATAGAAGCCTGTGTTTATTTACTATAGTTGCTAGCTCTGATAATTCAGACTCTTTTGTCTGTTATACTGTAGGTAAAGAAAATATCTGATTGGCTTTCACATAATTGAACATAAAAAAATTGTATTGGTCCTTGATGTCTTGTTTTATGTGAACAGAGTTTGAACTACGTATTTATCGGTGTATAACACGCTCCGGCATATAACACGCACCCCAAGTTTAGGAGGGAATTTTAAGGAAAAAAACTTTTAGGAGGGAAGTTTAAAGGAAAATAAAAAACTTACATTTATATGCCCATCAGTGTCATCTGCAGCCTTGTCCACCATTGCAGCCTTGTCATGCAGCCTTATGCAGCCTTGTCCACCATTGCAGCCTTGTCATGCAGCATTATGCAGCCTTGTCCAGCATTGCAGCCTTATGCAGCCTTGTCCACCATTGCAGCCTTATACAGCCTTGTCCACCATTGCAGCCTTGTCTATTTAAATGGTCTCTTTTTTATTTTTTAAAAATGCCGCTGCCGAGATACAGAGCCAGATGTGTATCTCGTCGGCGCGTGGTAGTTCTTCTCGGCAGCTTTCGGTCGCCTACGGCCATTCTCGACATCTTTCGGAAGCCGCTGAGAAGAGCCGAAGGCAGCCGAAAGCCACAGAGAACAGCTGAAGGTGGTCGAAAGCCACCGAAAGCCGCCGATAATGGCCGAAGGTGGCCGAAAGCCGCATTGAAGAGCCGAAGGCGGCTGAAAGAACTGTGGGGGATCAGCTTATTACATGCACCCGCAATTTTCCCCTGCTTTTAAGGGGAAAAAAGTGTGTGTTATACGCCGATAAATACGGTAATACCTTTTCCTTTCATTTAATATTTATATATTTTTAAAAACATGTATATATGTTTTTACATTTAAATATTGAGTCCTGATGCTCTAGCATCTCAACCTACTTGTGGGAAGCTTGGAATGTTCTAGCATACAGATGGCAATGAGCATAAATCTCAGGCCTTGACCTTTTTTTCATCTGTGGTATTGAATGAATGAGTTTATCAACAAAGCTACTGTATGTGATAAACATGTCAGTACAGGTTACCTTAAATCATTGTCCCTGTGCATTTTCATGGTAATTTTCATGGTATCCACTGTCAATTTCATCAAATAAACACAATGCCACCCTTTTTTTGAAGACTGATGTTAGAATAAAAATCAGTGTGTACTGTGCCAAAGTAAGTAACAACAACGCATCGGGGTTATTTACGAAAGGAAATTCCACTTTGCACTGCAAGTGCACTTGGAAGTGCAGCCGCTGTAGATGCGAGGGGGACATGCAAGGAAAATAAAAAACAGCATTTTAGCTTGCACATGATTAGATGACAAAATCAGCAGAGCTTCCACTCATTTCAGATCTACCCCTTAGATTTACAGCGACTGCACTTCCAAGTGCACTTTCAGTGCAAAATGGATTTGCCTTTCGTAAATAACCCCCATTGCATTGTAGCCCAGCCACAAACTTTGCATACTGGGCTGACACAAATGTTCATCATTTTAATGCAGCATTGTTCACCAATGGAAAGGGATAGGTAGAACATGCATCTTTGGCAAACTGTTGGAAGGTATCTTTTACACTTAATAATAGTTTGGCAAGTAAATAACAAGAGATAACATTAATGTGTGATTAATATACAGAGAACTTTGAAATTGACCACACATATACTCTTTAAAGTAAATCAGGGAGGGGAAGGCAACAGTTTTCCTTTAATGGTGGTGGCACCTGCTGCTTATACTCACCTTTAGCTTGTACTCACTCCTTTTGCTTCCCCACTGATCTAGTCAGTCCCTGTGTCCCTGTGATCTCAGCAATCCAGTACTCCTAGAGTCTCTCTCCTGTGTACCCATGCTTTTAACCCTAGCTATATTTTCAGGAGAGTCAGAGGGTCTCAACCTGTGAACTGTCTGTCAGGGCTGGCTTAGCCCTTCCTTCTCTGGGCTGGCTGCTCAGCTGTCGGCTAATTGCCAGCTCTCATCTCTCTCCACAGTTACCAGCTGTTCCTTATCCAGCTCGTCTGACCTGCCTACTTAAAGCTGTCCAGCTCACTTCATATCTGCCTTCGCCTTGGTCACATCACAAGAAACCATCTCCTGCAGTTCTGTTTAAAGACTGGATTGCTGACATCCCTTCTGGCTCCTTATCCTGCTTGCTGTTGCTCCACTTGGATCCCTGACTTCTGGCCTGGCTGATTACCCGATCTGGTTATTGAACTCTGGACTGGCTGACTACTCGGTCCGGTTACTGGACTCTGGCTATGCTTTGAATACGCTTACTCTATTTACCTTTTTATTTTTATTAATAAACAAGTGTGATTTAATTGTACTTCTGTCTTGGTCTGATTCATGGTTTCTGACAGTAGGCGAAAGCCATGAATTCAGAAGATACAGTCAATCCACTTGTTGGTAATATTTTTTACAGATTGGATGAGCAAGGTCACTGCATGGATCAGTTTGCCTTGGCATTACAAACACTCCTGAGTAGCACGGCACACCCGGAATCCCCCACTGTGGCTGGTCTGGTACAACCTGAGTCGCAGGCCGTCCCTGCTGCTGCCCCAGTCTCTGTACAGGCACCCGCCTCGAGTACTACCTCTATAAGAGGTATGTCTGGTTCCGTTCCACTTCCCCATCGATTTTTGCTGCGATCCAGTTCAATGCAGAGGGTTTCTCAATCAGGTTGAAATATACTTTGAGATGCTGCCCCAGGCATTTCCCATGGACAGAAGCAAAGTAGGTTTCATGATATCTTTGCTTTCTGAGAGAGCCTTGGCCTGGGCTAACCCTCTATGGGAGACGCAAAAACTTGTTGTCTTGAGTTACCCTGAGTTTGTGGCCTCCTTTAAAAGGGTATTTGATGTTCCCGCACACTCCGCTTCTGCTGCCAAGTGCCTCATGTCCATCAAACAGAGTACGAGAACTGTTGCCGACTACGCCATTGAATTCCGTACTCTGGCAGCAGAAGTTGCTTGGAACAATGAGGCCCCCGTGGCTGCTTTTTCTCATGGTCTCTCGGATTCCATCAAGGATGAGATAGCAGCCTGAGATATACCCACTGAACTGGAGAGCTTGATCTCGTTTGCCATGCTCATTGACTCCAGATTCAGAGAAAGACTTTCTCTTAAGGAGCGCTTTCGGAAGCCTTCTGTACATTTGCCTCCTAGCTTTGTAGTCCCACCCATGTCCCTCCCATGCCTCCTGGTACTGAGACGATCAGTGAAGATGAACCCATGCACTCTTGGGCTGAGTCGTCGTGATACAGGCTCTAATCGACTCTGGGGCTGCAGGCCTGTTCATTGATGCTGCATTTGTTTCGCAGCACTCAATTCCGCTGCAGCTGCGTGAAATTCCACTTGCCATTGAGGCTCTTTATGGGAGACCTTTACAGCCTGCCCATGTGACTCATGAGACGGTTCCATTGTCCATGGCCGTAGGGGCTCTTCACCATGAGATAATCCAATTCCAAGTTATTTCCTCACCCAGGTTTCCGCTGGTTATTAGTTATCCTTGGTTACAGAGGCACAACCCCTCTTTTGATTGGCTCCAAGTTGATGTTCTCTCCTGGTTACCACAATGCAGTGAGACATGCTTCCTGAAGGTATCCAAGGTCCTGTGCACCGCTTCACACCCCTCCCTGCCAGAGGAGTACCGCGATTTTAGCGATGTCTCTGATAATGGTCAAGCCGGTAGTTTGCCTCCACACCGGTCTTATGATTGCGCAATTGACCTTCAACCTGGTGCCATACCTCTTCATGGGTGGGTTTACCCTTTGTTGGTCTTGGAGGATAAGGCCATGGAGGAATATGTTGCTGACGCACTTTCTCGAGGTTTCATCCACAAATCCTCGTCTCCTACTGGTGCTGGTTTCTTCTTTGTGTGCTCAGAGTAAGACTCCACGACACCTTCCAGTGAGCCTCCTACAACCCATACCCAATGGAGAGAGGCCCTGGACTCACCTCTCAATGGATTTCATTGTGGAGTTGCCCAACTCCCAAGGAAACACTGTTATCCTTATGGTGGTTGACCGGTTCTCAAAGATGTGTCATTGTATTCCACTTAAGTAGTTGCCAACCTCTAAGGAACTGGCTTCCATTTTTGCTTGGGAGATCTTTCGTTTACATGGGCTACCCAAGGTGATTGGCTCAGACAGGGGCAATCAGTTTGTCTCCCGGTTCTGGCAAGCCTTTTGTGCACAGTTGGGAATCCAGCTTGCGTTCTCTTCTGCGTATCACCCGCAGTTTAATGGGGCCACAGAGCGATTCAATCAGTCCTTGGAGCAATTCCTACGTTGCTATGTTTCTGACCACCATAACAACTGGTCAGACCTATTACCATGGGCAGAGTTTACTCACAACAGTGCCTTGAATTCTGCCTCCCGATTGTCTCCATTTATGGAGAATTATGGTTTCCAACCTTCCATGTTGCCTGACACGTTTGTTCCCCAGAGTATTCCTGTGTTAGAGGAGCATCTCCGTGGTCTTCGTTCCACTTGGGTACAAGTCCAGGAGGCTTTGTGTCATGCTAATGATAGGTACAGACTCCATGCTGACCGTAGACGCCTGCCTGCGCCTTCCTACCAGGTTAGGGACAGGGTCTGGCTGTCATCTCGCAACCTCCGGCTTCGTGTTCCCTCACTGAAGTTTGCACCTCGATTTATTGGGCCTTTCCATATCCTTCGCAGGATTAACCCAGTGGCTTACGCGTTGGACTTTCCTCCTAGTATGCGCATCTCAAATGTGTTTCATGTCTCCTTATTGAAACTGTTGGTCTGTAACCGATTTACCACCTCGGTGCAACGTCCTCACCCTATTCAGGTTGAGAACCATAAGGAGTATGAGGTACAATCCATTGTTGACTCCCGTAGATTCCATGGGCGCATACAGTACCTGGTGCATTGGAAGGGGTACAGTCCGGAGGAACACTCCTGGGTTTCATCCTCAGACGTATCCATGCCCCTGTCCTCCTCTGCGAGTTCCATAGATTTTTCCCCTCAAGCCCGGTGGCCCTCTAAGGGAGAGGGGTCATTGAGGAGGGGGTACTGTCAGGGCTGGCTTAGCCCTTCCTTCTCTGGGCTGGCTGCTCAGCTGTCGGCTAATTGCCAGCTCTCATCTCTCTCCACGGTTACCAGCTGTTCCTTATCCAGCTCTTCTGACCTGCCTACTTAAAGCTGTCCAGCTCACTTCATATCTGGCTTCGCCTTGATCACATCACAAGAAACCAACTCCTGCGGTTCTTTTTAAAGACTGGATTGCTGACATCCCTTCTGGCTCCTTATCCTGCTTGCTGTTGCTCCACTTGGATCCCTGACTTCTGGCCTGGCTGATTACCCAATCTGGTTATTGAACTCTGGACTGGCTGACTACTCGATCTGGTTACTGGACTCTGGCTATGCTTTGAATACGCTTACTCTATTTACCTTTTTATTTTTATTAATAAACAAGTGTGATTTAATTCTACTTCTGTCTTGGTCTGGTTCATGGTTTCGGACACTGTCCCTCAACAAAGTCCATCGCCCCTTGCAGGGTGAAAACCAGACAGCTCCTTAAACAGCACTAAAGCGCCGCTTAAACAAGAGGCGCTTTAGCGCTACCTTGGCCCAGTGTGAAAGTATCCTAGTGCCCCGTACACACAATTGGACTTTCCGACAACAAAACTGTGGATTTTTGTTCGAAGGATGTTGGCTCCAACTTGTCTTGCATACAGACGGTCACACAGATGTTGGCCAACAATTATGAACGTGGGAATGTGGTGACGTACAAGACGTCCGTTGAGCTGAGAAGAAGGAAGTTCAATAGCCAGTGCGACTCCTTCTGCTTGATTCTGACCATGTGTGAACTTTTGTGCGTCGAACCTGTGTACACACATCGGAAATTCTGACAACAAGTTTTGTTGGCGTAAAATCTGAGAACCTGTTATCAAACATTTGTTGGTAGAAAGTCCGAGAGCATACACACAGTTGGACTTTCAGCCAACAAGCACACATCCAACATTTGTTGTCAGAAAATATGATTGTGTATGAGGCATTAGAGTTACATCAATCCCTGCTGGCACTTTGTGTCTCCATTAACACTGGTTGACCCTAGCCTTCAGTGTCCCCTTAGTGACTCTTGGGGGACCAATAACTTTTACTGTTTCTTCTGAGGCTGGTGCTTTTCCCAGACTTAGTTACAACCACCTTCATCATCTGATATGTGCCTTGCAGCTAAAGTCTATGGGGTTTATTTACGAAAGGCAAATCCACTTTGCACTGCAAGTGTACTTGGAAGTGCAGTCACGCTAATTCTAAGGGGTAGAGCTGGAATGAGGGGAAGCTCTGCTGATTTTATCATCCAATCATGTGCAAGCTAAAATGCTGTTTTTTTATGTTCCTTACATGTCCCCCTCAGATCTACAGCGACTTTACTTCCAAGTGTACTTTCAGTGCAAAGTGGATTTTCCTTTAGTAAATAACCCCCTATGTGACATGAGCTAGTCTAAAATTTCAAGAGAATAAGAAACATTTCTTTATTTTCATTTTAAAGGCATGCAATATATATTTTATAATAGTAAATGTATCAATTGTCAATTTCTATCATATCAGCATGATCCATGGTAAACCCCACTGAATCATAAGGCATAGCAAAGAGCAGTGAGTAGTAACCTAGCAACCATAGCAACTTATCAGATTTGAGTTTATAATGGCCAATAAGATTGATATACGACAAAGTCTGATCTATGGCTGAACTGATTATTTCTTGGAAGTTCATGCTCGGTATATGTCCATTTCAAATCTAAAATAAGGCCGGAGATGTTATCCGCCACCATAGTGACACTGCCAAAACCGGGTAAATCCCCAGATAAACCTCAGAACTTCAGGCCCATATCCTTACTAAATGTGGACCTGAAGGTCTATGCAAAAATCTTGGCAAATCGGGTCTCACTTGTTCTCTCCACGTTGGTTAAAATTGATCAGGTGGGCTTTGTCCCGGGGCGCCAGGCGCCGGATGCTACCAGGAGGATCCTGAATTTGATTCATGCAGCCGAAATTTCAGGTGTTCCTTCTCTGCTTCTGACTCTTGATGCAGAGAAGGCTTTCGATAGGGTCCACTGGGGGTATCTGAGCCAGGTTCTCGATAAATTTGGTATTCTTGGTACTGTTAACTCAGCCATCTCTGCCTTATATTCCAAGCCCTCTGCCATGGTCTACACTGAGGGTATGTTCTCTGACTCCTTTCACATTACAAATGGCACTCGTCAGGGGTGCCCGTTGTTGTCCCTTATCTTTGCCCTTTTGATGGAGCCTCTAGCTGAAGTTATACGCACGCATCCTCAAATAGCCGGTATTCAGACATCCAAAATCACACACTCCATCTCGTTATTTGCTGACGACGTAATTTTGACCATAAAACAACCATCTTCCTCCCTACAGGCAGTGCATGACACCCTCTCACAATTTAATACAATATCGTACTACAAAGTGAACTCTTCAAAATCCAGTATTTTGGCTATCAATGTCCCTGAAAAAACCAAATCGCTTCTGGCGATGCGATTTCCTTACCCATGGTCATCTGACCCTATTCAATACTTGGGAATTTACTTAACTTCGCCTAGCGCAAACACTTTCAAGGTAAATTTTCCGCCCCTCCTAATATAAATTCAGCAGGAACTCACAAGGCTGAAGAGGTTTTATTTATCGTGGATGGGCAGATTGGCGGCATATAAAATGCTGATTCTACCAAAGTTGTTGTACTATTTTAGGGCTTTGCCAATCGCCATCCCTAGGTCATTCTTCACCTTTGCCCAATCACAGCTACACAAATTCGTTTGGGGGGACAAAAAACCCAGATGCCCATACTCCTATCTTCTCAGGAAGAAGGATGTGGGCGGCATGGGTCTACCTGTTTTAAGAGATTACTATTTAGCGAGCATACTAGACCAAACTAAATTCTGGATTTGCCCACCAGTGGAGAAACAGTGGGCATCGATCGAGAGCTTTTGGCTTCCATCTGGTACCCCCTACTCCACATTGTTGGCATCTCTCATAACCCCCCAGTCCTTTCATTCGACTTACCCTATAATTCAACTGGTTGTGGATACATGGAGAGACTTTGTCAGGGAAGGGGCGTTACTCCACCCCTCGACTGATATCCCTATCCCCCTTCTGTCAGTTTGTTCACATGTACCAGATCTGGACCTGGGGATTTGGGGGCAGTTGGGTATAACTTTGTTCTCAGATTTAGTGGTCGGGGGTAATCTCCTCTCTTTCGAGTCGCTTATGCATAAATTTAAATTACCTAGATCGGAATTTTTTACATATAGACGACTAGTTTCGTTTTTGTCCCAACACAAAGGTTTAATTATTCAAGTCCCGCGACAAGCGTGGGCGTTCTGGTCTGATGTCTCCAAAGTTAGAGGGGGTATTTCTCTATTTTACAATCTACTTCAAAACAAGAGCTGCTTTGTGAAATCTCCCCCGTTCCACAAATGGGAAAGTGAGCTCTCTGTAAAATTCTCAGATGATCAGTGGAAAACTGCAATCAAAAGTAACAATGGGTGCATCAGATCAGTTACGCACTGGGAAGTCTCACAAAAAATCTTGCTTCGGTGGTATTATACCCCTTACATTACGGCTAAATTTACTAAGGATGGTTCTAATACTTGCTGGAGAGGATGTGGGAGAGTCGGTACTTTGTACCACATGCTTTGGGAGTGCCCTCTCCTCAGAGGCTTCTGGAGAGGGGTATTTTCCTTGATTTCTAAAGTAACTGGAATACTGTGTATAGGATCTCCAGAGTTGGCTTTACTAAACTTAACCATTGATCAGTTCCCGCCTTCTTTGCGAATGTTGGTAACCCAGATTCTATCTTCAGCCAGACTATTGGTAGCGAAATATTGGAAAAACCCCTGTCCTCCTGGCAAGGGAGAACTACTCAAGAAAATTGATGAAACATATAAGCATGAGCAGCTACTGGCTAATATAGAGGGAAAATTTTCTAGTTTCAGTTTCTTATGGTCCCCTTGGACTAACCTCAGGAATATTGTGTAATTAAATATTTCTTTTTCTGTTGTTTTTAATACGGTGCTAAAATTGCACCGTCTTTCACCTGTTTTTTTTCTGTGTATTTTGAAAATGCTACAGTTCTTTATTACAAAAAGGGGCTTGTCACCTTCTGGTGTCCAGGGGGTAACAGTGTACATTTTTGATGGTATGATGTGAATTGCAAATTGACTTATGTATGTTTGACATTGTAATCATTTGTTCACCTTCTTTGTATACCTTGCAAGCCTTTCAATAAAAAATCTAAAAAAAAAAAAAAAAAAAAAATCTAAAATAAAAAGTTTGTGTTTGAAACAGATTCCCTTTTCCCTTTATTGCCAAGTGGAGGTTTGTCAAATCTTTCTTGAAATCCATTAAACCAGAACTTAGCAGCAAAACCCACTACAGTCTAAAAAGTGAATCCTGATATTAAATTCTGTGCATTTTAAAGTGATATTAAAGCTTTGGATTTGTTGATATTAAAATAACAAACATATCATACTTAGCCATTCTGTGTAGTAATTTTGCACAAAGCAGCCCTGATCCTCCTCTTCGCATGTCCTCCTCTGGCCCCTCCCTCCTGCTGAGTGCCCCCAGAGCTAACAGCTTGCTGGGGGTACCCAGACTTGCTCGCTTCCAAGCCACTGCTTTGCATGTCCATTCACACACAGAGCTGTGGCTCGGCCCCGCCCCTCTCTTTCCTTATTGCACAAGGCTGAAGTAAGATCGGGCTCAGGTAAGTATTAGTGGGGGCTGCTGCACAGGGAAGGTTTTTTACCTTTATGCATAGAATGTAAGAAACCTTGAACATTTAGAACCGCTTTAACGCTATTAGCCTAGCTATTGCCAGAAAGGACATGGGTTGCTGGGGACTGCCATGGAGAAACTATCAGAAATATAAAAATAAAAAAATAAAACACAAGGCGAGGGTCTTTTCAATTTGACATGCAAAAAATATGAATCCTTTAAATTACATGTTTGAGCAATGCATTTTTTTCTCACTGTGGTGTTACAAAACTGAAATATTTTCACAGACAGCGAATACAGTGGCACTGTATTCTGTCATCTCCTATTTTGGATGTGTTTAACCTTAGCTCGGCTTAAACACAGAACCCCAAACTAAATAATTTCATGTAGTTTTAGCTTTGGCATCTGACTTTTAATCCATCAATATTAGGCCTGAATTGAATGACAGAAGTAGCAGTCACCAGAGATCTAAAACCTATAGGTAAGTTTATGCTGCAGTGCATGCTTCACATGACACATATTGTTCTCTACATGTTATAGTGCTGTGGTGGACTGGCCAGTCATGGCTTTTGTCTCCCATTTGGGTGGTCTGGGGCCTGTGACACCACTCCCTGCCTGTCCAGATGGGGATTGGCAGATATGCCATATTTGATGTTATTGCAATTTGTGCAGGTCTAGCATGTAATTTTATTGTGATGCTTCTGTGGTTTCCTTGATGAAGCAGCATTTGGCTGCAAAACACATCAAAATTAATCATAGAGATACATCAGCATCAACTTCTGGAATCCACCTGGAACTTGTAATGGTGTTTTATATGATGAATTGTACCCTATGTAATAAAATCTATTTTTTATAAATATAATTTATTGTGTTGCTTCACTTTTAGTAGAAAGCATTTAAAGTCCCCTATTTTGGTAATTTTTTTTACCTTCTTGCTGTTCTTCTTGTAGTTTTGGGAGGTGGCATCATACATTTATCTCCAAGACTAAAGTACTTAAAGAGGGATTCCACCTACAAAAAAAATATTAAAAGCCAGCAGCTATAAATACTACAGCTGCTGACTTTTAATAAATGGACACTCACCTGTCCCGGGGTCCAGCGATGCCGGCAGCCGAGGCAAATCGATCGATCGGCTCTCGGCTGCTGCCACCACCATTCTAGGTGAGGGAATCAGGAAGTGAAGCGAATCGGCTTCACTTCCCGGTTCCCCACTGCGCATGCGCGAGTCGCGCAGCGCAATAGGAATTGTCCGCGCTGTCTCTGGGACCCGTGTGTGTCCCAGCAGACAGCGTGGCAGGACAGGAAGAGGCATAGACTCCCACGGGAGTCTATGCCCGTAAGTGGGTGTAAATACCTGTCTTTGACAGGTATCACCACCCCCCTCCCCCCTGAAAGGTGCCAATTGTGACACCGGAGGGGGGGGGAGGGTTCCGATCAGCGGAAGTTCCACTTTAGGGTGGAACCCCGCTTTAAATATGCAGCACATGAAAGACAAGACATCTTGCAATAAAAATTAGACTGTATTATCTAAGTGACAATAGGCAAACAATGAGCACAACAATTCAGTGGCTAAACAGTATGTAAGCAGCCTTAGACAAGTTTTATCTTAAAATAAAAATTGGAGTGTATTATTTGATAAACAATAGCCACTAGTGATGGCCGAACGGTTCGCCCGGCAGTCGTTTCGTGGCGAATTTCGGCTGTTCGCGGTCCGCAAGTTCGGCGGACTATTGGCGCAGTTCGCCCGGCGGACTTCCGTGTTTACTGTGTAAAAGAACTTTGACCTATGATGACACATCCATCATGGGGTACAGGACAGCCAATTGAGACATTACAGCACATGGACACTTGGACATTCCCCCTAACTTATAAATACACCCGATCCGGCGGCCATTTTACATTCTTTCTTCTGTCTCTATCGGGAGAGGTTGCTGTGTGGAGCAGGGAGAGATTACAGTGACCCAAATCGCTAGCTATTTGGTACACAAAAGTTATTTTCAGGACTGGTATAGGTGTTAGGTGTAGTTCAGAATAGGCAGTGCTGTGCTAGTGATTGTTGCAGCAGCCTGAGTGTCTTTTGTCAGTGTAGAGAGAGGGACAGGACGCTGTGTGCTGTAGGGACAGCCAGTTTAGTCATTAGCTGTTACTATCAGGTCCACAAAAGTGCTATTTCAATTATTGTTCCAGTAGCCTCTGTTTTGTCAGTTTATATAGGGACAGGCAGGAAGCAGTGTGTGAGGCAGTGAGGGTCGGTTTAATCAGTAGCTGTTACTATTAGTTCCACAAAGGTTCTTTTCAGGACTGGTATCAGTGGTATGGTAATAGGCTTGTACACGTATAATATTCTTTCTTCCAAATATAGCAAGAATATTATACTTGACTGCTGCCCTTCTGCTGCAGTCTGCTAATCATTCACAACCCACTTGTTCCACAAAGCTCCTTATAAGGACTGGTAACTTGGTCTGTCTAGGGTGCTACAGTACATAGGGTTGAGTGAGGTACAGTCTGCCATTCTATAAGGACTGGTATAGATCCACAGTACATAGGGTTGAGGTGCACTACTGCTGACCGCTGCCCTATACTGCAGCAGTCTTTCATCGGTATAGGGACTGATGTACAGTCTGCTAATCACTCACACACAACCTACTTGGTCCACAAAAGTCCTTATAAGGACTGGTAAAGTATAGGGTACTACAGTACATAGGGTTGAGTGAGGTACAGTCTGCTACTCTATAAGGACTGGTATCGGTCCACAATACATAGGGTTGAGGTGCACTACTGCTGACTGCTGCCCTATACTGCAGCAGTCCTTCATTGGTATAGGGACTGACGTACAGTCTGCTAATCACTCACACACAACCTACTTGGTCCACAAAAGTCCTTATAAGGACTGGTAAGGTATATGGTACTACAGTACATAGGGTTGAGTGAGGTACAGTCTGCTACTCTATAAGGACTGGTATCGGTCCACAATACATAGGGTTGAGGTGCACTACTGCTGACCGCTGCCCTATACTGCAGCAGTACTTCATCGGTATAGGGACTGACGTACAGTCCGCTAATCACTCACACACAACCTACTTGGTCCACAAAAGTCCTTATAAGGACTGGTAAGGTATAGGGTACTACAGTACATAGGGTTGAGTGAGGTACAGTCTGCTACTCTATAAGGACTGGTATCGGTCCACAATACATAGGGTTGAGGTGCACTACTGCTGACCGCTGCCCTATACTGCAGCAGTCCTTCATCGGTATAGGGACTGGCGTACAGTCTGCTAATCACTCACACACAACCTACTTGGTCCACAAAGGTCCTTATACGGACTGGTAAGGTATAGGGTGCTACAGTACATAGGGTTGAGTGAGGTACAGTCTGCTACTCTATAAGGACTGGTATAGGTCCACAATACATAGGGTTGA
The DNA here is from genome assembly GCF_037356315.1 of Lithobates pipiens. Classification (NCBI taxonomy): domain Eukaryota; kingdom Metazoa; phylum Chordata; class Amphibia; order Anura; family Ranidae; genus Lithobates; species Lithobates pipiens. Next base: position 65,444,626 of record NW_027507718.1, on the reverse strand, counting down.
GGTGCACTACTGCTGACCGCTGCCCTATACTGCAGCAGTCCTTCATCGGTATAGGGACTGAGAGTTTTGTCACAGGGTCATTTAAAAAATGACAGGCAGAGGAAGAGGCAGGCCCTTCCGCAGGGGTGGTAGGGGTAGGGCAGGAGCAACAGGCTTGAGCCAAAGTGGGAAGTTGCAGAAGGTGCGTTCAATTACTTTAAAGGACGCACCAGACTTGGTTGAGTGGCTCGCTCAGCCTTACTCTTCTGCACCCTCTTCATCCTCTCGATCTGCACCCTCTTCTTCACTCTCTGCTATGTGCACCCCCAAAGACACTACCACCAACAACACCACCACCACCACCACCACCATATACCTTCCGCTTGAGTCACAGGAATTATTTTCCGATCCATATCAAGAGGACATTTCTGATGCGCAGCCACTCTTGGTATTGGATCAGGAAGAGGAGGTAGCAACAACCGCTACTCAGCAGTCTGATGACAGTACCCAGATCAGCCCAAGGAGGAGGTTGGTCCCCAGTGTTGCTGCCTACTCCGAGATCTCTACTTATAGCGGTGGGGAAGGTGACGTTGATGATGACGTGTCTAGTGATGTCACGTGGGTGCCCACAAGAGAGGAAGAGGAGGGGAGTTCAGAGGGAGATATGGACCAGCAGATAGGGAGGAGAAGCAGGAATAACTTACATTGCACAGGAGGGACAAAGCAGACTGCAAATGTATCAGGAGCGAGTCATCGACCATGTACGGTCACATCTGGCGCTTCCAGGACACTGGCACATGGCTCCGCAGTGTGGGCTTTTTTTAACGTGTCCGCTGCTGACAATAGCGTTGCCATCTGCAATCTTTGCAGTCAACGCATTAGTCGCGGTAAGCCCAACACTCACCTAGGGACGACAACCTTAAGAAGGCACATGAGCAGCCATCACCGAGCCGAGTGGGAGCAATGGAACACACAAAGCCACACTGCAGGCTCTCACCGTCCAGCCTCGTCTTCTACTTCTCCTTCTCCTCTCTCCTCACAATTGTCCTCCACTCCACCTTCCATCACGCCAAGCTCATGTTTTTCTGCAAAAAGGCAGGCTTCCGTGGGTCTAATGTTCGAGCTTAAAAAAATGATGACGCCGGATAACCCTCTTGCCCAACGGTTGACGGCTGGCTTGTCAGAACTCATAGCCCGCCAACTACTGCCATATAAACTGGTGGACTCGGAGGCCTTTCGCAAATTTGTGGCCATTGGAACACCACAATGGAAGGTCCCAGGAAGGAAGTATTTCTCAGAGAAGGGCATCCCAGAGCTATATGGCCATGTTCAGCGGCAAGTGAATGTATCTCTGGCACACAGTGTCGGTGCCAAGATACATCTGACCACAGACACGTGGTCTAGCAAACACGGGCAGGGAAGGTATATCACTTTTACTGCCCACTGGGTGAACCTTCTGACGGCCGTCAAGCATGTAACCCGTGGCACCCGTGTAGATTTGGTTTTACCGCCATGGATTGCATGCAGGGCTGACTCTTCTTCTCCTCCTCCTCCTACTCCATCCTCCTCCCTCTCCTCCTCGGCTGACTCCTCCTTTTCCGCTGCTAGCGTCTCTTCTCCATGCAAAATCACGCACGTGCCATGCCAGATCTTACACGGCCATGGCTCGCCTTGCTGACATTCAGCGGCGACACAATCTGCCGGTCAGACGTCTTATTTGCGATTGCCCGACGCGATGGAACTCAACCTTCTATATGCTTGATAGGCTGCTCCAGCAGAAACGTGCAGTTAATGTCTACCTGTATGAACTCTGCGGCAGAACCGGTTCTGGGGAGCTGGGGTTTTTTTCACCACGCCAGTGGCTGCTTATGCGCGACGCATGCAGACTTCTGCAGCCATTTGAGGAGATCACCAAACTGGTCAGTCACAGCCATGGTGCCATCAGTGACATGGTACCTTATGCCTTCTTTATGGAGCGTGCATTGTGTGGTGTCATTGATCAAGCTGTGGAGGAGCAGGAGCGGGAAGATGAGGAAGTCGCAATGCTGGATGAATTCCCAAGGGGGGCTACTCTATCTGAGACAAGTGAACAACAGGAGTCTGAAGAGGAGTCAGAGGAGGATGGTGTCGGGGCGGATGAGGAGGAGCAAGAAGAGCATGCTTTAAACCTTTCTGGGATCCCTGTTGTGCGTGGATGGGGAGAGGAGAATGAAGAGGATGACATTATCCTGGATGATGAGCAGGAGCCAGGCCACCACACCGCTTCCACTTTAGTGCAAATGGGGGCCTTCATGCTCCAGTGTTTTAATAGGGACCCCCGTATAAAAAGCATAAGGGTCAAGGACCAGTACTGGGTGGCAACGTACTTAGACCCCCGGTACAAACACAAAATGGCGGAAATGTTATCGCCGTCACAGAGGGCTGTCAGAATGCAGCACTTCCAGGCCTTGCTCCCAGAGAAGGAGTTGCGGGTACCAATCCAACAGAGCCTGCAAGAAGAGGCCGGTTTAAAGATGTGTTGGTGACTTCGGATATGAGGTCATTCTTTCAGCCGACCCATCGACAGGTGTCATCCGGATCCAGCATCAGGGAACGCCTAGACCGTCAGGTGTCCGGCTACATCGGGTTAAAGGCCGATGTGGACGCTCTGAGGAGTGATGAACCCCTGGACTACTGGGTGGGCAGGCTTGACCTCTGGCCAGAGCTTGCCCAATTTGCAATCGAACTGTTGGCTTGCCCCTCATCCAGTGTCCTGTCCGAAAGGACGTTCAGTGCAGCAGTGGGGATCGTGACTGATAAGCGTACTCGCCTAGCTCACGACAGTGTTAACTACCTCACATTTCTAAAAATGAATGAGGCATGGATCTCGGAGGAATTCAACACATGTGACCAGTAGACCATGTATATGTCTATAAACAATTTTTTTAATCGAGCACAGAGACCTTCTTTCTTCATTTGGCTCACTTCCTTGTCCAAAAAAAGCACACCGTACTATATGCCCGTACCCTCCTCTTTGAAGAGGTTGAGCGGTGTCATATTTCTACTGGGGCTGCTTATTATGAGGTGCTCCCACCATCCCTGTGCTGTGCTGACTTCCTCCTGGGGCTGTACCTCTGCTGTGCATATTATGAGGGGCTCCCACCATCCCTGTGCTGTGCTGACATCCTGCTGGGGCTGTACCTCTGCTGTGCATATTATGAGGGGCTCCCACCATCCCTGTGCTGTGCTGACTTCCTCCTGAGGCTGTACCTCTGCTGTGCATATTTTGAGGTGCTCCCACCATCCCTGTGCTATGCTCATTATGAGGGGCTCCCACCATCCCTGTGCTGTGCTGACTTACTCCTGGGGCTGCTTATTATGAGGGGCTCCCACCATCCCTGTGCTATGCTGACATCCTCCTGGGGCTGCTTATTATGAGGGGCTCCCACCATCCCTGTGCTATGCTCATTATGAGGGGCTCCCACCATCCCTATGCTATGCTGACTTCCTCCTGGGGCTGCTTACGGTGCAGGTGTCAGTGCTGTATATCATGGTGCTGGTGTGAGTGCTTTATGTCATGCTGCTTATGTCAGTGCTCTCTATCACGGTGCTGCTGTCAGTGCTGTATATCACGGTGCTGGTGTGAGTGCTTTATGTCACGCTGCTGATGCCAGTGCTCTCTATCGCGGTGCTGCTGTCAGTGCTGTATATCACGGTGCTGGTATGAGTGCTTTATGTCACGCTGCTGATGTCAGTGCTCTCTATTGCGGTGCTGCTGTCAGTGCTTTATATCACGGTGCTGGTGTGAGTGCTTTATGTCACGCTGCTGATGTCAGTGCTCTCTATCACGGTGCTGCTGTCAGTGCTGTATATCACGGTGCTGGTGTGAGTGCTTTATGTCACGCTGCTGATGTCAGTGCTCTCTATCACGGTGCTGTTGTCAGATCACTCTATCACGGTGCAGGTGTCATTGCTGTATGTCACGCTGCTGGTGATCATCTCCTGCACCCTCTTCTTTGCCTACCCTGGCCCCTGACCTTCCCTCTCCTCCATTGCCTTCATGCGCTCCACAGTCCTGAATTGTCACAACAATTTCCCATATAAAAAAGAATGCTTGTAGTTGTCGATCCCAGATTCACCTCATACATGTGTTATGTCATTGGCCATGTGGTGGGACTATGTTTGCACAGCTATTAATTATTTTGTGGCTGCAAATTTGACCTGTAGGTTTGCGAAGTTCGCCTCCCATTGACGTCAATGGGGCCCAAAGCGAACGTTCCGGTTCGCAAACTATCGGCCGCGTTCGCGGTCCGCGTTCGCGAAACGTCCCGTCGGAAGTTCGTCCATCCCTAATAGCCACACATATTGCACAGTGGCTGTAGTGCAGCCCCAGATGGAAGAGGCCCTCATCCACCACCTGCAAAACAAACTTACACTATGTGGGTTATTTACGAAAGGCAAATCCACTTTGCACTACAAGTGCAAACTACAAGTGCAAAGTACACTTGAAATTTCACTGAAAATGCACTTGGAAGTGCAGTCGCTGTAAATCTGAGGGGTAGATCTGAAATGAAGGGAAGCTTTGCAGGTTTTATTATCCAATCATGTGCAAGCGAAAATGCTGTTTGTTTGTTTTTTCCTTGAATTTACCCCTCAGATCTACAGTAACTGCACTTCCAGTGCAATTTCAAGTGCACTTTGCACTTGTAGTGCAAAGTGAATTTGCCTTTAGTAAATAACCCCCGATGACCACTATAGCCTCACTTGTCCAAACTCTTTGTGCTGCCATCCCTCTAATATCCAATCCAGTTGAAATCACCTGGGTTGCCCCAGAGTTGCAGATTGCCAAGTACAAATTAATTTTTTGGTTACTTTTACTTATGCTAAATAAAATATATATTTTCAGATGTTTTTAAATGTTTTTAATGTAATCTTTTTCTGTATTTTTCTATTGGGATGGTGGTTGAGGTGCACATAGCAGAGGCCAAGCATGTCTTTAATTACCCAAGTTTTTAACAATGCAGGGGTAAGAGCAGGCATCAGCAAATTGGAAAATTAAAACTTCCGGTTCCGGCTCCGTATGGAGTAGCTGTCCTCTCCCACAGCTCCCGCACACCGGCCTCGAAAATCGTCATTTAAACCGGCGATTTCGCCCGCAACACCGACCGGCAGCCTTCCCCACTCTACCGGCTCCACGATGGACCGGTTTGTGGAAAAAACCGGGCCGCGATCGTACGCGGCTGCCACCGCGCAGCAGGCCTCACCGCAAATCGAGGCCCCTACTCAGCTCCAGCCTGCGCGGCCCCTCCTGAGGAGACAGCGCCTGAATAGGAGGTAGGCGAACACACAGCGGGTCAGACAGTTTCAAGGGACACACCATCCCTACAATCTCCAGCCTATCCGCATCTGCCTGGCTCTGCTTCACCTCTTTTCATGCAACAATCCCTGCTATCCCTGCCATTACAGGACCATCACACAGAACTCTTGGCACAGGCTGTGGCTGCTCTCCTCTCCCCTATGATTGCTGCCTCAGTGGAAAAAGCCATCAGTACAGGCATGCAAAAATTTCAAGACCAATTAGGGGAACATACTTCTAGATTAAATGAGGCTGAAAGCCGCATCTCCAATTTAGAGGAAGAACTCTATCAGACACAGTCCCTGGAACAAGCCCAGGACAGAACCAATAAATATGTCCTAGAAAAGCTTGACGACCTTGAAAATAGGTCCAGGAGGAGCAACCTGCGGTTTGTAGGAATCCTCGAATTGCTTCCCCAGTCCACTCTGTCAGAACTTTGTGCTCGCCGCATTCATGAGGCACTGGGTCTCGGGGGACCCTTTACAGTGGAACGTGCACACCGTGTGGGAGCTTTCAATTCGGAGCGTAAATCCCCCCGCCCGATAATAGCTAAATATCTCAACTACTCGGATAAAGCCTCCATTCTCCAGCAGTACCGACAATTCAGATCTCTTCAGATCGATGGAGCTAAAATCTTAGTCTTTGCTGACTACTCGGTGGATGTCTCTAAGAAACGAAAGGCCTTCCAACACATCTGCACGGAACTCCATCAACGACAACTGAAATTCACTCTGGCGTTCCCGGCGGTTCTGCAGATCAAAGCACCCAACGGCGAACAACTTTCTTTTCAAGACCCTGATGAGGCAACTCGCTTTCTGAAATCGCTACGCTCGGGCCCTCATCTCAGCCCCACACCCAAGACGGCTCCAGTCAACCGTGCCCTGGACCAAAGGAGCCCATGGAAAGATTCTCCCAAGCGCTTCAGGGCAGCGGGACTGGCTCAACATGCCCAAACCTCCCGTTGATGGGCTCCAGTGCCCTGCAGGTTCTCTCACTTTTCTCCCGGGTTTAAGGCCCTGGACATTACCCCTTTTCGCCTGGATGAAGTGATCCATTTTTTGAACCCTCCCCCTCCTGGGCCGTTCACACGTTCACACTTCTCAGGTAGTATCAGAAAGGGGTAAAAAAGGCTCTTTGAGCTATCTTGACTTTTACCTTGTTCTCCTACGTAATTCATACTTTTCCTCATTTCAGATGTTTGTTCTTTTTTTATTGTTTCTTTTTTTATTACTTGAATTGTTTCTACAAGTTTGCACTTACTTTTCCCCTAGGGTTTCTTCTGTACAGACCGTCTTGCACGCTCTGGACCCTGCCTGGTCTGATGGCGTACCCCGTTCCCTCTTTGTAGGGCGGCAGTACCTGTATCGAGCACAAGGCTTGGTTATGGGAGCTGGTCTCCACAGTGACCCCCATGCGGAAAAAAGTTGGAAATTGTTTATGTTTGCTTCCTTTGTATATATACCTGGCACTCATACCCTTCCCTCCCATACCTCCTCCACTTCCCTCCCCTCCCCGCTACGCCTGCTCTCGAGCTGTCCTTACACGCTGTTACAGTACTGAGGGCCATGTCGGCCCTCTATAATGTAATGACCTCACTTTTGCATCTCTCTGGGCCCCATAGACAATTGGTACTACTACATTCCAGTCATGTCCCCTTTAACGCTCCACTATGCTTCAGATAGTCTCATGGAATGTGAAAGGGCTTCGTTCCCCCTCCAAAAGGCTGAAGGTACTGAGGCACCTCAAGAGGCTTAAAACAGACATAGCGTTGTTTCAGGAAACCCATCTTTCTTCACCTGACTTTGACCAGATGAAGAAGCTATGGGTGGGTGCTGTGGTTGGCTCTGAGGCCCTTGGCCGTAAGGCGGGAGTACTTATCCTCATCAATAAGAATCTTCCCTGTAAGATCTTATCTACAGATGCAGATCAACAGGGTAGACTTCTTTCTATTCGGGCCTGTATAGGGACCAAGGAGCTTGTAATATCTAATATCTACGCCCCTAATAACCCCACAAAGCAATTCTTCAGCACGTTAACTAGCTGGCTCCTGCGTTTTCCTCACCTTCCACAAATTGTAGGGGACGATTTTAACTCCACCTATCACCTGCTCGACGATAAGTCTTCGCTTCCGCGCCCCGTCTCCTCTTCAGCCCCTACCCATCCCACGAGTCTTGCGTCGATGATGGACTCCCTCCACCTCCATGACATCTGGTGATTACACCCCCCGACCGACCGCAAATTCTCCTTTTACTCCCACCCACACAATGTCTTCACTAGGATTGACTACATCTTCTGCACAAACAACCCAATTCCAATGCTCCCGGGAGCAGACATCCATGACATAGCTATATCGGACCACGCACCCGTTTCGGTGACCCTAGAGACCCCCGACATTCACCCCAACCCCAAAATATGGCGTTTCCCGTCCTACCTTCAACACAATACAGACTTTCAATCATACATGGAAAAAGAGTGGGTAATTTACACACAAACGAATGCAATGCATACTGACAATCTGAATCTGTTTTGGGATGCTGGCAAAGCGTTCCTCAGGGGACGCATTATCTCCTATGCATCTTCTTTTAAAAAACACACCCTTCTTAACTACTAAGCCTCCAGTTCCAGATTGCACCAAGCCCAGCGAGTACTCAACACTAATGACTCTCCCGAAAACCGGACGGCTTGGCAAATAGCCAAGCAGTCTTTTGACACATGGGCCGAAACCTTGGAAACCACCAAAAGGGCCTACCTTGATGCTACTTTACATAAATTTGGTAACAAAGCTGGCAAGCTTCTTGCCAGACTATGCAAAGGTCCCTACCGCCCGATGGTTATTCCATCCATACGCGACTCAGACGGCAATGTGATGGCCACGCAGAAAGGCATAAATACTGCTATGCTGCGCTACTATTCTGCCCTCTATGTGGCAGACCCTATTGACCAGCCCACGGCACGCGACTTCCTTGGAAAAGTCGAGTTGACCCGAATATCTTCCTCCCAACTCGACGCTCTAAATGCCCCCATCTCCCCTTCGGAAATATCCTCCACGATTCGGAACCTAGCATCCTCCAAAGCCCCTGGCCCTGATGGCCTAACAGGCGAATTCTACAAATCTTTAAGTCCTCTACTGACTCCGACTCTTACAGATGTCTACCAACACATATGGGCAACCAAGCAATTATCAAACTGCTAGAAAAAAAAGGGAAAGACCCACAAGAACCTGGTTCGTACAGGCCCATCTCGCTCCTAAACCTTGACATCAAGATCCTTTCCAAAATAGTGGCCAATCGTCTGGCCAACATCATTCCCTCCCTGATACATCCTGCCCAATCAGGTTTTGTCAAGGGCAGAACAGCAACCATTAATATCAGGAAGGTGATGATAGTGCTAGAACACGCTAGGTGCAACCCTAACAGTGACCTAGCTATTATTACCCTTGATGCTGAAAAGGCTTTTGACAACGTCAAATTTGAATGGCTATTGATGGTTTTGGGCGAGATGGGCTTCTCCGGCCCCTTTCTTCACCTAATCAGCTCTATGTACACCTCCCCAGCAGCTAGGCTAGTCGCCGCAGGCCTCCTCTCAGACGAGTTTCGCCTGCATAAGGGAACCAGACAGGGCTGCCCCCTGTCCCCACTCCTTTTTAACATTGCCCTTGAACCACTTTCCAGATAGCTGTCAAACGTAGCCCCGTTACATGGGATAAAAATAGGGTTGCACGAACTGAGAACGTCTCTCTTTGCAGATGATGTTCTTATTTTCTTCACCAACCCGGCCGCAGACATGCCCACGATTAAATATATTTTTGACCAATTCAGAAAATGCTCAGGATTGCGTATAAATTATTCCAAGAGCGAGATACTCCCTTTGGGCTCCCTTCCACCTCCGGCATGGACACAGCATTCCATTTTCACGATAGCAAAATCCCATATCACATAGCTAGGTATCAAAATAGGGAAACTCCCTTCTTCTCTCTACCACCTGAATTATCCTCCCCTCTTTGCCAAAATTGTTCAGGAATTTGAAAACTGAATGGATCTGCCTCTTTCGCTTCTGGGAAGGTGTCATATGGTCAAAATGGTCAGTTTCGCACGCCTATTATATTCTCTTCAGACGGTACCTCTACTCCTTCGACACAAGGATACCAAACTCCTAAATGCTGCGATTTCCAAATTTATATGGCGAAACAAAAGACCACGCATAGCCTTTTCCAAACTCCACCTTCCCAGAACCGAGGGAGGTATTAGCCTCCCCAATCTAAGAATGTACAACCTAGCCTGTCTTTTGAGGGTGGGCCTAGACTGGATAACCCAAAAATCTCACTGCTCAAATTATCAACTGGAGGCTGCAATGACACACCCCTACTCCCTAACAGCCCTTCTCCACTGTCAGTGGAAACAACTCGAGCCGTCACTCTAACATAACCTTTTGCTGAGAGATACAGCTATCGCCTGGAGGGAGGCAAGGAAAGGTCTCAAACTGTCTCCTTTCATTTCAAGATACCTCAAGTTACAGGGTCATCCAAATTTTATCCCGGGGCTGGACCACCATCCTTATGAAACATGGCGACAAAAGGGCCTTACTACCTTCTCCTACTTATGTGACCTGGACTCTGGTCGTGCATTATCCTTCCGCTTTTTGGCCCACAAATTCTCCTTGCCAGATTCATCTGCCTTCCACCATGGCCAATGTCCCAGTTATCTACAGAAAACCTGTAGGGAAGAACGCACGAGATTCAGATCCTCTTTCATTGAAACACTCCTTCATAAAGACTCCTACAGAATCTCCGACATCTACAAACCTCTACTTCTGAAAACAACACCTCCTCTAAATTCATCCTCAGTCTCCAACTGGGCGAAAGACTTCTCAGATGATGACATAGTGGAAAAGATCCTGCATGGCCTCAACTCAGTTTACAACCTGGTTCCAAATGAATCCTGGAGGGAAACCCAGTTGAAAATTGCTCACCGAGCACACTTACCGTTCCTGCCCTCAGCGACACCACATCAATCTCCTGCTTCACTGTGCCCTCTCTGCCAACACCCTAGACCTTCCCTCACCCACCGCTATTGGTCTTGCTTGGTCATCTCAACGTTCTGGGATCAAATCTTAGCCTTCATCTTCGAGATCATGCTCCTGAAGCTCCCTAAAGAGCCGCTACTCCTCATCTTTGGGTACTGGGACCCCAAACTGCTCCCATGGTCAACCACTCCCACACCTCTAGGCAAGGAATGGGCCCTGATTTGCCTGTTACTTGCCAGGAGAGCTATTCTAGCCAACTGGCCAAACCTTCTGTCTCTCAAGTCAATAGAGACCTCATGCACCTTCTTTTCCGGGACAAACTCAATACAGATCTGTACCAAGCAAAAGCCAAACAGCGTTTCCAAAACAGATGGGACCTGCTCATAGCCTCTAAACTCACTCCACAGGAACAAGCCCACCTTGAGGACCACTCTTTCATTCGCCAGGAACTCCCGCCAACAGCGAACTATGCTACAACCTGAAGCTTCAGTCTACAGGACAGCAAATTTCAGACCCTCTCCCCCTCACACTGGTTCCCTCCCCCCCCCATGTATGAGCAGCTATACCTGACTCAGTCCATTCCCCCTCCCCCCCCCCTCTCCCCACCTTCCCTGCGGTCTTTTATCGTCATCTTCCTTATGTTATAATTTGGTTCCTTCTAAGGATATCAGGGTGCCTTACTATTCTCAGATCCATCCAGTTGAGGCCTCCCCTTCTCCTTCTTCCGAAGGGGAATGGTTGGCTTTTCATTTCTTGCAAAGAGTACTATGTTCATACTACATTTTATGCCATATAACTTCTCTTATACGACATGTATTCTACAACAAAAATTCTTTTGTCCTTGCGATTTTGTATTTTTTGTCATGTACCCTCCTTTTCAATAAAATGTTGTATATAAAAAAAAAAATAGGGAAAATGTATTTGGTTTGGAGGTAGGGCCAAAAAAGGAATGGTAAAAAATGACAGACATACCTAAAAGGAATAGTAGAGGTGCTCTCAGGTAGGAGCAGTAGGTGGTGAGTCTTGCTAATGTAACCTTTTCTACCTCCTTCCCTCTTCCCCCCTTTACTCCTCCTCTCTTCCTCCGCTACCTCTTCCAACACCCATGGTCCGCCACCTCCTTCTGTCTCTACTTCTACTTGGCTTTAACATGTCCCAAATTAAAATTAAAAGCTGATAAATCTTGTAAAAAGAGGAAGGTGGAAATTGTAGAATCAGGCGGATGAGGAGCTGTCATTTCCTTGCTGACATGTATCATTGAGCTGCTGCTTTCCCTCAACTTTGTGTTGCAGATTCATGTCTCAACTCTTGCATGTGGTACCTAAATGGCTAGTAGTTTTTCAGGCAGAGATAGCAACAGCAAGCAACATAAATATAAAGAAAAGGTCAAGACAGGGGGGCGTGGCGACCGAGTCCGAAGATGGCCGCATAGTCTGAGAGCTCCGCCACACTCTCGGGGGAACAAGGAGAAACAGAGTGAAACCCCACACAGCGCCATCCACCTCAGAGGCACTCAGAGAAGCCCCAGGGATGCCGTGGAGAAGAAAGGAGCCGCCGCCCCAGCTCCGCAAACTGTCAGGCTACTTCACACAGAACAGACTAATGAAAAAAATCAGGAAGATTCAACAAGGCCCCCTCATATTGAGACTTCAATATCACTCCAGACCCTCAACTGTACTCCACATCAAAGCTTTCTAAAAAAACACCTTCTATGGCATAATTTCTAAACTCTCAGGAACTATATGACGTTTGGTGATGTGCCCATGCTAATGAAAAGGTCTTTATGTTCTATTTGCATAGACACTGCACATATACGAGAATTGACCTGTTTCTGACGGACAGGTGGCTGCTTCCAAAGGTACTGAAAGTCAAAATAAATAACATAACGGTCGGACCATGCGTCCATCCTACTGTCTCTACGAGACACGTATCCCAACAACAACTCCTACGTATGGCGTGCCAACCTTCAAGTATTACAAAATCCTTCAACAAAACAAACCTTGGAAAGCCACCCCTCTGATTATTTCCAGATCAATTGTCCATCCTCAGAAAACCCATTCATATTGTGGAATGCCCATAAGGCATAGATCAGAGGTATGTTTATTCAACTTGGTACTAAACTCAAGAAACAGAGGCAGCAGAAACTAGATACCTTACTTTTCGGAAATCAACATCCTTGAAAGTTAAAACAAACAAAATCCTAACCGATTACTTAGTGCCAAACTGACCTCTCTAAGACACGACCTTAGAATAGAACTTCTCCACTCCTATGAGCAAAAAGAGAGGAGGTTATGAATGTCATTTTATTCCACCAGTAACAAGGCTGGGAAAGCACTGGCCCACAGGCTGCAAGGCCAAAGATTCAAAACTAAGATATCCCACCTTATAGATCCAAAATCTAAACGAAAAATAATCGACCCTCAAAGCATCGCTGATGCATTCAAGGAATACTATGGAACACTTTATAACTTAAATCAAGACAAAAACACAGTACAACCTTCACAATCCGATATAATGAAAATATATTCAGATTCGAAGGCCATCTGCTTTCGGCAATTCTTGCCCTTTACACTTCCCGTTCCACTCGGGTGTATACATCGGGTATGTTATCCAAACCCTTCTCAATTTCGAACGGAATGCGCCAGTGCTGCCCTTATCTCACCCCCCTTATCTTTAATATGTTACTGGAAACCCCTAGCTGTTAGTATCAGACAAAACCCCGACATACATGGCTTTATGATAAATAACCGCAAACATGTTATAAGTCCATAAGTACAGCATGGTATCATATTACAAAGTAAATTAATCCAAATCCTATATTTTTAATCTAGGAGTAAGACCTCAAGATAAATTAGACATTCAAAACAGATTCCCATTTGTGTGGAATGATCACGACATTACTTACCTAGGGATTAAACAACCTGACCTTTTCAAAGCCTACTATTAACCGTTAGAACACAAACTCAAACAAGACCTACAAAATCTAGGCAAACACATTCTGTCTTGGTCAGGCAGATTAGCCGCTTTCAAAATGCAAATTCTACCACAACTTCTATTCACATACCGCACTGTACCTATACCAGTATCTAAATAATTCCTCCACATATTACAAACTACTCTCTCCAGATATCTTTGAGAAGGCAAGAAAGCCAGGAGCACACTCTCCAAACTGCAAAAGACAAAACAGGCAGGAGGTATGGGCTTACCAATACTAGATGACTACCAGCAAGCAGCAACATTAGCACAGCTTAGAGAGTGGTTCTCCACTCACCATTATGGGGAGATATAGAGGGAGCCCTGATATCAGTAGGAAACTTATACAACTACATACTTGCCCACAATCATCTTAAAAAGTAGAAACTACACTTACCCTTACCAATGATAGCGTCTTTGAAGCATGGAAGACTATGGTGACTTCCAAATCCCTATCATCTCCTACCATTACTCCTACCATTACATTTACCTTGTCCACCTTACCAATACTTATCCCTGAATTAAATTTAGAAAAGTGGAAGACAAGAGGAGTAAAATGGGTATCGGATTTATATTCAAACAAGACGATACAACCATTACAGATCTTGCAGAAGGAGTACGACTTGCCCAGTTCCGAACAATTCCCCTATACTCGAATAATGTCCTATCTCAGCAGCTAACATACCCCTAACTACCATTTATTTTGGAGGATCAAAACATACCTCACTGCTATAGAACACCATAAAGGAGGAATTTCACTGTTCTACCAATTTCTCAATGATAAATCAATTTTTGTGAAAACAAATTCTATTATAGCTTGGGAACAGGATCTCAAACAATCCTTCATAGGAGAGCAATGGCTCAAAGCTATAAATTGCACACACAATGCTACCAAATGCACCAATTTGTGGGAACTTTCCCATAAGGTCACACAGAGATGGTACCTGACGCAGTACAGGATTGCCAAAGTTGACCCTTCCACATCTCCTCTATGCTGGAGAAACTGTGCGCCGCCAGGTATCCTCTTCCACATACTTTGGAGTTGTGGGAAATTGACCAAATTTTGGACAGAAGTATTCATCATTCTCCAACAGGTGACAGGTCTGAAGATTCAACACTCTCCCTCGCTAGCACTTCTAAACATGGGGAATTGACAAAATTCTGCAGCCTCATAAGAAATTCACTATCCACTATCCACTTATTCCTAGCAGCTAAACTAATGATACTAAACCCTTGTACACACGGTCGGACATTCCGGCAACCAAATCCGTTGGATAAATTCTGACGGATTTAGTCCGGAAGAGGTCCGGAAGTGGTGTTGCATACACATGGTCTAAGTTGTCGGAAGTTCCGGTTGCCAAGAACACGGTGACGTAAGCCACGTACGACGGCACTAGAAAAAGGAAGTTCAGCACCACGTCCGGCACCCTTTGGGCTCCTTCTGCTGATCTTGTGTTTATCGCGTGTTTGTAGAAGTTTGGTGAGAGACGATTTTCAGATTTGTGCTTCAGTTCATTACTGCTCTTCAGTTTGTGCTTGTCGGTGCATATCTGATTATCAGTGCGTGTAGTCACTAAGCATTTGTTTCTCATTGTGGACTATATCTTGGTATAGTACGCTTTGATTTGCATTGCTTATTGTCTGCTTGCTTCTGCTTTTCAGGTTGTTCTTTCAGGCATTGCTGTTTATCGGTGCTTTCTGTTGTCCGTTCTGACTAGCCGACCATTTTAAACCATGTTTCGTGTATGTACTCGTAGAGTTTGTGCTGTGCAGGGGCTTGGTGTTGGGCTTTTAGCTTTCACACAAGCCCGGTCCATGACCAGGGCGAGGAGGCGTTTGTGGACCAAGAATTGGTTGCGCCAGCGTGACCAGTTCTCGCACATGCCTTTGCTCCGTGAGATCCGGGAGAATAATCCTGATGATTTCAGGAATTATCTTCGGATGACGGACCCCGTTTTTCACCATCTGCTGGCTTTGCTGTCCCCTTATATCACCAGGCAGGATAACTGCATGCGGCAAGCCATCACTCCGAAGCAGAGGCTCATTGCCACGTTGCGCTACTTGGCGACAGGAAGAAGCCTTCAAGACCTGAAGTTCTCCACAGGCATCTCCCCCCAGGCTCTGGGAATCATTATTCCAGAGACCTGTTCTGCCATCATTCAGGTCCTGCAGAAGGACTATATGAAGGTAAGTTTTATCCTTTAACATCACATTCTATGTATTTAATGATTGCTAATGTCTTGGATTTCTTTCCTCATTCCCTAATTACCATGATTGCAATATGCTCTAATTGATATGCTCTGCCCCTTTGTCCTCATGCATGCTGGAAGCTTTTCAAGTTCCTTTTTTGTCCTTCATGCATATTTGCCTTCACTAACTTCCCCACCATGCTCTTCTGGGCCCATAAACCTATAGTCTAGTCACTTAGCAATGTCTTTTGTCAGCTCCATAGTATTGCTTTCCCCTAAACACCCCCTAAAATGTCTACAAATGTTATGTGTGTGCTTAAATTCATAAAGAGTGCCTTTTTTTTTGGATGGGCCAAACTCATTAGGAACCCCCTTTGCCCCCAACTGCTAGGTCAACTGATAGCAATCTTCTATCTGCTGACTTTGCCAAACCCAATACACACTCTACCTACCTTTTTTCTGGTCAGATTTATGGATGAATTCACCAAAGCATGTAGTGCAAGGGCCTGCCTCAATACTTTCAAATGCTACAGTTTATTTATTTTTTCTCCTATTATTATCTTGATAGGTAATAGCAGAATGTCAAAATGTGCTTCCATTTTTTTTTTGGTATTATGACACTTCTTACCTGTCCGGTGGGCTGCCAATAGTGTAAGTAAGGAGGGGCTGCCCAAAGTATTACACATTATTTATGTATTCAGCTCTCATTCAAGTGGAGAGGGTTACCTGTCCAAAACACCGCCCCCTCATTTTTTGCAAGGGCCCATCAGATGGGGGGATGGGGGGGGGGGTGATGACTCTGATAAGGGGACCTTATACTTTAGGCTTTAAATACTAATTTCCCAAAATGTTATACTGATCTTGGCCAAAAATGTTTGTGTCTAATCTGCTTGCAATGTTGATGTGCCAAATTACAAATTTTTTGTCTTGTTTCACTCCACAGTTTCCTTCAATGCCACAGGAATGGCAGACTGTGGCCTCCCACTTTGCCAGCCGTTGGGACTTTCCCAATTGTGGAGGTGCAATTGATGGAAAACACGTCCGCATCGTCCCACCCCCCAACTCGGGGTCATACTATTATAATTACAAGGGGTTTAATAGTATCGTGATGTTGGCGGTGGTGTCAGCGACCTATGACTTCCTTTATGTGGACGTGGGGCAAAATGGCCGGATGTCGGATGGTGGAGTGTTCTCACGGACAGAATTCTACTGGCGTCTCCAGAGTGGCAGTCTGGGCTTGCCACCCCCAGAGGAGAATGTACAAGAACTCCCGATCGTATTCGTCATGGATGAGGCGTTTGCCCTGGCAAACCACCTGATGCGCCCTTTCCCGATGAGGACCCTCACCCCGGATCAGAGGATCTTTCATTTCCGGCTGTGCCAACTATTTTTGATGCCAATCCACATGGCTGAATATAAACTCAATCACATAGTGATTGAATGCTGTGTTCTGCACAATTTCTTGAAAAGACATTCAGCTAACTATGTGGCCTCAGTTGGCCCAGATGCAGACTTGCCTGAAAATGACAATCTCATGGCCCTTGAAACTGCTCGTCCTGGCTTGCCCCCCCAAAGCACCCGCGAGGTCAGAACCCAATACATGGAGTACTTTGTGGGTAGGGAGGCCATTGATATGCCAGACAATGTCTGAGAGGCTTTTTTTTAATACATTTTTCCTTGAAAGTACAATAATCTTTGTTTTCATATACTGCTTGGCTTGTTTTTAGGTGTCTCCTAGGTCTTTTTGCTTTTTTTTGTTGGGCCTTTTTCTACAACAGTGCAAAACCAAGTTCTGAGCGAGATGAGGTGACAGTCTCTTCTTCAGATAATCTTATTATACCTTCTTTTTGTTGCTAATGTATGTAGTGCATTACTGACAAAAATATTGCTAATTTTCAGCACCATGGCAGAAATATGTGGGATCAGGAAAATGGCGTGATTGGGGAAATGTACACATCACTGTGGGTGTTATTTACTAAAGGCACATCCACTATGTACTACAAGTGCACTGCAAAAGTGCACCTGAAACTGCACTTGGAGTGCAAAGTGGATTTGCCTTTAGTAAATAACACCCATTGTCACAGAAAACAACAACTTTACACCAAATACTGCTTTTGCACATTGAAAAAGGAAGCCACACATTGTTGATAATTTCACTTTTTAATCAAAGCACATTCACATGTGCGTTTAGAAAAGGGTTTTACAACAAACTAACATATTGTGTATATCTAGAGACTTCTGCGCTCTATGGAAAATAGAAGCAAGCAAAAACCACGGAAAAAAAAAAAAAAGCAGCAGTCACTATATGAGTTGGCTCTCACTAGTGTAAATTTAAAACAAGGTAAGGGTGTGATGCGCTAATTTACAACCGTACATATGGGACAATAGTGAATAAACAAACTGAACCTTCAAAGTAGGCAAAAAATTTATGAAGTGCAGATATAAAATGACAAAAAAAAATATTTATAAAATATTTTTTAAAGTGCAGACGTGCATTAATGCATCTAAAAGTGCAGACGTGCATTAATGCATCTAAAAGTGATCCAGTGCATAATATTTATACAATATATAAGAATAGCTCAAAAAGTGACTAGGTGCATATATTATGCTGCAAACACCAAAATGCATAAACAGGGGTATAGTGTAAAGGACAATAGTGAATAAACAAACTGAACCTTCAAAGTAGGCAAAAAATTAATGAAGTGCAGATATAAAATGACAAAAAAAAATATTTATAAAATATTTTTTTAACCACTTGCCGACCGCCGCACGACGATGTACGTCGACAGAATGGCACGGGCAGGCATAAGGGCTTACATGTACGTCCTTGCCTGCCCGCGGGTCGGGGGCCCGATCGGGCCCCCGCCCGGTGCCTGCGGCGGTCGGTATTCGTTCGGGAGCGATCCCGGACGAGGGGACGGCCATTCATTCATGGCCACCCCCTCGCGATCGCTCCCGACGAATGAAAATGTCCGGTGACATCACTTCCTCTCCTGTAATGTAAACACAGGAGAGGAAGTGATGTATTCTCTCCTCCGTGTCGGTATTTTTCGTTCCGGCACCGAGGAGAGAGCATCGGTGAGTTGCACAAGCACTACACTACACAGTAGAACATGCCAGGCACACTCACACCCCCCCTTTACCCCCCCGATCACCCCCCAATTACCCCTGCCCCCCCAGTCACAGTGACACCAATTGCTTTTTTTTTTTTTTTGCATTGGTGTCATTTGTGACTGTAATAACTGTTAGGGCAGTTAGGGTTAGCCCCCTTTAGTTCTAATGTGCCCCCCTAACCCCCCCAATAAAGGTTTAACCCTGTAATCACCCCCCGTCGCCAGTGTCACTAAGGCTGGGTTCACATTGCAGCGGTTTATGAGAACGAATGGGATTCGCACCGCACTGCAGTGCAAATCACATCCGATCTCTGTGCGATTCGAGTTCAGCCATACAGATAGTATGGCTGAATTCGTGTCGCACCCGCCGCACCCGCCGCACCCGCCGCAAATTCGCACGGGACCCTTTTTTTGGCCCGCAGCAGAATCGGATCTCATGGGTTTTCACACCATGCGATCTGAGTTTGCAGATCGCACTGCGATATGCGAACTGATCTGGGGGTGTCATTAACATTTCACTGACACTCCCAGCAGTTTGCATAGGGCAGTGTGAACTGCCGCCGGGAGGCATGCGATGCGGGAACCCGCCACGGATTCGTGGCGTTCCCGCATCGCTCCAGTGTGAACCCAGCCTAATAAGCGATCATTTTTCTGATCGCTGTATTAGTGTCACAGGTGACGCTAGTTAGGCAGGTAGGTATTTAGGTTCGCCGCAGCTTTTTATAGCGCCAGGGACCCCCATATACTACCGCATAAAGCCCCCTGATTTCCCCCTAGTTAACCCTTTCACCAGTGATCACCATATAACTGTTACAGGTGACGCTGGTTGGTTAGTTATTTTTTTATAGTTTCAGGGCACCCGCCATTTATTACCTAATAAAGGTTTAACCCCCTGATCACACGGCGGGTGTCATTTGTGACTGTAATAACTGTTAGGGCAGTTAGGGTTAGCCCCCTTTAGTTCTAAGGTACCCCCCTAACCCCCCCAATAAAGGTTTAACCCCGTGATCACCCCCCGTCGCCAGTGTCACTAAGGCTGGGTTCACATTGCAGCGGTTTATGAGAACGGATGTGATTCGCACCGCACTGCAGTGCAAATCACATCCGATCTCTGTGCGATTCGAGTTCAGCCATACAGATAGTATGGCTGAATTTGCGTCGCACCCGCTGCACCCGCCGCAAATTCGCACGGGACCCTTTTTTTGGTCCGCAGCAGAATCGGATCGCATGGGTGTTCACACCATGCGATCCGAGTTTGCAGATCGCACTGCGATATGCAAACTGATCTGGGGGTGTCATTAACATTTCACTGACACTCCCAGCAGTTCGCATAGGGCAGCGTGAACTGCCGCCGGGAGGCATGCGATGCGGGAACCCGCCGCGGATTCGTGGCGTTCCTGCATCGCTCCAGTGTGAACCCAGCCTAATAAGCGATCATTTTTCTGATCGCTGTATTAGTGTCACAGGTGACGCTAGTTAGGCAGGTAGGTATTTAGGTTCGCCGCAGCTTTTTATAGCGCCAGGGACCCCCATATACTACCGCATAAAGCCCCCTGGTTGCCCCCTAGTTAACCCTTTCACCAGTGATCACCATATAACTGTTACAGGTGACGCTGGTTGGTTAGTTATTTTTTTTTTATAGTTTCAGGGCACCCGCCATTTATTACCTAGTCTCACTAGTGTACGCCTAAATTTAGGGGTGTCTACTTTCCAAAATGGGGTCATTTGGGGGGGGTTTGTGCCATCTTGGCATTTTATGGCTTTCAAAACTGTAACGCCCTTAGAAATCCTGAAGGCAGTGCTTGGTTTTCGGGGCCCCGTACGCGGCTAGGCTCCCAAAAAGTCCCACATATGTGGTATCCCCGTACTCAGGAGAAGCAGCAGAATTTATTTTGGGGTGTCATTTCACATATGCCCATGGCATGCGTGAGCAATATATCATTTAGTGACAACTTTGTGAAAAAAAAAAAAAAAAAAAAAGTTTGTAATTTTCCCGCAACTTGTGGCAAAATATAAAATATTCCATGGACTCAACATGCCTCTCAGCAAATAGCTTGGGGTGTCTACTTTCTAAAATGGGGTCATTTGTGGGGGTTTTGTGCCATCTTGGCATTTTATGGCCTTCAAAACTGTAATAGGTAGTGAGGAGTGAAGTCAAATATTTACGCCCTTAGAAAACCTGAAGGCGGTTCTTGGTTTTCGGGGCCCCGTACGCGGCTAGGCTCCCAAAAAGTCCCACATATGTGGTATCCCCGTACTCAGGAGAAGCAGCAGAATTTATTTTGGGGTGTCATTTCACATATGCCCATAGCATGTGTGAGCAATATATCATTTAGTGACAACTTTGTGTAAAAAAAAAAATATATATATTTTTTGTCATTATTCAATCGCTTGAGGCAAAAAAATTAAATATTCAATGGGCTCAACATGCCACTTATCAATTTCCTTAGGGTGTCTACTTTCCAAAATGGGGTCATTTGGGGGGGTTTTGTACTGCCCTGCCATTTTAGCACCTCAAGAAATGAGATAGGCAGTCGTAAACTAAAAGCTGCGTAAATTCCAGAAAACGTACCTTAGTTTGTAGATGTGACAACTTTTGCGCAAACCAATAAATATACAATTATTGACTTTTTTTTTACCAAAGACATGTGGCTGAATACATTTTGGCCTAAATGTATGACTAAAATTGAGTTTATTGGATTTTTCTAATAACAAAAAGTAGAAAATATCATTTTTTTTTAAAATTTGCGGTCTTTTTACGTTTATATCGCAAAAAATAAAAATCGCAGAGGCAATCAAATACCATCAAAAGAAAGCTCTATTTGTGGGAAGAAAAGGACGCACATTTTGTTTGGGTACAACATTGCATGACCGCGCAATTACCAGTTAAAGCAGCGCAGTGCCAAATTGTAAAAAGACCTCTGGTCATTTACCAGCAAAATGGTCCGGTCTGAAAGTGGTTAAAGTGCAGACGTGCATTAATGCATCTAAAAGTGCAGACGTGCATTAATGCATCTAAAAGTGATCCAGTGCATAATATTTATACAATATATAAGAATAGCTCAAAAAGTGACTAGGTGCATATATTATGCTGCAAACACCAAAATGCATAAACAGGGGTATAGTGTAAAGGTGATTAATTAAGTACAAAAAAATAATTTTTTATAACAAAAAGTGACAGACGATGGTATAGAACGAAAAAACAGAACCAAATCTACGTGATCGCAGTAAAGCACATTAAAGTGTCCCATACATAATCAGATGGTGCGACTTGATAGACACACTAAATTAAAGTGCAACGTGCTGAGGCAACAATCCTTCTGTGATGATCCGTGCAAGTGATGCTAATATAATGCAATTACCTCAACGCTGTGAGGTAAACAGCGGAATTAATACAGGGCAACCAGGTAACCAGGGATGATCACGGGGATGGCTGTGCAGCAAGTTCTTAGAGACTCCTCCAACTTCCTCATGTGTAGTAAATGGTACACTCAAAGGGATAAATCAAAGAGGACTGCCATAGTGTAGTATTTAAAACGTATGGTGTTTATTTAAAAAAGATAAATACTACTCACAAACGAAGTTTAACCACTTCAGCCTCGGACCAATAAATACCTTAAGGACCAGAGGTCTTTTTGCAATTTCGCACTGCGCTGCTTTAACTGGTAATTGCGCGGTCATGCAATATTGCACCCAAACGAAATTTGCGTCCTTTTCTTCCCACAAATAGAGCTTTCTTTTGATGGTATTTGATTGCCTCTGCGATTTTTTTTTTTTGCGATATAAATGGAAAAAGAGCGAAAATTTTGAAAAAAAAAGATATTTTCTTCTTTTTGTTATAAGAAAAATCGAATAAACTAAATTTTAGTCATACATTGAGGGCAAAATTTATTCAGCCACATGTCTTTAGTAAAAAAAATGTCAATAAGCGAATATTTTTTGGTTTGCGCAAAAGTTATAGCGTCTACAAACTAGAGTACATTTTCTGGAATTTACACAGCTTTTAATTTATGACTGCCGATCTCATTTCTTGAGGTGCTAAAATGGCAGGGCAGTACAAATCCCCCACAAATGACCCCATTTTGGAAAGTAGACACCCCAAGGAAATTGCTGATGTGTATGTTGAGCCCATTGAATATTTATTTTTTTTGTCCTAAGGGATTGAATAATGACAAAAAAAAAAAAAAAAAAAATTTTTTACAAAAAGTTGTCACTAAATGATATATTGCTCACACATGCCATGGTTATATGTGGAATTGCACCCCAAAATACATTCTGCTGCTTCTCCCGAGTACGGGGATACCACATGTGTGGGACTTTTTGGGAGTCTAGTCGCGCACGGCACCCCGAAAACCAATCACCACCTTCAGGATTTCTAAGGGTGCAAATTTTTGATTTAACTCCTCACTACCTATCACAGTTTCGAAGGCCATAAAATGCCAAAATAGCACAAAACCCACCCAAATGACCCCATTTTGGAAAGTAGACACCCCAAGCTATTTACTGAGAGGCATGTTGAGTCCATGGAATATTTTATATTTTGCCAAAAGTTGCGGGAATATTACAAACTTTTTTTTTTTTGCACAAAGTTGTCACTAAATGATATATTGCTCACACATGCTATGGGCAGAAGTCAAATTACACCCCAAAATAAATTCTGCTGCTTCTCCCGAGTACGGGGATACCACATGTGGGGGACTTTTTGGGAGCCTAGCCACGTACGGGACCCCGAAAACCAAGCACTGCCTTCCGGATTTGAATATAAAATGCTATAAAAAACAAACTAACCAGAGTCACCCGTAACACTTATACGGTGATCAGTGGTGAAAGGGTTAACTAGGGGCAATCAGGTGGTTCAAATTTTTATTAGGTAGTATATGGGGGTCCCTGGCGCTATATAAAAACCTGACGGGGAACCTAAATAACTAACTGGCTAACCAGCGTCACCAGTGACACTTATACTGTGATCGCTGGTGAAAGGGGGTGAAAGGGTTAACTAGCAGCAATCAGGGGGTTAAAACCATTATTGGGTAGTATATCGGGGTACCTAGCGCTATAAAAACCTGGCGGTGAACCTAAAAAAATAACTAGCTACCTAGCGACACTAGCGACACTGATGCAGCGTTCAGAAAAATGATCGCTTAGTGACACTGGCAAAAGGGGGTGAAAGGGTTAACTAGCGGAAATCAGGGGGTTAAAACCATTATTGGGTAGTATATCGGGGTACCTAGCGCTATAAAAACCTGGCGGTGAACCTAAAAAAATAACTAGCTACCTAGCGACTGTAGCGACACTAATGCAGCGATCAGAAAAACGATCGCTTAGTGACACTGGCAAAAGGGGGTGAAAGGGTTAACTAGCGGCAATCAGGGGGTTAAAAACATTATTGGGTAGTATATCGGGGTACCTAGCGATATAAAAACCTGGCGGTGAACCTAAAAAAATAACTAGCTACCTAGCGACACATGCAGCGATCAGAAAAATGATCGCTTAGTGACACTGGCAAAAGGGGGTGAAAGGGTTAACTAGCGGCAATCAGGGGGTTAAAAACATTATTGGGTAGTATATCGGGGTACCTAGCGCTATAAAAACCTGGCGGTGAACCTAAAAAAATAACTAGCTACCTAGCGACTGTAGCGACACTAATGCAGCGATCAGAAAAACGATCGCTTAGTGACACTGGCAAAAGGGGGTGAAAGGGTTAACTAGCGGCAATCAGGGGGTTAAAAACATTATTGGGTAGTATATCGGGGTACCTAGCGATATAAAAACCTGGCGGTGAACCTAAAAAAATAACTAGCTACCTAGCGACACTAGCGACACATGCAGCGATCAGAAAAATGATCGCTTAGTGACACTGGCAAAAGGGGGTGAAAGGGTTAACTCTAGGGGCAATCAGGGGGTTAAATCTTTATTGGGGGGTGATAGGGGGCTACCCTGGACCTAACACTAACTGTCCTGACAGTTTTTACTGTCACAACTGACACTGAATGCATTGATCAGTAAAGAAATGATCAATGCAATCAGTGACACTGTGACTGGGGGGGGAGGGGGGGCGGGGGGGATCGGGGGGCGATCGGGGGGGGATCGGGGGGGGTTTGTGTGCCTGTGTGTACCTACATGTCAGTGTAGTGTTGGTGCACACTTACTTTTACTGTTCTCCTCGTAGTCCGGTCAAAAAGACCGCCCCGAGGAGAATGACATCACTTCCTCCTTCCTGTGTAAACAATACACAGGGGAGGAAGCTTCTCATTGGCCAGGAGCGATCCAGAGGGGGTGGCCGAAAACCAACGGCCATCCCCTCATCACGGAGCGCTCCTGGACCGAATCGGACCGCCGTAACCAGCGGGAGGGGGTCCGATCGGACCCCCCACCCGCTGGAAGGCAATCACGTAGATGTACGTGATTATGCCTGCCTGTGCCATTGTGCTGACGTACAATGGCAATACGGCGGTCCTCAAGTGGTTAAGAAAATGCACAATGACACAGCAGCAGACCGGATATGGACGTCACTTCCGGGTTCCTACGCATTACGTCGTGAAGACTTCAACTGGGATACTTACAGAGGGTAAGGTTCTGTTTTTTTGTTCTATATCATCGTCTGTCACTTTTTGTTATAAAAAAATTTTTTTTTGTACTTAATTAATCACCTTTACACTATACCCCTGTTTATGCATTTTGGTGTTTTTTGCAGCATAATATATGCACCTAGTCACTTTTTGAGCTATTCTTATATATTGTATAAATATTATGCACTGGATCACTTTTAGATGCATTAATGCACGTCTGCACTTTTAGATGCATTAATGCACGTCTGCACTTTTAAAAATATTTTATAAATATTTTTTTTTGTCATTTTATATCTGCACTTCATTAATTTTTTGCCTACTTTGAAGGTTCAGTTTGTTTATTCACTATTGTCCCATATGTACGGTTGTAAATTAGCGCATCACACCCTTACCTTGTTTTAAACTAACATATTGGGTGTATCGAAAACATTTTTTTCGGTAACTTTTTTGTAACTTGGCATTTTTGTGTAAACAGGCATGTATCAAAGCATAACATACAGAACACAGGAACACAGACAATATCAGACATGAGTATGTACAAACTGGGCTGATATTGCCTTCATCAGATGGGGTGTCACCCCTGGAAAAGCCAAATTTGGAAGATGTACACAGTGTGTCAACATGTGCTATCTCCCATCATGAGGGATCAATGTACATGTTTTGGGGGTGCAACCCCTTCATCTGAGCCATTTTCCACAAAACACGTACATTGATCCCCCATGATGGGAGATAGCACATGTTGACACACTGTGTGCATCTTCCAAATTTGGCTTTCTTGATCATACATCACGGGACACAGGAGCTCATTAAATAGTGGGTTATATAGTCACCTCTGGTGATTGGACACTGGTTAACCCCAATTAAGGAGAATTCCTCCCCTATATAACCCCTCCCATATGGGAGGCACCTCAGTTTTTTTGCCAGTGTCTATGGTGGTTGGTCACGTAAAACATGTGCTATGAAGAAAGCTCTGTGCAGGTCCCTGCGGGAGCCTAAGGGCTACAACAAACCGGATCCATATCTCGGGCCGATATTTTGACTCCCAAGATGGTATGGTACCCGGGCCTCGTCATCCGAAGAAACAAGGTTTTGACTGTAAGTCCTCTCCTATTGGAAGACTGGGCTCTGGGAAAACCAGACTTGGTGTACTACTTACATAGTGGCACGAAAGTTTCTGTCTTTTACAAGGTCCAGGTTGGAGGTTCTTCTGCGAAGGAACCCCAAAAAAACCTGAAGGTTGGCACAACTCTGCCCGCCGTGATGGGTGAAGGCTGGAATCTGTCTGTTTTCTGCAATTCCTGCGGTGAGGACAGGTAAGGGAAGTTAATCCTATATATAATTATATTATGGATTTCTTCATTTGAGTAGTAGTATGTCTTACCTGGTTTCCACCAATATAGAGAGTAAGAGCAGCCTGATGCATACTTACATGCCTTTCAGTACACACGCTCAGTGAAGCCTGGTTCTCCAGAGGTCTCACGTCTCCACTGCAATCCCTGCCACAATAAAGGTAATACAGGGGTCCCACGTAGTCTGGGGGTCCCACGCAGTTCTGATGGAGATTCCCTTTCCCCCCTGGATTCCGGCGGTCCTCGTGCACACGCGCCGAGCATGCTCCTGGGCTAATGGAGGAGGGGGGAGTGCGGTTGTGAGCCGTGCACGTTGGTGTGCACGGCGCTGTACTGCGCAAGCGCTAGGCAGCAGTTTTAAAAGCCCAGAGCGTCAGGGGGCTGTAAGTGTGAGACACAGGAGCTGTGGGCAGTAAGCATCCCAAGGGATTGGATCCAAGCAAACCTTAGACACCTACTCAGCATCAGGTTGTGCAGTATTAAGCATATATATTTATTGTGAGACTTTAAGCACAACAGTGATTACACTTTGTACTGGTACCTCTGCTTTGTAGCTTAGGACTATGTCTCCTCGTAAGAGGGTCTCAGGGGGAGGTAACAAGGGCACTGGTAAATCACCGCCTAGGTCCAGGGGTTCTAAAAATGCTTGTAAGTTACCATCCCCCCCTGCAAGACTGGAGCCAGCCTCACAGGATGAGTCAGTGCCCCTGTCAGGTTTTGCAGCCTCTCCTAATGTCTCAGCCACTGAGGACTCCCTTAGGGCTACATTGGAGGGTTTTGAAGGGAGAATAATGAATTGTATTTCCGCTTCCCTGAAAGATAGCAGGAAAAGGGGTAGATCCCCTCCCTCTGCTGAGATTCCTCTCTCAGATGACTCTTCTGACAATGAGGAGAGATCCCTATCTTGAGACAGGGATCATGAGCAGTCGGATGAATCAGAGGAAGAGGAGAGAGTCCCCTCCTCCCAGGCGCTCAGAAAACAAGTGCAGTATTATACTGAATTGGTGCGTACCACATTCAGAATGCCTGCTGCTGAGGTCGCTACGTCCTCTGTTTCTTCCCTGGGAGTCAGGAAAGTCCCACAGACTGCTTTTTCCTTTCCAATTCATCCTTTAATGGATAAATTGTTGTATGAGGATTGGGGACATCCCGATAAACTGTTTGCTCCTCCTAAAAGGTTTTCTATGCTTTATCCTCTGGAGGAAAGATTCGCCAAGAAATGGGGGGTCCCATCTGTCGATGCGGCTGTTTCTTGCGTGAATAAAAACCTGACCTGTCCGTTGGATAATGCTCAGGTATTTAAACATCCAACTGATAAGAAGTTGGAAACATTATTAAAAGCCTCCTTTTCCATGACTGGCGCTGTAGTGAAACCTACAGTCGCAGCCGCGGGGTTGTATCAGTTACTCAAGGAACAAGTTAAGCAGATGCTTGGCCTCCTTCCCAGTGAGGAGGTGGAGAATTATGCAGAAATACCTCAAATTCTGTGTTTCATGATTGATGCGATTTTGGATTCTGTCCAACAAGCATCTCGCTTGTCTCTCCTGTTGGTACACATGCGAAGGACCCTATGGCTAAAGAATTGTGCAGCTGAGCTATCATGCAAGAAGCATTTGATTGGGTTCCCGTTTAAAGGGGAACGTTTGTTTGGAGAAGAATTAGACAAATTTGTCCAAAAAATTCCAGGGGGTAAATCTACTCTCCTTCCAGTCAAAAGGAGCAAACGTCCATCATTTAGGCGTTCTTTCTCTCCCGGAGCATCAAGCTCTAAGCAGTGGCGACGGGCTTCTCAACCCTCCTCTACAGGAAAGGTTCAGGGCCAGAAAAAGACTTGGGGGCGAAAGCCTGCCAAGCAGAGCCCAAATGATTCCTTGTGAAGAGGCACCCCTGCTCGGCCGAGTGGGGGGAAGGCTCCTGCAGTTAGCAGAAGCCTGGCGGGAAGAGATCCGTGACAAGCGGGTGATCTCTTCGGTATCTCTGGGCTACAAGCTAGAGTTTCAGGAGATTCCACCTTCTCGCTTTCTAAGGTCAAGGATCCAGTAAAGCAAAAACCACTATTTCTGGCCTTAGATCACTTACTATGTCAGGGGGTGATAGTAGAAGTGGACCCAAAAGAACGGGGTTCAGGGTTTTACTCGAATCTCTTCACCATTCCGAAGCCAAATGGAAGTGTCAGACCTATCCTGGATCTGAAGGATCTGAACCGGTTCTTACGCATCCGGTCCTTCCGAATGCAGTCAATTCGCATTGTGGTCTCCTCCCTGCAAGGGGGAGAGTTTATGGCTTCAATAGACATCAAGGATGCATATCTCCATGTGCCAATTTTTCTCGCACACCAAAATGATCTAAGGTTCGTGGTAGAGCGGCGCCATTTTCAATTTGTGGCCTTGCCGTTCGGGCTCGCTATGGGCCCTCGATTCTTCACAAAGATTCTGGACCATCTCTTGGCAAACCTAAGAGCTCAGGGTATAACCGTCATGGCTTATCTAGACGATTTGCTTCTCATAGAGAAAACAGTAGCGTTCCTGAACCACAGCGTTACCAGAACACTAGAACACCTGGAACGCCTAGGTTGGATTATAAACCTAGAAAAGTCATCCCTACAGCCTGCTACCAGGTTGAAATACCTGGGTATGCTTATCGACACCGCTCAGGGCAAGGTGTTTCTTCCAAGGCCAAAAGCCTTGGCCATTGGGGATCTGGTGTGCCTAATTCTGGGCAGGAGATCTTCCCCCATTTGGTTGTGCATGAGACTGTTAGGGAAAATGGTCGCCTCCTTCGAGGCCATTCCATTCGCCCAGTTCCACTCAAGGCCTCTGCAAAGATGCATCCTTGCAGCTTGGAACAGGAAGCCCCAGTCCTTGGATCTTCCTATGCGTCTATCCCCAGGGACACGGAAGAGTCTCGTCTGGTGGTTACAAACCAAGAATTTGCTGGAAGGCAAAACTTTTCTTCCTCTTCCATGGAAGATTATTACGACAGATGCCAGCCTGACAGACTGGGGAGCAGTGTTGGAGGAGACGTGCTCGCAGGGAAATGGTCTGCGATCGAGAAGCTATTGCCCATAAATGTCTTGGAGATCCGGGCAGTTTATATGGCTCTCATAAAGTGGTCTTACAGACTACGGGGTCTCCCTGTTCGGGTTCAGTCCTGGGAAGAGTCAAGAGGGAGACAAAGTCGGTGCTTTTGGTAGCCCCGGCTTGGCCCAGGCGACCTTGGTACGCAGAGATCATGAAGTTGGCAGTAGGCAGGTCTTGGATCCTCCCTCTCTGGCCAGATCTGCTCTCACAGGGTCCAATTTACCATCCTGCTTTACACAGTCTGAATTTGACAGTTTGGCTGCTGAGACCCACATTCTGAGGAATCGTGGGCTTTCGGGACAAGCCCATTCTACTCTGGTCAGTGCCAGAAAGCCGGCCTCCAGGCTTATTTACTACAAGATCTGGAAGGCATATGTTACCTGGTGTGAACTCAGGGAATGGCATCCTAGAAAGTATGTCATTAGCAGAATCTTGGCCTTTCTCCAGTCAGGCCTAGAAATGAATTTGGCCGTAAGCACTATCAAGGTGCAGATTTCGGCCTTGTCAGTGTTTTTCCAGAAGCCTCTTGCATCACTTTCCCTGGTGCGGGCTTTCATCCAGGGGGCTATGCGGATAAGGCCGCCAGTCAAACCTCCGGTATGCCCATGGGATCTGAATTTGGTTCTCTCGGCTTTGCAGGGGCAAACATTTGAACCTTTGCATCTGGCTTCATTAGTTCTTCTGACTAAAAAAATTGGTTTTCTTGGTAGCCATATCCTTGGCTAGAAGAGTGTCAGAACTAGCAGCTCTCTCCAGCAAAGAGCCGTATCTAATTATTCATAAGGACCGGGTGGTAATGCGTCCCAACAGGTCCTTTCTACATAAGGTGGTTTTGGGATTCCATTTGAATCAAGATGTAATCCTACTATCCTTTTTTCCGGACCCACAGTCCGCAGAAGAAGAATCTTTGCACACTTTGGATGTGGTAAGGGCAATCAGTATCTATCGTCAAGAAACTGCTCAGATAAGGAAAACTGATTGCTTATTTATTTTGCCGGAAGGCCCTATGAAGGGCCAGGCGGTATCAAAATCCACTCTCTCAAGGTGGATTAGACAGATTATTTCTCAGGCCTATAGTGTTAAAGAGAAAATCCCTCCTTTTCAAGTGAAGGCGCACTCTACTAGGGCTGTAAGTGCTTCTTGGGCAGTGCATCACCAGGCCTCCCTGGCTCAGATCTGTAATCCTGCAACTTGGTCATCAGTCCACACATTCACCAGATTCTATCAGGTGGATGTCAGAGGGCAAGAGGACATCGCCTTTGGGCGCAGTGTACTGCAGGCTGCAGTTTAGGTCCTCCGGTCCATGGCGGTCTATTATTATGATCTGTGTCTCCCTCCCCTCAATCTGAGCATTGCTTTGGGACATCCCACTATGTAATGAGCTCCTGTGTCCTGTGATGTATGATCAAGAAAATAGGATTTTTATATACAGCTTACCTGTAAAATCCTTTTCTTGAGAGTACATCACGGGACACAGGGCTCCCGCCCCTCTTGGGTTTTATGTGGTTTCTTATTGCTTACAAAACTGAGGTGCCTCCCATATGGGAGGGGTTATATAGGGGAGGAATTCTCCTTAATTGGGGTTAACCAGTGTCCAATCACCAGAGGTGACTATATAACCCACTATGTAATGAGCTCCTGTGTCCCGTGATGTACTCTCAAGAAAAGGATTTTACAGGTAAGCTGTATATAAAAATCCTATTTTTAGTAAAATACAAAAGTTGTTTGTTTGAAAAAAAAACCAAGCTAGTTTGGGGTGTTTCAAACTCTCCCCAAAACATCAATGATGTTCTTTATTTTATGTTGAACATCATTGATGTTTTTCTGCATAATTTCTAAATCACGATTGCACCCCATTATCTCCCCAATCAGGATCTGGGCACTTTCACTGGTAAAATGTGATTCTTCTTCCACATCACCTAAAAAACTAAAATAAACACACCATGTATTATAAATATGATGACATTGATTAGCTTACCGTAAGCTATGGTCTCTGACACTCACCTGTTGCGGTGACAATTTGTTCAACTTCAACAATCTCTCCTTCCTCCTGCTGCTCCTCTGCTTCTGGTGTTAGAATTTTGCCTTCTTTGGGAGGTGTGGGGTCCCTGGTGTCCTCAGACTTCCCGAGTCTTCTCTCCCCTATGAGAATGTAAAAAAGGAATACTTAGCGCACAGAGGCAGAAATAGGAATATGAAACATTGCTTGGAAGTGTGGTACAATTGTGTTTTTTGGCCGAGTTCAAAGGTGAGAATATTATTGTGGACACTTTGTTAAGCTGGAATACTTACCTGCAGAACGATGTTTCTTACAAACGATTGAACCCATGAACTTGAAAGTGGCCATTTTAAACTGTACAACATGAAATCAAATCACATGGAGCAGTATGCAAGCAAGAATAATCATATGAACACACGACAACTACTTACTTTTTTGAAGAACACGCTTAATCCTTCTGTACTGATCGTGCTCCCTCAGTTTCAGGTCTGACCAGCGTTTTCTCAGTTGATCCTTGGATCGTCGTACCCCAAAATTCTTCTGAAGACTCTTCACAACTTTAGTCATGATCTTGGCCTTTCTGATATTTGGGTTTGGGTAAGGTCCATACTTCCCATTAGTGATGGACGAACTTCCGACAGGACGTTTCGCGAACGCGAAACGCGAACGTGGTCGATAGTTCGCGAACCGTAACGTTCGCGGTGGGCCCCATTGACTTTAATGGGAGGCGAACTTTACAAACCTACAGGTCATATTTGCAGCCACAAAATAATTACTAGCTGTGTACACATAGTCCCACCACATGGCCAATGACATAACACATGTATGAGGTGAATCTGGGATCGACAACTACAAGCATTCTTTTTTTATATGTGAAATTCTGAAACTTCAGGACTCATGAGGCAATGGAGGCGAGGGAAGGTCAGGGTAGGCAAAGAAGAGGGTGCAGGAGATGATGATCACTTCACCAGCACTGTGATATAGAGCACTGACACCTGCACCGTGATAGAGTGATCTGACACCAGCACCGTGATAGAGAGCACTGACATCATTAGCGTGACATAAAGCACTGACACCAGCACCGTGATATACAGCACTGACACCTGCACCATAAGCAGCCCCAGGAGGAAGTCAGCATAGCACAGGGATGGTGGGAGCCCCTCATAATGAGCATAGCACAGGGATGGAGGGAGCCCCTCATAATGAGCATAGCACAGGGATGGTGGGAGCCCCTCATAATATGCACAGCAGAAGTACAGCCCCAGGAGGAAGTCAGCACAGCACAGGGATGGTGGGAGCCCCTCATAATAAGCAGCCCCAGGAGGATGTCAGCATAGCACAGGGATGGTGGGAGCCCCTCATAATGAGCATAGCACAGGGATGGTGGGAGCCCCTCATAATATGCACAGCAGAGGTACAGCCCCAGAAGGAAGTCAGCACAGCACAGGGATGGTGGGAGCCCCTCATAATAAGCAGCCCCAGGAGGAAGTCAGCACAGCACAGGGATGGTGAACTTTACAAACCTACAGGTCATATTTGCAGCCACAAAATAATTACTAGCTGTGCACACATAGTCCCGCCACATGGCCAATGACATAACACATGTTTGAGGTGAATCTGGCATCGACAACTACAAGCATTCTTTTTTTAGATGTGAAATTCTGAAAATTCAGGACTCTTGAGACAATGAAGGCGAGGGACGGTCAGGGTAGGCAAAGAAGAGGGTGCAGGAGATGATCACCAGCACCAGCACCGTGATATAGAGCACTGACACCTGCACCGTGATAGAGTGATCTGACACCAGCACCGTGATAGAGAGCACTGACATCAGCAGCGTGACATAAAGCACTGACACCAGCACCGTGATATACAGCACTGACACCTGCACCGTAAGCAGCCCCAGGAGGAAGTCAGCACAGCACAGGGATGGTGGGAGCCCCTCATAATAAGCAGCCCCAGGAGGAAGTCAGCATAGCACAGGGATGGTGGGAACCCCTCATAATAAGCAGCCCCAGGAGGAAGTCAGCACAGCACAGGGATGGTGAACTTTACAAACCTACAGGTCATATTTGCAGCCACAAAATAATTACTAGCTGTGCACACATAGTCCCACCACATGGCCAATGACATAACACATGTATGAGGTGAATCTGGGATCAACAACTACAAGCATTCTTTTTTTAGATGTGAAATTCTGAAAATTCATAACTCTTGAGACAATGGAGGCGAGGGAAGGTCAGGGTAGGCAAAGAAGAGGGTGCAGGAGATGATCACCAGCACCAGCACCGTGATATAGAGCACTGACACCTGCACCGTGATAGAGTGATCTAACACCAGCACCGTGATAGAGAGCACTGACATCAGCAGCGTGACATAAAGCACTGACAACAGCACCGTGATATACAGCACTGACACCTGCACCGTGATAGAGTGCACTGACACCAGCACCGAGATAGAGAGCACTAACAGCAGCACTGATACCAGCAACTTGCTGCTGGGCCCCAAAAATATGACACCGCTCAACCTCTTCAAACAGGAGGGTACGGGCATATAATACGGTGTGCTTTTTTTTGGCAAGGAAGTGAGCTAAATGAAGAAAGAAGGTCTGTGTGCTCGATTAAAAAAATCGTTTCTAGACATATACATGGTCTACTGGTCACATGTGTTGAATTCCTCCGAGATCCATGCCTCGTTCATTTTTAGAAATGTGAGGTAGTTAACACTGTCGTGAGCTAGGCGAGTACGCTTATCGGTCACGATCCCCCCTGCTGCGCTGAACGTCCTTTCGGACAGGACACTGGATGAGGGGCAAGCCAACAGTTCGATTGCAAATTGGGCAAGCTCTGGCCAGAGGTCAAGCCTGCCCACCCAGTAGTCCAGGGGTTCATCACTCCTCAGAGCATCCACATCGGCCTTTAACCCGATGTAGCCGGACACCTGACGGTCTAGGCGTTCCCTGATGCTGGATCCGGATGACACCTGTCGATGGGTCGGCTGAAAGAATGACCTCATATCCGAAGTCACCAACACATCTTCAAACCGGCCTCTTCTTGAAGGCGCTGTTGGATTGGTACCCGCAACTCCTTCTCTGGGAGCAAGGCCTGGAAGTGCTCCATTCTGACAGCCCTCTGTGACGGCGGTAACATTTCCGCCATTTTGCATTTGTACCGGGGGTCTAAGTACGTTGTCACCCAGTGCTGGTCCTTGACCCTTATGCTTTTTATACGGGGGTCCCTCCTGTTAAAACACTGGAGCATGAAGGCCCCCATTTGCACTAAAGTGGAAGCAGTGTGGTGGCCTGGCTCCTGCTCATCATCCAGGATAATGTCGTCCTCTTCATTCGCCTCTCCCCATCCACGCACAACAACAGGGATCCCAAAAAGGTTTAAAGCATGCTCTTCTTGCTCCTCATCATCCGCCCCGGCACCATCCTTCTCTGACTCCTCTTCAGACTCCTGTTGTTCACTTGTCTCAGATAGAGTAGCCCCCCCTGGGAATTCATCCAGCATTGCGACTTCCTCATCTTCCAGCACGCTCCATAAAGAAGGCATAAGGTACCATGTCACTGATGGCGCCATGGCTGCGACTGATCAGTTTGGTGATCTCCTCAAATGGCTGCAGAAGTCTGCATGCGTCGCGCATGAGCAGCCACTGGCACGGTGAAAAAAACCCCAGCTCCCCAGAACCTGTTCTGCCGCAGAGCTCATACAGGTAGACGTTAACTGCACGTTTCTGCTGGAGCAGCCTATCAAGCATATAGAAGGTTGAGTTCCATCGCGTCGGGCAATCGCAAATAAGACGTCTGACCGGCAGATTGTGTCGCCACTGAATGTCAACAAGGCGAGCCATGGGCGTGTAAGATCTTCTGAAATGGGCCGAGATTTTCCTTGCCTGCCGCAAGATGTCCTGGACCCCAGGGTATTTGACAACGAATCGCTGCACGACCAAGTTTAAGACGTGTGCCATGCTTGGCATGTGCGTAATTTTGCCCTGTTTCAATGCGCTAAGCAGATTGGCACCATTGTCACACACCACTTTACCAACTGTCAAATTTAGCGGTGTTAGCCACTGATCTGCCTGTGAACGCAAAGCTGAAAGGAGTGCCGGGCCAGTGTGGCTCTTGGCTTCCAGGCACAACAGACGCAGCACGGCATGGCAACATCTCACCTGGCACGTCAAATAGGTTCTGGGGAGCTTGGGCGGCGCAGGGGAATAGATGCTAGCAGCGGAAAAGGAGGAGTCAGCCGAGGAGGAGAGGGAGGAGGATGGAGTAGGAGGAGGAGGAGAAGAAGAGCCAGGCCTGCATGCAATCCGTGGCGGTAAAACCAAATCTACACGGGTGCCACGGGTTACATGCTTGACGGCCGTCAGAAGGTTCACCCAGTGGGCAGTAAAAGTGATATACCTTCCCTGCCCATGTTTGCTAGACCACGTGTCCGTGGTCAGATGTATCTTGGCACCGACACTGTGTGCCAGAGATACATTCACTTGCCGCTGAACATGGCCATATAGCTCTGGGATGCCCTTCTGTGAGAAATACTTCCTTTCTGGGAACTTCCATTGTGGTGTTCCAATGGGCACAAATTTTAGAAAGGCCTCCGAGTCCACCAGTTTATATGGCAGTAGTTGGCGGGCTATGAGTTCTGACAAGCCAGCCGTCAACCGTTGGGCAAGAGGGTTATCCGGCGTCATCATTTTTTTACGCTCGAACATTAGGCCCACGGAAGCCTGCCTTTTTGCAGAAAAACGTGAGCATAGTTCGGCCATCCCTACTTCCCATCATAGTCGGTCCTCTTCAATATGTCCACCATCTCCAACATCTCTACAAAAGACATATTTGAGGCCTTAAACCTTCTCTTCCAGGATCGGGACGTTTCAGGCTCCGGGCTTTCCTCGCCCTCCTCCTCCTTAGTGGATCTCTGATTGCGCACCTGCGTTCTCTCCGCCTTGTGCTCTCCCCACTGCGCTGAAAGAGAAGGGGCAGAGAATAGTCTATAAAGAACGTCAGGGGCGGGCGGAGTTTCACGCAAGCGCACTGTAAATAAAACGCAACACGTGTGTCGTACGTACCATCTGTCAACAGAGTGAGGAGCTGATGCGACGATCGTGCAAACAAAGGTAAAATTTTAACTTGGTACATCACTAGACTAGACTGCTTCTATCTAGGCCTATGTTGCGACAAGATTAGGAGGGTTTATCATGGCATTATTAGTATTTTAGGGTTTGTCTTGTGTTGTGTCTTGCAGACAAGATGTACCCCTTCCAAAACGCCAATTTTAGGGGGCTATTCATTCAACTGTTCAGGGAGATGCCCTGCCTGTGGCAGATCAACAACTCATTTTATCATGACCGAAGAAAGAGGAAGGCAGCGCTGGAGAAACTTCTTGCTTTGGTGCGGATCATGGTCCCCACGGCAGACA
Organism: Lithobates pipiens; assembly: GCF_037356315.1. Taxonomy (NCBI): domain Eukaryota; kingdom Metazoa; phylum Chordata; class Amphibia; order Anura; family Ranidae; genus Lithobates; species Lithobates pipiens. The sequence goes on along the minus strand of NW_027507718.1, from coordinate 65,407,598 downwards.
TGACCTATGTGAAGTTGAAAATTGGTGCCATGAAGAGTACATATCTCAGGGAGAGAAAGAAGCACCTGGAGTCTCTGGGATCAGGAGATCCAGATGCCATTTATTACCCCAGGATGGTTTACTTCGAGAGGCTGCATTTTCTGGTAGACCAGGGGGTACCCAGACCACCACTCGACCGCCTTCCTTCAAGGCTTCCTTCACCCCCAGCTAAGGCTTCCAATGTCCAACCTGGGCCTTCCAGGCAGCAACATGTGGAGGGGCCCAGCTTGAGACAGGTATTGCATTGTTGAACATATTTCTTGTCGTACATTTAATGATGTTAACTAGATGTTATTATTGATCAGTAAGTTGTGATTTTACAAAGTGGTTTACATCTCAATAGACAGTAGTGAGCAAAAATGTTTGGGATGAGAATGAAAAATGCTGGGCTCAGAATGATAGTCTCTTCTATTTGGTAACATTCAATTTGCAACAGTCATGAGCATCAAATTGTGTGATTGATGAGCAAAAAACTAAAACTATGTCCCATTTTCATACACAGGAAGACCTCAGCCAGGGGGAGGCTGTGGCAAGTGGCAGCCAGGAGGTCGACCATCACCCTCTTTCTCCTCTTCCTGCCACAACTACAGGAGCCCAGCCACAGCCTGGAAGAATGCCTGGCGGGAAGTGCCGAGAGAGTGATGGCCTGGATTCAGTCTGGTCTGACAGAAGATGCAGCCTCTTGAAGAACCACATCCTGGGGACATAGATGGCATCTGCTCTTCATGATCTCTAGGACTTCTGGACCAGACTTCTCTCCCTGAGTTTCTCCAGCGCTGCCTCCCTCTTTTTAGTTGTTTGACACCTAAATAAAGTTTTTTTTGGTTTGAAGAAATACTTGCGTATGTGTTTTACTTCAAAAAGGATAGTTTATTAATGAGCAGGCAGGTACATTTCAAAAATACAAAGTGAAATGAATAACAAGGGGCACCAACACCAAACAACCTCCTGTAGATTAAAAAAGAAAAAGAAAATACAAAAAAGATAATAATGGTGTTGTGGTAAGTTGAAACCCAAAACACACCCCAAAAAATGCAAAGATGAGCAAACTGACAAAAAAGGAGATGTTGATGAAAAAACCCACCACAAAATTCCCCCCAAAAAAAGAAAAAAAATTGTGCAGATGTGACTATTTAAAATATTGTAGTGCTGAAATGAGTAAAAAAGACTCAGGAAATACGTTCGGGAGAAGTGTGTGTGACTATGAGCATCAAAAGAAGTTCATTCTTGCAGCATTGTAAAGAACAAGAGAATGCGCTTCATGAAAGAATTTTTAACATTGCAGCATGATGAATGTGCTATATCGATTACGAGCAGTAGTTTTACCTGAGCGAGCGCTTCCGTGTCCGAATTTGATTGTGAGCATGTGTGGCACCTTGTCCGTCGGAGTAGGCTACACATGATCAGAGTATGTCCGATCGGAGCATTTTGTCAGAAAATTTTACCGGCAAGTTGGAAAAGTTGGTCCGTTGGATATTCAGACGGAAACAGTCCGATGGAGACAACACACAGTCGGAATATCCGACAAAACGGTCTGATAGGACACATTCCGTCTGAATCTCTGACCGTGTGTACAAGGGCTAAGATTGATATATAAGGGAGACACATAAGATATTACAGTCAAAACTTGGGGGGGCGGGTACTAATAACTTTCACCACTAAATCATAGAACAAAAATAAATAAATATATATATATATATATATATATATATATATATATATATATATATATATATATATAAATGTACACACTCACACCCTGGTGCTACTGGTGCTACCTGATGGGTATTAATGCTGGCGTTGGTACTGCTGGTGCTGGTTGGTATTAATGCTGGCATGTGTACTGATGCCTGGCTCCTCTAAGGCCGCGTACACACGGGCGGATTGTCTGCCCAACTAAGTTCGTCAGACAATCCGACAGACAGTCCGTCCAACTTTTGAATGAACGGACTTGACCACACACGATGAACAGACAGTCCGTTGAAAGCTTGCGCGATGACGTGTACAGCGCGTACGACGGGACTAGAAATACGATGTCCAATACACTGCAATGCAACCTTCGGCGTGTAAATCCTTTCTGAGCATGCGCCATACTTAGTCCGTCCAACTTGCCTACACACGAGCGGACTGTCCGCTGAAACCAAGTTTGGACGGACAAAATTACGTAAATTCCGAAGGACTTAGTCCGTTAGACTGTCCGCTGAAAAAGTCCGCTGAAGCCCACACACGAGCGGATTGTCCGCTGAAACACGTTTCAGCGGACTAAGTTGGGCAGACAATCCGCCCGTGTGTACGCGGCCTTAGACACAGAAGTTTGACAGGAAGCTGCAGCATGCGGCTGCAGTAGAGAGCAGAGCCGATGCTTCCTGTATCTGTCACAGGCGGAGTGCTTTTCATATGACTCCGCCTGTGAAGAGCAAGAACTACACAGAAAGCATCAGCTCCATTCTTCACAGTGAAAGCTGACTCACACTGCCCACTGCCCGCCGCTGACTGATATCGGGACTGATCGTGTGGCACTCTGTCTCTGCGAGGGAGCCGCACCACACAGCACTGGTACAATGTGGCAGTGAACTTTGTGACATCTGAATGATGCTTGGCTGGGATCGCTGGGCAGGTAGGGCACCCCAGGCAAGTGGGGCCCCTGGGCAACTGCCCAGCATGCCCATGTGAAAAGACAGCCCTGGCAGCAGTTGCAGACAACTGGGTGCTCTGAGCCTGAGAGGAGGAAGAAGATGGAGGCTTTGTCAGCCACTCAACTGCCCCCTCCATGTGCTCTGGCTGTATAGCACAGGCACTCGCAGAATGCCCTCCTTTAGATGATACCAATTGGCAACTGAATTGTCCTGCAGAACCTGTTTTCCCCATACTTATCCCATGTGAAAAACCTCTGCCTCCCCCTTTAAGCCTGCTTGAAATTTTGAATCAAAGGCAACTAATGCTTCTCTTCCCGGTATATGTGATGATGTCATAGGCTCAACCCATACGCATTTCACCATACACCATGTGACTTTGTCAAGGGAAAGCTTTTTGTGTGAGATTGTGCAAAGAACTGCAGTACAATTATATTTGGATTGCACAGCACTATTTGCAATGTTTTGTGAACAGGTTGGGTTCACCTGGAGTATATACCCCCTTTTAAAAATCATCAAAAATTTTAGATATATTTACCTCCCATAGCGCCAACTATTGAGAGATGAGCAAGAAAATAATTACCAGATGGTATCTAACCCCCTATCAGCTGGCTAAGTTTTCCACATCCAATTCCCCACTATGCTGGAGGGGGTGTGGGCAAGTCGGTAATTTATTTTACATATTTTGGGCATGTAAACATCTCACAAGTTTTTTAGAGGTCGACATTTAGACTCCTCTCTTTAACCACTTCAATACTTTTCCCCCTTCCTGCCCAGGACAATTTTCAGCTTTCAGCACTGTCACACTTTGAATGAAATTGTGCAGTCATGCAACATTGTACCCAAACTAAACTTTTATCATTTTCTTCCCACAAATAGATCTGGTGTTATTTGATCCCCACAGGGTTTTTATTTTTTGCTAAACAAACTAAAAAAGACTAACATTTTTGAAAGAAAAAAAATGTTGTTTTCCTCCTTCACTGATAGGCACTGATGAGTTGATACTAATGAGGAGGCACTAATATGTTGAATTTATGGGCACTGATAGGTGTCACTAATATGCACCACTGATGGGCACTGATAGGAGGCACTAACAGGCACTAATAGGTAGCACTGACGGGCAGCACTATGGGCACTGACAAGCAGAACTGATTGGCACCGACAGGGACTAATAGATGACATTGATGGACACTAATAGATGGCACTGATAGTTAGCACTGATGATGAGGTACTGATTGGCATCTGATGTGCACTGACAGGTGTTACTGAGGCGCACTGATTGGCACTTTGATGTGTGCTTTGGTGGGCACTGACTGGCAGCTGATGGGCACTTCTTAGCAGCTTTTGTGACACCTCTGATGGGAGCTGAGCTGATAATTAATGCGCTGATTATCAGCTCAGACCCACCCGAGCCACCGCCACTTCCTGGTTACATACTGTCATCAGCTGTGATTGGTCACAGCTGATGACATTTAAAGAGCTTATGTCAGAGGCTCTTTACCTAGATTGGGGTTGCGGTGTGGCTTATCCCGTTGGATGTCATATGATGCCCAGTCAAGATAAAAGAACCAGGTTGGATTAGGATTAAACACTTCTCACCCAGCCTACAGCAGAATGACGGCCGGGCGAGAAGTGGTTAATAACAGGCATCCTAATCCAACCTAAATCTGCTTTACCAATCTTAAACCTACAAATTGAAGCCAAAACAGTAATAGCTAGACATTGGAAAGAAAATCAAGCCCCAAATATTCCTGAGGTTATCACTTTAGTTAAAATTTTAAGCCTGGCACACACGGGCTGAATGCCGGGAGGCATTTGCCGGTTTAAAAAAAATGTACAACATTTGGCCCGTGTGTATGTTGGCCTGTCCGACAGAAGCCAGCCGTTTAGCTGACTTCTGTGAGATGTGTATGCAGAAAAACCAGAGGCCAACTGACTCCTGATCAGCGCTGATTGGAGTTGTCTGGTGGGGGCCATCCCTGGTGCTACTGGTGCTACCTGATGGGTATTAATGCTGGCGTTGGTACTGCTGGTGCTGGTTGGTATTAATGCTGGCATGTGTACTGATGCCTGGGTCCTCTAAGAACACAACATCTCAGCAAGGGAGATCAATGTACTAACGGCAGGTAGTAAGTACCTATTTGCCCTTACTTTTGCATAAACTTTCTGCAAAAACGTTCTGCATTTAACCTCCCTCCTATCATATACTCTTTATGCACATGGCTGTATTTGTTTCTATAAATATCTGCCCTGCGAGGCAACCCTACGATGTATTGTCCAATACCCTTTGTCATTCTCTTTCTTCCTTGATTCTTTGTCTATGTTGTTGATTCATTTGTATTGTGTACCTTTCTTGTACCATGATAAAATCAATAAACATTTATTGATAAAAAAAAATCACCAAAAATTGCACTATTTTTTAGTCCATGTAACTGTTTAAAGGTTTGCACAGTTTTAGATTATTTATTATATAGAAGCAAGATGCAAAAAGTGACACTCTTTAATTTCCTAAACCTAATAGAAATACAATAAGAACAAAATCATTTTTATTTAACAAGTGTCAGTGTCTTTTATTTTTTTTTATTTTTTTTGATTAGCCATTGTTACTTTTTGCTGTTTATTATGTATTACAAACATTTTTACTATGGAAATATATATAGTTGGATAGATAGCATACTTTTAAAATTATCCTATTTCTGTATAAAAGCTTTAAAATAATTGTATGTATTTATTTTTTACAACGTTATTTCAAGTCCATTACACATGCAAATTCATGTGCTTTGGTTTTGCATTAATTTGTAATGTCAATGAGGATTGATAACATTCTCCTCTTCAGCAATTTGTTACAACAAAAAAGGCTGTTAGCTAAAAAGTGCTCTGGTAAGTGATGTTAACGGGATCAAGGCAAGTCAAACAAACTCTTTTAAAGCATGGGGCACTAAGAAAACGTATTCTGTCTTGAAGCAGTCATCATTTATTCATAGCTGATCCATCGTCTCTCACTTAGTAAGCTGGCAAGCAACAAAGCTTCAAACTCTTTGTTAGCATTATATTCTCAGTGATCAGTACAGAAATGGAATCTATGGATGAAAGAAGAAAATATTAGACTCAGTAGGCCACAAAGGATAATCCATCTAACTTTACTAAAATAATATTTACAGTACATATTTTATATCATGTTATATTTTATTATGTTGTGCTATAATAATATGACTAAAATGTAACATTATTACATTTAAAGTGAACCAGCTATTTTATGTTCAAAAACTAAAAGTTTTTCCACAAACCAGGAAAATGAAAACCAAATGCCCATGGGACTTTATAGAGGTACATCTGGACATTCAATTAAAACTATTTTATTTGGGTGCGTGGCTTGGATGGTGAGGTGGGTGGCTTCACACTAGAGGAACCCAGCAGCCTTTCTCATGCACTAGATCTCCCGGTGGCACCGAAATGGGCATGATTCTCCATCACAGAGGACAGACCAGACAGCATCGCCCAGTCTCTCCAAACAGAAACATCTCAGCTTCATTCAAAGCCCAGGTAAAAGCACGCTCCGCACCCTCAGCAAACAAGATGGCGCAGGTCAGACATGAGGTAGACTACAGCGAAGAGTCATCTCAGAAGACCTGGTAAGGGATCCCGCTTCTCCGGACCATCTGCTCACCTTCTGAGACATGATGGCCATAGCCCCCTACATTAAAAAGACTTTTATCACGGCCATAACAGACCTCGAAGCTGACATACTGGCTCTGACCGAGAAACTAGCCTCAGTAGAAAGAGCTAGTAAATATAGGGACAAAAACAACAGCGCCTTAAGCAAACAACAGACTCTGACACTGCACATTTAATCAAAATGAACAGGCAAATATAGGATCTAGACAATCGAGGCAGATGCAACAACAGTGAGTGAGACATACCGGAATCTGTCCCCTGAGACCAAATCAAGCAGGCACTTTAAAAAGCCTTTAACAGTCTGCTGGAAAGGCCAGGCCAGAAGACGACTCCATTGATTTTGTTAGAGCCCATGGAGCTCATAGGAGACATAATATGTTGCTTACAAAACTTTGTCATGAAGGAAGACATTGTAGCCAAGGCCAGAATGAATGATCAAATCCTATTTGATGAGAAAATCATTGTTCTCTATCAGGATGTTTCCCATCATTACACTGAGAATTAGAAGAGTACTGGGCCCTCTTCTGGAAGCTGTTAAAAATAAAGGGCATGTTTTAAATATGGGCAGTTGCATGAAAAATTGATGTTATACGCTGATGATGCTATGTTGTTACTGGGGGATACCTCTGGGTCTTTGGTTGAGGCCATGAAAGTGGTTCAGCACTTTGGGTCGTTCTCGGGTCTGGTGATTAATTGGACCAAATCACATCTTATGTTGCTAGATTCCTCCTCCCCTCGGGATCCTACGCTGTATGATATCCCGGTTGCTGACAAATTTAAATACCTGGGGATCTGGGTCACCCCGCGACCTTGTGACTATTTACCACTGAATCTCTCCCCGTTACTGAGTAGGATCAGAGATAAAGCGAAAGTTTGGGCTAAATTGAAAATGTCGCTGATAGGCAGAGTGAACCTTATTAAAATGATTTTTATGCCACAATTACTGTATATTTTACATAACACTCCCATGGTGATTCCGCTTAAAATGTTTAGAATTATTAACTCCTTATTTAGAGCATTCATTTGGCTTAACAAACCTCCTAGGATACGCCTGGAGCAGCTTCAGAAACCCAAGGAGGCGGGGGGGCTGGCTCTGCCCAACCCGTGGCTTTATTATCTAGCGGCTCAATTACAGCATATTGCCCGTGCCGTAGCAAACGGCCGGGAAACTGGGGAAGGGGTGGGTAATCCCGCCACTGCTCTTCTGACCCATGGCGCGGGCTCGGATGGGGTGGTGGCAGGCCTGGAAGCCCTATCGTTCGCCAAGTCTAACAGGCTCTTTCCAACGTATGCCCTACTTCAAAAAATATGGAATAAAACACGTCAATTACAGAACGTGGAGGGCTTTACGGAGTATAGCCCGATATGGCATAACCGGTACTACGGGGAGATGCTCGGTTTGACTTGCGCTGAACGTTGGAGGCGATGCGGAGTGACTCTCCTGTCTCAAATTTTTTCTGGGGGATCACTGCTTTCTTTTGCAGAACTGAGGGAAAGATATGGCGTCCCTCAGGGTATGTATTTTTATTACTTGCAATTGAGCCATGCTGTCACGGCTCAGGCTGGAAATAATCCCTGGAGGCAGTCTCCCACCCCAATCTTTCGGTTTGTGACAGAAGTTACCAGTTTCAAAGGTTTTATATCCAGTTCCTATAATATGTTACTAAACGCATCTATGCCGGGTTTCCCCGCAAGGGTGATCGCCTCCTGGGAGAGGGATGTGGGAGTGTTTGAGGAGGACCAATGGGTGGAGGCCTTACAGGCAATACAGGGTTGCTCATTGAATACGGCACAGCGCTTTTCGCAACTATACATTGTCATGAGGGTGCACCGAACGCCGGCCAGACTGTATAGGATGGGGATTGGGGAGGGGGACCTTTGTACCAGGTGTGCTAGAGATAGGGGAGACCTCATACATTTACTTTGGCGCTGTCCCAAATTACATTTATATTGGTTGGGGGTCATTGATACTCTCAATGGGGCCTTCCGGGTACGGATTCCACAGGATCCAAAGGTGTGCCCTTTGGGTGTGATGGATGATCTCCCGCTGGAGGCGCCTGTTAGGGAGGCCTTGGGGAGAGCTCTTTTTCAGGCACGCAAACTTATCCTTCAACACTGGAGAGCGAGTGACCCCCCGAGGTTGAAGGAATGGATAACTCAGATGGGGAACGTGTTAAGTATGGAAAAGTATATTTACCAACACAGAGGCCGAGCGGGACGATTTGAACGACTGTGGGGACCCTGGCTTGATACCCCCGGGTTGTCACCCTTGGAGCTGGTTATGGGACGGTTGCTTAATTAGGGAGTATAAGGAAGGCTATACGGGGGTATGTGGTGTTGTAGAGAGTGGGGGAGCAGGTAATAGGGCTGCGGCCCGACTGGACAATCTTGACCTGTACATGTGGTGTCCTGTTCGAATAGGGTGATACCTTATACCGCTTGCGGTGTTTGACTATGTATATTGCGCTGCTTATGTGATGACCTGTGTGTGTATTTTTGTGTCAATAAAATCCGTTTTGATTAAAAAAAATAAAATAAAGGGCATACCTACCGCTGGAAATTCCCCTTCACTTTAAGCGTAACCCACAATGGCAAACCTCATTTCCTCCACACGCTGACGGACTTACCATCCTTTTGTGATGCCATACAAATACCACATGTCGACGTACCTGAATGTTACGCAGAATTCAGAAGCCTGGACATGCCCAGCAGCCCTCCACCATCTCCACTCACATCACTATCTAAACAACCCATCTTAGATGCACAAACATCATATTGGAACACCAGGACTTCTCTCGTTCCAATCCAAATCACCCAGGACCCCAGAAGAATGGGACACTTTCTGAATTACTAAGGATATGATAAACACATCGGCATAGACTTCACCTAACAAGTATACTCACCTCTAAGTGGCCAGGGGTGTGGCCTAATTGTAGTCCAGGCTGAGGTTGCCACACCATTCATTGCAGAAGGACACCATAGATGTGCTACTTCCAGGGGTCAGCTTTCCTTTCTTAATACTCACCTCTAAGGTCAGGAATATTCCGGATTATAGTCTTGTCTGTTTGAGGGCTAGAGACACTGATCTGGACAGGACTCTTTGATAACCTTCCCAGACAAACCTTCTTAGGATATTCCTGCTTATACCCTAATTCCCAGATATACACACAAAGTAGTTTACTGAGGATTCTTCTTGTTCAAAAATGGATTTGGAAGACCATCATAAAATAACAGTTACAATATATTGGACAAGAATCTCAAAATGAATATCACTGAAAGTACAGGATATAACAGTACTATGAAGATATGACATGTCTGAGCGAAAAGGAACAGAAAAAGAAAAAAGGAATATCACGTCTGACATGTTAAATGCAAGAAATATGAACGATCCTTTGTTACACAAACAATTAATAACTAAAAATAACAAGTACAGTCTTATTTTAGAATCAAAGTATAAATGCGTATTCCATTATGTCTATATAATCATAGTGACAATAATAAAATTATAAAAACGTATCCATCTATAATAGTAAACCTTAAAAGAAAAAAGGAAAAGAGAAAGAATGAAAGAGAGTTAAGGGTGAGGGGAGAAGTACATATCCAGAGACAAAATTATTAATAACAGACAATAATATAAACAGATACAAGAAAAACAATACAATACAATCCATGGCCGCCATAGAGTATTGAATTCTTTCAGTTTGTTTTTATCCAATGCATCTATTTTAGCATGTATTAATGATTGACTCATTTTATTTTTGGTCTCTGCGATATTCAATATAGACCTTTTCCATGCCGTGTCAATTGTCTGTTTCGCTGCTGTCGAGAGATGAAGGAAAAATTGAATTGTTTATGTGTCATTGAGTCTGGCTTTACATTTAAAAGAGCCATTGTCACATCCATGGAGATAGAAAATTCAAACATTTCCGAGGTTAAGGAAAATACTTGTTTCCAAAATTTATATACAGTCGGACAATGCCACTAAATATGTTTGTATGTGCCCCGATCAGGACAGCCACGAAAACATAACATAGGTCTGAGTAGTCAGTGAGTCTAGCAGGGACCAAGTACCAATGTGTCATTACCTTATATGTCATTTCAAGTGCTAAAATGTTTGAAGAAGTAGATTTAGTGTTAGGCTATATTGTAGATCATTCCATAATATCAATAGCGCGATCAAGATCCTGTTCCTATTTAGGAATCAGAATGAGTGAGTAATTGCGAGTAAATGGTAGAAATGCGACCATTGGCATGTGGGTTTTTTAACTAAATTTGTTCAAATTTAGAAAGAGAGCATTAATAGTACAATTAGGATTGAAATGATGGTAAAAAATATTTTGATTTGAAGGTAGCGAAATAGATCAGATTGTGGAAGTTCATAAATTTCATAGTGAATAGAAAAGGTAGTGGTGCGCTGTACGTTGGGAAAGTATATCTATTGGTAAAGGCAATATATAAAATCCACAATTAGGGGATATGCATAAAACAATATAAATATAGTAAGAAGGTGTGCCTGGGTGGCTGATTTAAACAATAACACTCGTTTCTACTGATATATAATCTTCAACATAAATACATAAAGTAGTGGAAAAAAACAATATAAAATCCAAAGTGCGGCGTGTTGCGATCGTAAAAATCGCATAAAGTGCAAGTGTTCCACTTTTATAAAAATGTTATATTATTTTTTTCCACTACTTTATGTATTTATGTTGAAGATTATATATCAGTAGAAACGAGTGTTATTGTTTAAATCGGCCATACAGGCACACCTTCTTACTATATTTATATTGTTTTATGCATATCCCCTAATTGTGGATTTTATATATTGCCTTTACCAATAGATATACTTTCCCAACGTACAGCGCACCACTACCTTTCCTATTCACTATTCCTTCGGGTTCAGATATTTCCCTTCCAGTGTGTGCAGCAGTATCTTATCTCCCTCCATTACCTTGACGTGTCGCAGGAATAATTCTTTTTACTCATAAATTTCATAAACACAATTCTGGGAAGGAATGGATCGATGATGTTGAGATCATATCACGTAGACACGCAATTCCAGCTTTAGACCAGGCTCAAAAAGTTCTGAGAGATATCCATGCTGGATAAAAGGCTGGATTTTTATGAAAAGAAAGGAGCAGGTTGTAAGTGGATTGTAGACCATGTGAAATTTTATGCCTATCCCAATGTTTCGTTCTTGGATTTCATAAATTTTTATGGTCACTCGATCGCAGCCATAGGATATTGTTGAGGGTCACAATCTACTGCTTCAATTGTTACCCATAAAGGAATTTCTACAGTAGAATGATACTTGAATAATTGTGACAGTTGAACAGCCTTGTAGTACAATGAAAAGTAAGGAAAACCCAGGCCTTCCATAATCTTAAAAAACTATATCTCCCCCGGAGGGAACACAAGAGAGGTTCACCTTCAAAGAAACTAAAGTGAAGAGGCTCTCTGTTTTTTCTTTTTTTGTGTTGATTCTCCCATAATCTTAGGTAGATACAAAGTTTTCCTAGGCAATCTTGGTTTGATTTTTCCCCAAGTAAATTGAGTTACTTTGTGTTGTACAACTCTTAAAAAATAGGCAGGTATATGAATCGGAAGGACTCTAAATAGATATAAGAATTTAGGTAGAATAGCCATTTTTATTATATTAATTTTCCCAAACCAGGAGGATGGAATGGATGACCAAGTAGCTAACAAATTCGTAGTCAGTTTTAATAAATGGATAATTGTCAGCAAATAAGTCTGAAATGTTAGCAGTGAGTTGGACACCCAGATATGGAAGACTACGTGCAGCCCGTATAAAGGGTAATGCATTTTGTACAGTGATTCTTTCGGTCTCAGCCAATGAAATGTTCAATGCAGTAGATTTTTGAACATTAACCTCCAAGCCTGATATGAATGAATATTCATTTAGTATAATCATCAGATTGGGGTGGATACTTGTGGTGAAGATAAGAATAGGAGAATGTCATCTGCAAATAAACATAACTTGCGATGACAACCACTTAACTCTATCTCAGTAATGGTGGGTCCGTTCTTATACTTTGTTCAAGGGGTTCAATAGGTAAAGCAAACAAAAGTGGGGAGAGCGGGCATCCTTGTCGGGTGCCCCTTTGTATAGGAAATGTTTCTTATTTGTCTGCATATTTAATATACACTCTAGGTTCACAATATAATGCAGAGATCCATTTTAAAGAATGTGGGCCAAATCCCCATTTATGAAGGGTAAATTGCATGTAGGACCATGATATAGTACCAATAGCTTTTTTAATGTCAAGAGAAAGAAAGCAAGTAGGAATACGACGTGTCTTAGCAGCATGAGATAAAAAAAGCTGCACGTCTAATGTTATCGCTGGCTTAACGAATAGGGACAAAACCCACTTAATCATGATATATAAGGTTACTGGTGATTGTATTTAGTCTTTTGGTGTGAATTTTGGCTAAAATTTTAATATCCAAATTCAACAAGGAAATGGGATGATAATTGAACAAAGAGTATCATCTGTATAAGGTTTGGGAATCATGCAAATAATAGCAGTTAGAGTTTCCTTCCTAAACGAGTGTCCCCCGAGGAGAGAGTTGTAGGTACTAGTTAAAATGGGTGAAAGAAGGTCTACAAAAGTTCAATAATTAAGAGCAGAAAATCCGCCGGGACCAGATCTCTTATTCAATTTCTCCTTCGCTGGTCCCGGCTACCTGGAGACACGTTCAAAATTTACGGACTTTCCTCCGTGTGTGTGTGTGTGGGCGAGTACGTTCATTTCAAAAGTACGGCAGATAATCCAGCGGACTAAGTCTGCCAGACCTAGTCCGCTGCAAAAGTACCGTGTGTGGGCAGGTAGCTCGTTCGGAAAGTCCGGCGGACAGTCCGGCGGACAGTCCGGCGGTTTGTCCGCCAGACTAAGTCCGCCGGATAGTCTGATGTGACGTGTGTATGTGGCATAACAGTCTCATACACAGCCGAATGGGAGAACTCCTTCTGCTCAGCACTAGGCAAACCAGAACCCTTATAGCCATGGCCTTTGGCCTTGGCAAAAACACCCTGCCCTGAGCGGTGACCACTTCCACTATCAACCCCTGGGATAGTAAGTGATCTAAGGCCAAAAGTAGCGGTCTTCACTTTGCTGGATCCTTGGGGATCAATGACCTAAGGAAGCGAGATGGTGGAATCTCCTGGAACTCTAGCTTGTAGCCCAGAGATATTGAGGAGGTTACCCATTTGTCCTGACTCTCTTCCCGCCAGGCTTCTGCGAACTGCAGGAGCCTCCCCCCCACTCTGCCGAGTGGGGGCGCCCCTTCACAAGGAAGCTTTGGGGCTCTGCTTGGCAGGCTTTTGCCCCCAAGCCTTTTTCTTCCCCTGGGCGTGACCTTGGGCCTTTCCTCTAGAGGGAGGTTGGGAAGGCCGTCGCCGCTGCTTAGAGCTTGATGCTCTGGGAGAAAGAGAACACCTAAATGATGGACGCCTGTTCTTTCTGATTGGTAAGAGAGTAGATTTACCCCCTGTAATCTTTTAGACAAATTTATCCAAGTCCTCCCCAAATAAGCGTTCCCCATCCCTTGCCGCCGAGCATACGCAGATGTGAGTACTTGACTTCCGGGGGTTATACCGGGATGATGCCCGCACCTGCAGGCATCATCCCAGTACTGATTTTTACAGCGGGCGATCTGCTTTCCAGACATAACAACCGATGCAGCTAAAAGCCGCTAGGCTGTTATGCCGGAGGAGCGGGAGGGGACGTTCCCCCTCCCGCCGCTCTTACCAGGGCTCCAGTTCAATCAGGAGCACCGATCGCACATCCGCCACTTCTGGCGGCCAGGGAGGGACTAGAATGAAGCCATAAGCGGCTTCATTCCAGTCTCCTAATTATAAACACAAAAGCGACGTCATGACGTCACTTCCCGTTTACTCGGCTGCCAATGGCACCGGATTTAAAAATCCGATCCCTCCATAAAGAGTACCTGTCACCACCTATTACTGTCACAATGGATGTTTACATTCCTTGTGACAGCAATAAAAGTGATCAAATTTTATTTTTATTTTTTTTAAACAATTTATTAATTTTAAAATAAATAAAATAAATAAGAAAAAAAATAAAAATTTTAAAGCGCCACCCGTCCCCGCGAACTCGCCCGCAGACCCCCACAACCACCGGCCAGGGTTTTGGGGATGAGGCCCTTGTCTCCATCAACGGTACGGTTCGGGGGGGCGCTCTCTCGTCCCCCTCTTTTCCTGCGGCCTGCCAGGTTGCGTGCTCGGATAAAGGGTCTGGTATGGATATTTAGGGGGAACCCCACGTCATTTTCTTTTAATTTGGCTCCAGGTTCCCCCTTTTTTTTTTAAAATAAGGTTTTATTGAAAGATATCACCGACAAAGTAAAATTTACAACGATAACAGATTTTTTCGTATAAGTGACGTAGGTTCAAGGAGGATAAACAAATGCAAAACAAACATAATGTGATGCACAGGGATTGGTAAACAGAATGCACCCCTTCGGAAGAAAAGGAAAAGGGGGGGGGGGGGGATTCCACTTGATGGATCTGTAGTAGCGGACACCTATGTTTACCAAAGAGAACCAGTCAACAAAAGACCAGTTGTCAGAAGATATGATATGCAGCAAAATTGTCACACAGCTCCACTGACACGCTGCACAGCAGCGCTATATGTAAGTGAATATTTGCTGGTAATACATCAATTCAAATCATACATTCAAATGATATATGTATACGTATGCAATTTCTATATGACCGTCACATATACAATAAAGCGATCATTAACGTTACAACAATCTAGAACAGTGTGCTACGTAGTCCAGACAAAGTTATTTTCTTCTCCGCACTGTACACATAGGAGGAACTACACCCCTTTTCTGTGTGTAAGTAATCTCCAAAGAGAAAAGTTCAAAGAGAAGGAAGGAAAACTCCAATAAATGTCCCCTGTACTGGAAGCTACTATTCACCACCACCGTTCTCCTTGTAACACCTCCACACGTGGTTTCCACAATCGGGGGATTTTGTGACAAGTGGAACTCCCCCTTTGGTAGTGCTCTTACCGAAATACACTGGTGAGATCAGCACATCATATATACTTATTGGAATCCCCGATGTTGGTTGGTACACATTTCATCATCATTCCTGAGGATATGGTTATAACCATTGCTTCCACGTCCCCAATGGTTGTAACATAGATGAAAATAAAAACGTATATAGTGTAATACCGTAAAAACCACTTGAATTTATTTGAATAAAACAGCAAAAAAACACTCACAAACAACAATTTCCAAAAGGCATTTCAGATTGTCATCATAGAATAATCATCAGGATCACCTTTCCCCTGGACTGCATTAGGCTCTCATCTAATTGTATTCCTCTGGCCTTTTTGCATAGTCCTTTCCTGTACCGTTATCCTGACGTGTTTCATCTGTTATTAGACATCATCTGAGGGTGCCGGTACCTATGCTTACTTCCTATATATATTGTAGGCCATCAGAATAAGTTAATCAACTTAACTACCTTATTTCTGAAGGTGTCCGCCGTTTTCCCCATTCAAACAGACACGCCACCATGTTAGTGACGTCACCATACGGCGACGAGCGATCACGTGGGTCAACACTGGGCTCGCGCATGCGCACATTACAGATAGGGTATCCATACTTCCGCCAACTCTCACTGGATAGTAATATGTCCTACGGCGCACGCGTACACCTTACATTGCGCCATACCTATGGGTCCGGTCTTAGGGGAGAGTAAACATCCGCCCATAGTTTTTATGGATTCACATATCGTATTGCGCACACGTGCCCCTGCCGTCAGTCCACCTCATATATTATAATTACTAGGGGACCCGGACTGCAAATATCATGTTGCGCTCACGTAATCCGGATACTATTACACATCCTACATTATCAGCGCTAGTTGCTATTACATATTTTATGTTATTAGCGCTAGCGACTAAGCAATCTAATAGAAAGCTTACTATATAAATAATAATTCTCAGATTATATGTCACTATATCCGGAATATATACACACCATGGAACATCAATTATTAATATGAATGTAATTAATGCAAAGTAATTAAGGCTAATTAATAAAGTTGGGGGTGATAAGATTTATCTAATTCCACACTACCAAGGAAATATATATCTAATATATATTTTCATCTATATTACAACCATTGGGGACGGTGGAAGCAATGGTTATAACCATATCCTAAGCAATGATGATGAAAAGTGTACCAACCAACATTGGGGATTCCAATGAGTATATATGATGTGCTGATCTCACCAGTGTATTTCGGTAAGAGCACTACCAAAACCCCCCGATTGTGGAAACCACGTGTGGAGGTGTTACAAGGAGTACGGTGGTGGTGAATAGTAGCTTCCAGTACAGGGGACATTTATTGGAGTTTTCCTTCCTTCTCTTTGAACTTTTCTCTTTGGAGATTACTTACACACAGAAAAGGGGTGTAGTTCCTCCTATGTGTACAGTGCGGAGAAGAAAATAACTTTGTCTGGACTACGTAGCACACTGTTCTAGATTGTTGTAACATTAATGATCGCTTTATTGTATATGTGACGGTCATATAGAAATCGCATACGTATACATATATCATTTGAATGTATGATTTGAATTGATGTATTACCAGCAAATATTCACTTACATATAGTGCTGCTGTCCAGCGTGTCAGTGGAGCTGTGTGACGGTTTTGCTGCATATCATCTCTTCTGACAACTGGTCTTTTGTTGACTTGTCTATGAAGATATTCTCACGAATAGAGAATTTAAAGCGGTAGTAAACCCACTAATGTTTTTTTTTTTTTTTTACCACCTGCAAAGCAAAAGGCATAATGAACTAGTATGCACCGCATACTAGCTCATTATGAAATACTTACCTTAGAACAAGGCCCCGACATCTGGCCCGATCCACGCCGAGGCAGCTGACATGCTCCCTCGGCATTTCTTCCGGGTTGTGAGTGGCCGGAGCCGCGATATCGTCACTCCCGCGCATGCGCGCGGGAGATTTCATCCCGGCCGGTCGGCCACTGCCGGATTTTCAGCCGAGAATCCCCTTGTGCGCATGCGCCGCTGCAGTCAGCGGCGCATACCGAGGGGAATATCTCCTAAACCGTACAGGTTTAGGAGATATTTTTTTACCTACAGGTAAGCCTTATTATAGGCTTTCCTGTAGGTAAAAGTAAAAAAAAGAGTATACAACCACTTTAAGCAGCTGCAGTATCTTGAAACTCTACAGACTCCAGTAAAGATACGCAATAGTGTATCATCGCTTGTGTTTATACAGATTATAGACGCAGGGCACGATAGTACAAATATTTTTGGGATTTTGTGTGTTTGAGGTAACAAGCTGCTATGGAAGCTGTAGAGTTTCTGTAGAGTAGGCAGATAGATATAGGATCCATTTTTTCCACCAACGTAGAATTAGAAGTTAAAGATGATCATAAAGTGTGTGGGGCGTGGCCGGATGGGGGTGTGAGTGTGTGTGAGTGGTTGCAGATGCACCGTCCACCGTCCTAACGCTCTCCCTGATGGGAACTGGGTGTGAGCGCTGACCCACCCGATGAGCCCTGCCGCCTGAGCCGCTTTGTGCTTGCCCAGCCCCCGAACCGTGTGCCGAAGAGGAGCTGAGACTGAGAACCGAGCGGGGACTCGGAGGAGCTGGGGGAAGATCTCGCCGCTGCTCGGGCTCCCGCGAGACTTCCGGAGTGGTGGAATGCAGCGTGGAGCGCAGCGTACGGAAGTGTGAGGAGAGCAGCCCCATTGCTGAAAGAGCTACGGCGGGACTTCGGAGTGACACTCGTAGAGGTTTACCACAGAGAGGAGAAGGGCTGCGCTGTGGAGGACTGGAGGACTGGACCTGCTTATTGGAGGTACCTGTGTGGGAGCGAGTGGGGGAGCCCCTGGGCTACTGGGGGCACTATAGCTTGGACATTGCATTCTCATACTGACACCAGAGAGGACGGACTGGGGGCTGTCTAAGTGGGGATAAGGCGTTGCTCCCCCCCCCTCCTGGCGCTCCCTTTTCCAAAACTCCTTCCCTTTCCTTATGTTGGCCGGACTCTTTCCCTGATTGACCTTTCTCCTTTGCTTGATCTAATTGTTTTACAATATAAATCTACAATTATGCTAAGCAAGAGGTCCACCGAAGACATGGCGCATGGTGAGGGGGGCCATAAAACACGGGCAGCAAAGGAGAAAGCGAATCAGGCTTCTGCAGTGACAGCAGCCGCAAAACTTGAACGCTTTGCCCATGCAGCCTCACCACCAAAAGGAGGCCATCATCAGTTGGCGGGGCAAACAAAGGTGCAGGTCGCAGGTGCAGATAGGAGAAGTGCAGGTCATCCTGTACCAGGCTCCGCTACCCCAAGCACCAGGAAAAATGTGAGCAATCTAGGCTCAGGGGATGGTAGGGCTACCTATCGGGTAAGCAACCCAGTAGAACTCCCAGAAACTGAGGATGGTGAACCTACACTGCGAGATATACTCCTAGCGGTAAATGAATGTAAGGACTCTATCTCTGGCCTTAATAACCAATTGAGTGGTATAAAAAGTGAATTACAATCAATGAGCCAATTGCTGAGCAACACCATTGAAAGAACTGCTGCACTTGAAGGTAGACTAAGCTCAGTTGAGGACGAGCTACCACCACTACAACAAAAAGTTTTGGCATTACAGAATCAAATTGCTAAGCAGGCATATAAGTTGGACGAAATGGACAATAGAAATCGCAGGAACAACGTGCGTTTGATTGGGCTGCCGGAGGGTAGCGAGGGCTCTAACCCCATAACCTTCTTAGAAAGCTGGTTGAAAGAACTTCTAGGGGATACCTCTTTCTCCTCATTATTTGCAATAGAAAGAGCACATAGAGTCCCTGCTAGGTCTCGGCAGCCAGATGAACGCACTAGACCAGTGGTCCCCAACCTTTTTGGCACCGGGGACCGGCGCTGTTGAAGAAAATTGTGCCAAGGCCCGGGGGTGTATGCTGCTTTTCGCGGACAATTTATCGGGTCAATGGCTGGCGTTGGCGCTTCCATCATCCCGGCACCATCAATGATATGGTGTCAGGATGATTGAAGCGCATTATTTCTATTATTACATTGTAATATATAATGAAATAGTTCAGCTCACCATAATGCAGAATGTGTCAGAGTGTCACTTTCCACATTGCCTGTCACCAGATGCAGATTGCCAGTGGTGGCAGCACAGGTGTGTGCATTAGTTCAGAGGCAAGCCTGGAGTAGTGGGTAGTAAGGGAGAACAGTGGTAATGGGGGGGCGCCGGTAGTGAGAGATTATCTCATCTCTCTGCTCTTTTGCCTCACCTCCAGCATTATAGATCCCTGCTTTGAGCGTGGAAGAGCGGCGATGCAGGCACTGGCAGGCGGTGAGAGATGATATCATCTCTCTCCTCGCTTGCCTCAGTATAGCGGCCCCGCTGTGAGCACGGAACAGCGGTGATGCGGTCGGGCGGTGAGAGATAATGTCATCTCTCTGCTCGCTCCGCCGCCGCTTGTCAGAAAGTGCAGCCTTCGCGGCCCGGCTGCATACAGGCTACGGCCCAGCAGTGGGCCGCGGACCGGGGGTTGATGACCCCTGCACTAGACCATTATTATTTAAATTGTTGAATTATAACGACCGGATGATTCTGTTGCAAAAGACCAGAGATATGAGGGACATCTTCTATAAGGGGACTAGAGTATCGTTCTATCCAGACTTTTCACCGGAGTTGCAAAAAAAACGGGCAGAGTTTATCCCTGTTAAGCGCATTCTTCAGAAATTTAAAATAACTTACGCTTTGTTGTATCCGACCCGATTACGGATGACTGCCTTGGGCTCAACCCTTTTTTTCAATACCCCAAAGGACGTTGAAAGATGGCTGGAGGAACATAAAGGGGACTTCTAACGATTGTTACGTTTTAGAAATTGTGATTTCTCCCCCCCTTTTTTTTTTTTTTTTTTCCCTTTTGCTTGCTTAGTTTTGTTTGTGCTTTGAAAAAAGCAGAGGGGAGCTGTTAACTAGTAGTTTTTTTTTCCTTCCCCCCCCCCCCCCCGGCTTTATTTTTTTTTTTTTTTCATTTCCATTTTTGGTTTTATTAATGGTATTGAAAAGCACTGTATTGGAAATGTTGGTATAAGGGGTGCCACGCTATGCCATGTCACGAACCAGGAATGTATCACAAAGGGGAGAGGGGTGGGGGGGGTTTTGAGATAGATGGAAACCTTAAATATGTATAATTTGGAAATCTTTTTTTTTATTTTTTTCTCTTGTTCTTTTTTTCTTCCTTTTTTTTTCTTTTTTTTTTTCTTCTTACTTTTATCCTTGGTTTTATTTTGGTATTGAAACGCACAGCATTGGAAATGTCGGTATAAGGGGTATTACGCCATGCCATGGTACGAACTGGGAATGTATCACAAAGGGGATAGGGGTAGGGAGTGGGGGGGGGGGGGGGGTTTGAGATAAGTGGAAACTTAAAATATGCATAATCATGGTATACTAATACATAGGGTGAATGGGGGGGACGAGCTCGCTTCTTACCCCTCCCTCTTATTGTAAATTTTAGCCTCTTTTTTTTTTTTTTTCTTCTATTTTTTTTTTCTTCTCTTTTTTTTGGGGGGGACGAGGGACTAGAACTAAAGGGGGTGGGAATTTGATGTTTAACAGTCTGATTGATACCGGGAAGGTGGGGCTTATAAAAGAGGGGGAGGGTGGAGGGATGGGACGGTGCTCTGGTATTAGGGTGTATAGAGAATGAGAGGGCCACGGCAGGGACCCCTAGGGGAGACCCAAGTGGGTAGGGCTGTGAGGGAGGGGAAGGTTCGGGGGGTTGGGAGGGTGGGGTGGGTGGGTGAGGGGGAGGGGTGGGTGGGGAGGGGTGGGTGGGCGGGAGGGGGATGGGTGGGTCTTCGAGCACGCGCTGTATGTACTGGGGGAATGGTGGACGTGGGGTGGGGGGTGTTTTGGGGAGGGGGGGCTGCCCTCTTCCCCTCGCCCTTCACTATTTTTTCTTATAAACACTGACACCAATGAGTAGAGTGAGTATTACCTCATGGAACGTGAGAGGCCTGGGAGACCCAAATAAGAGAGCGGCGGTTATGCTAGAAACAGAGGGAAGGGGACCTGGTCTGCTTTTTCTACAGGAGACGCATCTAACCCCAAATACAGCTTGGCAATTAAACAATCGGAAGTTTCAGGCATACTACCATTCCTTCCACTCCTCCTACTCTAGGGGAGTGAGTGTCTTAGTAAGGAGGGGTACGGATTTTCTATGTAAGGAGTCCTTAATCGACGAGGAGGGTAGGTTTGTCTTTCTGTACTGTCTGATTGATGGGCAACACTATATTTTAGCTAATATTTACATACCTCCTCCTTTCAAGCTGGAGGTTATGCATAAATTACTTGCGTTCAGCCTGGATAAACTAGGTATCCCGTGGGTAATACTAGGGGACTTTAATGAAACACTGGATAGTAGCCTGGATAGATTCCCTTGCCCGGATGGGAATAAAATAGGTCGATTGCAGGGGTTCTTATTAGAAATAGGACTGAGTGATCTTTGGCGAATACGACACCCCCAGGAGAGGCAGTACTCCTGCCTCTCTAACACTCATCATACCCTATCAAGGATAGATATGGTCCTTGGGAATAAGGAGGCATCGGGGTTAGTACAGGATATAGAGTACGGCGTAAGGGGGATTTCAGATCATTCTCCCTTGTCTATTACTATGAGTGCGAGAGATAGACTGGGCCCTGGGGAGTGGAGGGTAAATCCAGGTTGGCTGGAACTCATTGGAAGATCTAGTCATATAATGGACAGGATGGGGGAATTCCTCCAAAACAATAGGGCTCAGCGACACCTGGAATAGTTTGGGACTCCTTAAAGGCCTATATTAGAGGTATATTAATACAGCAAATTGCGACAATTAAGAGGCAAACTCGAGATCAGGAGAGCTTAATAAGAAATGATGTTATCCAGGCGGAGCGAGCGTACATAGAGGATCCATCGCTAGACAGGCAGAAGGCATGGCAGGAAAGCCAACAGGTATATAAAATGGCACTCTTGAAGAAGGCGGAGAATAGGCGTATATTTCAACGCCAACATTATTTTGGCGAGGGGGAGAGGGTGGGTCGTGCCCTCTCCCTTTTAGTTCAAACTAATAGCTCTTCGACAACGATACAAACGATTAAAACGCCGAATGGCGACCTTGTCTCCAATCCCTCTGTGATCATGAAGGTACTCAGCGACTATTATAAAAACTTATACAAATCCACTATACAGGGCTATCCTGTTGATTTTTTACACCAAACAGCAATTCCAACTCTATCAGAACATGATAAAATGAGTCTTGAACTACCACTCACGCTAGAAGAATTAAAAAACGCAGTGGCGGAAATGCCCAATCATAAATCCCCAGGCCCTGACGGGCTCCCAATAGAAATCTATAAACGCTATGGCGAAGTGCTGTTGCCGGAACTCCTGGCAACGCTAAATCAGGCATTGGAGATGGGTGAACTTCCCACTTCCATGCTGGAGGCAAACATCACTTTAATACTTAAGGAGGGGAAGGATCATCAAGAAGTTTCGTCATATCGGCCAATATCTTTGCTATGTTCCGATGTAAAAATACTAGCCAAGGCCCTAGCGACTCGCCTAAACAACTGTAACCATAAATTGATACACCCAGACCAGTCTGGATTTATCCCGGGCAGGTCAACCAGCACCAATATAAGGAGAGTTTTTCTTAATATACAGATACCTAGGGACAACGATGGACCTGGAGCTATATTAGCTCTAGACGCCACTAAGGCCTTTGATAGCTTGGAATGGGGCTACCTATGGGGAGTGCTGGAGCGCTTTGGTTTTGGCCCTCTATTTATCCAATGGGTAAAGTTGCTGTATAATAGACCTAGGGCAAAAATTAAAATGGGAACTGTATTTTCTGAAGCATTCCAGCTTGAAAGGGGGACGAGACAAGGATGTCCGTTGTCTCCCCTCCTGTTTGTATTGGCTATGGAACCCCTGGCTGTCCTGACGAGATCGCGTCCGGACATCCAGGGATTCCGACGTGGATGGGGGGAAGATAAAATCGCTTTGTTTGCGGACGATGTTTTGTTCTTTATCGGGGATATGAATTCTGCCTTGAACAATGTGGTACAGATGATGGGGGAGTTTGGGCAACAGTCGGGTCTGGTAATCAACTGGAATAAATCAGCACTCCTGCCGTTGACCAGACCTGGGGACTCATCCCCACCTACAATTATGTGTCTAGAGGTGGTGTCTAAGCTGAAGTACTTGGGTGTCTGGATTACTGGAGAAGTAAATCAGTATGTCAAGGAGAATTTGGTACCACTGTTGATAAAACTGAAACAGAAGGTTAACAACTGGTGTTGTCTCCCTCTCTCCGTGGCGGGGCGCTGCAACTTAATTAAAATGATCTGGCAGCCACAAATTTTATATATCTTGCACAACTCTCCAATTTGGATCAACCAAGAGTGGTTCAAGAAATTAAAAATAAAAATTGTGATGCGCTAATTTCAAACCATAAAATAATCGTAGTAAGCCACAAATATGCAATTAAAAAATACAAAGTGCAACTGTGCATAAATTAGTCAAATAATGCTTCTGTGCATACATAAAAGTGATAGCTAGTGCATAAACCATAAGGTGACTCTATGTGCAAACAAACGCAAATTTGTCATATAGACCAAAATACATACATATATAAAGTGTGTAAACTTATTGCAAAATGTATATAGTGAAGCAAAGACAAGTTCGGGGTATACGTTTAAGTGATAGCTAGTGCAAGGACCATAAAGTGACTAAATGTGCAAAAAACGCAAATTTGTCATATAAAACCTAAAAAACGAAAACATATAAAGAGTGGATATACTTAAAAAGTGTATAAAATGAAGCAAAACCAGGTACTAAAATAACAAACAAATATAAAATGTTCAATTCAAGTGACCAGCGTGATTGAAGATAAAATATCCCATACACAGTCAGATCATGCAATTCGGTAAATGCACTAAGTAAAACGTGCAACGTGCTGGGCAATCAATCCATCCATGATGATCCGTGCAATAGAGTGCAAATAATATGCAATTACCTCACTGCTGTGAGTAAACAGCAATATAAATGATGATCACCAGGATGATTGCAGAAAACGGCTGGGTAACACAATCTTTAGGAGACTTCTCTAACTTTCTCGTGAATGGCAGGTAAACTCAAAGGAATAGATTAAAGGAGACCGCCATAGTGTAGTATTTAAAACATCTAAGTTTTATTAAACAAGTTTTAAAACTACTCACAAACGAAGCTGATATAAACACATCAGACAGACAGCATTAGAGTAAAACCGGATATGGACGTCACTTCCGGGTTCCTACGCGTTACGTCTTGGAGACTTCAACTGGGATGATCCCAGTTGAAGTCTCCAAGACGTAACGCGTAGGAACCCGGAAGTGACGTCCATATCCGGTTTTACTCTAATGCTGTCTGTCTGATGTGTTTATATCAGCTTCGTTTGTGAGTAGTTTTAAAACTTGTTTAATAAAACTTAGATGTTTTAAATACTACACTATGGCGGTCTCCTTTAATCTATTCCTTTGAGTTTACCTGCCATTCACGAGGAAGTTAGAGAAGTCTCCTAAAGATTGTGTTACCCAGCCGTTTTCTGCAATCATCCTGGTGATCATCATTTATATTGCTGTTTACTCACAGCAGTGAGGTAATTGCATATTATTTGCACTCTATTGCACGGATCATCACGGATGGATTGATTGCCCAGCACGTTGCACGTTTTACTTAGTGCATTTACCGAATTGCATGATCTGACTGTGTATGGGATATTTTATCTTCAATCACGCTGGTCACTTGAATTGAACATTTTATATTTGTTTGTTATTTTAGTACCTGGTTTTGCTTCATTTTATACACTTTTTAAGTATATCCACTCTTTATATGTTTTCGTTTTTTAGGTTTTATATGACAAATTTGCGTTTTTTGCACATTTAGTCACTTTATGGTCCTTGCACTAGCTATCACTTAAACGTATACCCCGAACTTGTCTTTGCTTCACTATATACATTTTGCAATAAGTTTACACACTTTATATATGTATGTATTTTGGTCTATATGACAAATTTGCGTTTGTTTGCACATAGAGTCACCTTATGGTTTATGCACTAGCTATCACTTTTATGTATGCACAGAAGCATTATTTGACTAATTTATGCACAGTTGCACTTTGTATTTTTTAATTGCATATTTGTGGCTTACTACGATTATTTTATGGTTTGAAATTAGCGCATCACAATTTTTATTTTTATTTTCCAGTAGTGAGAGACAACTCATTTAGTGATTGCTGCTTTTTTCTACTAGTTACTTTCCATTTTTCCATAGAGCGCAGAAGTTTTTAGATATACATACTAGACGGTTCAAGAAATTGGAATCGCTATTTCGTGATCTAGCTTGGAAGAAAGGGCAAGCTCGGATTAGGCTACAGACGCTGCAGCTCCCGGTCAAGAGAGGAGGAATGGCGATACCACATCTGAGATCATATTTCTTGTCAGCTCAACTCCAGCATTTAGCTGGGGCTGGGCTTCAAAGTGGAGAGTGCCCAAATCATAAATTGATGACTGATAATGCCCCGCATAAATCATTGGTTGAAGTTCTGGAAGCTGACTCATTTGCTCATAGGTGCCCTACTAATGCACTAGTGGGGAAGGTGTGGCGGACAGTAAAGCAACTTATGGGTTATGTGGGAGTGACCGATTATACCCCTCTATGGTACAATAGAAACCTGGCTGAATTAAGCAGCATAGATAGATCCTTGGAATGGGAGAGGCAGGGGATTAGTAGGCTAGTGCAACTATATGAAGGGAATCTTATGAAATCCTTTGAAGACCTTAGGCAAGAATTTAGTATCTCCAACAAGACGTTTTATAAATACCTGCAACTGAGGCATGGAATTCTAGCACAGTACGGGTCACTAGTTATTGAAAGGACCGAAACTTCCCTGTTCCAGGGCCTTATTGACCGAAGGCAGGCAAAGGGCCA
The DNA here is from genome assembly GCF_037356315.1 of Lithobates pipiens. Classification (NCBI taxonomy): domain Eukaryota; kingdom Metazoa; phylum Chordata; class Amphibia; order Anura; family Ranidae; genus Lithobates; species Lithobates pipiens. The sequence continues at coordinate 65,381,175 of NW_027507718.1, read as the reverse complement.
GATCTCTAGGCTTTACATAAAACTTAGGGATAGAACCTTGAAGGGGGAAGGACCCGATAAGAGCAGGCGTGGATGGGTAGGGGATATGGGGCCGATAACCCAGAAGCAATGGGACGAGACACTTGAACAAGGAAGTCTGGTTTCCATATCTCCATCACAGCGAATGTCTCACTTGTTTCTTATACATAGAGCATACCATACCCCCCATAAGATGTGGAAAATGGGTAGGAAACCCAGGGATGAATGCCCCAGATGTGGGGCACCAGGTGACCTTCTTCACATGGTGTGGAAATGCCCAAAATTGTACAGGTATTGGATGGAAATTGTACAGAGAATAAATAGGACTTTTAAGACCACCCTGAAACCAGAGGCCAAGGTTTGCTTATTGGGCATCCTAGAGGAGGGTAGAATTCATTCTCCAACATGGACGTCTATACTAAGGTGCCTGTACCAGGCTAGGCGGTTAATAGCAATAAACTGGCAAGCCAAAAACCCTCCTGTATTGGAAGCATGGGCAAATGCAATTAACTCCACAATCTGGTGTGAACGAGCGATGTTCATAAAGCAAAACAATTTAAAGAAATTCAGGGCACTATGGAACCCCTGGTTGAGTGATATGGGTTACCCCTTGAGTGGGGTTGCCGAAGGATAGACCCAGAACCTGCTAGTTTGGTTCGTGGCCGCGGGGGGGGGGGGGGGCTTTCCACCTCTCCACCCCCTTTTGGTGGACTTCCCTGTGGGTGCTACTCTTCTACCTTTCTTTTTTTTTTTTTTCTCTCCTCATGGCGACCAGGACCTCCCAACCAGCCAACCATGATTGAGGTGGCTGGGACAAACAGCGCGTGCTCGAGGTGGGGGGGAGGGCTGGGGAGGGGGGCTGAGGGATAGTTAAGTAGGAAAGCCTGTAGTAACTTGAATACTGTATATGGCTCTGTTTTTATTATATGTGTATGAAGACGATGGTTTTTTTTTTATTTGTGAAAGCCATTGTAAACTTGTGTTTAAAAAACTTAATAAAGAGAAATTGGTTAAAAAAAAAAAAGATGATCATAAAGAAAGTTTATTGAAACTGGGGAATGCCCTGGAGAAACAAGTCCGCACTTGGTGGGACATATGCCCTATGGAACACTATTTAAAAGAAAAAATTATAGTACGTAGTTTACGGTGGGAGGTGATCCCTCAGGACGGTTTAGATGATGAAGAGTCTATGAGGGAATGGCTCGATTTTTTTAATGGGGTGGGATTTAAGTTACAACAGCTGGTGTTAAGAAGGAAAGAAAGAAAAATGAATAAATTAAAGAAGTTGATTGAGGACCTTTCAAAAGAAGTAGATAGTATAAAAGGAACACAACAATGGGTAGATTTCAATACACATATAAATAAAAAGTTGGATAAGATTGACAAAGACACTCAAAAAAAGAAAGTGAAGAAATTTCATAGAGATCTTAGTGATTTTAAAAATGAAAGTATTTATATTTGGCAAAACAAATTAACAAATGGAGTGGATGTTAATGGGGCACCCCCGACCATACCTCCTCAGACCCCCAGAGGAAACCCCTCAGAAAAAAAGTTCCAATCATTGAATCAGTCGATTCCCAGGGGCGGATCTGGGAGAAATTCCCGGGCGGGCCCAGGGGAAAAAAGAAAAGACACAAGAGGAACAAGAGGGAATGGTTCTAAAGGGAGTGATGTCCGGGGACAGCCATATGAAGGGCATATAGCTCCTCATCAACATTATAGCATTCCGACGAACAATCGTTTTGAGGTCCTGAGGGACAATGGTGACCATAATTACAGCTCCCCCCGTCCTTTTGTAGGGAAAGGCGGGTGGAGAGGGAGATGGAAACTGCGAGGGAGGGGAGAAAGAGGAAGGAACAATTATTTCCAAAGACCCTGGATCCCACTAGGACATTAAGGTTGGAACAATCCAATGCAGAATCATGTGAGTTTACCACAATCTGGAGCCCCCCTAAATCAGTCCCAAAGAGGTGGAGTATTGCAATCAACCACTCGGAAAGTGTTACCAGAAAGAGTATTACCCCATCCTGTTTTAAATAAAACGAGGTTAAAAGAAGGGGATGTAGAGCAGGTAAACGAGTCCAACAAAAAAAGAAGAAGGGACCACGATCAATTGGAATCTACAACTTGAGCAATGTAACATTAACTTCGAAAGAATCTAACATTTTACAACTAGGTCTTAAATGTGCCCCAAAAAAAACTATCAACAAATTTAATGTGTATATGGACATCCATAAATACATACGCAAAGTCAATATGAAAAAATATTTCTTAAACACCAATCATGTGTATGAAAATAGATGTTATGCGAGTATGGTAGGAATAGATAGTGGTCTGAAAAATCGATCACTGTTTAATCCTGCTAGCTCTACCAATCATCACACAGAGGTTTTTAAAAATTTAGTGATTAGGGATTTAGAAGCTGTAGTACCCAAGAGAAACATTGATCCTTTTTATATCCGTGAGGGGATTAAGTTATTGGAAGAAAGGAAAGATATTATAGTGAGACCGGCGGATAAAGGAGGAGGAGTAGTGATTTTAGACAATTTTTTTTATGAGAATCAATTACAAACAATGCTAGCTGACACGGATACATACGTTAAATTGAGTAGTGATCCGACAACGGCTTATCATTGTAATTTAGAGAAATTAGTCCCTATGGGATCTAGAAGGAAAGTATTAAATAATAAAGAAAGTCGGTATTTAGTTCCAAGTTTTTGTAAGGTACCCATCATCTACACGCTACCAAAAATCCACAAGAACTCTGTAGTACCTCCCGCTAGACCAATAGTAAATTGTATAGACTCAGTGACGGCTAGACTTGGTCAATATCTAGACCAATTTTTGCAAACTAGCGTACAGAACACTAGAGCTTATTTAAAAGACACAAAGAATCTATTACAACTAATCGACCAGATAACATTTACTGATACACAAGAAATTTTCTTGGTAACAGCAGATGTCTCCTCTCTTTACAGCGTGATCCAACACGATGATGCCCTCTTGGCCCTGAATTGGGCCTTGAGCCAAAGAGAGGACATACCTCATGAGCAAAAAATCTTTTTAGGTCAAGCCTTAGACTTTTGCCTATCCCATAGCTACTTCTGGTACAATCAATGTTTCTATGCGCAGAGAAGAGGTGTCGCTATGGGTGCAAAATTTTTTTTATTCACCTTTTTTATTCATATATTTTTTATGTATAATGGGAGTTTTTAGGAATAGATATATATTTCCTCGGTAGTGTGGAATTAGATTAATCTTATCACCCCCAACTTTATTAATTAGCCGTAATTACTTTGCATTAATTACATTCATATTAATAATAGATGTTCCATGGTGTGTATATATTCCGGATACAGTGACATATAATCTGAGAATTATTATTTATATAGCAAGCTTTCTTTTTTTTTTTTTTCAAATAAATTTTATTGAAAAAAAAAATAATGCATATGACAGAGAAAATTCAGAAAGATGAATAAAGGCATTACATTAAGGAGCTGTCTGCGTCTCGAGTAAGACATCACATCAACAGTTAAATGCATTGAAAACATAAAACATAAACAAAGTATTCCTTACAGGTAAATGGAGGTCAAACCAATCTCCTCCACTAGAAGGAGAAGGGGGTGACCTCAACTGGATGGATCTGCGGATGCCATGACACGACATCATGGAATCCTACAAGGGACCCCAGGTCGTGCATGGAATATACAGAGGGAATAACAAAAAGCTGGGGGGGGGGGGGAAACAAAGAGGGGGGGGTAAACTTGCCAAGCCTGGTGTAGTATAGCAGTCCGCACCAGAGAAGGGTGAGATCTTGATCAGTAGTGGGGGGGTGCGGTGTTGAAAAGATAGAAGATACATTGGATCATATATTGGGTAATGGAGATTCACACTGCGGCAAAGTTCGCTGGTAGCAGGGAGTCAATGCGGGTGAAAGAATGGTCTTTGAGGAAGGTCTGTTCCTGTGGAGTGAGTTTGGAGGCGATGTATAGATCCCATCTACCATGGAAACGTTGTGTGGTTTTAGGTTGGTGAAGGTTTGTGTTAAGTTTGTCCCGGAGAAGAAGGTGTCTGAGGTCTCTGTTGACTTGAGAAACGGAAGGGGTGGTAGTGGCAGTCCAGTGTGCCAAAATGGCTCTCCTGGCAAGCAACAGGCAAATCAGGGCCCATTCCTTGCCTGGGGGTGAGGGGATGGCCGACCACGGGAGAAGTTGAGGATCCCAGTATCCAAAGATGAGGAGTAGCGGATCTTTAGGAAGCTTCAGTAGTGTGACTTCAAAGATGAAGGCCAGTATGCGATCCCAGAACGAGGAGATGGCCAAACAGGACCAGTAGCGGTGGGCAAGAGTAGGTTTTGATTGTTGGCAGAGAGGGCACTGTGAGGCTTGAGAAGTATGAGGTGTTCCCGATGGGAGGAATGGTATATGCGCTCTGTGCGAGATTTTAAGTTGAGTTTCCCTCCAGGATTCGTTTGGGATGAGACGGTATACCGAGTTAAGTCCATACAGAATCTTATCTACTATATCCTCATCCGGGAAGTCCTTCGCCCAGTTGGATACCGAGGATGAGTGCAAAGAGGGTGTCATTTTGAGAAGTAGAGGTTTGTAGATTTCTGAGATTTTGTATGAGTCTTGTCGTAGAAGCGTGTCTATGAGAGAAGATTTGAATCTCAAGTGCTCTGCTCTGCAAGATTTTTGAAGAAAGCTGAGGCACTGGCCATAGTGAAAAACAGAGGAATCCGGCAGGGAGTATTTTTGGGCTAAGATCCGGAAAGGTAATGCCCGACCAGAGTCCAAGTCACACATAGATGAGAAATGGAGAAGGCCTTTCTGTCGCCATGTAGCGTAAGGATGGTGTTCCAGACCCGGGGTAAAGTTAGGATGACCTTGAATCGGGAGGTGTCGTGACATGAAGGGAGATAGCTTGAGACCTTTGCTGACTTCTCTCCAGGCGATAGCTGTATCTCTCAGGAGAAGATTGTGTTGATAGGAAGTGTCGAGAGTTTTCCATTGACAGTGGAGAAGAGCGGACAGGGAATAGGGAAGCGTCATTTCAGATTCCAATTGGTAATTGGAGTACCGAGAGTTCTGGGTGATCCAGTCAATGCCTACCCTTAACAAACAAGCTAAATTGTATACTCTAATGTTGGGGAGGCTAATGCCCCCCTCGGTTCTGGGAAGGTGGAGTTTGGTAAAAGCTATGCGTAGTCTTTTGCCCCGCCATAAAAAATTGGAGATGGCGGTGTTTAGGAGTTTGACATCTTTGTGCCGGAGAAGCAGTGGTATCGTCTGAAGCGGATACAATAAGCGTGCGAAACTGACCATTTTGAATAGGTGGCACCTTCCCAGAAGCGATAGCGGCAGATCCATCCAGTTTTCACATTCACGTTTAATTTTGTCAAAAAGGGGAGGGTAATTCAGGTGATACAGAGAGGAGGGTAGTCTCCCTATCTTGATTCCCAGGTATGTGATATGCGTGCTCGCTATTGTAAAGATGGATTGGCTAGCCCATAGTGGATGTGTGTGGGGGCCCAAGGGGAGTATTTCGCTTTTAGTATAATTTATGCGTAGTCCCGAGCACTGTCGGAATTGATCAAAAACCTCTTTGATCGTGAGCATGTCAGCGGACGGGTTGGCTGAGAAAATAAGAACATCGTCAGCAAAGAGAGATGTTTTTAGTTCATGTGACCCTATTTTGATTCCGTGTAAGGGGGCTACGGTCGATAAGTACCTAGAAAGTGGCTCGATGGCAAGGTTAAAAAGGAGGGGGGATAGGGGGCAACCCTGTCTGGTGCCTTTATGTAGGCGGAATGCATCAGATAGGAGGCCTGCGGCAACAAGTCTAGCTGTGGGGGATGTGTACATAGAGCTAATTAAGTGAAGAAAAGGGCCAGAGAAGCCCATCTCGCCCAAGACCATGGATAGCCATCCAAAGTTGACATTGTCAAAGGCCTTTTCGGCATCTAGGGTAATAATAGCTAAATCGCTATTAGGATTGCATCTGGCGTGTTCCAATGCAATCATCACCTTCCTGATATTCATGGTCGCTGTTCTACCCTTGACAAAGCCTGATTGGGCGGGATGTATCAGGAAGGGGATGATATTGGCCAGGCGGTTGGCTACTATTTTAGAAAGGATCTTGACGTCAAGGTTCAGGAGCGAGATGGGTCTGTACGATCCTGGTTCTTGGGGGTATTTCCCTTTTTTCTCTAGTAGTTTAATGATTGCTTGGTTGCCGGAGGGTAAATAGGCACCGCCAGCCCATATGTCCTGATAAACCATGGCAAGGGTCGGGGTTAGTAAGGATTCAAGAGATTTATAAAATTCGCCTGTCAGGCCGTCAGGGCCGGGAGCTTTGGAGGAGGCTAGAGACCGAATCGTGGAGGAAATTTCAGAAGAGGAGATGGGGGCATTTAGCTCATTGAGTTGATCGGGGGTTATGTTAGTCAGGGTAACTTTATCCAGGAAATGTCGCGCTGTGCGTTGGTCAATAGGGTCAGCTGCATAGAGGGTAGAGTAGTAGCGCAGCATTGCCGCGTTAATGTCTTTTTGGGAGGTGGCAAGATGGCCGTCTGAGTCGCGGATGGATGGAATAACCGTCGGGCGGTAAGGGCCTTTGCAAAGTCTGGCAAGAAGCTTGCCGGCTTTGTTGCCAAATTTATGAAGGGTAGCGTCAAGGTAGGTTTTTTTTGTGATTTCCAGGGTGTCAGCCCATGCCTCAAAGGACTGTTTGGCTGAGTGCCAAGCCGTCCGGTTTTCGGAGGAGTCAGTAGCGTAGAGTGCCAGTTGGGCCTGGTGTAGTCTGGAGCTAGATGTCTTATAGTTGTGAAGGGCATGTTTTTTGAATGAAGATGCATAAGAGATAATGCGTCCTCGGAGAAAAGCTTTACCAGCATCCCAAAACAAGTTGGGGCTACTGGTGTGTGACGCATTTGTATGTGTATAAATTGCCCACTCTTTTTCCATATATGTTTTAAAGTCTGAGTTGTGCTGAAGGTAGGATGGAAAGCGCCACATTTTGGGGTTGGGGTGTACATCTGGGGTCTCTAGGGTGGCCGAAATGGGTGCGTGATCTGAGATAGCTATGTCATGTATGTCTGCTTCCGGGAGCAGGGGTATCAGGTCGTCAGTGCAGAAAATGTAGTCTATTCTAGTAAAAACATTGTGCGGGTAGGAATAGAAGGAATACTCACGGTCGGTCGGGTGGTGGAGTCGCCATATGTCATGTAGGTGGAGGGAACTCATCGTCACTGCGAGGCTCGAGAGGGTATTAGAAGCTGGAGGTGAGGTCGAGCGCGGATATGAGGACCTATCGTCAACCGGGTGAAAAACAGAGTTGAAATCACCTCCCACTATTTGTGGAAGGTGGGGGGATCGCAGGAGCCAGGTAGTTAACGCGCTGAAAAATTCTTTAGTAGGGTTGTTCGGGGCGTAAACATTAGATATAATGAGTTCTTTGGATCCTATGCGGACCCTAAGGGAGAGGAGTCTGCCCTGTTGATCTGCATCCATAGATAAGATCTTGCAGGGGAGATTCTTGTTGATAAGGATAAGTACTCCCGCCTTACGGCCAACGGCTTCAGAGCCAGCTACATCACCCACCCATAGCTTCTTCATCCGGACATAGTCGGCTGAGGAGAGATGGGTTTCCTGAAGCAGTGCTATATCAGTTTTGAGCCTTTTAAGGTGCCTCAGTACCTTCATCCTTTTAGAGGGGGAACGGAGCCCTTTCACATTCCAAGATACTATCTGAAGCATAATGGAGCGTCAAAGGGGACATAACAAGCTTGTAATAAAATCTTTAGTTTGACCAGCCTGAGCAGCTGCAAAAAAGAGGAGGGTAAGGTGCGGGGGGCTGGTATGCCCTGCCAGGTGGCCACAGCGGGTGGGGACTGCGCGTAAGTAGGTGTTTTGAGGAGGCGGAGGGGGTGACATACAAAGGGGGGGGAGGGTGTCTATACCAGGTGTGGGCATAGAGGGAGAGGATATAAACAATCATCAACTTCGCTTTTTTCCGCATGGGGGTCACTGTGTAGATCAGCTCCCATAACCAGGCCCCATGGTACATGCTGGCATTACTGCCCTACCGAAGGGGAATACGAGGGAGCCATTAGTCCAGGACATGCCCTGGATGCGGATGATGATCTGCACAGATGAGAGCCCAGGGGAAAAAGAGTAACAAATTCGAGGTGAACAATTCAAGCAATTGCAACTGAGAGCAGTTATATAAATGTAATAAAAGAGCATACATATTAAACAATGGAACCAGGAGAGCAGGAAAAGAGATACAGAAAAAAAAGAAAGACAAAAAAAAAAAAAAAAGACCAATAGTCATTTAGACCTAGGAGTAGTATAGCTCATGTAGGGGATCCCAAAAAAAGAAAACAGAACAGAAAGGAGGGGCCCAATTGTACCCCAATACTACCTGAGAAGTGTGAACGGCCCAGGAGGGGAGCAGTTCAAGACGGGTCACTTCTGCCAGGCAGGAAGAGGGTCGGCGTGTGATCCGAGGGCCGGGTGAGATGTGAGAAGGACCTGAGGGGTAGGAGAGCCCTCATCTTGCGGTTTGGGAAGGTGGAGCCGGGGCCGCAGCCCTGAAGCGTTTGGGAGAGTCTTTCCGTGGGCTTCTTTGATCCAGGGCTCGGTTCACTGGAACTGCCTTAGGTGTGGGGCTGAGATGCGGGCCCGAGCGTAGCGATTTTAGGTAGTGTGTCGCCTCATCAGGATCATGGAACGAGAGTTGCTCGCCATTAGGGGTTTTGATCCGTAAAATTGCCGGGAAGGCCAGTGTGAATTTCATTTGTCGTTGGTGGAGTTCGGAGCAGATGTGTTGAAAAGATTTTCTTCTCTTGGAGACATCCACCGAGTAGTCGGCAAAGATCAAGATTTTAGTCCCGTCAAGCTGAAGAGATCTGGATTGACGATACTGCTGTAAAATGGAGGTCTTATCAGAGTAGTTAAGGTATTTAGCTATGATCGGGCGTGGGGATTTGCGTTCGGCATTGTAGGCTCCCACACGGTGTGCCCGTTCCACTGTGAAGGGCCCACCGAGGCCCAGAGCTTCAGGTATGCGGCGGGAACAAAGGTCCGATAAGGTAGATTGGGGCAGCGATTCTGGGATGCCGACAAAACGCAGGTTGCTCCTCCTGGACCTATTTTCGAGGTCATCGAGTTTTTCCAGTATGTATTTGTTGGTTCTATCCTGGGCTTGTTCCAGGGATTGCGTCTGGTAAAGTTCTTCCTCCAGGTTAGAGATGCGATTTTCAGCCTCATTTAATCTGGAAGTGTGTTCCCCTAGTTGGGCTTGAAACTTTTGCATGCCTGTACTGATGGCTTTCTCCACTGAGGCAGCTATCATAGGGGAGAGGAGAGCAGCCACAGCCTGAGCAAGAAGTTCAGTGTTGCAGTCCTGTAATGGAGGAGGGTGCATGTGGTGCTGCATGGGGAGGGAAGCATTGTGGCCAGGCAGGCATGGATGGGCAGGAGACTGTATAGATGAAGTGTCCTTGGTGGCTGTCTGGCCTGCTGTGGGAACGCTCACCTCCATCTGCTGCGCTGTCTCCTCCGGTGGGGCTGTGCAGGCCGGAGCTGAGTAGGCCGAAGCCGGGGCCTCGATTTGCGGCGAGGCCTGCTGCGCGGTGGCGGCCGCATACGAACGCGGCCCAGATTTTTCCAGAAACCGGTCCATCACGGAGCCGGTGTGACTGGGGAGGCTGCCTGACGATTTTTCGGGCGAAAACGCCGCTTTTAAAGCCGATTTTGGAGGCTGGTGTGCGGGAGCTGTGACAAGGGACAGCTACTCCATGCGGCGCCGGAACCGGAAGAGCAAGCTTTCTATTAGTTTGCTTAGTCGCTAGCGCTAATAACATAAAATGTGTAATAGCAACTAGCGCTGATAATGTAGGATGTGTAATAGTATCCGGATTACGTGAGCGCAACATGATATTTGCAGTCCGTGTCCCCTGGTAATTATAATATACGAGGTGGACTGACAGCAGGGGCACGCGTGCGCAATACGATATGTGAATCCATAAAAACTATGGGCGGATGTTTACTCGACCCTAAGACCGAACCCATAGGTATGGAGGTGTTACAAGGAGTACGGTGGTGGTGAATAGTAGCTTTCAGTACAGGGGACATTTATTGGAGTTTTCCTTCCTTCTCTTGAACTTTTCTCTTTGGAGATTACTTACACACAGAAAAGGGGTGTAGTTCCTCCTATGTGTACAGTGCGGAGAAGAAAATAACTTTGTCTGGACTACGTAGCACACTGTTCTAGATTGTTGTAAGGTTAATGATCGCTTTATTGTATATGTGACGGTCATATAAAAATTGCATACGTATACATATATCATTTGAATGTATGATTTGAATTGATGTATTACCAGCAAATATTCACTTACATATAGCGCTGCTGTCCAGCGTGTCAGTGGAGCTGTGTGATGGTTTTGCTGCATATCATCTCTTCTGACAACTGGTCTTTTGTTGACTTGTGTATGAAGATATTCTCACGAATAGAGAATTTAAGCAGCTGCAGTATCTTGAAACTCTACAGACTCCAGTAAAGATACGCAATAGTGTATCAGCGCTTGTGTTTATACAGATTATAGACGCAGGGCACGATAGTATAAACACAACAAAATTTTTTGGAAAGAGAACCAGTAGTTGAGTCAAACCATAACATGAAAAGGGAGGGTGGGGCAGTTGGGAGGAAGAGGAAGACGGGGGTGTGGGGGAAGATGCGTCCTGAGCTCTGATGCAGAAAGGGACAAGGGGGTAGCCGATAATAGTTACTGTGTCAAAGGGAGTAGTTCAGTCTGAAGGAGTTGAGGTCATGCAGGAGCCTGCGGTTCAGCGGACTCTAGCGCTCGTGGTGTGGATAATGTAAGCGAGAGTCCGTGGTAAAAGAAGGAATGCTCTTCGAGTTGTGTTCGTTCCAGAGGAGTGAGTTTTGAGGACAAAAAGGGTTCCCATCTGTTGTAGAAGCACTGTTTAGCTTTGTTATGCAACAGATTTGTATTGAGTTTGTCTCGGAATAGGAGCTGCAGAAGGTCTCTACTGACTTGGGGAATGGTAGACTTTGAGGTGGAGATCCTGTTATATCCATACCAGACCTGAAGGGCCTGGTAATTGAATTTGGAGGAACTCTACGCTTTTTTTTTTATCAATGACTTTCAATGACTTCTCTGTATTACGGGGAGCCGACAATTTATTATAGCCGCGAGTGATTTTAAATGACTTTTTTTCCTGCAGAAATTACACTTTTTGCAGGGACAGCTCTAAGCACAGAAAACATGCGCCCCTTTACAGGCATACTATACACACCCCCAGGTATGAAATTGAAAGGAATATTACACTTTTATTGTTTCAATTAAAGCATTATTAAAATCAGTGCTCCCGAAAAAACAGCCATTTTTAAAACTTTTTTTTGCATTGATACATGTCCCCTGGGGCAGGACCCAGGTCCCCAAACACTTTTTAGGACAATAACTTGCATATTAGCCTTTATAATTATCACTTTAGATTTTGAATGTTCGAGTCCCATAGACTTTAATAGGGTTCTAAAGTTCACACGAAGTTTAGGTCTGTTCGCAGGTTCTGGTGCAAACCGAACAGGGGGGTGTTCAGTTCATCCTTATTTGTCACCAACTTGACCATACATATGTAGCAGCATGCGATTCCTTCCAATGCCATACACCGCCACTCAAAAAACAGCATCAGGGCAAAAATCCATTGCACATAGCAGCCACTTTATTAAACCATATAAAAACTTACAATTATACTGCATTCACATGTATATGTGCCCAAGGACCGACATCAGGTACATACAGCACTTATGGTTAAGATGGGAGCCGCCCCAAGACTCGAGTTGGCTTTAGCTCCAGGGATGGGATGTAATGTATCAGCTGGGGAACACTATCTCAACTCGTTTTGTCTGTAATTGGATATCTTCAGGAAGCTCCCTGAAGATGTGCAATTATAGACAAAATGAGTTGAGCACCCTAATGGTATCTGATGTCGCAAGTGACACTTATACAGTGATCACTGAAAAATACTGCACACTGACACTTGCTGTGTGACAGGGGTAATCAAAACATGATCAAGTAGTTAAAATGTGCCTAACATGTATGTGTGGATACATGCTGCTTTTACGCAATGTGGTCTGTCTATCTTCTCTTCCTAGACTGAAAAGGGTCCAGGAAGAGAAGAACCAGCTAGATCCAGTGCCTGTGTTTACTAACAGAGGACTGCTTTCTCATTTGTGTCAGGCGTTCAGCAGGGCCCTGGGCAAAATCATTGGTGCGTGCATGTGGTTAATTTCTTCTTGCATAAAACTTGTATTATTTCTATACAGTTGTGCATCTGTATGCTTGCGTATGGTTACTATTGTATGCTGGTTACAGTTGCTCTTCTGCTCATAATTACTTTTATTATATTACTGATTAATTTCCCCGTAAGGGAGCCCCTCTGCTCACAGAAACCCTGTCCTGGGTGGAGGCAGTGCCAACTTTATTATCAAACCCACTCTCTTTCACTTAGCAAAGGTTCTGGTTCACTTATTTACCTACAGACTTAGCACAATATTCTGCTTGGGGAGGGCCATTTCTCATAACCAAAACCCCCAAAACAGGGCTACATAGACATGTAACAACACAAACTATAAAAGTATAATTAAAATAAATGTAACTGTGTTAACCACTTAAGCCCCGAATCAATTGCCAGCCTAAGGACCAGAGGTCTTTTTAATATTTCACACTGCACTGCTTTAACTGGTAATTGTGCGTTCATGCAATGTTGTACCCAAGCGAAATATGCATCCTTTTCTTCCCACAAATTAAGCTTTCTTTTGATGGTATTTGATAGCCTCTGCCATTTTTATTTTTTGCGATATAAACGGAACAAGACCGAACATTTTGAAAAAAATATATATTTTCTAATTTTTGTTATAAGAAAAATCGAATAAACTCAATTTTAGTCATACATTTAGGCCAAAATGTATTCAGCTACATGTCTTTATTAAACAAAATGTCAATAAGCATATATTTATTGGTTTACGGAAAAGTTATAGTGTCTACAAACTAGAATACATTTTCTGGAATTTACACAGCTTTTAATTTATGACTACTTATCTCTTATTTCTTGAGGTGCTAAAATGGCAGGGCAGAACAAAAACCCCCAAATGACACCATTTTGGAATGTAGACACCCCAAGGAAATTGCTGGGGGCATGTTGAGCCCATTGAGTATTTTTTTTTGTCCAAAGTGATTGAATAATGACAAAAAAAAATAATTTTACAAAAAGTTGTCACTAAATGATATATTTCTCACACATGCCATGGTTATATGTGGAATTGCACCCCAAGATACATTTTGCTGCTTCTTTTATACATTTTGCTGCTTCTGAGTACGGGGATGCCACATGTGTGGGACTTTTTGGGAGCCTGGCCGCGTACGGCACCCAGAAAAACAATCACCGCCTTTAGGATTTCTAAGGGTGCAAATTTCACTCATCACTACCTATCACAGTTTCGAAGGCCATAAAATGCCAAAATAGCACCCCCCCCCCCAAATGACCCCATTTTGTAAAGTAAACACCCCAAGCTATTTGCTGAGAGGCATGTTGAGTTCATGGAATATTTTATATTTTGGCACAAGTTGCGGGAATATCACAAACTTTTTTTGCACAAAGTTGTCACTAAATGATATATTACTCACACATGCTATGAGCATATGTGAAATTACACCCCAAAATACATTCTGCTGCTTCTCCTGAGTATGGAGATACCATATGTGTGGGACTTTTTGGGAGCCTAGCCGCGCACGGGACCCCGAAAATCAAGCAGCGCCTTTAGGATTTCTAAGGGCATTCATTTTTGATTTCACTCCTCACTATCTATCACTACCTATCACAGTTTTGAAGGCCATAAAATGCCAAGATAGCACAACCCCCCCCCCCCCCCAAATGACCCCATTTTGGAAAATAGACACCCCAAGCTATTTGCTGAGAGGCATGTTGAGCCCACTGAATATTTTTTTTGTCCCAAGTGATTGAATAATGACAAAAAATTTTTTTTTTACAAAAAGTTGTCACTAAATGATATATTGCTCACAGATGCCATGGTTATATGTGGAATTGCACCCCAAAATACATTTTGTTGCTTCTCCTGAGTACGGGGATACCACATGTGTGGGACTTTCTGGGAGCCTAGCCACGTACGGCACCCCAAAAACCAATCACCGCCTTCAGGATTTCTAAGGGCGCAAATTTTTGATTTCACGCCTCACTACCTATCACAGTTTCCAAGGCCATAAAATGCCAAAATAGCACAAACCCCCCCCCCCCCCCAATGACCCCATTTTGGAAAGTAGACACCTCAAGCTATTTGCTGAGAGGCATGTTGAGTCCATGGAATATTTTATATTTTGTCATAAGCGGGAATTTTACAAACTTTTTTTTTTTTGCACAAAGTTGTCACTAAATGATATATTGCTCACACATGCCATGGGCATACGTGAAGTGACACCCCAAAATACATTCTGCTGCTTCTCCTGAGTATGAGAATACCACATGTGTGTGACTTTTGGGAGACTAGCCACGTACGGGACCCCGAAAACCAAGCACCGCCTTCAAGATTTCTAAGGGTGCAAATTTTTGATTTCACTCCTCACTACCTAGCACTACCTATCACAGTTTTGAAGGCCATAAAATGCCAAGATGGCACAAACCCCCCAAATGACCCAATTTTGGAAAGTAGACACCCCAAGATATTTGCTGAGGGGCATGTTGAGCCCATTGAATATTTTTTTTTGTCCCAAGTGGTTGAATAATGACAAAAAATAATAATTTTTACAAAAAGTTGTCACTAAATGATATTTTGCTCACACATGCCAGGGTTATATGTGGAGTTGCACCACAAAATACATTTTGTTACTTCTTCTGAGTATGGGGATACCACATGTGTGGGACTTTTTGGGAGCCTAGGCACGTACGGGGCCCCAAAAACCAATCACCACATTCAGGATTTCTAAGGGCGCAAATTTTTGATTTCCCTCCTCACTACCTATCACAGTTTCCAAGGCCATAAAATGCCAAGATAGCACAAAACTCCCCCAAATGATCCCATTTTGGAAAGTAGACACCCTAAGTTATTTGCTGAGAGTCACGGTGAGTATTTTACAGCTCTCATCTGTTTTTGAAAATGAAGAAAGTAAAGAAAAAATACATTTTTTTCTTTTTTAATTTTTCAAAACTTTGTGACAAAAAGCGAGATCTGCAAAATACTCACCATACCTCTCAGCAAATAGCTTGGGGTGTCTACTTTCCAAAATGGGGTCATTTGGGGGGGGGGGGGGGGTTGTGTCATCTGGGCATTTCATGGCTTCCGAAATTGTGATTGGCAGTGAGGAGTGAAATAAAAAATGTACACCCTTAGAAAGCCTGAAGGTGCTAATTGGGTTTTGGGGTCCTGTACGTGGCTAGGCTCCCAAAAAGTCTCACAAATGTGGTATCCCCATACTCAGGAGAAGCAACAGAATGTATTTTGGGGTGTAATTTCACATATGCCCATGGCATGTTTGAGCAATATATCATTTAGTGACAACTTTGTGCAAAAAAAAAAAAGTTAGTGATATTCCCGCAACTTGTGCCAAAATATAAAATATTCCATGAACTCAACATGCCTCTCAGCAAATAGCTTGGGGTGTTTACTTTACAAAATGGGGTCATTTGGGGGGGGGTGCTATTTTGGCATTTTATGGCCTTCGAAACTGTGATAGGTAGTGAGGAGTGAAATCAAAAATTTGCACCCTTAGAAATCCTGAAGGCGGTGATTGTTTTTCTGGGTGCCGTACGCGGCCAGGCTCCCAAAAAGTCCCACACATGTGGTATCCCTGTACTCAGGAGACGCAGCAAAATGTATCTTGAGGGGGAAATTCCACATATAACCATGGCATGTGTGAGAAATATATAATTTAGTGACAACTTTTTGTAAAATTATTTTTTTTGTCATTATTCAATCACTTTAGACAAAAAAAAATACTCAATGGGCTCAACATGCCCCCAGCAATTTCCTTGGGGTGTCTACCTTCCAAAATGGTGTCAACTTGTGTCAAAATATAAAATATTCCATGAACTCGACATGCCTCTCAGCAAATAGCTTGGGGTGTCTACTTTCCAAAATGGGGTCATTTGGGGGGGGGGGGGGGGGGGGTTTGAACTGTCCTGGTATTTTATGCACAACATTTAGAAGCTTATGTCACACATCACCTACTCTTCTAACCACTTGAAGACAAAGCCCTTTCTGCCACTTTTTGTTTACATGAAAACATTTTTTTTTGCAAGAAAATTACATTGAATCCCCAAACATTATATATTTTTTTTAAAGCAAAGGCCCTACAGATTAAAATGGTGAGTATTGCATTTTTTTTCCACACAGTATTTGTGCAGTGATTTTTCAAACGCATTTTTTGGGAAAAAATACACTTTTTTACATTTTAATGCACTAAAACACACTATATTGCCCAAATTTTTGATGAAATAAAAAAGATGATCTTAGGCCGAGTACATGGATACTAAACATGACATACTTTAAAATTGCATACAAACGCGCAGTGGCGACAAACTACATACATTTTTAAAAGCCTTTAAAAGTCTTTACAGGTTACCACATTAGATTTACAGAGGAGGTCTACTGCTAAAATTACCATCTGACCTTTGCGGTGATACCTCACATGCATGGAGCAATTGCTGTTTACATATGACGCCAGACCGACACTTGCATTCGCCTTTGCGCAAGAGCGGGGGGGGACAGGGGGGACAGGGGTGCTTTTTTTTTTTTGCTTTTTTTTTTTCCTTTTTAAACTGTTCCTTCCATTTTTTTATCATTTTTATTGTTATCTTAGGGAATGCAAATATTCCCTATAATAGCAATAAGTAGTGACGGGTACTCTTTTTTTGAAAAAAGTGGGGTCTATTAGACCCTAGATCTTTCCTCTGCCCTCAAAGCATCTGACCACACAGTGTGATGTGATAAAATGCTTTCCCAATTTCCCAATGGAGCTGTTTAAAAGGCTAATTAGCCGCTAGGATTGCTTTTACACGAAAGCCGATCACTGACTGAAAAGGCTAATACCAAGATTATACTTAACCACTTGCAGACCGGACCATTTTTCTGGTCAAAGACCAGACCACTTTTTGCGATTCGGCACTGCGTCGCTTTAACTGACAATTGCGCGGTCGTGCGACGTGGCTCCCAAACAAAATTGACGTCCTTTTTTTCCCACAAATAGAGATTTCTTTTGGTGGTATTTGATCACCTCTGCGATTTTTTTTTTTTTTGCGCTATAAACAAAAATAGAGCGACAATTTTGAAAAAAATGCATTATTTTTTACTTTTTGTTATAATAAATATCCCCCAAAAATATATAAAAAAACATTTTTTCCCTCAGTTTAGGCCGATACGTATTCTTCTACATATTTTTGGTAAAAAAAATCGCAATAAGCGATTATTGATTGGTTTGCGCAAAAGTTATAGCGTTTACAAAATAGGGATAGTTTTATAGCATTTTTATTAATAATTTTTTATTATTTTTTTTTTTTACTAGTAATGGTGGTGATCTGCGATTTTTATTGTGACTGCGACATTGTGGGGGACCCATCGGACATTTTTGACACATTTTTGGGACCATTGTCATTTATACAGTAATCACTGCTATATAAATGCAGTGATTCCTGTGTAAATGACACTGGCAGTGAAAGGGTTAACCAGTGGGTGGCAGTGTAGGAGTTAAGTGTTCCTAGGGGTGTGTTACTAACTGTGGGGGGGTTGGGCTTTCATTTAGTGTACACTGATCTCTGCTCCAATCACATGGAGCAGAGATCAGCATCACTAGTTGCTAGGCAGAATGGAGAAATGTTGTTTATACAGCATTTCCTCCATTCGGCTGCTCCGTGAGACGATCGCGGGGATGCCCGCGGCGATCGAGTCCGCGGGTCCCGCGACCGGACTCACGGGGGTCCCGACCAGCGCGGGAGCACGCCGCCGGCGGCGTGCTCCCGATGGCAGGGCAGCATCGAATATTGGACGTACCTGTACGCCAATATGCCTGCCCGTGCCATTCTGTCGACGTACATCATCGTGCGCTGGTCGGGAAGTGCTTAAACCCGCAGGCATCATTCTGGTATAACCATTCAAAGTCCAACAACATACCAGTACGTTGCTGGTCCTTGTTGGACATATATTGTAATCTTTTTTTCATGCAGCCTGTTGGCTGAACGAAAAAAGAGATCCTCCCTTCATCCACCCACTTCTAATGATGGGCATACATGCACCATTTATATATGCCAAAGCATGGGGCCATCCTCCCGCAAAAGTTATGCCGCATACACAAGGTCAGACTTTTCCACGGGCAAGCCTCCGTCAGAATTTTGACCATATGTACACGGAATTAGGCGCAAATCGCTCCTCCTCCCCTACTGCCCACATGCTTCAGCATATATGCATTTTTTTCTAACTGTGGTGGTGAAATCACCTCCTACAGCGTTGGAGTCATGGCTTTATGTATCGTGGGAGCAAACGCTGTTGCTGTCAAAATAAATAAATCTGTGCTGCAACTGAATGGAGTACCTGCTAAGCAAATTATGATTAACATTAAAACAAAGTAACATTACTGTATAACAGTAAGACCTTACCATACCATACCTGCAAAGCAAATACCAAAAAAAATAGTAAAAAATAAAACATTTTTTAACGCAACCTGTGCCTAATATATATATATATGCCGAAGCATGGGGGCAAAAAAGTTATGCCACGTACACACACGGTCGAACTTTTCCACGGGCAATTTTCCCTTGGAATTTCGATCGTATGTACGCAGCATTAGGAGCAAAATCGCACCAAAAAAAATTACATGCTTGAAAAGCAAGCATGATAAAACATAATAAAAAATTGCAGAATAGAATACAGTAAAAAAGAGCAACAATAGAGAGAGAATAGAGAGAGAGAGAGAGAGAGAGAACAATAAAACAACAACTATTTTTGTTTTTTATATTTTATATTTTTTATGTTTTTTTTTATACACTTTTTTTGTAACTGTAACAACTGTAATGGTTCGGATCTCTCAAAATGCAATGGTATCTTGGGAAGTGTGTCCTAGCCTGTGAAATGCTGTACCCTACGCTAAAACTTCACTAGTGTGGTAGCATTCCAAACATTCACCAATGCAAAGACCAGGATTGCCAGGACAGCGTGGACAATGATAACCGGTCATGCCTATATCCGCACTTGGTACAGACACAACATCTTCTTTGGGGGGGCTCTCATGCAGTCGACTTACTGCATTTGGTTGGGAATGGTGAGGTACAGAACCATCTGGATACAGAAGATCTGTGACAATCTCTTTCTGGAATGTAGGAAAGGATAAAGTCCCACCTGAAGCTCTGTATAGCACATGAGCGTTTAACAAAGCCAATTGAAATAAGTAAACAGTAGACATGTGCAGACTGAAATATTTTGTTTTTCGGAATTTCGTTTTCGTCCAAAAAATACATTTATTTAGTTACTCCCGAAATTTGTTTTTATTTATTTTGTTTTTCGTTAAAAAATTGCATTCGTCCAAAAATCCAAATGAATTAAGGTTGAATCTGTCATTGAAGGCTTATGGTGTCTATCGAATGTTTAAAGAAGATTTGACGGAGCAGCGAAACTCACTGTATAATGCTGCAATCATACATTCCCGGTCTAATATTTTGACTACAAGCTATAGTAGGATTCTAATGTTGTAAGTCTTCTATGGGTTTTTTAAGGCTATTTGCATTGCACACAGGTCATGTTAGCATTAGCATTAAGAAAAGAAAATTAAGAAAAAAAAATGCGTGGGGGTCCCCCGAAATTCCATACCAGGCCCTTCGGGTCTGGTATGGATATTAAGGGGAACCCCGTGCCAAAAAAAAATGCCGTGGGGTCCCCCTCAAAATCCATACCAGACCCTTATCCGAGCACGCAACCTGGCAGGCCGCAGGAAAAGAGGGGGGACGAGAGAGCACCCCATCCTGAACTGTACCAAGCCACATGCCCTCAACATTGGAAGGATGCTTTGGGGTCCCCCCAAAGCACCTTGTCCCCATGTTGATGATGTCAAGGGCCTCATCCCCACAACCCTGGCCGGTGGTTGTGGGGGTCTGCAGGTGGGGGGCCTTTTTGGAATCTGGAAGCCCCCTTTAACAAGGACTCCCAGATCCCGGCCTCCCCCCTTGTGTGAAATGGTAAGGGGGTACAAAAGTACCCCTACCATTTCACCAAAAAAGTGACAAAAGTGTTTATAATGACAGGAGACAGTCTTTGAGAAGTCCTTTATTAAAGTCTTCTTTCATCTTCTTTCTTCTGGTCTTCTTCCTTCTTCTTTTCTTCATCCTGCTGTTTCTTCATCTTCTTCCTCCATCTTATTCTTCCTCCGATCCACTTATTCTTGGTCCGGTGTTCTCGTTCCGCATCTTCCTCCAGGGCGGGGCCACATGGTGACTCTGACGCACAGTTCAATGCATCAGAGGGGGCGGAGTCACCGGGTGGCCACGCCCTCCATTATATAAGACCTGTCAGAAGAAGAGAGGCGTCACACAGTGGGAGCCTCCCATTGCGCAGAATGGCCCGAGAACAAAGAAGAGACGCCATGGAGGAAGATGCCGGACGAGAACACCGGAGCAAGAAGCAGCGGATCAGAGGAAGAAGAGGATCGGAGGAAGAAGAAGATGGAGGAAGAAACCGAAGGATGAAGAAAAGAAGAAGGAAGAAGACCAGAAGAAAGAAAATGAAAGAAGACTTTAATAAAGGACTGGTCAAAGACCGTCTCCTGTAATTTTTAGCACTTTTGTCACTTTTTTGATGAAATGGTAGGGGTACCCCCTTACCATTTCACACGGGGGGTAGGATCTGGGGGTGCCCTTGATAAAGGGGGCTTCCAGATTCCAATGAGCCCCCCGTCCGCAGACCCCCACAACCACCGGCCAGGGTTGTGGGGATGAGGCCCTTGTCCTCATCAACATGGGGACAAGGTGCTTTGGGAGGGACCCCAAAGCATCCTCCCAATGTTGAGGGCATGTGGCCTGGTACAGTTCAGGAGGGGGGCGCTCTCTCATCCCCCCTCTTTTCCTGTGGCCTGCCAGGTTGCGTGCTCGGATAAGGGTCTGGTATGGATTTTGAGGAGGACCCCCACACCATTTTTTTGGGCGCGGGGTTCCTCTTAAAATCCATGCCAGACCTGAAGGGCCTGGTATGGATTTTGAGGGGGGCCCCGCACACCATTTTTTTTTGGCGTGGGGTTCCCCTTAAAATCCATGCCAGACCTGAAGGGCCTGGTATGGATTTTGAGGGGGACCCAACATCATTTTTTTTTGGCATGGGGTTCCCCTTAAAATCCATGCCAGACCTGAAGGGCCTGGTATGGATTTTGAGGGGGACCCCCACGCCATTTTTTTTCTGGTGCGGGGTTCCCCTTAATATCCATACCAGACCTGAAGGGCCTGGTATGCTCTTGAAGGGGAAACCATGCCGTTTTTCTTTTACATTATTGTTGTGTTGTAAGTCGCGCTGTGATTCACACTCAAGTCGTGTCCAAGTTGCCTTGCCTCCCAAAGTCATGCTGGAAGTCGTGTTGCCCCTGTGTGAATGGACTGTTAGGATACAAGTTCAATAGACACAGATTGTTATTGTCAGAGTCACGTTGAATCTCCTATCCGTATCGAACTGTGTCAAAACGAAAACGAAAATAAAGCATTTATTTATGTCGGATCTTTCGTTTTTCGGACTCTGTGCTTCGTTATCGTTTTGATAAACTAAAATACCTGAAATTCGGACAAAAATGCATTCAGACTAAAATGAATGCACATGTCTAAACAGACACTTTTTTGTACTTTTTTTCTGGCCTTACGGGCAAGTAGATACGGGGCAAACAACTGGTCATTGAGGTCCATCCCTCTCATATTTTGGTTATGTTCGTGGACACAGAGGGGTTTCTCTACAACACCAGTCGCCGTAGTAATTTGGACTGTTGTGTCTGCATGAAGGGAGGTGAGAACAAAAACATTCTTATTATCCCTACACTTCATAGCGATCAAGTTATTACACTGCAAGCAGGCTCTCTCCCCCAGCCTAAGACGAGAATCTACAATCCCCTGGGGAAAGCCCCGGCAATTAGGTCGCACAGTGCCACATGCTCCAATCTGCTGATCAAACAAATGACTAAACAGTGGCACGCTCGTGTAATAATTGTCCACGTACAAGTTCTACTCCTTTCTGAATAAGGGGGACACCAAGTTCTACACTATCTTGCCAGCGCTCCCTATGCAATCTGGGCAGTTCTCCGGCTCTACGTAACTATCTTTTCCCTCAAAAACCATAAAGCTCCATACATAGCCTGTTGCCCTGTCATAGAACTTCTAGAGCTTGACCCCGTATCTTTTGTCACTTTTTTGATGAAATGGTAGGGGTACCCCCTTACCATTTCACACGGGGGGTAGGATCTGGGGGTGCCCTTGATAAAGGGGGCTTCCAGATTCCAATGAGCCCCCCGTCCGCAGACCCCCACAACCACCGGCCAGGGTTGTGGGGATGAGGCCCTTGTCCTCATCAACATGGGGACAAGGTGCTTTGGGAGGGACCCCAAAGCATCCTCCCAATGTTGAGGGCATGTGGCCTGGTACAGTTCAGGAGGGGGGCGCTCTCTCATCCCCCCTCTTTTCCTGTGGCCTGCCAGGTTGCGTGCTCGGATAAGGGTCTGGTATGGATTTTGAGGAGGACCCCCACACCATTTTTTTGGGCGCGGGGTTCCTCTTAAAATCCATGCCAGACCTGAAGGGCCTGGTATGGATTTTGAGGGGGGCCCCGCACACCATTTTTTTTTGGCGTGGGGTTCCCCTTAAAATCCATGCCAGACCTGAAGGGCCTGGTATGGATTTTGAGGGGGACCCAACATCATTTTTTTTTGGCATGGGGTTCCCCTTAAAATCCATGCCAGACCTGAAGGGCCTGGTATGGATTTTGAGGGGGACCCCCACGCCATTTTTTTTCTGGTGCGGGGTTCCCCTTAATATCCATACCAGACCTGAAGGGCCTGGTATGCTCTTGAAGGGGAAACCATGCCGTTTTTCTTTTACATTATTGTTGTGTTGTAAGTCGCGCTGTGATTCACACTCAAGTCGTGTCCAAGTTGCCTTGCCTCCCAAAGTCATGCTGGAAGTCGTGTTGCCCCTGTGTGAATGGACTGTTAGGATACAAGTTCAATAGACACAGATTGTTATTGTCAGAGTCACGTTGAATCTCCTATCCGTATCGAACTGTGTCAAAACGAAAACGAAAATAAAGCATTTATTTATGTCGGATCTTTCGTTTTTCGGACTCTGTGCTTCGTTATCGTTTTGATAAACTAAAATACCTGAAATTCGGACAAAAATGCATTCAGACTAAAATGAATGCACATGTCTAAACAGACACTTTTTTGTACTTTTTTTCTGGCCTTACGGGCAAGTAGATACGGGGCAAACAACTGGTCATTGAGGTCCATCCCTCTCATATTTTGGTTATGTTCGTGGACACAGAGGGGTTTCTCTACAACACCAGTCGCCGTAGTAATTTGGACTGTTGTGTCTGCATGAAGGGAGGTGAGAACAAAAACATTCTTATTATCCCTACACTTCATAGCGATCAAGTTATTACACTGCAAGCAGGCTCTCTCCCCCAGCCTAAGACGAGAATCTACAATCCCCTGGGGAAAGCCCCGGCAATTAGGTCGCACAGTGCCACATGCTCCAATCTGCTGATCAAACAAATGACTAAACAGTGGCACGCTCGTGTAATAATTGTCCACGTACAAGTTCTACTCCTTTCTGAATAAGGGGGACACCAAGTTCTACACTATCTTGCCAGCGCTCCCTATGCAATCTGGGCAGTTCTCCGGCTCTACGTAACTATCTTTTCCCTCAAAAACCATAAAGCTCCATACATAGCCTGTTGCCCTGTCATAGAACTTCTAGAGCTTGACCCCGTATCTGGCACGCTTGCTGGGAAGGTACTGTTTGAAAGACAAGCGTCCAGAAAATGTAATCAGGGACTCATCAACGCAGACAACTTGATGGGGAATAAACAAGGCTGCAAAACATTGGATGAAGGGGTTTATGAGGGGCCGAATTTTGTAGAGGCGAACGTATTCAGGGTCTCCACGAGGACAACAAAGTTCATTGTCATTGAAGTGCATGAACCGCAAGATCTGCTCATAGAGTTTCCTGGACATGGAGGTAGAGAACACAGGCATATGGTCAATTGGATGCGTGGACCAATACGTCCGCAACGTCATGAATTTATGTATGCCCATGTTGAGGGAAAGGCCCAGAAAGTTTTTAAATTTGGAAACCGTAAATGATTTCCTATCTCTGGCAAGGGAAGGCAACTGGGGATTAGCAGCGATGTGTTGACCAGCATATAAATTAGTTTGGGCCACAATAGATCTATAGAGATCTTCCGTGAAAAACAGTGAATAAAAATCAAGTGGTGTAAAATCAACTGTTTCCACCTGAATACCGGGTTGCCCAGTGAATGGGGGAAGTACAGGTTCTGCAGAAGTGGTGGGCACCCAATCAGGATTGGCGAATTCTGCAGGAAGGACACTATGGGAATGACGGGCCTGCCTTTGTGTTCTTCTTGGTGGCAGCGGGACACTACATGTGCTTGCCACTTCACCAGCTTGAACTGCACTTATGGGACTCGCCATGTCACCATGTGTTACTGCAGTGCTGGATGTACATCCAGGGTGTACTAGGCCGCTGGTGCTTGCCAGTTAATCAGAAGGAATAGCCGCGCTAGTACTGGCTCTCTGCTCCATACGAGGGACCTGCAGTTCCTGCACCTCAACAACATCAGAAGATCGGGATTGGGTACACCTAACCTTAGCAGGGACCTCACCTTCGTCATCAGAGCTATCTGTCATGGAGCTGCTGTCCTCTGCAGGATCATATTCTGAGCCTGAATCTGACAGATGAGTGACCTCCTCTTCACTTTCTGTCATGCTCAGAAACGTGTAGGCCTCTTCACTAGTGTACCTTCGATTTGCCATTTTGGGGTCTAAATCCAGTGGTACACTAGTGAGATTCACAGGTAAAAAAGTACCTAGGCTGTCAAAACAGCTACAAAAACGCTACAAAAAAAACTGCTAGTGATCGCAGGGAACAGGCCTGACTTTGCGAACGCTGCAGTTATGTGTTTTGTAAGTGACAGTGATCGATCGTTACTGCACTTAGGTGGGCTGGGCTGGGCTGTGCGGAGGGGCAAAATGCATGTGCTAGCAGGTATCTGGGCTGATCCCGCTAACAAGGCATTTTTTGGAACCCTAAACTGCTGGGAACGCTAGTATAGATCTGACCAGATCAGATATTGATCTGTTCAAATACTATACCACTAAGGGAGGTATATGCTTTGCGCGTGGTTGTTAGCGGTACTGGCACTAACCTGGCACTAAAACAACAAATTATCCTGCGCTCTGGTTTCTTGGTCTTTAAAATGTGATATATACAGTTTGAAGTGGTGTTGTCACTAAGTCTTGCAGCCCTCCTTTAGAACATTGGGTGTTCAAATACTAGAGAGAAACAATACAAAAAGGGAGAAGGCGCACTGACCTAGTGCATTACCAAAAAACAGCTTTATTTAAATAAAACAAATAGCAAAATGGCTACTCACAAACGAGTGTTGGTCAAAGGCAAAATCAATAAAAATGAATCCATCGCACCAGACGTTTGGCGAATCCAGACCAGATGTCAGAGGAATTGGTAAATACCTCTACGGAAATGTCTAACGCGTTTTGGGAGTGACCCCCTTTCTTCAGAGCTCTGAAGAAAGGGGTCACTCCCGAAACGCGTTAGCCATTTCCGTAGAGGTATCTACCAATTCCTCTGACATCTGGTCTGGATTCGCCAAACGTCTGGTGCAATGGATTCATTTTTATTGATTTTGCCTTTGACCAACACTCGTTTGTGAGTAGCCATTTTGCTATTTGTTTTATTTAAATAAAGCTGTTTTTTGGTAATGCACTAGGTCAGTGCGCCTTCTCCCTTTTTGTATTGTTACTAACCTGGCACTGCCTGGGGCAACGCAGACCCTATCTGACCCTAAAACCTAATTGATATCACCCGCCGGGCAATCAGGGGGTTAAACTTTTACTGGGTAATGAATGCTGGGTGCCCTGATGCTATAAAAAGCAAACTAACCAGCGTCACCCATAACACTTATACAGTGATCACTGGTGAAAGGGTTAACTAGGGGCAATCAGGGGGTTAAAACCTTTATTAGGTAGTATATGGGGGTACCTGATGCTATATAAAAACCTGACGGGGAACCTAAATAACTAAATAACTAAATAGCTAACCAGTGTCACCAGTGACTCTTATACGGTGATCACTGGTGAAAAGGTTAACTCTAGGGGCAATCAGGGGGTTAAAACCTTTATTAGGTTGTATATGGGGGTACCTAATGCTATAAAAACCCGACGGTGAACCCAAAAAATAACTGGCTACCTAGCGGCACCAGTGACACTAATGCAGCGATCAGAAAAACGATTGCTTAGTGACACTGGCAAAAGGGGGTGAAAGGGTTACCTGGGGGGCAATCAAGGGGTTAAACCTTTATTGCGGGGGGTAGGGGGCTACTCTGAACCTAAAGGGGCCTGAAGCTAACTGCCCTGACACTTTTTTACAGTCACAACTGACACTAAATGCAGTGATCAGTAAATAAATGACCACTGCAATCAGTGACACTGTGAATGGGGGGGGCAGGGGGTGATCTGGGGGGGTGATCGGGCGGTGACTGGAGGTGAAAAGTGTGCCTATGTGTCAGTGTAGTGTTGGTGCACTTACTGTGATGTCTTCTCTCCTCGCCGTCCAGTCAAAAAGACCGCCACAAGGAGAGTGACAACACTTCCTCCTGTCTGTGTTTACAGTACACAGGCAGGGGAAGCTTCTCATTCGACGGGAGCGATTGCGAGGAGGTGGCCAGAAATCAACATCCGCTCCCTCACCACGGATCGCTCCTGAAGGGAAACAGACGCCGCCACCAGCGGGAGGGGGTCCGATCTGACCCTCCGCCCGCTGGAAGGCAGGCACATACAGGTACGTGGTTGTGCCTGTCCGTGCCATTGTGCCGACGTAAATGTACAGGCGGTGGTCCTTAAGTGGTTAAAATACATAAAGCAAAATTCCAGCCAAATGCAAGGTAAAATTAATTTTTCATAAAAAGACAAACAACAAAATTGCCTGTTGCTGGATTATTCAATTTTAATCCAGAGGTTCCCCTGCAGTGTTTTTTGAAGTGCCACTTAATGTCCTTAGTTAGTCTGGGACTGGACAGTGAAAGGAGAAGCAGGACAGTGATGAGCTCATTTATTTGCCATTACACTTTTTCTTCCTATTAATATGCTTCTTGACACCACATGAACATATTGGCTCCTTGTACTGTTTTTTTCCTGTCACCATCCAGCTTCACCCTCTGGTATTAATACTACGTGCATGTATAAATCAATATAATGATTTAATTGTGATTACATTACTGCATTTATTTGTGTCTTTTATATCTGCTAAGAGTTTAACCTTACCTAAACAAATAGTAAATCTATTATAATATAATGCAGAACAAAAAGATATCCCAATGGTACAGTAAACATGCTTTAATAAATGCCATCATAAAAATTGCTATCTTTGAAACAATGATTGCTGCCTATCACAGCCTCCATGAAAGGACTCATCAATTCCAAAGTGGTTAAGACTTGTAGTCATAGTGATATTATGCTTATTACTGTTATTTTGTTCTCTGATTATTATTACCCTAAAGTGCCCCCCAAGCACATACTCTTTGTTGCTATAGGTATGATCCACCAAGTCCTCAGCCCTTTTCCCATCCATGAACAGGCCTTTTTGGTATCTTTGTTTCACTGTATAGATGGCAGTACGGCATGTAAATGGTGCAGTACTTATAGAATGCACAGAAGGAACTTACTGCTATAATATCAATATCAATATTACACCATTCAAATTACCGTACATCAATAAAATATGTGTACATAGTCAAAAACAACCACATTTATTTGGGACTGGAAAGGTTAACCAAGTTACTACTGTTGTATAATTTTACCTTTAACAAAACATGTCAGACTATGTTTTATCTTCTCAGAGACTTCCTATTAAATTGTGCTAGAATCAATAAGTTCATAACAATGTGACACCACTTATTTCCTAGCAGGTGTAGTAACACAATTCTCTCATGTTCACAAATGAAATGCAGTCATCTCACTGATAACAAAAAAATATTAAAATCAATGTCCCAGAGACATTAGCATAATATCTAAATAATGAAATGTGGTGATCCTAAAACACAAGCATTGAATTGTTTTTTAATTATCCAAATCTATATCTATGGAGTGGGGCTCAGATTTTTAATTTGTATCTGCACATCATAAATTCACCTCCATGCAATTAACAATCTCAATAAAACACACCAATGGTTGATGTATATTAAGCAGGCAATTTTGAACCCTATAATAAACAAAAATTATAAATGCTTAAGTGGCATTCAAAATGGTCTTTATGAAGCTGAAGATGAAATATGCACTGGTTTAATGTCACCATTTGAAAAGTGAAATTGTATCCTAAACATTAATGTTTCTTTTTAGGTATATGCACAAAGATTATATACTCAAAAAACAATGCATTTCATAAACAATCATTCTAAATTATATACACATAAAACATATTTAGATAAATGTGCAAAATATAAACATTAAATATTTCAGTGTCCATATGTTACACAAATAAATTCATAACTTAAAAAAAAAACACGTGAATGATGCAATAATGATCCAGCAAAAAGTAATGTTGACACAATCACCGTATATAAAATTTCCAATGCAATATTGGTGTTGACACTTGGTGTTGGCACAACAGGACAAACAGTGCTTCAGGACACTTCTTACAAAATAGTAGGATCCCATAAAAAGATCACCATGCGCCCGGCTGCCTCACAGCAAAAATAACTTTCATCTCCACAATTGACACAAAGATTATAAAATGCCACTCACAATAGAGATGTGAGGAAAGGAGGACAAATGCCATAGTGTAGTATTTCAAAATCCAGACATCCTATTTATTAAATCTGCACTTACAAAATGCAAATGTATACATAAGCATGTATGGAACAAATAGACCAGGCTCTGGCTAAGTTGGATGATCTTGGAAACAGATCTTGGCAATGTAATGTTAGAATCCAAAGGCTCCCAGAATCTGTTTTAAATATGAAAATTCTCCTATGCAATCTTTTCTTATACCGCGTACACACGATCGGACTATCCGGCGGACAAACCACCGGACTTTGAAGCGGAGGTCCGCTGGACTTTCCGAACGAGCGGACCTGCCCACACACGGCCAGACTTTTCCGGCTGACTAGGTGCGGCGGACAAACTGCTGGACTATGGCAGGAGTCCTCCGGACTTTTGAAATGAACGGACTTGCCCACACATGGAGGAAAGTCCATTCATTTTGAATGCGGCTCCAGGTAAACGGGATTAGCGCAGGAAGTCAATGTCGCTGCCTTCGGCGGCGAGATTGACACCTCGCTGGCCCCGTCACCTGGTATGGACTTAAAGGGGAAGCCCTATGCCGAAAAAACAGCGCGGGGGTCCCCCCAAGTCCATATCAGACCCTTATCCGAGCATGCAGCCCAGCTGGTCAGGAAAGGGGGTGGGGACGAGCGAGCGCCCCCCCTCCTGAGCCGTACCAGGCCGCATGCTCTCAACATGGGGGGTGCTTTGGGGAAGGGGGGCCCTGTGGCCCCCCCACCCCAAAGCACCTTGTCCCCATGTTGGTGAGGACAAGGGCCCCTTCCCGACAACCCTGGCCATTGGTTGTCGGGGTCTGCGGGCGGGGGGCTTATCGAAATCCAGAAGCCCCCTTTAATAATGGGGACCCCAGATACTGGCCCCCCACCCTATGTGAATGAGTATTGGGGCACCATGTACCCCTACCCATTCACCTGGTGAAAAAAAGTGTAAAGAAAAAAACACAACACATGTTTTTAAAATAATTTATTGCATAGCTCCGGTGGTCTTCCGTCTTGGGGGGACTTCTCGCCGGACTTCTTCGTCGTCGCCATCCGGGGGTCTTCTTCCGACTTCGGGGGTCTTGTCCCCCTCTTCGGTTCTTCTTGCCGTGCCTCCGCTTTCTTCTTCCAGCTCTTTTACTAGCGGTGGCCCGGTCTTCTGTCACCGCCACCGCCTCATCTTCCGAAATTAAGGGGTCTTGTCCCCCTCTTCGGTTCTTCTTGCCAGGCCTCCGCTTTCTTCTTCCAGTCTTCTGTCACCACCTTCTCTTCTTCTTCCTTGAGATGTTGACTCAACGCTCTCTCTGGCCGAAATGAAAGGGGCGCGTTGTGCGGCGACTTATATAGGGACAATGGGCGGGGTCACCGGGTGATGTCACATGGTGACCGCATCTCCTTATGATGTCACAGACTCAATTTTG
This sequence comes from Lithobates pipiens, assembly GCF_037356315.1. Lineage (NCBI taxonomy): Eukaryota > Metazoa > Chordata > Amphibia > Anura > Ranidae > Lithobates > Lithobates pipiens. The sequence goes on along the minus strand of NW_027507718.1, from coordinate 65,350,615 downwards.
AGTCAAAACTTCTTTCTAAGCTCTTCCGGACTTTTGGAAAGAAAAAGTCCACCGGAGCCCACACACGTGTCCATCGGATAGTCTGATCATGTGTACGCGGCATTAGAGATCTTATCCGAGACATCCCAGATCATAAGCTGACGCTTGATAGGATTTATCAAGCTCAACAGTCTCCTCCTCCTAACAGCCCTCACAGGGACATCATTTATACCTTAGTACTATGGTGTTAAAGAAAGGTTAATGAAGACATCTAGAGATTCATCATCTTTATCCATCATTTGACATCCTCTGCATGTGTTCACTGATATTTTACTGTTCACCATCCAGAGGTGCAGGGCCCTTAAACCCCTACTTCAGACACTATCACATGGGGAGGTCAAATATAGATGGGCATTCTCTCTGTGCCTCATATTCACCTACAATAACAAAACATTTTCTTTGCTTCCTTTTTGGAGTCAGAAGATCTTCTTCTACAACCAGGTATAATATCACAGGATGCTGAGCCACGGTTCTCTCCACCCCGCCATCGGAATGAAACCTCCCTCCCTGTCATTCGCCCACTGTCATCAAGCTGGCAGAAGACAAACCTCGGCATTCAAAACTCTTGTCCCCCTTGAATTCTCTCAGTTCATTTTAGTAGTTTAACTGACTAGGTCTGCCTGGTTCTCCTGGACTTTCTAGTGATATGTTTATTATTATGACTTAACTACAGTTACACCTTTTTAACCCTTTCGTAAATGTTTATGCCCGGAACTACCAGAGTCGCAGCAGTCGCACCTGCGACTAGGTCCTGTAGTTCCGTCAGTGGGGGGGGGGGAGAAGTCTGGGATGTCACTCCAGGGTTGCTGGCTGCCGTTATAAGCAGAGAGTGCCTATTTTACTCTCTGTCACACTGCCCAGACCCCGCACTAACAGCCCGACCCCCCTCCTTTTTATACGGACACTAAGACAGGATAGGAAAGAGGTAGAAAGAGCAGGATCTTCTCCTCCTGTGTGTACCAGTGGCCCCATTCACATTCCAATCCCTGGCAGCTCCATGCCGCACAAAGGGAAAATTCAGCAGCCTGCAGCTAGATAGTGGATGAAAGATTAGCATGTATGTACCATGGATGATGAAAGTTTCCAACCCTCCACAGGGAATCCACACCTCTCCAGGACAGCCTTCCTTTCTTCCTTCCAAAACTTCTCAGTGATTAAAAATAAAGAAGCACACAGGTGGGTCAGTCATGAAGAGAGAGTGTGTTGTCACCTCCAGAGCCCCTCTAAAAATACAGCAGCCTGATGGGGTTTCCCTGGTATGGCGCACTACAAGCCCCAGCATGCTCTGTCAGCCTATGTGTATGTATAGCAGAGGCTAGTAGGCCTTGCCTGCTGACTACAGTGGCAGAACTTCATGACCCAAGCCTTCAACTATGGTGAATGAAGCATCCCTCCCTTCTTCTCTTATCATGCCAGCCTCTGAGCACACCAATGTAAGTGAGAGCTCTGTGGACTGTAATGTAAAGGTGGATTCTGAGTGGGGGCTTTGGTGAGTAGAGACCCCCTTATATCTGTTCCCAGAGGACCCCTTACAGCAGAGTTCCCCTTTTTATTACAATCCACAGAGCTCCCCCTTAGGGCCTTTTCACATGGGCCCTAATGGGAGAAAAGGACCCCATGATCAATGGAAAAGGCCCCGGGACCAGTGATCGGGGGACCTTTGTGGTTCATTGCACTGGGGGCCCTGAAGGTTCTAGTTACGCCTCTGTAGTGAGCTATTAGATCTGGCATGTTTGGTCCTTCTTCTCTGTAGCCTTAGCCCTATTAATTCTCATAAGCTCTACAGCTATGGGTCATGCATATCTATAACGCCTAACTTCTGCATTTAGGATTGCTGGTTAGCATATCATCTTCTTGACATGACAAGTTGTATGTACTCTTCTTGATTTACAGCAGTGGTTTTTAGTTTCTCTTTTGGTGACTCACTCATAATTGTTTTGATGAATAATTGATTGACTGTTAAAGGCCAATTTTGGCTGTCATGCCTCCTCACATGATCCAACAATTAGATACCTCTGGGACTCAACACAAGCCATAGGCCTGAAGATTGCAATGATAGCAGTGTATTCTATTTTGTTGCTATTTTGTTGTGGCCCGGTTCACACTTTTGCTGACCCTGGGCCACTATCTATACCTCAGTGTGTTTAATCCTTTTACTTTCATTTTTCCCTCCTTCTTAAGAATGGAGGACCCTCACCATGCCAACATCCAAAATATATATAAAAAAGGATTGAGAGATATGGGTGGTCTGGGATTCCCAGATTTTACACTATACTATAAAGCAGCTCAGTTGGCACAATTAACAAAATATCACTCGACAACTGAGATCCCTATGTGGGTATCCATTGAGGCTATTGACTGCGACCCTTTTATTGTCAATAATTTACTATGGTTACAACCTGCAGTTCACTAGGCATTCCCTATCATTGTGGGATAGACATAAAACCTCACATGGCTTACAATCACTACATAACCCACTTCTTTCCTTCCATAAAAATCCAACCTTTTACCCAGCCTGGAAATATCCTAAAACTTTAAAAGCCTGGTCTAAGGCTGGCATTACTTGCCTATATGATATGACATCATTGTCCTCAATACGATCTTTCCCAGAACTATGTGAGACTTCGGGGTTACCCCAATCTGAACTATTCAGATACCTACAAATAAAAAACTTTTATACTCCTTTCCTTAATTCTAGTGAAAATCTACAATCTATTTCCCAATTTGAAAGAATTTGCCTCAAAGAACCTCACGCTAAGGGTTGTATCTTTACAATCTACACTCAGTTGATTACTAAATCTAACACAATAGTACCTACATATATATCCACTTGGGAAAAAGATCTTGAGTGTACGATTGATCCCAAAACTTGGTCTCATATCTGGTCTAATACTAAATCTTCTTCCACAAACATTTTGGCAATTGAGGCATCATATAAGGTGCTTACAAGATGGTATTTGGTTCCTGCCAGATTAGCCAAATTCACAATAGATAATTCAGGCCTCTGTTTTCGCGGCTGTGCAGAACAGGGTACATATATGCACATCTGGTGGCATTGTCCTATTGTGCACTCATTTTGGAAAAAAGTCTTTCTGATTATCTCGAAACTATTCGATTGTTCTATTTTACCAGACCCAATGCTAGCTCTCCTTAATCTAAAACCAGATTCTCTCACACAGAATCAATTCAAACTATTCCTCACGTTTCTGATAGCCGCAAAACAGACAGTAGCCAATGCATGGAAGACATCTGTTGTGAATATTTCAGAAACCAAAACTAGAATGAACCAATCTTTCATACATGCCAAAATGGACGCTTTAAGCCGCGTACACACGTAGCCGTCTGTCCGACGTACTTAGTCTGGCGGACGTCCGCCAAACTGTCCGTCGGGCTACTTGCCCACACACGGCACTTTTTCAGCGGACTAATACGGCGTACTAAGTCCGCCGTACTAAGTCCGCCGTACTTTCGAAATGAACGGACTCGCCCACACACGTGGAGGAAAGTCGGCTCATTTCGAGCGCGTCTCCAGGTAGGCGGGGGCCCGCGAAGGAGACGTCGCTGGCCCCGCCGCCTGGTATGGACTTAAAGGGGAACCCCAACGCTGAAAAAAAATGGCGTGGGGGTCCCCCCCAAGTCCACAACAGACCCTTGTCCGAGCACGCTACCCGGCCGGCCAGGAAAGGGGGGCGAGCGAGCGCTCCCCCCCTCCTTAGCCGTACCAGGCCGCGTGCCCTCAACATGGGGGGTGCCTTGGGGAAGGGGGGGGCCGCGCGCCCCCCCCACCCCAAAGCACCTTGTCCCTATGTTGATGAGGACAAGGGCCTCTTCCCAAAAACCCTGGCCGTTGGTTGTCGGGGTCTGCGGGCGGGGGGCTTATCGGAATCCGGGAGCCCCCTTTAATAAGGGGGCCCCCGGATACCGGCCCCCCACCCTATGTGAATGAGTATGGGGTACAATGTACCCCTACCCATTCACCTGTAAAATAAAAGTACAAAAAAAAACACAACACACGAGATAAAATACTTTATTGCACAGCTCCGGGGGTCTTCCGTCTTCGGGGGTCTTCTCGCCGGACTCCTCCGCTATCTTCTTGTAGCTCTTTTGCTAGCGGAGGAGTCCGGCTTTCTTCCTCGCCGCCGGCCTCTTCTCCCGACTTCGGGGGTCTTGTCCCCCTCTTCGGTTCTTCTGCCAGGCCACCGCGCCTTCTTATAGCTCTTTTACAGGCGGTGGCCCGGTCTTCTGTCGCCGCTGCCGCCTTCCGTTCTTCTTCTTCTTCTTCTCCTTCTTCTCCTTCTTCTCCTGGAGATGTTGACTTGACGCTCTCTCCAGCCACAATGTCAGGGACACGCTGCGCGGCCACTTATATAGGGACAAGGGGCAGTGTCACATGGCTTTATGTCACATGGGTTGGTGTCACATGGTGACCCCGCCCCCTTACGATGTCACAATCCCCATGTGACATCAACCCATGTGACCATGTGATTTTTTTCGGCGTTGGGGTTCCCCTTTAAGTCCATACCAGGTGGCGGGGCCAGCGACGTCTCCCCCTCGCGGGCCCCGCCTACCTGGAGACCCGCTCGAAATGAGCGGATTTTTCTCCGGGCGGGAAAAGTCCGCTCATTTCAAAAGTACGGCGGACTGGCATACACACGGCCGGATTGTCCGCCGAAAGTACAGCGGGCAGATTGTTGTGCAAACCGAAATTCTAAGTCCGCCGTACTGTCTGGTCAAAAAAGTATGCCGGAGGCTACACACGGGGGGATTGTTTGGCGGACTTGAGTTTGCCGGACTTTTCCACCGGATTGTTTGATCGTGTGTACGCGGCATTAGATAAGAATCGTCTGTCAAAATTCAACAGCATATGGAGACCATGGATTAGATACTACATGTCAGATAATTTTGATAATCTTGTCATGGTAATTTATATATTTTTTTTCCTTATCTCTCCCCCTCCTTTCTGTCCTCATTTCCTTTTACCATTTTCTCTTCCATGCTTCTTCAAAAAAAGCCTTTCCTTATACTACAGTATTTGTTATCTACATAGAAGTATACCTAAGGTCAGGATTTCGTTTTGTTTAAATATGTAAAATAGATATATTTCTGTCTTTTGCAGTTTATTGAGCTCCTGACATTTCAGATATAAATAACTTTATACTCTAGTCTTCTCTAGCTTATATAACAACCACACCTCTTTTCGGAGTGTTTATTATTCCTCCTTGGTATTTTATTCCTTTTTACCTAGATAACTGTAGTTATAATTTGCATACATCTCCATAGGTTGTAAATGATAGAGTAACCCTCTCTTGTTTTAGTGTGTTTATTTTTATTGATTTACATATTTATTTATGTATTTATTTATTTTTATATAACATCTATACTTTAATGTTATATTTTAATATTTTTGTTTGTCACATATTCTGTATTTGTTGTTATTTATTATTACTAAAACAAATAAATCTTTTGAACGAGAAAAAAGGATTGAGAAACGAGAAAAATAAGTCGACTTTGTGGGCACACATGAGAGGAGAATTTAGTAAAAAGTATAATTTTATAACAACATGAATAAAAAATATGAAAAAACATACATTCAACATCCCATAAGGACACAGGTTACCAGTTACCAAATAATGCAGTTATGAAGGTTGAATCTAAGTATAAAGATATCTAATATCATATTAAAGTAGGAGAATGTGATGCAATAACCCCTTCACACTTGCTTGTCGACGCATTTCACTAGATATTAGGTTTCACAGGACAAGTACTGGGTAGGTGCTGGTATATTTAAAAACAGACAGAAAATTTGGTATAAGTATTACATACAGTATATATTTGTATAGGCACAACAGTAATTATTTCATTATGTATTCAAGAGAGACGGACACCAACACACAAAATGCATATACGAACACACATATGCTTGCCTGGTAGGTCTGTGTCCAAGGATATGGGAGACTCCACAAAACTGAACAAACATTCAAAGATCTTTAAGTTTGAGTATAACAAATTAAAGCCAATACATGAAAGGTTGTATATAATGAACCCGAAAGATAAAGGGCAAAAAGGCTATACGCCATTATAGAACCAGGTTCAGAAATGTATAACTAGAAAAAAAATACAGAGATTGATATAGATGAAATTTCCTAAATATTGGAAATAATAATACAAACATATAGGATCCCTTAAGATCAGAACAATGCTAAAAATAGTTCTTACCTACTGAATAGTAGTGACTAGACCAACCACATATCGGAGAGAAGATTTAAAGCCACTGATAAAGCTATATGTTTTGGTACACTGTGGCATAGGACATCAGCCAAGAAAATATCTTGGAGATATAGACAGGGTAAAGGGGTAGCCATATAGGTAATGACATCAAACGTGACCGAAAATATGTAGCACTTACCAGGTACATATAGGCTTGATCCTAAATGCTGTGACTAGATGTCAGAAAGGAGCATTTCTCACATCTGAGAGGGAAACATTAGAAACTACTAAGTACCGGTATGAGCCAGTTGATCACATTGGTAGATCAGTTAGCACATACCAACCTAAACTGTCTCAATGTAGCAGATATCCCTATTAGGGAGGCCTATTGTCGAGGCCCTGAGAAAAAATATCCAGTAGGCGATGGAGGGCCTATAATCAAAGATAAAAAGTTTCAAGACAAAGTTCACATCTAATCACCACCAAGTAATCAGATAAAGTCTCAAAGAATTAGCTCACCCATATAATCCGCTCCAGTATGACGAGGTATCCTCTCTGTATTTGACCACAACCTCTCTGCCCAACATCCTATATATATAGGTTGAAATGCAGAGGGGGACGTAAAGCCTCCAATTTGGCGCCAAGAGATGGCCCAATCACATGACACATAGCGCCAACCACGTGGTCACACAGTCACACCCCCACAATAATGCGGCCACTCTTACTAGGAAAGTGTCAGAAAAAGGGGTGGAGAGACACCGGCCGTTGGCATCAACACGCAGCGTGCACGTCAGCACGCTGGGACAAACACCAGAGGGGGCCGGGACGGCACCAGTTTAGCACCAAAAATGGCCCAATCACGTGACGCGTAGAATCAACCATGTGGTCGCACAGCCACACTCCCCCACATCAGTACGACCAATCGCACCAGAAGAGTGCCAGGGTGAGAGGTGGAGAGATGCTGGCCATGACAAGCCCCAAAAGGAGGCGGAGCTAGTGAATGTGACATAGTGATGCAGCGGACGAATCCCCCACATGCACTGTGGATGTCCACATCACATCACGTGTGCAGCTCCAGACAGCAGCCCACCACAAACTACAACAAGGAAGAGATCATTACATGTGGATGCAAACCCATCCAGAAACATATACTCCACATCACAATGATCTAACGGGACACTCCATCAGATAACAGCTTCATCAAGAATGGATGCCAACTCCATACCAATATGGGACCAAAATAAACTTAAAAAGGAATGGAGCACAAAAATATCAAAGAGGTAGATGAAGAAATCAAACAGCTGTATGCCTAAAACCAAGCTGATAAAAGATAAGGAACAAAAATTTACTAGGGATAAAATTGCATTTGCAAACCATCAAGCATGCAGGTGATCACTACCTAGCCCAAGACGTTCTCAAAGCTGGAGGCAGGGAGTACAGCAACCTAGGAAACACAATGAACAGGCAATTAGGGATTTTGATTCTTCCAATGCTTCTAATAACTCTAGTTTTTCACAATGTACGGCCAGATCGCATGGGAGAAATCACAACCCCCAAAGGAAACCCTTCAACCATAGTTAAGGATGCACACGAGATTGACACCTTGTGAGCCCGTCGCCTGGTATGGGTTTTAAGGGTAATTCCTAAGCCGAAAAAACGGCGTAGGGGTCTCTCCAAAGTCCATACCAGACCCTTATACGAGCATGCAGCCCGGCTGGTCGGGAAAGGGGGTGGGGACGAGCGAGAGCCCCCCTGAACCATACCAGGCCATGTGCCCTCAACATGGGGGGGTGCTGTGGGGAAGGGGCCCACACACCACAAAGCACCTTGTCCACATGTTAATGAGGACAGGGGCCTCTTCCCGACAACCCTGGCTGTTGGTTGTTGGGGTCTGCTGGTGGGGGGCTTGTCGGTAGTGATGGCCGAACGGTTCGCCCGGCGGTCGTTTCGCGGCGAATTTCCGACATTCGCGGTCCGCACGTTCGAACGCCTTTTTCCGTCGTTCGCCGCGGCGGACTTACGTGTTTAATGTATACAAGAACTTTAACCTTTGGTGACACGTTTATCATGTGATACAGGACAGCCAATTGAGACATGACAGCACATGGACACTTGTACATTCCCCCTAACCTATAAATACACCCGATCCGGTGGCCATTTTACATTCTTTCTTCTGTTACGATAGGGACAGGTTCCTGTGTGGAGTAGGGAGAGATAAACCACTAGCTATTTGGTACACAAAAGTTCTTTTCAGGACTGGTATAGGTGTTAGGTGTTGATAGGTTTGCTGTGCTGCTGATTCTTGCAGCAGCCTGAGTGTCTTTTGTTAGTTTAGAGAAAGGGAAAGGACGGTGTATGCTACAGGGACAGCCAGATTAGTCTTTCATCATCATCATCATCATCATCATCATTAGCTGTTACTATCAAGGTCCACAAAAGAGCTGTTCCAGTAACCACTAATCGTTCTCTTTTTTTGCCAATTTGTATAGGGACAGGAAGGAAGCAGTGTTGTCAGGCAGTGAGGGTAATTTTAAAGACTTGCTGTTATTATTAGTTCCACAAAGGTTCTTTTCAGGACTGGTATCAGTGGTACAGTAATAGGCTTGTACATGTATAATATTCTTTCTTCCAAATATAGAAAGGATATTATACTTGACTGCTGCCCTTCTGCTGCAGTCTGCTAAACATTCACAACTCACTTGTTCCACAAAAGTTCTTATAAGGACTGGTAACTTGGTATAGGGTGCTACGGTACATAGGCTTGAGTGCGGTACAGTCTGCTGTTCTGTAAGGACCGCTATCGGTCCACAATAGATAGGGTTGACGTGCACCACTGCTGACCGCTGCCCTATACTGCAGCAGTCCTTCAGCGGTATAGGGACTGACGTACAGTCTGCTAATCACTAACACACAACCTGCTTGTTCCACAAAAGTTCTTATAAGGACTGGTAACTTGGTATAGGGTGCTACGGTACATAGGCTTGAGTGCGGTACAGTCTGCTGTTCTGTAAGGACCGCTATCGGTCCACAATAGATAGGGTTGACGTGCACCACTGCTGACCGCTGCCCTATACTGCAGCAGTCCTTCAGCGGTATAGGGACTGACGTACAGTCTGCTAAACACTAATACACAACCTGCTTGGTCCACAAAAGTTCTTATAAGGACTGGTAACTTGGTATAGGGTGCTACGGTACATAGGCTTGAGTGCGGTACAGTCTGCTGTTCTGTAAGGACCGCTATCGGTCCACAATAGATAGGGTTGACGTGCACCACTGCTGACCGCTCACCTATACTGCAGCAGTCCTTCAGCGGTATAGGGACTGACGTACAGTCTGCTAATCACTAACACACAACCTGCTTGTTCCACAAAAGTTCTTATAAGGACTGGTAACTTGGTATAGGGTGCTACGGTACATAGGCTTGAGTGCGGTACAGTCTGCTGTTCTGTAAGGACCGCTATCGGTCCACAATAGATAGGGTTGACGTGCACCACTGCTGACCGCTGCCCTATACTGCAGCAGTCCTTCAGCGGTATAGGGACTGACGTACAGTCTGCTAAACACTAATACACAACCTGCTTGGTCCACAAAAGTTCTTATAAGGACTGGTAACTTGGTATAGGGTGCTACGGTACATAGGCTTGAGTGCGGTACAGTCTGCTGTTCTGTAAGGACCGCTATCGGTCCACAATAGATAGGGTTGACGTGCACCACTGCTGACCGCTGCCCTATACTGCAGCAGTCCTTCAGCGGTATAGGGACTGACGTACAGTCTGCTAATCACTAACACACAACCTGCTTGTTCCACAAAAGTTCTTATAAGGACTGGTAACTTGGTATAGGGTGCTACGGTACATAGGCTTGAGTGCGGTACAGTCTGCTGTTCTGTAAGGACCGCTATCGGTCCACAATAGATAGGGTTGACGTGCACCACTGCTGACCGCTGCCCTATACTGCAGCAGTCCTTCAGCGGTATAGGGACTGACGTACAGTCTGCTAAACACTAATACACAACCTGCTTGGTCCACAAAAGTTCTTATAAGGACTGGTAACTTGGTATAGGGTGCTACGGTACATAGGCTTGAGTGCGGTACAGTCTGCTGTTCTGTAAGGACCGCTATCGGTCCACAATAGATAGGGTTGACGTGCACCACTGCTGACCGCTCACCTATACTGCAGCAGTCCTTCAGCGGTATAGGGACTGACGTACAGTCTGCTAAACACTAATACACAACCTGCTTGGTCCACAAAAGTTCTTATAAGGACTGGTAACTTGGTATAGGGTGCTACGGTACATAGGCTTGAGTGCGGTACAGTCTGCTGTTCTGTAAGGACCGCTATCGGTCCACAATAGATAGGGTTGACGTGCACCACTGCTGACCGCTGCCCTATACTGCAGCAGTCCTTCAGCGGTATAGGGACTGACGTACAGTCTGCTAATCACTAACACACAACCTGCTTGTTCCACAAAAGTTCTTATAAGGACTGGTAACTTGGTATAGGGTGCTACGGTACATAGGCTTGAGTGCGGTACAGTCTGCTGTTCTGTAAGGACCGCTATCGGTCCACAATAGATAGGGTTGACGTGCACCACTGCTGACCGCTGCCCTATACTGCAGCAGTCCTTCAGCGGTATAGGGACTGACGTACAGTCTGCTAAACACTAATACACAACCTGCTTGGTCCACAAAAGTTCTTATAAGGACTGGTAACTTGGTATAGGGTGCTACGGTACATAGGCTTGAGTGCGGTACAGTCTGCTGTTCTGTAAGGACCGCTATCGGTCCACAATAGATAGGGTTGACGTGCACCACTGCTGACCGCTGCCCTATACTGCAGCAGTCCTTCAGCGGTATAGGGACTGACGTACAGTCTGCTAATCACTAACACACAACCTGCTTGTTCCACAAAAGTTCTTATAAGGACTGGTAACTTGGTATAGGGTGCTACGGTACATAGGCTTGAGTGCGGTACAGTCTGCTGTTCTGTAAGGACCGCTATCGGTCCACAATAGATAGGGTTGACGTGCACCACTGCTGACCGCTGCCCTATACTGCAGCAGTCCTTCATCGGTATAGGGACTAAGAGTTTTGTCACAGGGTCATTTAAAAAATGACAGGCAGAGGAAGAGGCAGGCCCTTCCGCAGGGGTGGTAGGGGTAGGGCAGGAGCAACAGGCTTGAGCCAAAGTGGGAAGTTGCAGAAGGTGCGTTCAATTACTTTAAAGGATGCACCAGACTTGGTTGAGTGGCTCGCTCAGCCTTACTCTTCTGCACCCTCCTCATCCTCTCGATCTGCACCCTCTTCTTCACTCTCTGCTATGTGCACCCCCAAAGACACTACCACCAACAACACGACCACCACCACCACCACCACATACCTTCCGCTTGAGTCACTGGAATTATTTTCCGATCCATATCAAGAGGACATTTCTGATGCGCAGCCACTCTTGGTATTGGATCAGGAAGAGGAGGTAGCAACAAGCGCTACTCAGCAGTCTGACGCCAGTACCCAGATCAGCCCAAGGAGGAGGTTGGTCCCCGGTGTTGCTGCCTACTCCGAGATCTCTACTTATAGCGGTGGGGAAGGTGACGTTGATGATGACGTGTCTAGTGATGTCACGTGGGTGCCCACAAGAGAGGAAGAGGAGGGGAGTTCAGAGGGAGATATGGACCAGCAGATAGGGAGGAGAAGCAGCAATGACTTACATTGCACAGCAGGGACAAAGCAGACTGCAAATGTATCAGGAGCGAGTCATCGACCATGTACGGTCACATCTGGCGCTCCCAGGACACCGGCACATGGCTCCGCAGTGTGGGCTTTTTTTAACGTGTCCGCTGCTGACAATAGCGTTGCCATCTGCAATCTTTGCAGTCAACGCGTTAGTCGCGGTAAGCCCAATACTCACCTAGGGACGACCGCCTTAAGAAGGCACATGAGCAGCCATCACCGAGCCCAGTGGGAGCAACGGAACACACAAAGCCACACTGCAGGCTCTCACCGTCCAGCCTCGTCTTCTACTTCTCCTTCTCCTCTCTCCTCACAATTGTCCTCCACTCCACCTTCCATCACGCCAAGCTCACATTTTTCTGCAAAAAGGCAGGCTTCCGTGGGCCTAATGTTTGAGCGTAAAAAAATGATGACGCCGGATAACCCTCTTGCCCAACGGTTGGCGGCTGGCTTGTCAGAACTCATAGCCCGCCAACTACTGCCATATAAACTGGTGGACTCGGAGGCCTTTCGCAAATTTGTGGCCATTGGAACACCACAATGGAAGGTCCCAGGAAGGAAGTATTTCTCAGAGAAGGGCATCCCAGAGCTATATGGCCATGTTCAGCGGCAAGTGAATGTATCTCTGGCACACAGTGTCGGTGCCAAGATACATCTGACCACAGACACGTGGTCTAGCAAACACGGGCAGGGAAGGTATATCAGTTTTACTGCCCACTGGGTGAACCTTCTGACGGCCGTCAAGCATGTAACCCGTGGCACCCGTGTAGATTTGGTTTTACCGCCACGGATTGCATGCAGGCCTGACTCTTCTTCTCCTCCTCCTACTCCATCCTCCTCCCTCTCCTCCTCAGCTGCCTCCTCCTTTTCCGCTGCTAGCGTCTCTTCCACTGCACCGCCCAAGCTCCCCAGAACCTATTCCACATGCCAGGTGAGACGTTGCCATGCCGTGCTGCGTCTGTTGTGCCTGGAAGCAAAGAGCCACACTGGCCCGGCACTCCTTTCAGCTTTGCGTTCACAGGCAGATGAGTGGCTAACACCGCTCAATTTGACAGTTGGTAAAGTGGTGTGTGACAACGGTGCCAATCTGCTTAGCGCATTGAAACAGGGCAAAATCACGCACGTGCCGTGCATGGCACACGTCTTAAACTTGGTCGTGCAGCGATTCCTTGTCAAATACCCTGGGGTCCAGGACATCTTGCGGCAGGCAAGGAAAATCTCGGCCCATTTCAGAAGATCTTACACGGCCATGGCTCGCCTTGCTGACATTCAGCGGCGACACCATCTGCCGGTCAGACGTCTTATTTGCGATTGCCCGACGCGATGGAACTCAACCTTCTATATGCTTGATAGGCTGCTCCAGCAGAAACGTGCAGTTAACGTCTACCTGTATGAACTCTGCGAAAGAAACGGTTCTGGGGAGCTGGGTTTTTTTTCACCGCGCCAGTGGCTGCTCATGCGCGACACATGCAGACTTCTGCGGCCATTTGAGGAGATCACCAAACTGGTCAGTCGCAGCCATGGCGCCATCAGTGACATGGTACCTTATGCCTTCTTTCTGGAGCGTGCATTGCGTCGTGTCATTGATCAGGCTGTGGAGGAGCAGGAGCGGGAAGATGAGGAAGTCGCAATGCTGGATGAATTCCCAGGGGGGGCTACTCTATCTGAGACAAGTCAACAACAGGAGTCTGATGAGGAGTCAGAGGAGGATGGTGCCGGGGCGGATGAGCAGGAGCAAGAAGAGCATGCTTTAAACCTTTCTGGGATCCCTGTTGTGCGAGGATGGGGAGAGGAGAATGAAGAGGACGACATTATCCTGGATGATGAGCAGGAGCCAGGCCACCACACCGCTTCCACTTTAGTGCAAATGGGGGCCTTCATGCTCCAGTGTTTTAATAGGGACCCCCGTATAAAAAGCATGAGGGTCAAGGACCAGTACTGGGTGGCAACGTACTTAGACCCCCGGTACAAACACAAAATGGCGGAAATGTTACCGCCGTCGCAGAGGGCTGTCAGAATGCAGCACTTCCAGGCCTTGCTTCGAGAAATGCTGCATTCTGCTTTTGCGTGCGCTGGCAGAGGAGCAATTCCCACTCCCAGAGAAGGATTTGCGGGTACCAATCCAACAGCGCCTGCAAGAAGAGGCCGGTTTGAAGATGTGTTGGTGACTTCGGATATGAGGTCATTCTTTCAGCCGACCCATCGACAGGTGTCATCCGGATCCAGCATCAGGGAACGCCTAGACCGTCAGGTGTCCGACTACATTGGGTTAACGGCCGATGTGGACGCTCTGAGGAGTGATGAACCCCTAGACTACTGGGTGGGCAGGCTTGACCTCTGGCCAGAGCTTGCCCAATTTGCAATCGAACTGTTGGCTTGCCCCTCATCCAGTGTCCTGTCCGAAAGGACGTTCAGCGCAGCAGGGGGGATTGTGACCGATAAGCGTACTCGCCTAGCTCACCACAGTGTTAACTACCTCACATTTCTAAAAATGAATGAGGCATGGATCTCGGAGGAATTCAACACATGTGACCAGTAGACCATGTATATGTCTATAAACTATTTTTTTAATCAAGCACACAGACCTTCTTAATTCATTTGGCTCACTTCCTTGACCCAAAAAAGCACACCGTACTATATGCCCCTACCCTCCTCTTTGAAGAGGTTGAGCGGTGTCATATTTCTACTGGGGCTGCTTATGATATCCCTGTGCTGTGCTGACTTCCTCCTGGGGGTTCTTATTATGAAGGGATCACACTATCCCTGTGCTGTGCTGACTTCCTCCTGGGGGTTCTTATTATGAGGGGATCACACCATCCCTGTGCTGTGCTGACTTCCTCCTGGGGCTGCTTACGGTGCTGCTGTCAGTGCTGTATGTCACGGTGCTGCTGTCAGCGCTGTATGTCACGGTGCTGCTGTCAGCGCTGTATGTCACGGTGCTGCTGTCAGCGCTGTATGTCACGGTGCTGCTGTCAGCGCTGTATGTCACGGTGCTGCTGTCAGCGCTGTATGTCACGGTGCTGCTGTCAGCGCTGTATGTCACGGTGCTGCTGTCAGCGCTGTATGTCACGGTGCTGCTGTCAGCGCTGTATGTCACGGTGCTGCTGTCAGCGCTGTATGTCACGGTGCTGCTGTCAGCGCTGTATGTCACGGTGCTGCTGTCAGCGCTGTATGTCACGGTGCTGCTGTCAGCGCTGTATGTCACGGTGCTGCTGTCAGTGCTCTGTATTACGGTGCTGCTGTCAGATGCCTCTATCACGGTGCATGTGTCATTCCGGTATGTCACGCTGCTGGTGATCATCTCCTGCACCCTCTTCTTTGCCTACCCTGGTCCCTGACCTTCCCTCTCCTCCATTGCCTTCATTAGCTCCATAGTCCTGAATTGTTAGAACAATTTCCCAAATAAAATAAAAATGCTTGTAGTTATCGATCCCAAATTCACCTCATACATGTATTATGTCATTGTCCAGATGGTGGGACTACGTTTTACCCCCTAATAATTACCACGTGGCCGCAAATTCGACATGAAGGTTTGCAAAGTTCGCCTCCCATTGAAGTCAATGGGGCCCGCGGCGAACGTTCGGTTTCGCGAACGTTTGGGTCCGTTCGCATTTCGCGTTCGCGAAACGTCCCGTCGGAAGTTCGTCCATCACTACTTGTCGGAATCCGGGAGCCCCCTTTAATAAGGGGCCCCCAGATTCCAGCCCCCCACCCTATGTGAATGAGTATGGGGGTATATGGGGTAAAAGTGGCAATAAAAAAACACACAACACAGGTTTTTAAAGTAGTTTATTAGACAGCTCTGGGGGTCTTCTTCGGACTTGGGGTCTTCTCGCCGGGCTCCTCTGCTATCTTCTGCTCTTTCGCCGCTCTTTTGCTAGCAGAGGAGCCCGGCTTTCTTGTTCATAGTCGTTGCCGACCGGGGGTCTTCTTCCGACTTCGGCGGTCTTCTTACGACTTCTCCATGCTTTCCGGCCTCTTCTCCCACTCTTCGGTTCTTCTGCCGGGCTCCTCTGCTATCTTCTTCCAGCTGTTTTACTAGCATTGGCCCGGTCTTCTTGTTCATCGCTGTTGGCACCTTCTTCTTCTTCCTTCTTCTTCTCTTCTTCCAGCTGTAATGCCGGGGACGCGTTACGCTGCAACTTATATAGGCATAAGGGGTGGGGTCAATGGGTGATGTCACATGGTGACCCCACCCCTTATGATGTCACAGAAGAGTGCAACTGCGGCAGCGGCGACAGAAGACCGGGCCACCGCTTGCAAAAGAGCTAGAAGAAGGCACGGTGGCCCGGCAAGAAGAAACGAAGAGGGGGACAAGACCCCCGAAGAGGGGGACAAGACCCCCGAAGTCGGAAGAAAAGGGAGGCGGAGAAGAAGAAATCCGGGCTCCTCCGCTAGTGAAAGAGCTAGCAAAAGAGCAGAAGATAGCGCAGGAGTCCGACGAGAAGATCCCAGAAGACAGAAGAAGATCCCCGGAGCTGTGCAATAAACTATTTTAACCCTTGTGTGTTGTGTTTTTTTTTTTACTTTTTTTCACAGGTGAATGGGTAGGGGTACATTGTACCCCATACTCATTCACATAGGGTGGGGGGCCGGCATCCGGGGGCCCCCTTATTAAAGGGGGCTCACGGATTCCGATAAGCCCCCTGCCTGCAGACTCGACAACCAACGGCCAGGGTTGTCGGGAAGAGGCCCTTGTCCTCATTAACATGGGGACAAGGTGCTTTGGGGTGGGGGGCCACAGGGCCCCCCTTCCCCAAAGCACCCCCCATGTTGAGAGCATGCGGCCTGGTACGGCTCAGGAGGGGGTGCGCTCGCTCGTCCCCACCCCCTTTCCCGCCCAGAGAAAAGTCCGCTCATTTCAAAAGTACGGCGGACTGGCATACACACGGCCATACTGTCCGCCAAAATGAGAGTTCGGCGGACAGATTGGAGTGCAAAACTACTTTCTTAGTCCGCCGGACTTTTGGGTGAAAAAAAGTCAGCCGGATCCTACACACGGGCGGATTGTCTGGCGGACTTGAGTCTGCCGGACTTTTCCACCGGATTGTTTGATCATGTGTATGAGGCATAATCCAAATATCTGGGCATTCCTTACACAAGTTACAAAAGAAATTGAAACGTTTCAAATCTATTCCCATAATGTGGACAATGTATCCCCTATACAGAAATAGGCGTTACAAAAACTCTGTTCATAAGACAGAATCGTTATTAAACCTACGGATAAGTGGGGCAATATTGTCCTTATGGACAAGGTCCCAGTACAGTCCCCTGTAAGCAAAAATCACATATGGGAAAGATAAAAACACTTAATTTGAAGAGAGCAAATTTTCCAAGGATGAGGGCTGCTCTCCAGGACCTAGACTGGGAGAGAATATTGGCATCAATGGGCACAGAACAGAAATGGGAATTCTTCAAAAAGACTGTTTGTGATCTCACTGCAAAGTATATTCCCATGGGCCATAAGTTTAAAAGGCCAAAAATAAAACCGATGTGGCTCACGGCCAAAGTTAAAAAAGCTATAAACTATAAAAAAAGAGCCTTTAAAAAATATAAAAATGAAGGAACGCTAGTAGCATTTAAATGTTACAAAGAATATAACTGAATATGTAAAAAGAAAATCAAGGATGCAAAAATTCAAAATGAAAGACAGAATGCAAAAGATAGTAGGACAAACTCCAAAAAATTCTTCAAATATATTAATAGTAGAAAGGTCAAGTCTGAGCATGTAGGCCCTTTACAAAATAATCTGGAGTGGGTGACTGGGGACAAAGAGAAGGCTAACTTATTAAATACTTTCGATGTCCTAAGCCACAGTGTACTGAAAGAAATAGTTTTATCACGGGCTTGAACTCTGCTCTCCGATATGTGCTTTGTCTAGTCACCACTATTAACTAGGTGAAAAATATTTTTAGCATTGTTCTGATCTTAAGGGACCCTATATGTTTGTATTACTATTTACAATATTTACACAATTTCATCTATATCAATCTCTGTGGTTTATTTTTCCAGATATACGTTTCTGAACCTAGTTCTATAGTGGAGTACAGCCTTTTTGCTCTTTATCTTTTGGGTTCATTATAAACAACCTTCCATGCATTTACCTAGTTTTGTTATAGTCAAAACTATAGATCTTTAAATGTCTGTTCAGTTTTGTGGAGTTTTCCATATCCTTGGACACAGACCTATCAGGCAAGCATATGTGTGTTTGTGTATGTGTTTTGTGTGTTGGTGTCTGTCTCTCTTGGATATCTCATGAAATAATTACTCTTGTGCCTATACAAATATATACTTATGTAATACTTATACACAATCTTCTGTTTCTGTTTTCAAATATACCAGCACCTACCCAGTACTTGTCCTGAGGAAGCTAATATGTAGTGAAACATGTCGACAAGCAAGTGTGAAGGGGTTATTGGATCAAATTCTTCTACTTTAATACAATATGAGAAATCTTTATACCAACCTTCATAACTGCATTATTGGGTAACTGGTAACCTGTGTCCATATGGGGTGGTGAATGTATGTTTTTTCATATTTTTTTAATCATGTTGTAATAAAATTTATACTTTTTACTAAATTCTCCTCTCATGTGTGCCCACAAAGTCCACTTATTTTTTTGAGTCTCTTAACCCTCCTTCTTAACTCTTTATGCTGTCTCTGAATATGTCATGGTCTTTAGTGCCATTGTGCAGTTTGGGGTTCCTAAGCTCCAGGGGTTCAGGGAGTACTGGCGTGTTAAATTTGACCTTCGTTCTCCTGGCCCTTAGTTATGGCTGAGTCTAAACCCACACTTTGCTGTATCATTTCACATAACACCCGAGGCCTTAACTCTCCAATCAAGTGCTGAAAGGCTTTCAATGTTATCACTCACAATGAGCGTATGTGTTCTTACTCCAAGAAACCCACTTCCCAGTCTACTATAAACCCTCTTTTCTACATAAACAGTATCTGGTATTTTACTTGGCTAATGTCCCTGACAAGACTAGGGGAGTAGTGGTCTTTTTTTGCTAAGTGAATCTCATTCTCACATTTCACTAAGTACAGGGACCCCATGGGTTAGTTTATTCTGGTGAAGGGTCTTGTTGGGAAACAGTTATGTTCTTTTATCTCATACCACACCCTTAATAATGGTTAGGCTCTCTTCTTTTCTGAGATGTTTTGCATTTGAGGAGATTATAATCTGTGGAGGTGATTCTAATATTGCATTGGACATGAGCCTATGCAAATCTAACCTGGCTAAAGCACAATTTAAATACGCAAATAAAGCTAAGGGCCTTTTCACATGGGAGGACCGATCTGGTCCGCCTGTCAGTTTTTCAGGCGCACCCAATCGGACCCTCTAATTCGTTGACAACCACTGACATCTGATTTGATCCTGTCCACTAAACACAGATGGATGGGGATCCGTTCCCCATCCGATGGGCGGATCAGATTGGCAGTCGCGTGTAAACAGACAAGTAGTCCGTTTACATCCAACTGTCCATAGAGGAGCAAACACAGACCAGCCATCTGCCTGCTCAGTGGGGATCAGCAGACAGATTACCTGCTGAGCAAGTGGACTCCAACAGAATAAAGAAGTATTGACCGCATACCACAATAGGTCCAAAATCCTTTTATTGCTTCATCCCAAAGACACTACAGGAACAGAATGCTAGTAGATGAGTTTCATACACTTCAGGTGAGCTTAATCATTACATACCACCTATACCCATAACAGGTGTCACGGGGTACTAATCACAGACCTCCTGTTAACTATGATCAACGTATGAAAAAAAAAAAAAAAAAAACAAGATACAGATACATATAACAAATATATAAAAAACAAGAAAATGTGTACAAACAGATCAAGGTCTTGAAGCATTGAAATATTAAAATATTAAACCATAAACCACAGCCATAAAATAATTTTACTAGAACACCAAATGCCTCATACCAATCTGTAAGGGGCTCAACAATCAGATAGCTAAGCTGTTCCATTTTCTAAGATGCCTGGATAGAGCACGACCCCTCAGTTAGACTATACTCACTTCTCCACCCCTCATTCTTCTTATTCACATATAATACTTTATATTATCTGCCCAGACACCAACTCTTCAATGTGCATCTATATGAGTGATGGTCACATCAGATCATTCCATGGTACTGGTCTCTTTATCTGCAACTTTATCTACTTCCATAAGATACCAATCACATTTGATTAGGTATGAAGTGTATAGTTATTCCTGCGCTACCATATAAGGAGGGATAATGGAACTGCTGCAGGCACCGAATGAGGGTCAAACCCTACCCATAATAAATAAAATCAAAGAAATGTGGTGCTGCGCTGTTCCCAATAAAGTGAAAAAAAAAGGTAGCAGTACATAAGACATTTCAATATGAATAAATCAACAATATGAATAAAAAAAAATAAAAAAATAAAAGAAATTAAAAGATGAATTCCAGACAGTAGTCAGGGGAGTGCAAAGTGTGTAAATAAATTGCTAATGCCATTGTAAAATATACAATACGCAATAGTGAAAAACAATGTGCAAAAATGACAGTTGTGCAAAATAGCAAATGTGCAATAAAGCAATATGTGCAAAAATGTGCAAAGGTGCAAACAACAAACACATAAGCGCAAATCTTCAATTGTGTAAACTGCAAGTCTATCATAAAGTCCAACCAAGTTCCAAATGTGCAAAAAAAATTTAATCCAGTAATTCAATTGATAGTTTTCTTCCTTATCAATTATTATTTTTTGCTTCCTTCGTTATCATTTCAGGGAGAAACAAATAGCAATAGAGGAAATTAAGTGGCCTTTAAAGTGGTTGTAAACTCTTACAGACCACTTTAACCTACAGGTAAGTCTAGATTAAGGAAATATTTGCCTAAAAACAGGCACCGATGTCTATGGCGCATGGGCGCCATAGACAACGGCACAGGCACTTTGAGCGCGCCATTAGTGAAGGCAATCATGCTGTCACTGACAGCTCCTGCGTGCATGCGTCAGAGGGACATCATCGCTGCTCCAGCCAATCACAGCGCCTGAGCAGCGATACCCAGAAGTCACTCCGGGTATCTTGGCGGCGATGGAGGACGTGGACGAGGGTCGCTTCGGGGCTTCGATCTTAGGTAAGTAATTCATAATGAGCTAGTATGCATAGCATATGCCTTTGTCCTGCAGGGTTTTTTTTTTTTTTTTTAATTAGAGAGGGTTTACTTCCTCTTTAACAGTGTTTATGGGCGCAATGGGTTTTAAATGGCTAAGGAAGCTCCATCAAGCTAGATTGCACATTACTGTGCATTTAATTCAAAGTCAACATGTGGGTTTTTGGGGTATTTCATTCTTATTTGACCTTTTTGACAGGAAGAAAAAAAACATAAAAACAAGTAAAATAAATGTTTACAGTAACAGTACAATGAGAATGTATTAGTATTTTCCCCTCTTTTGTGTTGTATATTCTTTATATTATTTTTCACAGAAAACAAAAAGTAAAGTAAAAAATTTAATCACAAGTACATAAAAACAAAACATTTGGACACTAGTTTATAAAAAAGGGCATTATTAAATAAATACTGACCATTAGTGTGTCAAAACCTATGCACATACCACATTGTGTGTTTTATTGTTATGAGGTTTTTATTATTATTATACAGGATTTATATAGCACCAACAGTTTACACAGCGCTTTACAACATGAGGGCAGACTGTACAGTTACAAAATAATTCAATACAGAGGTCCCTGCTTGTTGGAGCTTACAATCTAGGAGGAAGGGTCAAGTTATACAAATGGTAATAACTGTGGGGTATGAGCTAATGGAGAAAATAAAAGTAAGGTTGCTAGGAGTGGGCAGAATAGGCTTCTCTGAAGAGGAGGGTTTTCAGGGATAATCTAAAAGCAAACAAAGTAGGAGATAATCAGACAGATTGGGGTAGGGAGTTCCATAGGAGTATGGGAGGGGTGATGAGAACATGAGGTCTTGGGAAGAACAAAGAGAATGATTAGGTTGGTATTTTGAGACTAGGCTAGTGATGTAGCTGGAGGCTAAGCTGTGGATGGCTTTGTAAGTTATTGTTAATATTTAGAATTTAATTAATTGGGTGAGTGGCAGCCAAGGGAAAGATTGGCAGAGAGGAGTAGCAGACACAGAATGGTTGGTAAGGTGGATGAGCCTGGCAGCAGCATTCATAATGAACTAAAGGGGGGAAAGCCCATGTAGAGGTCAGCCAATGAGAAGGGAGATGCAATAATCAAGGCAAGAGATGACCAAGGAGTGAACTAGGAGCTTTGTGGTGTAATTCGCTAGAAAGGGGCGTATTTTGGAGATGTTGTGGAGGTTGAGGTGGCAAGATTTGGACAGTGATTGGACATGGGGCCGAAAGGATAGTTCAGAGTCCAGGATTAAACCTAGAACCTTGGCATGTGGGGATTGGCTGATAGTTGTGCCATATATCTTGACAGAGAGTTCAGGGGAAGGGGCACGTGGGGGAGGAATTCACATATCATACTTTCGATTTTACAGGTGGTGGGGAGTTAGTACAAATAAAATATATTAAACTGGCAACTCTGAGTGGAGATACTTACACCAGTTAACCTAATCAGATAGGGACCTGCAGTCAGTGACAGCTCATAGGTATTATATAGACATCTAGATGGATGTTGTATTCAAGAAACTGCAAACACTGCGTTTGTTGAAGGAAGGCATTCTGTAATGATTTTGTTTGTGGCTAACTATAAAATATGTTAGTGAAAGCAAGAGCCACAAAGATCGTTATTGCTGGAAGACTTCCCTTTGCCAGGGGCTGGGATTTCAGGTTTTATCAGAGAACCGTTACCTATATATTGCTAAAGCTGCTGTCATTGGCTGCATGTCCCATTTGTTGGACTGTAGTTCCAGTTAGTTGACTGTAGAATTTCTTTGTTTTTGTAGAGGGATTGCAAAATTCAGCTGTACTAAAAAAAACTGGCTGTAATTACCCCTTTACTTAGTTTGGTTAAACTTTGAGCACACATTTTGTAACATTTCTAATCCCCAGGAAATTGTCAGAGCCTTTACAGCAATATTTGATAAAGAGTTGACTCTTTCTCTTATCAACGAGGAACAAAAGGGACATAGGAGTCCATTGTCAGATGTGATTTCTTGCTTGCAGAGAATTACTATATATAGTATGGCACACAACCAAGTTTCACCTACACATGCAATACATACTATAGATGTGTAGAAGGGAAAAAGATGGGTTTTGTACTGATTTTTTTTTCTATGTAGTAAAGTGTGTGCGTGTTTGTTTTAATGTAGTAAAAGGACAACTGTGAAGGGGCCCTTAATTCAACCTTCAGAATTCATACACTTGCTTTATTCAGACTCTAGTTGGAACTTGTCTGTTTTTCTGCAGTTAAACTTCCAAGGAATACATTTTGAATTTAATTTTTTATTTTTATGGATGTGATTACATATAAATGTAAATAATACAGTCATTTGCATTCAACCCCATAAAACACAACAGTCTTCATATACATAGCAGATATAACACAGTGCCTACTAAACAAAAAAACAGTACAACAATATTTAAAATCGCATGAACACATTTTGGGGTGTAAGTTGCCTATTTCTTTTTCAGTGTGGTGTAAATAATGCTTGGTGCTTGAATCTATCTTGATTTCTAAGCAACAAGGATCTGTACTGCCAGGAGGAAGACGTGGAAGTGTGCATTCTTCTTTTTGCATTTACATCTGTCTGCCTGAAACATCAGCAAGGCAACATATAACTTTTACTTTCTTTCAATAACAAGCAAATTATTTGGCCCAGAGGGAATACAATGCTAAAATCAAATGTTCTCTTAGATCTTTTAATGTGAGCAGTGTTTACATGCAAACACTTGCTAAGAAAAGGGAGCCTGTGTATTCCTCTGCTGCTGTGTGTGCATCTTCTCCTTCTTCTGGGTGTAGTTTTAATTCTGCAGCCACCACATTAGCAATATTAAATTGAAAATGTCACAGAATGTCAACTCAGAAAATGTCATCAACAAATATAAAAAGATGATGACCCCTCTATGTTGTCATACTAAATAAATTTCTTGTGACTATTCCGCTATTTTTTTTGTAAAGTTCTCATATAACCTGCATCTTCTTATTTTTTTACTTATATATAGTAAAATCTCTGTTATTTTGCATACTAATTCAAATTGTACTGATAATTCATATATAAACAGCAAGAAAATTGCTAATTTCCTACTTTGAGAGAAGTGACCAAACACAATGTTAACATTTCTAAAATGCACAACCTGTGACTAGTTTCAGAAACTGGATCTAATTCTATTGAGGTATGGTATGTTTTCTGGTGGCATAGGCTAATACTATAGATCAGTGTATCTTTACAGATACACTAAAGAACGCCAGCTATAATAAAAAAATTAAAATAAAAAACAACTTTTGCTGCAATACTCACATTCCTTCCATAGTAATTACTTTCTGCCACCAGATGTTGCCAGTCTTCCAGATTAAAGTCACTTCCACTGAACCCAAGCTATCATGGACAACCAGTGTCATCACTAAAGCATGGGTTTACTGTACTACTCCACTAAATGGAGCTCACTTGTCATTATATGAGTGCCCTTCCATGCAGCAATAATGACCACCTACCACATCCACCAGATAGGAGAAAGGAAGAAGAGGAAGAACAATACCTGCCAGAAGTCCCTTGGAACACTTTTTTTCTGTTAAAGTTCAGATATAAAGCGTACAAGTTCAGATTTAAAGCATATCTGAACCCAACAGCAAAAATGTGATATATTTCAGTGTACCAATCCCTAAATGTGGTAGCTGCTTTCATTTTCTTTTTTCAGGCTTTTTTTTCTATATTTTCTCCTGGGGATATAGCCAGTAAGTCTGTTATTTTTCAGATTCCTTTACCATATCAAGCTGTCCAGCAAAAGTTGTCAGAGTCAGAGGGTTGTGACAAATCATTTAACGCTGATAGGGTTGCAGTGCTTACAATGGTTAGCTTTTATTCATTTATGTAAAGTCTTTATCCCAAATAGAAATGAGCTCCCTGTTCAGTCTGAGCCCATGTTCAGAGATTCACTTGAACTAAATGGGTGTTTAGCTGAACTAAACTTCTGGCTGTAGCAGGAAGTCAAACATTTAGCAGCAGTATTGGTAAGAGGAAAACCAGTACTGGCTTATATGTATGCACTTTATGCTGCCATTACTTTTAGTCAAGGGAAACATTAGACGTACTGTGAATAATTAGCATGCACACTCGGCTCGGCACCCACAGACCTAAATAAACCGATGTACAGGTAAAAAAAAAATTGCTGAATGGTCTTCAGCTTGCTCCTGCTATTCCTAACACATAATTTTCTGTTACTGCCTACCAACATATGACCCAGCTTGCCCTCTGGACTTTGCCTCTGCTTCCTGCTTCCACTTGTTACCTGGTTGTCTGCTACAGACCTCAACTTGCTTACTGGATTTGTATCTGCCTCCTCATTTGATACTATTCTGCCAGGCTGTTACCGACCCCGACTTGCTTCCTGGACTTTGCTTTGCCTAACTATTCTGCTACTCTGCTGAGCAGCTGTTGCTGATCTTCATCTTTCTCTTGTTGCAGTCTCAAGCTGTTTCTGTGTCCAGGTACTGTCCAAAGATCTAATGCTTCTAGCTCTACTCATGTGGCTTTAGCACAGATCCTGCCCTGCCTGCAAACCTCGGTCATCATGCTACGCCGTGCCCTTACATTCCCTATCTCCACCTTCAGGAGTGTTGTGCACGAGGTACAAGAGAAGCCCACTCCACTACCCATTCTTTACCAGGTATGTAGGAGACAGCTTTCTGCTGAGGTGGGTTGTCAGGGAGTCAGCAGCCGCTGGTGTCATAACAACTAGGTGTACAGTGCCTTGAAAAATTATTCATACCCCTTGAAATTTTCCACATTTTGTCATGTTACAAACAAAAACGTAAATGTATTTTATTGGGATTCTATGTGATAGCCTAATACAAAATGGCACATACAGCGCATCCGGAAAGTATTCACAGCACTTCACTTTTTTTCGCATTTTGTTACAGCCTTATTCCAAAATTGATTAAATTCATTATTTTCCTCAAAATTCTACAAACAATACCCCATAATGACAATATGAAAGAAGATTGTTTTAAAATCTTTACAAATTTATAAAAAATTAAAAAAATCTGATGTACAGTATCTTACAAAAATGAGTACACCCCTCACATTTTTGTAAATATTATAGCCATTAATGTCTAAACTGCTGGCAACAAAAGTGAGTAAGTACTACACACCTAAGTGAAAATGTCCAAATTGGACCCAAAGTGTCAATATTTTGAGTGGCCACAATTATTTTCCAGCACTGCCTTAAACCTCTTGGTCATAGAGTTCACCGGAGATTCACAGGTTGCAATTAGAGTCCTCTTCCACTCCTCCATGATGTCATCACCGAGTTGGTGGTTGTTGGAGACCTTGCGCTCCTCCACCTTTTGTTTCAGGATGCCCCACAGATGCTCAATGAGGTTTACATCTGGAGACATGCTTGGCCAGTCCATCACCTTTATCCTCAGCTTCCTTAGCAAGGAAGTGGTTGTCTTGGAGATTTGTTCGGGGTCGTTATCATGTTGGAATTCTGCCCTGCGGCCCAGCCTCCGAAAGGAGGGGATCATGCTCTTCTTCATTATGTCACAGTACATGTTGCCATTCATGGTTCCCTCAATGAACTGTAGCTCTCCAGTGCCGGCAGCACTCATGAAGCCCCAGATCATGACACTTACACCACTATGCTTGACTGTATGAAAGACAAAACCAGAGAAAATTCCAAGCTCAACTTACCAACCAGTCTGATGACCATTTGAATTAACCTGTCCAAAGTCTATGTTAAAAACAGGGGTTAAGTTAGCACACATTTGCTAACACATGCGTAGGCTGCAAGGCCTCGGCAAGGCACCCTGTGTATAGCTTGCAGTCCTACCACTACTAAATTTATGAGTGTATCCACAGTGGGATCACATACATTCTAACGGATAAATCAGGGGCAGATGCCTAGTCCTCTTTAAAGGCACAGGGGGCACACTGGACACACAGCACACAGCACAATGGCAGAAATGTATCCAGCCTGTCCCCTGACCAAATTTACATGCTTGATTGTAGGCAAGACACAATTATCTTTGTACTTTTCATCTGGCTGCCTCCACACATGCTTGATACGATCTGAAACAAATACATTTATCTTGATCTCAAACAACAGGACATGGTTCCTGTAATTTGTGTCCTTAGTTTGTTTTTGTCTTCAGCAAACTGTTTGTGGGCTTTCTTGTGCATCATATTTAGAAGAGGCTTCCTTCTGGGTTGACAGCCATGCAGACCAATTTGATGCAGTGTGCGGCATATGGTCTGAGCACTGACAGGCTGACCCTCCATCCCTTCAACCTCTGAAGCAATGCTGACAGCACTCATACGTCTATTTCCCAAAGATAACCTGTGGATATGACGCTGAGCCTGTGTACACAACTTCTTTGGTCGAGCCCTGTTCTGAGTGGGTCTTGGCAATCTTCTTAAAGCCTAAGCAATCTTTATGTAAAACAACAGAGTTCTTTGCTATGAGGTGCCATGTTGAACTTTCAGTGACCAGTATGAGAGAGTGAGAGCGATAACACCAAATTTAACACACCTGCTTCCCATTCACACCTGAGATCTTGCAACACAAACAAGTCACATGACATGGGAGGGAAAATGGCTAATTGGGCGTACTCACTTTTGTTGCCAGTGGTGTAGACATTAATGGCTGTGTGTTGAGTTATTTTGAGGGGACAGCAAATTTACACTGTTATACAAGGTGTACACTCACTACTTTACATTGTAGCAAAGTGTAATTTCTTCACTGTTTACCCATGAAAAGATATAATATAATATTTACAAAAACGTGAGGGGTGTATTTATTTTTGTGAGATACTGTACAAAGTAGCCTTTGCCATGACATTATAAATTGAGATCAGGTACATCCTGCTACCACTGACCATCCTTGAGATGTTTCTACAACTTTATTCGTGTTCACCTGTGGTAAATTCAGTTGGTTGGACATGATTTGGAAAGGCACACACCTGTCTGTATAGGGTCCCACAGTTACCAGTGCATGTCAGAGCACAAACTAAGCCACGAAGTCCAAGGAATTGCCTGTAGACCTCAGACAGGATTGTATTGAGGAATAGATCTGGGGAAGGTTACAGAAAAATTTCTGCAGCATTAACAGTCTCAATGAGCACAGTGGCCTCCATCAGCCATCAATGGAAGACATTTGGAACCACAGGACTCTTCCTAGAGTGGGCCGCCTGACCAAACTGAGGAATTGGGGAGAAGGACCTTAATCAGGGAGGTGACCAAGAACCTGATGGTCAATCTGAGTTCAGGTGTTTCTCTGTGGAGAGAGGAGAACCTTCCAGAAAAACAACCATCTCTGCAGAGCTCCATCGATTAGGCCTGTATGGTAGAGTGGCCAGATGGAAGCCATTCCTCAGTGAAAGGCACATAACAGCCTGCCAGGAGTTTGCCAAAAGGCAACTGAAGGACTCTCAGACCATGAGAAACAAAATTCTCTGGTCTGATGAAACAAAGAATGAGCTCTGGCCTGAATGGCTGGACCTCAGACTGGGGCGAAGGTTCATCTTCCAACAGGACAACAATCCTAAGCATACAGCCAAGATAACAAAGGAGTGGCTATGGGACAACTCTGTGAATGTCCTTGAGTGGCCCAACCAGAGCCCAGACTTAAACACGATTGAACATCTCCTGAGAGATCTGAAAATTTCTGTGCACCGACGTAGCTTGAGAGGTCCTGCATAGAAGAATTTGAGAAACTGCTCAAAAATAGGTGTTCCAAGCTTCTAGCATCACACTCAAAATGACTGGAGGCTGTAGTTGGTGCCAAAGATGCTTGAACAACAAAGTATTGAGCAAAGCCTTTGAAAACTTTATGCAACTGTATTCTATATACTATACTAGATGGACTGCACTATATAATCTGAAGTTTATTGTATATACTATACAGACTGCACTATATACTCTGAACTGTATGATATATACTATACGGACTGCACTTTATACACTAAACTGTATTATATATACACTATACGGACTGCACTATATACTCTGAACTGTATTATTGTCAGGTACTCACCAGGGCCGAGTTGCTGAGAGCGGCTTTCCTTGCAACTGGGTGCACAGTACCCCTGAGAGTGGAACAGCGGGTACTGAGCACGGAGGGGCACGGGTTGCCAGCAGGTGACATGTAAGCAGAAGGTCTTCTGGGAGAAGAAGTACCCATGCAGGATGGACTTGGTACTTGATTGGAGAAATGCCCGGCTGGGGCTCTGGAGCTTGGAACAGCAGGAGGCTTAGGGTCAAACACCAAGAAGTCCAGGTAAGTTCAGAGTCCAAAAGCCAAGTCATACACAGGAGGTCAATCAATAGATCTGAGCATCAAACACAGGGAGTAGGCTGAGACAAGTCCAGGAGGAGGCCAGGGGTCAAACATAGGAAACAGCAGAGAGAGAGATTTGAGAGGCAAGCCAAAGGTCAATCGCAGGAGAGGTCCAAGAGTAGTCAGGCACGGTCCTGGTCACAGCGGTTAGGCACAGGAAACAAGGCACAGAAACACTGCAGCTGAACAGACAAACCAGCAATGATACTGAGCACACTGTTGCCTTTTATAGGGGGCATATACAGGGGCATCACATTGTGCGCGTAGCCGTGCGCATGCACACTCGTCGTTTTTGCGCTGCATCGCGTATATGCGTGCACCAACCCCAGTACTGTGTGCACACGGACCCGCTAATTCGCGCACCCGTATGTGCAAACCCGCCACATCATGTACCCGTGTGCGCCGTTGCAGCATTCTGCCCCGCAGGCGCACAGGAAAGCACCAATGCTGACAGGCCCGTAATCTGTATGTCCTCTGACAATTATATATACTATATGGACTGCACTATATACTCTGAACTGAATTATGTATACTATTTGGGCTGCAGTATATACTCTGAACTGTTCTATATATACTCTGAACTTATATATACTACACTATATACACTGAACAGTATTATATATACTATAAGGACTGCCGTTTTGTTTCAAAATTCTGCCATAGAGATCCCCTTAACCACTTCAATGCACTGCGTTATATACGCTGTACTATATACTAGACATGTGCACATATTTCGTATATGTCATATTTCGTTTTGGAATTTCGGTAAATTAATTTTTTTCGATACGCCCAAAATTTGTTTTCATTTATTTTGTTTCGTTAAAAAAAATGCATTCATCCGAAAATCCGAAATAATTAAGGTCGAATCTGTCATTGAAGGCTTATGGTGTCTGTCGATTGTTCTAAGAAGATTCGACGGAGCAGCTAAACCATACGGCGCCACAATCATACATTTCCGGTTCCAAGCAATAGTAGAATTCTAATGTTGTATGATCAACATTACAATTCTTCTATAGCCTATGGGCGGAACATTTGATCATAAATGTCTACTCGTGGTGACTGCTTCGTTGAATCTTCTTGTCAAATCTTTTCTCTATGTCGAATAATCTTGGACAAATAGAGTTAGGTTAGGCACATTCGACCTGTTTTTGCTATTGTCTCTATAATGTCAAATCTTTTCTCTCTATGTAGAATAATCTTGAACTAATAGAGCGAATAGAGCTAAGGTTAGGCACATCTGACCACAGGATCCATGGACACAGATTGTCAGTGTCATGTCAAATCTCCTATCTATATCGAACTGTTGTCACAACGAAAATGAAAATAAAAATAAAGCATTTGTTCATGTCGGATCTTTCGGTTTTCGGATTCTGCACGTTCGTTATCGTTTTTTAAAATGATAACGAAAATACCAGAAATTTGGACGAAAATGCATTTCAGACAAAAACGAATGCACATGTCTACTATATACTCTCCACTGTATTATATATACTACACTGACTGCACTATATACTCTGAACAGTATTATATATACTACATGGACTGTACTATATACTCTGAACTGTGTTATATATGCTACACTGACTGCACTATATACTCTGCAATATATTATGTATACCAAACTGACTGCACTATATATTCTGAACTGTATTATGTATACTACACTGACTGCCATTTTGTTTCTAAATTCTGCCATAGGGTTCCCCTTAACCACTTCAATACACACTTCAATACACTGCATTATACTATATACAATACGGAGCGCACTATATACTATGAGCTGTACTCTATATACTCTGAGCTGTAGTATATATACTATACGGACTGTACTATATACTCTGCACTGTATTATATATACTATACGGACTGCACTATATACTCTGAACTGTATTATATATACTATGAGGACTGACGTTTTGTTTCTAAATTCTGCCATAGGGTTCCCCTTAACCACTTCAATACACTGTATTATATACTCTGCACTATATACAGTATGCTACATTGTTTTATATATACTACACCAACTGCACTATTTACGCTGAACTGTAATATATATACTATACGGACTGCACTATATACTCTGAACTGTATTATATATACACTACACAGACTGAGCTATATACTTTGCACTGTATTATATATACTATATGCACTGACGTTTTGTTTCTAAATTCTGCCATAGGGTTCCCCTTAACCACTTCAATACACTGTAGTATATACTCTGCACTGCACTATATATGCTACACTGTATTATATATATATACTACACTGACTGCACTATATACTCTGAACTGTATTATATATACTACACTGACTGCACTATATACTCTGAACTGTATTATATATACAATGCTGACTGCACTATATACTCTGCAATATATTATATATACTACACTGACTACACTATATACTCTGAACTGTGTTATATATACACTACACAGACTGCGCTATATACTTTGAACTGTATTATACATACTATATGGACTGATGTTTTGTTTCTAAATTCTGCCATAGGGTTCCCCTTAACCACTTCAATACACTGTGGTATATACTCTGCACTGCACTATATATGCTACACTGTATTATATATACTACACTGACTGCACTATATATGCTACACTGTATTATATATACTACACTGACTGCATTATATACTCTGAACTGTATTATATATACTACATAGACTGCACTATATACCCTGAACTGTATTATATATACTACATTGACTGCACTATATACTCTGAACTGTAATATATATACTATACAGACTACACTATACACTCTGCAATGTATTATATATACTATGCTAACTGCACTATATACTCTGAACTGTAATATATATAACACTGACTGCACTATATACTCTGCGATGTATTATATATACTACACTAACTGCACTATTTACTCTGAACTGTATTATATATTCTACACTGACTGACTGCACACAACACTTACTACCCTGCCTAATCTCTATTTATTCACTATATACGGCCACCATGTAAGCAGCAGCCTTATATAGTGTGGAGCATGGACTTATCCCCTGAGCCATGATTGGCCAAAGACACCCTGCCTTTGGCTAATCATTGTTTTCACAGCACATTGCGCTGTGATTGGCCAAAGCATACAGGTCAGGTGCATGCTTTGGTCAATCAGCAGCTGTCAATGCACTGTGATCTTGCAGTGCATTATGGGGTGCTCCACGGCAAGCAAACTTCCCACGGGCGCCCCATATGTTCGTTTGTTCTCAGCCCCGGAGAAACAAGCGTTTTCGCGTCACTTCCGGTCAGTCATGATTAGGATTCCGACGGCATTCATTCGTGTACATTTGTTTATGCTTTTACAAAATTGTTTTAAATGTGAGTATATCTCCTATTTTTTATGAAATAAAATTATTTTAATAAGGATTCACACTATGGGCATCCCTTCTCTTCCCCATATGGCGAATGAGTGAAAACATTGCCAATATACTGTGACTGCACAGTACCCCTTGGGGGTGAGGCTATTTGGTGAGTGCATTCACAATAGGAGCACGGATAAGAATCACCAACACTGGCTGTCACCTAAATAAGAAACTTTTTGGAAAATTTGTTTTCAGCAATCATTGGACACTTTTTGAGCACGAATCACTGTGTGTGTTTGTTCTCGTACTTTCATTTTTATCACTAGAAATTTGTATATATTTATTATTTACTACTTACGTTGTTAAGCCATTTATAATCATCGTAATATAGGTATATAATTTTTTGGACAATATATTTTCTTAACTTTTTATAATTTTTTGTGAAAACACCCGCCAGAGGTTGTAACACATGGCATAAAAATTCCAACAAAACATTGCACCAACACTTATTGAATGCGCATTAACACTTCCTTATCTTTTGTCATCTTTCCACGGCATTGTGCAATAACTTTATAGATAAGTTTATTTAAGAACACATTTCACTTTTATTTGTTTATTTTTACCATTATTTCTTTTTTGCACACTCCATCTAGGCAGAGGGTACAACCCTTACACTATTTACACTAAGATTCAATTCACCATTCCTTCTTTTTTTCACGTGGGGTGTGACATTTACACAGAGGGTGTAGTACAATAGCACAACCATACCAAAGGGGCTGCATTCCCCCATTTTTTTGGTTTATACCATTTTTGTTTATTCTAGGAAGTGATATCATTAATTATTGAATGCGCCTTTACGGGCTTCTGTCCTGGCTTGTTGCATCAGGCAGGGGTTGTAATACACTCATTATGGTTCATTGGATATTGCATCTTGCAGAGGATATATATAGTGTTCTTTGGCACAACTAGATGCATATTCAGTTTCTATCACTTTTTCATTTTTTGGAGTTTAAATTTTATATCATTGCAACCTGCAGAGGGTGCAACACAGAACCATCATTATAATAGGTTCAAACCAAATACCTTTCTAATTAGAATGGCGCCACACCTGCAATACTTTTTTCAATCCAGTAACCCAGTGGATGCTCAGTTGGAAAGGTCGCCAAGTCTGCTCTTGCCCCTAGATATTTCTGCACCATATAATGCAGATGCTGCCGATGTCTGCTTGAACGTATCAGCCATGGGCACTGAGAACTAAAAAATTGTTTAAAGGGGTGTGGCCTGGCAGCAGAGCAGGATGGCAGCTTAGACCGGGAGTTCCTCTACCGGAAACCCAGAACAGCATTTCATCAGCGGGAGAACCTAGGCCCTTAGGCTCCAAGATGATTGGGAGAAGCCAGTCGGCTACCCAGTCCCAGCAGGACTTCTCCACCCACCTCCACAAGAACATCCCGGCGATGTTTCACACACAGCATGAGGACTCACAGGCCACGACTCAAGGCTTGGATCGTAGTGCAGCGGCCTACGCCAACACCGCAGACTCACAGGCTATCCCGCACACACCGAACGTTCACGCAGGTATGTCTGCCTTACACTCGTCTCCTCTTTTCTGTCTATACGACATACAACAGGTGGCTCTGGACATAAAAATCACCTTGTCGGCTGCAATCTCTGACTTAAAAACAGACATCAGATTCATTGCTTCCCGTTTGGAACGCATTTAGTCAGCCGCCATGACACATGTCGCTGCTATCCACCAGGTGCAGAGGGCTACAAATGTACATGCACAGCACCTTATGGACATGCACATGGACGATTTGGACAATAGGGGTTGCAGGCGCAATCTGCATATTAGGGGGATACCAGAGTCAGTGGAGGGTCCCCAATTGCAAACCATGGTGTGGGCATCTTTAACACCCTGTTAGACAGACCCCCTGATGCCCCAGTTGAGCTGGAAAGATGTCACAGAGCACTTAGGCCTAGGGGAAGAGACACTGACCCACCCAGAGATGTTGTATGCTGCCTTGTTAACTTAATTCAGAAAGAGGAAATACTGCAATTGGCCAGCAACCATGCCCATTTGGAACATGATGGGGCATGCATTTAGCTATTTCATGACCTCTCCACCATCACTCTTCGGCACAGTAGGGATCTTCACCTTCTCCTACAAGTCCTGCGGGAAAGACTTATCCCCTATCAGTGGAAGTTCCCTTTCTTCCTGCAAGCAATGACTGGAAACTACACAGCATTGCTGCGGACATCGGCGGATTTACAACTGTTCTGTGACACCCTGGGCATCCCGACAATCAGCGCTCCTGACTGGTATGGAGCATTCATGCGACTGGAACCCTGGACCCCTACTCAACCTGACGACACCCCAAGGGCACAAAGAAGCAGACACAGATGACGCAGCCCTTCAGCCCCTACCCCGCCAAGATTCTGTGAAGACATGGAGACAGATGAAAGCCCACGAGTATCCCCATCGTCAGTAAGATGCAGGACTGACCATTGATTCTACAGATGCTGATGCGGTGAGCTGAACCTTAGAGTTAGTACCCTGTACCTCCACTTTCTAGCCTCTACTGCCCAATGAGTATCAATATGGATTGAATGGCCCTCTCTGTGCTCTGCAATAGAGCTGATGCTGCTGTGGGATTTTCTGGGTTATGGCAGGTGCAGGTACTGTAACTTTTGCTCTGATCAGTAACCTCGTTTGCACTAGCATTGGGGAATCAGATAACTTGCCCATGCTCGAAGGAACACTTTGGCCAAAATGGACACCACTGCAGCCAGACTACATAACGGGTGTTCTTTCTACAGGGCCCTGCTATGGCAAGGGACAGAGGTGGGCTCTCTTTTTCAATGCCCCTGCAATCCTTAGGCCCTGGGCCCAACTCCTCTGCATTGCTGAAGGAAATCGCTTCACACGGAGCCCCAATAACATCTTGGGGGGTGCCAGCTACCCTCACCTGGCTATATTACAGATACCTGGCAGACTGCAGAAGGAGACTACCTACGAATGTTGAAGATGTCTATTCCCTTTACCATCTATACTATACTCGTGTTGTTCTGATCACCCAAGTGGGGCAACAAATATAGCCGTGGCTAAGGTGGCAATATGGCAATACATACAAGGACACTAGGAATAGCAGTCTTAGCAATGTGCTCATGTAGTAGGGTCCTGGGGGCTTCTCAGGTTTGTCCATGGCTTTACAGGAAATACAAGGCTGAGAATTTGGTGCATTTCTAAGCTTACACCTGCTCAGGAGGGAAGGGGCTTTGTTCACCGATTGCTATTAATGTTACTGTTACCATATTCCTGTTTAATGTCATACCTCATGAGTTCCCGGTGGTACTGGCACCAAGCTGTTCTGGGGTTTGGTCACCAGGAAGAAGATGGTATATTTAACCAGTTGTTGTTTCACCATTAAGAAACCGTGGAGGTCATTGGTGGGCTGCGGGACCAAGGGCCATCACTTCTTCCTGTCTTGTGTCTACAAGTACAGAGCGAGGGGTGAGAAGCCCTGTCCAGGGGACTGCGTTAATCCCCCATAAGTTATAAGACTTTACTCATATATTTGTTTCTGTAAAGATTTAGTTGATATTTCTGCCTAACAGGGTATTCTGGGTAATTGATTGAGGAAGGGCTGGGGCGCTGGGGTCTATATGGCCTGGACACACATCTGAAATTGATGTGTCTGGGTGCTGGGGCCTCCACAGACTAGTCTGGCACACGCCGTAGTGGGCATGTCCTCTCCCGGCGGTCATGCGATATGTTACTATGTTCCAATGAATAGCTTGTTCATTCTGAGGTCCCTGGCCCGGTTGCTTTCGGATACTCCCGAGGGGACCCTACTCACCTTTTTTGTGTGGGCCCAACTGGGATGTCCTGAGTGGTGGGGTCTGGGTTCTCCCTCAATATTCCTACCTGTATTCTGTGATCTCTGAGTGGGTGTTTATACTTGTTTTGGTGTTAGGCTTCTTCCACACCTCAAAGAGGCCAGACCCGCCTTTGAAAACAGCCGGCATAGCTCTCTTTGCCCTTTCCCCCCTTATTACCCCTGACTAGGTTGTTCAGCAGGACTAGGATAACATCCAGTACATTCTACAAGATCCCCAAATTTGGGATACCTACTTCATACAGGCAAGAGGTACCATTTAGATCACTAAGGTTCCTGCTCTCCTTTTTCTTCTCACTCTTTCCTACTTTTCCCTGTCTAACCTCCCCCCTTTCTCACTCTCTCACCCACCATGGGCCCTCTCCATCCGCTTCTTAGGGGCGATACTGACACATACCTAATAAAACATCTATAGTGCACTCCTCAGCTCCCCTATCCCTCAAGGTTTACTCCTTTAAAGGTAAAGGCCTTAATAACCCAGAAAAGCATAGCAGTGTTCTTGCTGAAGCTCACCGACATATAGACCAAGTCATATTTTTGCAAGAAACCCACTTTAAATCAGCCTCCATTCCCTGCTTCTCCAACAGTCACTTCCCAGAGGTTTATCACGCAACCTGTACTACCTCCAAATGTCTTGATACTCGATAAAGTAGGCCCATAACTCTGGGAAACAAATTGTCATGATCGGGGGTCAGGCTCGAAGACCAATTGCTATAGCAGTTGCAGGACTACCACTAACCAGCAGGATAGGAACACAGGCAGTCACCCTGGCAGATGACATAGGCTCACCTGAGGTGCGGAGTCCAAGTACTAACCGGTTTTCACCAGAGCTCCAGATAGTGGAGATGTATTTAGCTGCATGTTAGTACCAGGTCGCGGTCCTCAGGATCGCCCCACCAGGAGGTGAGCAAGCCGGGGTTCAGTAGCT
The DNA here is from genome assembly GCF_037356315.1 of Lithobates pipiens. Classification (NCBI taxonomy): domain Eukaryota; kingdom Metazoa; phylum Chordata; class Amphibia; order Anura; family Ranidae; genus Lithobates; species Lithobates pipiens. The sequence continues at coordinate 65,313,009 of NW_027507718.1, read as the reverse complement.
GATGAGCAGGTAAGGATCAAACAGAAGCGTGGTCAGTAAGCAAGCCAAAAGGTCGGTAACAAGTTGTTGCAGGTTGGGATCGGGCAGAAGCGTAGTCGTGGAACAAGCCAAGGGTCGATAATGAGCAGTAGCAAATATAAACAGCAGCAGGGAAGACAGGAGCGAGATACAGGCTGGAGATAGCACAATATTTTGGCAAGGAGAAAGTGCAGAGACATGGCTTATATCAGGTCCTGACACATATACTGCCCCAATTTCAAGCAGGTGACCTTCCTGAAAGATGTTATCCTGAAACTTACAACATTTTGGACAGTCCTTCTAATCCTAGGGGGGGACTTCAACATGGCCTTAGAGCATCTTGACACATCCACAGGCACCTCTTCCTTCCCATTTTCTGCTTTATGACATGTGAAACTCCAATTGGCTTCTCCATGACACCTGGCACACTCTGACACCTGGCGCACTCTGAACCTGCAAGGGAAAGACTATATATTTTCTCAACCCCGCATAATCATTACTCAAGGCTAAACTATCTCTTCATACCCCAGAGGGACCTATCCTACCTCCATGATGTGACAATAGAGGTCATGGTGCTCTCCGACAATCACCCGATCACCCTGGCCTTGCGATTCCCTCAGAGGGTAACGTCAATTAAGATCTGGAGAATGGATGTGTCACGGTCTGGAGTCGGGCTCAGAGACCAGTAGCTATAGCAGCAGAGCAGGTATTCACCTGAGGTGCGGGGTCTAAGCTCTAACCGGTACTCACTAGAGCTCCTGATCTTGGAGATGGACTTTGCTGCCTGTTAGTGCCAGGTCGCGGTCCTCAGGATAGCCCCACCAGGAGGTGAGCAAGCCGGGATCCGGTAGCATATATAGCAGGTAGGGATCAAGCAGAAGCGTAGTTGAGAGACAAGCCAAAAGTCGGTAACAAATAGTTGCAGGTTGGGATTCAACAGGAACTATCAAAGGAACTGTCCAAGGAGCTGTCCAGCATTACAGGTGGCTTAGCAAGTGGAGTCAGACACACCAGAGGTCCCAGATTCAAGCCCAGGTCATAACAGGATGCCTCCCTTCTCTCCGATACTGGTGATTTGGCCACCATCGCATGGACTATTGGCAAATATTTCTGCCACAACGATACACCAGATGTATCCCCCATGACTCAGTGGGAAGCACACAAGTGTGTTGTACATGGCCACCTGTGGGCCAGAGAACGAAAGAAGGAACACCAAAGCCTGATCTAGACTCTCCACACTAGAAGCGCAACATAAATGTTCAGTGGCTCTTAAGATAGCAAATGAGCTAGCTGACACACAAGCTCGAACAAGGCAACAATCCAGGGAGACTCTTAGCTAGGTTCCTCGCTTCTACGGTCCATCATGTCATAGATAGGTACGGTGTGACCCACTCTAAAAATTAGGACATTGCCTGCCAGTTCCATACCTTTTATAGCAAACTTAATGACCTCAGTTCAAAAAAAACCTCACCCTATAACAGCAAGCACGTGATCACAGTTGATAAGAGACTTTCTTAGCAAATATAGTCCCGAGCGCTAGTGGCTGATGACTGGAAGGCTCTAGAAGCCCCGTTATCGATAGGGGAATGGCAGGAGGCCTTGAACAGCATGAAGCCAGGCAAAAGTCTGGGGCCAGATGGCTTCACGGCCCAGTATTATAAAAGCTTTGCAGACCTCCTGGCTCCAGGTTTCCTCAAGGCCTTCAACACACTGTGTGATACCCTATATTTTGGTAATCCCCAAGGAAAATAAGGACCCAACTAAAGTAGCCAATTATCAACCGATCTCTTTTCTGAATGTTGATGTCAAACTATTCTCTAAAATTCTCCCTACCCCCCAAGCTTGTACACATGTCAGAGGAATTTCCCCTTCCTTTGGAAAACATATTTGGGTATCCAACTACCCGATAAACTTGCAGATGTATACGAAAATAATTTTTTGCCCGAACTGAAAACTATACAACAGGACTTAAACAGGTGGGATGTTCCCACTGTATCCTGGTTTGGGCGGGCCTCAAAAATGACGGTGCTCCCTTGCCTATTGTATGTATTAAAGACTATACCGATTCACCTGCCACTTTCTTTTTTTGCAGCATATAAGAGGATGTGTAGGGGTTTCCTTTGGGGAACCAAGCCAGCATGGATTGGATGGGCTAAGCTGGTTCTCCCAAAATCTGGGGACGCCATAGGCCTTCCTGATCTCCAGCGATATTATTGGGCAGTCCATTTAACCCGAGTGGTGAATTGGAAAATACATGCCAGATGCAGGGGGTGGGTTCTGCTTGAACAATTGATTTCGGGAATGGAACCATGCCTAACGCCCTGGCTTCCCAAGAAACACATACCTCCCAACATACAGTCGCACCCACTTATGGGGGAGACACTCCACGCCTGTGAAAGGGCCTGTAAAGTTCATGCGCTCTCAGCCAAGGAGTGCACAATCACCCCTATCAAGGGCAACCAGACTTTCTCCCAGGTATGGATAAGGCTTTCTTATTGGCTGAATAGCCATATGCAGAAATGCAGGCCAAACATTTTTTTTCTAGAGGCAGGTTTCTCCAGCAAGGGAAACTCGCAGCACTGTCTTAGACCAAGTCCTTCCCTTTTTGGGCCTACCTACAACTAAAGCATTATCTAGACAACCCAGTGAGCAGAGAAGGCTTCATGAAAGCCCTGTTGTAGAATGTCATATTATGCCCCGTACACACGAGCGGACTTTTCAACATCCAAAGTCCGTCAGACCGAGTCCGTCAGACTATCCGATCGTGTGTGGGCTGCAACGGACTTTAGCTTCGCAAAAGTCTGACAGACTTTAGAAATGAAGCATGCTTCAAATTTTCCCGACGGAACTCCGCCGGACCCGGTCCCCTTCGAAAACTCCGCTCGTGTGTATGCTACTCCGACGGACTAAAACCGACGCTAGGGCAGCTATTGGCTACTGGCTATGAACTTCCTTATTCGAGTCGGGTCGTACGTCATCACGTTCGAATCCGTCGGAGTTTAGTGTGATCGTGTGTGGCCAAGTCCGTTCGGCCAAAAAGTCTGTCAGAACTCCGTCGGAACTCCGGCGGAACTCCTTTGGAAGTCTGTCGGACATAAGTCCTCTCGTGTGTACGGGGCTTTAGCCAATGTATTTCATATTAGTCACATTGATTTGCATATGTTTTATTGATAATATAATTATTATTATTATTATTATTATATAGTAGTGGTCTTATCAATACTATTATTAAATAGTACAACCATAATTATTAATCTTTATTAATGTATAAATATAGAGAAAGTTTTAAATGCTGAAGTTTAAAGCGGTAGTTAACCCGCAAATTTTTTTATTTTATTTTTTAAACCTGCAAAGCAAAAGGCATAATGAGCTAGTATGCACCACATACTAGCTCATTATGAAATACTTACCTTAGAACGAGGCCCCGACATCTGGCCCGATCCACGCCGAGGGAGCTGACATGCTCCCTCTGCGTTTCTTCCGGGTATCGCGGCTCCAGCGCTGTGAGTGGCCGGAGCCGCGCGGGAGATTTCATTCCGGCCGGCCGGCCACTGCCGGATTTTCAGGCCGAGAATCCCCTTGTGCGCATGCACCGCTGCAGTCAGCGGCGCATACCGAGGGGAATATTTTTTCTACCTACAGGTAAGCCTTATTATAGGCTTTCCTGTAGGTAAAAGTTAAAAATTTGAGTATACAACCACTTTAAAAGGTATGACCTTTCTGTTTCTTTTTCATACTTTTTATAAGATAGTTTACTGGGTGAAAGTTCATTAAAAATAGATTTAAGTTATATAGAACTGTCCCAAGTCCTTGAAATGCATATAAATTAAACAGATAAGATAACAAAACAGGTGATTAAAATAATTATGTGGAATACGGGGAAGTTATGTACAGAACATAAATTAAGTTTGACAGGGTCAAACAAAGGTCTGTTTGTGCCCTCAATAAAACTGTTAAAATACATACATATAGTGGGGTTATTTGATATTTATTATTTGAAGTTCATTCTCCCAAAAGTCGTAAATCTGTAATTCTTGAACTTAGTTAAATCTTATCAAGATGAGGAGAGTTTGATAACACAGCTGGGTGCCAGACTGTCTCTACACACGTGTTTCTAAATGGACGAAAGCAGTTATAAATCACTTTAACCACTTGACCACTGGTCACTTAAACTCCCTTAATAACCAGACCAATTTTCAGCTTTCGGTGCTCTCACATTTTGAATGACAATTACTCAGTAATGCAACACTGTACCTATATGAAATTTTTGTCATTTATTTCACAAAAATGGAGCAGTGGTATTTAATCACCACTGGGTTTTAAATTTTTTGTGCTATAAAAGAAAAAAGACCGAAAATTCTGTAAAAAAAAATGAATTTTTCTTCGTTTCTGTTATAAAGTTTAGCAGATTAGTCATTTTTCTTCATAAATTTTGGCCAAAATTTATACTACTACATTTTTTTGGTAAAGATAAGTACAAATTGGTGGATATTATTTGGTCTTTGTGAAAGTTATAGAGTCCACAAGCTATGGTGTGAATATCTAAAAAATGATCACACTTGAAGTACTGACGACCTATCTAATTTCTTGAGACCCTAACATGCCAGAAAAGTACAAATACCCCCAAATTACCCCTTTTTGGAAAGAAGACATTCCAAGGTATTTAGTAAGAGGCATTATGAGTTTTTTGAAGTTGTCATTTTTTCCCTCAATTCTTTGCAAAATCAAGATTTATTTTTCCTTTTTTTTTTCACAAAATTGTCATATTATCAGGTTATTTCTCACACACAGCATATGCATACCACAAATTACACCCCAAAACACATTCTGCTATTACTCCCGAGTATGGCGAAACCACATGTGTGAGACTTTTACACTTTAAAAAAAACAAGTCAGTTAAGTTAGCCCAATGTTTTTGCATAATGTGAAAGATGAAGTTATGCACATGCTCGTGGAATGGCGCCAAACGTCGTTACTTAAAAATCCCCATAGGCGACGCTTTAAAATTTTTTTACTGGTTACATGTTTTGCATTACAGAGGAGGTCTAGGGCCAAAATGATTGCTCTCGCTCTAACATTCACAGCGATACCTCCCATGTGTGGTTTGAACACCGTTTTCATATGTGGGCATGACTTACGTATGTGTTCGCTTCTGCATGCGAGCACATGGGGACAGGGGCACTTTAAAAAAAATGTATTGTTCATTTTACTTTATTTATTTTAGTTTGACACTTGTTCCCCAAAAATTTATTTTTTGATCACTTTTATTCCTATTACAAGGAATGTAAACATCCCTTGTAATAGGAATATGGCATGACAGGTCCTCTTTACAGTGAGATGTAGGGTCAAGACTCCACATCTCACCTCTAGGCTGGGAAGCCTGAAATAAAAAAAAAAAGATTCTGGCTTTGATCGTATTGGCGAGTCAGTAGAAGCACTGGAGGGCGGCGGGAGGGGGGCATCCCCTCTCGCCTCCTGTAAGAACGATCAAGCAGCGCAACAGTCACTATGATCATCCTTATGGTGTAGGGAATCGCCGGCTGAAAAAGCTGATATCTGAATGATGCCTGTAGCTACATGACGCCGGTTTGTTTACAAGTGATCGCTCCGTCATTTGACGGAGCGATCATGTGGTAAACAGCCGCGATCAGCGGCCGTTTATCATGATCCGTAATGCGCAGGGTCCTGTGGATGGTCATGGATGCTCTCGATTGCATGCCCCAGGGGGCACACGAGAGTGGAATTCTGGGAGGACGTCATATGATGGCCTCCCAGAGTTAAGCAACCGCCCTGTAGCCGTCATTTGGCTATAGGCCGGTTGTTAAGTGGTTAATGAACATATTGGAATTTGGGGAATAATTAAGTTTGTCTGGTTGTAGAATAGGTGTCAGATTTATGGTTAGTTACATTGACGTAGATCACAAATCACATGTAGGAGAGATGATTAAGATAAAGCTTGTTAAAAGGGTATATAAATGCAAGCTCTACAATTGTTAGTCAGACAAGTCGGATAGGAGCTCATAAGGCTGAACTCTGTGTATACTGCCCTATTGCAAAGGTCATAGAGGTCAGAACCAATGGGCAAATATCTGTCCGTAACTTGTCTCCTCGAATGAGTCAGAGAAGACTTCTTAACTTGTTCCTGAGTGTGGTCTCAGGTGAATTTCCCTCACAAACTTGGTCGAGCTGGAACCCAGAACTTTGTGGGGGGACTGGACCACTGGTCAATCGACTGGTCCCTATCAGGTGACGGGTTCCCAAGAATTGGCAGAAAAGACCCACTACTCTGGTTCAAGATGAGAACAATTCTCAATTGTTTAAATTTGGTTAAGAAATAATAATACCTATATCTAATAGGCTTGCATTGTAAGAAACTGTATAAATTAGACCTGTATGTTGTAATACTTTGAACATAAACCTGTATGTTATCAGCTGTTAATAAACCTGCATTGCTGAAGTTCTGCCTGGTTCCATACTTTACTATTTTACTTCAGCCCCCACTGTCTTTGCATCGCTGTGTTCAAGCTCCTCTCCTCAGAATCACGTGATTTCGGCGCTGTGCGCCTCAATGTTCGGGAAGCCCTATGCTTCCTTGAGCGCGAAACACGCATTCTGGGAGAGGAAGCTGAACATGGTGATAGAGGAAGCTGGCTGGGACCGTGTTCACTTCTATATCCAGAAGGGCTCCATGAATGTAAACACCCAGGAAAATGGAATTAAAATTAAAACAAGGTGGTATAGGACACTGGAGTTGCTCCATAAATTTGTTGCAATGGTCTCAGATCGATGCTGGAGATGTGAACAAGATGTGGGCACTTTTCTTCATATTTGGTGGACGTGCCCACTGATTCAGCCATACCTGCGTAAAGTACACAATGCGACTATCTCCTCACTCCCACTGGAGTTCACGCCCGCATAGTACCTCCTTTACCTGTCCAACATACCCTGGAAAAGATACTTGAAGTCGGTGGCCATACACATGATCAACACTGCTAGACTTTGTTTACCGGTCCATTGGAGGTCCAAATCAATCCCTTCAATGAAACAATGGACATCACACATCAACCACATAGCAGCGATGGAGGATGTGATACATATTGCCCAGGAAAGGATCCCCAGTTTCTCGAAAACATGGGATAGTTGGTTTGACTACCGAAAATCTCAAAGTTACCAGGTTTTGATACAAGACAACGTCTAAGTAGTTTGACAGCCCACTGATATCCTATAAGACACAATCTAAAGGCATGTGGCACATATATAACGTATGTTGCTACCCGAAGTAGATGAAGATGGTAGCTGGTGGTTACACCACCCACTCTCCTCACCTTCAGATCTAAGTATACCCCCCCTCTTCCCCCCTCGTTCTCACCTTTTAACTTTGCCTTTCTTTTCCAATCTCCCTGACAAAGTGCCAGCATTAGAAGACTTTGGAACAGGGGGCTGACTTCGTTGTTGGCTCCCTCTCCCACTTCTCTCAGGTCCTGTGAAACATGCAGAGAGCTAATTAGGAACAAATGTAGTGGCTCTGAACTTTCAGCAGCCCCGGCAGGTATATAGCTCCCTGAGGTATATCACACTAGTCTGGCATTGCATGGCTATTAGAGGAATGCTTTGAACATCTCTGGGCCAGGAAATTTAATTGAAATGCATCCAAGGAGCTCTTGCGGGCTATGTTGCTCAGATGTTCTATGTTGTACTCTGAGCCATGCTCTTCTATACTTGAATATTTGAAAAATTGAATTTCTGTACTGTTTGATAAAAATCTTTAATAAACACTTTATGGAGCAAAAAATGTTTAAAGGCATTGGTCAGCCAGCCTCCTCCTCCACCACTCTTCCTCTGACCGAACGAAGCCTCAGAAACAAGTTGTCCAGCACCAAAAAATGGTAACCTGGAAAGGCGATACTCAAACCTTTCTTCAAGGCATCCTGAAGATGTTTCATCCTCTGCTCCCTCTTGAAGGCAGGATGAGCTCTGCAACTTTACCCTTGTAACATGGATCAAGAAGGGTTGCCAGCCAGTAATGATCCCTCTCCTTGATACTACGAATCCTAGTGTCCTTTCGCAGGCTTTGCAGAATCAGGAAGCCCATGCAGCATAAGCTTGCAGAGGCATTAGATTGTGAGTCCTTTGAGTCACTAAGGATCACATTGTCAGGAAGTACCTCCTCTCAGCCATGTACAACTTCTTGGGTTACTGGGTACTGAAAACCATGCCTTGAAGACTGCTGCATGTTATCCTCTACATCAATGCTGACACAATCCTCCTCCTCCTCTTCTTTATGTGTGCTTGGCAGCAGCAGGAATGCTATCTGCATAAAGGGGGACTTTAGAGGAAAGGAATTCCTCCTCTTCCTCGCCCTGTCCATGACTCCATGAAGCGTGTGCTCCATCAGGAAGACTAGAGGGACAGTGTCACTGATGCCTGCATTGTCACTGCTCACCATCCATGTAACCTCCTCAAATGGTGACAGGACAGCACGTGCATCCTTAATCAGTAGCAACTGGCGTGGCGAAAGAAGCCAAGCTCCCCTGAGCCTGTCCTGGTGCCATACTCACACAGGTACTCCTTGATGGCCCTCTGTTGTGTGTGTGTGTGGACAGCATTACCAATGTTGAGTTCCACCTGGTGGGCATGTCACAAATGAGGCAGTTGGTGGGCAGGTTTAATTCCTGTTGAATCTCAGCCAGCCGAGCACTGGTATTGTATTACTGCTGGAAATGACCACAGACTTTTCTGGCCTGCCTCAGCAGATATTGTAAGCCTGGTTACCTGGTCAAGAAATGCTGCACCACCAAATTCAGGACTTGTACCAAGCATGGAACATGTGTCAAGTGTCCCTGTTGGAGGGCGGATGGAAGGTTGATGACATTGTCGCATACAACCATTCCTGGCTCAAGCTGGCATGGCGTAAACCACCTCTGAGCCTGTCCCTGAATAGCTGACAGAATCTCTGCCCCAGTGTGGCTCCTGTCCCCTAGACAAACCAATTGAAGCACTGCATGGCATTTTTTAGCCTGACTGCTTGCTTAGCCCCTTAAAACGATTAGGGAGTACTGCTGTTTCAGAGGATAATTCTGCAGAAGAGGCCATAGAGGAAGAAGAAGAAGAGGGGGTGAAGCAGACAGATGTGGCAGAATCACCACAAGCTTTTTGGAGGCGTAGTAGTGGAATAAGCTCCAACACTGAACCCTGTCCTGAAACCTTCCCAGCTGCCTGCAGAGTTGCCCAGTATGCCGTAAAGGAAAGGTAACATACCTCACCATGCCTGCTGGACCATGAGTCAGTGGTAATGTGAACCTTGCTGCTGACTGCCCTGTCCAACAAGGCCAAAAAATTGCTTCCACATAATGGTAGAGAGCTGGAATGGCCTTAAAAAATATAAAAATATTAAATAATAATAATAAATAATAAATATTAAATAATAAATGTATTTTTTGAACCTGCCACTGTGGTACAGCACATTCCACAAATTCCCGAAAGGGGGCACAGTCTACCAGCTGAAAAGGCAACAGCTGGATTGCTAGCAATTTGGCCAAGCTAGCATTTAGACGTTGAGCATGTGGGTGGCTGGGACAGCATTTCTTTTTGTGCGGAATTTGCTTGCTGAAATTTACTGCTAGGAGACTGGCTGCAAGTACTTGTGGCACCTATTGCTCTACCTTCATTCCTCTCAGTGCAGGTCTTTGAGAGGACTGGAGGTATAGTAGGGGTTGAGATCCCAGATGAGGAGCAAGGAGAAATTAGCCTTTTTTTATGATGTGTGTCTTTCAGGTGCTGTTGCCAATGTACTGCATGGCAGGTTGTCATATATCTTTTTATGCATGTGGTGACCAAGCGGGTGCTGTTCTGGCTATGCTTGATCCACTTCAGACATAGATTGTGAACAGCAACGGTGCGATCTACTGCAAACTTTTGGAAGTCAGCGGGGAGTCAGCAGTGCCCTGTACCTGTGGAGCTCTGTGGTGTGATGTAATGGGGGTGGCTGCCCTTAAGCTGGCCCCTGGAGGATATCCTGCCTTGTTGGAGCTGTGCCTTCTGCTCACTTTCCTCCTCTCTTCTGTCAGGCACCAAAGTACAATCAGTGACCTCATCATCCTCTCCCTCCTCATCACTGGAGCAAATTTGGCAGTATGCTTCAGCTGGGGGAACATGACTGTTAGTTTCTTGTCCTTTGGACCCCTCTATCTAGGCTCACGTTACTCCCTTCCTCAACCTGGGAACCAACATCGGAGCCTTCAAATTGCTGCACATCCTCCAGCAGCATGTAACTGACACTATGGTCGAATAATTCTGGTGACTCCTCTGTGCATGATGGTGAGGCTATACGGAAGGAGTAACTGTGGACAAGGAGGCGGGGAAATAGGCTACTTTGGCAGCCGGAATGGTAGGCCAACTAGTATGAGCCTGGGTGACAGAGAATGAGGATGTGAACGGCCTGTCAAACTCTTCAGTATGTTGTGGCTCAATAACATGGCCAGCAGCAGGAAAAAAGAACAAGTGTGCCCCGCCTGCAGAGGATGCACTATTTTCATTACCACCACTTTTCACTACAGACAAAGAGGCTACTTGCCCTCTTTTAGTGGCCTGTGAGCGTCTGCCTCTCCTTAGTGGCCTTCTGGACATGATCGGGACATTTATACTGCCTGCACTGTATTAGATACTGTACACTGACTGCACCGTATTATTTACTGTACACCACATGAAGTGTATTATACAGTATACTGGACAAACTGTATCATATACTGTTTACACCGCCTGCACTGTATTATATATTGTGCACTGCCTGCACTGTATTAGATAACTGTACACCGACTGCACCGTATTATATACTGTACACTGTCTGAAGTGTATTATATAGTGTACACACCTTATTATATACTTTGTACACCGCCTGCACTGTATTATATACTGTACACCGCCTGCACTGTATTATATACAGTACACCGCCTGCACTGTATTATATACTGTACGCACTATATTATATACTGTGTACACCGCCTGCACTGTATTAGATACTGTACACCAACTGCACCGTATTATATACTGTACACTGCCTGAAGTGTATTATATACTGTACACACTGCATTATATACTGTGTACACCACCTGCACTGTATTATATACTTTACAATACCAACTGCACTGTAGATGGAAAGTAGGTATTCCTGCGCTAAAAGGAAAGGTGTACAGGTGCTGCAGACACCATAGGGGTCAAACTCTACCCAAAAAATATATAAAAATTTGATAAAAATTACTAAAAAAAATTAAAGAAAGGGGGACGGACTCCGGAATTGTCAGTTAAAGTGACCCAGTGCAGAATCACAAAAACTGGTCTGGTCTTAAGCCAGCAAAATGGTCTGGTCTGAAAGTGGTTAAGCGTCGATCTCTAGGAAAATGGCCGCCCCATTGGTTTTACTATGGTCTCCTATAAAATGGTCTTTCGGCAAATCAATTTCCCATCTAACCTATTTAAGAACATCCTATTGCCTGTAGCCTTATCCCAGTTGAAATCACATGTGTTGTGACATAACGCGTAGGATACTAGAGGCATACGGACACCAGAAACAACGGTCAGGTACGAGCTTGTCGCTCGTTTTTACATTGTGCGATCTATACACTGAAATGTGAGTTTTTTACCGTTTCATTAATAAACTTCAGCTTTTATTTAAACTTACTACACCATAGTAGGCTTTTTATCCCCTTTCTTTACCCTGGTATATTGAGCATCTGAGCGATCCCTGATATTCATTCACTAGAAGGAAAGGAAATCCCCTCTGGCTTTGCTCCTTATCCATTAGGGACGAGCATGAATACATCAACCCGAAGGGATTCACCCTCCCTCCCTCCTCTACATTCTTTTTACCTTTACAGCAGTAAGGTAATAATTTAGCACCCTTACGGGTGTCAGTGACACTGAAGAAACACCTTGCACTTAAAGTCACAGTGCCACGGGATATTACTGTATTACCACCTGGTGTTCCTGTAAAACACCCCCACACCTGCACTTTTGCACACTGGACCCTGAAGAGCGTCCAACCTTTTACTTGGGACTTTTTATTATTTAATGTTATTCACAGTGATTCATTTAGCCTATATTTTGCATATTTGCACATGTATTTATTGCACACAGTAGCATTGCTCATTGTGTTTGCTTTAATTTTGCACATTAATTTTGCACAGCAGCACTTTATTGTGAGATGTTTAACTTATTGCTCATTTTATGTGAATTTCACCTATACTTATTAATTTACTTTACTGCATTTATGGCAACTCTATAAATTTATTTTAAATATTAACCCTAGGAGCGGAGCACCACCTATTGTTTTATTACCAACTGCACTGTAGTATATACTGTACACTGACTGCATTGTAATATACACTGTACACTGACTGCACTGTATATATATATATGTATATATATATATATATATATATATATATATATATATATACAGTGCCTTGCCAAAAGTATTCGGCCCCCTTGAACTTTTCAACCTTTTGCCACATTTCAGGCTTCAAACATAAAGATATAAAATTTAAATTTTTTGTGAAGAATCACCAACAAGTGGGACACAATTGTGAAGTGGAACGAAATCTATTGAATAATTTAAACTTTTTTAGCAAATAAAAAACTGGAAAGTGGTGCGTGCAAAATTATTCGGCCCCTTTACTTTAAGTGCAGCAAACTCACTCCAGAAGTTCAGCGAGGATCTCTGAATGATCCAATGTTGTCCTAAATGACTGATGGTGATAAATAGAATCCACCTGTGTGTAATCAAGTCTCTGTATAAATGCACCTGCTCTGGGATAGTCTCAGGGTTCTGTTGAATGTGCAGAGAGCATCATGAAGACCAAGGAACACACCAGGCAGGTCCGTAATACTGTTGTGGAGAAGTTTAAAGCTGGATTTGGATACAAAAAGATTTCCCAAGCTTTAAACATCCCAAGGAGCACTGTGCAAGTGATCATTTTGAAATGGAAGGAGTATCAGACCACTGCAAATCTACCAAGACCTGGCCGTCCCTCTAAACTTTCAGCTCAGACAAGGAGAAGACTGATCAGAGATGCAGCCAAGAGGCCCATGATCACTCTGGATGAACTGCAGAGAACTACAGCTGAGGTGGGAGAGTCTGTCCATAGGACAACAATCAGTCGTACACTGCACAAATCTGGCCTTTATGGAAGAATGGCAAGAAGAAAGCCATTTCTCAAAGATATCCATAAAAAGTCTCATCTAAAGTTTGCCACAAGCCACCTGGGAGACACACCAAACATGTGGAAGAAGGTGCTCTGGTCAGATGAAATCAAAATCCAACTTTTTGCCCACAATGCAAAACGATATGTTTGGCGTAAAAGCAACACAGCTCATCACCCTGAACACACCATCCCCACTGTCAAACATGGTGGTGGCAGCATCATGGTTTGGGCCTGCTTTTCTTCAGCAGGGACAGGGAAGATGGTTAAAATTGAGGGGAAGATGAATGCAGCCAAATACAGGACCATTCTGGATGAAAACCTGTTGGAGTCTGCAAAAGACCTGAAACTGGGACGGAGATTTATCTTCCAACAAGACAATGATCCCAAACATACAGCAAAATCTACAAAGGAATGGTTCACAAATAAACGTATTCCAGGTGTCAGAATGGCCAAGTCAAAGTCCAGACCTGAATCCAATCGAGAATCTGTGGAAAGAGATGAAAACTGCTGTTCACAAATGCTCTCCATCCAACCTTACTGAGCTCGAGCTGTTTTGCAAGGAAGAATGGGCAAGAATTTCAGTCTCTCGACGTGCAAAACTGATAGAGACATACCCCAAGCGACTTGCAGCTGTAATCGCAGCAAAAGGTGGCTCTACAAAGTATTAACGCAAGGGGGCCGAATAATTTTGCACGCCCCACTTTTCATTTTTTTATTAGTTAAAAAAGTTTCAAAAATCCAATAGATTTCGTTCCACTTCACAATTGTGTCCCACTTGTTGGTGATTCTTCACAAAAAATAAAAATTTTATATCTTTATGTTTGAAGCCTGAAATGTGGCAAAAGGTTGAAAAGTTCAAGGAGGCCGAATACTTTCGCAAGGCACTGTGTATATATATATATATATATATATATATATATATATATATATATAGTGACGGTATGTGATCTGAGGTCATCATCAATCAGTATATTTCACTTCGCATTTGTTCTATTGTCAGAGACTGAACCAGAATCCAGCCCATATTTTTCCAGCCTCTGTGGCAGTCTTGGTTCTTGTTCCGGGTCTTGTAGCCCACTTGAGTATATGCTCAGGTGGACTTTAAATGATCAGGAAGAGAGCACAGCAGTGCTCTGGCCTGATACTCAGAAGGGAATCTGAGAGGAGCTCTGTTTGTTTAGATTGAAAACAAAGGTTTTCTTTACCTCATGTTTTGTGGGTGATGGAGACCAGCCCCACACCATATAGAGAGCAGTGTCCTGTTTAGTTTAGCGTCGGACAGCAAGGATTTTGTTTATTTTTATGTTATTGCAAACCACCTGTAAATAAAGCTGGCAACCGCCAGATTTGAAAGAAACTGATGACCCCCACAAGCTAAACTCCCCACACATGGGGGATTCAGCGGACAATTTCTGAAGATGGAGGAAATGATAAAGGCCCTGCTACAAGCCAATGCAGTTGAACCGGAAACCAACCGTCAAGTCGCAGAGGCCACTGCAGCACAACAGATGGCCCAGCAGGAGATGAAATGGCAGTTTGCAGAGGCTCTAGTGGAACTGAAAAAGATGGTACTTACAGAAAATGACACCTGCCAATGATGCTGAGTAAGGATGAGTGAATACCCCCCGGTTCAGTTCGCATGCAGAACATGCGAACGGACCGAACGTTTGTGTGAATATTCGAACCGTTAAAGTCTATGGGACTCGAATGTGAGAAATCAAAAGTGTGATTTTTAAAGGCTAATATGTAAGTAATTGTCCTAAAAAGGGTTTGGGGACCAGGATCCTGCCCCTTGGGACATATATCAATGCAAAAAAAGTTTTAAAAACTGCAGTTTTTTTGGGAGTAGTGATTTCAATGATGCTTAAAGTGAAAAAATAAAACCGAAATATTCCTTTAACCACTTGAGATCCGGACCAATAAACACCTTAAGGACCAGGGGTCTTTTTACAATTTTGCACTGCGCTGCTTTAACTGGTAATTGCGCGGTCATGCAATATTGCACCCAAACGAAATTTGCGTCCTTTTCTTCCCACAAATAGAGCTTTCTTTTGATGGTATTTGATTGCCTCTGCGATTTTTATTTTTTGCGATATAAATGGAAAAAGAGCGAAAATTTTGAAAAAAAATTATATTTTCTTCTTTTTGTTATAAGAAAAATCGAATAAACTAAATTTTAGTCATACATTGAGGGCAAAATTTATTCAGCCACATGTCTTTAGTAAAAAAAATGTCAATAAGCGTATATTTTTTGGTTTGCGCAAAAGTTATAGCGTCTACAAACTAGAGTACATTTTCTGGAATTTACACAGCTTTTAATTTATGACTGCCTATCTCATTTCTTGAGGTGCTAAAATGGCAGGGCAGTGCAAACCCCCCCCAAATGACCCCAAGGAAACTGCTGATGGGTATGTTGAGCCCATTGAATATTTATTTTTTTTGTCCTAAGGTATTGATTAATGACAAAAAAAAATTTTTTTACAAAAAGTTGTCACTAAATGATATATTGCTCACACATGCCATAGTTATATGTGGAATTGCACCCCAAAATATATTCCGCTACTTCTCCCGAGTATGGGGATACCACATGTGTGGGACTTTTTGGGAGTCTAGTCGCGCACGGCACCCCGAAAACCAATCACCACCTTCAGGATTTCTAAGGGTGCAAATTTTTGATTTCACCCCTCACTACCTATCACAGTTTCGAAGGCCATAAAATGCCAAAATAGCACAAAACCCCCCAAAATGACCCCATTTTGGAAAGTAGACACCCCAAGCTATTTACTGAGAGGCATGTTGAGTCCATGGAATATTTTATATTTTGCCACAAGTTGCGGGAATATTACAAACTTTTTTTTTTGCACAAAGTTGTCACTAAATGATATATTGCTCACACATGCTATGGGCATATGTGAAATGACACCCCAAAATACATTCTGCTGCTTCTCCTGAGTACAGGGATACCACATGTGTGGGACTTTTTGGGAGCCTAGCCGCGTACGGGACCCTGAAATCCAAGCACCGCCTTCAGGATTTCTAAGGGCATTAATTTTTTTATTTCACTCCTCACTACCTATCACAGTTTTGAAGGCCATAAAATGCCAAGATGGCACAAATCCCCCCCCAAATGACCCCATTTTGGAAAGTAGACACCCCAAGCTATTTGCTGAGGGGCATGTTGAGACCATTGAATATTTTTTTTTTTTTGTTCCAAGGGATTGAATAATGACAAAAAATAAAAATATTAATTTTTTTTACAAAAAGTTGTCACTAAATTATATATTGCTCACACATGCCATGGTTATATGTGAAATTGCACCCCAAAATACATTTTGCTGCTTCTCCTGAGTATGGGGATACCACATGTGTGGGACTTTTTGGGAGCCTAGCTGCGTACGGGGCCCCAAAAACCAATCGCCACCTTCTGGATTTCTAACGGCGCAATTTTTTTATTTCACTCCTCACTACCTATTACAGTTTCGAAGGCCATAAAATGCCAAAATAGCACAAAACCCCCCCAAATTACCCCATTTTGGAAAGTAGACACCCCAAGCTATTTAATGAGAGTTATGTTGTCTGAACGAAAAAAAAGAGATTGATCGGTGGGTATGCCCACCATTAGATACCTCCCTTCATCCACCCACTTCTAATGATGGACATACATGCACCATTTATATATGCCGAAGCATGGGGGCATCCTCCCGCAAAAAAGTTATGCCGCGTACATACGTTCAAACTTTTCCATGGGCAAGCCCTCCGTCGGAATTTTGACCGTATGTACGCGGCATTAGGAGCAAAATCGCTCCTCCACCCCTTATGCCCCCATGCTTCGGCATATATGCTCTTTTTTAACTGTGGTGGTGAAATCACCTCCTACAGCACTGGAGTCACGGCTTTATGTATCGTGGGAGCAAACGCTGTTGCTGTCAAGATAAATAAATCCGCGCTGCAGCTGAATGGCGTACCTGCTAAGCAAATTATGGTTAACGTTAAAACAAAGTAACATCCCAGTATAACAGTAAAACCTTACCATACCATACCTGCAAAGCAATTGCCAAAAAAACAGTAAAAAATAAAACATTTTTTAACACAACCTGTGCCTAAAATATATATATGCCGAAGCATGGGGGCATCCTCCCGCAAAAAAGTTATGCCGCGTACATACGTTCAAACTTTTCCACGGGCAAGCCCTCCGTCGGAATTTTGACCGTATGTACGCGGCATTAGGAGCAAAATCGCTCCTCCACCCCTTATGCCCCCATGCTTCGGCATATATGCTCTTTTTTAACTGTGGTGGTGAAATCACCTCCTACAGCACTGGAGTCGCGGCTTTATGTATCGTGGGAGCAAACGCTGTTGCTGTCAAGATAAATAAATCCACGCTGCAGCTGAATGGCGTACCTGAAAACATGAAAAATGGTTAACAATAACACAGTAAACAGTAAAGTATAAAAAATTAGAGAGAAGAGAGAGAGAGAGAGAGAGAGAGAGAGAGAGAGAGAACAATAAAACGACAACTATTTTTGGTTTTTATATTTTATATTTTTTTTGGTTTTTTTATTTTACTTTTTTTTTTTTTTTATACACTTTTTTTTTGAACTGTAAACTGTAACAACTGTAACGATTCGGGTCTCTCAAAATGCAATGGCATCTTGGGAGACTCTGTGTTAGTGTGCCTAGCCTGTGAAATGCTGTACCCTACGCTAATACTTCACTAGTGTGTGGTAGCGTTCAAAACACTCACCCTGACAAAGACCAGGATTGCCAGGACAGCGTGGACAATAAGAACGGGTGTCACGCCTAAATCCATGCTTGGTACAGACACGACATTTTTTTTGGGGGGCTCGTTGGGTAGGGGTACTCGGGAGGACATAAGAATAATGCCTCTCATGCAGCCGGCTTACTGCATTTGGTTGGGAATGGTGAGGTACAGAACCCTCTGGATACAGAAGCTCTGTGACAACCTCTCTTTGGAAGAAAAGAAAGGTTAATGTCCCGCCTGAAGTTTTGTATAGCACAAAAGCATTCAGCAAAGCCAATTGAAATAAGTAAGCAGACACTTTTTTGTACCAGCGTCTGGCCTTACGGGAAGCTAGATACGGCGCCAACATCTGGTCATTGAGGTCCACCCCTCCCATATTTTTGTTATATTCGTGGACACAGAGGGGTTTCTCCACAATACCAGTCGCCGTAGAAATTTGGACCGTCGTGTCTGCATGAAGGGAGGTAAGAACGAAAACATTCTTATTATCCCTCCACTTCATAGCGAGCAAATTATTACACCGATAGCAGGCTCTCTCCCCCAGCCTAAGACGGGAATCTACAAGCTGCTGGGGAAAGCCCCGGCGATTAGGTCGCACGGAGCCACATGCTCCAATCTGATGATCAAATAAATGACTAAATAGTGGCACGCTGGTGTAATAGTTGTCCACGTACAAGTGGTACCCCTTTCCGAATAAGGATGACACCAATTTCCACACTATCTTGCCAGCGCTTCCTATGTAATCAGGGCAGTTCTCCGGCTCTACATAACTATCTTTACCCTCATAAACCATAAAGCTCCATGCATAGCCTGTGACCCTGTCACAGCACTTATAGAGCTTGACCCCGTATCTGGTACGCTTGTTGGGAATGTACTGTTTGAATGACAAGCGACCAGTAAACTTAACCAGGGACTCATCAACGCAGACAACTTTTTGGGGAGTAAACAAGTCTGCAAAACGTTGGTTGAAGTGGTTTATAAGGGGCCGAATTTTGTAGAGCCGATCGTATTCAGGGTCTCCACGTGGACGACAAAGTTCATTGTCACTGAAGTGCAAGAACCGCAAGATCTGCTCGTATCGTTTCCTGGACATGGAGTTAGAGAACACGGGCATGTGGTCAGCCGGATGCGTGGACCAATAAGCCCGCATCCTCATGAATTTATGTGTGCCCATGTTGAGGGAAAGGCCCAGAAAGGTCTTAAATTCGGAAACCGTAACTGGTTTCCAATCTCTGGCAAGAGACGGCAACTGGGGATTAGCGGCGATGTGTTGACCAGCATATAAATTGGTTTGGTCCACAATAGATCTATAGAGATCTTCCGTGAAATACAGAGACTAAAAATCGAGTGGCGTAAAATCATCTGTATCCACCTGAATACCGGGTTGGGCAGTGAATGGGGGAAGTACTGGTGCTGCAGAAGTGGTGGGCACCCAATCAGGATTGGCGAATTCTGCAGGAAGGGCACTATGGGAACGACGGGCCTGTCTTCGTCTTCTTGGTGGCAGCGGGACACTACTTGTGCTTGCCACCTCGCCAGCTTGAACTGCACTTATGGGACTCGCCACGTCACCACGTGATACTGCAGTGCTGGATATACGTCCAGGGTGTACTAGGCCGCTGGTGCTTGCCAGTTCACCAAAAGGATGAGCGGCGCTAGTACTGGCTCTATACTCCATACGAGGGACTTGCGGTTCCTGCACCTCAACAACATCAGAATATCGGGGTCGTGTACGCCTGAAGTTAGCAGGGACCTCTTCTTCGTCGTCAGAGCTATCTGACATGGAGGCGCTGTCCTCTACAGGTTCGTATTCTGAGCCTGAATCTGACAGATCAGGGTCTTCCTCTTCACTATCTGTCATGCTCAGAAACGTGTAGGCCTCTTCACTAGTGTACCTTCGCTTTGCCATTTTGGGCTCTAAATTTAGGGGTACAGTAGTGAGACTCACAGGTAAAAAAGCACCTAGCCTGTCAGCGACTGTATAAAACGCTACAAAAAAAACTGTTAGCGATCGCAGGGATCAAGTCTGACTCTGCGAACGCTGCAGTTATGTGTGTTGTGTTTTGTAAGTGACAGTGATCGATCGATACTGCACTTGGGTGGGCTGGGCTGGGCTGGGCAGAGGGGCAAAACGCAGGTGCTAGCAGGTATCTGGATTGATCCTGCTAACAATGCATTTTTTTAGAACCCTAAATTGCTGGGCACGCTAGTATAGATCTGATCAGATCAGATATTGATCTGTTCGGATACTATACCACTAAGGGAGGTGTATGCTTTGCGCGTGGGTGTTAGCGGTACTGGCACTAACCTAGCACTGCCTGGGGCGACGCAGACCCTTTCTGACCCTAGAACCAAATTTATATCACCCGCCGGGTGATCAGGGGGTTAAACCTTTATTAGGTAATAAATGGCGGGTGCCCTGATGCTATAAAAAGCGGACTACCTAACCAGCGTCACCCGTAACACTTATACGGTGATCACTGGTGAAAGGGTTAACTAAGGGCAATCAGGGGTTAAAACCTTTATTGGGTATTTATATGGGGGTACCTGAAGCTTTATAAAAACCTGACGGGGAACCTAAATAACTAAAATAACTAACTGGCTAACCAGCGTCACCAGTGACACTTATGCAGCGATCGCTGGTGAAAGGGTTAACTCTAGGGGCAATCAAAGGGCTAAAACCTTTATTAGGTTATATATCGGGGTACCTAACGCTATAAAAACCTGGCGTTGAACCTAAAAAAAAAACTAGCTTCCTAGCGGGACCAGTGACACTATTGCAGCGATCAGAAAAACGATTGCTTAGTGACACTGGTAAAAGGGGGTGAAAGGGTTAACTGGGAGGGCAATCAAGGGGTTAAACCTTTATTAGGGGGGTAGGGGGCTACCCTGGACCTAAAGGGGCCTAACACTAGCTGCCCTGACACTTTTTACAGTCACAACTGACACTAAATGTAGTGATCAATAAATAAATGAACACTGCATTAGTGACACTGTGACTGGGGGGGCGGGGGGCCGATCGGGGGGGTGATCGGGTGGTGACTGGGGTGAAATGTGTGCCTATGTGTACCTATGTGTCAGTGGACTGTTGGTGCACTTACTTGTGTGTCTTCACTCCGCGCTGTCCGGTCAAAAAGACAGCCACGAGGAGTGTGACATCACTTCCTCCTCCTGTGTTTACATTTTCACAGGGGAGGAAGTTCGTCACTGGCCAGGAGCAATCGAGAGGGGATGGCCAGAAACCAACGGCCATCCCCTCATCGCGGATCGCTCCGGCACCGAAAGGGACCGCCGTATCCAGCGGGAGGGGGTCCGATCGGACCCCCCACCCGCTGGAAGGCAGGCACGTATATGTACGTGCTTGTGCCTGCCTGTGCCATTGTGATGACGTACATTGGCAATACGGCGGTCCTTAAGTGGTTAAATATCATACCTGGGGGTGTCTATAGTATGCCTGTAAAGTGGCGTGTGTTTCCCGTGTTTAGAACAGTCCCTGCACAAAATGACATTTCTAAAGGAATAAAATTCATTTAAAGCTGCTTGCGGCTGTAATGTAATGTCGGGTCCCGGCAATATGGATGAAAAGTATTGAGAAAAACGGCATGGGTAACCCCTCAGCCCATTACCTGGCCCTTTGGGTCCTGTATGGATATTAAGGTGTGGGCTAGATATGGCATTAAAATACTGCAACAAATTATGCCAGAAGATAGACTTGTCTCTTATGACGACCTCAAACAAACTTTCCAACTCCCAAAAAGGTTCTTATGATACCTGCAATTGCGACATGCGATACAAGCCCAATTCCCTGCTGAAATCCAACTAAAGTCACATGTGGTGGAGCGTTTTCTGATTTCCAGCAGCGCCAACCAAATCCTCTCCTTTCTGTACCTTTGCATATCCTGTGAGGATGATGGCAGAGGGACCAAACTCTTTCATGAATGGAAGGAGGATATACCCACTCTTGCGGATGATGACTGGGAAGAAGGGGTCCAACAATATATCCCCCTAATGATCTCAGCTAGGGACAGATACATCCAGCTAAAAATCCTCCACAGGAGGAACATATCTTACATATACTGTAGCAATTCCTATTATTTTGTTTCCATGGTGTGCCTCCCTTAAAGTGGTCATAAACCCATATATAAAAAAAAAAGAAAAAAAAATACTTCAAAGACAAAGGCATAATGAGCTAGTATGCATCACATACTGGCTCATTATGAAATACTTTTTTTTTTTAAGATATGTTTATTGAAGAAACAACAAATAATAAGGTCCCAACTGCCGCGAAAAAGAAAGTCCAGAAAGAGGCCAAAGTAAGAGGACTAGATATTCCAAAATTTATCAAAGAGAAGAGGTTGTTTTTGTAACTCAAATATGAGATTATATAGAGGTAAATTATTATTAATCAATTGAAGCCAGGTGGTTACAGTGGGCTGCGAGGTCCTGTTCCAGCTCAGGAGAATTGTCTTTTTGACAAAAATCATTTAATCTATATAGAGACGGTACACCAAAAAACACCTAATAAACTATTTTTAGGATGTAAAATATTCGGGACACCCAGGACAGTAGATAAGAATGAACCAATTTTGGACCAAAATGAAGAAACCAATGGACAGGACCAGAAGTAATGAAGGAAATCAGCCTCAACCCCACACCCTCTAAAGCACTCCAGTGTGGAGCGTAGTTCCATCCTATACATTTGATAAGGTGTGAGATGGCTATAATGAAATATATTTATTTGCATAACTCTATCTCTAGAGGCTATAACCAAACGTTTATAAGTTTTATAAGTATCTACAAATTCAGTCCAGTCATCATCAGTGAGTTGAATATCTAAGGTAGCCCAGCGAGGTTGTGCATTCACAAACCTGGATTAGAATCCGCCATCAATGCAGAGTAGTATTGAGAGATCAATTTGGTATTACCTGGGTTTCTGAGTAGCTTCTCGAAAGGGGCCATCTGCAGTGGAAGCGAGAGTGAGCCAAAGTGTGCTCTCAGAGCATGGTGGAGCTGAATATAAAAAAATAAGGAGGTAGGGGGAAGGTTAAATTCTTCTCTAGTTTGGGTAAAGGAATTAAGGCCCTGTTCATTGTATAAGTGGCAAAGGTATTTAACACCTCGGCCAATCCAATAAAGTGGATAAGGGATCAGGAGCAATTCATGTAATACAGGATTATTCCAAAGCGCATTGTTGGGGGAGGCGGCCCAAGTCTCTTTAGAGAAATGGGTCACTACGGTGATAAAGAGAGATAGCGTAGTTTGTATCATTGCCATTCCTGTAATGGCTGGTAGCTTTCTAGGATATATAATATTGTGCAATGTCTCAAATGAAGAGACTATAGCAACTTCAGTTGTGGTGCAGGCATAACGTGGAGAGGGATGAAGCCAGTCATGCACCACAACTAACTGAGATGCCAAATAATAGAGATAAAAATTTGGAAAAGCCAAGCCAGCCAAATTGGAGGAAAATTTCAGTATTCCAGGGCCATTCTTGGAGCACGCCGGTTCCAAATGAAACATGTACAGAGTAAGTCAATTTGTTTGAAAATGGACTTGGGAATTTTACAGATAGCATTAGTCATTACATACAAAACTTTATGAAGAAAAATCATCTTCAATAAATTTACTCTACCCATGAGGTTTAATGGTAACCCCCCCTGGTCATTCTGCACCAGAGAAGGAACTATTGTATTTAAACGATTAGCCAGTACCTTCGCCAAGATTTTTGCATCTACATTAATTTGCGACATATGTCTGTATGAGTCACAATCCAATGGGTCCTTGTGCGGTTAAAAGAGGAAGACAATTAAAGCCTCCTGCATGGAGGGAGGAAGGATGTCTGCATCCAGGGCTGCATTAAAGGTATGTAAGAGATAGGGACTCAACAGG
Organism: Lithobates pipiens; assembly: GCF_037356315.1. Lineage (NCBI taxonomy): Eukaryota > Metazoa > Chordata > Amphibia > Anura > Ranidae > Lithobates > Lithobates pipiens. The sequence continues at coordinate 65,289,141 of NW_027507718.1, read as the reverse complement.
TGTTTAAACATATTATAGGAAACCCATCAGGACTGGGGGTCTTATGTGGGGGCATTTGTTTAATAACAAGTTTTATCTCTTCCTCTGTGAGGAGAGTATCTCATTCTTCTCTATGTTTTTCAGTTAGCACAGGGAGAGAAATATCAGCTAAATATGTTGATAAAAGATTATCCTCATATTGCACAGTTGAGGAGTAAAGCCTATTGTAGAAGGACATGAAAGCATCCAGAATGGCTTGGGAGTATCTACAATGTTATCTGGGAAATACAAATTTGTGAAATAGAAGTAGGGGAGTAATCTGGATGCATCAGGCCAGCAATCTTCCTGCTTTGTTGCCATGCTCAAATTTTTGGAAAGGTATATAACATACGTTTCTGTGTCAGGTCTAGGAGGCAAAGCTTGTAACTTCTACATGTGCGTGCAGCCAGGCAGCGTGCGTTTGTGAGGTGGGAGTGGCATTATATTCAGCCTCCGCTTTCAGCATGGTAGTTTCAAGTTCTTCAGTACAGACTTGGGCATTCTTTCTAAGCACAACAGATCCTCCTGTGTGTCTGACAGAGGAAGTGAGGCTGCCGCAGATGATGAAGAACGGGGTCTCCAGTGCCACTTTGCGATAGGAAATTGTCCAGGACGTTAAGGGTGGTTTATGCAGGCCTATCTTCACCATCTTGCAGGCCCAGAAGAGTCACAAGGTCCCGAGGATACCGTCGGCGCTATTAAGGATGGAAACAGAGCAGGATGGACAGCAGGATGAGAGAGGAATCGCAAAAACTCAGAAACTAGTAAACTGCTCAGTCCACCATCAAGCCACGTCCCCATTATGAAATACTTACCTTAGATTTAAGCTGTTGCAGCGGTCCCCGTACAACCACTTTAAAGCTAAAACACCCCCTTCCTGGAGTCCTGTGGTATATTTGCTGTGAGCACATTAATGTCACTCATGTATCACCTAATGAAATTCAATATGTATTATTATCTAACAAAGCATTCCATTAGTGGAGAAAAAAATCTTAAATCCAGCTCTTCATTTACTCTGCCATACATCCTTATTTTACTAATTTGTTCCTACATAAACTATGTTTTACCACTTTGCAAAGATAGTCTATAGTTTTAAAAGTCAACTGTAAAGAGTTTTATAGTTGCCTAAAGTCATTTTGTTGTATTAATTTCGCAAGATCTGACTTGTTGTCATAGAATAACTGTATTGCTCTCGACTTTCTCTGACAGTCCAAAGAAAGAGCAATGCATACAAATCATTTCACTATTTAAAAGTTTTGAATAAAACATTCTAACCTTGTCATACTAAGTGACAGACAGAAATGTCACCATTGTTTGCTAGGGACAAATAATCTATACACTTCATGTATAATTCATCTGATCTTTAAAAATGTTTAACAATATTGAATTTAGATCAATTTCAACGTTAAAGTGAATCAGTTGCACTTTTTTTTTAAAACCACACGCTTACTTCATCACTTATTTTCTCCTGCCACTTTTCTTTTTAACCTTAATGTTACCCAACTTTAATAAAATAGGCAACCTGGTTTGTCCACTGATGTACAATGACTATCTATAGTGTGACCAAAACTAGTCAGTCAGTGATAGAAATTTAACCTTTACAGCAGGGATTGGACAAATTTTAATTAAGACAATTTGTGGCTGCATTAATTAACACTACTGATAGTAAGAGTATGATACTGTACTATCACCCTATATATTTTTGGAAAAACAAAAGGCAGAGGGTTTAAGGCAACTGTAGACTCTGGTGGGTATGGTAAGGACTTACATACACATTTGTATACAAATATATAAATGTATTAAGACAAAGACATGATTAAAAGGTCCTGAAGAGAGAGATTATACAATACATATAAATTAAATCTCTGAAGGAGAACTGAACAGTTGGACGTGCATCCATCCATCCCCCAATATATGTTCAAATCCTTGCAATGATTATTGTATGTACCTTTTGATTTGTTTGTTTATTTATATGTTTGTCCTTTATAGAGATATCTATATATCATTTCTCTGGAAGCATTCTCCTGAAGAAGCGGTCACACCACAAAACATGTTGAGGCTGAACTGATCTGGGACGACATTCCGATTCCTTCCCTTGGATGGATGCACGTTCCAACTGTTCAGTTCTCCTTCAGAGATTTGATTTATATGTATTGTATACTCCCTCTCTTCAGGACCTTTTAATCATGTCTTTGTCTTAATACATTTATATATTTTTAGTCCTTACCATACCATGAGAGTCCCCAGTTGCCTTAGACCCTCTGCCTTTTGTTTTTCCAAAAATTTGAGGCTGCAGCCAATTAACTGCACTAACCAGGGTATTCTGAAGATGGTGGGTAGGGGCATTCCTCCATCCACCATCAATCAATGTAATCTTCCTAATAATAGCCATATATACCTTGCAATTTGAATGTGCAATCTATAGAACCTATAGAATATCAAAATGTTATTACCTATTTTGTATGTCACACCTTATTTTGGAAAATGTTTATAAAATATCATTAAAATAAAAATACATTCATATTAAAAAAGAAAGATAATACTGTATTGAGGTAATAAACACCAAATACATCTACTATCACAATTGTATAGGCTTAAAAAACAACCAAAAAATATTACACCAAAATATTAATTGGTGATGCATTAAAAACCTTTACATCTGGAGGCATGGCCAGACAAGCTGGTCTCATGAAACCAGTGCTCTCTGCAGCTGCCAAGGATTAACAACCATGACAGAGCCTTGAGCCCACTCACTTATCTCTGTTGACTCTCTGCTCCTCCTACAGTGCCATGCTATGCCTCAGAATTGCCAGGAACCCCCACAGCCACAGAAACTATCAGGCTTCCATCCATGCCCCAAAGACTTCACCAAAACGGCAGTGGATCTTGCTTCTTGCCGGCTGACTCCATCCATCCATCCAGTCCTCCAGCAGCGGCTCTCCTCCATCAGACTAGCTATGACACTTCTTCTTCTGGTTCTGCTCAGGATCCCCTGGGCTTCAGCACCTCCACACCATCCACCAGGACTCTGGCAAATTCCAGGCTCTGCTGGGACTCTCAGGGAGAGGATGACCTAGGCATGCAGGCAGAGGTGAGCTCCTCAATGGCCTTCCAACACACTGACGCAATGCTTTATGACCCTATTGCACCGTTTCCTACCACTGGGCAAGCAGTTTATGACACTATCTTAAAAGATATGTTTTTGACACTGAGGGCATGATTATACTCTGATATGCTGGCTTGCATGCAACAATACAACATTAAGAGTTGGGAGAGAGGGTAGGACATGTAAAGGATAAAATGTGTGAGTTTGTGACTACTTTCAATGAGCTGGTGGATGCGCATGAAGCATAAGCATAAGTAGATGACTTAATCTAAATCAAGGCAAAGCTGTCAGATTTAGAAGACAAGTCTAGGAGAAACAACCTAAAAAACTGAGTCAGTCCAGAGTCAGTCCAACCGTTGCAATTGACCTATTATGTACAGTACATGACCTCTTTTCAGCTGTGATCTTTTCACTTACACCAGCGGACCTAACTATTGATATAATCCGGTTCCGAGACCCTTCTGTCCGAGGTACCCAGGACTGGCGCCAGCATAAGATGGGACTTACATAGTTACATAGTTAAATAGTAGGTGAGGTTGAAAAAAAGACACAAGTCCATCAAGTCCAACCTATGTGTGTGATTATATGTCAGTATTACATCGTATAACCCTGTATGTTGTGGTTGTTCATGTGCTTATCTAATGGTTTTTTGAAACTATTGATGCTCCCTGCTGAAACCACCCCTGTGGAAGTGAATTCCACATCCTTGCCTCTCTAATGTTGCATACACACATTCAGAATTCTCGTCGGAAAAAGCTCTGATGGTTTTCCTGATGGAATTCCGATGGAATTCAGTTCAAGCTGTCTTGCCTACACACGGTCACATCAAATTCCGATCATTTATAAAGAGGTGACGTACAACACGTACGACGTGACTAGAAAAAGGAAGTTCAATAGTCAGTAGCCAATAGCTTCTGTCTCGTAGTTGAATCTAAGCATGCGTGATTTTTGGCGTGTTGGAATTGCATACACACGATCGGAATTACCGATAGAAAGTTTTTCCGTCGGGAGAATTGAGAACATGCTATCAATTTTTGGCTGGTGGAAATTCGGACAGCTAAATTCCGATGGAGCATACACATGGTCGCATTTTCCGATGAAAAGCTCTCATCTGTTTTTTTCTGGCCGGAATTCCGATCGTGTGTACGCGGCATTACAGTAAAAAACCCTCAACGCAGTCTAAGGTTAAACCATTTTTCTTCTAATTTTAATGAGTGGCCACATGTCTTATTAAACTCTCTTCCACTGAAAAGTTTTATGCCTACTGCGGGGTCACCAGTATGCTATTGGTAAATTAAAATCATATCTCCTCTCAAGCGTCTCTTCTCCATTGAGAATACGTTCAGTGCTCGTAACCTTTCTTCATACCTAATATCCTCCAGTCCCTTTATTAGCTTTGTTGCCCTTCTCTGTACTCGTTCCATTTCCAGTATATCCTTCCTGAGGACTGGTGCCCAGAACTGGACAGCATACTCCAGATGAGGCCAGACCAGAGTTTTGTGGAGTGGGAGAATTATCGCTTTATCTCTTGAGTTAATCCCTTTTTAATGCATGCCAATATTCTGTTTGCTTTGATAGCAGAAGCTTGGCATTGCATGCCATTGCTGAGCCTATCATCTACTAGGATTCCTAGGTCCTTTTCCATCCTTGATTCCTCCAGAGGTTCTCCCTCCAGTGAGTAGATTGCATTCATATTTTTGCCACCCAAATGTATTATTTTACATTTTTTCACATTAAACCTCAGCCTCAGATGCCCACCCCATTAATTTGTTCAGATCTTCTTCCATGGTTTCCACATCTTGCAGGGAAGTTATTGCCCTGCTTAGCTTAGAATCATCCACAAATACAGAGTTTGAACTGTTTACCCCATCCTCCAGGTCATTTATGAACAAATTAAATAGGATTGGTCCCAGCACAGAACACTGGGGGACCCCACTTTCAAACCCTGACCATTCAGAGTACTACCCATTTATCACCACCCTCTGAACTCGCTCTTGTACCCAGTTTTCAATCCATGTACTCACCCTATGGTCCATGCCAAAGGACCTTACTTTGTACAGTAAATGTTTATGGGGAACTGTGTCAAATGCTTTTGCAAAATCCAGATAGACCACATCTACGGGCCTTCCTATCACGTACCTGATCAGAGGCTGAAATGCTGGGAGGGCTTCACTTGCGACTAAGTGCAGAGCGCCCCCTGAAGGTGACACAGGGAGAGCTATACTCAAAGCAGCAGAGGTCGCTGGCTGTTGCAAGCTGAGGTGGAGAAGAGAAGTCAACTGGTAGGCAGCTGATGAGCAGGGTAGACTGCTGGGCAGGGGTACCTTGGAAGTACCAGATGAGATTGTGTAGAAGGAGGAACCAGAAGCGGTTTCAGGAGTAGGGATGAGCCGAACCCCCCCCCCCCCCCCCCCCGGTTCAGTTCGCACCAGAACTTTCGAACGGACTGAAAATTACTGCAAACTTCAGAACCCCATTGAAGTCTATGGGACTCGAACATTCGAAATAAAAAGTGCTAATTTTAATGGCTAATATGCAAGATATTGTCCTAAAAAGGATTTGGGGACCTGGCTCCCGCCCCAGGGGACATGGGTCAATGGCAATTTTTTTTTTTTAAACTGCCATTTTTTCAGGAGCACTGATTTTAATGACGATTAAAGTGAAAAAAAAGTGAAAAATTCCTTTAAATATCGTGCCTGAGGGGTGTCTATAGTATACCTGTAAAGTGGCACATGTTTCCCGTGTTTAGAACAGTCCCTACATAAATTGGCATTTAATGGAAAAAAAGTCATTTAAAACTGCTTCCGGTTTTAATGTAATATCTGGTCCCGGCAATACGGATGAAAATCATTGAGAAAAATGGCATGGGTAGCCCCCCCTGCCCATTACCAGCCCCTTTGGGTCTTGTACGGATATTAACCAGACTCTTTACCTCTTACCTCTTTTACCTCTTTACCACGTCATCAGCCGTGTCCAATCACGGCTGATCACAGTGTAAATAGGAAAAGCCGGTGATCATCCATAGACAATGTAATCATCCAAGGTAATCATCCATAGACCACCAGGGATGCCAGTCAGTGCCCACAATGGATGCCAATCAGTGCCCATAATGGATGCCAATCAGTGCCCACAATGGGCATCACTGATTAGCATGCATTATTGTTTGGCACTGATTGGCATCCATTAGTACAGTATAATGTAATACAATGCCGCCTATCAGTGCCCACCTGTGCCGCCTATCAGTGCCCACCTGTGCTGCCTATCAGTGCTCATCCGTGCTACCTATCAGTGCCCATCCATGCCCATTTGTGCCGCCTATCCATGCCCATCTGTGCCGCCTATCCATGCCCATCTGTACAGCCTATCCATACCCATCCATTGCGCCCATCCATGCCAATCCGTGCCAGCTATCAGTGCCAATTTGTGCCACCTATCAGTGCCCATCCGTGTCGCCCATCAGTGCCACCCATCAGTGCCGCCTATCAGTGCCCATCAGTGCCACATATCAGTGTCCATCAGTGGCACTTCATTGATGCCACCCCATTGGTGCCCATCAGTGCCACCTTATCAGTGCCCATCAGCGTAGCCCCATCAGTGCCCATCAGTGGAGGAGAAAACTTACTTATTTACAAAGTTTTGAAACTGAAACAAAAAAAAACATATTTTTTTTCAAAATTTTCGGTATTTTTTTATTTGTTTAGCAAAAAATTAAAACCATAGAGGTGATTAAATACCACCAAAAGAAAGCTCTATTTGTGGGGAAAAAAATGATAAAAATTTCATTTGCGTACTGCGTAGCAAGACTGCGCAATTGTCATTCAAAGTGCGACAGCGCTGAAAGCTCAAAATTGGTCTGGGCGGGAAGGTGTTTAAGTGTCTGGTATTGAAGGGGTTATGGGGAACCCTGTACCCATATTAAAAAAAGGAAAGGCGTGGGGCCCCCAGGCCCTATATACTCAGAACAGCAGTATACAGGCGGTGCAAGCAAGACAGGGACTGTGTAGGTTTGTTGTGTTAAGTATAATCTGTTTGTAATTTTGAACTGGTACATTTTTAAAGTGTAGCTCCAGTCAAAAAATTTATTTTTAAGATTTTTGGAAAGCATAGGGAATCACCCCTGTATAATTTTTTTGCCATCCTTCTTTTTTCATCTCACTTCCTGTTGTCTCCTTCCATTTGCAAGTAGGAAACGTTTGTAAGTTGGATGTTTGAAAGTAGGGGCCTGCCCTATATGCTCTACAGAAATGGGGGCCTAAGGTGTTGGTGTTCTCACAACACTGTAAGCCCTCAAAGTGACTCTTGGTGGGCACTGGAGCACCCTGCTGTGAACGATTATATCAAGAATTGTAATTACATGCCATTGTTGAACAGTGGTAGAAAAATTGGGCTTTGGTGGTTGTGGTGGTGGTGGTGGTGCTGGTGCCAGAACACTATAAGTCCTCACAGTTACTCTTGGAGGGCACAGGAATGGGCCCTGCTGTGAAATATTATATCAAGAATTGCAATTACATGCCCCTGTTAAACAGGGGCTGAAAAATTGGGCCTTAGGCACTGGTGCTGGTGCCACGACACTGCAACCTCTCCCAGATACTCTAGTTGGAGTGCAGGAATGAGCCCTGCTGCTAAGCATTGCATCAAAAATTGTAATTACATGCCCCTGTTAAACAGGGGCTGAAAAATTGGGCCTTAGGCACTGGTGCTGGTGCCACGACACTGCAACCTCTCCCATATACTCTAGTTGGAGTGCAGTATTGAGCCCTGTTGCAAAGCATTGCATCAAAAATTGTATTACATGGGGGCGTGGCTTGCGCGCGACCGAAAATGGCAGCTTGAGAGGAAGAGCTCCGCACACCATCCGGACGAAAAGCACCTTACCGGGCTCCCATAGCGACATCCGCGGCACCGCTGGTCTCCCCGTTGTCCCCCGCACACTCCGCCATCGGAATGTCCCGAAAACGGAGCCAAAATACAGGCCCACGGCGGCTACAATCCTTCGCCTACCAGCCTCACTCAGCCAGGCACAGCGGACAAGATGGCGCCGCCGGAGGGACAGCATGCCATTCCCTGTCCTTTCCAGAGCTCAATAATGGCCATCCGCATGAAATAAAGCACAATATGTCATCCGGACCCTCTCCAGACTCCTCTCCTGCGACTCCAGTTACCCAGAGCCTGAAATCGAGGATGAAGATGGATGTACCGGGGCAGGCCGCGGAAACTGTGAGTACAGGCCTGCACAACGATGCAGCAATCTCATCTTTACAATCATCTATTGCTCAATTTCCCACCCTGGGGCAACCGGTACTAGATACCACCATGAAGGATATGTTATTATCCCTGCAGTCATCCCTCATGTCAAATCTCTCATCTTTAATCAACAAGTTCTCACTTGAAATGAAGCACATGGATAACAGGGTGACTTTCATTGAGACTAGAATGGAGGAGTGCACAGAAACGGTCAATGACCTGGTGGACGCCTACCATGATCAAAGAGATGACTCTCTGTGGATCAAATCTAAACTCGCGGACCTCGAGGACCGCTCTATTCACAATAATGTTAATATACGCGGCATCCCAGAATCTGTACAGCCTACAGAACTGCACAACTTTGCTAGCACCTTGTTTTCTAGCTTGCTCCCAGAGCTGTCCCCCATAGAGCTTACGATTGACCGCATACATAGACTGCCTAAACTGCGCCATCTTGAGGCGGATGTCCCCAGAGACGTTCTCCTCAGAGTGCACTTCTTCCAGGCCAAAGAACGTATTCTCATGAAGACGAGAGAATTGTCCCCCCTACCTGCCCCCTACTCCGACATTCAACTTTACGCTGACCTGTCGCAGTACACACTACAGATGCGCAGGCAACTCAGATTCATTACTAAGGCCGTGAATAACCACAAAATAACGTACAAATGGCGTCACCCAGCCACTATCCTAGCCACCTACAATGGCATACCCCATACCATATCTACTCTCGAGGGAGGCCTGAAATTACCACGTGATTGGGGCATCCTCCTTGACCCCCCACCTGATATGCGAGATACCACAGGGGCCCCTAACCCCTTCACCTTTGGCGCAGGCCGCGAAACCCGCAAGAATAACCGCCACTGATTACTGAGCCTGGGCTACCTCCAAGCGACTATTCGTCCGGAATGGATATGCGACAAGGAATATACCTGCTGAACTATACCCCACACCTTGACCAGTTGCTCCTGAGCTTACGTCACTGGTCGGACTACTGGCTAGTCCTGTTCCACCTTCCCCTCTCCCTATTCATATCGCACTATTCTGATTCTCCTTTTTTTGGATTTCCTTGTTTTGCCTTGTTTTTTTTTTGTTTTTTTTTTGCTACCATTACTTACTCACCGTCACCCGCATAAATACCACCAGGTGAACGCATCACGCATTATTGGTTGGTGATATTCTACGTATTAACTTGCTTTCTACCCATAGCACGTACCGACTTTTGGATTTCTCGAGCCATCCTCAAAAAGAACTAACGTCTCCTCCGCCCCACCCGAAAGACCACAGCTGAACCACCTACGTCCAGATTCTGAAGGTAACCCAGGATTTTTTTGTCTTCTTTACAGATTGTAGCTATGGGTTTCACTATTCTTTCAATCAATGCGAGAGGTCTTAACCGCCCTGCTAAAAGGTCATCTTTATGGTCTACTGCTATTTTCCACGACAGTGACATTCTATGTGTACAAGAGACACATTTTTCTCCAGCTGCTCCTCCTAAGTGCCATCACCGACTATATCCTCATGTGTTTACTTCCTCATACAACAAGAAGCAACGAGGAGTGATGATAGCGATCAAAGACTCAGTGAACTTCCAACTTACGAAATACGAATCTGACCCGGAAGGGAGGTTTATAATACTGATAGGCTCAATTAACAACGTTATGTATACTATTGTATCTATATATGCTCCCAACTACGGCCAATTGGCATTCCTCAGGAAAGTTATTGGTAAAGTTAAGAGAATCCAACAGGGTCATATTCTTTTGTGTGGAGACTTCAACATGGTGCCGGATGTTGACTTGGATTCAACATCTGGTACCAAGAGACGCCCCTCCCCACTAGGGGGCTTTATTTCATCAAATGATTTATATGATGTGTGGAGGTGTTGTCACGCGAGTGAGAGGGATTTTACCTTCCTCTCGTCGCGTCACAACACATACTCGCGAATTGATCTATTTCTTACCGACAAGCTATTGTTACAAAGAATATCTAAATCTGTCATACACACTGCCACCTGGTCGGACCATGCCCCTATCAGCATCAGCATCTCAGATGGTTCCTCCCACTTCCACCCTTTCATATGGAGAGCCAACGACTATCTACTCCGTAATCCTAGCTCCTCATCCCATATCAGAGAGCGACTGGAGGAATATTTCTCAATTAATCAGGAAGCTGTGTCTGCCCCGGTGGTGGTGTGGAAAGCTCATAAAGCGGTAATCAGGGGGGTCTTCTTACAACTGGGCGCTAGAGCGAAGCAAGCTAGAACACGAAAGCTAGACGAACTGACGAGTGACATAGCCAACGCTGAGTGTCAAAATAAAATAGCACCCTTCCCCACCCTCCAAGCAAAAATTTTTACATTACGCCACGAACTACGATCCCACCTCCTTGAAAAACAAGAAAAAATGTACAGATTACTCAAAGCTAGGTCTTACCCTACAGGTAACAAAGCCGGCAAAGCAATGTCCCTTAGAATCAAAGGATACAGAAACAAGACTAGAATCCCTTTTGTATACCACCCTCACTCTCACAAAAAACTTCTTAAACCCCATGATATTGCCAACGCCTTTAGTACGTACTATGAGGATCTCTACAACCTTAAGACAGATCCTTCCACCACACAACCCTCCTCAGACAGCATTCAATCCTTCCTCGAAAAACTCCAGCTCCCTATGGTCTCCCCAAGCCAACTCTCATCTCTCAACAGCCCATTTACGATAGCTGAAATTCGAGAAGTCATAAATAGACTCCCTTCAGCGAAATTCCCTGGCCCAGACGGGTTCACGGGGGAGTATTACAAATTGTTCCAGAATATTCTGGCTCCCTCCCTGTGCCAAACATTTAACGCAGCCGCCAGATCCGCACAATTTCCCCCTGAAATGCTAAGCGCTAGCGTAGTGGCCCTCCCTAAACCCGGAACCCAGCACCCCTAAATATTTCCGTCCCATATCATTACTCAATCTTGACGTAAAGATAAACGCCAAACTCCTTGCCAATAGATTAGAAAGCATCCTCCTCTCCCTAATCCATCAGGACCAATCCGGCTTCACCAAAGGCCGCCAGGCATCTGATGCCACCAGACGAATGATAGACCTTATCCACCATGTAGAAATGAACAAAATCCCATCCCTACTCCTCTCCCTTGACACCGAAAAGGCCTTCGATAGAGTGCACTGGGGCTATATCTCAGCGGTTCTCCATAAATTCGGGCTCTCGGGCCCAATCCACGACTACATAATTGCTCTCTACTCAAACCCTTCCGCCAGAGTACTGGCCTCAGACACTCTATCAGACCCCTTCCAAATTACTAATGGGACGAGACAAGGCTGCCCACTCTCCCCCCTCATATTTAATCTAGTTATGGAGCCACTAGCAGAGAGCATCAGAACCAACTCCAGAATAAAATGTATTTGCATAGCAGACACAGAACATAAGATTAGCTTGTTTGCTGATGATGTGATTCTTCTAGTCACAGAACCGGAACGATCACTACCGGAAGTTCAAAAGATGTTAGCCTGGTTTGGAGATATATAATACTATAAGGTCAACGACACTAAATCGTACATATTAGACTTAGGAGTGAGCGAGGCTACCAGCAGCTAACTTAAAATACTTTTCCCATACAGCTGGGCAAACCTCAGCATAACATATCTTGGTATTCAGCTCACTCCTAAAACAAAATCTCTCTCCGAAGCAAATTATCATTTTCTTCGGACTAAACTTCAAGAGGATCTAACTAGGCTGGCATCAGTTGAATTTTCATGGTTAGGAAGACTAGCGGCGTTCAAAATGCTTCATCTCCCTCAAATACTGTATATGTTTAGGACTGTCCCAATTCCCATACCCACCAAATACTTTAATTCTTTACAATCACTACTTTTAAAATTTGTGTGGCAGGGCAAAAAACCCAGATGCGCCAGATCCCAACTCACTAAACATCGTATGGCAGGAGGTTTGGGCTACATCAATTTCCAAGACTACTATTGGGCATCCATTCTGACCCAAGCTAAAGAATGGTTCTCCAACACCCCAATCCCAACCTTATGGAAGACCATTGAACTCTCCTCAGTCCCTGGTAAGGATCTAGTACCCTGGCTGCTGGCCCTTTCCTTAGGAGCCAAAACTGCACAGCACTTATCTCCCCCAATCCTCGCTACATACCAAACTTGGTCCAAACTCACAAAAATTTCATCTACTACTCTTAACTATTCTAAAATACCCATCCCCATTAAATCGCTACATCTTCTGATAGAATCTTCCAATTTCAAACGATGGAAGATGCTGGGCATCAACTATCTATCTGACCTGATAGCCGATGACGAAATAAAACCTTTCCCCATGCTTCGAGAAAAGTTCCATCTCCCTAGCTCTGACATTTTTCTATATCTACGGGCTAAACACTGTATCACCTCCCTAAAGACATGGAACATCACAATTCCCCAATCAGCATGAATGTTCTTTTCCTCCTCCCCAAAACACAGTAAAGGCATTTCCCTACTCTATAAATTATTCAACCAAAAAATGAAGTTTATCAAATCGACCCCGTTAATTCAATGGGAAAGGAAACTAGGACATTCCTTCTCTAAGGACGAATGGGAAAAAGCATGTCAATCCACTTACAAAACCACTAGCTGTTCTACCCTGTGGGAACTGGCATATAAAATAACATACCGTTGGTACCTGACCCCGGTCAGGATCTCAAAATTTGACTCCGCACTAACAGACACGTGCTGGAGAAAATGCGGAATGAAAGGAAGCTTACTACACACACTCTGGTATTGCCCAAAACTTCTGGAATTTTGGAAATTAGTGTTCCAATTAATAGCAGAGGTGACGCTCACAGCCGTCCCAAAGAAACCTTCTCTCGCCATCCTATCTCTGTCCTTAGACAGATTCCCCAATCCGACGAGACATATCATTTCGCATATTTTATTGGCAGAGCGGCTCAGCATAACCAGGAAATGGAAAGACCCACTATCTCCCACCCTGAAAGATGTAGTTCACACCACGCAAGTACACTTTACACATGAGTCAACCCTGGCACTAAATCATAAAAATGCATCACAAGCTATCCTCCTGTGGAAACCATGGATAGAGTGGACCAAATCCCCACGAATAATAAAGATCTTTGAATAATGTCACTGATGTAAGATTTTGCCATTTTAGTCTAATGCGAGTATAGGGAGGGGGGGAAAGGGGGGGCTCGCCCCACTAGGACACAGCAGAGATCCCTTTGAGGGGTGTCCGGGTGGGGGGACCCTCCCAGCCCGCCTCCCAGAGACTAACCTGACATTGGGGATAAATAAAAGTAATGAGTTAATGCGCTGAATCTGTACCAAACCAAGACAACACTAGTTTGTGTGTACTATTGCGGATGACAAACATGCGAGATGACATCAATGTTGCTAAATGGTAACCAACCATGAATCCCCATAGAATGGAAATATTACATGCAGTAATGGTGTATTTGTTTGCTTGTTTACGCATTTGATCTATCTATGTTACATGTACAATCTGTTACACAATTGTGTTCAACTTTGTTTAACATGACAATATTCAATAAAAATCTATTGAGGAAAAAAAATTTAAAAATTGTATTACATGCCCCTGTTAAACAGGGGCTGAAAAATTGGGCCTTAGGCACTGGTGCTGGTGCCACAACACTGCAACCTCTACCATATACTCTAGTTGGAGTGCAGGAATGATCCCTGCTGCAAAGCATTGCATCAAAAATTTAAATTACACGCCCCTGTTAAACAGGGGCTGAAAAATTGGGCCTTAGGCACTGGTGCTGGTGCCACGACACTGCAACCTCTACCATATACTCTAGTTGGAGTGCAGGAATGAGCCCTGCTGCAAAGCATTGCATCAAAAATTTTATTACATGCCCCTGTTAAACATGGGCTGAAAAATTAGGCCTAAGCACTGGTGGTGGTGCCACGACACTGCAACTTCTCCCAGATACTCTAGCTGGAGTACAGGAATGAGCCCTGCTGCAAAGCAGTGCATCAAAAATTGTATTACATGCCCCTGTTAAACAGGGACTGAAAAATTGGGCCTTAGGCACTGGTGCTGGTGCCACGTCACTGCAACCTCTACCATATACTCTAGTTGGAGTGCAGGAATGAGCCCTGCTGCAAAGCATTGCATCAAAAATTTTATTACATGCCCCTGTTAAACATGGGCTGAAAAATTGGGCCTAAGCACTGGTGGTGGTGCCACGACACTGCAACTTCTCCCAGATACTCTACTCTAGCTGGAGTACAGGAATGAGCCCTGCTGCAAAGCAGTGCATCGAAAATTGTATTACATGCCCCTGTTAAACAGGGGCTGAAAAATTGGGCCTTAGGCACTGGTGCTGGTGCCACGACACTGCAACCTCTACCATATACTCTAGTTGGAGTACAGGAATGAGCCCTGCTGCAAAGCAGTGCATAAAAAATTGTATTACATGCCCCTGTTAAACAGGGACTGAAAAATTGGGCCTTAGGCACTGGTGCTGGTGCCACGTCACTGCAACCTCTACCATATACTCTAGTTGGAGTGCAGGAATGAGCCCTGCTGCAAAGCATTGCATCAAACATTTTATTACATGCCCCTGTTAAACATGGGCTGAAAAATTGGGCCTAAGCACTGGTGCTGGTGCCACGACACTGCAACCTCTCCCAGATACTCTAGTTGGAGTGCAGTATTGAGCCCTGCTGCAAAGCATTGCATCAAAAATTTTATTACATGCCCCTGTTAAACAGGGGCTGAAAAATTGGGCCTTAGGCACTGGTGCTGGTGCCACAACACTGCAACCTCTACCATATACTCTAGTTGGAGTGCAGAAATTAGCCCTGCTGCTAAGCATTGCATAAAAATTTTTAATTACACGCCCCTGTTAAACAGGGGCTGAAAAATTGGGCCTTAGGCACTGGTGCTGGTGCCACGACACTGCAACCTCTCCCGGATACTCTAGTTGGAGTGCAGGAATGAGCCCTGCTGCAAAGCATTGCATCAAAAATTGTAATTACATGCCCCTGTTAAACAGGGACTGAAAAATTGGGCTGGTGGCACTGGTGCTGGTGCCACGACACTGCAACCTCTCCCAGATACTCTAGTTGGAGTGCAGGAATGAGCCCTGCTGCAAAGCATTGCATCAAAAATTGTAATTACATGCCCCTGTTAAACAGGGGCTGAAAAATTGGGCTGGTGGCATCACCCAGAACCAAAAATGTTCTTACAAGATATCAGCGGGATCATTGAGGAGGAAGAGGATAGTCAGTCAACAAAACAGGACATCACTCAGCATCAGCATAGGCAGTCTTGAAGGGATGTGACATTTCCAAAAAAATTATTTGGTTACATCAGCTTCAGTTGCTTCGTAGCTTGTGGTGATCCAAGACTGATTCATCTTTATGAAGGTCAGTCAATCAACTGAGTCGGTGGACAGGCGCACCCTGTGATCGGTTACAAAGCCACCAGCAGCACTGAAGGTGCGTTCCAAAAGAATGCTGGATGCAGGACAGGCCAGAAGCTCAATTGCATACTGTGCAAGCTCTGGCCAGTGATTCATCCTCAAGACCCAGTAAGCCAGAGGATTTTCGGTGGGAAAGGTGTCCAAGTCTGACCTAGGTATTCCTGCATCAGACGCTGGCGATGGTTGCTGGAACCAATCATACCTTGGGGCTGCGGACTAAAAAATTGTCTGAATGCATCGGTCAGACGGCCACCTTCTCCACCGCTCCTTCTATGACTGACCGAAGCCTCAGAAACATGTTGTCCAGGACCAGGAGTTTTGAACCTCCCAGTCTCTGGGAACGCATTGCACAGACCGTTCTGCAAGGCCTTCCGGAGATATCTCATCCTCTGCTCCCTCTTCAATGGCAAGATAAGGTCCGCAACCTTACCCTTGTACCATGGATCAAGGAGAGTGGCCAGCCAGTAATGGTCCCTCTCCTTGATCCAAAGAATACGAGGATCCTTCTGCAGGCTTTGCAGGATCAGGGAGGCCATGCAGCGTAGGTTAGCTGAGGCATTCGGTCCGGAGTCCTCTGGGTCACTAAGGACAACATGATCTGCAGCCACCTCCTCCCAGCCACGGAGAAGTCCACAGGTTTCTTGGGACTGTAAATCATCCCTAAAAGACTGCTGCTGCTGATGCTGAGTGCCAGGCTCCACCTCCATGCTGACACAATCCTCCTCCTCCTCTTCTGTGTGATGGGTGGGACAGCAGGAACACTGTCTGGATAAAGGGGGCCTTGAGAGGCAAGGAAGTCCTCCTCTTCCTGCCTCTGCTCTGCCTCAAGTGCCCTGTCCATTATTCCAGGCAGCGTATGCTCCAACAGGTGGACAAGAGTTGCAGTGTCACTGATGCATACACTGTCACTGCTCACCATCCTTGCGGCCTCCTCAAACAGTGACAGGACAGTGCATGCATCCCTGATCATGCCCCACTGGCGTGGTGAGAAAAAAACGAGCTCCCCTGACCCTGTCCTGGTGCCGTAGTCACACAGGTACTCATTGATGGCCCTCTGTTGCGTGTGCAGCTGCTGCAGCATGGCCAATGTTGAGTTCCACCTGGTGGGCATGTCACATATAAGGCAGTTCTTGGGCAGGTTCAACTCCTTTTGGAGCTCAGCCAGCCAAGCACTGGCATTAAATGATCGGCAGAAATGCAAACAGACTTTCTTGGCCTGCCTCAGGACATCCTGTAAGCCCAGGTACCTTCCCAAGAACCGCTGCACCACCAGGTTAAGGACATGAGCCACACAAGGCACATGGGTCAGTTGTCCCTGTCGGAGGGCGGAGAGTAGGTTGGTGCCATTGTCCCCAACCACCATTCCTGGCTTAAGTATCATTTGGGGATCTGCCACTGAAGAACCGCACATTGCACAAACTCACGGAAGGGGGCCGAGTCTACCAACTGAAAAGGCAGTAATTTAGCCAAGCTAGCATTCAACCACTGAGCATGTGGATGGCTGGGAGTGAACTTCTTTCGATGGTACAGCAGCTGGGGCAGGGAAATTTGCCTGCTACAATCGAACGTGGGTGTACTGCTAGCAGATTGCCCGCAAGTACTTGGCTTTGACACACCGAATTCTACACCTTCATTCCTCTCAGTGCAAGTTTCAGAGAGGACTGAAGGTCTAGTGGGGTTGGAGATCCCAGCTGATAAGGAGCAAGGAGAGGTCCGCTTTGTTCTTTGGTGTGGGTCTTTAAGGTACACTTGCCAATGAGCTGCATGGCAGGTCAACATATGTCTGGTCAAGCATGTGATGCCCAAGCGGCTGATGTTTTGGCCACGCGAGATACGCTTGAGACATATGTTGCAAATAGCAGCGGTGCGATCTGATGCACTCAGCTCAAAAAAAGGCCCACACCAAAGAACTTTTGGAATAACACGCAGAGGCAGCGCCCTGTACAGGCAGAGCTCTGCGGTGTGATTCAGTCAGTATGCTGCCCTTAAGCTGGCCCCTGGAGGGCATCCTGCCTCATTGGAGATGTGTGTCCTCCTCCTCCTCTCTCCTATCAGGCACCCACGTGGAGTCAGTGACCTCATCATCCCCTCCCTCTTCATCACTGGAGCAAACCTGGCAGTATGCTGCAGCTGATGGAACATGACTGCCAGATTACTGTCCTTCTTGAGCATCCCCTCTCTCTGCACTCATGCTACTGCCTTCCTCTAGCTGGGTATCATCATCAGAGCCTTCAAAACACTGGGAACCCTCCTGGAGCATGTACCGAACACTGTGCTCAAACAGTTCGACGGACTCCTCAGGAGGACATGGTGGGTCTAGGGAAGGAGTGACTGATGATGACATTGAGACAAGGGAAGAGGATGCGTTGGCAGCTGCTTTGGTAGTACCCTGAGCCTGGGTGAGAGAGGATGAGGAGGATGAAGAGGGCTTGGTCATCCACTCTACAAAGTCTTCAGCATGATGCTGCTCAACACGTCCAGCTGCCGTAAATAAGGACAAGCGTGTCCCATGGCCACGTGCTGATGATGATGCACCGCATCCACGACCAGCACTGTTGTCTCTAGACACAGAGCCTGCTTGCCCTCTTTTATTGGCTCGTGACTGTCTTCCTCTCCTTGTTGGCCTTCCAGACATAGCAATGGCCTGCAGGGTGAAGGGAAAACCAGCAATTGGGTAGTGTATATTGTGCTTGAGGCACACAACACCCACTATCTCCTGCAGATGCCTATATGATAGAAAACCAGCAATAAAGGGTAGATACAGGTGTATACTGTGCTGGAGGCACACAACACCCACTAACTACTGCAGATGCCTGTATGAGAGAACACCAGCAATAAAGGGTAGATGCAGGTGTATACTGTGCTGTGCTGGAGGCACACAACACCCACTAACTCCTGCGGATGCCTTTATTATAGAACACCAGCAATAAAGGGTAGATACAGGTGTATATTGTGCTGTGCTAGAGGCACACAACACCCACTAAATAGTGCATATGCCTTTATTATAGAACACCAGCAATAAAGGGTAGATACAGGTGTATACTGCGCTGGAGGCACACAACACCCACTTACTCCTGCAGATGGCTGTATTAGAGAACACCAGCAATAAAGGGTAGATACGGGTGTATACTGTGCTGTGCTGGAGACACACAACACCCACTAACTCCTTCAGATGGCTGTATTAGAGAACAACAGCAATAAAGGGTAGATACAGGTGTATGTTGTGCTGTGCTGGAGGCACACAACACACACTAACTCCTGCAGATTGCTGTATTATAGATCAACAGCAATAAAGGGTAGATACAGGTGTATACTGCGCTGGAGGTACACAACACCCACTAACTCCTGCAGATGACTGTATTAGAGAACAACAGCAATAAACGGTAGATACAGGTGTATATTGTGCTGTGCTGGGGGCACACAACACCCACTAACTCCTGCAGATTGCTGTATTAGAGAACAACAGCAATAAAGGGTAGATACAGGTGTATACTGCGCTGGAGGCACTCAACACCCACTAACTCCTGCCGATGGCTATATTAGAGAACAACAGCAATAAAAGGTAGATACAGGTGTATATTGTGCTGTGCTGGAGGCACACAACACCCACTAACTCCTGCAGATTGCTGTATTAGAGAACAACAGCAATAAAGGGTAGATATAGGTGTAACGCTGGAGGTACACAACACCCACTTACTCCTGCAGATGGCTGTATTAGAGGACAACAGCAATAAAGTTTACATACAGGTGTGTATTGTGCTGTGCTGGAGGCACACAACACCCACCAACTCCCGCAGATGGCTGTATTAGAGAACAACAGCAATAAAGGGTAGATACAGGTGTATATTGTTCTGTGCTGGAGGCACACAACACCCTACACCCACTAACTCCTGCAGATGCCTTTATTAGAGAACACTAGCAATAAAGGATAGATACAGGTGTATACTGTGCTGGAGGCACACAACACCCACTAACTCCTGCAGATGGCTGTATTATATTATTATAAATATTATTATTACCATAACAAGCATGCATGACCCTTAGAATATATATTCGTTTTGGTCAACATCATCTGGTAAGCCTACATCTATTAAGGTGGTGGTACCGGCACACGGGTGGCTCATCTGGTATTCAACTGCACATTTGGGACTGGATCTTTCACTTTTCAAAAGAACTTTTTAGATTAAAAAAAAAAATCTTTTTTCTTTAGATATTTTACACACAAGGTTTATTTATTCATTGATTTATGTATAATAATTTACGTGCACAAGTGCATATTGAAGTGGATGACACACTTTTTTTTGTTTTATGTTATACGAAATACCAATACCCATGCTATTCTTTATGTATGGGTAAAACTGTTGTATAGAATTATGCACTAATTTTCTTCTTTTTAGCGCTGCACTTTTCATATTGTTAACTCCAGCAGCTGCCTGAGAAAAGAACAAACCTGCCCCTGCCTATCCTTCTCTCCCTGCACGCCGGAACACACTACACAAGGCCGCCGTGCTGGTGGCCTTATATAATGTGGGGCATGTACTAAACCCCCTGAGCTATAATTGGCCACAGGCATCCTGCTTGCGGCCAATTATGGCTCTCCTCGCTGCTGGCGCTGTGATTGGCCAAGTAAAGGGGGTCACAGTGCATGCTTGGCCAATCATGAGCCAGCAATGCACTGCGATGGCGTAGTGCATTGTGGGCCGTGAGCACCACACGAATTTGGCGCGAACTACCCACAGAGTTCTGGCTTCGCCAAACGGTCTAACAGCCGGTGTTTGAGTCGAACATGCGCTCGACTCGAACACCAAGGTCATCCCTAGTCAGGAGCCAAGCCCACAGGACACAGGACAGCAAGCAGTAACAAAGTCAATGGAACAAGCTGGGGTCATACACAGAGCAGCAGGTCAAGCGGGTAAACACTCAGGAACAAGCCAGGGGTCAAGCCGGGATCAACACAGATCAGACGGGTCAAGGCAAGCCGGGCCGTTAACAGGGATCCAAGATAACAGGAACTCAGGAACACACAGAAGCTGAAGATTATGCAGCAGTTGTTCACTGCTACAGCAGGCTTTAAATAGGACACTGGCGTCTCTCACGTATTGCATACGCATTGGCACACGGGTGTGTGCACCGGCATGCATTGACGCACAGTGTGCGCACTGGCACGCATTGGCGTGCATGTGTGCACACTGGCGAATATATTGTTCTGCCCGTCCTCGCCTGCGCGCGCATGCGCATTAGCATTGGGGAATTAGCATTTGCAGGTCTGTGATTCTGCTTGCCATTGATGCCAGTTCTACTGCGGTTAGGTCCCTGACACTTCCTAGATGGCAGCTCACCTTCTCATAGAATGTTAATAGATGGTTTAGCAAGAATGATTCTTCATGAATCCACGCTGATTACTGCTAATGATACAGTTTTCATGATTACAGTCTTGTATATAGTCCCTTATCATCCCCTCCAAGAGCTTGCATACTATTGATGTTAGGCTAACTGGTCTGTAATTCCCAGGGATGTATTTTGGCCCTTAAATTTTGAAGCTACACTGGCTTTTCTCCAATCAGCTGGTACCATTCCAGTCAGTAAACTGTCAGTAAAAATTAGGAACGTTGGTCTGGCAATTACTTGACTGAGTTCCCTAAGGTCCCTCGGGTGCAAGCCATCTGGTCCCGGTGACTTATTAATGTTAAGTTTTCCAAGTCTATTTCTAACTCTGTCCTCTGTTAGCAATGAGGGTGCTTACTGTGATGTGTCATGAGGATAAACACTGTTGTTTTGGTTACTGAAGCCCCCCTGATTCCTTCATGAAGACTGAGGAGAAGAATAAATTCAACACCTTCGCCATCTCCACATCCTTTGTAACCAGATTTCCTTCCTCATTCGTTATTGGGCCAATATGGTCTGTCCTCCCTTTTTTTTACTGTTTATACACTTTCTTGGGATTTCTTGGGGTTTCTTTTTGCTCTCCTCCTCTATGTGTCTTTCGTGTTCTATCTTAGCTGCCCTAATTGCACCCTTACATTTCTTGTTGTATACTTTGTAAAGTCTGAATGAGGGTGATACAGCCTTATATTTTTTGATGGCCTTCTCCTTTGCTTTTATATGCATTTTTACATTGGAGTTAAGCCATCCATTGCTCTTTTAAATTTATTTCCCAATGGGATGCACTGGCTAATGCCCTTATTTAATATGTTCTTAAAACAAACCCATCTCTCCTCCGCTTTCTTTGTTCCTAAGATTTTATCCCAATTTATATCTTCTAACAAGATTCGTAGTCTGGGGAAGTTTGCTATTTTGAAATTCAATGTCTTTTATTCCCCTAATGTTTCCTATTTGTGTGATTTATACTGAAGCTAATTGACCTGTGATCGCTGTTTCCTAAATTACCCCCTATTTCCACATATGTGATTAGGTCTGTATTGTTGGTAATCAGTAGGTCTAGTAATGATTTTTTTGTAGTTGGGTCTACCATCTGACCCATGAAATTGTCCTGCAAGACATTTAGAAACTGGCAAGCCTAAGCCCACGTACACACGGTCGGAGATTTTGCCAACCAAATCCGTCAGATTTTGCCCGTCGGATTTAGTCCGACGGATTGTGTCCGAAACTGTTGCATACACACGGTCGGGCCAACTTGGCGAAAAATCCGATCTTTCAGAACGTGATGACGTAATTTCGTTACGATGGGACTACATTCAGGCTAGTAGCCAATAGCTTTGATGTAGGAATTTGATCTGAGCATGCGTGGCACTTGGTCCGATGAAAATGCTCTACACATGATCGGATTAGGTCCGTCCGGCCCAGTTGGTCGGGAAATATTTCCAACATGTTGGAAAATTGGGTCGGACGGAGATTCGGACGGAAACAGTCGGATTATCTGACGACACGGTCTGATAAGACTCATTCCG
This sequence comes from Lithobates pipiens, assembly GCF_037356315.1. Classification (NCBI taxonomy): domain Eukaryota; kingdom Metazoa; phylum Chordata; class Amphibia; order Anura; family Ranidae; genus Lithobates; species Lithobates pipiens. The sequence goes on along the minus strand of NW_027507718.1, from coordinate 65,266,406 downwards.
ACAGATTCTCCGACCGTGTGTACAAGGGCTTAGACGAATGCATGGTTACTTCCACCCAGTCTATGCCCTTGTACACACGGTCGGAGAATCCATCGGAATGTGTCCTATCGGACTGTGTTGTCGGATAATCCGACTGTGTGTGGTATGCATCGGACTGATTCCATCGGAATATCCGTCGGACCCAATTTTCCAACATGTTGGAAATATTTCCCGACCAACTGGTTCGATAGGACATACTCCGATCATGTGTAGAGAATTTTGATCGGACTAAGTGTCACGCATGCTCAGATCAAATTCCTACATTAAAGCTATTGGCTACTAGCCTGAACGTAGTCCCATTGTAACTAAATTACGTCATCACGTTCTGAATGATCGGATTTTTGGACAACTTAGTCCGACCGTGTGTATGCAACAGTTTCGGACAAGATCCGACGGACAAAATCTGACGGATTTGGTTGTGGAAATCTCCGACCGTGTGTACAGGGGCTAAGTCTGGATAATTAAAATCCCCCATTATGATGACACTTCTCATCCTTGCTGCTAATCCAAATTGTGATAGGAGGTCTGTCTCTCCCTCCTTCCTCTGGCTTGTCTCCCCTCTTTCTTTCTTTCTCCCTTCCTTTTGCTTCCTCCTTTTTCTTATAGGAGGGGGCTGCTAATGTATAGGTTTGTATGTGTATGTGGATTTCACAACATATCATATCTATGTAGAGGCATTTATATGAAAAAGGATTCTTGGCAGTTTTGTACCTAATAAATTACATTTCAACTCATCTGTAAGCAAATAAATTAGAACATGAAGGGCTTGAACTGTTAACCAATGGCAAGATATTTATTCGAGCTAACACTTAGCTTGTCCTGGTTAATACTTGAATGAACAGAGGAAAAGGGAAACAAAAAAGATATAGGAGGAATGACAGCGTCTAGATACACTATAAAGGGAGAGATGCAGCTTTGATTCCTCCATGCCATGTCCAGCTGAAGCTACGCAATACGCGGTTGTGAAACACGTCGACGTAATCAGGGACCACAGGCGCTTAGAGAGTTATCCCTAGCGTGGAAAGCGGTAACCTATGTCAGTGCTATGCAAAGTTAATGGACATTGAAAAGCCATTCCCAGCTATTCAGTGCTCTGCTGGACTTTTTATTGTCTGCGATCTTTAAACACAGTGGAGGATACGACCACTTGAACGGAGATCCAGAGAAAAGTTGATAGCCGGCTAGCAGTGCACTGGGATATCGGCTAAGTAAAATCAATGAAATCAACATATGGCTGCATTCGGGCTGATCGGATAGGCTGATCAGTGTTCCACTGGACATTGTCCTGCCCTCTGGAAACTTGAAGCAGAGACGAGGATATTGAATTACATTTGTTAACCCGGTAAACTGCCAGTAATCGATCAGTGTTCCATCAGGAAGTGGTAACGTAGTAAAGTACCATGAAACTGAATAGCTGTATGTGAGACGGGATGGCTACAATGTATGCTATTTGAATCCACTGTTTTCACAGATTGTTACTTTGTCTGGGACTGATGACTTGTACTTCGAGATAGGAGACATCTGTGGAAGTTATCTGTGATTTAAATTATCAACAAAACTCCTGACTATAACGGAAAAAGATTTCTTCCCTATCAGTATTTGAATTTGATATTATTGAACAATCTTTTACCATATACAAACATATCGTCTACAAAGTATATAAAGAAACAGCATATCTTATTGGAATATTAGAACTTCAGAAGATTTTAATGAGACTCGATGGAGAGTAAAATTACTTGCTTTAGCGCTGATAGTTCATTAGTAACACCCGACATTAACTAGCCGGTTACTTTTTCAACCACGCTATAGAAAATAAGTTTGATTTCTTTTTATATATTGTAATTTTAGGGAACCACACACACACTGAGTTCTTTGTTATAGTATAAATTATTTATTATTGGCAATAAGGGAGATCACTCCCATAAGAGAACTCAGTGCGTGAGTGATCCGAGTGGCGCCTTGTCCGTTTTGTCTGTGTTATATGTGAGTCTTTTGTTTAAATGTATCTTGATCATAGGTTGTAGGACGCACTAAGGGTACATATATTGGACTTTTTGATGTGTCACTATCTGAGGCCCAGCAGGGTTGGATGTATTTTAGTCATAGGGCAATGTGATTTTATATTGGTGTGGCCCTTTTTTTGCAAATTAATAAAAAGTTTGAACTAACTGGTATTACCCTATATTTGTCCACTACAGCCATAGTAGCTGTCTTTTTCTTTTTGGGTATGGTTAATTCTTGACCCAACTTGAAAGGTAATTTTATATTGTCTCCCCTCCTCCCGCTTGGCTGTACTAGCCAGTCTGGGCTCGGTAGTGCAAGCAAGCTGAGTACCTTCCCCACATCTCCTGCTCCTCCCCTCCATTCCAATTTTCAGCCTGTGTGTGTGTGTGTGTGTGTGTCAGGGGAGATCCTCAGGGATCCTTGCCCTACCCTATATTGACCTACCCTGTTTCCTAAATTACCCCCTATTTCCACATATGTGATTAGGTCTGTATTGTTGGTAATCAGTAGGTCTAGTAATGATTTTTTTGTAGTTGGGTCTACCATCTGACCCATGAAATTGTCCTGCAAGACATTTAGAAACTGGCAAGCCTAAGCCCACGTACACACGGTCGGAGATTTTGCCAACCAAATCCGTCAGATTTTGCCCGTCGGATTTAGTCCGACGGATTGTGTCCGAAACTGTTGCATACACACGGTCGGGCCAACTTGGCGAAAAATCCGATCTTTCAGAACGTGATGACGTAATTTCGTTACGATGGGACTACATTCAGGCTAGTAGCCAATAGCTTTGATGTAGGAATTTGATCTGAGCATGCGTGGCACTTGGTCCGATGAAAATGCTCTACACATGATCGGATTAGGTCCGTCCGGCCCAGTTGGTCGGGAAATATTTCCAACATGTTGGAAAATTGGGTCGGACGGAGATTCGGACGGAAACAGTCGGATTATCTGACGACACGGTCTGATAAGACTCATTCCGACAGATTCTCCGACCGTGTGTACAAGGGCTTAGACGAATGCATGGTTACTTCCACCCAGTCTATGCCCTTGTACACACGGTCGGAGAATCCATCGGAATGTGTCCTATCGGACTGTGTTGTCGGATAATCCGACTGTGTGTGGTATGCATCGGACTGATTCCATCGGAATATCCGTCGGACCCAATTTTCCAACATGTTGGAAATATTTCCCGACCAACTGGTTCGATAGGACATACTCCGATCATGTGTAGAGAATTTTGATCGGACTAAGTGTCACGCATGCTCAGATCAAATTCCTACATTAAAGCTATTGGCTACTAGCCTGAACGTAGTCCCATTGTAACTAAATTACGTCATCACGTTCTGAATGATCGGATTTTTGGACAACTTAGTCCGACCGTGTGTATGCAACAGTTTCGGACAAGATCCGACGGACAAAATCTGACGGATTTGGTTGTGGAAATCTCCGACCGTGTGTACAGGGGCTAAGTCTGGATAATTAAAATCCCCCATTATGATGACACTTCTCATCCTTGCTGCTAATCCAAATTGTGATAGGAGGTCTGTCTCTCCCTCCTTCCTCTGGCTTGTCTCCCCTCTTTCTTTCTTTCTCCCTTCCTTTTGCTTCCTCCTTTTTCTTATAGGAGGGGGCTGCTAATGTATAGGTTTGTATGTGTATGTGGATTTCACAACATATCATATCTATGTAGAGGCATTTATATGAAAAAGGATTCTTGGCAGTTTTGTACCTAATAAATTACATTTCAACTCATCTGTAAGCAAATAAATTAGAACATGAAGGGCTTGAACTGTTAACCAATGGCAAGATATTTATTCGAGCTAACACTTAGCTTGTCCTGGTTAATACTTGAATGAACAGAGGAAAAGGGAAACAAAAAAGATATAGGAGGAATGACAGCGTCTAGATACACTATAAAGGGAGAGATGCAGCTTTGATTCCTCCATGCCATGTCCAGCTGAAGCTACGCAATACGCGGTTGTGAAACACGTCGACGTAATCAGGGACCACAGGCGCTTAGAGAGTTATCCCTAGCGTGGAAAGCGGTAACCTATGTCAGTGCTATGCAAAGTTAATGGACATTGAAAAGCCATTCCCAGCTATTCAGTGCTCTGCTGGACTTTTTATTGTCTGCGATCTTTAAACACAGTGGAGGATACGACCACTTGAACGGAGATCCAGAGAAAAGTTGATAGCCGGCTAGCAGTGCACTGGGATATCGGCTAAGTAAAATCAATGAAATCAACATATGGCTGCATTCGGGCTGATCGGATAGGCTGATCAGTGTTCCACTGGACATTGTCCTGCCCTCTGGAAACTTGAAGCAGAGACGAGGATATTGAATTACATTTGTTAACCCGGTAAACTGCCAGTAATCGATCAGTGTTCCATCAGGAAGTGGTAACGTAGTAAAGTACCATGAAACTGAATAGCTGTATGTGAGACGGGATGGCTACAATGTATGCTATTTGAATCCACTGTTTTCACAGATTGTTACTTTGTCTGGGACTGATGACTTGTACTTCGAGATAGGAGACATCTGTGGAAGTTATCTGTGATTTAAATTATCAACAAAACTCCTGACTATAACGGAAAAAGATTTCTTCCCTATCAGTATTTGAATTTGATATTATTGAACAATCTTTTACCATATACAAACATATCGTCTACAAAGTATATAAAGAAACAGCATATCTTATTGGAATATTAGAACTTCAGAAGATTTTAATGAGACTCGATGGAGAGTAAAATTACTTGCTTTAGCGCTGATAGTTCATTAGTAACACCCGACATTAACTAGCCGGTTACTTTTTCAACCACGCTATAGAAAATAAGTTTGATTTCTTTTTATATATTGTAATTTTAGGGAACCACACACACACTGAGTTCTTTGTTATAGTATAAATTATTTATTATTGGCAATAAGGGAGATCACTCCCATAAGAGAACTCAGTGCGTGAGTGATCCGAGTGGCGCCTTGTCCGTTTTGTCTGTGTTATATGTGAGTCTTTTGTTTAAATGTATCTTGATCATAGGTTGTAGGACGCACTAAGGGTACATATATTGGACTTTTTGATGTGTCACTATCTGAGGCCCAGCAGGGTTGGATGTATTTTAGTCATAGGGCAATGTGATTTTATATTGGTGTGGCCCTTTTTTTGCAAATTAATAAAAAGTTTGAACTAACTGGTATTACCCTATATTTGTCCACTACAGCCATAGTAGCTGTCTTTTTCTTTTTGGGTATGGTTAATTCTTGACCCAACTTGAAAGGTAATTTTATATTGTCTCCCCTCCTCCCGCTTGGCTGTACTAGCCAGTCTGGGCTCGGTAGTGCAAGCAAGCTGAGTACCTTCCCCACATCTCCTGCTCCTCCCCTCCATTCCAATTTTCAGCCTGTGTGTGTGTGTGTGTGTGTGTCAGGGGAGATCCTCAGGGATCCTTGCCCTACCCTATATTGACCTACCCTGTTTCCTAAATTACCCCCTATTTCCACATATGTGATTAGGTCTGTATTGTTGGTAATCAGTAGGTCTAGTAATGATTTTTTTGTAGTTGGGTCTACCATCTGACCCATGAAATTGTCCTGCAAGACATTTAGAAACTGGCAAGCCTAAGCCCACGTACACACGGTCGGAGATTTTGCCAACCAAATCCGTCAGATTTTGCCCGTCGGATTTAGTCCGACGGATTGTGTCCGAAACTGTTGCATACACACGGTCGGGCCAACTTGGCGAAAAATCCGATCTTTCAGAACGTGATGACGTAATTTCGTTACGATGGGACTACATTCAGGCTAGTAGCCAATAGCTTTGATGTAGGAATTTGATCTGAGCATGCGTGGCACTTGGTCCGATGAAAATGCTCTACACATGATCGGATTAGGTCCGTCCGGCCCAGTTGGTCGGGAAATATTTCCAACATGTTGGAAAATTGGGTCGGACGGAGATTCGGACGGAAACAGTCGGATTATCTGACGACACGGTCTGATAAGACTCATTCCGACAGATTCTCCGACCGTGTGTACAAGGGCTTAGACGAATGCATGGTTACTTCCACCCAGTCTATGCCCTTGTACACACGGTCGGAGAATCCATCGGAATGTGTCCTATCGGACTGTGTTGTCGGATAATCCGACTGTGTGTGGTATGCATCGGACTGATTCCATCGGAATATCCGTCGGACCCAATTTTCCAACATGTTGGAAATATTTCCCGACCAACTGGTTCGATAGGACATACTCCGATCATGTGTAGAGAATTTTGATCGGACTAAGTGTCACGCATGCTCAGATCAAATTCCTACATTAAAGCTATTGGCTACTAGCCTGAACGTAGTCCCATTGTAACTAAATTACGTCATCACGTTCTGAATGATCGGATTTTTGGACAACTTAGTCCGACCGTGTGTATGCAACAGTTTCGGACAAGATCCGACGGACAAAATCTGACGGATTTGGTTGTGGAAATCTCCGACCGTGTGTACAGGGGCTAAGTCTGGATAATTAAAATCCCCCATTATGATGACACTTCTCATCCTTGCTGCTAATCCAAATTGTGATAGGAGGTCTGTCTCTCCCTCCTTCCTCTGGCTTGTCTCCCCTCTTTCTTTCTTTCTCCCTTCCTTTTGCTTCCTCCTTTTTCTTATAGGAGGGGGCTGCTAATGTATAGGTTTGTATGTGTATGTGGATTTCACAACATATCATATCTATGTAGAGGCATTTATATGAAAAAGGATTCTTGGCAGTTTTGTACCTAATAAATTACATTTCAACTCATCTGTAAGCAAATAAATTAGAACATGAAGGGCTTGAACTGTTAACCAATGGCAAGATATTTATTCGAGCTAACACTTAGCTTGTCCTGGTTAATACTTGAATGAACAGAGGAAAAGGGAAACAAAAAAGATATAGGAGGAATGACAGCGTCTAGATACACTATAAAGGGAGAGATGCAGCTTTGATTCCTCCATGCCATGTCCAGCTGAAGCTACGCAATACGCGGTTGTGAAACACGTCGACGTAATCAGGGACCACAGGCGCTTAGAGAGTTATCCCTAGCGTGGAAAGCGGTAACCTATGTCAGTGCTATGCAAAGTTAATGGACATTGAAAAGCCATTCCCAGCTATTCAGTGCTCTGCTGGACTTTTTATTGTCTGCGATCTTTAAACACAGTGGAGGATACGACCACTTGAACGGAGATCCAGAGAAAAGTTGATAGCCGGCTAGCAGTGCACTGGGATATCGGCTAAGTAAAATCAATGAAATCAACATATGGCTGCATTCGGGCTGATCGGATAGGCTGATCAGTGTTCCACTGGACATTGTCCTGCCCTCTGGAAACTTGAAGCAGAGACGAGGATATTGAATTACATTTGTTAACCCGGTAAACTGCCAGTAATCGATCAGTGTTCCATCAGGAAGTGGTAACGTAGTAAAGTACCATGAAACTGAATAGCTGTATGTGAGACGGGATGGCTACAATGTATGCTATTTGAATCCACTGTTTTCACAGATTGTTACTTTGTCTGGGACTGATGACTTGTACTTCGAGATAGGAGACATCTGTGGAAGTTATCTGTGATTTAAATTATCAACAAAACTCCTGACTATAACGGAAAAAGATTTCTTCCCTATCAGTATTTGAATTTGATATTATTGAACAATCTTTTACCATATACAAACATATCGTCTACAAAGTATATAAAGAAACAGCATATCTTATTGGAATATTAGAACTTCAGAAGATTTTAATGAGACTCGATGGAGAGTAAAATTACTTGCTTTAGCGCTGATAGTTCATTAGTAACACCCGACATTAACTAGCCGGTTACTTTTTCAACCACGCTATAGAAAATAAGTTTGATTTCTTTTTATATATTGTAATTTTAGGGAACCACACACACACTGAGTTCTTTGTTATAGTATAAATTATTTATTATTGGCAATAAGGGAGATCACTCCCATAAGAGAACTCAGTGCGTGAGTGATCCGAGTGGCGCCTTGTCCGTTTTGTCTGTGTTATATGTGAGTCTTTTGTTTAAATGTATCTTGATCATAGGTTGTAGGACGCACTAAGGGTACATATATTGGACTTTTTGATGTGTCACTATCTGAGGCCCAGCAGGGTTGGATGTATTTTAGTCATAGGGCAATGTGATTTTATATTGGTGTGGCCCTTTTTTTGCAAATTAATAAAAAGTTTGAACTAACTGGTATTACCCTATATTTGTCCACTACAGCCATAGTAGCTGTCTTTTTCTTTTTGGGTATGGTTAATTCTTGACCCAACTTGAAAGGTAATTTTATATTGTCTCCCCTCCTCCCGCTTGGCTGTACTAGCCAGTCTGGGCTCGGTAGTGCAAGCAAGCTGAGTACCTTCCCCACATCTCCTGCTCCTCCCCTCCATTCCAATTTTCAGCCTGTGTGTGTGTGTGTGTGTGTGTCAGGGGAGATCCTCAGGGATCCTTGCCCTACCCTATGTGTGTGTGCCAGCCCCGCCCACCTCCCGGGATCTGCACTGCATGGAGAGGCAGTGATTGCATCTGACTAATGAAGACTTTACCCAGGACTGAGAGCAGGTGAGTGCCCACCACTGCTCCATATAGGGAGCATGCATCATGGTGTATGAGAGGACATCATGCTGCCTGGTGTATGAGGGGGACATCATGCTGCCTGGTGTATGAGGGGGACATCATGCTGCCTGGTGTATGAGGGGGACATCATGCTGTCTGGTGTATGAGGGGGACATCATGCTGTCTGGTGTATGAGGGGGACATCATTCTGCCTGGTGTATGGGTCGACATCATACTGGCTGATGTATGGGGGAACATCATGCTGCATGGTGTATGAAGGGACATCATGCTGCCTGGTGTATGGGGTGACATCAAGCTGTCTGGTGTATGGGGGGGACATCATGCTGCCTGGTGTATGGGTCGACATCATACTGGCTTATGTATGGGGGGACATCATGCTGCATGGTGTATGAAGGGACATCATGCTGCCTGGTGTATGAAGGGACATCACGCTGCCTGGTGTATGAAGGCACATCATGCTGCCTGGTGTATGGGGGGACATCATGCTGCATGGTGTATGGGGGGACATCATGCTGCCTGGTGTATGGGGTCACATCATGCTGCCGGGTGTATGGGGGGACATCATGCTGCCAGGTGTATGGGGGGACATCATGCTGCCTGGTGTATGGGGGGACATCATGCTGCCTGGTGTATGGGGGGACATCATGCTGCCTGGTGTATGGGAGGGCTAATACTTTGTATATGGGGTATACAGTTTGGTATAGGGGGGGAGGCATAGATCCTGGTATATTGGAGTATACAGTGTGGTATATGTGGGTATATAGGGGGGCCTAGAGTCTGGTATATGGAGGAAATAGAACCTGGTATATGGGGTATACAGCCTGGTATATGGAGCACAGAGAGCATGGTTTATGACCCCTGAACTCTGTGTTATGCATTACTAAACCTGACACTGACTGCAGTCTTCTACCTTGCTTTTTGCCTTATGTCGCGTACACACGAGCGGACTTTTGAACATCCAAAGTCCGACGGAATGATTCCGTCAGACTATTCGATCATGTGTGGGCTGCAACAGACTTTTGATTTGCAAAAGTCTGACGGACTTTAGAATATGGAACATGCTTCAAATTTTTCCGACGGAACTCCGCCGGACCCGGTCCCTCCGAAAAATTTGCTCGTGTGTATGCTATTCCGACGGACTAAAACCGACGCTAGGGCAGCTATTGGCTACTGGCTATGAACTTCCTTATTCGAGTCCAGTCGTACGTCATCACGCTCGAATCCGTCGGAGTTTAGTGTGATTGTGTGTGGCCAAGTCCGCTCAGTCGAAAAGTCCGTCAGAACTCTGTCTGAACTCCGGCAGAACTCCGGCAGAACTCCTTTGGAAGTCTGTCAGACATAAGTTCTCTCGTGTGTATGGGGCTTTAGACTCCTGCATTATACACACTATACTGTGCATTGCATACTTTTAACCACAATGCTCATTGTCTCAACAGTTACTGATTACTGAGTAGCCCCTGGCTATTTTAATTAAGTTTTCTTTTAGGCTAGGTTCACACTGTTACAGGTGTGTGTCCTGTGTTTGTGGGTGCATAGCAGCCCATTCATTTGGGCTGCTGTGCCTGCTTTTTATGCAGAAAAAAGGTTCCTGCAGCATTTTAAAAATGAAGCCGCAGAGAAATCGAATGGCGCTTTTGAATCCTGCGACTTCCCTGTAGTTTGCTGCATTTTTAGATGAGTGGGGGTGTTATTAAGAATGAGTGGCAACCTTGCACGTTTTAACCACTTCAATACTGGGTACTTATACACCTTCCTGCCCAGACCAATTTTCAGCTTTCAGCACCGTTGCACTTTGAATGACAATTGCGGGGTCATGCTACACTGTACCCAAATTAAATTTGTATCATTTTGTTCCTACAAATAGAGCTTTCTTTTGGTGGTATTTGAGATTTTTATTTTCTGATAAACAAAAAAAAAGTTTTTTGTTTCAGTTACAAAACTGATAACGCGGCACTGATGGGCACCGATGAGGTGGCCTTGATGGGCACTGATGGGCACTAATATGCGTCACTGGGCAGCACTAATGGGTACTGATAGGTGGCACTGATATGCGGCACGGATGGGCATTGATAGGCGGCATGGATGGGCACTGATAGGCAGCATAGATGGGCACAGGTGGTATGAATGGGCACTGATAGGCGGCATGGATGGGCACGGATAGGTGGCATGCATGGGTACTGATAGGTGGCACTGATGTACTGTAATGTATTGTACTGATGGATGTCAATCAGTGCCAAGCAATAATGCCTGCCAATCAGGGATGTCCATTGTGGGCACTGATTGGCATCCATTGTGGGCACTGGTGGTGGGCATCCCTGGTGGTCTGGTGGCATTCCTAGTGGTCCAGTGTGGACATATTTGGGGGAGCTGTGATGATAATCAATCAGCACAGACCCCCCCTGTTAGAGGAGCAGGCGATCGGCTCTCCTCTACTCGTGTCTGTCAGACAAGAGACTTATTCTTCAACTCAGCATTCAGGCTAAAAGAAAAGGAAATTCTGATATCCATGATACCCTATGGACCATTCACACACTAGAGTCAAGGAATAAGTCCTGCCTTACCCACACCACCCCCACTTCTCTCTTCAAATTAAGATCTAAACTTAGGGAGCTTCTCTGTACTCAACATCATAAATATCTGCACCAGCTCAAGCTTTGCTTTTACGCTAGTAATAACAAAGCTGGGAAATGCTTAGAGAATAGGCTTAAAGCTCCAAAAGCTAAAACTAGAATTCCCTATATTTTTCATTCCTTTCATTACTTTCATTCCCAAAGTACGAACTGCACTACCCGCAGGACATTACTGGTGTATTTGTGGATTAATATGGGACACTTTATAACTTAACCACTTCAATACAGGGCACTTAACCACTTCCCGACCAGCGCACGACGATGTACGTCGACAGAATGGCACGGGCAGGCATATTGGCGTACATGTACGTCCAATATTCGTTGCCGCCGTGCCATCGGGAGCGCGCCGCCGGCGGCGCGCTCCCGCGCTGGTCGGGACCCCCGTGAGTCCGGTCGCGGGACCCGCGGACTCGAACGCCGCGGGCATCCCCGCGATCGTCTCACGGAGCGGCCGAATGGAGGAAATGCTGTATAAACAACATTTTCCCATTCTGCCTAGCAACTAGTGACGCTGATCTCTGCTCCATGTGATTGGAGCAGAGATCAGTGTACACTAAATGACAGCCCAACCCCCCCACAGTAAGTAACACACCCCTAGGAACACTTAACCCCTACACTGCCACCCACTGGTTAACCCTTTCACTGCCAGTGTCATTTACACAGGAATCACTGCATTTATATAGCAGTGATTACTGTATAAATGACAATGGTCCCAAAAATGTGTCAAAAATGTCCGATGGGTCCCCCACAATGTCGCAGTCACAATAAAAATCGCAGATCGCCGCCATTACTAGTAAAAAAAAAAATAATAAAAAATTATTAATAAAAATGCTATAAAACTATCCCTATTTTGTAAACGCTATAACTTTTGCGCAAACCAATCAATAATCGCTTATTGCGATTTTTTTTACCAAAAATATGTAGAAGAATACGTATCGGCCTAAACTGAGGGAAAAAAATGTTTTTTTATATATTTTTGGGGGATATTTATTATTACAAAAAGTAAAAAATAATGCGTTTTTTTCTAAATTATCGCTCTATTTTTGTTTATAGCGCAAAAAATAAAAACCGCAGGGGTGATCCAATACCACCAAAAGAAAGCTCTATTTGTGGGGAAAAAAGGACGTTAATTTTGTTTGGGAGCCACGTCGCACGACCGCGCAATTGTCAGTTAAAGCGACGCAGTGCCGAATCGCAAAAAGTGGTCTGGTCTTTGACCAGCAAATTGGTCCAGTCTGAAAGTGGTTAAACACCTTCCTGCCCAGACCAATTTTGAGCTTTCAGCGCTGTCGCACTTTGAATGACAATTGCGCGGTCATGCAACACTGTACCCAAATGAAATTTTTATCATTTTTTTCCCACAAATAGAGCTTTCTTTTGGTGGTATTTGATCACCTCTACGGTTTTTATTTTTTGCGCTACAAATAAAAAAATACCGAAAATTTTGAAAAAAAAATGTTTTTTTTTGTTCCAGTTTCAAAACTTTGTAAATAAGTACGTTTTCTCCTTCACTGATGGGCACTGATGGGGCTACACTGATGGGCACTGATGGGGCTACACTGATGGGCACTGATAAGGTGGCACTGATGGGCACCAATGAAGTGGCACTGATGAGGTGGCATTGATGGACACTGATAGGCGGCACTGATAGGCGGCACGGATGGGCGACACGGATGGGCGACACGGATGGGCGACACGGATGGACACTGATAGGTGGCACAAATTGGCACTGATAGCTGGCACGGATTGGCATGGATAGGCGGCACAGATGGGCATGGATAGGCGGCACAGATGGGCATGGACAGGCGGCACAGATGGGCATGGGTGGGCACTCATAGGCGGCACAGGTGGGCACTCATAGGCGGCACAGGTGGGCACTCATAACAGGTGGGCACTCATAGGCGGCACGGGTGGGCACTCATAGGCGGCATTGGTCTTATACTGTACTAATGGATGCCAATCAGTGCCAAACAATAATGCATGCCAATCAGTGATGCCCATTGTGGGCACTGATTGGCATCCATTATGGGCACTGATTGGCATCCATTGTGCTGACCATGGGCATCCCTGGTGGTCTAGGGAGGATTACCTTTTCTCTGGTGGTGTCCCTGGTGGTCCAGTGTGGGCATCCTCGGGGGGGCTGTGCTGATAATCGATCAGCACAGACCCCCCCCTGTCAGAGGAGCAGCCGATCGGCTCTCCTCTACTCGCGTCTGACAGACGCGAGTGAGGAAAAGCCGATCACCGGCTCTTCCCATTTACACTGTGATCAGCCGTGATTGGACACGGCTGATCACGTGGTAAAGAGTCTCCGTCGGAGACTCTTTACCAAGATCGTAGTTGCCGGGTGTCAGACTGACACCCCGCAACAACGATCGCCGCGATGCGCGCCCCCGGGGGCGCGCAGCGGCTCATAATCCTGAGGACGTCATATGACGTCCGGTCAGGATTATCAAACCACTTTGCCGCCGTCTATTTGTAATAGGGCAGGCGGCAAGTGGTTAAAGACAGATGCAGCTACCCCAGCCCTCTGAGACAGACAGTTCAGCCAAATCTTCTATTGCTCACCGAAACCCCGCTTGCCAGCTTAAATTACCCAATTCAATTCACTCATTACCAACTCGAACATCGGGTGTTCGCCTGTTCGCTGAATAGCGAACAATTTGGGGTGTTCGGGGCAAATTCAAAAGCCGCGGAACACCCTTTAAAAACCTAGGAGACAAATCAAAAGTGCTAATTTTAAAGGCTTATATGCATGGTATTGTCATAAAAAGTGTTTGGGGACCTGGGTCCTGCCCCAAGGGACATGTATCAATGCAAAAAAAGTTTTAAAAACGTCAGTTTTTTCAGGAGCAGCGATTTTAATAATGCTTAAAGTGAAATAATAAAAGTGAAATATTCCTTTACATTTTGTACCGGGGGGGGGGGGGGTGTCCCCATGTTTCTCGTGTTTAGTCCCTGCACAAAATTAAATTTCTAAAGGAAAAAAAGTAATTTAAAACTACTCGTGGCTGTAATGAATTGTTGGTCCCGGCAATACGCATAAAAATCATTGAAAAAAATGGCATGGGATTCCCCCACAGTCCATTACCAGGCCCTTTGGGTCTGGTATGAATATTAAAGGGAACCCGAACCAAAATAAAGAAATTGTGTGAGGGTCCCCCCAAGTTCCATACCAGACCCTTCATGCTATATAAAAACAATAGTGCATGGACAATATAATCACATTAGGGTCACATGACGTGGATCCTGAAAAGAAAAGAAAAGTATTGCCAGTTCATCAATCTGTACACACGTCCACTTGTATGGAGAGAGAGTGGCCAAGTTTCTCAAATAGACTTTAACTCAAAGTATCCACAAGACACTTAACAGCAATCTGTTGGTTTATGGGGATATCTGTAGATGCAACAATCTGAAGATATAAGATGGATACGCTTACCAGAACAGTTGGACCCGCATGCCATACGACAATGGGTCAAAAGAGCTTGTAATCCCAATGGATTGTACTCCAACTTATGGGAAGAAAGGGTCACGGTGTGAAGTCCTCTCAAGAGTATCAGCAGTCCCAAATAGGAACAGGTGAATCGGATGATTACCAGCCAGTAGTTCCCATGTTCAGGGGTAAAGGTACCTCAAGGACCCAATGTATCTCACTTTCAATTCAGGGGTTCGTGCAGGTAGTATATAAATAGGAAAAATAAAAAGAAAAGGCTCCGGATGGTGTAGGTCAAAAAAACCAATAGGTTTTAATAAAGAAAATGCGTATTATACAAATATAAAAAGTGATCACAAAAAAACAAATGAACTAGAAACAAAGCAATATGGGGTGCAAGTAATGCTTCCTGACGCGTTTCGACACAAGCGGTCATCAACAGGGGCTTACGTTGGGATTACAAGCTCTTTTGACACATTGTCGTATGGCATGCGGGTCCAACTGTTCTGGTAAGCGTATCCATCTTATATCTTCAGATTGTTGCACATATTGTGGTTTGCACCTGTTTGCTAATTAGCATAACAGCTTTTTCTTTGTTGAGTATAGGTCAATTACACCTACTCAAAAAAGGTTTGAATTTAATGTTTGTTTAGCGCTACATTTTATTTTTCACATTTATTATAACTTTGTATATTTGAATGTTAGCCGCTATTTTGATTTAAGTAGCGCAGTGTTTTGCTTTTTTCACATTTTATTAAAAAATAAAAAAATAAAAATGTCCCACGAAGTCCATTCATCTTCTTCTTCTGTCGTTCCGATGGACCGAAAGAGAAAAAAAGCTGTACGCTGCCACCGATCCGCCTTCATGGGAGGCACCTGCCGTAATGATGTCCTCTCAGATGACAGTTCTTTTATAACTAAGGGCAGGGCCACACGGGACGTCCCTGGGGCTTCCATATTCTGATAAGCCCCCCCGCATACCCCCACAACCACCAGGCAAGGGTTGTGGGGATGAGGCCCTTGTCCCCATCAACATGGGGGGCTGCTACCCCAAAGCACCCTCCCCATGTTGAGGGCATGTGGCCTGGTACGGTTCAGGAGGGGGGTGCTCTCTGCCAGGTTGCGTGCTTGGATAAGGGTCTGGATTTTTGGGGGACTCCCATGCCATTTTTTTTCACTGAAGGGCTTAGTAATGGACTGTGGGGGAATCCCATGCCGTTTTTTTCAATTACTTTTATGTGTTTTGCCGGGACCGACAATTCATTATAGCCGCAAGGACTTTTAAATGACTTTGTTTTTTTTTAGAAATATAATTTTGTGCAGGGACTGTTGTAAACATGGGAAACATGCGCCACTTTACAGGAATACTATAGACACCCCCCAGGTATGAAATTTAAAGGAATATTTCACTTTAAGCATTATTAAAGTCACTGGTCCTGAAAAAACTTTTTTTTTTTTTCAAACTTTTTTTGCATTGATACATGTCCTCTGGGGCAGGACCCAGGTCCCCAAACACCTTTTATGACAATAACTTGCATATAAACCTTTAAAATTAGAACTTTTGATTATTCATGTTTGTGTCCCATAGACGTTAACAGTGTTCGTGTGTTCAAACATATTTTTTGCCTGTTCGCATGTTCTTCTGAAAACCGAACCAGGGGGGTGTTCGGCTCATCCCTATCATCAAGTGCTACTAATCGGTTAGCTGGAAGTCTGAAAGTGGGTAATGAATGTCCTTTTCTTTTAAATTTTTTGATTTTTGACAACGTTGTCTTGAATAGTTTCATCATGGTGTATTGAAGGTTTAAATTTTGATATTTTTCTAAATTGTACTAATAAGCATTTTTATATTTTTATTTTGTGATATTTACACCGCTGTGTGCTTCCCTTTGCTTCCCTTTGGAGTAATTCTATACCTTAGTATTTCCTTGTCCAAGTCTGCCCCTTATCTCTTTCTATATTTAATCTTTCTATAGAGCCATTAGCAGAAGTCATCTCTCCATTTCTGGTTTCAGATTCCGCACTAAAGCCTATGGCATAAATCTCTTTGCAGATTATGTAAATACTGCTCCTTACAAATGTGTCTACTTCTCTGCACTACACTACGGAACAAACTAGGAGCACATCATTATTCACTTATTAAAAATGTTTTATTTATGTTCTGAGGGTATAGCGCCAAGTCTACCTTTTTTTCTTTATACAGTCTAGTGCATCCTATTCGGTTTGAAATATATGGTAGAGGCAGCTCTTACCCATTGCTCTTTGGCTCACTTTATAATTTATCCATAGCACAGTCTCACTTTTTCCCTTCCATATTCAAATATATGCTGGGCCGAGTAAAGGAGCTTTTTTGTGTCTTATCAGTTAAAGCGCACAACCATTCCGCATTTTTCCACTGTTGAAAATTGTAAGGGGAAAGATCAGAAACCTTTTGAGACAAGGTGAATAAATTAGTCATTAGCCTTTTTTAGTTCCCGTACACCTTTGCGGGTCGTTTTAAACCTCTGCAAAAACGACGGTAAAGCGCCGCTAAAAATAGCGCTGCTTTACTGCCAATGGTGCCGATGCCCCAGTATGAAACCAGCCTTTACCTCACCTCCTGAGGGGCCCCAGATTTGTTTGTGTCAATTTGAGCAGCAACAGGGCTGGGGTTACATGTCATTGCCAAGATGGTGCGGGAAGAGGGATCCCTGTCATTGCCATGGAAGACTTCCCTGTCACTACATACTGCTCACTGACCTCACTGTCACTACATACTGCTCACTGACCTTCCTGTCACTACATAGCGCTCACTGACCTCCCTGTCACCAGATAGCGCTCACTGACCTCACTGACCTCACTGACCTCCCTGTCACCAGATAGCGCTCACTGACCTCCCTGTCACCAGATAGCGCTCACTGACCTCCCTGTCACAGATAGCGCTCACTGACCTCCCTGTCACCAGATAGCGCTCACTGACCTCCCTGTCACCAGATAGCGCTCACTGACCTCCCTGTCACCAGATAGCGCTCACTGACCTCCCTGTCACTACATAGCGCTCACTGACCTCCCTGTCACTACATAGCGCTCACTGACCTCCCTGTCACTACATAGCGCTCACTGACCTCCCTGTCACTACATAGCGCTCACTGACCTCCCTGTCACTACATACTGCTCACTGACCTTCCTGTCACTACATAGCGCTCACTGACCTTCCTGTCACTACATAGAGTTCACTGACCTCCATATCACCAGATAGTGCTCACTGACCACCCTGTCACTACATGCCGTTCACTGACCTCCCTGTCACTACATAGCGCTCACTGACCTCCCTGTCACTACATACCACTCACTGACTTCTTTCACTACATACCGCTCACTGACCTCTCTTTCACTACATAGCGCTCACTGACCTCCATATCACCAGATAGTGCTCACTGACCTCTCTGTCACTACATAGCGCTCACTGACCTCTCTGTCACTACATAGCGCTCACTGACCTCTCTGTCACTACATAATGCTCACTGACCTCTCTGTCACTACATACCACTCACTGACCTCTCTGTCACTACATACTGCTCACTGACTTCCCTGTCACTACATACCACAGAGTACGAGAACTGTTGCTGACTACGCCATTGAATTCCATACAGCAGCAGCATAGGTTGCTTGGAAACATGAGGCTCGAGATATACCCACTGAGCTGGAGAAGTTGATCATGTTTGCCATCCTCATTAACTCCAGACTCAGAGAAAGACTCTCTTTTAATGAGCGCTAGCGGAAGCCTCCTGTACGTTTGTCTCCGAACTTTTCAGTCTCATTCGTGCCTCCCTCACCTCCCATGCCTCCTAGTACTGAGTCAGTCAGTGAAGATGAACCCATGCACTTAGGTTTGACACGTCTCTCTGCAGATGAGAGAACCTTTAGGAGGAGGGAGAGATTGTGCCTTTATTGTGGCCAGGCAGGTCACTTTTTGAAGTCTTGTCCTACCCATCCAGTGAACACCTGAACCTTGAGGTCCTGTCACGGACAGACCTTAGGTGGCATTGTTTCATCCCCATGTTATCCAGAAAGATAAGCCCCTAGTTTTAGTTACCCTTTCTTGGGCTGAGTCGTTGAGATACAAGCTCTAATAGACTGGGGCTGCAGGCCTGTTCATTGATGCTGCCTTTGTATCAAAGCACTCGATTCTGCTGCAGCTGCATTACACTCCACTTGCCATTGAGGCTCAACCTGGTGCCATACCCCCTCGTGGCCAGGTGTATCCTTTGTCAGTCTTGGAGGATAAGGCCATGTAGGAGTATGTTACAGATGCACTTTCTCGTTTCCTGCTGGTGCTGGTTTCTTCTTTGTGTTGAAGAAGAGTGGTGAACTCAGACCTTGTATTGATTATAGTTTCACGATTAAGAATTCCTACCTGATTCCGTTGATTATGGAGTTATTTGACCGCCTCAAGGGAGCAACAGTTTTCACAATCTTGTGAGAATTAAGGAGGGCGACGAGTGGAAAAATGCATTTAATACCATAACAGGCCATTATGAGTACCTTTTAATGCATTTTGGCCTTTGTAACACCCCGGCAGTTTTCCAGGAATTTATTAATGATGTCCTCCGAAATGTTGCAGTTATGTGTGGTGGTTATCTCAATGATATCCTCATATTCTCCAAGTCCAGGAGAGCCACCACACAGATGTCTGTAGTGTGCTTCAGAAACTAAGAGAACAATCTCTACTGTAAACTGGAGAAGTGCGAGTTCCATTGTGATTTCTGGGCTATGTCATTTCTACTGCTGGTTTTTCGATGGACCCAGAGAAACTTTAGGCAGTCCTACAGACGACCCATGGGTTTACGTCCCCTGCAGCATTTCTTGGGCTTTGCCAACTACTGCCAACTACTATATCAGAAGTTTATTTGTTTTTTAGTTTACTTCTCATATCTGGTCAAGCCCCTGACTGATATGATCAAAAAGGACAGTAACCCACAGCTTGTTTCTTCTCCTGTGTTAGCACATCCTGATCCTACGTTACCTTTTTATCCTTGAGGTTAATGCTTCTGAAAATGGTGTTGGCGCCCTTCTGTCTCCACGTCCTACCTCTGAGAGTGCTATGCATCCTTGTGGCTACTTTTCCAAGAAAATGTCACCTGGGAGTGCAATTACGAGATTGGTGACAGAGAGCTATTGGCGATCATTTTAGCCCTGAAAGAATGGAGACATCTCATTTTTACTGACCATAAGAATTTCACATTCTTGTCTGAGGCTAAATGCCTCTCTCCCAGATGGGCTCTTTTCTTGTCAAGTTTCAATTACATTGTCTCATTCTTACCGAGTACTATGAATGTAAGGGCTGGCGCCTTGTCACGACAATTTTCCTCCACTTCCAAGTTGGAGTCGATTCCAGTTCCTGTGTTTCCTCCTGATCGTATTCTGGCTACAGTTTACACCAGTCTCACTTCTCCTTTGGGTGACAAAATTCTTGCTGCTCAGGTCCATGCTCCGCCTGAGAAACCTTGTGACCACTGCTTTGTCCGCCCGCAGTCTAATGGGGCCACAGAATGAGCCAATCAGTCCTTGGAGCAATTCCTATGTTGCTATATTTCTGACCATCATAACAACTGGTCCGACATATTACCGTGGGAAGAGTTTGCTCACAACAGTGCCTTGAATTCTGCTTCCCGATTGTCCCCATTTATGGAGAATTATGGTTTCCAACCTTTCATGTTGCCTGGCTCGTTTGTTCCGCAGAGTATTCCTGCGTTAGAGGAGCATCTCCGTGGTCTTCGTTCTACTTGGGCACAAGTCCAGGAGACTTTGCGTCATGCTAATGATAGGTACAGACTCCATGCTGACCAAGTGACGCCTGCCTGCACCTTCCTGCCAGGTTGGAGATAGGGTCTGGCTGTCATCTTGCAACCTCCAACTTCGTGTTCCCTCACTGAAGTTCGCACCTCAGTTTATTGGGCCATTCCGTATTCTTCACAGTGTAACCCAGTGGCTTACGCATTAGACCTTCCTTCTAATATGCATATTTCAAATTTATTTCATGTCTCCTTATTAAAACCTTTGGTCTGCAACCTCTTACCACCTCGGTGCCATGTCCTCACCCTGTACAGGTTGAGAACCATGAGGAGTATGAAGTACAGTCCATGTTGACTCCCATAGGTTCGGTGGGGGCATTGGAAGGGGTTCGGTCCGGAGGAACGCACTTGGGTCTCATCCTTGGAGGTACATGCCCCTGTCCTCCTCTATGATTTCTATAGATGTTTTCCCCTCAAGCCTGGTGGTCATTTGAGGGGGAGGGGTCGTTGAGGAGGGGGTACTGTCGGGGCTGGGCTCAGCCCTTCCTTCTCTGCGCTGGCCGCTCAGCTGTCAGCTAATTGCCAGCTCCCATCTCTCTCCACAGTTACTCAGCTGTTGTTCATTTCCTACTCGTCATGCCTGACTACTTAAGCTGTCCAGTCCAGAGGATCTCTGCCTTTGCCTTGGTCAACATCACAAGAAACATCTCCTGCTTTCCTGTTTAAAGACTTGCATTGCTGACATCCATTCTGGCTCCAGATTCTGCTTGCTGTTCCACTACTTTGATCCCTGACTTCTGGCTTGGTTGACTATCATTTCTGGTTACTGAACTCTGGCTATGTTTTGACTATGTTCTTTTTACTTTTATTATTAAACAAGTATGATTTAACTGTACTTCTGTCTTGGTCTGATTTCATGGCTTCTGGCACCAAAGCACCTTCTTCCACATGTTTGCTGTGTCTCCCACATGGCTTCTCGCAAACTGCAAACAGGACTTCTTATGGCTTTCTTTCAACAATGGCTTTCTTCTTGTCACTATTCCATAAAGGCCAGATTTGTGGAGTACACAACTAATAGTTGTCCTGTGGACAGATTCTCCTACCTGAGCTGTGGATCTCTGCATTTACTCAAGAGTTACTATGAGCCTTTTGGCAGCTTTCCTGATGAATGCTCTACTTGTCAGTTTAGGTGGACGACCATGTCTTGGTAGGTTTGCAGTTGTTGGTCTGAGATGTCAATGTGCAACGTGGATGACCATGGTTCCTTTTTCCATTAAATCTTTCATCTGATCTCTGCTGTAACCAGGAGTATGATAAAGAGGTAACTTTTTGGACTCTGTCACCTTTGAGACAGTGATTCAAATGCAGTTAAAGGTCTACTAAACAACGTTTTAGTCTGGTGAGCTGTAAGATAACTTTGAATCTATAAGTACGTGCAATATGGAAACACCTCTGTTTGACACTCCTCCATCAATGTGGATCTGGTTTTAAATATTCTGGATTTAAAACAATGAGTAACCAAAAGAAGACTGGTTGACATCTTGGTAGGAATGAGTTTGTTACCTATCCTGGGTAGAAAATCTGCATTATTTGCTTAAGGAGTAAGTAGGCCAGGGAAGGATGAGACATCTCCCCTTAAAATTATTCAATGGAAAGCCTGTAAAGTGGTGCCTATTACCGGGTGGTGAAGAAAGGACTTAGGACACCTTGCCTGTGGAATCCATTGCATTTGATCTGAGCATGCGTGGCACTTGGTCCGATGAAAATGCTCTACACATGATCGGATTAGGTCCGTCCGGCCCAGTTGGTCGGGAAATATTTCCAACATGTTGGAAAATTGGGTCGGACGGAGATTCGGACGGAATCAGCCCGATGCATACCACACACAGTCGGATTATCTGACGACACCGTCCGATAAGACTCATTCCGACAGATTCTCCGACCATGTGTACAAGGGCCTAGAGAGCAGGAAATTCAGATGACATTTCTGTCCCCAGGATGGTGATCTTGAAGAGGCTGCATCTTCTGGCACACCAGACTCATCCCAGGCCATCACTCTCTGGTCTTCCTTTGTGACTTCCCACCAGGCATCCTTCCAGGCTGTGGCTGGGCTCCTGTAGCTGGGGCAGGAGGAGAAGGAGGGCGTTGTTGGACCTCCTGGTTGCCACTTGCCACAGCCTCCCCCCGACTGAGGTCTTCCTGTGTATGAAAAGGGGATATAGTTTTAGTTTTTTGATTATCAATCACAACATTTTGTGCTCCTGGCTTTTGCTATTTGACTGTTACCAAATAGAACAGACTATCATTCTGACACCAGCATTTTTCTTTCCCGTCCTAATCATTTTTGGTCACTACTGCCTTTGGCTTGTGTCAAAGTCAAAGTAAGAACCCCTGCACAGCACAAACTGTACGATGAGTACGTAGACGAAACATGTTTGGAAAACGGTCGGCTGGTCAGAATGGACACCAGAAAGCAACGCTAAACAGCAAGGCCTGAAAGGTCGACCTGAATAGCAGAAGCAAGCAGACAATAAAAAATGCCTTTCAAAGCGTACTATACCAAGATAGAGTCCACAATGAGAAGCAAATACTTAATGACTGCACGCACTGATTATCAGATACGCAAAGACAAGCACAAACTGAAGAGCAGTAGCGATCTGAATCACTAATCTGAAAAGCACGAATCGTCTTTCACCAAACTTCTACTAAAACACGAGATCAGCAGAAGGAGCCCAAAGGGTGCCGGACGTGGTGCTGAACTTCCTTTTTCTAGTCCCGCCGTACACGGCTTACGTCACCGCGTTCTTGGCAACCGCGAAATCAGACAACTTGGCCCGACCGTGTGTATGCAACAGTTTCGGACACAATCCGTCGGACTAAATCCGGCGGGCAAAATCCGACGGATTTGGTTGTGGAAATCTCCGACCGTGTGTACGTGGGCTAAGACAGTTGGCCAAGATCTTCACTAGAAATTGCAGGTCCAAGTTTAGAAGCAAAATTGGCCTATAACTTACGTAATCTGTCATGTCTTTATTTGGGTAGTACTGTGATATGAGCTAAATAGGAGGAGGAACGTCTTGAGGTTTGCTGAGAGAGTTAAAATTCTGTAAAAGAAGAGTTTTATTAATAAATGTACAAATAATTGTGCAGTTAGCCTGCCCCGGTCTTGGCTCTTGGCCCGTTTCAGTGTTTTGATAGCCTGCAGTAGTTCTTCAGTAATTGAATGCTCCAAATCTTCAATCTCCTCAGCTTACAGGGTAGCAGGGGACATATACTCCTTGATTCAGAGTAAATTGCCTGCACTGAAGAGTGACAGATTTGTGCTGCAAAGGAAGATTGTACAGTTTTGTATATAAATCGTGTAACTGTTTTGCGATAAGATCAGTGGTACATTCCAATTTGCCTGCATTATTTCGGATCCCATGTATGTTAGTAGCTAATTGGGAGTCTTTTAGGGTCCTAGCAAGACATTTTCTGCTTTTATCGCTATATTCATGATGATCGCTCCTGCATAAAAACAGGATGTGTTTTACCTTAAAATCTAGTATCCGTTTAACCACTTAAAGTGGAGGGCCACCCTGAAAAACAAAAATACATTAAAATTTAGAAAAAAAACAGATTTTTTTTTTTTTTTTTTTTTAACTTACCAGAAATGCCTGTTGCTAGGCACATCATCCTAATCTGCCTCTTCCTCCTCCGCGGTGATCTTTGGTCTTCTCTCCTCCGTGCGGCGTCTTCTGGGTAATGGGGTGCTGTGTGTTCTGGGAACTGTGTGTCCCAGAACACAGTGCGCCCCATTCACAAAGCGATGCGCGACTCACGCATGCGCAGTAGGAAACGGGCAGTGAAGCCGCAAGGCTCCACTGCCTGTTTCTCTTAGTTAAAATGGCGGCGCTGGGACCTGAGAGCTGAGGGATGGGTCAGCCTCGGGTGGCCGACATAGCGGGCGCCCTGGACAGGTAAGTCTGCTTATTAAAAGTCAGCAGCTACAGTGTTTGCAGCTGTTAACTTTTAATTTTTTTTTTTTAAAACTGGCTCACCTCTTTAAGGATCGCCTCACGCCGATATATGTTGGCAGAATGTCACAGCTGGGCACAATCGCGTAGCGGTACGTGATTCTTTAAGTGCCCAGCTGTTGGTCGGGAGCGTGGCGCTGGCGGCGCGCTCCCGACCCTGTCCTGTGCTCCGTGACCGTGGCCGTGGGACCAGCGGACCCGATCGCCACTGGTGTCCCGCGATCGGGCCACAGAGCTGAAGAATGAGGAGAGGTCTGTGTAAACAAACCTCTCCCTGTGCTTCCCTGTGTGGCTGTCATGATCGTCTCTTCCCTTTTATAGGGAAGGACGATCAGTGACATCACATGACAGGCCACGCCCCCTACGATAAAAAAAAAACATAACGTCATACATACCACTACACTGCCCCTAGTGGTTAACCCCTTCACTGCCAGTGTCATTTACACAGGAATCAATGCATTTAAATAGCATTGATTTCTGTATATCTGACAATGGTCCCAAAAATGTGTCAAAAATGTCTGATGTGTCTGCCATAATGTTGCAGCCACAATAAAAATCGCTAATCGCCACCATTACTAGTAAAAAAAAAAAATATTAACAAAAATGCTATAAAACTATCCCCTATTTTGTAAACACTATAACTTTTGCGCAAACCAATCAATAATCGCTAATTGCGATTTTTTTTTTTTTTTACCAAAAATATATAGAAGAATACAATGGCCTAAACTGAGGAAAAAAATGTTTTTTTATATATTTTTGGGGGATATTTATTAATGCAAAAAGTAAAAAATATTGAATTTTTTTCAAAATTGCCGCTCTATTTTTGTTTATAGCGCAAAAAATAAAAACCGCAGAGGTGATCAAATACCACCAAAAGAAAGCTTTATTTGTGCGAAAAAAAGGACGCCATGACCGCGCAATTGTCAGTTAAAGCGACACAGTGCCGAATCGCAAAAAGGGGCCTGGTCCTTTGGCTGCAAATTGGTCCGGGGCTTAAGTGGTTAAGAAATTTACAAGCTTCCATAAGTTCATTTGCCATCTGAATAGCCAGTGAGTGCTTAAGTTGAATATCTAGGGCTGAGATTTTTTTTCAGAGATATTTACAATCTCCAGCTCTCTTTCACGTTTATGTCTTGTACCCCATTTTATAAATTCAACTCTCAATGTACATTTATGCGTTTCCCATATTGTCAGTGGAGCTAAGTCATTGGTAGAGTTAAGGGAGAAGAAATTAGAAACCTTGACCATTATGTGTTTTTAAATTTCAGGGGTCTGTCAATAAGTAGGAATTTAAATGCCAATTAAACACCTTTTGTTATTAAGAAGTTGGAGGAGCATGGGGACAGGAGCATTGTCTGATTTAGACTGGATTCCAAAACTAGCACCTGATAAGTCTGTCCAGTCTCTCTGGGTCATGAAGATATAGTCTATGCGGGAATATTTATTATGTGGGGTAAAATAGCAAGTAAAGTCTGAACGTACCCTGCTCCAAACATCGACCAGCATCAGTGAACGTAAAGGGTCTTTAATTTTCTTAAGCACTCTAAACTTAACACATGAGGTTCCTGTAGAACTGTCCATTAGTGGGTTTAGAAGCACATTGTAATCACCTCCCAGAACAATGCATCCAGAGGAAAATGATTTCAACTCATCAACAATACAGCGCAAAAATAGATATGTGAAGTATTTTGAAAATATGCCGACCTGTCAAAGTGCCCTTAAGAAACAGATAACTGCAGTCTGGGTCTACCAAATGTTGGGTAAGAACAAATGATGACTCCTTGCTCATTAGAATGAACACTCTTTTGGTTTTAGAAGTCGTATTGGTGGCATGGAATGGCTTGTCATAAATTGTTTACAGTATAACTGGACCGCAGTTTCCAAGGACTCAGAGGTAGATGACCAAAAGATAGAAAAATAACAAAATGTTGCAAAGACAAAACAGAAAACCATATATTCCTTCTTAATGCAGGGCCTAACAGTGAAGACTGGTAACAACACCTTTCAATAACTTAGGACCAAAGGCGAGAACAAATTGTGGTTTAGCGTAACTGTAAAAATGCTCTATATACCATTTTGGAACTACTACTTGCAGGATGAGTGGGAGGAACTGTAGGTTTCAGCCCACAAAGATTAAAGTAGTAACGCTAAAAGGATATGGGGTGTGAACCCATAGCCTTTCACTATAGTACCATAAATTTGAATATGTTATGTCTTCCATATGGTGGCTTTTGGGATGGCAAGATATGAAAAGCAACTGAAGTCTGGATATATGCAGAATCATATATTGTTTAATAACTCTATAACCTGTAAGGTAAAACATAATATGCAGGATGTACAACAGCATAAGCCAGACTTTGAAATTGTAGACTTATGAACAGACTGTATGCTATGCAGCAGACTAGAATATGAAGGAGTATATTTTTGGAGGCATGGACCCAGGGATCACAGGTCTTGGCAAACTATCCACAAATGCTCCTTGGAGGAGGCATACAGCCAATGGTGAGCTCGATGTGATATTAGCAAATCAGCTCATGTCCATTAGGTACAGTAGCCTAAGGTCGCTGATTATATATGAAAACTCCAAACTCCAAAGGGGAGAAACTTCATGGAGCCAAGGTGAATAGCGTTGTAGGCCAGTCTCTTATCTGTAACCCCATAACAGGCAAGTTTAGAGGCTTGAGTGATCCAATGTTGACGTAAAGGTGATCATAAAAAGACCACAGGTAACCTGAACTACATTCACAACATTCGGAAATTATGTCGCAACCAGTACAAAAGGGATCCCTTGATGCTGGTGTCCTGAGAGATTTAGATTGAAATGATAGGCGACCAAGAGTCAAGCTTTGTAGTTTTTTTTGCTTGCTTTTCTTGAAAGGCAGTTTTAATGATGATGCGAGTGGCATAGTTGAAGGGTTAAAAACAGGCTCTGGAAGTCAAAATTCCATATACCATTCTGGTAGCTCAATGAATGGTAGTTATAATGCCTCAGAAAAAAAGGTTAATTTGCAGATGTAAAGTATCTCACAAAAGTGAGTACACCCCTCACATTTTTGTAAATATTTTATTATAGCTTTTGATTTTATTATAGCTTTTCATGTGACAACACTGAAGAAAAGGCCTGAAGAAATGTAAAGTAGAGAGTGGCAACAAAAGTGAGTACACCTCTAGGTGAAAATGTCTAAACTGGTCCCAAAGTGTCAATATTTTGTTTGGCCAATGGTATTTTCCAGCACTGCCTTAACCCTCTTGGGTATGGAGTTCACCAGAGCCTTACAGGTTGCCACTGGAATCCTCTCCACTCCTCCATGACAACATCACAGATCTGGTGGATTTTAGAGACCTTGCGCTCCTCCACCTTCCTTTTGAGGATGCCCCACAGATTCTCAATAGGGTTTAGGTCTGGAGACATGCTTGGCCAGTCCATCACCTTTACCCTCAGCTTCTTTAGCAAGGCAGTGGTCGTCGTCCTCTGAAAGGGAGGGGATTATGCTCTGCTTCAGTATGTTACAGTACGTGTTGACATTCATGGTTCCCTCAATGAACTGGAGCTCCCCAGTGGCGGTAGCACTCATGCAGCCCCAGACCATGACACTCCCACCACCATGCTTGACTGCAGGCAAGACACACTTGACACAGGACATGGTTCCAGTAATC
This sequence comes from Lithobates pipiens, assembly GCF_037356315.1. NCBI lineage: Eukaryota > Metazoa > Chordata > Amphibia > Anura > Ranidae > Lithobates > Lithobates pipiens. Next base: position 65,238,255 of record NW_027507718.1, on the reverse strand, counting down.
CATGTCCTTAGTCCGCTTGTCTTCAGAAAACAGTTTGCGGCTTTCTTGTGCATCATCTTTAGAAGAGACTTCCTTCTGGGACTACAGCCTTGCAGACCAATTTGATGCAGTGTGCAGCGTATGGTCTGAGTACTGACAGGCTGGCCTCCCACCCCTTCAACATCTGCAGCAATGAAGGCAGCACTCATACGCCTATTTAATGCAGGCAACCTCTGGATATGAAGCTGGGCACGTGCACTCAACTTCTTTAGTTAACCATGGCAAGGCCTGTTCTGAGTGGAACCTGTCCTGTTAACCCACTGTATGGTCTTGGCCACCATGCTGCAGCTCAGTTTCATTGTCTTGGCAATCTTCTTATAGCCTAGGCCATCTTTATATAGAGCAAAAATTATTTTTTTCAGATCCTCAGAGTTCTTTGCCATGAGGTGTCTTGTTGAACTTCCAGTGACCGGTATAAGAGAGTGAGAGCGATAATACCAAATTTAACACAACTGCTCCTAATTCACACCTGAGTCCTTGTAACATTAACAAGTTACACCACAACGGGGAGGGAAAATGGCTAATTGGGCCCAATCTGGACATTTTCCCTTAGGTCTGTACTCACTTTTGTTGCCAGCGTTTTAGACATTAATGGCTGGGTGTTGAGTTATTCTGAGGGGACAGCAAATGTACACTGTTATACAAACTGTACACTCATTACTTTACATTGTAGAAAAGTGTAATTTCTTCAGTATTACACATGAAAAGATATAATAAAATATTTTAAAAAATGTGAGGGGTGCACTAACTTTTGTGAGATACTGTATGAAGCAGAAGTGATTTGCCATTATGGGCAACACTTAAGGCAAAGGGAAACTTCCAGCAGTATGTATGGCCTCCAGCGCCCTTCTATTTTTGACAGTGATAGTTACAGTACATAGTTACATAGTTAGTATGGTTGAATAAAGACAGCAGTCCATCCAGTTAAACCTGATTGAGTGTCTACAATTGTCCCTATCCCTGTACATTGCACACTCACATTGGTCCCTACCCTAAAGGAGCCCACAATCCAATTTACCCATTCCAATACTAGGGCCAATTTTGGACAGAAGCCAATTAACCTACCTGCATGTCTTTGGAGTGTGGGAGGAAACCTGAATACCCGGAGGAAACCCACGCAGGCACAGGGAGAACATGCAAACTCCAGGCAGGTAGTGTTGTGGTTGGGATTTGAACCAGCAACCCTTTTTACTGCTAGGTGAGAGTGCTAATCACTACACACCTGATAGAGTCCTTGCTTTTGCCAGAATGTCCTCTTTCAAAGTAACATTTTTTAGCAGCATATGATGTCTCTAACAAACTCAACAGGTGAGTACTCAGGCCTCTCCAACAACCTATTGAATAATTTATGTATAACCTGCTTTATTTTATCTGAAAAAAAAAAAGAGCAAATGGTGATATTATGCTCGTATAGTGCCACAAACAGTATTTTTATATATATATATATATATATATATATATATATATATATATATATATATATATATACATATATATATATATATATATACATATATATATATATATATATATACATATATATATATATATATATACATATATATATACATATATATATATATATATATATATATATATATATATATATATATATATATATATATACATATATACATATATACAAATATATATATATATATATATATATATATATATATATATATATATATATATATATATATATATATATATAATCATACAACATCATATATCTATATGATGTTGCTATATTATGAACATGCAATTTATTTTAATACTATTTGTCCATTCTGAACATGTATGTTGTTATCATATATCAATTTCATTAATACCATCTGTCTGCTCAAAATTCGTATGTTATTATTTATATACAACCTGTGTCTGTTGAGGATCCCTTCAAGGCTAATAGCAATAGATACATATGCATTGTTTATCATTTATAATTTCTGTACAAGATCAATGTATTATTAAATAGTGCTTTATTTTCCCCTTCAACTTCCTTCTCTTTTCCATGTGCTTCATGATCTGGCCACTTGGATTACCCGCCACACAAAGCCGCCTGGTTGTTATGTTGTTGAAATTTGTCTTGCTATCAAACACTATGTAAGTGTACAAGTTAAACATTAGATATCAGTATGTATTATGACTACAACATTTTATTACATGAAATGCATTATTTTCTAATTATGTCATAGATCCATTTTCCTCTTCATTCATCCCTGAAGAAGGAGACAAATGTTACTTTGAAATGCGTTGGGTGCAAACAAGATGTCCTATGTGTTTACAAATATGGTGACAATATTTTGATAGTATTTCTATAATCCATTGTTTCATCTCTATATGTAAATTTTTAAAGACAATGTTCAATTATTAATAAAAATCTCTTTTCTATAAATACTTTGAATATTCCTCTAATATATATTATTGTGACCTCCTATGCCTGTTACCTGAATGTTATTTTGTCTGCCTCAGTTGTCTAAATCCTCTATATATCTGATCATGGCTATAAAGTGTAGAACTTGTGTGTCTGCCATTTGTTTAAGCTGTAATATGGCTCTGCATGGTCTGCTGAGGCCAGCTTCTAAGTTAAACCTAATAGATCTGCCTTTATTTTAGTTATGGCTGTAGTGATGGTAGTCATGTCTACATAAATAAGGGGTGATCAGTGCAGGAAGAGTTCCCTACCAGATCCTCTGAAGCTGAGAGTGGTTCCTCCCTGTAGTCTGCCTCCAGGTGAGACTGTGTCATCTTGTCTGCCAGTGAGCTAGGCTGTGAAGAAGCCTGTCATTTGAAGATGGAGAAGTGCTTCCCATATTTGAAAAATCCCATATTCATAACTTTATATATCTGTCTACAATTTGACAGCATTTTCCTATAGCTCTCAAATTTGAGTGGTACTGTGAACCTCCATATTTAAATGACCTAAAAGTCACCATGCTAAAAAAAAGATACGGGATGAAAAAATGCTGCACTGTTGTTAGAGGTTCTTTTTAATAGATCTGGAGGGTGCAAATCTGCATAGAAACCAATCAGCTTCCAGGTTTTTCCCTAATCGTCTTTCAGGACAGCCATTATGAGAGATAGACTCCTCCTCTTCCTGTGGAAACACTGCGCCAGCCCATAAATTCTTACTTTCCCTGCCGGACCTCAGTTATTAGTGTTTCCTCCGGCGGGGAGACACTGTGCAGGGACCACGCCGATCAGTCGGGGAGTCTGTGGCCATTCTTTTCGTCAAAAACCCAGTTGAAAGAAGCAGGGGCTTCATTAGGAGAAAGCTGGGTTCAAACCGTTCGGATGTTCGGTTTACTTACCTCACCAGGTATTGCCACCCCTTCCTAGTCGAGCGTGGCTTCAGGTCATGGGGGACTCCTATCGCGTCTACAGGGACGCAGCTGGCAAGCCGTTTGAAAGATTTCCCTGTACAGGGGTACAGTTCGACCTTTTTTTCTTGAACCAGAGCGAGCCTAACAACGGGCGACGACGTATCCGGCGGAAACGAAGGCTTGACCTCGAATACGATCGACTTCCGGTTCCGGGTCGTGGAGCTGATAGGAGGGCCGGGCACAAGCTGGAGATGAGTTTGGAATGCGCACAGGCAGCGTGAAACTCTGTAGTAATCAGCCACCTGCAGTCATGTCGGAAGCTGAGGCTCAACCAACAGACACTATCTCCAGCATTCCTAAGGTAAGAGCACCCTGGTGAGGGGTACTCTCTATCTAGGATCCCCCCACCCCAATGTATGGTTCTATCATGGGGGGGCAGACCCCCTGGGTGGCCAGGGGGAGGGGAGGCTCAGATCCCTTCTTCTAAAAAAGGGTCTAGTGCACTCCCAGGGTTGTATCCCGAGCTTTGTATTGACTTTTTCTCTTTTCAGTTTTTTTTCCTTTTTTTACTTATTTCAGAAAGCTACGGAAAAAACGAAGTCTACGCATAGCTCTAAAAAGAAGTGTGCCTCCTGTAGGGACATTTTAGGAGAATCTTGGACAAAAGTGTTGTGCAAAGGCTGTATAGATTCTCTCGTTAGGGAAAGGGAATCTGAACAGGAGTCAGGACTAGCAGCTTCAGTCAAAGAGCTCTCGTCTACCTTCTCTTCTTTTAGATCCCTTTTTGAAAAATTTCAGCTTCCCACGGGTCCAGCTCCCCAGGATGCAACCCCACCTCTAGCACAGAGTTCTGCTCCGGTTCAACCTGCTACTACAGGGGGGACAAAGGTTGCAGGACCTTCAGGGACAGGAAGGGAATTTCCAGACAGTTCCTCTTCTGATTCCCAGGAGGGTTCAGAGGGGGAGGACCAGGACGGGGGGTCCAGGAAAGCCTCCAGATATAAATTATCCCTTGATGAGGTAGAGGACCACTTAAAAGCAATTTATACAACCCTCGGTATCCAGGCGGATAAGAAGCCCCTAACCCTTCATGACCAAATGTATTCGGGTTTAGGGGAACCAAAGAGAAGGGTGTTTCCAGTGCACGACGTTCTAATGGAAACAGTTAAAAAGGAGTGGCAGGATCCTGAGAGAAAGCCCTTTTTATCTAGATCCCTCAAAAGAAGATTCCCATTTTCAGAGGACCCGGCATGCCTTTGGAATAAAAATCCCAAATTAGATGCCGCTTTCTCCCAGGTCTCCAGACACACAGATTTGGCGTTTGAAGACATGGGGGCCTTGGCAGATGTCATGGACAAAAGGATTGACTCTCTGCTTAAGAAAACGTGGGACTCGGCTATCGGCAATTTAAAGCCTGAAATGGCAGTAACGGTTGTGGCTCACAATTTAGAGCACTGGCTCTCACAGATCCAACAACATATTGAGGCAGGCACAGATAAGGAAACCCTTCTGTCGTCCTTCCCTACTATGCTGCGAGGGATCGCTTACATAGCAGATGCCTCTGCTGAGTCGTCCGCATGTCGGGCAGAATGGCGGCTCTAGCCAATTCGGCCAGAAGGGCCCTCTGGCTAAAAACGTGGCCAGGGGATAATGCCTCCAAGATAAAACTGTGTGGGATACCTTTGACGGGGATCCTCCTTTTTGGCCCAGGGCTAGAGACTGTTCTAGACCGGACAGCGGACAGGAAAAAATCCATTCCTCTTAAACGGAAAACCCCCGTACAAACAAAAAAGGGGTTTAGTCCGCAAGGGCGTAGGGAAACCTCTAAACCAGAGGGGAAAAAGAAAACCTGGCCCCAAAAAGGCAGGGGCAGAGGAGGGGCGATTTTTCGCCCTCCTGTCCAGCCCCGTAAAACCCAGTGACATTCCAGCTACGGTGGGAGGAAGACTGGGTCCTTTCTCCCACAGTGGGAGACAATATCCCCCAATCAATTTATTTTAGGGGTAATAAGAAGGGGGTACCTCTTGGAATTCTTAAGACCACCCCTCAAAGGCTCCTTGTCACGCATCTACCCAGGTGCATGGTAAAGGCCGAGGCCTTGCTGGAAGCTCTGAGGGAATTGGAAAATCAGGATGTTATTCTCAGGGTCCCAAAAGCAGAAGAGGGAAGGGGGTTTTATTCTCATGTCTTTGTAGTAAAAAAACCTGCAGGAAAGTTCAGATTGATTCTGAACTTAAAGCCCCTGAACGCTTCAGTGACATACAAAAGATTCCGCATGGAGTCGATCTTTTCAGTAAGGGCTCTTCTACCCCGCAACTGTTTCATGGTATCTCTGGACCTAAGGGACACGTATTTACACATCCCTATAGTGGAGGCGTCGCAGAAGTTTCTACGCCTTGCCATAGATTTAGGGGGAGAAACAGTACACTTTCAGTTTCAGGCCCTGCCATTTGGGCTATCCTCTTCACCCCACATTTTTACCAAGGTCCTGGCAGAAGCCATGGCCTTTCTTCGGCTCCAAGGGATATGTATAATAGCCTACCTGGACGACCTGCTTTTATTTGCAGCATCCCCAATACAGTTGGTCAAGGATCTCGATCTAACCAAAAGGGTCCTTACAGACCTGGGGTGGCTTCTGAACTTGGAAAAGTCCAGCCTGATCCCCTCACAACAGATCTCCTATCTAGGTTTCCTGTTGGACTCAACACTGTTGAGAGTTTTTCTGCCAAGAGAGAAGGTACAAAAGCTGGACAGAGCGGTGGCCTCTCTTCAGAGCAACCAGCTGGTTTCCATAAGGGTTCTGATGTCAGTATTGGGTCTCCTTACATCTACCCTCCCAGCAGTGCAGTGGGCAGGGCTACATTTTCGTCCCCTACAGACCTTCGTCCTAGGGGTGTGGGACCACAGTCAGGAGGCTCTAGACACCCTAGTACATATTCCACACCAAGTAAAGAGATCCCTCTGGTGGTGGAGGAAAGTGAAGAACCTGTCGCAGGGGCGTCTGTGACTCATCCCGGTTTCTCGGGTAGTTACCACAGACGCAAGTGGAAAAGGCTGGGGGGCACATCTGGGTTCCCTTCTAGCCCAGGGCACTTGGGAGGACGGCGAGTTGGCTCGATCGTCCAACTGGAAAGAATTAAGGGCAGTGGGACTAGCCCTCAGATTTTTCAAAAAAGAGCTCCTGGGTCACCACATTCAGGTGCGGTCGGACAACTCCTCTGCAGTGGCCTATTTAACCACTTGCCGACCGCCGCACGACGATGTACGTCCTATTTTTGAATAGGGATATCTCGGTAACGGCAGCAGCTGCTGCCACAACCGAGATATCCATCTCTTCAGGCGGCGGTCGGCTGTACGATAACGGTGGTCTCTGCGGTGGATTCGCCGCGAGATCACCGCTATCGGCGGCGGGAGAGGTGCTCCCGCCACCCTCCCGCACCTTCCGCCGCTTACCGGAGCCGTCGGTAGTGGCGGAGGCGATCGAGTCCTTTCATCTGCTGGGCATAGAGACAAGTGAGGCTAAGATGGCCCCCACTCGTCTCTATACCATAGGAGGGCGGAAGCGACGTCAAAACGTCACTTCCGCCCATACCTCTTAAAGGTATATTTTTTTTAAATGGCAGATTTTCTTTTTTTTTTTTTTTTTTTTTGCATTTTAGCCCAAATATGAGATCTGAGGACTTTTTGACCATGGATCTCATATTTAAGAGGACCTGTCATGCTTTTTTCTATTACAAGGGATGTTTACATTCCTTGTAATAGGAATAAAAGTGATCCATTTTTTTTTTTAAAACAGTGTAAAAATAAATAAAATCAATTAAAATAAATAAGAAAAAAAAAACACCTCGTCACGACGAGCTTGCGCACAGAAGCGAGCGCATACGTGAGTAGCGCCCGCATATGAAAACGGTGGTCAAACCACACATGTGAGGTATCGCGGCGATCGGTAGAGCGAGAGCAATAATTCTAGCCCTAGACCTCCTCTGTAACGCAAAAAATGCAACCTGTAGAATTTTTTAAATGTCGCTTATGGAGATTTTTGAGGCTAAAAGTTTGACGCCATTCCACGAGCAGGCGCAATTTTGAAGCGTGACATGTTGGGTATCAATTTACTCGGCATACCATTATATTTCACAATATAAAAAAAATTGGGCTAATTTTACTGTTGTCTTATTTTTTTATTCAAAAAAAGTGAATTTTTTCCAAAAAAGTGCGCTTGTAAGACCGCTGCGCAAATACGGTGTGAAAAAAAGTATTTCAATGACCGCCATTTTATTCTCTAGGGTGTTAGAAAAAAAACAATATAAAATGTTTGGGGGTTCTAAGTAATTTTCTAGCAAAAAAAACTGTTTTAAACATGTAAACACCAAGTCTGAAAAAGAGGCCTGGTCCTTAAGTGGTTAAACAAGCAGGGTGGCACGAGAAGCGGAGCCCTGTTGTCTTTAGCGACAGAGATCCTGAGCTGGGCCGAGACCTACACCCTTTTGCTCTCAGCAGTTTTCCTGAGAGGAGATAAAAACGTGGTAGCAGACTTTCTCAGCTGAAAGAGGCTGAGGGAGGGCGACTGGGTTCTCAACCAGGAGGTTTTCAATCTCATAATAAAGAGATGGGGGCTTCCGGAGGTGGACCTTTTCGTGTCCAGAAACAACGCAAAAACCCCCTGTTTTTTCTCCCTAAGAAGGGGAGAGGGAGCCTTAGGTGTGGACGCTTTGAACCAGAATTGGCACTTCAGAACTTGCTATGCCTTCCCACCTCCAGCGTTGTTGCCAGCAGTTCTGAGAAAGTTTCAAATGGAAAACACATCTCTGATTCTGGTGGCACCGCATTGGCCCAAGAGAGCATGGTTCTCAATACTGAAGCAGTTGGAGGTAGAACCTCCCTTACTCTTGCCCCCTCGGGACGATCTCCTCTCTCAGGGGCCAGTCTTCTGCCCACGAGTTCGCCAGTGGAAGTTAGCGGCCTGGCTACTGAGAAGGGTTTATTAAAAGCTAAAGCATTTTCAGAAAGGCTAGTTTCTACCCTCCTGGACAGTAGGAAAAAGGAAACTCGCCAGATCTATGAAAAGGTCTGGTTACGTTTCAACAAGTGGTGCGCAGAGAGCTTTTTCCCAGTACGGAGCTCCTCCGCAGTTTTGGAATTTTTACAATGTGGGCCAGATAAAGGCTTATCCATTAGTACCCTTAGGGGTCAAGTGTCAGCCCTCAGTGTTTATTTGGAAGATCATTTGGCTGCCAACCCGTGGGTAGTCAGATTCTTTAGGGCCCTGTCTAGACAGAGACCGGTCCAGGGTCTGTCCTTTCCCAGATGGGATTTATCCTTAGTTTTACAAAGCTTAACTGGACCCCCCTTTGAGCCTTTAAAAGAGTGTTTTCTGAGAGAACTTACTATGAAGACAGTGTTTCTGGTAGCAGTAACAACTGCCAGGAGGGTCAGTGAGATGGATGCCTTATCATTCAGGGCTCCCTTTTGCTTTATTTGTCCGGACTGGATAGTTTTAAAGACCGATCCGGCCTTTTTGCCGAAAGTGGCATCCGGCTTTCATAGAATCCAGGAAATTGTTTTGCCCTCTTTTTGTCCCAATCCCTCCGGCGAGAAGGAACTAAAATGTCATTATTTGGATGTTAGGAGATGTATCCTACACTATTTAGAACTGACCAAGACATTCAGAAAGTCAGACTCCTTATTTGTTTTTTTTTTCTGGGGCCAGAAAAGGTTGTAAGGCGTCCCGACGCACTATTGCTAGATGGCTCAGAGTAGCCATTGAGTAGGCTTATTCAGTTGCAGGGAAAGAAATCCCAGTGGGTATTAAAGCACACTCTACTAGAGCTATGGCAGCCTCCCAGGCAGAAAGAGCGGGAGCAACGCCAGAACAGATTTGCAGGGCAGCAACATGGTCCAGCTACTCTACTTTCGTAAAACACTACAGAGTGGATCTGGTGTCGGCAGGTGAGCAGGCCTTTGGGCGAAAGGTTTTGCAAGCTGTAGTCCCACCCTAACTGGTAAGTGCTCGTTTTATCCTCTCATAGTGGCTGTCCTGAAAGACGTTTAGGGAAAATTAGAGTTACGCTTACCGGTAACGTCTTTTCCAGTAGTCTTTCAGGACAGCCCTAGTTACCCACCCGAAAATTGGGGGGGAGTCTTACAAAAGACCAGAGCGCAGCAAGATAATGGTATTTGACAATATGTTATTAATGTGTTCTTGCACAGCTTCATCAGATTTTGCACTCTTCAGTTTTAGTAAATCAACACCATTGCCTGTTTTTCCTATGATGGACTAATATAAAACATCTGATAAAAATGGGCCCCCCTTACCTTAAAAAAGAAGCATTCTTCCTATCAATTCCAACCAGCACACATCTTGAACCTAAAGAAGCAAATGTCTGAAAGGAATGTGAGACTCCCACGTTCCAGGAAAGCATATGATTTTGCCATAGCAATAGCATGTACACTAAAATCGTATACCAAAATAAACGCCAACTAGGCGGAGACTGGGAAGAGAAAAAAATCAAAAGGAAATGAGAAAAAAAAATATTTTTGAATGAATAAATTAAAGGGGAAGGAAAAACACCCTAAACCAGAAGAGTGTGTAAATAAGTGAATAGGAAAAAAATAAATGGGTGAAGCCCATCTGAAATTAGCATATGATTACTGATGCAAAAGATAAAATATTTACCACATGGTGGACCTCTGGGCCAAAACAGAGATGGAGAGCTTTCCAGCTTATGATCCACTGACTTACTGGGTCATGAGAATAGACCACAGACCAGAACTTGCCCAGTATGCTATTGAGTTTTTGGACTGCCCTACATCCAGCGTGCTTTCAGAACAGGCATTCAGTGCTGCAGGAGGTTTCGTTACTGATCATAGAACGCATCTGTCCACAGACTCCGTGGACCGTTTGACTTTTATAAAAATGAATCAGTTCTGGATTACCAGCTATGAAGCCCCTGATGCCGATGTCACTGATTAAGTCTTTTTGGGATGTGGAATCTCTGAAGAACTTCAAGGCTGCCTAGCTTTGAGGGTGTTCAATAATTTAATCTGGAAGAAAGTTTTTGGTGTAGGTTTGATGGGCACAATTAACACCCAAAGACCAATTTTTCTCTGCACCTGTCTGACAGGTGCATATCATTGCAATTTTTTACAGCAAGGCCAATTCTTGCTTTCATCAAGATTACCTTTATAGGGTTATGGTGGGAAGGCACCACCGACACCCAAAGTCCAATTTTTACGCACCCCTTACTTCTATACAAAGTGACACTAGAATGTATCCAAAATTTCTCTAATCTTGTTCCCAGTGCACTACATTGTTGCCTTATCATACACACTGGCTCTCCAGCTGTCACTGAGCAGAATAAAGGCAGCCCTGACTGATACACCATGTGACAAAACACACTGTCACTGTGTGTTTTGGAGGGGGCTGTGGGCTCACCTCCTACCCATAGACTATGGCCAAGCAGAGAACATGAGATTTGGAGGGCTACTTGTCGTCTCCCACCACCTGGAGAAGATGCCACCTCCAGACATTTGTGTCCAGAGTCGCCAGTTCATCGGAAAACCTGGTGAATGCGGTATCTGTGGCTGGGCTTGTGGAGTCGTTCCTGGCTACCTAAACCTATTGGCCCAGCTGGGCTAAATATATACTTTTATTCCACAAACAATGTACTTTTAGCTGATAAAGACATATACAAGATTGCGGTATTCCCAAAGCATGGGGCTACAAGATTTGGGGACAAAGTAGCATTGAGATAATGTAATTTAATGCTACATCCCTTCTCCCCCATCTCCCCTCTTGTTGCTGTGTTTAATTGTGTTGGGTCATGGCATGTAGACAAGAGGTCTGGTCTGGAGACACATCCCAGCAGGCAATATGTAAGGAGGGGCTGTCTGCTTGTCATAATCCCTTCATGTGCTTCAACTGTAGTTGTTTGAATATACAAGTGTTGAGTTTCCATTGGTTCTTCCTTGTCCCCTACCCCCTCTATTACCAGGCTAAGGGGAGTGTCCCTAGCTATGTTAAAAGTGTATGTTTGGCGCTTAATAAACAGTTTATGCTCTGGATGTTTAACCCTTAACACCTGTTTGGCTTGTCTCGTGATTGAGGGGTTAAGAGCTGGTTATAGTGAATCTGCAGGCTGTGGTTGCATTTGGAAGACAGGAGACACAGGTCTGGCGAAGATGCTCAGCAGGAGTATCTGAGATCCGTCACAGTGTTGGCAGCAGTGGGATGTCTCCTGCAGTCCGGGACATCCAAATTACCACCGGGATTCAAGATCCGGGCAGCTGTAGATGAGCGATACGGGGACCAGCCAGCATGAGAGAGAGTTCGGGAGGAGGCTGCAAGGCATGTGGAAGCAACATCGGGGACCAGAGACAGAGCACACCATGCTCGACTGGGAGGATGTGATCGACCGGCAACTCTGGCAAGAGCTAAGCCACAAGCATTACAATCAGCGGAAGATCCTTCCCTCCTCCACGGAGATGTACTAGATGCAGTACCGTATACGGAGACCCAGACTTTGGGAGAGTTGAGGAGTGGTGGCTGGAAGACATCCTGGACTTCCGTGATGAGGTGCTAGACCTCCCCAAAGAGGCATGTGACCTGGAGGAATTGGAGTTCCTGGTTGAGCGGGAATGGGAGCTCGAGATTGCCTAAAAGCGGCTGTTTGACGGTGATCAGCAGCCCAGCATGGCTCCTGTTGCCTGGGACTGTCCGGGAGAAATAGGAGGACAGTTGCGAAGATGTAGCTTGTCTCATGATTGAGGGGTTGAGAGCTGGTTATGGCAAATCTGCAGACTGTGGGTACATTTGGAAGACAGGAGACACAGGTCTGGCAGAGATGCTCTTGCATATTCTCTGTTGTATGCTGCATAGTCCAGACCCTAAGTAATCCTCAATTGTTCCAATTAAACGCTTCTTTAACCACTTGCTGACCGGGCCATAGGCGAAAGACAGCTACAGCACGGTTGGGTTTTTCTGGGTGCGCGTCCATGGATGTCCTCCCAAAATCTTGCTCTCACGTGCCCCCTGGAGCGCGCTCCCGCAAACATCCATGACCGCCAGGTCCGGAAGACCCTGCGCTGATAGTGGCCGTTTACCATGTAATCACTCCATCATTTGACGGAGTGATCACTTGTAAGCAAACTGGCATCATGTCATAACGCCGTTTCCTCCCTCCCCTCTCTGTACCAATCAGTACAGTACGAGGGGAGAGGGGGTGAGATTGCAGCAGTGCTGTGGGCTGGATGTGTAGTGCCCACAGTGTTTCCCTGTGACAATACTCTGCAAATACTCTGCAGTACTCTGCCCATACTGTGCAATACTTTGCCAATACTCTGCAACACTGTACAATACTCTGCCAATACTCTGAAATACTCTGCCAATACTCTGCAATACTCTGCAACACTGCAATACTCTGCCAATATTCTGCCAATGCTCGCCAATACTCTGCCAATACTTGCCAATACTCTGCCAATACTCTGCCAATACTCTGCCAGTAATCTGCCAGTACTCTGCCAATACTCTCCAATACTCTCCAATACTCTGCCAATACTCGCCAATACTCTGCAATACATTTTAACAGAAACAAAGATTTTTTTTACCAAATTTTCAGTCTTTTTTTATTTATAGCGCAAAAAATAAAAAACCCAGTGGTGATTAAATACCACCAAAAGAAAGCTTGATTTGTGTGGAAAAAAAGGACAAACATTTCATATGGGTACAGTGTTGCATGACTGAGTAATTGTCATTCAAAATGTGAAAGCACCAAAAGCTTAAAATTGGTCTGGTTAGGAAGGGAGTTTAAGTGCCCTGTGGTCAAGTGGTTAAGGCGCTACCGTAGCTCTATCTATACTATTTACTATAGTATGCTGTGTGAGCAGAAAAGCATGGTACGTTTTTATATTTTTTAATTTTCCTAAAGTTTGTATGCCTCTGTGAGACTGTCGCCTGTGGCACAGTAATCAATGTTGTATGTGTTAATCACATTTTGTGAATGGGTGGACTGCAGCATGTGCAGTGTATACAGCAAGTATGTTCAGGCTTTTATAGCTGGACATTTTATTGCTGTGCCGAACCCATCGATTGATAGATACAGTATCTCACAAAAGTGAGTACTACCCTCACATTTTTGTAAATATGTTATTATATATTTTCATGTGACAACACTGAATAAATGACACTTTGCTACAATGTAAAGTAATGAGTGTACAGCTTGTATAACAGTGTAAATTTGCTTTCCCCTCAAAATAACTCAACACACAGCCATTAATGTCTAAACCGCTGGCAACAAAAGTGAGTACAGTCCTAAGTGAAAATTAGCCAACAACTCACTACCATGTATCTCCTCTTTTTGTAATAAAAACATCTCATCATTGGCTCAAATTTTCTCTTAAGCCCTGTACACACGATCGGATTTCCTGATGGGAAATGTTAGATGTCAGGCTGTTGGCGGAAAATCCGACCGTGTGTATGTTCCACTGGGCAATTGTTCGCTAGCATGACTTCAAACTTTACACCAACAAATGTGTGTTGTTGGATTTTCCGATAGTGTGTACACAAGTCCGTCGGACAAAAGTCCAAACATGCATGCTAGGAAACGGAATCGGTTGGTCTTGTAAACTAGTGTTTGTAATGGAGAATTAACATTCGTGATGTGGAAAATTATGAAATCTCCAAATGCACAATTCTCTTCTTCTTTAATGGGATAATAATGAAGCTGCTTTGCTGGTGATACTGATGGAGTTATTGCGATTAATTTTCAAAGGCTTTTTTTTTCTAGTGATATCAAGAATAATATTATGGGTTTTTTTTTGTTTTGTTTTTTGTTTTTTGTGCAAGTTACCACAACACCGTTATCCTGTAGTTTTTAAGATCAAAGACACAACTATATTGGTGTCCCTTGTCAATATTACATATAAAATTAGACATGCTATCTGCCAATGGAACTTAACCAAAAAGTGCATTCTATGCATCCAAAAATATATAACATCTACCAAATCAAATCGTTATTCAACCCAAAAAATTATGCCAAAGCAATAACTCCAAGGCCAATTAAAAATAACATGTTATCTTCTCCGATTCCGCAACATGTCTGGTTGACGATTGGCCATTCATAAATGAACTGAAAAGCACAAAATGAAAAACACAAACTGAAAAATGCTAAATGAAAAACAAGAAAAGAAAAACATGACTCAACACTCTCCAAACTTCTACTAACATGAAATTAGCAGAAGGAGCCCAAAGGGTGGCGCTATCTTGCTTAAAAACCACATAGTACATCACTACATTTGTAATTGTTGGCCAACATTTGTGTGACCGTGTGTATGCAAGTCAAGTTTGAACCAACACCCTTCGGACAAAATTCCACGGTTTTGTTGTCAGAAAGTCTGCTCGCGTGTACTGGGCTTTACTCTGGTTTGCAGAGTGAATCTATTTAAAGGGATTTTCATCCTAAAATTGTTGTATGTTTTATCTAAATAACCGACCTACGTGACTAAAAGGGTATTCAGTGAAATAGATTTTCTTTTGCATCTTAAATCAGCCAGATACTCATTGGAGACTCTGCAGCTTCTCGCTACTTGGGGAGGTTTACGTTACCCAATCTTCATCTCCTATCATTCTGCCATTTAGTTAGTCTATATTCACTGGTGGCTTTTCTCTTAGCTAAATAATGTGGCTACTGCAGTGGAGACTGCGGTAGTTTCCTCATACGAGACTCTGACCAGCCTTATTTTTAGGAGTACACTTTTCATGACAGAGGGTACTGATATTTTACAGCTGTCGATGAGAATTTATACTCAGTGCTTGTCTATACTTTCAGACACAGCTTACCTTAAATCCCCTAACCAACTGCCCTGGCTGAATCCCAGACTGTCACACTTTTTACCCCTTTCTGGTGGCTGGTTGTGAGCACAATATGGTTTGAAATATTTGCAACACTCCTAGGGCTCATTTAAATGCTACAGCAAGAGCTGGAGATCCCAGCACACTGGTATATTAGGTATCTACAGATCCGGCACACTTCAGGAGCTCAGTTCAGGCTGCGAGAAGTGCATTTATCTAACCCTAAACTAAAAAAAGCCCTTCTCCACCCTACTCTCACATGACTTCCTTCTACCACCAGCTGCTGAATGGACAATGTCTGCCACTTGTTCTTAAAGAGGAAGTAAACCCTGATGAGTTTACTTCCTCTTTCATTCCCTGCTAAGGTAAAGCATAATGGACCATTATGTGTCACTTACCTGACACAGGAGCCAGCGAAGTCACCGCTGTCCCCTGTAGTCCGGTGCATCCATCTTCTTGGTGGGTCTCGCTGCTCCGCCGCTCTCATTCGGCGAAGCTGCGATGACGTCACCTCCGTGCATGCGCATGGGAGCCGCCACTCGCGGTGCCTGTCTTTCGGCAAATATCTCCTAAACCGTGTAGGTTTAGGAGATATTTCTTGGACCTACAGGTAAGCCTTAATCTAGGCTTACCTGTAGGTCAAAGTTGGTTGTAAGGGTTTACAACCACTTTAAAGTACAGACACGGTGGCAAGCCGATATTCCAGATATTACTACGGAAAAATGTCAGGAAGTCTTTAATTTCTATTCAGATAACTATTTTGGCCAGAGATAAGATGATTCAATTAAGATGCTTACACAGGATGTACCCACAATGTTTGTTCCGCATGCATAAAAGAGACACTCCGATTTGACACAAAAGTCCAACACATCTGAGGCCGCGTACACACGGGCGGACTGTTCGCCCAACTTTGTCCGCTGAACAGTGTTTCAGCGGACAGTCCGCTCGTGTGTGGGCTTCAGCGGACAGTTTCAGCGGACTGTTTGACGAACAAAGTCTTACGGAATTTCCGTAAAACTGTTCGCTGAAACTTGGTTTCAGCGGACAGTCCGCCCGTGTGTGGGCCAGTCCGCTGTACTTTCGAAATGAGCGGACTGTTCCCGCCCGGAGAAAAGTCTGCTCATTTCGTCTCCAGGTAGGCGGGGCCCGCGAAGGTGACGTAGCGGGCTCCGCCTCCTGGTATGGACTTAAAGGGGAACTCCAACGCCGAAAAAAATCGGCGTGGGGGTCCCCCCAAAGTCCACAACAGACCCTTGTCCGAGCACGCTACCCGGCCGGCCAGGAAAGGGGGGCGAGCGAGCGCGCCCCCCCTCCTGAGCCGTACCAGGCCGCGTGCCCTCAACATGGGGGGTGCCTTGGGGAAGGGGGGGCCGCGCAGCCCCCCCACCCCAAAGCACCTTGTCCCCATGTTGATGAGGACAAGGGCCTCTTCCCGACAACCCTGGCCGTTGGTTGTCGGGGTCTGCGGGCGGGGGGCTTATCGGAATCCGGGAGCCCCCTTTAATAAGGGGGCCCCCGGATACCGGCCCCCCACCCTATGTGAATGATTATGGGGTACAATGTACCCCTACCCATTCACCTGTAAAATAAAAGTACCCAAAAAAAAACACAACACACGAGATAAAATATTTTATTGCACAGCTCCGGGGGTCTTCCGTCTTCGGGGGTCTTCTCGCCGGACTCCTCCGCTATCTTCTTGTAGCTCTTTTGCTAGCGGAGGAGTCTGGCTTTCTTCCTCCCCGCCGCCGGCCTCTTCTCCCGACTTCGGGGGTCTTGTCCCCCTCTTCGGTTCTTCTGCCGGGCCACCGCGCCTTCTTATAGCTCTTTTGCAGGCGGTGGCCCGGTCTTCTGTCGCCGCTGTCGCCGTCGCCTTCCGTTCTTCTTCTTCTTCTTCTTCTTCTTCTTCTTCTTCTCCAGGAGATGTTGACACGTCGCTCTCTCCGGCCGGAATGCCAGAGCCGCGCTGCGCGGCCACTTATATAGTGACAATGGGGCGGTGTCACATGGTATATGTCACATGGGTTGGTCACATGGGTTGATGTCACATGGGGACTATGACATCGTAAGGGGGCGGGGTCACCATGTGACCAACCCATGTGACATATACCATGTGACACCGCCCCATTGTCACTATATAAGTGGCCGCGCAGCGCGGCTCTGGCATTCCGGCCGGAGAGAGCGACGTGTCAACATCTCCTGGAGAAGAAGAAGAAGAAGAAGAAGAAGAAGAAGAAGAACGGAAGGCGACGGCGACAGCGGCGACAGAAGACCGGGCCACCACCTGCAAAAGAGCTATAAGAAGGCGCGGTGGCCCGGCAGAAGAACCGAAGAGGGGGACAAGACCCCCGAAGTCGGGAGAAGAGGCCGGCGGCGGGGAGGAAGAAAGCCGGACTCCTCCGCTAGCAAAAGAGCTACAAGAAGATAGCGGAGGAGTCCGGCGAGAAGACCCCCGAAGACGGAAGACCCCCGGAGCTGTGCAATAAAATATTTTATCTCGTGTGTTGTGTTTTTTTTTGGGTACTTTTATTTTACAGGTGAATGGGTAGGGGTACATTGTACCCCATACTCATTCACATAGGGTGGGGGGCCGGTATCCGGGGGCCCCCTTATTAAAGGGGGCTCCCGGATTCCGATAAGCCCCCCGCCCGCAGACCCCGACAACCAACGGCCAGGGTTGTCGGGAAGAGGCCCTTGTCCTCATCAACATGGGGACAAGGTGCTTTGGGGTGGGGGGGCCGCGCGGCCCCCCCTTCCCCAAGGCACCCCCCATGTTGAGGGCACGCGGCCTGGTACGGCTCAGGAGGGGGGGCGCGCTCGCTCGCCCCCCTTTCCTGGCCGGCCGGGTAGCGTGCTCGGACAAGGGTCTGTTGTGGACTTTGGGGGAACCCCCACGCCGATTTTTTTCGGCGTTGGGGTTCCCCTTTAAGTCCATTCCAGGCGGCGGAGCCCACGACGTCTCCGTCGCGGGCCCGCCTACCTTGACACGCGCTCGAAATGAGCGGACTGTCCTCGTGTGTGGGCGAGTCCGTTCATTTCAAAAGTTGCGCGGACTTAGTACGACGAACTTAGTCCGCTCAAAAAGTGCCGTGTGTGGGCAAGTTCGTTCATTCAAAAGTTTGAGCGGACTGTTTGACGAACTTAGTTTCGGCAGACAGTCCGCCCGTGTGTACGTGGCCTTAGGGATTTTCTGCATATAGTATGGGATTGTGATCTCCCCAATATTTGGAATCCTAAATTGTGCTTATCAGGTGTCTTTAAAGATTTGAATCTGAGTGCCACACAAAAACACTTTCTACGACATCTTCTATATTATGGCATGAAAATAGTGTCACTCCAGTGATACAAGCAACTCCCTTTTGTCCTTGATTACTGACCCACTACTTTAGAAAACCCTGCCTTTTGTGACATTCTAATGTATACACTGAGTAAAAATCACAAGACATGGGTATAGTTTGATCTACGATAAGTGTTTTTTTTTGTTTTGTTTTGTATTATTTGGTTTAGATAGCAGGTGAAAACAGTTATGATCTGGCAAGTCCTTTTGTTATGGTGTGCTAGACATCTCTCACAATTACTTTCTTCAGTGTGCCTCAGGCACAATTTGAACCAGTGCTGGAAAAAGAACAATCCATAAATAAATCTCAAATTGAACACATCTTCTGGTGGCATTGGTTCATGTGAAACTAAGCACCCTCTTGAATATTGAATAATAATAAATAATACCAAAGTTAAGGAAGCTATATTAAAGCTGATGAGAAAAATATATTTACTGGCATTCCCCAACACACTAACACATTACATACCTACATTAAAATACTCATATCTCAGATCCCATCCATTCACCTTGTTTCAGCCTGTCTGTAGTCCCATCTCCCATCTTTTAAATCTCTTGTGAATTTCCATGGTGGGATTTCATTGATGGAGCTTCTAGTTCAGTCCTAATATGTAATGGGAATTGCTTTTCCTCCTGCAGCAGAGTCTTGGTCTATATAATACATTACACATCGAAGCTTATTTACTAAAACTGGAGCGTGCATAATCTGGTGCAGCTCTGCATAGAAACCAATCAGCTTCCATTTTTTTTTTTTGGTGAAAGCTTAATTGAATAAGCTGAAGTTAGAAGCTAATCTGCCACTATGCGGAGCTGCACCAGATATTGCACTCTCTAGTTTTAATAAATCAACCCATAATGTAAAATAAGTGAAAAGTCTGGAAGACTGGGGCAAGGTAGGATTTGGAAACCTACAGAAAAGTACAGCAATTGTATTACATCAATAACCTAGAGATATAAAGAGCCAATAGGATAGTCAAAGTGTGCTTCCGCTTAAAACTAAAATATCACCTTTGGGCAGACTGATCCTTTAATGGAAAATAGCTGCTGGTAAAAGTGGTTTTCAACTAGGATTCTGCCTATAAATCACTGTACTTATACATTTTCGACTACAGGCAGATGCATTTATAACACTATATTCGGATAGGAGTACAACTTTTTAAGACACTTTCTTTAAAAAAAATAGTCTTTTAGTCTGTATACTTACTTTCTGCCAGGTAACTTTGGTCTAGTCCATTGATGTCACAAGTCCTCTTAACTCTTTTTTTTCTCCAGCTGTGGATGGATCCTGAATGCTACAAAGAGCTACACCACCCTGTACAGCATTCTTCTGTGTGTCCAGGGTAGGAGGTAGTGCAATGGCACCCTGGGCTTACAGCAATCCTCATTGCAAGCATCACTTAGCCCAGAATATGAATTACTAGAAGAGTTTAAGAAGGATCTATTTTTTGTTTTATGACCAAGCTGAAATGGCACACAAAACATACAAAAGAATAAGCATAATATGTACGTTAGCAAAACAATTGCCCACTGTACTAGGAGCCCAGGTTATGGGGGAAGTAATTCAGTAAATTAATGTAAAACATACATATTTTTTCTTCTCTCTTTACAAGAAAAATGTATTTGAAACATCTATAATACAAGAGACATATATTGGTTGAAGTCATAATAACAGAGATGCAGGCGACATATTAATTCATTACATGATTCAGTTTCTCAGCAGTATTCTGTAAATTAGAAATAACTAATGAACGGGTGGAGGATTTGTAATTAGGTGACATCATTTCATCAGTAATTGTTTTGTCAATATCTTTTTTTGCCATTAGCTGTATAGTGATGATTTCAAAGCACTGTCACGCTGTTCAGGAAAAGTATGGATTTATTGTTTTTTTTGCAGACTCTTCAATCTACTCATATAATTTATTCCTTACGTTGCAAGAGTATAGATGACAGTAACTTGAACAAGTTATCAGAAATGCAACTGGATAGCACTAATGTCAATGATTCAATAGTTGTACATGCAGTATTACTAAAGCATGATCTATATTTGAGAAATGCGAGTTATTTAAAAAACATACATTTTGCCCTTTAGCAGTTTATTGATTTCATAGGAGAAATATTATAAGGAAAATATTATGCAGGAACTGTGGACAAAATATAACTTATAGACCTATGATGGTTGTGCATGGAAAAAGTGTTTTATTACAAAGGTTGCTAATCTGTAATAAAACCTCTGTTCTCTGTATAGCATAGGCTGCCTCTGATCTGACATATGTCATGTTTATCATCATGTATACATCTTTGTAGAAGATTTTGATGGTTAAGATATAGCAGGCTTCCAGTCTCCAGTGGCTAAAAGAACCCATTAGCAGTGTCTGTCTATACAATGTACTCATATTTCCCGGGTGCTTACTAATAGGTAGATATTAGAAGATGTTATGGATTAAGCAGTGATTTGTTCATAATACAAGATAAAAAAAAAAACAGCTACTCTTCAGGAATTCATAAGACAGCAGAGTCATGGAAGTTTATAGAAGGTACTGTTTGTATCTTAGCTGACAACATAACAACATAACTTCAAAACCCAACAACAGTTTCTGTGAAAACGGAAGAATGTTAATCCTTATGAAATTAACAGAGTGATGTAGAATATATAAATAAATATAATGTAGAAAATGAGTTCTTAACATGTCAACAATAAATTGCTTTATTTGATCTTAAACACCCGGGGTGCCACCTTTCTCTGTAAAAAAGGAAAATTATTCCTTTATATACAAAGGTGTACCGGTGAAGGCTTCTGTTTTTTTGGTAATTGTGTGGTGGAACTGTTTAACTGTACAGTTTACCCCTAACCCTGTACCGGTGAAGGCTTCTGGCTTTTTGGTAATTGTGTGGTGGAACTGTTTAACTGTACAGTTTACCCCTAACCAACTTATATTCAACTCTCCAATTCCAACCATTCATCTAGCTTCAAAATAATCAATTTAACTGCAGCTGTTACAATTGTCCAATGCAGATCTTGATTTCTGCCTGCTCTTCTGAAAGATCTATTGCACCTGTTAACTTTAAACATGCTCACTGAGGTGATAGTAACAAGAAATGTAGCCTTGTGAGTAGGCATGGGAAGGGGAATATCAATGATAGGTTAAAAAATGCAGTTTTTGAAGTGCTACTGAGAAACAGATTCAAATTATATTGATCGACGGGAGTGCCCAGAGGCAACCACATGAAAGACATTGAAGGTCATTGAATAAGAAGAAGGCACTGCACTAGTTCATACATTAATTGGTGCGCTGGAAAAGTCATTAAGCGAACGTACAAACCAGTGCACATTGAAGTGCAAATAGCCATAATAAATACTCGCTTATGTAAACTGCAACTGGTGCTAGGGTAACTGCAGTTTTCTCATTGATAATAGCGCACACCCAATATAATTTGTTAATTTCATCTCATTGGATGTTCTCAGTTAATTAACCCTTTTGATGCTAATCTCATTCCTATCACTTCTAATATATCTTTGAAATGTGTTTTTTTTCTTTTTTTACCCAAATCTTTCAATACATTACAAAGAACAGAGAAGTGTTTCTAAACCCAATAAATTAATATTTTCAGATCTTGATCTTTAAAGGTGACCATACACTGCAATCAGTTAAACCTTAAATAAATTAGATGTAGTGCAAGAGCCTGTTTGATATAATTTGAATTAATTGTTCAAGTGCGTCTTCCTATTACATATTTTGCATAAATATTGAGTTGTACAGAGATTCAGCCAGTCAGATTACATAGTGCATGACCATCTTAAATGCCAAATTTGGAATGTAGATGTGCCATGACCCACTTGCATTTTCCAAATTATATTTGTTGGGCATTATACAAGGCACATGAGAAACCACTTTTTTTTCAAGACATGCTAGAGTGATCAGGAATCTTCAAACTACTGCTCTCCAGCTGTTGCGGAACTACACATCCCATGAGGCATTGTAAAAATGACATTCACAGACAGGACTAGGTATGATGGGAATTGTAGTTCCTGAACAACTGGAGGGCCATAGTTTGAAGACCCCATGCTAAACAATTATTATGGCTCCAGAATTGGGAGTGTCGCATTTCTCTCTGCTGGTGGACACAAGAACTTACATCTATATATTTATAGATATAATCTCTCTCTCTATCTATATAGAGATATATCTATATATACACACTCATCTAAGCAGGAAGTAATATACATTGGCTAGGAAGTGAATCTGTACACAGGAAGTAGGTGTGTGTTTTAAAGGCCAAATCATTTAGGGTCCATTCACACATGGGCAACTCAGATCCGACTTCAAGTCACCCCAAGTTGCCTCAGGTCGCACAACATGTAGAAATCAATGTAAGTGAATGAGAGTCATCTTAATGCACACTACTGAAGTCGCTCCGACTTCAGAAAAGGTTCCTGTACTACTTTAATCCAACTTGTAGGTGACTGGTACCCATTGATTTCATTCAATACAGTACCCATTGAAGTCAGAAGAAGAGGGCGGCGGCGGCGGCGAAGAAAGCCGGGCTCCTCCGCTAGTAAAAGAGCTAGCAGAAGATAGCAGAGGAGTCCGGCGAGGAGACCCCCGAAGACGAAAGAAGACCCCTGGAGCTGTGCAATAAACTATTTTAACCCTTGTGTGTTGTGTTTTTTTTTTACTTTTTTTCACAGGTGAATGGGTAGGTGTACATTGTACCCCATACTCATTCACATAGGGTGGGGGGGGCGGTATCCGTGGCCCTCTTAGTAAAGGGGGCTCCCGGATTCCGATAAGCCCCCCGGCCGCAGACCCCAACAACCAACGGCCAGGGTTGTCGGGAAGAGGCCCTTGTCCTCATCAACATGGGGACAAGGTGCTTTGGGGTGGGGGGGGCCGCGCGGCCCCCCTTCCCCAAGGCACCCCCCATGTTGAGGGCACGCGGCCTGGTACGGCTCAGGAGGGGGGGCGCTCGCTCGTCCCCACCCCCTTTCCTGACCGGCCGGATAGCGTGCTCGGATAAGGGTCTGGTATGGATCTGGGGGGGACCCCCACGCCGTTTTTTCAGCGTAGGGGGTTTCCCTTAGAATCCATACCAGACCTAAGGGTCTGGTATGCTCTCGGAGGGGGAACCCACAACGTTTTTTTTTTTTTATTTGGCGTGGAGTTCCCCCTTGAAAGCTAATTCTCTGATTGGCCACGGCAAAAGTTGCCTGGCCTGGGGCGACTTAAAGTCGTGTTGTAAGTCGCCCCAAGTCGTGTGCAAGTCGTGTTGAAGTCATGTCCAAGTTGCCTCCAAAAGTCGTGTTGAAAGTTGTGTTGCCCCTGTGTGAACCGACCCTTAGACATACACACATAACCCACACAAATACTACCCCATGTAAAAATAAATACAAAATTATCTTAATTTGCAAATAAGGATCATCTCTTCATCAGAGAACAGTGAGCAGGGCATGGTGGTGGGAATAAATTCACAGCAGGACAAGCAGCTTCCTGGAGGGGCGTGATGTCTTTTCGCCACTTCCGGAACCAGATATGCGCCACGAGTACATACCTCGGCACACAAAGCAGTTTCACATCTCACATACACAGCGGTCGTGCATCTAGATGCATTTGGCGCATATAGCTGCAGGAACCCAATTTTTATGGAAATTAATAGTAAAGCACATGCAGATTTCACCCCTGATACCTGACACCTCCCAAATTTTGCCAGTTTCTCCTTCAAATTTATTCACTTCCTGTCACATAATTAAACAGGAAGTGAGGGTAAAACCCTACCAATGTCTTTCCCTGGGGACACACAGGTCAATCTAAATCGTTTCCCCATTAAGTAAATTGCACTCTAGCATTTTGCTGTGTACACCCCAAATTATTAAATATCTTGGACTTTGGGGGTTATTTACTAAAAGCAAATCCACTTTGCACTACAAGTGCACTTGAAATTGCAGTTGCTGGAGATCCAAGGGGGACATGCAAGGAAAAAAAGAAAAAAAAGAATTTGGAGTGTACACAACAAAGTGCTATTTGAAAAAAGAAACAAAGGGGGAGGTAACCAACCTCAACGGGACTTTTACCGGTATCAAACATTTCATATATTAAACAAAAGGTCAAGTAGCAATCACTCAAAGAGATTTTTTTAAAGGAGAAAAAAAATGATTTTTTCAAAAAGAATTTTTTTATTATACAAAAAATATCAAATTTTTGTTAAAACAACACAATAAATACATAATTATATCCATACAATACATTCGGATCAGGAAAGATCACTAATAAACTCAGTCAATGTAGTAAGATGCTCGACATGTTTCACTCATAAAGCGAGTTTCTTCAGGAGCTTTGGGTATTATTGACAAGGGTAAAACTGCATGGATAAACACATACACAAGGTGATGGTTAAATAATACATGTGCCATTATTTACAATAAACTAATAGAAAAAGACAAACAATTTAATCTGATTGCTACGATAAATATAGATATATATGTGGATGAAATATAGAAGGGGGGGACAATACATTTGGGTTGTTCAATAATCTAGGAGACTGAGGGATCATACACTCACCTACTGTGTGTTCACACACCTCAAAAAGATCACGTATTGCAATAGAGTATGAAGATCCTCAATAAAAATAGGAAAAATAGGAAAAGAGGACATCCAGGCTGTAGAAGCTTGCAAGGAGGTGCTTCAAATGATAGTTTACATATATGCTAATAAAAGAAAAAAGAAAAAAGAAAGATTTCCAATATGGGTTAGGAAATCTTACATATACGCTACAAAAAGTCGCTCTAATTTTGCAACTTCAGAAAGAAGCTGCATGGGTTAAAATTAGTTTTAAATAATATATTGAAAATCAATTACCTGATAAGATCCACACTAGAGAGCCTGAACCAGTATTTAGGGATCAGGAGCTACCACAGATAAATCACGATATCCAGGGTAAACAGGGGAGATATCCTCCTAGCCACTTTCATACCAAGTAGGAATGGGCTTAATATTCCCATAGGGCTATCGAATCTGGTGTGCATACAAGAAAGAAACAGACCAGCAGACAATGCCAAGAATTAGTTACAATGTATTGCTGAGTAAAGGTTCAGTGTCCAGAATAAGGATTGAGCTAAATATCACAGAGAATCCATCAACATACCTGATAACACAAACAAACTTGCAAGTATCCAGTCCTCCACTGAATGAGAAAAAGGCAGACAGCTGCTGCCTTATGAAGCCCTCCTCCCAACTCGGCGGCGTCTGGAAACACAGGGGTTTTCTAATCCTTTGCGCACACCAATGAACACACGATCGTCACTAATTAAATCGTCGAACAGCACTAAATTAGGAGCCCAAGGAGATACTCTTGGCCCCCCAGACACCATTTCAAATATATCTGCCCCTCTATTACCACTCCCCATCAGAGGTGGTGAAAGCACTATTGAACCAATTTTTCGCACGGCCCCCATCTTCACACAAACCCCTCACGATGCGAGGAAAGCATTAGATCCCAATCTCACTCAATCCAAATCTCTCAAGAACACTTTGAAGTAGTCAATCTTTCTTCTTACCCACTCACTGAAGCACAATTATCTGTCCTGGGTTTGGGCCTAACCTTTTGCCCGACCCAGGATATAGATGAATTTGAGTTAGTTAAAGATATCAATTTATTTGCACGCAAACTTATGTTCAGGGTCCTGTATGATAAACCTCAGTCTGAGATGGATGCCCCTAAGCTTACCAACCCACTTTGGCAGGGTATGAGCCTCAATGACATAAAGGCAATGGAGGAGCTCATGGAGCTATGGGAGGAGGGACACATAGACGAGACCGATTTATTGGAGGCTGAGGCTTTGTCCACCCCCCTCCTTTGCCCCGTCTGTCTGCCCCTCCTCCTTTGGCTCCAGTTGTCAAAACATATAAATTAAAATCCACTAATTTCCCGGCTCTCCAGGGGAATCCCAATATCTGGGCCTTTACCCAGCAAGTGATTGGAGAAATCAAAAAAACCTGCTGGCATCATTCTGGGATATCCAATCTCACGACTGAGCAAAGAGAAGCCCTTCGTTCCTTGCAATTACAAACACAAATTACAATTAAACCATCGGACAAGGGGGGTAATTTGGTGGTGTTGGATAATCGGCAGTACGAAGACATGGTAAAACAATTATTATCTAATAAGGAATGGTATAAGAAAATTCCTGATAGCCATGTCAAATACACTATAGACAAATTTAGACACTTGTTGAATGCAACCTATCGTCAAGGTGTGATTACCAAACAGACCTGGGAATTTCTATGTCCCAGAGAACCTAAAACTCCCACCTTGTACGCACTGCCGAAAATCCACAAGCATGCCACCAGACCGCCTGGACGCCCTATTGTATCCGGTAATGATTGTTTGACTGAGAAGGCCAGTGAGCTTGTGGACGATTTTCTTCGTCCACATGTCGAGCGCCTGGCCTCTTATTTACAGGATACGTTGGACCTACTCAAGGCCCTTGAGGGCATATCTGTCCCACATGATGCATGGCTTGTCGCCCTCGATGTTGAAGCCCTCTACAACTCTATACCCCACGAAGCTGGGGTGCGAGTTGTGGATGGCTTCATTTCCGAGGGCGGCAATTGTACCCCCCAATATTCCAACTTTATACTGAATCTCCTTAGATTCATCTTGGAGAACAATATATTCATGTTTGGTGGCTCCCACTACCTCCAGGTGCAGGGGGTTGCGATGGGGACTAAATGTGCCCCATCGTATGCCAACCTGTACCTGGGGGGCTGGGAGCGACACCTCTTGGCGCAGGAAAATCTACGTGGTGCCTTTGACCAGATCCCTATCTGGAGGCGCTACATAGATGACATTTTCTTTGTTTGGACAGGGACCGAGGGGGATCTTTTGATTTTCTTTGAAAATTTGAAAACTAATGAGTTCAATCTAAAATTTACGTTGGAAAAGAGCCAAACTTCCCTCACTTTCTTGGACCTCCAAATTCTCATCAGCCCTGATGGAAGTTTGGGGTCCACCCTTTTCCGTAAAACCCTCAGCAGCCAACACGGTATTACACGCCACCAGCTCCCATCCCCCTCCTTTGGTGTCTAGTATACCCTACAGTCAATATCTTATGGTGAGAAGGAATTGCAGCAATGATGAACTCTTTGAGAGAGAGGCCAAACTACTACAGGAGCGTCTGCGGCAACGTGGGTATAGCCACAAGTGCCTCAAGCGCTCCTATCTTAAGGCAAAGAAACAAGCTAGGTCTACATTGATCTATGGCAACAAAACCCCCAAGGGCAATGCCCATACTAGAGTCATCACACGTTTTTCGGGGCAGCACCGGCAGGTACGCGATGTTTTAAATAAATATTGGTACCTGCTACGTGCAGATCCCAAAATATGTAAGTTTGTTGGGGATGGCCCATCCATTACTTACAGACGGCCTCAATCCCTTCGCGACAAGCTGGTCCGGAGTCATTACACTCCGGTAGCCAGGATAATAAAAAATAAGGACATGGGCAGTAGGCCTTGTCATAGATGCAATTACTGCCGTTTCTTATTTGCTTCTAGACATATACTGCTGCCTAACGGTCAAGTCTACAAACCAAAATTTTTAGCAACTTGCCAGTCGATCGGCATTGTATACCTTATGATGTGCAACTGTGGGGCTTATTATGTAGGTAAGACCAAACGTCCCTTTTTTTGCTGAATTAGGGACCATGTATCCCTTGTTCGTGCTAAGAAAATGGAGACACCAATTAGTAAGCATATGGGTCTCTTCCATGCATTTGACGAGACTTGCATGCATTTCTTTGCATTGGAATCGTATCCCCCAGGTGAGAGGGGTGGTAACTTTGACCGTATACTTTTACAAAAAGAGGCCCGATGGATATATACCTTAGGGGCCACTTGTGCCCCTGGTTTGAATGACTCATTGAGCTATAAACCTTTTCTCTAAGGACTACCCCAATATATTTTTTTCTCTTTTTCTTTTTCTTTTTCTTTTTTAACACTTCATTATTCTTTTGTTCTCTTTTCTTTATTCCTTTTTCTATTGAATAGATGCGCATTTGCGCACTTATTTGTTGATCCATACGCTTTAATGGTCGATTAGTCAGGAGACTGCGGTATCCATATATACTCACCTCGCTACAATCCTGTTATTTAAAAATGAGAATAAACTCAATATATAAATTCTTTCTATTCTATTTTATTTCAGCTCTAATCTGTTCAGCTGTATATTCTATCTTTGAAGAAAACCTCTAAACTATAACTTTAGGAGCAGTAGGATGAGACACCTCAGGACTGAAGCTTGTACGGGCGCTCTGGGCCTTATTACAGTCTCGCACTAATTTGATCCTTTGGAACGC
Source organism: Lithobates pipiens (assembly GCF_037356315.1). Classification (NCBI taxonomy): domain Eukaryota; kingdom Metazoa; phylum Chordata; class Amphibia; order Anura; family Ranidae; genus Lithobates; species Lithobates pipiens. Next base: position 65,209,368 of record NW_027507718.1, on the reverse strand, counting down.
GGCTGTATTTATGTAAGTCCCCTTTCGTTCCAGCACTTTGTTGGCTAACATATGCCTTATATTATAGGATTATCTCCCCTCCATATAGAAGCAGCTATGTCTGCTCCTCAATGAAGGTTGATTTACATCCTTCGCTGTGACAGATCAATGAGCAGATTGGTTGAACACCGGCACTGTTCCTTTCCACTGATGTTAGTATCAGAGCCTAGTGATGTTACACTCTCATTACCGGTTTTCTCCCCACTGCCCTTTCATTCTAATCTATGCACAGTTTCTCATAGATTCCCCCAGCGTATTTGGCATATTCTGTGTTTATGGCTTCACACAGATGCAGGTAGGTGCATTTTGGGAAGTTTCCGTTTTGCCAGTACTGTGGGTGGCGATTTGGATTTTCCAAAATGGCCGCCGTGCGCGGGTGACGACGGTTTACGTCACGCCGCGCATGCGCGGCACACCCCTCGGTTCTTTCCGAGACTTAGTGTGGAAATATTTTCGCCCGCCCACCGGGGGCATTTCCAGACGCCGCCGAGTTGGGAGGAGGGCTTCATAAGGCAGCAGCTGTCTGCCTTTTTCTCATTCAGTGGAGGACTGGATACTTGCAAGTTTGTTTGTGTTATCAGGTATGTTGATGGATTCTCTGTGATATTTAGCTCAATCCTTATTCTGGACACTGAACCTTTACTCAGCAATACATTGTAACTAATTCTTGGCATTGTCTGCTGGTCTGTTTCTTTCTTGTATGCACACCAGATTCGATAGCCCTATGGGAATATTAAGCCCATTCCTACTTGGTATGAAAGTGGCTAGGAGGATATCTCCCCTGTTTATCCTGGATATCGTGATTTATCTGTGGTAGCTCCTGATCCCTAAATACTGGTTCAGGCTCTCTAGTGTGGATCTTATCAGGTAATTGATTTTCAATATATTATTTAAAACTAATTTTAACCCATGCAGCTTCTTTCTGAAGTTGCAAAATTAGAGCGACTTTTTGTAGCGTATATGTAAGATTTCCTAACCCATATTGGAAATCTTTCTTTTTTCTTTTTTCTTTTATTAGCATATATGTAAACTATCATTTGAAGCACCTCCTTGCAAGCTTCTACAGCCTGGATGTCCTCTTTTCCTATTTTTCCTATTTTTATTGAGGATCTTCATACTCTATTGCAATACGTGATCTTTTTGAGGTGTGTGAACACACAGTAGGAGAGTGTATGATCCCTCAGTCTCCTAGATTATTGAACAACCCAAATGTATTGTCCCCCCCTTCTATATTTCATCCACATATATATCTATATTTATCGTAGCAATCAGATTAAATTGTTTGTCTTTTTCTATTAGTTTATTGTAAATAATGGCACATGTATTATTTAACCATCACCTTGTGTATGTGTTTATCCATGCAGTTTTACCCTTGTCAATAATACCCAAAGCTCCTGAAGAAACTCGCTTTATGAGTGAAACATGTCGAGCATCTTACTACATTGACTGAGTTTATTAGTGATCTTTCCTGATCCGAATGTATTGTATGGATATAATTATGTATTTATTGTGTTGTTTTAACAAAAATTTGATATTTTTTGTATAATAAAAAAATTCTTTTTGAAAAAATCATTTTTTTTTCTCCTTTAAAAAAATCTCTTTGAGTGATTGCTACTTGACCTTTTGTTTAATATATGAAATGTTTGATACCGGTAAAAGTCCCGTTGAGGTTGGTTACCTCCCCCTTTGTTTCTTTTTTCAAATTTGAATTTTGGGATGTGGTATCATCTTGTTTGGTTGGCTTCCCTTCATTTTTTTTAACAACAAAGTGCTAGAGTGCAATCTGCCTAATGGGGACACTAGTCAGATTGACCTTTGTGTCCCCAAGGAAAGACATTGGTAGGGTTTTACCCTCACTTCCTGTTTGGCAATGTGACAGGAAGGAAAGCCAATTTTCAGAAAAGGGACACAAAGCCCAACCTAAAAAGAACAGGCAGGGGTTCACTCACTCACTTGGTTTCCCTCAAATTCACACAATTAGAATAGTATTGTCTTGAGCTATATTTTAGCTCAGTGTTCTAAATCAGTGGTTCTCAACCCTGTCCTCAAGTACCCCCAACAGGACATGTTTGCAGGTTTTGCTTCATCTTGTACAGGTGCTTTAAATCAGAGTCAATGGCCTGGTATTTTGGACAGCTATTTTAGCTAAGATAAAATCCTAAAACATGTCCTGTCGGGGGTGTTTGAGGACTGAGGCTGAGAACCACTTTGCTAAAATGGAAAATTGAATACTTACCTCTCTCCGTAATTTCCTTGTCCCTTTCCTGGTGCCTATCCATGGCAGCATATGCACAATCCATGCGTATGCTGCCACATAGGCACCAGGAAAGTAGCTTTTAGACAAATCACACCTTTTTTTGTTTTTTACCATGCCAATTAGTCTAGTTAAGCTGCAGCTGACAAATCTGTTCCATGAAAATTGTTGGGGGGGGGGGGGGGGGTGTAAAATGCATTACTTTGATTAAGCATGCATCTGCAAAACAAATTATTAACAAAACACATAAAACATAAAAACCTTCTACAAATTGTATTGGTCAACAAAACAGAACCTGGAAAAGAGCAAAGAAAGCAAAAAAACACATGTATGTTAATTTGAGACACTAACAGAATATGGTTTTGAGGTCAGACCATTTTGCAGAGGAAATTAACAGGAGTTAAAAGGACGGCACCTACAAACGGACAGTCTCTTAAGGATTTAAACATGTATTAGTCACAACATCTTGAGGAAGATTTTGCAAAACAATGCAGTGCAGACTATTAAATCAAAGTGAAACTAACAACCTAGAAACGACACACATTGACAACATCAAAAATATTTCAGGGAAAAAAATCCCCCCCCCCCAAAAAAATAAACAAAAGTAAAAAATATTTTCTCTAAAACACATCTGTTTTGCCATAACATAACAAACAAAATACAAAGAGAAAATGTATGCTTTACAAACTCTATAAGGACACCTAGATGCACACACACACACACACACACACACACACACGGCAAGGTAAAGAATGCCATCTGCAAGCTTTATATAACATAGGTTTGTATGATAATTAGGAAAATATACATGCACAGTCCACGAAACACACAAAGTGCAAGTTCACCCAGTGTAGAGACATTACTTCAAAGTGGGTACACATGTTAAAGATGTTCAGAAAAATCCAAGTGCTGATCACACACAAAAAGCACAAAAAAATAAGTCCTTGAGCATGCACAGACCAACCCAAATGCAGCTAGCACAAAATAAGCCAACCCTGTCCAAAATTAAGCACATCATCCAGCATGCTACAAAATTACATATGGGACAAACACCAGGGGGCAAACAAAGAGCTTAACATGGACAAAAGTTATACAACAAATACCATTGCATTCTATGGGAACTGACTTGTTAATTTTGCTAGTCCCCACTTGGCTGGCTTATATTCTAGTAATTGGCCTTAAAATGGTTATGGGGGCCCAGGTCCCACCCTTAGGTACATATGTCACAAATTTGGACAACCCCAAAAACATAACAAGGAGAAGTGTCTTTAAAAATGCAAAATTGCTTAAAAGCTAGTAACTTGGGGGGAAGGCATCTGTAGCATGTATCCAAAATGCTACTTCTAATATATACGGCTTTAGAGAAACTTACAAATCTACAATACAGCTGCAAGTTTTTATCCCCAAAAAATGGCCTGCCCCCAATACATACAAGACCATTTGGGTCTTTTGAGGCTTAAAATAAGAACCCCCCCACGTGAAAAGTACCACCCCAAACTAAAAAAATATTGTGCCCCTCCCATACACTAAGAAACCCCTAGCCAAACGCACAGCAAGCCAGTCCATTAAAGGGGGGTGAATGCTTGGGGCAGGAGGGGCCTAGGCCCCCCAAAAGTCAACCACCTTGTTCCCATATTCAGGGTGACAAGGGCTTCTTCCACACAACCCTAGGCTGGGCTTGTGGGGGGCTGCAGACATGGGGGTTTATGGAATGTGGAAAGACACTTTAAACTAGTGGGTACAAGGTGCTTTGTGGTTGGTATTGGGCTGAGCCCAACATGCCCCAAAGGCAGGAAGCCATGTTGAGTGCATGTGGCCTTGTATGGTTTAGGAAGGGGTTGGGTGCTCGCTCTTCTTGCCCCTTTCCTAACTGGCCCTGTTGTGTGCTCTGAAAAAGGATATGGTTTGGATTGGTGAAGGCAGCTCATAGCCTTTTGAGAATGGAGTGGAGTGTGGAGTTCTCCTTTAAAAGCAAAAGTTAGCCCATGGAAATCCAAAGGATTGGGGGTCAAAAAGCATTGCAGAATGGAATGTGGAGTTCCCCTTTAAAAGCAAAAGCTAGCCCAAGGATAGCTGCATTAGAGGGGGGAGGTCAAATGCCCTTTTAGGAGGAGCGAGAGTCTTTTTACATAATTTTAGCAAGGTGCATGTCACATGTTGGCAAGGTAACATGCTAACATTACCTGTGTGCAAATCTCCTTAAAAATACATAAAGGTGAACCAGCATAAAAAAAATAAAAAAAATTGTCAAGATTAGAGGTGTGCCCGTTCAACCCATGCTATTACGTTGCTTAATATTTACTTTTGATTTTGGCCAAGCAGTGAACAAACTCGTGAACGAGCACAAGAGCTGCTTGCGCATGCACACTGCTTACATTGATCTCACGTAGTTCTAAACGTACTTGCAGGCACAGCAGCCTTTCTCTGAAAAAGTTATTTTCTCATTCTATTTTTGACACAACGCTCTCTCTGGCCGTAATGGCAGGGACGCGTTGTGCCGTGACTTATATAGGGAAAAGGGGCAGGGTCACCGGGTGATGTCACATGGTGATCCCGCCCCTTATGATGCCATAGTCCCAGAGGATGCTGGGACTGTGACATCATAAGGGGCGGGGTCACCATGTAAAAATCACCCAGTGACCCCGTCCCTTATACCTATATAAGTCGCCGCCCAACGGGTCCCTGCCATTACGGCCAGAAAGAGCGTTGTGTCAACATCGGAAAGAAGAAGAAGAGGAGAAGAAGGAAGAAGAAGGCGACAGCGACAAGACCAGGCCAATGCTAGTAAAAGAGCTGCAAGAAGATGTGGAGGCACGGCAAGAACCGAAGAGTGGGACAAGACCCCCGAAGTCGAAGAAGACCCGCGGACAGCGGCGGCGACGAAGGAGAAAGCCGGGCTCCTCCGCTAGTAAAAGAGCTAGCAGTAAAAGAGCAGAAGACATCGGAGGAGTCCGGCGAGAAGACCCCCAAAGACGGAAGAAGACCCCGGAGCTGTCTAATAAAGTATTTTAAAAACCTGTGTTGTGTTTTTTTATTAACACTTATTCCCCGGGTGAATGGGTAGGGGTTCTGATAAGCCCCCCACCCGCAGACCCCGACAACCAACGGCCAGGGTTGTCGGGAAGAGGCCCTTGTCCTCATCAACATGGAGACAAGGTGCTTTGGGGTGGGGAGGCCACAGGGCCCCTTCTCTAAAGCACCCCCCCATGTTGAGGGCACGCGGGCTGGTATGGCTCAGGAGGGGGGGTGCTCGCTGGTCCCCACCTCCTTTCCTGACCGGTCGGGCTGTGTGCTCAGATAAGGGTCTGGTATGGACTTTGGGGGGACCCCCACGCCATTTTTTCGGCGTAGGGGTTCCCCTTTAAATCCATAAAAGTTGACGGGGCTAGCGAGGTGTCAATCTCGCCGATGGAGGAGGCAACATTGAATTCCTTCGCTAGTTCCATCTACCTGGAGTCACGTTCAAAATGAACAGACTTTACTCCATGTGTGGGCAAGTCCGTTCCTTTCAAAAGTCCGGCGGACTAGCACACAGACGGACGGATTGTATTCCGGCGGACAATTCTGAGTCAAGACTTCTTTCTAAGTCCGCTGGATTTTTGGGAACAAAAGGTCCGCCGGAGCCCACACACGGGTGGATTGTCCGGCGGACTCTGGTCTGCCGGACCAAGTCTGCCGGATAATCTGATCGTGTGTGCGCGGCATGAGTGTAATGGTAGGTGGTCCTTGGTGTCAGGTGAATCGGTTTGCCCAGAGATTGAATTGATTTTTCTCATGATGACAGAATGTTAAGTTGTAGTGGTCAGGAATGGAACTGGGTAAATTGAATTGGAAAACTACTATCAACTCTCAAGCACTCTCAAGCAAAATTGAGGAGTCAGTTGATTCTTATACTGAAAAGTCCAAGTTTGGGAGCAGTGAGCTTGAAGTCTCTCTTGGGGAAGAAATACAGCTTGTGCTATGTTAATTCTTTTCAAGGTCTGAACAGTCCATGTCACGTTCTCATTAAGAAATTGTGCCAACTGTGCCATCAAGAGGAGGTCATTAAGATGTCCCACAGTGGGAATGCCCTGAGAGCATAACAAAGATAGCACAGGGGCCAGAATTTTGGTGAACAAACAGGGTGCAGAAGACAGGCCAAATGGCAAGACTGTGAATTGGAAGTGATGGAGACCCACAGTAAAGTGAAGAAAGCACTGGGAAATGGGAGACATGCAAAAAAGGATCCTTGATTCCCACAAAGGTCCTTATAGAGGCAGGCTATGACAGACCTGGTGGATTCCATGTGGAATTTCTGTATCCAAACGAAAATATTCAAGGCCTGGAAATCCAAGATGAGGCTGATGCCCAACTTGCAGGAACTGGGGCAATAACTCTTTGATTGGCATGAGCTTTGGTATCCTATCTGCTAACACAAGCATGTTGGAGGACAATAATTTGGAAGGGGGCTGAGAGTGTAACGCTAGCTTGTAGCCTCTGCAAACCACCTAGTCAGGCATACTATGCATATCTACAAAGGCTAACAGATGTCCCCAAAATGTGGAAATTGGGAACATCCATTCAGGCTGAATGAGATTTGTCAGCTTGTGGCAGAAATTTGGAAGTCCATAGTTTGAGGTTGACCTTTGTACCTATTTTGAGTCTAACTTTTGAGGTTGAGGCTGGGAGTAGCAAATAGAACTCTTCTTGGCCTAGGTGGGGGTAGAAGAGAAAGGAAAGTGGTCAGAGGGACTTTAAATTAGGTCAATCACTATATACAGTAAACATGTAGGATATAGAACAGTGTTGCTTTTATGGGTTCCAAAAAAAAATTGGGAATTTGAGAGATGCATACATAGGCATAACAAAGTAAAAACAAGTCTTGCACAACGTGGGCCACTGGAAGGGCTGAATGATGTTAAAAAGTCTAAAGTAAAACAAAATAAGAGACATAAAATCATCTATATGGACATCATGCATCTATGTAAGGCTGGCGCGTTTTGTTGGGGTATACCAACTCTTCAGGGGTGGATGCAATGGTGATCCATAAAGAAACAACCATATGGTATAATATTGTAACTGAGTAATTGGAATAAATAATGTGTAAAGGACAGGATTGACATCCCTATAGGTACTCATGTCAGCTGCATAAATGTGAACAGAGGATGAGAGCCGTTAAACAGGTCTGGCATGGGAGCTAAGGTGGAGACACATGGCCAAGCAGGGAGCACTGTAGATTCACCAGGGTAAATGTGCTATTGCGGGTGATGGTGAGCCAAAACTTCTGTGAATTGAGATCAGTAATATATATTGAATGTATAGTATTTTATTGATAGAGTGTGAAAAGTCCATACACCAGGTCAGATGAAGGGAAGAGCTAAGCATAGATGAAAAAACAGATATGTAAAGACCACCAAATGGGAAAGAGAAAAAAAGGAAAGAAAGATGTGGAAAAGAAGAAGAAAATGATATCCTGAGTGAAATAGTGAAGGAACCGAATAGAGGAAAGAACAAAGTGCTGAAAGTACAGGTGAAACCTATGGTGATTTACCTTGTTGGTTCACAAGGAAATGGGGAACCAGAATCAAAAGGTGAATGCTTGCATATGAGGTGTTGCCAGAAAGACAAATACCAAGTGAGGCGAATTTAAATGCTCTCAGCTCTCAACTGGGAGAGGTTCAGGTTACTGTAGGTGAAAAGACCACTGTAGATGGCTGCCAGGACTAATCAAGGTTGAACCACATGTCCCAATGAGTATGAGATGTAACAGGAAAGTGCTACCTATCAAGCTAAATGGTTGGAACAAAAGCATGGAGTATGCATGTATGACACTCCATCTAGTGACATGGTGCTCATGTCCTTGTGTTGTGTTTTAACAATTTATGTGGTAAACCAATAGAAAATAGGCATAATTTCCAACATAAGTATCCAAAAGTTTTAATAAGCAAACTCGCTCCCAGTGCTCGGTGTACATGACCTGCTCACAAAGTGTGTCTTCAAAGATAGGGTCGCATTGGAGGTTCTGCCACAGCCCTGGACCCAGAAAACGAACACAGTACACGGAAGTCTGGAAAGTACCACAATATGGACCCCAATGCTTTACGGTCATATACAGTCACACTGAATGAATTTACTAAATTAGTAAAGTATGCTTTGTTAGCTTGGAGAATAAGGTAATGTTCTCTTTACTTTGAATATCTAGTCATGCGCAAGCTAATTATATAAAAATATATTTTTGTGATTTTTGCATGTATATAATTGGATGATTGAAGACAATGCAGCTTCACTTGTTGGACATTTCACAGCTCTGCTTTAGACCATTGTCTACTAAATATAGTATCAGCTGCAGGAGTTGGATGTTAGGGACAACTCAACTTAAAAACAAAAGACAGCACTGAGCTGGCTCCTGCTGGTGGCTAAAACCCCCTGAACAGTGGAACAACCTCAGTAACAAGCCTAGCAGCTAAGAGTTAGAACACAGAAATGTCCTTCGTCCTTAGTTCCTTTTGTTTTACTTCAGGAAAGTTGGTGGTAGGACGACAAGCCAGATAATATATTTATCCAGGTTAGCCACCTTGGAATCGAGAGGGATATTACTCTGTTACTCAGAACTTTCCCATCACCATTCAGACACTTGAGGAATTCAGGTTAATTTTAAATCTCACAAAGTCCTTGATAATTCTGTCACTTTGCCTGTAATATTTGAGGCTGGTCTTCAATACCAACCAAGCCAAGGTGTGTCTTCTAAAACTATGTAAACTACAACTTGAGTTTTGTCTACTGCACTCCTATCCATTCATCACTGCACGTGAGTTTTGGGTTTCATGTTAGCAGCCTTTGAAGAGATTCCTTATGCATAACACCACCCACACCATAACTTTATAGCACAAGACCTTGTTACAGTGCAACAAGACTCCCCTGTCTCTGGATAGGAAGATAAAGGTAAATCGATTATTAAAGTCATCTTGTGTGGTTACTCAGTTTTGGCTTCTCTTTCTGCTAGCTAATACATCGGTTCTCTCTCTGTACTAGAAAGTAGTAACTGTTTATGGCAGCCAGAATGGCCAGAGAGGAGTACAAGGACTCCAGTCCACATAGGGTTCTTGTGGCTCATGGTTCCCAGTTCACATCAAAGACCTGCAACTTTGAGTGGTCGGGTGGGCTCACTGCATGCACCATCTGGAGGGACATCCTGTGTGGGTGAAGTCAGACAATGCCACAGCATTAGCTTACTGTATTTTCTGGCGTATAAGACTACCTTTTACACTTAAAAAAAATGCCCAAAAATCGGGGGTCGTCTTATACGCCGGGTATACAATGCTGCCCGATGGATGTCAGCCCCCAAATGTCTGCTAATACTGTATGTGGCTTCAGCTACAAATAGTATACGCCGTTGAGCCAATCTCAGCGAGTGATGTATTCTATTAATGAATACAGAGCCTGCTTGGATTGGAGTAACAACCTCTGTCAATCCGAGCAGGCTACATAGAGTAGCCTGCTTGGATTGAGAGAGGGGGAGGGGGAGGGGGAGAGGGGCAAGGGCTGATGATGCTACAGCCTCTGCCAATCCAAGCAGGCGTTGTATTCATTAAAATAATACACCGCTCACCATACTTCCCTGGGTAAATCCATTCACTGATCTCCTACTACTATACATCCTGCTGTTTGCCTTTGAGGTCCCAGGCACCCAAGAAGGACAGGTAAATCTGGGACATATGACGGGAGGTTATAAAATGCATTTTGGTGGACAATTCCCATAGAATGTAACCCAACAGTGGTATAGGTTTGGTTATTGAAAAATTCTACTTTCCAGAGTTGTGGCATTCAATAGATCTCTGTTTGTGTTATTATTGTTTGATTTACTTTATGACATATCACAGCATGGCGGATGAGTAGTTGGCATTCTTGCTTTGTGTTTTTTAATGGTTCTAATGTTTTTTTTTTTAAATGGTGTTGCCTCAGAAGGGGGGTAGTCTTATACTGCGAGTATTGCCCAAAACCTATGTTTTCACTTGAAAATTAGGGGGTCGTCTTATACGCCCAGTCACCTTATACGCCGGCAAATACGGTATATAAACTATCAAGAGAGGACCTAGAATGTGATGGCAGTGCAGGGAGTTTCTCACATTCTGATTTGGTCAGAGAGCCAAGCGCTGGTTCTATTTGCAGTACACATGGTGTAGAAAACTTGCAATCAGATTATCCCATTAAAAATGTTCTTGGAGAGAGGGCCCTTCACCCCATAAGTTTTCAAACAAATCTGCCAGTTATAGGGAAGGCCAGATTTTAAACTTTTTGTGTTGCACCTGAAAAAAGTGAACAGGTATGTAGCCAGGGCATAGGACCCATGGGCAGACGTATGCACTGATGGATCTTTGGGATCCATACGCGCTGATATATGCATGCCTACTGGTAAAACCTTTGCTTTGACTACTACACTGAATGATATTCTTTTGATCCTGGTGGCTCTGTATTAGCCTTGCAGGTTATGGTACCTGGTTTCCATAAATTTGGTAGTAGATATATATATTGTATAACACAAGTACACCTGTTGTCACGGGGGCTTCTTTATCACCCAGCTTTACAACTTAAAAGATTTATTAGCAAACTTGAAGGACATAATTGGGTGGTGTGAGTCTTAAGTTTTAGGCCCCTTTCACACTAGCGGACTGATCGGGTCTGCCTGGCTGGGTTTTCCGATCAGACCACCCATTGTTCTCTACAGGGTAGCGGATGTCAGTGGACATGAATCTGCTGTCACCGGCCTGCATCTGATCCAGACCGTTAAAAACAGAGGTATGGGGCTCCAGTCTGTTTCCATTTAACCTCCCCATAGAGAGCAGCGGACCCCTCTGAGCAGGTGAATCCACTTGGATGGGTTCCACCCCACATGAAAGGGGCCTTATACCCTTTCTCCTTCTCTGTTGCCCATCTCCACTTTTTTCAAATGTGGAGTGTAGCAATAGTTAGGGTTGAAGTACAACTAGAGGCTTTTTTTTTCAATTTTGGATCAAGTGGAGAGCGATTAGAGCACCTATTAGGTTTTGTATTGCTGTTTGTGCCCCCATTAGGGAGATTCACCCTCTCTTACAGTTATCATTGAAAGTATAGGAAAATCACAAATGTTGGGTTATACCCAGAAAAATAATAGAGGGGAAATCTTCCAATGGGAACACTAGTTTTGGTGACCTGGGGAAGAAGGAGGGGGAAATGGATTCCATTAATTTAAATGGATTCACTCTCACTTCCTGTTTTAGCTTTGGGACAGAAAGTGACAGAAAATCTACCCAATGGGACACAGAATGTAAATAAATCTTATGGAGGGTAAAATTCTCCCTTACTCTATACAAAATGAGCCTTATGAGGAAGTCACTGTATCACATGACAAAACACATCAGAGGCAGAGCCACATGATGTCGTCATGCCCCGGAAGTGCCCCGGAAGTTGTGGAGCAGCCATCTTGATGTCCGTGCTTAACGGGGCAATGTACATCTATTTCATATAGGCAATTACATCTCGTGCACTGGATTTTACAATGCACCTTGCTTGTGAGAATTTTTTTCTTCTCTTACTGAATAAATTGTTTATGAGAATTTATTGCACTATTGATTTGTTTTATTTTTTCTGCTGAGTGGGACATGTTCTGAGGCATTATTTGGAAAGAAAGTTTTACCCACCATTTGGAGGATCGCTGCAGCATTATACACCCAAGTGTCTGGAACAGCTTTGTTTGACCTTACCAATGTGTAGGTCAGCTGTGGAGGTAAGAGGCAGCTGACACTGGTGGTGATTACAAACCATTGGAGCACATCTGGGTCTATGTTGTCTTTTGGCACAATAGAATTTGGAGCCTGCACACATTTCAAACGCTGAACATTAATGTGTAATTAGTGTGGACTCATCACATTTATTTACTCGTTGTTTTTATATATAATATTTTTATTATTATTTATTGGTGTTGTTATTTGATTATGATGAATTGTGTTTATTTATAGTGGGAGCTATGATCACGTATATAAAGTTTTTTTCTGTGTGGTTTTATATCATATGATTGACATTTATATTTGTATCTAATATTTTTCTAGAGGTATTGCACTGGACTTTTTTGTTTTTTAATATACATGCTTGGTGCGGGAACACATGGTCACATTTGTTTCACATAGAATCGTACACCAGTATTATTATTTATATATTTTTTGTATGAGTAGGGTGGTGATTTTATTGTAGTAGTTAAAGAAAGAACATTACTTTCTTTGGAGAAAATATAATGTGTTTTGAATGTCCAGGTTTCGCTGACCAGAGTCCCAGTTTGTATACAGTATGTAGAGCGTCCATGTAAAGGCCTTGCAGCAATGACTGCATCTATCTCAAGTTAGATCTGACAAACTATTGTCTAAGCATACGCTTCAAACATTTTAAAAAAATGCAGCAGCATAGCAATAGCGCATAAAAAAATTAAAAAGTCCTTCTAAAAGGGACTGTTGAGTCTTATTAAAGTACAGTGAATGCAGGTAGATTTACTCCCAATTCTCCCTAGCCACCCAAACCGCAATTCACTGCAAAGTATCACTGCATAATGCAAACATAAATATAGTGCTAAATGTTGCACTATATACTGTAATGCCATGGAAAATGTTCGATGGGAGCTATTTGTTGGAAATGCTGACCGTGTGTTGGCTCCATCGGACATTTTACATCGGAATTGCCGACACACAAAATTTGTTGGAAATTCCAAACACGTGTACACAATTCCAACGCATCAAAGTTCTATGCATGCTTGGAATCAAGCAAAAGAGCCGCACTGACTATTGAAATTCAATTTTCTCGGCTCGTTCTACGTCACCGCGTTCTTGACGTTTGGAATTTCCGACAACATTGTGTGATCATGTGTATGCAAGAAAAGTTTGCGCCAACATCCGTCGGAAAAAATCCCAAACTCTCAAGCTGTTCCTTACACTAAACTGCCACACACAGGGTTCCTGGAACAGCAGTTTTTTTTATAACATTTGGGCTGCAACTGTGTTAAAAACCATGACTGGCTTAGATCTTTCACACTCTACATGACACTGAACACATCTATGACCTTAAATGGAACCCATGGTTCCTGTTCCGTCTACAGAGATGATCGCACCTTAGGTTTTTCCTTTTTGCTTCTCTTTTCTGTGTGCTTTTTCTCCTCTTTTCCTTTGTTTCTCTCTGCTCTCCCTCCCCCTTCTCCCTGTCATGATCTTTCTTTTATAATTGGGTTATGATGGTCAGCTCGTTTAACTTGTCATTCTCGTTACTATTATGATTGATGGTTGGAATTCAAGACCTATACAGTGTATCTTTTATCTATGGTTGGCCTTGCAGGGTTCTGTCATGTGTTTATTACCTGTGATCATCTGGTCTTCCAACATTTTATGTCAATGTTGAAATATGATGCTTTCTGCTGACTTTGTATTTCTGTTAATAACTTTAATAAAACCTCTTTTGAAAACAAAAAAAACCATGACTGGCCAAAGTCTTATGCCGCGTACAGACGATCAGAATTTCCGACAACCAAACCGTGGATTTTTTTTCGACGGATGTTGGGTAAAACTTGTCTTGCATACACGCGGTCGCACAAATGTTGTGGGAAATTCCGATCAGCAAGAACGCGCTGACGTACAACATGTACAATGGCACTATAAAAAGGAAGTTCAATAGCCAGTGCTCCACCCTTTGGGGTCCTTCTGCTAATCTCGTGTTAGTAGAAGTTTGGTGAGAGATGATTCACACTTTTCAGCCTCCTGCTTTTCAGTTTGTTACTGATCTACAGTTTGTGCTTGTGGGTTTGTATCTGTTTTTCAGTGCATATAGCCAGTTCGTATCTGTTTTTTCAGTGCGTTCTTCTCCGCTCATTTCTGAAGCTCGCTCTTCTTAAGCCTTTCTAATTTTCAGTGCTTTATGTTAGTTCGTTCTGACCAGCCGACCATTTTGAAGCCATGTTGCATTTACATACTCATCATAGAGTTCCTGCTATGCAGGGGCTTGGTGTTGGGGTTATTAATTTGACCCAAGCCCAGATCATGAACAGGGGGAGGAGGAGTTTATGGACCAAGAATTGGTTGCTCCAGCGTGACCAATTCTCTCATATGCCTTTGTTGCGGGAGATCCAGGAGAATAATCCTGATGATTTCAGGAATTATCTCTGGATGACGGACCCTGTTTTTCACCGTGTGTTAGATCTTCTGTACCCTTATATCACCAAGCAGGACACCTGCATGCGGCAATCCATCACTCCCGAGCAGAGGCTCGTCACCACCTTGTGGTACTAGGTGATGGGGAGAAGTCTGCAGGACATCAAGTTCTCGACAGGCATCTCCCCCCAGGCTCTGGGGATCATTATTCCAGAGACCTGTTCTGCCATCATACAGGTCCTGCAGAAGGACTATATTAACCACTTCCCGACCGGCACACGCCGATGTATGTCGGCAGAATGACAAGGGCAGGCATATTGGCGTACAGGTAGGTCCAATTTTAAATGCCGCCCTGCCATCGCGAGCACGCAGCCGGTGGCGCGCTTGCGTGCCGTTCAGGACCCCGTGAGTCCGGTCGCAGGTCCCGTGGACTCGATCGCCGTGAGCATACCCGCAATAGTCTCACGGGGCGGCTGAACGAGGAGATGCCATTTTAAACAGCACCACCCCGTTCTGCCTAGCAACAAGTGATGCTGATCTCTGCTCCATGTGATTGGAGCAGAGATCAGTGTTCACTAAAACAAATCCCAGCCCCCCACAGTTAGTAACACGCCCCTAGGAACACTTAACCCATACACTGCCACCCACTGGCTAACCCCTTCACTGCCAGTGTCATTTACACAGGAATCACTGCATTTGTATAGCAGTGATTGCTGTATAAATGACAATGGTCCCAAAAATGTGTAAAAAATGTCCGATGTGTCCGCCATAATGTTGCAGTCACAATAAAAATCGCTGATCACCGGCATTACTAGTAAAAAAAATAAAAATAAAAATAAAATAAAACTATCCCCTATTTTGTAAGTGCTATAACTTTTGCACAAACCAATCAATAATCGGTTATTGCGATTTTTTTTACCAAAAATATGTAGAAGAATACGTATCGGCCTAAATTGAGGGAAAACATTTTTTTTCAAAATTGTCGCTCTTTCTGTTTATAGCGCAAAAAATAAAAAACGCAGGGGTGATTAAATACCACCAAAAGAAAGCTCTATTTGTGGTAAAAAAAGGATGTCAATTTTGTTTGGGAGCCACGTCGCACGACTGCGCAATTGTCAGTTAAAGCGACACAGTGCCGAATCGCAAAAAGTGGTCTGGTCTTAAGCCAGCAAAGACAGTCTGAAAGTGGTTAAGGTAAGTTTTATCCTTTAACATCACATTCTATGTATGTAATTTTTGCTAATCTATTGGATTTGTTTCATCATTCCATAATTACCATGAATGTAATGCTGTGAAAAAAGGAAAACAAAAAATGAAAAGGGGGGGTTGGAAAAAGAGACGCGATAATTCACACTCTCATACCACCCTAGTGCATAACCCAATCAAAACAATAATTGTCACAAAATTGTTCCAAAGTCTCAAAATTTGGTAGAGCTATAGGTCCTTCTTATTTTCCTCCAGCCAACGAGTCGCATCAGACAGACTATTGAAGAAAAAAGTCATGCCAAGTGCAATCACCCTTAAATGGGCCGGATACAGTAAAGCATATGCGATCTTATTATTATATCATACTATGCTTAATTGGGGAAAATTCTGCTCTGCGTTTTTAAAGGTCTGGCGAAGTCAGGGTAAAGGGAAACTCTAGCACTTCAAACTTAATATCCCCCATTTCTCTAGCCTTACGTAGCAAAGTCATCTTGTCGTTGTAGTTGAGGATTTTCAAGTAATTGCCTGGGATAGTCACCTGCGTGGTAGATTTTTGAGGGGACTTGATGTGCTCTTTCAATTGCAAATAGGGGATAAAGGAAGTGGCCCCAAAAATTTCCCTAAACCACCCCTCTAAAAAAGTTATTGGGTTGGACCCCTCACTACGCTCAGGGAGGCCTATCATTCTGATGTTATTTCTGTGATTCCTGTTCTCCATCTCATCCAATTTAGTGGGTTGGATGTTGATTGTATCTTTTAAGCCATTTAATTTCACGCATTGCTGGCCCCAAATCATCCTCAACAGCCCTTACACGCTCTTCAAGATCAGAGGTTCTTTGCACCGTTTTACATAGATCTTGTCTCATAGAGAGTAATTCCTCCTGCGGGGGTTGGTACAGCTACTGCAGCTGAAATTATAACAATAGTCTCAGATTTGCCTCCCCCAAGCCCTTAATACTCACAGTTTTAGCAGTGGAGGGGTAGATGGATTTGAAGAGGCACGGTCCTGGCTTTTCCTGTCTGCCACAGAATACTTCTGGTCTTTAGAGTGTAGGATTAGCTGGTGGGAGCGACAGGGAGGCTGAATGAGCAT
Organism: Lithobates pipiens; assembly: GCF_037356315.1. NCBI lineage: Eukaryota > Metazoa > Chordata > Amphibia > Anura > Ranidae > Lithobates > Lithobates pipiens. Next base: position 65,192,636 of record NW_027507718.1, on the reverse strand, counting down.
AACTGTCAGGGCTGGCTTAGCCCTTCCTTCTCTGCTCAGCTGTCGGCTAATTGCCAGCTCTCTTCTCTCTCCACAATTACCAGCTGTTCCTGATGATGCTCGTCTGACCTGCCTACTTAAAGCCATTCAGCTCACTTCACCTCTGCCTTTGCCCTGGTCACATCACAAGAAACCATCTCCTGCGATTTGTTTAAAGACTGGCTTGCTGACAACCCTTCTGGCTCCTTATCCTGCTTGCTTTTGCTCTACTTGGATCCCTGACTTCTGGACTGGCTGACTACCCGATCTGGTTATTGAACTCTGGCCTGGCTGACTACTCTATCCGGTTACTGGACTCTGGCTATGCTTGACTACGCTTTTTCTATTTACCTTTTTATTTTTAATAATAAACAAGTGTGATTTAATTGTACTTCTGATTCATGGTTTCTGACAGTAGGCGAATTCAGAAGATACAGTCAATCCACTTGTTGGTAATATTTTTCCAGATTGGATGAGCAAGATCACCACATGGATCAGTTTGCCATGGCGTTACAAATGCTCCTGAATCACACGGCTCACCTGGATTCCACCACAGTGGCTGTTCCGGTACAGCTCTCTTCTCTCTCCACAATTACCAGCTGTTCCTGATGATGCTCGTCTGACCTGCCTACTTAAAGCCATTCAGCTCACTTCACCTCTGCCTTTGCCCTGGTCACATCACAAGAAACCATCTCCTGCAATTTGTTTAAAGACTGGCTTGCTGACAACCCTTCTGGCTCCTTATCCTGCTTGCTTTTGCTCTACTTGGATCCCTGACTTCTGGACTGGCTGACTACCCGATCTGGTTATTGAACTCTGGCCTGGCTGACTACTCTATCTGGTTACTGGACTCTGGCTATGCTTGACTACGCTTTTTCTATTTACCTTTTTATTTTTAATAATAAACAAGTGTGATTTAATTGTACTTCTGATTCATGGTTTCTGACAGTAGGCGAATTCAGAAGATACAGTCAATCCACTTGTTGGTAATATTTTTTCCAGATTGGATGAGCAAGATCACCACATGGATCCGTTTGCCATGGCGTTACAAATGCTCCTGAATCACACGGCTCACCTGGATTCCACCACGGTGGCTGTTCCGGTACAACCTGAGTCACAGGCTGTCCCTGCTGCTGCGCCAGTCTCTGTGCAGGCACCCGCCTTGAGTATTACCTCTATAAGAGGTATGTCTGGTTCTGCTCCGATTCCCCAGCGATTTGGGGGTGATCCAGTTCAATGCAGAGGTTTTCTCAATCAGGTTGAGCTATACTTCGAGATGCTGCCCCAGGCGTTTCCCACGGACAGAAGCAAAGTAGGTTTCGGGATAACTTTGCTTTCTGAGAGAGCCTTGGCCTGGGCTAACCCTCTATGGGAGACGCAAAAACCTGTTATCTTGAGTTACCCTCAGTTTGTGGCCTCCTTTAACCACTTGCCGACTGCCGCACGATGATGTACTTCGACAGAATGGCACGGGCAGGCATATGGGCGTACATGTACGTCCCTGCCTTCCCGCGGGTGGGGGGCCCGATCGGGCCCCCCCCCGGTGCCAGCGGCGGTCGGTTTTCGTTCAGAAGCGATCCGGGATGAGGGGGCGGCCATTCATTCATGGCCACCCCCTCTCGATCGCTCCTGATGAATGGAAGTGAGGCGTGACATCACTTCCTCTCCTGTAATGTAAACACAGGAGAGGAAGTGATGTAATATCTCCTCCGTGTCGGTATTTTTCGTTCCGGCACCGAGGAGAGAGGATCGGTGAGTTGCACCAACACGACACTTCACAGTAGAACATGCCAGGCACACTCACACCCCCCTTCACCCCCCGATCACCCCCCCAATCACCCCTGCCCCCCCAGTCACAGTGACACCAATAGCATTTTTTTTTTTGCATTGGTGTCATTTGTGACTGTAATAACTGTTAGGGCAGTTAGGGTTAGCCCCCTTTAGCTCTAGGGTACCCCCCTAACCCCCCCAATAAAGGTTTAACCCCGTGATCACCCCCCGTCGCCAGTGTCACTAAGGCTGGGTTCACATTGCAGCGGTTTATGAGAACGGATGTGATTCGCACCGCACTGCAGTGCAAATCACATCCGATCTCTGTGCGATTCGAGTTCAGCCATACAGATAGTATGGCTGAATTCGCGTCGCACCCGCCGCACCCGCAGCAAACTCGCACGGGACCCTTTTTTTGGTCCGCAGCAGAATCGGATCGCATGGGTGTTCACACCATGCGATCCGAGTTTGCAGATCGCACTGCGATATGCGAACTGATCTGGGGGTGTCATTAACATTTCACTGACACTCCCAGCAGTTCGCATAGGGCAGTGTGAACTGCCGCCGGGGAGGCATGCGATGCGGGAACCCGCCACGGATTCGTGGTGTTCCCGCATCGCTCCAGTGTGAACCCAGCCTAATAAGCGATCGTTTTTCTGATCGCTGTATTAGTGTCACAGGTGACGCTAGTTAGGCAGGTAGGTATTTAGGTTCGCCGCAGCTTTTTATAGCGCCAGGGACCCCCATATACTACCGCATAAAGCCCCCTGATTGCCCCCTAGTTAACCCTTTTACCAGTGATCACCATATAACTGTTACAGGTGACGCTGGTTGGTTAGTTATTTTTTTATAGTTTCAGGGCACCCGCCATTTATTACCTAATAAAGGTTTAACCCCCTGATCACCCGGCGGGTGTCATTTGTGACTGTAATAACTGTTAGGGCAGTTAGGGTTAGCCCCCTTTAGTTCTAAGGTACCCCCCTAACCCCCCCAATAAAGGTTTAACCCCGTGATCACCCCCCGTCGCCAGTGTCACTAAGGCTGGGTTCACATTTCATCGGTTTATGAGAACGGATGTGATTCGCACCGCGCTGCAGTGCAAATCACATCCGATCTCTGTGCGATTCGAGTTCAGCCATACAGATAGTATGGCTGAATTCGCGTCGCACCCGCCGCACCCGCCGCAAACTCGCACGGGACCCTTTTTTTGGTCCGCAGCAGAATCGGATCGCATGGGTGTTCACACCATGCGATCCGAGTTTGCAGATCGCACTGCGATATGCGAACTGATCTGGGGGTGTCATTAACATTTCACTGACACTCCCAGTAGTTCGCATAGGGCAGTGTGAACTGCCGCCGGGAGGCATGCGATGCGGGAACCCGCCACGGATTCGTGGCGTTCCCGCATCGCTCCAGTGTGAACCCAGCCTAATAAGCGATCGTTTTTCTGATCGCTGTATTAGTGTCACAGGTGATGCTAGTTAGGCAGGTAGGTATTTAGGTTCGCCGCAGCTTTTTATAGCGCCAGGGACCCCCATATACTACCGCATAAAGCCCCCTGATTGCCCCCTAGTTAACCCTTTCACCAGTGATCACCATATAACTGTTACAGGTGACGCTGGTTGGTTATTTATTTTTTTATAGTTTCAGGGCACCCGCCATTTATTACCTAGTCTCACTAGTGTACCCCTAAATTTAGGGGTGTCTACTTTCCAAAATGGGGTCATTTGGGGGGGGGGGTTGTGCCATCTTGGCATTTTATGGCCTTCAAAACTGTAACGCCCTTAGAAAGCCTGAAGGCGGTGCTTGGTTTTCGGGGCCCCGTACGCGGCTAGGCTCCCAAAAAGTCCCACATATGTGGTATCCCCGTACTCAGGAGAAGCAGCAGAATTTATTTTGGGGTGTCATTTCACATATGCCCATGGCATGCGTGAGCAATATATCATTTAGTGACAACTTTGTGAAAAAATAAATTTAAAAAAAAGTTTGTAATTTTCCCGCAACTTGTGGCAAAATATAAAATATTCCATGGACTCAACATGCCTCTCAGCAAATAGCTTGGGGTGTCTACTTTCTAAAATGGGGTCATTTGTGGGGGTTTTGTGCCATCTTGGCATTTTATGGCCTTCAAAACTGTAATAGGTAGTGAGAAGTGAAATCAAAAATTTACGCCCTTAGAAAGCCTGAAGGCGATGCTTGGTTTTCGGGGCCCCGTACGCGGCTAGGCTCCCAAAAAGTCCCACATATGTGGTATCCCCGTACTCAGGAGAAGCAGCAGAATTTATTTTGGGGTGTCATTTCACATATGCCCATAGCATGTGTGAGCAATATATCATTTAGTGACAACTTTGTGTAAAAAAAAATATATATTTTTTTTTTGTCATTATTCAATCGCTTGAGGCAAAAAAAAAAAAATATTCAATGGGCTCAACATGCCACTTATCAATTTCCTTAGGGGGTCTACTTTCCAAAATGGGGTCATTTGGGGGGGTTTTGTACTGCCCTGCCATTTTAGCACCTCAAGAAATGAGATAGGCAGTCGTAAACTAAAAGCTGCGTAAATTCCAGAAAACGTACCTTAGTTTGTAGATGTGACAACTTTTGCGCAAACCAATAAATATAGAGTTATTGACTTTTTTTTTACCAAAGACATGTGGCTGAATACATTTTGGCCTAAATGTATGACTAAAATTGAGTTTATTGGATTTTTCTAATAACAAAAAGTAGAAAATATCATTTTCTTTCAAAATTTGCGGTCTTTTTACGTTTATATCGCAAAAAATAAAAATCGCAGAGGCAATCAAATACCATCAAAAGAAAGCTCTATTTGTGGGAAGAAAAGGACGCAAATTTTGTTTGGGTACAACATTGCATGACCGCGCAATTACCAGTTAAAGCAGCGCAGTGCCAAATTGAAAAAGACCTCTGGTCATTGACCAGCAAAATGGTCCGGTCTGAAAGTGGTTAAAAGGGTTTTTGACGTTCCCGCACGCTCTGCTTCTGCTGCCAAGTGCCTCATGTCCATCAAACAGAGTACGAGAACTGTTGCTGAATATGCCATTGAATTCCGTACTCTGGCAGCAGAGATTGCTTGGAGCAATGAGGCCCTCGTGGCTGCTTTTTCTCAGGGTCTCTCAGATTCCATCAAGGATGAGATAGCAGCCCGAGATATACCCACTGAGCGGGAGAGCTTGATCTCGTTTGCCATCCTCATTGACTCCAGACTCAGAGAAAGACTTTCTCTTAAGGAGCGCTTGCGGAAACCTCCTGTACGTTTGCCTCCGAGCTTTGTAATCCCACCCGTGCCTCTCTCACCTCCCATGCCTCCTGGTACCGAGTCGGTCAGTGAAGATGAACCCATGCACCTGGGCTTCGCACGTCTCTCTGTGGATGAGAGAGACTTTAGGAGGAGGGAGAGATTGTGCCTTTATTGTGGCCAGGCAAGTCACTTTTTGAAGTCTTGTCCTACCCGTCCAGGGAACGTCCGAACCTTGAGGTCCTGTCATGGACAGACTTTAGGTGGCGTTGTTTCATCCCCAGTTATCCAGAAGGATAAGCCCCTGGTTTTGGTCACTCTTTCTTGGGCTGAGTCATCCATCGAGATACAGGCTCTAATCGACTCTGGGGCTGCAGGCCTGTTCATTGATGCTGCATTTGTTTTGCAGTACTCGATTCCGCTTCAGCTGCGTGACACTCCACTTGCCATTGAGGCTCTTGATGGGAGACCTTTACAGCCTGCCCATGTGACTCATGAGACAGTTCCGTTGTCCATGGCCGTAGGGGCTCTTTACCATGAGATAATCCGATTCCAAGCTATTTCCTCACCCAAGTTTCCGCTGGTTATTGGTTATCCTTGGTTACAGAGGCACAACCCCTCTTTTGATTGGCTCCATGCTGAGGTCCTCTCCTGGTCCCCACAATGCAGGGAGACATGCTTCCTGAAGGTATCCAAGGTCCTGTGCACCTCTTCACTCCCCTCCCTGCCGGAGGAGTACCGCGATTTTAGCGATGTCTTTTATAAAGGTCAAGCAGGTAGTTTGCCTCCACACCGGTCTTATGATTGCGCAATTGACCTTCAACCTGGTGCCATACCTCCTCGTGGCTGGGTTTACCCTTTGTCGGTCTTGGAGGATAAGGCCATGGAGGAGTATGTTGCTGACGCACTTTCTCGAGGTTTCATCCGCAAATCCTCATCTCCTGCTGGTGCTGGTCCTGTCTTTGTGAAAAAGAAGAGCAGTGAACTGAGACCTTGTATAGATTATAGGGTCTCAATCGTGTCACGATTAAGAATGCCTACCTGTCATGGTCATCTCCGGAATCCAGTGGCTCATGGAAGACCCATCCACGGAATCCCTTAGTTGAGCGTTAATAGGTTTCCATGGGTGCGCGTTGGCGCGAACGGACGCACGCGGGTGCGAGTGGGTACGAACGGGCGCACGCGGGTGCACGAGGTTGCGAACGAGCGCACGCGGGTGCTCGATGTTGCTAACGAGCGCACGCGGGTGCGCGGGGTCACGAACGGCTGCACGGTTTCACGTGGGTGCGCGCGGGCACGCCGTGCGACCATTCTTGGCGCCCAGAGGGCTTCTTAAGGAATCCGTTCCAGTGCCTCGGTGCTGTCCAGTCTACAGCGTTCCGGTTACTTGCCTCTGCTTACCTGATTGTTCCTGTTCTGTTCTACCCGGCCTGTTCCTGACTATCCCTGCCTGCTGCCAGCCTTGACCCTTGGACTGTTTGACCTCGCTTCTGCCTTCTCCTGTGTACCGCTGCTGCCCGCCTGTTGACGACCCGGCTTGTATTTGACCCCGCTTGTTCTGCCAGCTGTTCCAGTCTGCCATCCGTGCTGCTGCTGTCTGCTGCCTGCCTGCCAGCTGTTCCAGTCTGCCATCCGTGCTGCTGCTGTCTGCTGCCTGCCTGCCTGTCAGCTGTTCCAGTCTGCCATCCATGACCGCTGCTGTCTGCTGCCTACCTATCAGCTGTTCCAGTGTGATCATCTGTACCCGCTGCCAGCCGCTGACTGCTTACCAGCTGTTCCAGAACCACCTACCTGTGTCTGCCGTTGTCTGCCGCCAGTTCCAGGGCCAGTCCTACTATTCACCTGCTTGGCACTTGTGCCCTCTGAACTCTAGAATCCCTGTCCCCACTTCCAGGGAATCTCGAGCCAGAGGCTTACGAGAGGCCGCTCCCTGCACTCCGGGCTCCTTCCACCAGGTACGTGACAGTACTGGACAGCCATGTCCGAGCCCATGCAGGGAGCCTCTCCTATGGACGAGCTCTGCCGCCACCTTGCCGGACTCACTTAAGCGGTGAATAATCTACAGGAGGGCTATAGCCAGCTGGAGGAACGGGTTCTGGCCCTGTCTACTTCCACTCCAGCTGTTTCCGGGACTTCTGTTACTCCTTCCATGGTGATGTTGCCCCCTGAACCTAGGGTACCCACACCCGAGAGATTCTCTGGAGACCGTGGAAAATTCCGGACTTTTCGCAACTCCTGTGAGCTTTTCTTTGCTCTCCAACCCAGGACCTTCTCCCTTGAGGCCACCAAGGTGGGATATGTCATTTCTCTATTAACTGGCGAACCTCAGTCCTGGGCTCACCGCTTACTAGAAAAGAAGGATCCTTCCCTTGAAACCCTGGACATCTTCTTTCAGGCCATGTTGCGGTTATATGAAGATCCACAATTAACCGCCACCGCTGAAGGGCCCTGCACTCACTACAGCAAGGCCGTCGACCCGTAGAAGACTATGTGTCGGAGTTCCGACGCTGGAGTTCTGACACAGATTGGAACAATGCGGCACTACGTTACCAGTTCCGTATGGGTCTTTCGGAACCCTTGAAAGACGAGCTAGCCCGAGTGGGCATTCCAGAGACTTTAGAAGCTTTAGTGGAGCTCACTATCCAAATAGACAGACGGCTAAGAGAACGTCGTTTGGAGCGGTCCACGACAACCCCTCGTCCAGTGTGGATGCTTCCTCGGGTTTCCAGCTTCCCTCATCCAACCTCTTCTGCTGCCACTACGGTGAATCAGGATCCCCCCGAGCCCATGCAGTTGGGCTTACTTAGACCTTCCTTGACGCCTGAAGAACGCCAGCGCCGTCGGGTGGGAAACCTCTGTTTATACTGTGGAGAACCAGGACATTTCGTGCGCACTTGCCCTGCCAAGCTCCTTAAGTGCCTCTCCGTGTCTCCTGCCCTTACTTCTGAATTACCAAGTACTACTTCCTATCTGACTGTGTCCATTTCCTTGCAGCTACCAGGAGGGAACGTCCGGACCAACGCCATTATTGATTTGGGAGCTTGCAGTGGCTTTATAGACTTATCCTTCGCTTCAAAACATAACGTTCCCCTTCGGCCCAGGGCAAAGGGACTTTCTATACATCTGGCCGATGGCTCCACTCTCAAGTCCGGTCCTGTAACCCAGGAGACTCAGCCCTTACTGACTTCCATTGCCGGGATCCACCAAGAGTTGCTGTGTTTGGATGTCATCCCATCCCCTCTTTTCCCTATCATACTCGGCATGCCCTGGCTGAGGGCACACAACCCCCAGATTGACTGGTCCACTGGAGAATTGAAATTCTTTTCACCTTACTGTCTCCAGCACTGCTTGTCGGGAACCGACCAGGCCTCCTCCTCCTTGCTCTGCCTGGAAGTTGACGCAGAAACCCGTCAGGCTGTACCTCCTGTCTACCACGACTTCCTGGATGTGTTTAGCAAGAAGGGTGCGGAGACCTTACCCCCTCACAGGCCATACGATTGTCCTATAGAACTGCTTCCAGGGGCAGAAATTCCCTTTGGGAGAATCTTCCCACTATCAGAAACGGAGTTGGTGGCCTTGAAAACTTACCTGGATGACAACCTAAGAAAGGGATTCATACGTCCCTCCACTTCACCGGCGGGTGCGGGAATCTTTTTCGTGGAGAAGAAGGACCAAACCTTGCGCCCCTGCGTTGACTATCGGGCACTCAACAAAATAACTATTAAGAATCGTTATCCTTTGCCACTTGTGCCGGAACTTTTTCAAAGACTGGGGTCCGCAGCAGTGTTTTCGAAGCTGGATCTTCGGGGTGCCTATAATCTTGTTCGCATCCGAAATGGTGACGAATGGAAGACTGCCTTCCGTACTCGCTTTGGGCATTTTGAGTACCTGGTTATGCCCTTTGGTTTATGTAACGCCCCTGCTACATTCCAGCACTTCATCAACGACATTTTCAGAGACTATCTAGATCTGTTCGTCATCACCTATCTGGACGACATTCTGATCTTCTCCTCCTCCCTGGCTGAACATCAGGAACACGTCAGGAATGTGTTATCCCGACTCCGACTTCACGGGCTATACGCCAAACCGGAAAAATGTACCTTCGAACAATGAAGTATTCAGTTTCTGGGGCTGATCATTTCCGTAGATGGCATCGAGATGGACCCTCAGAAGATCTCTGCCATTCGTGATTGGCCCGCTCCCACGGACAGAAAAGGGGTCCAGCGGTTCATCGGATTTGCAAATTTTTATAGAAAGTTTATTAGAGGATTTTCTACCATTATAGCTCCCATCACGAGATTAACTAAGCAGGGCTTGAAGTTCCAATGGTCCCCAGAGGCTCAAGAGGCCTTCACCATTCTGAAGGACTTGTTTGTGTCGGCCTCTATTCTTAAACACCCTGACCCGACTCGGCCTTATATTCTGGAGGTCGATGCCTCTGAGATAGCGGTTGGGGCGGTTCTATCACAAAGACATGGACCTAGATCTCTTCTGCATCCAGTCGCGTTCTTCTCCCGCAAGCTATCCGAGGCAGAGACCAATTATGACGTCGGAGACCGGGAGCTATTAGCCATCAAAGTGGCTCTCGAAGAATGGCGCTATCTACTGGAAGGAGCCACGCATCCAATCCTTATTTACACGGACCATAAAAATCTGGAATACTTAAAGTCCGCCAAGAGACTGAGACCACGTCAGGCCAGATGGGCTCTCTTTTTCTCCCGATTTTCATTCCACATAACTTATCGCCCTGGGTCAAATAATACCAAGCCGGACGCTCTGTCCCGAATGTTTAACAAGCCCGAAACCTCCCCTTATCCAGATACCATTCTGACCGCAGGGAATTTCCTCCTTCTCCAAGAAGATCTGCTGTCTCTGATCAAGCAGGCTTCCGCTAGTGCTGCTCCCCACCTGACGTCACTCTTCTGGCCAAGGACGAACTCCTCTGGTATAAAGACAAAATTTTTGTTCCTCAGGAAATCCGAGTTCCAGTCCTCAGTTCGTGCCATGATCATCTGCTGGCCGGCCATTTTGGAGCCCTTAAGACCTCCGAACTGGTTCAGCGAACCTTCTGGTGGCCGCAGTTAAAGTCAGACTGTAAAAAGTACGTGGAGGCATGTGTCACCTGCATCCGGAACAAAGGCAACAAGTCCAAGGCCTGGGGTCTGTTGAAACCACTACCTGTCCCAGAGAGGCCTTGGCGGATGATCTCGATGGACTTCATTGTCGAGCTACCACCTTCAGAAGGCTGCTCCACGATCTTTGTGGTAGTGGACAGGCTATCTAAGATGGCCCACTTTTTGCCAATGAAGGGTACCCCCTCCGCCGAGGAAACAGCCAAGATATTTATCAAAGAAATAGTGAGACTACATGGCGTCCCTGCGAATATTACATCGGATCGGGGAGTACAATTCACGTCCAAATTCTGGAGGGCACTTTGTGGGGCCCTGAAAATCGATCCCTGCCTCTCGTCTGCTTATCACCCTCAGACCAATGGGCAAACTGAACGGACGAACCATACGTTGGAACAGTATCTGCGCTGTATCTCGTCATTTTCTCAGGATGACTGGGCTCCTTTGCTTCCACTAGCGGAATTTGCATACAATAACTCCATCCACTCTGCCACAAAACAGTCCCCGTTCTTCGCTAACTACGGCTTCCATCCCTCATTTCTGTCCAACGACCTTCCAGAAAGCCCGGTACCAGCGGTTCAGGAGAGTATTGACTTCTTCAGCTCCAACAACAGACTTCTGCAGAAGACCATGACAAGAACCCAGAGGTATAATAAGGAGGTGTTTGACAAGAAGAGAAGGGGAGAGCTTGAACTCAAAGTTGGGGATCAAGTTTGGCTCTCCACGTTGAACCTGAAGATGGCTTGTCCAACCAAAAAGTTGGGGCCAAGATTCGTGGGTCCTTTCCCAATCGTGAAAAAGGTGAATGACGTGGCGTACGAGCTGAATTTGCCAGAATCGTTCCGGATTCACCCTGTATTTCATGTAGCTTTGCTCAAGCCAGCCGTCCCAGATCCCTTTGACAGCCGGAGGGTTGCTCCACCTGAACCTGTGATCATCGACGGTGAAGTCGAGTATGAGGTGGAATCTCTCCTGGACTGTAGGCGTAGACGCAATCAAGTCCAATTCTTGGTGAAATGGAAGGGGTACGGGCCTGAAGCAAATTCTTGGGAACCTGAATCCAACATTCACGCCAGAAGCCTTTGAGAGGGCCCATCCGGGTAAAATGGCACAGTTTGGCATCCGGAGGCTGCCCCTTGGGGGGGGGGGGCAATGTCATGGTTGTCTCCAAAATCCAGTGGCTCATGGAAGACCCATCCACGGAATCCCTTCGTTGAGCGTTAATAGGTTTCCATGGGCGTGCGTTGGCGCGAACGGACGCACGCGGGTGCGAGTGGGTACGAACGGGCGCACGCGGGTGCGCGAGGTTGCGAACGAGCGCACGCGGGTGCGCGATGTTGCTAACGAGCGCACGCGGGTGCGCGGGGTCACGAACGGTTGCACGGTTTCACGTGGGCGCGCGCGGGCATGCCGTGCGACCGTTCTTGGCGCCCAGAGGGCTTCTTAAGGTATCCGTTCCAGTGCCTCGGTGCTGTCCAGTCTACAGTGTTCCAGTTACTTGCCTCTGCTTACCTGATTGTTCCTGTTCTGTTCTACCCGGCCTGCTCCTGACTATCCCTGCCTGCTGCCAGCCTTGACCCTCGGACTGTTTAACCTCGCTTCTGCCTTCTCCTGTGTACCGCTGCTGCCCGCCTGTTGACGACCCGGCTTGTATTTGACCCCGTTTGTTCTGCCAGCTGTTCCAGTCTGCCATCCGTGCTGCTGCTGTCTGCTGCCTGCCTGCCAGCTGTTCCAGTCTGCCATCCGTGCTGCTGCTGTCTGCTGCCTGCCTGCCAGCTGTTCCAGTCTGCCATCCGTGCTGCTGCTGTCTGCTGCCTGCCTGTCAGCTGTTCCAGTCTGCCATCCGTGACCGCTGCTGTCTGCTGCCTACCTATCAGCTGTTCCAGTGTGATCATCTGTACCCGCTGCCAGCCGCTGACTGCTTACCAGCTGTTCCAGAACCACCTACCTGTGTCTGCCGTTGTCTGCCGCCAGTTCCAGGGCCAGTCCTACTATTCACCTGCTTGGCACTTGTGCCCTCTGAACTCTAGAATCCCTGTCCCCACTTCCAGGGAATCTCGAGCCAGAGGCTTACGAGAGGCCGCTCCCTGCACTCCGGGCTCCTTCCACCAGGTACGTGACACTACCCGATTCCATTGATTACAGAGTTATTTGACCGCCTCAAGGGAGCAACGGTTTTCACGAAGCTGGACTTGAGAGGGGCATATAATCTCATGTGCATTAAGGAGGGCGACGAGTGGAAAACTGCGTTTAATACCAGAACAGGCCATTATGAATACCTGGTAATGCCTTTTGGCCTTTGTAACGCCCCGGCAGTTTTCCAGGCATTTATTAACGATGTCCTCTGAGATTTGTTGCAGTTGTTTGTGGTGCTTTATCTCGATGATATCCTCATATTTTCCAAGTCCCTGGAGAGCCACCACACAGATGTCTGTTGAGTGCTTCAGAAACTAAGAGAGAACAATCTCTATTGTAAACTGGAGAAGTGTGAGTTCCATCGTGAACAGGTTACATTCCTGCGCTATGTAATTTCCACTGCTGGTTTTTCGATTGGACCCAGAGAAACTTTTGGCAGTCCTACAGTTGCCTCGACCCATAGGTTTACGTCCTCTGCAGTGTTTCCTGGGCTTTGCCAACTACTATCGTAAGTTTATTCGTAACTTCTCGTCTCTGGTCAAGCCCCTGACTGATATGACCAGAAAGGACGGTAACCCACAGAGTTGGTCTCCGGAGTCCATTAAGGCCTTTGAGACATTCAAGGCTGCCTTTGTTTCTGCTCCTGTGTTGGCACATACTGATCCTACGTTGCCTTTTATCCTAGAAGTTGATGCTTCTGAGACTGGAGTTGGTGCGCTTCTGTCTCAACGTTCTAAGTCTGAGAACGCTATGCATCCGTGTGGCTACTTTTCCAAGAAATTGTCACCTGCTGAGTGCAATTATGAGATTGGCGACAGAGAGCTGTTGGCGATCATTTTAGCCCTGAAAGTATGGAGACATCTCCTTGAAGGTACCACTGTATCTGTTCTTATTCTTACTGACCATAAGAATCTTACATTCTTGTCTGAGGCTAAGCGACTCTCTCCCAGAAGGGTGCGATGAGCTCTTTTCTTGTTGAGCTTTAATTACATTGTCTCATTCTTACCCGGTACTAAGAATGTAAGGGCTAATGCCTTGTCACAACATTTTTCCTCTACTTCAAAGTCGGAGTCGCTTCTGGTTCCCGTGATTCCTCCTGATTGTATCTTGGCTACGGTTCGCACCAGTCTTACTTCTCCTTTGGGTGACAAAATTCTTGCTTCTCAGGTCCATACTCCTCCTGATAAAACTTGTGACTGCTGCTTTGTCCCAGAGAGTCTCCGTACTGCTGTGCCCCAGACTTACCATTCTCCCAAGGCAGCTGGCCATCCTGGGAAGAATCAACTAATTTGGGCCATTTCCCAACAATTCTGGTGGCCTAGTCTACGGGCTGATGTTACTGCCTTCGTAGCTGCCTGTCCTGTGTGCTCAGAGTAAGACTCCACGACACCTTCCAGTGGACCTCCTACAACCCATACCCAATGCAGAGAGGCCCTGGACTCACCTGTCTATGGATTTCATTGTGGAGTTGCCCAACTCCCAAGGCAACACTGTTATCCTTATGGTGGTTGACCGGTTCTCAAAGATGTGTCATTGTATTCCACTTAAGAAGTTGCCTCCCGGCTCCGCTGGGCCTCTGACAATCAGGTGCCATCCTCCGCTCCTGAGCGCCCTGGTTCTCAACAAAATATACCACCCTGCTCCTCGGGGGCTCCTCTACAGGCATATCTGTATTTGACAGCCATCTGCTGTCTGTGGACCGCGGGATTCGGCCCGTTTCGGCCGCTGTCTGCCGCCTCGCCGGGCGCCATCTTGCGGCCTACTAGGCCTCCACAATCCCCGGCCTTTCCTGCGGAGCCACCCGAAGGCCGCTCCGGCGGCGGACCCGGACATCCCGGAGGGGGGCGTACTCGGCTGCCGAATCGCTGCTCCCGCTGCACCTCTGCACACAGGAGTCTTCTGGGATCCCCTGCTCTGCATCCATCCGGCCTGGTGAGTCTCCTGTGGGGCTATCCGGACTCTCCCCTGCCTTCTGCCCTCAACCTCCCCTCTCCACAACATCAAGAGGACATCCTACTGGGTCACCTCTGGGGTTCTCTGTGGACTGATCCCCTTATCCCACTGCATCAGGCAACGGAGGTCCCTGGCAGCCCTCTCCAGGCAAGTCCCTGGCTTCGGCCTATGTTGGATCCTGGTGGCCATCTTGCTACACCCAGCTCCTCACAGCTCCCACTTCCACAGACCCAGCTGGAGTGTATATCCTGGAGAATATCCCCTTCCTCCTTGCCCTGCAGGACCTGGGTCACGTAAAGTTCGGGTTCTTTCTGTGGGACCACATATCCCAGCAGGCCCATAGATAGTAAACTTGCAGGTATCTTTCCACACTCACTTCAGCTCACCCCCTTCCAAAGAAGCCGCATACGCGGCTCGGAGCAAGATGGACGTTTGAATTCTTAACTCTGCTCCGTCCGGGACTTCTGCCTATCCCCGAGGGCCGTTAACACTGCGATTCACTCCTTTTTTTCTATTTATCATCCCTCAACCCGCAGAACCTTGGTGCATGCCGGCGAAGAAAAAAAAAGCACGGGGCACCGCTCAAAAGACCCTCACACAGTATCTCCTTCGCTCTCAGGAACAGTCCGACATGGCGCAGGATGGCGCAGTCAGGGGGGGCCTCTCCCCGGGTCCCGCCACCTCTCCACGTTCGCCGTGTCCATCCTCACTTGCCCCTTCATCTAATGGTGAGTGCCCTGGCTCCCTCTCTAAAGCTGATCTAGAGGAAAGTTTGGAAACCATGTATAACAGACTGGCATCTAAATTCCAATCGGAACTTCACAAAACTTCACATGCCTTATCACAAGAAATCTCTGCCCTGGGAACCAGAACGGAGAGGTTAGAGACTAAGCATGATGAGTTGGCGATTGCTCATAATGACCTTAGCAGAGAACATGAAGCACTATCCTCTTCGGTCAATTTGCTGCAGTCTCAGATCGAAGACCTTGACAACAGAAACAGGCGCAATAATCTGCGCCTCCGCGGAATTCCTGAGTCTGAGTCTGAGCTCATACCTGTGGTGATTAGATTGTTTAAATCCCTGCTCCCTGACCATGACTCCAACATGTTCAAATGTGATCGTATTCAAAGGGCCCTTCGCCCCAAACCCCCGGATAACAAACCCCCTAGAGATGTCATCCTTTGTATGAAAGACTTTCTTGTCAAGGAAGAAATATTGAGAGCTGCCCGCAACAAGCAGAGAATAACCCTTGATGACCACTTTATACAGATTTTCCCTGATATTGCCCCGGCGACTTTGGAGAGGAGGAGGAACCTGAAGGAGATTACCACTGTCTTGCAATCTGCCCATATCAGATACCGGTGGGGATTCCCGTTTCGCCTGGTGATCCCTCATAACGGCACAACCTACTCCGCCACCACCATCCTAGAGGGTCAGGAGATCCTGGTAAAACTGGGCTTATTGGACGCTTCTGCGATTCGCAGGCTACCCTCCACTCCCAGAGCTATATGGCAAACACCCCCTACAAGGAAAGATAGACGGAGGATCCGGTATGATGTTGGAGAATGTATGGAAGATAGCCCTCGTTAAGGGTACCTTCTCCGGCCCATCTTGAGGTTCTATATGCGGTTAATACTGACTCCCAGAGGACATCCACGCTGTGTGTTTATTTTCTGTTTTTTCAAGAGATACTCCCTTTTTCTTTTATTTTTTTAAAAAAAAATTTTTTTTTTCCTCTCTTCCTCTCCCCCTTTCTTTGGGGGGGGGGGGGGAGAGGAGATGGAGAGGAAAAGCATACTTCCCCTATTGTTGTCTGCCTACTCCTCTGGCACTGTACATGTCCCTAGGAGCTATGTCATGGCTCCCCTTCCTAGTGGTTGGTTGCTTCTCTGGGGGGTGCTCCCCCCCATTGCGCAACCCTACTGGGTGCGAGACCTGGTCGTCTCGATGTATGATTTTCTCTTTGCCGTGGGAACTTTCTCCCACAGGCTACCATATCTGTTATTAATGTTGTTCCCCAAGTCTTTGTTAAAGGCTGGGATTGTTTTTTCAGAGGTTACTTTTATTTTTCTATGTTTTTTGGTTCTTTCTTATATTGGTCAATCATTTTTCAAATCCTACGATTCTTCTACAGCATATGTTCTTTTTATATACCGGTTCTGTGATCTGAGCATGCCCTCAGTGTTGCTGCATAGCTCCCTACTCATGCGAGCTATGGAGGATGAAGTGGGGACTCCCCTGACGTTCTTGGACCTGGTGGACGAGTGCTTATTTGTGATCCCCTTCCTTCCTCCCCCCATCAATTCTGATCCCCCAATTGCCTACGCATTACCTCCTACGCCATGGCGATAACTTGTATTTCACACAACGTTAAAGGATTTAACTCCCCTTCCAAGCGGCGTAAAGCCTTTACCTTTTATAAACAGCTTGGAGCAAAAATCCTTCTTCTCCAAGAAACACATTTCTCCCGCTCCTCCCATCCCAAATTTTTACATAAAGACTTCCCCCAAGCCTTTTACTCGATCCACTCATCCAAGACCAGGGGGGCCGCCATACTCCTCCACTCCTCCCTCCCGATGGAGGTTAAACAATTGTTCAGGGATCCTGAAAGTCGTTATATGATTGTGAAAGGGGTTGTCCACAACAGGGAACTTACTATTGCTAGTGTTTATGCACCCAATGACGGCTCAGCAGCCTTTTTTAGGTCATTTTTTGAAAAATTAGCACAATACCACTCCCCCCATTTGATCATAGGTGGTGATTTTAACTCAGTAGCTAACGCCACTCTAGACCGTTCGTCAACTACGGTTGTTTCTAGAGCTTTCCCGAAATCTCGCACTGGTGGCTTACAGGATCTTCAACTCACTGACACATGGAGGGCACATAATGTGGGTTGCAGGGAATTCACCTTTTTCTCCCATCCTCACAACAGTTATGCAAGATTAGACTACATATACACGTCTCCCATCATACTCGCCAACTCTTTGGAGGCCTCCATCCACCCCTGTGTTTGGTCGGACCATCAGGTTACATCTTTCACGACAGGGTTTATTAGGCTTGCCCCCACACCCCACTCCTGGAGATTGAACTAATCCATTCTCTCTGACCCAGCAGTAGATTCCCAATTAGCTCAGTCCCTGGAAGACTATTTTTCGCTTAACGCCCGCCCAGACACTCAGCCCTCACTTCTCTGGACGGCGCATAAAGCCGTCATCAGAGGAAAAATTATTAGTATTTCCGCAGCCCGCAACAAGTCTAATAGACTTAGAATTGTGGAGTTAACTAGGGAACTAGATCATTTATATAAAAACTAATCTCTGCTACACTTGGATTCCACCAGGCAATCCATCGAACAAAAGCGCCTAGAACTGGACTCCCTTTTGTCATCCAAAGTTGAAAAGTCTCTCCGTTGGACCAAGGCCCGCAATTTACTATTTAATAACTCGGCATCAACTTTGTTTGCTAGAAGATTGTCTAACTCGATTCGCCCCCCTCATTTATACAGGTTGTCTAATAAAGACGGTTTTGTATCCTCACATCCCAGGGAGGTTCTCAAAATCTTTGAGCAATTTTATACCAAACTCTTAGAGTTCCCCCACACTCTCCCCTCCCCTGAAGACTTGACATGGCTACATGACATCCCCTTCCCGACCCTTTCCGCCTCACAACTGGATGAACTCAACGCCCCTATCACAACTCCGGAAATCTTAGGGGTCATCAAATCACTGAAAACAGGCTCCGCCCCAGGCCCCGATGGCTTTTCGGCCCTTTATTACAAAAAATACTACATGATCCTAGCCCCTAGAATGGCATACCTCTTTAACTCAGTCCTACTTGGCCATAGCTTCCCAGAAGAAATGTTGTTAGCCAACATGTCACTAATCCCGAAACCCAATAAGAATCACAATTTGCCCCAAAATGTTAGGCCTATCTCGGTTATGAACAACGATATCAAAATATTTAGCAGAGTTCTAGCTGACAGACTAGCAAAGTTTATCCCCTCCTTGATATCCCCCTTCCAATCTGGATTTATTCCACACCGCTTAATTACAGACAACATCCGCCTGGCAACAGACGTTATCCAAGATGCTAACCTATTTTCCCGCAAGCTCCTCCTGTTAAGCCTGGACATACAGAAGGCGTTTGACAGTGTTACATGGGATTACATCAACACAATCCTCCCACGCATGGGATTTCAGGGGAAGTTCCTAGTGGGTTTCAAAGCCCTTTACGATAACCCTAGGACCCGCATAAAACTACCTGGCTGTTGCTCCGAATTCTTCCCCATAGGTAGAGGCACTAGACAAGGGTGCCCCCTTTCCCCTTTAATCTTTGCCTTAGCCCTGGAGCCCCTAGCGATTGCCCTTTTGAGGCATTCTGATATCACAGGTTACTCTAAGGGTGACGAAATGTACAAATTTTGCATGTACGCAGACGACGTTTTGATGTTCATAACTAATCCCCATGTTTCACTCCCCAACCTTTTTACGACGCTGTCAAGTTTCGCGAAGGTCTCTGGTCTAGCCATTAATGTTTCCAAATCGGTAGCCCTTCCCATAGGTTTTGATCCCACTGATTTAGCCCTTATTAAACAAAACTACTCCTTTACATGGGCCACCTCCCACATACCCTACCTGGGAGTGGGGCTGCCCGGAAATTTCCGTGACCTCTTTGGGGTTAATTATCCTCCATTGATTAGAAAACTTAAAAATACTATTAAAAGCTGGCTCTCTTTACATATCCCCTTTAGGGGGAGAATCACTGCGCTCAAAATGGTCATCCTTCCCAGGCTGCTATATCTGTTTCGCTCCCTACCGGTTAGTCTTTCTAAATCTTTTCTCCTCAACCTTCAGTCCCATTTTAACAGATTCATTTGGAATAATAGGTCGCCCAGGTTTGCCAGGGGAGTCCTATACAGCTCTATGAGAAGTGGAGGCCTAGGGGTTCCTCAAATCTGGTTGTACTATCTTACCTGCAGATTTACGCAACAAGCACAATGGTCGATCCCTAATTCCAGAGTTCCTTGGGTGCGTTTTGAGAGTGATTCGATAGCACCCTTTTATCTCCCGGGCCTTATGTGGTCAACCCATCGACCTCACTCAACCTTAGGCACGCTTAACACTATAGTTGCAGACAGCCTGCAACTGTGGCATCGCTACAAGCACAAATACAACCTCACTTCGGAGAGCCCTGTGGGCTCCTCTTACCTGGGCGATCCTAGGTTCCCCCCAGCCTACCTACATCCTGAGACTTTCAGATTATGGGTTCAATGTAAGCTTACTCAGTTAAGGGACTTCGTGACGGGTTCTGATTTCATTCCTTTTGCAGTATTACAGACCCAGCACCAACTCCCCGATGGGGAACTTTTCAGATACCTGCAAATCCGTCACTTCTTTCTCTCCCATTACAGAATCCGGTCCCAGGTCCAACTCACCATCTTTGAGGATTTATGTTTTAACTTCCCACGTCAAAAGGGCCTGATTTCCCTGATCTATAAAGCTCTAGAGGGACTTACAATGGTTCAGACTCTGAAGTATAGATCACAATGGGAACAGGAGCTTGCACTAGGGACCGGTGTTGTAGACTGGGAGGAGGGATGGGACAACATGTGTAAATGCACCAGATCCTTAACAATTAGGGAAACAGCTGTTAAAGTAATTACTAGATGGTACTACACTCCGGTACGTTTGCACAAGATTTATGTTCATACATCCCCCAACTGTTTTAGAGGTTGCAATCACCGAGGCACTTTTGTTCACATTTTTGGGGAATGTGACCGGATTCGGCCAGTTTGGCAGGAGATTTTGAGATTGATGGACAAACTCGCTGGTAGAGCGATGTCCCTTACTTACCACCACTGTCTTCTCTTCCAAACCCCACAGGACACCCCTAAACCTCTAGTGAGGCTCGTCCATTCCATCTCCGTTGCTATGCTATGGACTATAGCGTTACATTGGAAGTCCTCTTCGATCCCTTTATCTCAGGTTCTCTCACGCATTGATCAAGTAATGCTGACTGAAAAGATTTTCCATACTTTACAGGACACGACTCACATATATGACCTAAAGTGGAACCCATGGTTCCTATTTAGATTACAAAAATGATCACACCGGGGATTTTTTTTTTTTTCTCTTCTCTTGCCCATCTGGAAAAAGAACTAAGGAATAAAAATTAATAAACAGAATTCTACTTTTGTTATTTTCTTTAATTTTTTTCTCTTCTCTCTCTTTGCTTTCTTTCTAGACTTCTCATTTCTTTCTTTGTGCTGTCTATCCTTATACATTATGAATATGAAGGTCAGGACATTGAATATTTTTGCTTTCCCTCTATTACGATTTCTCATTGGATGTAAGATCTATGCCACTGTAGAACCCTATGGTCTGTTTGCCATTTTGTTATAATCTTGTCATCCAACTGCATATGATGTCTATGTCATTTGATCCTTTTCACTGAAGCTGTTTTCTATTTATCGCTTTAATAAAACTTTTTTGAAAACAAAAAGAAGTTGCCTCCCTCTAAGGAACTGGCTTCCATTTTTGCTCAGGAGATTTTTAGCTTACATGGGCTACCCAAGGTGATTGTCTTGGACAGGGGCAGTCAGTTTGTCTCCCAGTTCTGGCAAGCTTTTTGTGCACAGTTGGGAGGATCCACCTCTTAGATTAAGAGCGACTGCACTTCCAAGTGCACTTGCAGTGCAAAGTGGATTTGCCTTTTGTAAATAACCCCTTATACCTACCTCTTTTGCAGTCATATTTATGAATGAATTCACCAAAGCATGTACTGCAAGGGCCTGCCTGAATACTTTCAAATTATACTGTTTAAAGTTTTGTTCTCCTACTATCTTGATAGGTAATTGCAGAATGTAAAATGTTGCTTCAATTTGGACAGTGTGTATTAATAGTTTTGTATTATGACACTTCTTACCTGTCCAGTGGGCTGCCAATAGTGTAAGTAAGGAGGGGCTGACCAAAGTAGCACACATTATTTATGCATTCAGGTCTCAATAAAGTGGAGAGGGTTACCTGTCCAAAAACTCTCCCCCCACCATAAAATTTTTCCAATGGGCCATCAGAGGGTGTGAGGAATCTGATAAGTGGACCTTATACTTTTTCTTTAAATACTCCTTAAAATAAATGTTATACTTATGTTGGCCAAGAATGTTTGTATCTAATCTGCTTGCAATGTTTATAGCTGCAAAAGTACTGTTTCTTGATCATACATCACGGGACACAGGAGCTCATTACATAGTGGGTTATATAGGCACCTCTGGTGATTGGACACTGGTTAACCCCAATTAAGGAGAATTCCTCCCCTATATAACCCCTCCCATATGGGAGGCACCTCAGTTTTTTCGCCAGTGTCTATGGTGGTAACTCTGTGCAGGTCCCTGTGGGGGCCTAAGGGCTACAATAAACCGGATCCATATCTCGGGCCAATATTTGACTCCCAAGATGGTATGGTACCCGGGCCTCGTCATCCGAAGAAACGAGGTTTGGCCTGTAAGTCCTCTCCTATTGGAAGACTGGGCTCTGGGAAAACCAGACTTGGTGTACTATTTACATAGTGGCATGAAAGTTTCTGGCAGAGTCTTTTACAAGGTCCAGGTAGGAGGTTCTTCTGAGAAAGAACCCCAAAAAAACCTGAAGGTTGGCACAACTCTGCCTTCCGTGATGGGTGAAGGCTAGAATCTGTCTGTTTTCAGCAATTCCTGCGGCGAGGACAGGTAAGGGAAGTTAATCCTATATATAATTATATTATGGATTTCTTCATTTGAGTAGTAGTGTGTCTTACCTGGTTTCCAACACTAGAGGGAGTAAGAGCAGCCTGATGCATACTTACATGCCTTTCAGTACACACGCTCAGTGAAGCCTGGTTCTCCAGAGGTCTCACGTCTCCACTGCAATCCCTGCCACAATAAAGGTAATACAGGGGTCCCACATAGTCTGGGGGTCCCACGCAGCTCTGACGGAGATTCCCTTTCCCCCCTGGATTCTGGCGGTCCTCGTGCACGCGTGCCGAGCGCGCTCCCGGGCTAATGGAGGAGGAGGAGTGTGGTTGTGAGCCGTGCACGTTGGTGTGCATGGCCCTGTACTGTGCAGGCGCCAGGCGGCAGTTTTAAAAGCCCAGAGCGTCAGGGGGCTGTAAGTGTGAGACACAGGAGCTGTGGGCAGTAAGCATCCCAAGGGATTGGATCCAGGCAACCCTTAGACACCTACTCAGCATCAGGTTGTGCAGTTTAAGCATATATATTTATTGTGAGACTTTAAGCACAACAGTGATTGCACTTTGTACTAGTACCTCTGCTTTGTAGCTTAGGACTATGTCTCCTCGTAAGAGGGTCTCAGGGGGAGATAACAAGGGCACTGGTAAATCCCCGCCTAGGTCCAGGGGTTCTAAAAATGCCTGTAAGTTACCATCCCCCCCTGCAAGACTGGAGCCAGCTTCACAGGATGAGTCAGTGCCCCTGTCAGGTTTTGCAGCCTCTCCCAATGTCTCAGCCCCGGTATACGTAACTGAGGACTCCCTTAGGGCTACATTGGAGGGTTTTGAAGGGAGAATCATGAATTTTATTTCTGCTTCCCTGAAAGATAGCAGGAAAAGGGGTAGATCCCCTCCCTCTGCTGAGATTCCTCTTTCAGATGATTCTTCTGACAATGAGGAGAGATCCCCATCTTGGGACAGGGATCTTGAGCAGTCGGAGGAATCAGAGGAAGAGGAGAGAGTCCCCTCCTCCCAGGCGCTCAGAAAACAGGTGCAGTATTATACTGAATTGGTGCGTACCACATTCAGAATGCCTGCTGCTGAAGTCGCTATGTCCTCTGTTTCTTCCCTGGGAGTCAGGAAAGTCCCACAGACTGCTTTTTCAATTCATCCCTTAATGGATAAATTGATGTATGAGGATTGGGGACATCCCGATAAACTGTTTGCTCCTCCTAAAAGGTTTTCTATGCATTATCCTCTGGAGAAAAGTTTCACCAAGAAATGGGGGGTCCCATCTGTCGATGCGGCTGTTTCTTGCGTGAATAAAAACCTGACCTGTCCATTGGATAATGCTCAGGTATTTAAAGATCCAACTGATAAGAAGTTGGAAACATTATTAAAAGCCTGCTTTTCCATGACTGGCGCTGTAGTGCAACCTACAGTCGCAGCCGTGGGGTTGTGTCAGTTCCTCAAGGAACAGGTTAAGCAGATGCTTGGGCTCCTTCCCAGTGAGGAAGTGGAGAATTATGCAGAAATACCTCAAATTCTGTGTTTCATGATTGATGCGATTTTGGATTCTGTCCAACAAGCATCTCGTTTGCCTCTCCTGTTGGTACACATGCAAAGGGCCCTATGACTAAAGAATTGGGCAGCTGAGCTATCATGCAAGAAGCATTTGATTGGGTTCCCGTTTAAAGGGGAACGTTTGTTTGGAGAAGAATTAGACAAATTCGTCCCAAAAATTTCAGGGGGTAAATCTACTCTCCTTCCAGTCAAAAGGAGCAAACGTCCATCATTTAGGTGTTCTCTCTCTCCCCCGGAGCATCAAGCTCTAAGCAGTGGCGAAGGCCTTCTCAACCCGCCTCTACAGGAAAGGCTCAGGGCCAGGCCCAGGGGCAGGAAAAACTTGGGGGCGAAAGCCTGCCAAGCAGAGCCCAAAAGCTTCCTTGTGAAGGGTCGCCCCCGCTCGGCCGAGTGGGGGGAAGGCTTCTGCAGTTTGCGGAAGCCTGGCGGGAAGAGATCCGGGACAAGTGGGTGATCTCTTCGGTATCTCTCGGCTACAAGCTAGAGTTTCAGGAGATTCCACCTTCTCGCTTTCTAAGGTCAAGGATCCCCAGGGACCCAGTAAAGCAAAAACCGCTATTTCTGGCCTTAGATCACTTACTATCCCAGGGGGTGATAGTAGAAGTGGACCCAAAAGAACAGAGTTCAGGGTTTTACTCAAATCTCTTCACCGTTCCGAAGCCAAATGGAAGTGTCAGACCTATCCTGGATCTGAAGGATCTGAACCGGTTTTTACACATCCGGTCCTTCCGAATGCAGTCAATTCGCACTGTGGTCTCCTCCCTGCAAGGGGGAGAGTTTATGGCATCAATAGACATCAAGGATTGCTTATCTCCATGTGCCAATTTTTCACGCACACCAAAAGTATCTAAGGTTCGCGGTAGAGCGGCGCCATTTTCAATTTGTGGCCTTGCCGTTCGGGCTCGCTAAGGCCCCTCGAGTCTTCGCTACGGCCCCTCGATTCTGGACCTTCTCTTGGCAAACCTAAGAGCTCAGGGTATAGCCGTCATGGCTTATCTAGACGACTTGCTTCTCATGGAGAAAACAGTAGCATTCCTGAACCACAGTGTTTCCAGAACGCTAGAACACTTGGAACACCTAGGTTGGATTATAAACCTAGAAAAGTCGTCCCTACAGCCTGCTACCAGGTTGGAATACCTGGGAATGTTTATCGACACCGCTCAGGGCAAGGTGTTTCTTCCAAGGCCAAAAGCATTGGCCATCGGGGATCTGGTGCGCCTAATTCTGGGCAGGAGATCTTCCCCCATTCAGTTGTGCATGAGACTGTTAGGGAAAATGGTCGCCTCCTTCGAGACCGTTCCATTCGCCCAGTTCCACTCAAGGTCTCTGCAAAGATGCATCCTTGGAACAGGAAGCCCCAATCCTTGTATCTTCCTATGCATCTATCCCCAGGGACACGCAAGAGTCTCGTCTGGTGGTTACAAACCGAGAATTTGCTGAAAGGCAAAACTTTTCTTCCTCTTCCATGGAAGGTTATTACGACAGATGCCAGCCTGACAGGCTGGGGAGCAGTGTTAGAGGAGATGTGCTCGCAGGGGAAATGGTCTGCGACCGAGAAGCTATAAATGTCTTGGAGATCCGGGCAGTTTATATGGCTCTCATAAAGTGGTCTTCCAGACTACGGGGTCTCCCTGTTCAGGTTCAGTCCGACAATGCCACAGCAGTGGTCTATATCAATCACCAGGGCTGTACCAGGAGTCTGGTTGCGCAAAAAGAGGTGAATTGCATACTTGTCTGGGCAGAAAAGCATGTTCCATGCCTTTCTGCAGTCTTCATTCCAGGAGTGAAAAATTGGCAGGCGGATTTTCTGAGCCACCAGCAGTTGTGCCCAGGAGAATGGGCTCTGCACCCCGACATGTTTTTGGACATATGTCGCAGGTGGGGTACTCCAGACGTAGATCTGTTTGCGTCCAGGTTCAACAGAAAACTGGACAAATTTGTGTCAAGAACAAGAGATGCACTTGCTCAGGGGTCAGATGCTCTGACAGTTCCCTGGGATCAGTACAATCGGATATATGCCTTCCCCCCCTGCCCGCTTCTGTCGCGGTTCCTGGGAAGAGTCAAGAGGGAGACAAAATCGGTTCTTTTGGCCCAGGCGACCATGGTACGCAGAGATCATGAAGTTGGCAGTAGGCAGGCCATGGATCCTCCCTCTCTGGCCAGATCTGCTCTCACAGGGTCCAATTTACCATCCTGCTTTACACAGTCTGAATTTGAATGGTTTGGCTGCTGAGACCCACATTCTGAGAGACCGTGGGCTTTCAGAGCCAGTCCTTTCTCCTCTGGTTAATGCCAGAAATCCGGCCTCCAGGCTTATTTACTACAAAATCTGGAAGGCATATGTTTCCTGGTGTGAACTCAGGGAATGGCATCCTAGAAAGTATGTCATTAGCAGGATCTTGGCCTTCCTCCAGTCAGGCCTAGAAATGAATTTGGCCGTAAGCACTATCAAGGTGCAGATTTCGGCCTTGTCAGTGTTTTTTCAGAAGCCACTTGCATCGCATTCCCTGGTGCAGGCTTTCATCCAGGGGGCTATGCGGATAAGGCCGCCAGTCAAACCTCCGGTATGCCCATGGGATCTGAATTTGGTTCTCTCTGCTTTGCAGGGGCAACCTTTTGAACCTTTGCATCTGGCTTCATTAGTTCTTTTGACCAAAAAATTGGTTTTCTTGGTAGCCATATCCACGGCTAGAAGAGTGTCAGAACTAGCAGCTCTCTCCAGCAAAGAGTCGTATCTAATTGTTCATGAGGACCGGGTGGTCATGCGTCCCAACAGGTCCTTTCTACCTAAGGTGGTTTCGGGATTCCATTTGAATCAAGATGTAATCCTACCATCCTTTTTTCTGGACCCACAGTCCACAGAAGAAGAATCTTTGCACACTTTGGATGTGGTTAGGGCAATCAGTATCTATCTTCAAGCAACTGCTGAGATAAGGAAAACTGATCGCTTATTTATTTTGCTGGAAGGCCCTAGGAAGGGCCAGGTGGCATCAAATCCACTCTCTCAAGGTGGATTAGACAGATTATTTCTCAGGCCTATAGTGTTAAAGGGAAAATCCCTCCTTTTCAAGTGAAAGCGCACTCTACTAGGGCTGTAAGTGCTTCTTGGGCAGTGCATCACCAGGCCTCCCTGGCTCAGATCTGTAAGGCTGCAACTTGGTCATCAGTCCACACATTCACCAGATTCTATCAGGTGGATGTCAGAGGGCAAGAGGATATCGCCTTTGGGCGCAGTGTACTGCAGGCTGCAGTTTAGGTCCTCCGGTCCATGGTGGTCTATAATTATGATCTGTGTCTCCCTCCCCTCAATCTGAGCATTGCTTTGGGACATCCCACTATGTTATGAACTTCTGTGTCCCGTGATGTATGATCAAGAAAATAGGATTTTTATATACAGCTTACCTGTAAAATCCTTTTCTTTAGAGTACATCACGGGACACAGGGCTCACGCCCCTCTTGGGTTTTACGTGGTTTCCTATTGCTTTGCTACAAAACTGAGGTGCCTCCCATATGGGAGGGGTTATATAGGGGAGGATTTCTCCTTAATTGGGGTTAACCAGTGTCCAATCACCAGAGGTACCTATATAACCCACTATGCAATGAGCTCCTGTGTCCCGTGATGTACTCTCAAGAAAAGGATTTTACAGGTAAGCTGTATATAAAAATCCTATTTTTTTTTTCTTGTTTGACTCCACAGTTTCCTTCAACCCAACAGGAATGGCAGACTTTCAAGTGCACTTGTAGTGCAAAGTGGATTTGCCTTTAGGAAATGACCCACACAGTGCTCTAAAATTGGCCCCAATCAGGGAAAGTGCACTTGTAGTGCAAAGTGGATTTTCCTTTAGTAGATAACCCCCATTGTCACTGTAAACACAAACTTACTCCAAAAACTGGTATTGAGCATTGAAAGAAGAAGCCACACACTGTTGAGTATAAAAATAGTATACTCTGTGCACATTCACATGTGCATTAGCAAAGGTTTTTTGAACAAACTAACATCTTTGTGTATAACATTTTTATGTTTGACATTATAAATGTCCTTTTTTTGGTTAAACAGGCATGTTTAAAACCATAACATACACAACTCAGAAACTTACAAAGTTCAACTTTGAAAAAGTGAAGGCAATATCATACATTAGTATGTTAAAACTGTGTTGATCTTGCCTTCATCAGATGGGGTGATGTCACCCCTGTAAAAGCCAAATTTTGAAGATGCACACAAATTTGGAGTCAAAATGTGAATTTCCCTCCTTATCCCATGCCTAATGTCAACATGTGCTACCTCCCATCATGGAGGATCAATGGACATGTCTACTTGAGTTGCAAATAAGGGGTTGCAACCCCAAAATGCGTACCTTGATATCCTCTGATGGAAGATAGCACATGCTGATACACTGTGTGTATCTTCAAAATTTGGCTTTTAAAATACTTTAAAACTTTAATTAAAAGAAAAAAATCCTCAACAAAACGGTACAATTTTTGTGTGTTTTAGATTCTGCCTAAAACATCAATGATGTTCTTTATTTTTTGTTGAACATCATTGATGTTTTCCTTTATCTTTTCTAAATCATGATTGCACACCATGATCTTCCCGATGAGGACGTGTGCACTTGCACTGGCGAAATGAGTTTCTTCTTCCACAACATCCACATCACCTAAAAAGAATAAAACACACCATGTATTATAAATATGCAGGCATACATCTATTACCTGAAGTTGTAGTCTCAGACACTGACCTGTTGTGGGCACTATTTCAACCACGTCATGAACCTCTCCCCCCTCCACATTCTCAGTTTGTGGTGTGGTGATTTCCCCTTATTTAGGAGGTTGGGGGTCCCTGGTGTCCTCTGATGTCCCGAGTCTTTTCTCCCCTATGTGAATTAAAAAAAGGTATACTTAGAACACAGATATTTGGGGCAAGAAATAAGAATATGAAACATTGCTTGAAGTGTCATACAATTGTCGGTTTTGGCAGAGTTCAAAGCTGAATACATGATTTTTTACCTTTCTTCAAGCTGGAATACCTACTTTTTTTGGTAAAGTTTCCCACATGGAGACACCCCTAGTATCCACTGGAGCACCTGTGTGGGACACCCTAAAAAAAGTGTTATGGTATGCTCCAGCATGTGTAAACAGTTGCTGAGTGTCCTCTCCTTACACTGAATCAAGTTTGCATTTCATTCTAGTTACAAACCTAGACAACAAACTTCTTTTAATACAAATAGGCCTGAACAAATGTAGTTAACCTGTATCTGGCAAAAACATTGTATTAGTAAGTGAACGAACAATGTTCACTATGAACGATTACTGTGCCCACGAACCTGAAACTTGCCATTTTAAACACCATTTTAAACTGTACAACAGTAAAGAAAAGCACATGAAGCAGCACTAAAGTAATAATAATAATAGGAACACATGACAAAATACTTTTTTGCAGGACTCTCTTGATCCTTCTGTACTGATCGTGCTCCCTCAATTTGAGGTCTGACTTTTGTTTCCTCGGTTGATACCCCAAAATTCTTCTGCAGACTTTTCACAACTTTACTCATGATTTTGGCCTTACTCCCATTTGGATTTCTGTATGGTCCATATTTCCCATCATAGTCGGTCTTCTTCAAGATGTTTACCATTAGGGGGCGTGGCTAGCTGGGAGAGAAGATGGACGCCTAATTCCTCAGCTCGTCAACCAGGAGCTTTTACCTCACGACACAGGCCGACATCGACGACCCATCTGCGGGTATCCCACTCAGTAACGACCGGAGAAAACGATGAGCTCATCTCGGAAGAGACTCACCGATCGCAAACCTCAGAAACTCACTGAGTTTGCATACAAGCCGGCGGATCGTCCCGCGCCCAGTCAAAATGGCGCCGACCGGATTACACGAAGCACGGCATGTAATCTCCCGAACGATCCAGCGATGGATACCCTGGACACAGGTACCCCTTCTTTACCCCCCCTTGACCAGGCACCCGATTCCTTACTGGATAGCCCGGCCAAAGCCAAAGTGCGGCTAGACACGCCACCGCAGCGGCCTCCCCACCCCCAAATTGAGTCCCAGGCTTCAGCTCCCTTATTTTCTCGACAGGCCCTGCAATCCTCCATGGCTGCCTTTCCCACAGTGGGCCAGCCAGTGCTGGACACAACTTTAAAGGAGATGCTCCTATCCCTCCAGTCTTCATTAATGACTGATCTCTCCTCAATGTTCTCTAAAATCACATCTGATTTTAACTCCTTATCTGACAGAGTGACTAAAACA
The DNA here is from genome assembly GCF_037356315.1 of Lithobates pipiens. NCBI lineage: Eukaryota > Metazoa > Chordata > Amphibia > Anura > Ranidae > Lithobates > Lithobates pipiens. The sequence continues at coordinate 65,162,831 of NW_027507718.1, read as the reverse complement.
GAAACGACAATGGCTGACTGCTCCATTACAGTCATTGACATAATTGACACCTGTGAGGACCTAAAAGAAGAACAATCCTGGATAAAAGCCAAACTGGCCGACCTCGAGGACAGGTCTCGCAGGAACAACCTCAAACTGAGGGGGGTCCCTGAAAATGTCCCCCCCACTGATCTACCACGCTACGCCAAAGAGCTCATTCGGGTTCTAATACCAGACATACCCCCGCGCGACTTGATCATTGACCGCATTCACAGAATTGCCAAACCGCCCCACTTAGCGGCCTCGGTCCCTAGAGATGTGCTCATGCGGATCCATTTCTACCACGTGAAAGAAAGAGTACTCCTAGGCATGAAAGAAAAATCTCCTTTACCGTCTCCTTATACAGGAATCCAATTATTCCCGGATCTCTCCAAATATACCTTGCAAATGAGAAGGCATCTTAACCCAATCACCAAGTCGCTACAAAACCACAAAATCCCCTACAAATGGCGCTATCCAGCCACACTCCTCATTGCCAAAAATGGTCACACACATGTGATTGGTGCGCTTGACAAGGGTCTTCATCTCCTCCACTCCTGGGGTGTTGTGACTGAACCCCCCATCTCGACCATCCATCAAAGAGCTCAACCTGGGCCCAATCGCAACCTTGACTTTAACAAATCCTAATGCCGCCTCACCTACTACTACTCGGCCGCATTATGCTGTTATGTTTCACTTTTTTTTTAGCTCCCGGGAGCTTTGATCTACCGACACCCCACCTTTCGTCTCCTGGATATCCGAACTGTTCAACCCCTATTTGGAGGCTTTAGTAAGTGCTACTTGCACCCCTCCAACCAGTTTTCTTTGCATATTTTTGGTTTTCTTTTTTATTAATCCCAACGCAAGTATATACAAATCCACCAACCCCGAGAAGCCTAGAGTTCTGAGACAGAATTGTATCACTAGGACACACTAGTACCATCAAATTTCACTCTCTGCCTCTTTCTCTGTTTTATTTTGTATATAACCAGCACAGTATTGCTCTATCCACAGCTCAGAGATCACTTGAACTTCCGTCTCCTTTGATCATCAGCTTTTGTGCCTGGATTCGTACAGCTTTTGCTCAATACTGAGTTCCCCTAACCGTGAGTGATCACAATACAATACTCCACTGATTGTTCACTATCTCCAACACAGGATGTCACTCACCATTTTGTCTCTAAATGCCAACGGTTTAAACCATCCGGCCAAACGCCACTCACTGTGGAGAACTGCCTCTGATCTCCGTAGTGACATCATTTGCGTACAAGAGACCCACCTGCTGCCAGAGGACACCCCGCTCTGTAAAAACCATTTGTTTCCTCATGTCTTCCATGCCACTCATACCACCAAATCTAGAGGAGTTATGATTGCTGTCAAACACACTGTTGACTTCCAACTTCTAAATGCCACACCGGACCCAGAGGGCAGATACCTCATCCTCACCTGTAACATCAACCGAACAACCTATATGCTCCTCAATGTTTATGCCCCTAACTCCCTTCAATTGAGATTCCTCCACAAAGTACTCCGAATCGCAAAACCTGACAAAAACATCGATTCATAATGTGCGGTGACTTTAACTTGACTCCAGATCCACTGATGGATTCCACGTCTACTGCTACTAGGCTCGGGTCACCTCTAAGAGACTTCATTTCCAACCATGACCTTTACGATATCTGGCGTTGCCATCATGGCTCTGAACGGGACTTTACCTTTTTCTCCGCCAGACACCGTTCTTACTCGAGAATAGATCTATTCCTATCTGATAAGTGGACCTTGCAAAAAATTGTAGATTCCGCAATCCACACCACGACTTGGTCAGACCACGCCCCTATATCTATTTCTATTGATACTTCCCATTCCTCCCCCACTGCTCACCTATGGAGAGCTAACAACTACCTCCTTCAAAACGATCAATACACGTCAGAAATCTCGACCCATATCACAGATTACTTCCAGCTCAACAAGGGCACTGTGTCTGACCCAGGTGTGGTGTGGAGTGCCCATAAAGCATACGTGAGAGGGGTACTCATAAAATTGGGTTCCCTCCACAAAAAAAAGAGGACGCAACGTTTTGACGAGTTAACAGCCCAAATTTCTGCATTAGAACTGAGACACAAATCCGACCCTAGTTACATATTGACAGACCAATTATTGTCCCTCCGTCAGGAACTCAGGACCTTTTTGCTCCACTCTTATGAACACCTCCTGAGGAAAGTGAAAGCAACTACGTACTCCACCTCTAATAAGGCAGGCAAAAAACTAGCGCAACGCATAAAAGGGCGACGTCTTAAGACCAAAATTACCCATTTGACTCACCCCCATACCAAAACTAACCTTAGCGACCCCCAGGACATTGCTGACGCCTTTAGCTCCTATTACAGTGACCTGTATAACCTTGCACGAGACCCTAATATCCCACAACCTTCGCAAACCAATATCGACAATTTCCTTCAAAATCTAGACCTCCCCACATTGACTGCAGACCAATTGACCGAACTCAACGCCCCGTTCTCCGAAATTTTGGAAACTATCAAAACACTGCCAAATGGCAAATCTCCAGGCCCAGACGGACTCACTGGAGAATACTTTAAACAATTTGCTCCAATTCTAGCCCCCCATTTGACTGAGCTTTTTAACAACGTTGCCTCCTCTTCTACTTTTAATAAAGAATACTTAAAAGCATTTGTGATAACTATACCTAAGCCGGGGAAAGAACCGAATGTCCCCCAAAACTTCCGCCCAATTTCACTACTAAATCAGGATCTGAAAATATACGCCAAAACTATTGCCCGTAGACTAATTAACATCATGCCCCACCTCATTCACCAGGATCAGGCAGGTTTCACCAAAGGTAGGCAAGCCCCCGATGCCACCAGAAGAATGCTCAACTTAATCCACCAAGCACAATCAACAGGAACGCCTTCTCTGCTTCTCTCTTTGGATGCAGAGAAGGCGTTCGATAGAGTTCACTGGCCCTACCTCACCTCAGTCTTGAAAAAATTTGGTTTTACAGGTCATATATTAAACGCCATCATGGCACTATATACTAATCCGGAAGCACAAGTCTTCACAGAAGGAATGCTATCCCGCCCATTTTCCATCACCAATGGTACCCGCCAGGGCTGCCCCCTATCACCCCTTATTTTCAACTTAGTTATGGAACCCCTGGCTGAACATATAAGGTCTCTCTCTACTATCACTGGAATAACAATTGGCCCAATCTCCCATAAAATTTGCTTGTTCGCAGATGATGTCATCCTGAGTCTTACAAACCCGACTTCCTCCCTGGCTGAGGTTCATAGAATACTTAAATGGTTCAGTTCGGTCTCACTTTACAAAGTAAATGAATCCATATCCCTCATACTTGATATTAATATTGACGCCACCACGAAAAATCTCCTGCAAATACAATATCCATTTCAATGGGCATCTACTCACATCCCATATCTTGGCATCCAATTACCAAGATCCCTAAAACATCTCTACTCGGTCAATTTCCCTACACTCTTACACAACATACAACAAACATCACAGAAATTAGCAAATCATGAACTTTCATGGACTGGTAAACTCACCGCCTTCAAAATGATCTGCCTCCCCTAAATCCTCTATTTCTTCCGCACACTTCCCATCCCTCTCCCTGCTACTTTCTTCCATTCCTTACAAACAATATACAATAAATATCTCTGGAAAGGGAAGAAACCCCGGTGTGCGCACTCACATCTCATCAAACACAAAACAGTGGGCGGAATAGGCTCCATAGACTTTAAAGACTACCACTCAGCAGCCATATTAGCCCAACTTCCTCATTGGCTTTACCCACAACCACTCACTCCTTGGGCCCAGATAGAACGACAAATGATCACTAACACTGATTTAAAACACTGGCTGCTTAGTATACCTCTAGGTACTAACATTCCGACCTACTTATCCCCGACTATAAAAGCGTCGGCCCTGGCATGGCGTAGACTTGTTAACAGACTTCCCGAAACTCCTTCCCCCAACTTTAGTATTCCTTTAGAAACACTTAATCATTTAACACCTGACTTACCGACTTCACTCTGGTCAGTCAAAGGTATTCATACCCTCCAACACTTATACCACAACCACCATCTCAAACCCTTCTCCCGACTACAATCTGAATATAATCTTCCCAGCTCAGAATACTTTACTTACTTGCGCATCTGTCATTGTTTATCTAATACACCTTCCCCGCGGTATACAATTCCCCCTAAGACTTGGAAGTTTCTCAATAATACGACTTCAAATATTAAAGGCATAACTCACTTTTACAATCTACTACAACACAAACTCACCTTCCTTAAATTGGCTCCCCATCATAAATGGGAGACAGACTTAGCACACTCGTATACGGACGACCAGTGGCAACTGGCAATAAATGTTACCTACAAGTATACAAAGTGTGCAGCATTGTGGGAACTCATGCAAAAAATTTCATTAAGGTATTACCTTACCCCAACTAGATTAGCGTCTTTCGATCCCCAATCCACCAACATCTGTTGGCGGTGCAAATCAGAAACCGGTAACTTATTCCACATCCTATGGGCTTGCCCTCATCTAAAACAATATTGGGAGGATGTTTTCAAGCTCATTTACTCAATTACTAATTGCACTGTGCCCCTGACCCCTGCATTGGCTATACTCAATTTGACCATTGATCATCTTCCTCACAACATGAGATGTGTCACCACACATATCCTTCTTGCTGCCAGGCTCAATATCACCAGACACTGGAGAATGGACACTCCTCTCACTTTAGCGCAAGTGTCAGATATAGTGACTCTACATTATAGCTACGAGTCCGGGTTGACAATGGGCAGTGGTCGATCTTCTAAAACCGCTGCTAATTGGCAACCTTGGGTAAAGTGGAACTCAGCTGTGACTAGTACTCCATGATGTAAACTTTTAGACCTAGTCCTGAATTCTTGACCGAACAATACTAGATACTATCCTTTACTTGTTCCTTGGATTACCCCCCTTTCTAATATCTCTCCAATGAAATGACACTTAAGTCTAATGACCTCTAAGGCGGGTCTCCCATCAGTGTGGCACTAATGATCCCCCACGGGGTGCTACACCGGTGGGAATTCTGGTTACGCTCTCTTGGGACATGCTACTTACCTTATTTTTCCTTTTTTTCCCTTCCTTCCTTTTTATTTCTTTATATACATTTTTGAATTACATTACTTACTGATGTATACGTGTAACAGTGCTAAACATTGAAACCATTGTATATGTTATGTATTGACGTCGCTGTTCGACGTACTGTGTTAATTGTACCTGTAACTCTATATAATACTCAATAAAGAACTTAAAGTTGAAAAAAAAAAGATGTCTACCATTTCAACAAAAGCCATATTTGACTCCTTAAATCTCCTTCTGGATCATGTTTGTGGCTCCAGGCTTTCCTTGTTGTCGCTGCTCCCCTTTGCATGCACCTGTTGTCTCTCCGGCATGTGCTCTCCCACTGCACCAAAAGAGAAGGAGCAGGGAATATACTAGAAAGAAGGTCAGGGGTGGGCAAAGTTTCACGCATGCACAGTGTATATAAAGCATAACATGTGTGCCTCGTACATACGATCTGTGAGCGGAGGATGGAGTATCGTAAGCACCGATCATGAGAACAAAGGTACAATTTTAACTTGGGGCATCAGTGGCCTATACTGCTTATATATTGGGACAAGATTAGTTTAGCCTGACATTAGGGTTTGTCTTGTGTTGTGTTTTGCAGATAAAATGAAAAGATTCAACGTTCATGACTTCCTCCCCAACTTCATTGATAAACACAGGGAGCTGCCCTGTCTGTGGCAGGTGAAACACTCTTTTTATAATAATAAAATAAAGAGGAAGGCAGTGCTGGATCAATTGCTGGAATTGGTGAAGCCGGTGATTCCCACTGCAACCATCCCCTATTTGAAGTGCAAAATTGGTCGCCTGAGGAGCACATATAATAGGGAGTGAAAGAAGGTCCCCAGGCTGTGGTACTACGACAGACTGCAGTTTTTGCCAGACTCAGGCCATCATTCTCAACTGTTCCTTCCACTCTTCCTTCCACCTCAGATGAGGCTTCAGCAGTCCAACCTGGGTTTTCCACCCAGGAAGATGTGGAGGAGCCCAGCTTGACCCATAGCATTGGGTCATGGTCATTGGTATAGCATTGTTCAACATATTTCTTGCCAAAAAATAATGATGTTAACTAGATTTTATTATTGATCACTAATTTTGGATTTAACAAAGTGGTTTACATATCAATAGACAGTAGTAGCCAAAAATAATTGGGGCAAGAATGAAAAATGTTGGGGTCAGAATGATAGTCTTTTCTATTTGTTAACATTCAATTTGCAACAGTCATGAGCTCAAAATTGTGTGTGATTGATGACCAAAAAAATAAAACTATGTCCCATTTTCCTACACAGGAAAGTGGCAGCCAGGAGGAGGACGTGGAAAGTATCAGGCAGGAGGAGGACGTGGAAAGTGGCAGCCAGGAGGAGGCCATGGAAAGTGGCAGCCAGGAGGTGGCTGTGATCAAATCGCAGGATCCTCCCTTCCGCCTTCCAACAAAGAGGACCAGGAAGGGGAGTAATGTGGAGGAGTCAGCACTTTCTTTGATTCGGTAGGCTACTGTGGCCCTCAGAACCACCCTCAATCCTCAAGAGGCCCATGCCTGCATGGCAGCCAGCAAAAAGCAGGAAATGGAGGTGGACCAATGCCTCATTTGTGAGGAAGTCATGTATCAGGCCCTAAATTAAGGTGTGATGGGCGAACTCACAAAAAAAGTCACATATGTAGGTTGGATCATACTCCTCCTCCACCTCCTGCCACAACTCCAACACCACAGCCACAGCGTGGAAGAAAGACAAGAGTGGTATAGCCTGGGTTCAGTCTGGTCTGGCAAAAGATGCAGGCTGTTGTAATACCACAGCCCGGGGACATATATATCATCTGTTGCTGCTCCTGATCTCTCTTGTCCTGAACCGGATTGTGCTCCTTATTAAATGGACTCCTCAGGCTACCAATTGATGTCTGCCCTGGGGTACAAAGGCTTCACCAATTTCAACAGTTTATCCAGCGTTGCCTTCCTCTTTATTTTGTTATGACCTCTAATAAATGTTTATTTTTTTCACAAATACTAGGCTATGTGTTTTCAAAAAGAACAGTTTGTTTTTGAGTAGGCAGGTACATTTTAAAAACACAATGTCAAATTAACAAGGGATACCAACACTGACCAATCTCCCTGCAGCTAACAAATATAAGATAATAATGGTGTTGTGGTAACTTGACACACAAAACGACAAAGAATATTATGGAGATCATTAGAAAAAAACATTAAAACAATAAATAAGGAGATCTTGATTAAAAAAAGGAGATCACTATAAAAAAATAGAAACATTATTCTGGAGATCTGGCAAAAAAAAAAAAAGATTATTCAGCAGATCACGAGAAATAATAAAGAAATCAGTCTGTCAGATATCAGCAGCAAAACAACTTCATGATTCTAGCATTATAAAGAAGAAGCTAATGCTCTGCATTAAAATATTAAAAAATTTGCAGAGCAACAAATGTGCTATCTCCATTATGAATGCTAGTTTTACCAGAGTGCTTCGATCTCGTACTTGATTCAGAGCATGCATGGAATTTTGTGCGTCAGAATTGTCTACACACACTCAGAAGTTACGACAACGGATTTTGTCAGAAAATTTGAGATCCAGCTCTCAAACATCTGTTGATGTAAATTCCGTCATGAAATGTCTGATGGAGCCTACACGTGGTCTGAACTTCCGACAACAAGCTCACATCGAACATTTGTGGTCGGAAATTCCGATCGTGTGTACGTGGCATTACACTTTACCTCTGGTCAAGGTGATGTGCAAGATGTCAGCCAATGACAGCTTTTGCAACGATTATGAGACATTTGACAGCGCAATTCCTTCAGAACATGCAAAAAGTTTAGATTTTGTCGAACTAAAAAGTAAAAATTCAGTCCAAATACCAAACTTTCAACTCATTTACAGTTGTACCTGGCATTCTATTACTGCAGGTGGTAATATATAGAGAAGGTGGCAATCTAAAGAAGACCTGTGTCTTCCATTGAATGCAGAGAAAATGATTTTAAATTCAGTACAAAAAATCATTATCACAATTATTCTTATTATTCCTTTAATAAATCAACTTAATTGAGTCACCATTTCTGTTTTTCCAGAAGTTGATCCAGAAGTTATATGCAGTTGCTGAATGTCCTAATCTGTAAGTTTTGGCCATCACTAAAGAACTAAAGCTCACTAAACCAAAAATGATTATCAGTTAGACAGACAATTTAGCAAATAGATCACATATTTAGAAGCTTTAAATTAAATAGAGACATATATTATTTAAATTTCCATTAAATGTCATTGTAGATATTGTGAGATTGCATTTCTTATAAAATTACGAAGAGGAATATAAAATTAATCCATGATCAATTTAAGGATTTAAAAGTGCTCTGCTTGCAAAAATTTTATACTATTACAAGATGCATAAGCAAACTTAACCTAATTATTTAGCTAAATGTAATTGTGCTTTTACATGCCTGCAAGATTGAGGGAACCAATGCATATTTCCTTTATACAAATTAAGCAAATATGCTTAGCATCAAGGAATATTATTTTAGAGTCTAACCTAACAGAATTGCTATCTGCAAAAATATATAATATGACAGTGTTTGCAAACATTTCTAAGGTAAAATAAATTAGTCTTTAAAATAGAAAACTGGGTAGGTACATAAGTTTAAATATGGTAATACTGACTATAAATTTAAGAAAAGGCTATAGCTTAGTAGAAACTGTTAAAAGTAGAATTATCCAGCTTGATAGTTGAGTGAAAATCTGCCTGGTGTCTACAAGTGCTTTTACTACTTGTGTAGAACACCGTAAAGGCAAATACCCTCAAACACCTCAAATTCTGAGTTCTTAACTGGCACATCATATTCCATTTTTGTGCTGCATATCTTCCTGATATATAGCCAGATGGAGAGTGCACATGTGCTTCTGCTGCAATACTTATATAAAGCTTAAAGGGGTTGTAAAGGTAAATTTTTTATTTTCTACATAGGTTCCTTTAAGCTAGTGCATTGTTGGTTCACTTATCTTTTCCTTCGATTTCCCTTCTAAATGTTTTTTTTTCTTTGTTTTCTTTGTCTGAATTTCTCACTTCCTGTTCCCCCTCAGTAAGCTGTTCAGTAAGCTGTTCTGGCTGACTAACCACCAGCTCGGATGATGGTGAGAAGTTTACTGAGGAGAAACAGGAAGTGAGATATTCAGACAAAGAAAAAAAAACATTTAGAAGGGAAATCAAAGGAAAAAGTGAACCAACAATGCACTAGCTTAAAGGAAACTATGTAGAAAAAAAAAATTACCTTTACAACCCCTTTAACTCAAAGCTATCCTTTGCAGTACTTTTATACTGCCACTAGATCTCACCGGTCTTCTGGTTTGAAAGATGGCCAGTGTCACCCGATCCACTTCCTGTGAGCCCTCGTTTTCCCACCTTCTGATGTGGTGTCATCAAGCAGTCTGGGTTAACAGTACCCCTGGCTGAGAAGCATTCACATGTCATTACCTGAATTCTGAGTAATTCAAAAGAAAGGATCACTTACACATACCAGTGAGAAAAAAGAGGGAGGAACCATGACATCTCTGACCTGAAGACTGCAGACCAAAAAAGTATGTACAGAATTATTTGTTTTATATCAGAGGGGCTTCAGGGAGAGGAGGAGGAAACTAGAGTAATGTTTTTAAGTCTATCAGATCTGATATGTGTCATAGCTAACATACCGTGATAGAAATACAGTGGGGATGCTTCTGGGATGTAAAGATTGATCTCGCTCCTTAACTCCAGAACATGTCAGCATGTTCTTTTTTTAGGGCCCTAATCCTTCCACAATTTCTCCCCTGCATCTCCTATATCTCCTGGTCTCACTATGGGGAAGAGAACTCCATCAGCGTGTTCAACACCAGAACTGCGTGATTGAGCTGAAATTCCAGGATGCAGTCTACCTGTCAGTCAAGACACCAGCGTCTCCAATCCTCACATACAGTTCCCTCCCTGCCAATCTCCACAACTAATCCAGAGATGTCTTCCAATACTGAGAGCACCAGTGACCCTCTGATGAAGGAGAAAAACCTTGTGATACAGACGCCTTGTGATACAGAGCTTTTAACTAGATAAATGTTGGTGTTGCAAAAGGAGCTAGAAACAACAACACACAAATTTGACTCTCATCTGACATAGAAAATATGAGAACTGATGAACCATACAAATGCCCTGGAGGACAAAATGGATGCCAACGCTACAGTTTTGAAAGCCATGAACAGGACTTCAGGGACCTCAAAGGAGACATGATCCAACCTGTGTTACATCTTAAAAGTTTGTGAACCAGTAACACAGGGGCAACTGAAACCTTCCTGAAAGTTGTGACCTATGCAGCTATCACTTTTGGAGTTCGAACGTATTCACCAGGCCTTGAGACCCAAGAAGTCTGATGGCCCTCTCCACAACATTATCATCAGGTTTACTTTTTTACAACACAAAATATTCTTGCAAGTGATCCATGATAAAGCTAAGTTAGTTTTCAAGGCTATCAACATGAGCTTTTTGCCAACCTGGTTCAAATTACTATTCAGAAACATGGGAAAATACAGCCTTATACTGCCACTTTGCTTCTCCAGCAGAAAACATAAAAAAGGGGTTTCTTATTTAAGTTGATTTTCACCTGCCAAGGCCAAACTCACTCTACCTGGACTCCAGAAGGAACCAATTTAGAATCCCTGCATTTACTCCCACACACCAAAACCAACTACATCCTGGCAAAATTCTCTTCATTGAGATCCCTGCCATGCTCAGACCCAGGTTGATTCTACAGAGAGGTAAGAGCTCTCTGACTTAAAAAGAACCCAGTTTGGATTCCTTTCTTGGAACTTTAGTTATAGCCCTATAATTATTAATAAATGCATTATACATATAATAATAAACCGATGGTCCCTTTTTAGTCCCTATATAGCTCCAGGGATGGGAGTTTATGGTAAAGTACTGTTCAACTGTTTGTGGACCCTGTTCCATGACTGCTAAACTACTTGCTTATCACTTTCTGCGTGATTGACTTGTCACTATGCCTACATTTGCTTTCCACTGGCTGAGCTTCTACAGGACTGAATGGGATGTATATTGGCCTAGTAACCTTCTTACCCATTTCTGTCCAAAAGGATGGTTCTCTCTTGGTTGTACATTTACATATATTTTAATTTAGATGAGCCTTCTCTGAGTGCTTGATGAGATCTAAGCTCCTGAGCTCACAGTGCTTGTCCATCTGGAGCTGCTTAATACTTTCCTACCTAGTCCATGTGCACACTTGGCTCTCACTTCATTCTCGCATCCAAACTTTTTCTCAGATAACACTGGCTCAGTACTTTCTTCAAAGATGCTTTGGGTGCCATCACTTAAGCCAACCATATATGGATAGAAATTCAGCCAGTTCAACAGGGACTGACCAAGATTCGAACCATGTATGGGCAGGCTGAGTGTTCTCAAGTCGATCCTTAGAGCGACTTAGGTACAACCAGCCTGTTGGATTTTTTACATGTATTTACTGCTGGCTATAGCCCCTAGCGGTGTTCATTGTGTTCTGCCAGCCAGGAAAGCCCTCTGCCAGCAGAACACAGTAGCACTGCGGGAGGCATTCCCCCATCAACACTGACTGTGCTGATGGGGGAATCAACCATTGCCTTAGGGACACCCGATCCAGATGGCTTCATGCAGAAAGGCTTAGCACGAACAGAGGATTCATGTACTGTCCTTTTTGTTGGCTCAAGTGGAAGAGCTTTCAAAATCTCAACCTACACCTTCTAATAAATATACATGTGACCCTATGATAGTCTAGAAACTCATTTTATTCTGGTGCAAATAAACCTGGCCCCATGCTGGTTTAGAGGCTTAACACCTTTGGGAGGCCCTTTATCACCATGCAACTATTGAACAGAAGTAATGATCTCACATCTGAACCCTCCAAAACTGTCTCTTTATTCACTGATTTCCTCTCTTCCTTATATAGCAAACCTTCCTCCTTTTCAGTAAATTTTACCAACATCTGCAGCTCTTTTCTCACTCTGAGAATGCCCTAAGACCAATAATAAAGATATCTCTTAACATGAGGTTTTCTTAGGTATTAAATTCTTAAAGCCATCAAAAACAGCAGAATAAGATTTTTTACTGTGATTCCATCCCACTAACCCATTTACTTTGGCTCCCAAATAAGGCCCATTCACCCTGTTAAGCCCTCTGATGCTACATAGTTGTACTCTTTGGAATTTGGTTTGATACTACTGTAAATAGATGCTTTTTTTTACCTTGGTTGCCAATCCTTAACCAACCATTTTTCTTACCAGGCATGGAGCACCCATGGTCTTTTGTCTGGTGAACTACTCACAGCTTTACTTCCATACATAATTTCTTTACCACGTGCACTTTTATTGCTAGGACAATCTTGCAAAAAAATTCATAAAGCACCTAGAGCAAAATATTATCAACATTCTTCAACAACATTTTATGTTTTTGCTCATAAGGACCTTCTGTATACAAAATTGGTCTTTGAGAGAAGGCATGGCTGGCCAGTGAGGAAGATGGATGCATAACTCCTCAGCTCGTCAGCGAGGGGAGAGGAACAGATCGACACAGGCCCACTACCAAAGACAATCCACCGCCATCCTCATCCTTGAGACGCAGGACAACACAGAGAACCATGTCCCGCAAGAGGATGAACAACTATCAAACGAAAAAGCTGACCACATCTTCTTCAAGCCCGCCGCTAAGGTCAGTCACACTCAAGATAGCACCGGCCAGACTGCACTTCGGGAGGTTTACACAGATCTCCCTGATGAGATCCAAGGGGACACAGAGAACTTGGCCTTGTCGGTGTCACCCACAGAGGACCTTGGGGTAGATCCTCTCACCAGCAGCCTAGCTAAGGTCCCAATGTGGATGGACACACCACCAGCCCAGCTGTCCCAGGCACTAATCAAGGCTCAGGCTTTCAACCCTTGTTGTCAAACCAGGCCCTGCACACATCTATGGCATCTTTCCCCACCACAGGCAAGCCAGTGATGGACACTACATTAAAATACATGTTGATGTCTCTGCAGTCTTCACTAATGACAGACCTCTCCTCCCTGTTCAACAAAATCTCCACAGATATACACAATGTGGATGACAGGGTGACATACATTGAAAACAGAATGGCAGAATGCTCCACGACAGTGAATGGCATAATTGACATATATAAAGAGGTAAAATAGGAACAAGACTGGATTAGAGCCAAATTGGCAGATTTAGAGGACAGATTGAGACGTAATAACGTCAAACTGCAAGGTATCCCCAAATCCATACTGCCAGCAGATCTTCCCAGATACGCAAAAAATCTCATGCACATTATCATACCGGATGACTCTCCAAGAGATATCATCATTGATAGAATACATAGAAATGCAAAACCACCCCACCTGGCTAAAAAGGTACCAAGAGATATACTAATGAGGATTAATTTCTTTCACATCAAAGAAAAGCTCCTGGCTAGGGCCAGAACCAAACCATTACCCTCACCTTATGAAGGGATACAATTCTACCCAGACCTCTCCAAATATACCCTACAGCTCAGAAGATGGCTCAACGTTGTCACCAAAGGGCTTCATAACCACAAAATCCTATATAAGTGGCGCTACCCTGCAAATTTACTCATCACAAGAAATGGCACCTTGCATCATTACTGACCTCCAGAAAGGCATGCATCTCCTGCACACCTGGAGCATCATCCTTGAACCCTCTATGGATACAACCCACCCCTGCAACAACCCAATTCCTCCACTTCACGCCTGATTCCTGACACCTGATAAAGGCTCTGATACAGCTCTACACTTGGGCCAACATCATTGATCAATGTCTCTCCCCCGCTATGTATTAACCAGTTCACAGTTCCTAACATTTTTCTTTTACTATCTTTACCCCCCAGAGCGGTGTTGACTTCAGTTTTTTCTCCCTTCCTCACTGCAAAGCTCCAATAAGAGAACTAATCACATAACAGAACAGTTTTACCAGTTTCATCTGTTATCCTTAAGACTAATGTTACGCTCTTTCCACAGCTCTAGTACCACGCCTGATGTAAACCATCTAAAGGTTTCCAACAACCTGCCAGCTCACCAACTGGTCAAACATCAACACGGATAGCCCAGTCTTGCCTAACTGTAAGTCACTGAACTTTAAAGCCAAACTTTCTCTCACTAACAATGTTGATCAACATCCTTTCATTGAACGCTAGTGGATTAAACCATGCAGCCAAAAGGCACTTGCTATGGCAAACGGCAAAGAAAACTACAGAGTGACATTGTCTCTGTCCAAGAGACACATTTTTCATAATCCACCACACCCTTGTATACAAATAGCCAATCCCCCCACATCTACAAGGCCTCCTACTCCTCAAAAAAAAGGGGTGTTATAGTAGCCATCAGGGACACTGTAGACTTCCACCTGCTTCAAGAATTAACAGACCCAAATGGTCGATATATAATTCTAGTATGTTCTATCAGCAAGACCAACTACACATCATTGAACATTTATGCCCCTGATACCCACCAAATGAGATTCCTTTGTAAAGTAAGAAGTATTGCCCAAGCAGTACAAAAGGGACATCTACTCTCTTGCGGGGATCTCAATCTGGTATCAGATATACATATAGACACCACATCAGCGACAAAAGAGAAGATAATCCCCCCTAAAAAAATTCTTTACCTCAAACAACCTATTCAATATATGGAGATTTCATCACGGATCTGAAAGGGACTATAACTATTTCTCCCCTCACCATAAGTCTTATTCAAGAATAGACATATTTATTACTGATAAATGGCTATTACAAAAAATTAGTGCATCTGTAATCCACAGCACAATGTGGTGAGAGCACGCTCCTGTCACAATAACCATTGAAGATTCCACACCTCAATGAAATTCTGCGAACAATTCTATAATACAGCATCCAAATTACACAACAGAGATTACAGACTGATTATCTGAATTCTTCAAACACAATAGTGGTTCAGTGGATGACCCTCAACGTACTGAACCTTACCGATCATCTCAGGCAGAGGGTCCATTAGTGAAAATGCAAGCTGGCTCATTGATAAGCATTTAAAGCTTATTTAAAGCTGCATGTTGTCAGTTTAAAATCTTATATAAAAGACACTATCCACTTTTTAAAGATCATTGAAAATGTATCAGTTCCTGAGAATGCTTATTTAGTTACAATTGATGTGGAAGCTTTATACGGCTCCATTCCCCATGACTATGGAATGACAGCTGTTAAACATACTATCTATCAGAGAGGAGATGTAGAATGAGGATATAATGAATTTATCCTATCTCTCTTGGAGTATATCCTACATCACAAAGTTTTTACGTTTAACGGCTCCCACTACCTCCAGGTACAGGGGGTAGCAGTGGGGACATGTTGTGCCCCATTGTATGCCAACCTGCACCTGGGGGAGTGGGAGAACATGTTCCTGATGAGGCCTTGTTGATATACACGGACCCCCTGTTAGTGTGGAACTGCTCAATTTATGTCTTCCAGAATGAATCACAATTAATTTAACCTTACCTTTACCATGTCCTCTAGTATCAGTAGCATCTCATTTATTGATGTAGAAATATCTTGAAATGTGGATGCCACTCTCAGCAGCAGTCTGTACCACAAAGCCACTTCAGGAAATACTATATTACATGTCTCTAGTTTTCATCCTGAGACTTTAATCAGGTCCATACCTTACAGTCAATATTTAAGAGTTAGACGGACCTGTACTAGTGATGAGGTCTTCCTCACTGAGGCTGGCAAATTGCGTGACAGACTGCTGCTGAGGGGATACTCTCATACATTGCTCAAGAAGGCGTTTAGACATGCTACACTACATACTAGATAGGATTTGTTGTATTCTCAGAAACCTCTTAATCAAGAGAACCCTCTTCATATAATTATAACCAAATACTGCAATCAGCATGTAGAAATTAGGAAAATTGTCTCAAACACCCCTTTTCACCTTTAGTAGAGCTACAGCTATTGCCTCCAAATTGGTAAGAAGTCAGTATAAAGGAGACAGGGATATTGATCATTGCAAATACAAAGGCACCTTTATGTGTGGCTATTGTAAATACATGGATACTAGCAAAAAATCCACTTTACCTGCCACATTTTCAAACCTCAACATTTTTCAAATTGCAAGACATTTGGTGTGATTTATTTGCTCAAATGCAACTGCGGCTGCTTCTATGTCAGAAAGACTAAGCCTACATTTTGGAAAAGAGCTTACCGACATATTATAAGTATACAGACCTGCAACCCTGGCCTTCCCCTGGGCAGACACACTGCTCTGATCCCTTGGGCTGTGTTTCCCAGGATCAAATTCCTGATCCTGGACTGTATCCACCCCAATCCAAGGGGAGGAGACTGGAAGAAGAGTCTCCTCCAGCTTGAATTGAGCTGGATATATACTTTAAGAGCCACACACCCCCCTGGGTTAAATGATGCGGTCTGTTTCAAGCCCTTTCTTGAGGGTTTTAACTCAGGTAGGATGGAGAAATAGGCCTGCATGTTAATCTGGCCTTGTACAATGGATATGCCATACCAGATGCTCTCCTGTTGTCTGTATTTACATTGTCCTTTTTCCTTTCTTTCTCCCCTTCTCTTGCTTTGGGCCATTTGATATTGTTCACTGTAACTATCAAAATTCTTTTCAATGCGTTTACAATATGGTTCAGGTCTATACATGTTGACTTTTATGATGCGTTTTCTAATGTAAACATTTGCATTTGCAGTCCTTCTCACATCCCCTCCATGGTTAATCATATGGCCTTCCCCTTTTCTCCAACATGTGCTGGGAATTGGGACATAGACCTTGGAACTAGTTGTCATATGCAACGTGATCCAGCACGATCGCATCTATTGAGCGTGTTCTATATAGATAAATGGGTCATTAATACTTCCAAGTTCTGTCTGTGGTTCTTATTTGCCTCTTATACAAATTCATCTGTTATCTCTGTGGGGCTTTATTTTGCCATATACATTATCTATGCCAGCCTACCATGTGCACCTGGCACAGCTAAGAGTTTTCCTTTTGCCGTGCCGTGCTGTGCCGCTGGGACGTCGACGTACCCTGTCCCTCTGCGCGACGTGTGCGTGATGTTATTGTATGAGCGCCATATGGATCAAGTGGTGCGTGCAAGTGGCGCTATTTGCGCATGTGCTGTGGGGAGTAGCGGCGCATCCACTGCCCAGGGGGCCCAGTTTGGTAATCTGGGAGGAAGCCAGCTACACACACTGATTCACATTCAGCACAGGGGTGGTGGTAGCTGTGGGGCTATTTAAGCCTCCACCTGGGAGAAGCTGCTGATGGACCAGATTCATTGTGAGTAGGCCACTGGGACAACACTGCTTTTTGGCATTTGACTTACAAACATTACACATGTTTGAATGGAGATGTATGTATCTCTCTAATATAGATTCTATATATTTCTCCTTTTTCTCTTTTTCCTTGGGTTACCCAACTGTTGGTAATATTGATTTCTACCAGTGACTATCTTACTGAATTAATCTATGCCTTCCACGCTCCCACCAGCCCCTCGGCCTGCAGTTGATGTCACTGCTCCATATAGGTATGTTATCTTTTCTGGGGTTCAGCCAATGAGGATATAAGTATAATATTCCTCTGTCCCACACCCCATTACTTCTTCCTTTAGAATGGATTTAACCTTATCTTTATGTTTCTGTGATCTTCCAGATTTTCCGCCTTTGGGGCCCCAATACACATAGTATTTTTCGTCTGTATCTGGGTCTCCAGATTACAGCTGAGTATCTTTTTTCCATCCTTATCAATTTTAAACTGAAGAAATAAACAATGTGAATGTGGTGTTCAGGGCATTGTATGCAAAGGTGTCATTCCTTTGTCTTTTTGATCAATGTGGATGTTCTGATATATATAAAAATTACCAGGATGTAAGTCTTGAATACTTTCAGCATTCTGTATGTGTGTATTGGGCAATACCCGTTAATGTTTAAATATCACTGCTCATTTTGCATTTGAATTTTATAGATATTGTATTTCCTGCAAAAATCCCTGATGGAGACAGCATTCATCTCTGAAACGCGTTGGGTTCAGGAAGCTATATCTTTCCTTTGCATCTTTTGTATTCATAGATCCATGTTTATGTGCGATGTGTTTTACTATAAATACTTGATATTTTTAAAATACTGTTTGTTTACATGCCACCCATAGGGGGTTCCTCTTTGTTCCTTGATACATTTGGTATGTGGCACACCTTTTTTGAGTTCTCCTTATCAGAAAACTTTTTCAGATATACATATAGACACCACATCGGCAACAAAGAGAAGAGAATCCCCCTTAGATGTATGGAGATGTCATCACAGATCTGAAAGAGACTATACCTATTTCTCCCCTCACCATAAGTCTTATTCAAGAATAGAGTTTATTACTGATAAATGGATATTACAAACAATTAGTGCATCTGTAATCCACACCACGACGTGGTCAGACCACGCTCCTGTCACAATAACCATTGAAGATTCCACGCCTCAAAGAAATTCATTTCTCTGGTGTGCGAACAATTGTATAATACAGCATCCAAATTGCACAGCAGAGATTACAGACCAATTATCTGAAATCTACAAACACAATAGTGGCTCAGTGGATAACTCCAGCATGGTGTGGAACTCACACAAATCTTTCATACGTGGTGTATTACTGAAATTGAGCTCCCACTATAAGAAGAAGAGGACGCAGCATATTGACTCCCTAGTATCTCAAATTGCTATTATAGAAAAACATTGTAAGGTCAATTCTCCCCCCACACACTCAGCAAAACTGATATCCTTATGACAAGAACTAAGGTCACTTCTCCCCCACTCTTTTGAACATATGCAACACAAACTAAAGGCTTCATCGTACTCCACCTCAAAGTGGGAAAAATACTGGCACAGCGCATTAAAGGGAGAAGGCTCAAAACCAAGATAACACACTTATATCGCCCACACACTAAAGATAAACTAACTAACCCCAAGACATAGCAAATGCATTCAGTGCCTACTACAGAGATATCTACAGACCCCTCTACATTCCAACCATCCAGGGAAGACATAAATACATTGTTACAAAAAGTCAAACTCCCAACATTAACAGATTGCTAACTGTCCTACTTAAATGACCCCTTCACAAAAAAAGAAATTCATTCAACAATTAACTCACTCTCTGCATGGAAGGCACCAGGCCCCAATGGTCTAACAGGAGAATACTATAAACAATTCTCTAGGCACTTAACACCTCACCTAACAAACCTCTTCAACAACGCTGCCTCCTCTTCTAAGTTCACATCTGAATCATTTAATGCATTGATCATAACACTACCGAAACCAGGCAAGGAGCCGACCGCACACCAAAATGTTCACCCAATTTCCCTACTAAATCTAGACCTAAAAATATATGCCAAAACAATAGCCACACAGCTGTTAGATATTTTGCACAACCTTATTCATAAAGACCAATCAGGATTTACCAAAAGGAGACAGGTGTTAGACACCACTAGAAGAATGATCAATGTGATAAACCATGCTGAGACCAGCAAAACGTCTTCTCTGCTTCTATTCTTGGATGTAGAGAAGGCGTTCGACAGAGTCCACTGGTCATACCTACAAATTGGCTTTAAAGGCAATATTCTTAAGGCCATTATGACACTCTAGACCACTCCATCAGCACAAGTATTTTCAGCAGATATGCTCTCCCAACCATTCCCCATAACAAATGAAACACGCCAAGGTTGCCCACTATCCCCACTCATTTTTAATCTCATTATGGAACCCTTGGCAGAACACATTCTCATAAGATCAGTCTATTTGCAGACAATGTCATTTTAATTCTTACAAATCTGGCTTCTTCCCTGGCAGAGGTACAAAAAAATGCCGAACTGGTTTAGTAAAATGTCCTACTATAAAGTAAATACAACCAAATTACATATCCTAAATCTAAGGCTCGACGCCAAAACTAAAAATCTACTACAACTACAATATCCTTTTACATGGGCAGAAAAAAGCATTACATATCTAGGAGTTCAATTAACAAAAACAATAAAAAAACTATTTTCAAGCAACTTTAAACCATTCCTCACCAAACTACACACAGACATTCAATCTCTAACGCAATAAGAATTAACGTGGTCAGGGAGACTGTCAGCATTCAAAATGATACACCTACCGCAAATACTCTACCTATTTAGAACCCTTCCCATCTTAATACCCTTGTCCTTCTTCAAATCCCTCTAAACCATATTCAACAAATGTGTCTGGAAAGGCAGAAAACCCAGATGCGCATACTAAAAACTCATTAAACACAAATTAGCAGGGGGTATGGGATCCATAGACTTTACAGACTAGTATTTAGCATCCATACTGGCTCAGCTACTGGAATGGTTCCAACCCCACCCAAACACACTATGGAGTCAAATAGAAAACACATTCCGACAGCAATTTCCCCTACAATGAAGGCCTCACCCCATACATGGAAAAAGTTGATACAAAATGACAACAATGACCCCGCCATCTCCACACTGATATTCCCAATTTAAGTTCTTCATCATCTATCCCCAGACATATCTTTAAACCATTGGGCACAAAAGGGCATCAAATCCATACAACACTTATTCCAAAGGTCCCAAAAAAAAGCCTCTCTCAACTACAGCGGGAATTCAATCTATCCCCGACAGACCTCTTCACCTATACCCACGTACAACACTGCCTTAACGCTATACTACAATCTCTATATGCCATACCTCCAAAAGCATGGGTATTCTTAACAAACTATATCTCAAAATTGAAGGGTATATCCCTTTTCTACAATATTCTACACCAAAAATGCTTATTCACAAAATTTTCACCTCACATCCACTGAGAGGCAGACCTAGGCAAACACTATACTGAACAACAGTATCAACAAGCACTAAAATTAATATACAAATCAACAAAATGCTCTGCTCTATGGAAGCTCATCTAAAAAATATCTTTGAGGTGGTACGTGACACCTACCAAAATAGCATCCTTCAGCCTACACATTCCTGACACATGTTGGAGATGCAACTCTGCTAAGGGAGACTTACTACACATACTGCGGCCATGCAAATGCATTCAGTCATATTGGAACACCATCTTTCAAACAGACATCACAAATAATGTCCCATTTCTCCGATACCTGACCTTGCACTACTGAATCGAAATATTGAGACCATCCCTACAACCTTTAGACATGTTACAACACATATTCTCTAGCAGCCAAACTAAGTTTAAGGAGACTCTGGAAGAACGACCAGTCCCCATCCATTGCACACACTCTTGATCTAGTAAACCTGGACCTTCAGTTATGAATCAATGATGGCCTCCAGCAGAGGTCTATTCGCTAAAACACAAAAAGACTGGAATCCATGGTCACAATGGTCTAGAGCAGCGTGGTATATATAATAAAATATTCTATAAACCTTCAAGAATAGTCACAAATGAGCTATACGGTATGTAATATATGTTAGAGACTTTCTACTCAGCCTTATGAGAGTAATTTGTAACACAAAATATTGAACGGAGCACATATTATAATACTTACTGATGATACTACCCCTCCCTCGGGTTACAAAATAGGTCCCAATTGGTGAACCTGAGGGAGAGGACATCAAGATCTCACAAGACATACATATGTTTCATTATATGTACGACGACTTATTGTATGATGACCAATGTTCACATTGTTATATATATGTTGATGTGAAAAATCAATAAAAACTTATTAACCACCTCAATAGAGTGCACTTACAACCACTTCCTGTCCAGACCAATTTTCAGCTTTCAACACTCTCACAGTTTGAATGACAATTACTCAGTCATGCAACACTGTACCCATATGAAACTTGCATCCCTTTTTACACACAAACAGAGCTTTCCTTTAGTGATATTTAATCACTAGTGGGTTTTTTATTTTTTGTGCTATAAATAAAAAAACACTTACATTTTGTGAAAAAAATGCCTTTTTCTTTGTTTCTTTTATAAAATTTTGCTAATTAGTAATTTTTCTTCATAAATTTTGGCCAAAATGTATACTGCTGTATATCTTTGGTAAAAATAACCCACATTAGTGTATATTATTTGGTCTTTGTGAAAGTTATAGAGTCCACAAACTATGGTGCCAATCACTGAAAATTTATCACATCTGATCAGGCCTTCGGTACATCAGGTGAATCTAATTTCTTGAGACACTAACAAGTCAGGAAAGTACAAATACCCCCAAATGACCCCTTTTTAGGAAGTAGACATTCCACGGTATTAAGTAAATAGCATGGTGAGTTTTTTTAAGTTGTCATATTTTTCCCATAATTCTTTGCAAAATTAAGATTTTTTTATTTTTATTTTTTTACAAAATTGTCATATTATCAGGTTATTTCTCACACACAGCATATGCATACAACAAATTACATCCCAAAATACATTCTGCTTCTCTTCCCGAGTATGGCGATACCACATGTGTGAGACTTTTACATAGCCTGGCCACATACAGAGCACCAACATTGAAGTAGTACCTTTAGGCTTTCTACGAGCAAAAATTAAACATCTCATTTCACAACCACCTATTACTCTTTTGAAGGCCCTGGAGCACCAGGAGAATGGAATTGACCGCAAAATGACCCCGTTTTGTAAAGAAAACACCCCAACTTCTGCCAATCAGGTGACAGGTATTAGATCCATGCCTTCTGATTGACTGAGAGGTGGTTTAGTGTTAGCAAAGCAAATATTAATTTGCTTTGCTAACACACCTGGGTGAACTGCGAGCGCAATGCTCTACGCTCGCAGTTCACCTATGGCTCTAATCAGGTGCTTCAAAAAAACAGCCCAGCCGCTGGAATTCAGGTGCCTGGAGTCCGAAATGGAGCCGTTGGCCTGAATGGGGGTGCCTACAGTGGCCATGGATAGATTTGTGCTATACATGAATCTATCTATTTTACATAGAGGGGGTGGCTGGAGAGAGGGGTCGGCGCCCGTGCACCCTTAATGGACGCACCGCCACTGCTCTCCTCTATTTCTTTCTGAATATGCCAAGGTCCTAGTCATCTCTTTTGTATGTTCATAAATGGAAGTAGGATGTTACTGACCCACTAAAACAGGTGGACTGGGCAAAAATCTGGTCCAGAGTAGTGAAACAATTTTTATTTTTATTTTGTATGTTCATTATGTCAGATACATACTATGCAGAATATTACAGAGTATAATATAAAGAGCAGTTATTGCACATATTGTTCAAGCAAGCTCCGTATTATACATTCCAAATGCGTGACATAACTTATAAGCATTGTACAATGATGCATGTGAAAGAAAAAATTACAATGAACAGTGTCAAGAACTCCACAGAACGAAAAGTAGATAATGATTTTTTGTATAGTTTCTGCATTCCCCCAGGTCCCTGGGGACATGCCATTCTCTAGGATTCTATCTGACCCACCAGGGTTGAATGTTATTACAGATTACATTTGTATAAGTATTCTTTTCCAATCACTTAGAACATTTTTTCACCATTCTGTAAAAGCATATCATTAAAGTGGAAGTAAACTCCCCTATCGTTTTCAGCCAAGGAAGCTGCCATCTTTGCCT
This sequence comes from Lithobates pipiens, assembly GCF_037356315.1. Classification (NCBI taxonomy): domain Eukaryota; kingdom Metazoa; phylum Chordata; class Amphibia; order Anura; family Ranidae; genus Lithobates; species Lithobates pipiens. The sequence continues at coordinate 65,139,031 of NW_027507718.1, read as the reverse complement.
CTGTTTAATATTCAACTGCTATGGTGCTGCACATGTGATTCGTTATGACACCAGCCAATGGATGGTTTGATAGTTTGGCTGAGAGCACAGCCAATGTGCATCTAGCATTCCCGGTAGGCCTTTTTTTTTAACTGTTTAAAGCGATGGGTTTACTTCCACTTTAACCAGTTGAAATGGCGCCAGCCTGGGCATCTCCAGCCAGGCCCTCCACAGTGTATACAATTTATGGTGTGCATTTCTGTGCTGATATGTCAGTTTTTCTCTTATTAACATTCAATTGACCTGTTCCACCCATTGATGTCGGGTAGGAACCCTAGGAGTTATCCAAAGCTGTGCAATTAGTTTACGGCTACATAGAACAGGCGGAGAATCGCTGTTTGTGCTGAAGGGGATAACATCTCTTCATCCAGGGTGCCTAGTAGGCATATCTTAGGGTCTCGCTGAATAGTGAAATCATATACCAATACCAAAAAAGTTTGGGGCATTTCCAGAGCATGTGCAGCAGGTCACCATTGTCCCTCTGGCATTTTGGGCAAAGGGGTGTATCCCGTATGCCCCATTTATGAAGACATACTGGCGTTCTTTATGCCCGGTGCAGCAGGTAAAGATGGGACAGTTTCTGGGAGGCGGACACTGAGACCAGGGGGGCGGAGGCGAGGAAAAGGTTCCACGTCTCCCCATCCATGGCTCCCACATCCTCCTCCCATTCGTGTCTGCATGGCAAACTAGCTGGGTCTTGAATTTTGTTGGGAAGCATACTATAACACTTGGAGATCATACCTTTTTTATTACTCTCCATAAGGATGTCTTTTATCAGTGGGTGGCCTACTAATCTGAGCATTTGTCTGGACTGTGTCTGCATGACGTAACTGTAGATACTTGTAAAAGTTTGTGTGTGGTATATTCAATTCTGACTGTATTTCCATAAATGATTTAAGGATGGTCCCAATGTATAATTGTGCAATATATCTGATGATTGTTAGTGCACACAAACACAATAAAATACCCAATTTTGTGGTGAAATATAAAAGATCGTGTTGCGTTTAGTAAATAGATGCCAAACATGTTATAATTCAAAATTGCGCTCATCCGTTAAATGACAATATACTACAGTACCGTGAATGATGGCTCTAGAATTATTGCTCTCACACTGAAGTTCAAATAGATACCTCACATGTGTGGGGCAATGCTTGCATATGAATTTGTGTGTATGCACTGGGGGGGGGGGGGGGGTGTTACTTATGAGTTTATGCAAAATCTCTATTAATAGAGATAAATAATGTACTAATTAGGAATATATTTTTGGTTAGATGGGAATATTTTTAACCAACGATTGTATTTCTCCATTATACTACTCTTAGCTTCCCAAATAGTGTCAGTGTAAATATTTTTCCAAGCTGTGCACTTTCTTTATTCTGGGAAACAAAAACACTCAGTGTTTTGTTCAAGGTTGATTTACTAAACTTGGAGAGTGCAAAATCTGGTGCAGTTCTGCATAGAAACCATTCAGCTTCCAGGTTTTATTACTTTATTTAGAAGCTGATTGGCTACCATTGTTGTGAAAATTGTTATTAATGTATGTTGTCAGATGTCTCCCAGTGTCAGTTTTGCTGTAATACACTAATGCAAGTGTATTCGCACATACAGCCATTGGTGGAAGACCATTGACTGCGGAAACCTTCCCGTGTAAACAGCAGATCTGTTTGCTCTTTTAGGGATTTTTCATTTATGCCTCCCCAAGAGACTGGCCACCTTATGGTGATTGCATTAACACTCCTAGTAAACAGATCTCGTACATGGGAACCATAGCATAACCATACAAAAATCATGGCCCACTGAGCCATGATAGAGTACAGCTCGCGTCATTGGTAGCAGTTGGAATGTGCACACAATTGTGTTCAGCGCCATGTAGTTAGTGTTCAAATTGTGAGACACTCAGTATAAATGAAAGCAGCAGATCATTGTAGTCAGGATTTTGCTAAGTTCAACATTATACCAGCGTCTGTCTGTGTTACTTGGAGATAAACAAGCGTGCTTTCCCAACATTATACAAGAGAGCTATGATTGTGCTTATTAGAGCATATAATTATTTGCTTATAGGAGAAGCTTTAATATTTCCACTACACCACTAGCTCCACTAGATTTTGCACTCTCCAGTTTTAGTAAATCAACCCCAGTATGACCAGACCTGAAACTAAGAGGTAAACTAGCTCCATGCTTGTATTGTACATACTATTGTATATATGGTTTTATGTGTAATTTGTAACTGTCATGTAATCCACCAAACATATACTGTACACTGTGTTGTAAATACTGTTGAGTGTATAATATGTATATATTATGTAACCTTATCAATAAATATATATTGCAGTTTGAACTATTTTTTTTGTCCAAAAATCCTCATATCTAGCTGTGTATATGTAAATATATAACCACTTGCAGCCAGGAAATGTTGTCTGTTTGGTGGTCAGCAAGTGGTTAATGAGAAACTTTCAAGTTTTCTCTATAATCTACCAGGCAAATTTCTCAGAATATGGAACCATGACCTAATTATAGCTTTCCATTAGGGATGAGCTTGGTGTTTGACTTGAACATATGGTCGACTCGAACATTGACTGTTTTCACGTTCGGTGAATACCGAACGTTATGGACCGTTCGCGACAAATTCGTGTGGCGCTCGCGGCCCACAATGCACTGCGCCATCGCAGTGCATTGCTGGCTCATGATTGGCCAAGCATGCACTATGACCCCGCATGCTTGGCCAAGCACAGCACCCCTGTGGCCAATTATAGCTCAGGGGGTTTAGCACACACCCCGCACTATATAAGGCCGCCAGCGCGAAGGCCTTGTGTAGTGTGTTCCGGCACGCAGAGAAAGAGCTAGATAGGCAGGGACAGTGTGTTCTTTTCTCAGGCATCTGCAGGAGTTAAAGTGGGTGTTGTGTGCCTCCAGCACAGTATACACCTGTATCTACCCTTTATTGCTGGTGTTCTCTAATACAGGCATCTGCAGGAGTTAGTGGTGTTGTGTGCCTCCAGCACAGTATACACCTGTATCTACCCTTTATTGTTGGTGTTCTCTAATACAGGCATCTGCAGGAGTTAGTGGGTGTTGTGTGCCTCCAGCACAGCACAGTATACACCTATATCTACCCTTTATTGCTGGTGTTCTCTAATACAGGCATCTGCAGGAGTTAGTGGGTGTTGTGTGCCTCCAGCACAGCACAGTATACACCTATATCTACCCTTTATTGCTGGTGTTCTCTAATACAGGCATCTGCAGGAGTTAGTGGGTGTTATGTGCCTCCAGCACAGTATACACCTGTATCTACCCTTTATTGCTGGTATTTTCTAATACAGGCATCTGCAGGAGTTAGTGGGTGTTGTGTGCCTCCAGCACCGCACAGTATACACTTGTATCTACCCTTTATTGCTGGTGTTCTCTAATACAGGCATCTGCAGGAGTTAGTGGGTGTTATGTGCCTCCAGCACAGCACAGTATACACCTGTATCTACCCTTTTTTGCTGCTGTTCTCTAAAACAGGCATCTGCAGGAGTTAGTGGGTGTTGTGTGCCTCCAGAACAGCACAGTATACACCTGTATCTACCCTTTATTATTTTGATGGTGCGTTACATCATCAGCGTCAGAGGGGGCGGGGTCAGGTGATGGGTGTATAAGAAACGTCAGCGCTGGGATCCCCACAGTGTCTCCACAGTGGAGACAGAAGACGGATGCATGTATGGACAGCGCTGGACTGAAAATCACCCGTCGCTGGATCAGATCAGCCATCGCTGGACCCCGGAGAGATGATCATCCATCGCTGGATAGCAAGAGTGGATTACCACCGCTGGAATCTTTTTTTTATTTTTATTTTTTTTAATAAAGGAATTTTTCAAAAGTGTGTTTGTCTTATTTAACCATTTTTACACTTTCTTTGTGAAATGGTAGTACCCCCTTACCATTTCAAACAGGGGGGGCCGGCATCTGGGGGTCCCTTTGTTAAAGGGGGCTTCCAGATTCTGATAAGCCCCCCCCGCCTGCAGACCCCCACAACCACCGGCCAGGGTTGTGGGGATGAGGCCCTTGTCCACATCAACATGGGGACATGGTGCTTTGAGGGGTCTGTGACCCCCAAAGCATCCTCCAAATGTTGAGGGCATGTGGCCTGGTACGGTTCAGGAGGGGGGGGCGCTCTCTCATCCCCCCTCTTTTCCTGCAGCCTGCCAGGTTGCGTGCTCGGATAAAGGGTCTGGTATGGATTCTTAGAGGGACCCCCACGTCCAATTTTTATTTTGATGCGGGGGTTCCCCTTAATATCCATACCAGACCTGAAGGGTCTGGTATGGATATTTAGGGGGACCCCCTTGTCAACTTTTTTTTTAATTTGACACGGGATTCCCCTTAATATCCATACCAGACCTGAATGGCCTGGTAATTGAATTTAGGGGAACCCCCACGCTTTTTTTTTTTTATTTTTTATCAGTGAATGAATTGTCGGCTAATACAGAGAACACTCATTGAGTGTTCTCTGTGTTACGGGAGCCAACAATGGAAAGTGATTTTAAAAGACTATTTTTCCTTGCGAAATGACACTTTGTGCAGGGACAGTTCTAAGCACAGGAAACATGCGCCCCTTCACAGGCATACTATAGACACCCCCCAGGTACGCAATTTAAAGGAATATTACACTTTTATTGTTTCACTTTAATCATTATTAAAATTACTGCTCCTGAAAAAACTGCAGTTTTTAAAACTTTTTTTTGTATTGATCCATGTCCCCTGGGGCAGGACCCAGGTCCCCAAATACTTTTTAGGACAGTAACTTGCATATTAACATTTGGGGTCCAGGAGGCCTTGCAGAAAAGTCTGTGCAACGTGTTCCCAGAGACTGGGAGGTTACAAACTCCTGGTCCTGGACAACATTTTGCTCAGTCACAGAAGGAGCGGTGGAGAAGGTGGCCATCTGACCGATGCGTTCAGACAATTTTTTAGTCCGTAGACCCAAGGTATGATCGGTTCCAGCAACCATTGCCAGCGTCTGATTTACATGGTGCAGGAATACCTAGGGGCAAGGTCAGACTTGGACACCTTTCCCACCGAAAATCCTCTAGTCTACTGGGTCTTGATGATGGATCACTGGTCAGAGCTTGCACAGTATGCAATTGTGCTACTGGCCTGTCCTGCACCCAGCGTTCTTTCAGAACACACCTTCAGTACTGCTGGTGGCTTTGTGACCGATCACAGGGTGCGCCTGTCCACCGACTCAGTTGATCGACTGACTTTCATAAAGATGAATCAGTCTTGGATCACCACCAGCTACCAAGCACCTGAAGCTGATGTAACCGAACAATTTTTTTTGAAATGTCACATCCCTTCAAGACTGCCTATGGTGATGCTGAGTGACTGTCCTGTTATGTTTTGTTGACTGACTATCCTCTTCCTCCTCCATGATCCTGCTGATATCTTGGAAGAACATTTTTGGTTCTGGGTGATGCCATCAGCTCAATTTTTTTTTAACAGGGGCATGTAATTACAATTTTTGATACAATGCTTTGCAGCAGGGCTCATTCCTGAACTACAAATAGAGTATATGGGAGAGGTTGCAGTGTCGTGGCACCAGCACCAGTGCCTAAGTCCCAATTTTTCAGCCCCTGTTTAACAGGGGCATGTAATACAATTTTTGATGCAATGATTTGCAGCAGGGCTCATTTCTGCACTCCAACTAGAGTATCTGGGAGAGGTTGCAGTGTCGAGGAACCAGCAAGCAGTGCCTAAGGCCCAATTTTTCAGCCCCTATTTAACAGGGGCATGTAATTACAATTCTTGATATAATATTTCACAGCAGGGCCCGTTCCTGCGCCCACTGAGAGTAACTGTGAGGACTTATAGTGTTGTGGCACCAGCACCACCACCACAACCACCAAAGGCCCAATTTTTCTACCACTGTTCAACAATGGCATGTAATTACAATTCTTGATATAATCGTTCACAGTAGGGCGTTCCAGCGCCCACCAAAAGTCACTTAGAGGGCTTACATTGTTGTGGCAACACCAACACCTTAGGCCCACATTTCTGCAGAGCATATAGGGCAGGCCCCTACTTTCAAACATCCAACTTACAAACGTCTCCTACTTGCAAACGGAAGGAGACAACAGGAAGTGAGATTAAAAAAAGACAGAAGGCCAAAAAAATTATACAGGGGGGATAACCCTTCCCTATGTTTTCCAAAAAGCTTAAAAATAAATTTTTTGACTGGAGCTACACTTTAAAAATATACCAGTTCAAAATTACAAACAGATTCTACTTAACAACAAACTTACACAGTCCCTGTCTTGTTTGCACCGCCTGTATACCGCTGTTCTGAGTATATAGGGCCTGCGGGCCCCACACCTTTCCTTTTTTTTTTCCCAGGGTACGGGGTTACCCTTAATATCCGTACAAGACCCAAAGGGGCTGGTAATGGGCAGGGGGGCTACCCATGCCATTTTTCTCAATGAGTTTCATCCATATTGCCGGAACCAGATATTACATTAAAACCGCACGCAATTTAAATGACTTTTTTTTTTCAGTTAAATGTCATTTTGTGCAGGGACTGTTCTAAACACGGGAAACCCATGCCACTTCACAGGCATACTATACACACCCCCCAGGCACGATATTTAAAGGAATATTTCACTTTTTTTTCACTATAATCCCTCATTAAAATCAGTGCTCCTGAAAAAACGGCAGTTTTAAAAAAAAAATTACCCATGTCCCCTGGGGCAGGAACTGGGTCCCCAAACCCTTTTTAGGACAATATCTTGCATATTAGCCATTAAAATTAGCACTTTTTATTTTGACCGTTCGAGTCCCAGAGACTTCAATGGGGTTATAAAGTTTGCACAAATTTTCGGTCCGTTCGAAAGTTCTGGTGCGAACCAAACTGGGGGGTGTTCGGCTCATCCCTACTTTCCATATTTTAACTCTTCTAACTAGTTAATTAAAGCTCTTTATCTGGCCCTTGTGCCAAAATCCGTGGGGGAGGTATTTTGTTTGGTGTAACCTCCTTTCCACTTTTCCCCTCCCCCTCCACTAATGCTTTTGGGTAAGGAAAAGTAAGGCTGGCCATACAGTATACAATTCTTGTACAATTTATCTTTAGATTTACCAAAACTATATAATATGAGGTCAAACCACAACACTTTCAATTTGTATGCAATCAGGAAGGCCCTTGCACTACACAGTTGAAGGTAAATCTAAAGAAAATTGAACAAGAAATATGGAATAATGTATGGCCAGCTTAAAGCGGTTTTATACCCAGAAGAAAAAAAATGTATAAAGCAAAGGCATGAAATACTTACGTTAGAACATTTTGCCTTGGCGATTCCTCTGGGTTCGCGGGCACTGTGAGTGGCCAGAGCGGCAATGACGTCACACATGCGCGTGGAAGATATGCCAGACCTTTGCCGGACCTTCACTGCACATGCGCTGCTGAAGTCAGCGGCTGCATGCAAGGTGAATATCTCCTATACCGTGCAGGTTTAGGAGATATTAATTTTACCTGCAGGTAAACCTTATTATAGTTTACAGTGAACCTCACGCTATGAATAAGTGATAAAAAAATATATAAGTGAAAGATAATGTTTAAAACCCCTTTCACAATGGGGCACTTTGCAGGCACTACAGAGCTAAAAATAGCACCTGCAAAGTGCCCTGAAAGAGCCGCTCCTCACACTCCAGTGTATTTAACCAAAAAGAAGGTCAGAATATGCTTTTTTTGTGGGTCTTTAAACTTGCATGGGCAGTAACTAGAGATGAATCATGGTATCTTTCCAAATAACAACCTCCTCTCCACCAGGTTAGCCCATTAAAAATAAGATAGAGAGGGTTGCATAGCGTAAAACCGTTTATTTTAAAATAACATATATAGCAAAATACCAAATGGCTGCTTACTTTTAAAAGTGCCTTTTCCCGGCACTGAGGACAGTGCTATATAGTACTATTGGCAGGGATGCAGCGCCGCTCTGCTTTCGTGGTCCAGTGTGTGTTCCACTGCTGTAGTACTGCAAACTGGAAGTTCCAGACCCGGAAGTGACGTGACTGGAATGCGCCTCAACGTAAGTTTCATCTTACAACGTCATCGGGAATGCTATGCATGTTATTAAGGATGAGCCGAACACCCCCTTGCACCAGAACCTGCGAACAGACCTAAACTTCGTGTGAACTTTAGAACCCTATTAAAGTATATGGGACTCGAACGTTCAAAATCTAAAGTGCTAATTTTAAAGGCTAATATGCAAGTTACTGTCCTAAAAAGTGTTTGGGGACCTGGGTCCTGCCCCAGGGGACATGGATCAATACAAAAAAAAGTTTTAAAAACTGCCGTTTTTTCGGGAGCAGTGATTTTAATACAATAAAAGTGTAATATTCCTTTAGATTTCATACCTGGGGGGTGTCTATAGTATGCCTGTGAAAGGGTGCATGTTTCCCGTGCTTAGAACTGTCCCTGCACAAAGTGTAATTTCTGCAGAAAAAAAATTAATTTAAAATCACTTGCGGCTATAATGAATTGTCGGCTCCCGTAATACAGAGAACGCTCATTGAAAGTCATTGAAAAAAAAAAAGCGGGGGGTTCCCCCAAATTCAATTACCAGGCCCTTCAGGTCTGGTATGGATATTAAGGGGAGCCCCGCATCAAATTTAAAAAAAAATTTACGTGGGGGTCGTCCTAAAAATCCATACCAACCTGGCAGGCCGCAGGAAAAGAGGGGGGGATGAGAGAGCGCCCCCCCTCCTGAACCATACCAGTCCACATGCCTTCAACATTGGGAGGATGCTTTGGGGGTCTGTGACCCCTGAAAGCACCATGTCCCCATGTTGATGGGGACAAGGGCCTCATCCCCACAACCCTGGCCAGTGGTTGTGGGGGTCTGCGGGCAGAGGGCTTATCAGAATCTGGAAGCCCCCTTTAACAGGGGGACCCCCAGATCCCCCCCTGTTTGAAATGGTAAGGGCCTACCATTTCCCAAAGGAAGTGTAAAAAATACTTAAATAAGACAAACACACTTTTGAAAAATTCCTTTATTAAAAATAAAAAAAATAAAAAAAAGATTCCAGCCGTGGTTATCCACTCTTGCTATCCAGCGACGGATGATCATCTCTCCGGGGGCCAGCGATGGCTGATCTCATCCAGCGCAGCGCATCCATCCATCTTCTGTCTCCACGGAGGAGACACTGCAGGTATCCCGGTGGCCTGACGTTTGTTTTATGCGGAGGGCGGGGCCACCCGTCACCTGACCCCGCCTCGCCCTGATGCGATTGGGGAAGCCGGGCTTCCCCAATGACGTGTGGGTGACTCCGCCCCCTCTGATGTAACCGAAACCTGCGTTATATCAGAGGGGGGCGGGGTCACCCATACTTCATTGGGGAAGCCCGGCTTTCCTCACTAGCATCAGAGGGGGGCGGGGTCAGGTGACGGGTGGCCCCGCCCTCCACATATAACAAACGTCAGGCCGCTGGGATCCTTACCTGGCTTATAAGACTGAACAGGGAGGAGGAGGTGGTAAAGCAACCGCCCATCTTTGTAGGCAATTATCCAATGGATAACGATGGTGGATGTCAGGTGATCGGGGAGTCCATCATAGACAGGTGTGCCTGGGAACATATCTCCCTGTTGATCTCCCAGCTTGCGCGACGTGCGGTGCCACCACGTCACCATGGCGCCATGACATTGGATGTCTCTCTAGTGATCCCTCGGTTTGAACCCCTACATCCCCCTACAGTTAGAACACAAATAGGTAACACAGTTAACCCCTTGATCGTCCCCTAGTGTTAACCCCTCCCCTGCCAGTGAAATTTATACAGTAATCAATTGCTATTTTTAGCTCTGATCGCTGTATAAATATCAATGGTCCCAAAATAGTGTCAAAAGTATCTGATCTGTCTGCTGCAATGTCACAGTCCTGATAAAAATCACAGATCGCCGCTATTACTAGTAAAAAAAAAATTATAATAAAAATGGCATAAATCTATCCCCTATTTTGTAGACGTCATAACTTTTGCGCTAACCAATTAATATACACTTATTGCGATTTTTTTTAACCAAAAATATGTAGAAGAATACATATCGGCCTAAACTGAGGAAAAATATTAAACTTTTTTTTTTTTTTTGAGGATATTTATTATAGCAAAAAGTACAAAATATTGTATTTTTCTCAAACTTGTCACTATTTTTTGTTTATAGCGCAAAAAATAAAAACCGCAGAGGTGAAAAAAAAACACCAATAGACAGCTCTATTTGTTGGGAAAAAAGAACATACATTTTGTTTGGGTACAATGTTGCACGTCCCTGCAATTGTCAGTTAAAGTGACACAATGCCGTATCGTAAAAAATGGCCTGTCAGGAAGGGGGCAAATCCTTCCGGGACTGAAGTGGTTATACTTCATATACTTCATTCTATACTCAATAATATTTGAGTATAGAAATAACAAGGAACGTTCATTTGTAGGTGTAGATTTTGCCTTTAAGGAGCTATTTCTTTAATAAAAATAAATAACTGATGGGTATTTTTTCCTAAAATGCTGAATGTGATGTTGATGAATATTTGAAATATAACTAAAGACAAACAGTTTATATCTATACTAGGTGGTGAAAGGTGCCACATCCAAAGTTCTTTTAACTTCTTGGTGTACATTTAACTAAAGGCAAAACTGAGCGGGGAGGAATTAGAACACCTGTCAGATTTTTATTGTGTCTGTGCACCCATAAGCCCTTGTACACACGGTCGGCCATTCCGACAGAAAATGTCTGATCGGACCGTGTTGTCAGATAATCCGACAGTGTGTGGGCTCCATCGGACTTTTTCCGTCGGAATGTCCAACCAACAAAGTTTGAGAGCTGGATATAAAAATTTTCAACAACACAATCCGATCGGTCTTTGTCCGATCGTTTGTAGAGAATTCCGATCAGACAAAATACCACGCATGCTCAGATCAAATTACGAGATCAAAGCTATTGGCTACTAGCCTGAACATAGTCCCGTCGTAATGAAAAAATGTCATCGCGTTCCGAACGATCGGATTTTCCGACAACTTTGTCCAACCGTGTGTATGCAACACCAGTTTCAGAAAAAAACCGTAGGAAAAAATCAGACGGATTTCATGTCGGAATGTCTGACCGTGTGTACAAGGGCTTAGGAAGATTCACCTTCTCTCTTTGCCCTTTTTATTGTTATCAAGAGAGTACAAGTAATGCCGCGTACACACGATCAAACAATCGGATGGAAAAGTCCGGCAAACTCAAGTCCGCCGGTCAATCCCCCCATGTGTAGCCTCCGGCATACTTTTTTGACCCGACAGTACGGCGGACTTAGAAAGTAGTTTTGCACTCCAATCTTCCCGCCGGACTCGCATTTAGGCGGACAATCCGGCCGTGCGTATGCCAGTCCTCCGTACTTTTGAAATGAACTGACTTTTTCCGCCCGGAGAAAAGTCCGCTCATTTCGAGTGGGTCTCAAGGTAGGCGGGGCCCGCGAAGGAGCTGTGCAATAAACTATTTTTACCCTGTGTTGTGGGTTTTTTTGTACTTTTTTTCACAGGTGAATGGGTAGGGGTACATTGTACCCCATACTCATTCACATAGGGTGGGGGGGCCAGTATCCGGGGGCCCCCTTATTAAAGGGGGCTCCCGGATTCCGATAAGCCCCCCGCCCGCAGACCCCGACAACCAACGGTCAGGGTTGTCGGGAAGAGGCCCTTGTCCTCATCTACATGGGGACAAGGTGCTTTGGAGTGGGGGGGCAGCGGGCCCCCCCTTCCCCAAGGCACCCACCATGTTGAGGACATTCGGCCTGGTACGGCTCAGGGGGGGGGGGGCGCTCGCTCGTCCCCCCTTTCCTGGCCGGCTGGGCAGCGTGCTTGGACAAGGGTCTGATGTGGACCTGGGGGGAACCCCTACGCCAATTTTTTCGGCATTGGGGTTCCTCTTTAAGTCCATACCAGGTGGCGGGGCCAGCGACGTCTCCTTCGTGGGCCCCGCCTACCTGGAGACCCGCTCGAAATGAGCGGACTTTCCTCCGCGTGTGTGGGCGAGTCCGTTCATTTCAAAAGTAGGGCGGATAGTACGCTATATTAGTCCACTGAAAAAGTGCCGTGTGTGGGCAAGTAGCCCGTTCGGAAAGTCGGACGGACAGTCTGGCGGGAAGTCCGCCAGACTAAGTCCGTTGGATAGTCTGCTACGTGTGTACGCTGCATAAAAGACAATCCAAAACATTGGGTTGTCACCAGAACAGGAATAGAGGGGAAATGTAAAAGCTAACTCTAGTGACCCTGGTGACAACCACAGATTACTTCACTTTGGAGGGATTTCCCCTCACTTCCTCTTTTGCCTATGGGACAGGAAGTAATGTGAAATCTAGTTAATGGGAACACAGAGGGGCACGAAAAACCTGACAGGGGTTATAACACTACTTGCTGCTTTTTTTGTCTTTAGTTCTAATTTTCAGCTAGTGAATCTGTGGTAAATGTTTAATGTAGAGTTGAAGCGTATTTGGTTAAATGTGTATTATGTTGCAAATTAACATAAATCTTTAAATAAAGTACAACATGTAGAATACATTTGAATTCCACTCGAGGGGAGTGTCGGTGTTGATCGCTAAGACGGTTCATTTTGAACTGGGGGAAGTTGAAATCGACCCATTCGGACGCTATGTCTTTATAAATGCGAAATTCTATGGTGAACCCATGCTTGTTCTAGCCTGTTATGTGCCCCCTCCATTCTGCACCTCAGTCCTATCAGTGGGTTTCTCCTTTATGTCCAAACATGCTGCGATATCGGCAGTGTGGTTGGGGGATTTTAATGCTACTATGAATAGCTCCCTAGACTGCTTGCACTCCGCTCCAACAAGGTCTGCTTCCCCTGGAGGTAGAGCTTTGTCCAAATTGATGACTTCCTTTCGGATGGTGGATACGTGGAGACATAGGTTCCCTTCTGCTCGTGCCTTCTCGTGTTTTTCCCCCTCTCATGATACCCTGTCCAGGATAGATTATATTTTTGTTTCACAGAATCTCACCCCTAGACTGCTGGAGGCATCCTTTGGACCCTGGGCCTTGTCGGACCATAGTCCATACCAAATATCCCTTAGTGTGCCCGTGAATAAACCCAAACGGGCGTGGCGCTTGAACCCCTTCTGGCTTACTCTCTTCCCTGAGGAGGATGAGCTTGGAATGGAGTGGGAACAATTCTTTGCTGATAATGACCACTCAGCGCATAAATAGGATCAAGAAAAAGGCGGTGGAGGGATTGGAGGTGGCAGTGGTGAAGCTGGCCGAGGCGGAACACAATTTATTGCAAGATCCCTCATCCGCTAACGTAGCCCTTCTTAGGCTCCAAACTAGAGTAGTAGAAAATATACAATACGAGAAGGCTAAACAGAAACAGTTTTTTCTTAGACAATCGTTTTTTGAATACGGGGAAAAAGCAGGCAAGCTGCTGTCCTACCTTTCCCATGGAGAGGATAGACCCCCAGTGGTTATATCCCTACATGGCCCGGGGGGCACCCAGCTCACAGACCCGTCAGAGGTAACAACTAAGTTTAGGGAGTTTTTCTCGGAGTTATACTCATCCACGGTGCCCCTGGATGGTGGTCCCGTGGATGACTTTCTGGGAATGGTGGAGCTTCCTCAGCTGACAGCGGAACAAACCACCATCCTTGAGACGCCGCTGGCAGTGGATGAGATTACCACAGCCATGGCAGGCTTTGCACGTTCCAAAGCCCCAGGCTCGGATGGATTACCAATAGAGTTTTACGCCCAGTTCTCTGACACCCTTGCTCCCAAATTACTGCTGTTATATAATCACCTCTTTCAGACATTTGAGTTATCTGCATCCATGAGAGAAGCCACTATAGTCTTGTTACCCAAACCGGGGAAAGACCCCTTATTTCCGGAATCTTACTGCCCGATATCGCTGTTGCAAGTAGATATTAAAATACTTGCAAAAGTCCTTTCCCTAAGCCTTAATCAGGTTATACTTACACTTGTCCACCCCGATCAGGCAGGCTTTATGCCGGGACACAACATGTCCTTTAATTTTAGGAGGCTCTTCATTCATTTACAGGCGGAACATGAGGAGGTGGGTGCACGAGTAGTTGTGTCTCTTGACACAGCGAAAGCATTTGATTCTGTTGAATTGCCCTACTTGTGGAGATGCCTGCAGGGGTACGGGTTTGGTCTGAACTATCTTAGATGGGTGCAGCTCCTCTATCATGCTCCAAGGGCTAGGTTGGTGGCAAACGGATGGCCCTCCTCGAATTTTAGTCTCGGTAGAGGCACAAGGCAGGGCTGCCCGTTGTCCCCGCTCTTATACGCTTTGGCTGCAGAACCATTATCCGTGTCTATTAGAGCGGACCCAGAGATGACGGGGCTGAGGGTGGGACAGGTTATAGAAAAGATCAGTCTCTATGCAGACGATACGTTGCTATACCTTGCGGACTCGGGCCCATCGCTAGCTAAACACTGCTACTTATAGAACAATTCGGAGTGTTCTCAGGCCTAAAAATGAACTGGGACAAGTCCTAGATACTGCCATTGGATATCTCCTCCCCCCCCCCCCCCGCGTACTTTCATAGCACTCTCCCTTTACAAAGAGTCGCAACACTTAAATACTTAGGACTGAACATCTCCAGAACTCCGAGCGATTATATTGCCCTAAATATTGAACCCATTTTCTCTATGATTAGGAGTAAAACACATGCATGGTCTCGCCTCCCTCTTGGAGTGTGGGGACGCATTAATCTTATAAAAATGATCATTTTACCCAAAGTACTATATGTCCTCTGGTATTCCCCTCATTTATCTTCCATTAAAATATTTTAAGAAAATAGAGGCCCTCCTAGGCCCATTTGTATGGGGGAAAAATAGACATAAACTCCCATGGCAAGCTCTAAAAAGCCCCACAGACAGGGGAGGCACGGCACTACCAGACTTTAATCACTATTACATTGCAGCACATCTCTCTCAATTTTTCCATCTTGATAAATCCAATGGGGAAAGGTTTGTGACACTGATCTGCCCCAAATGGGCCCAACAAACGGGAGACCCTCTATATGCTATCACCACGGGTTTGGGAGCCTCCGGCTCAGATGGAGCTATTGCTCCAATCCTACAACAGTATAGGCGTATCTGGGACATAGATTCCCGCAGGCTGGGGACCCCAACCTATAATGATTTTACACCTCTGTGGGCCAATAAACATATGAATGAATTTCTTACCTTGCAAGGACAGGAGGTATGGAGAAAACAAGGACTATACTATTTACAGCATTTACTCATGGATGGAGCCCTTAAGTCCTTTAGTCGAGTAAGGGAAGAATTTGGGATCCATAATAGAATGCACTTTCCATATATGCAGATCCAACATGCGGCCTCAACGCAATTCTCAAGAGGGAGATACCCGCAATCCACTCCCAACCCCATCGTGTCCATAGCCAGAAGTGAGGACCCTAAAGGCCTTATTTCCTCCTATTACGCTATGTTGTCTACCCCTGTAGCAAGTAAATGTGCAAATGCCCCTAAA
This sequence comes from Lithobates pipiens, assembly GCF_037356315.1. Lineage (NCBI taxonomy): Eukaryota > Metazoa > Chordata > Amphibia > Anura > Ranidae > Lithobates > Lithobates pipiens. The sequence continues at coordinate 65,123,478 of NW_027507718.1, read as the reverse complement.
TCACGCTGGGAACGAGACCTAGGCCCCATAGAAGATGGAGAGTGGGAGGAGGCACTGGAGACGTGTAAGGAGGTCTCTCCCAAGCTGTCAGATAGATTGTCCCAGATTTACATATTACACAGAGCCTATCTTACCCCTCTTAGAATAATAAGATGCAAAAAAGACTTCCCACTCACCTGCCCACTGTGTAGGCTAAACACAGGTACCTTTTTCCACCTCATCTGGTCCTGCCCCCGAGTTCAAGAGTTTTGGGTACAGGTGGTACGCTTTCTGCATGACAACATTGGGAACACCTGTAGAACTAGACCCCAAACAATGCTTTCTAGGTATTTACCCTGAAGAGCCTACTAGATACGCCAAAACGTTTATGCAGGAGACCTTGTTCTCAGCTAGAAAGCTCATTGCTAGAAAGTGGATGAGACCTACTCCCCCCACATTGGCAGAGTGGAAAGCAGACATTAATCTGACTCTTCTCTACAAAAAATGTGTTTATAGTAATAGGGGTTGCCAGGCCAAATACTACAAAATATGGGACAGATGGCTGAATGACGCAGACTCGTGTGTAGACATATGCTGGAAATAACATCATAGGCGTATTGGTCGGGAAAGGGCAATACCTGTCATTTCCATGTCTGATGTATAAACAATATTTTCTTGTAGGATTACCAAAGATCAATGTGCATTGTGTTACGACATACAGATGTGTTGAGTCATGTTGCAAGTGTTTCTTAAGCCCCGTACACACGAGAGGACTTATGTCCGACAGACTTCTGAAGGAGTTCTGCCGGAGTTCTGCCGGAGTTCCGACAGAGTTCTGACGGACTTTTCGACTGAGCGGACTTGGCCACACACAATCACACTAAACTCCGACGGATTCGAATGTGATGACGTACGACTGGACTCGAATAAGGAAGTTCATAGCCAGTAGCCAATAGCTGCCCTAGCGTCGGTTTTAGTCCGTCGGAATAGCATACACACGAGCAAATTTTTCGAAGGGACCGGGTCCGGCGGAGTTCCGTCGGAAAAATTTGAAGCATGTTCCATATTCTAAAGTCCGTCAGACTTTGGTGAATCAAAAGTCCGTTGCAGCCCACACACGATCGAAAAGTCTGACGGAATCAGTCCGTCGGACTTTGGATGTTGAAAAGTCCGCTCGTGTGTACGCGGCATTACTGTGTATTTACGAATTGTATACCCTGCTCTGATTATCTGTACCCTTGTTTAATAAAAAACGTTGTTTTAAAAAAAGAATACATTTGAATTAGCACAGTTTGTGTGTCTTCCCTGAAAATGTTCTTTTGTCTTTTTGTTTATATAAATTCTGATTTTAATATATTTTAAAAGTAAAATAATAATAGGAGAAAAGGGCTATGGGATTTTAAAGGTGCAAACACTACAATTCAAAAGACATTTTAGTTTTCTTATATTAAAAAATGTTGTATACAATTGTATTCATTTTTCTTTTAAAAGAACATCATTAAAAACATATATTCACAAAAGAATGCATGCCAGTCCACTGGGGTACCTTACATACCCCCTCAGTCAAAGAATGGCTAGCAAGAATCTCAAAGATAGCAGATATGGAACGCCTGATTAGCATAGCTCGCTATAACACCTACAAAATTCCCAATCAAATGGGCTTGTTGGACTTAGTTTCAGACAACTGCAGAATATCATGACATAACCACTCCCACCACTCAGCCCAGACCTTGTACCCCTAATGATCCAACCCAAACTGCTCCATGAACAACACTAACACCAAAAGCCTGTCTTATCCACTTCCAGAGAAACTATACTTTACCCTTGGTTTAACTCAAGTTTCAACATCCATTAACCCCCTTTTCCCAATTTAGAGGAGAGAGGGAGAGATGGATTCCTTTTTCCTTTGTAACCCTGTCTTCCCTTCCAATAACCTCCCTCCCCCATCCCCCCAGCTTCTCTTCTTCCCTATCCCCCCCCCCCCCCCCAGCTTTTTCCTTTTTCCTCCTTTCCCTTTCCCTTTTACCGCTTCTTCTTCATACAGAGGCTTTCCTACTCGCTTCTTTCAAAGCTCCTAACAAACATAAACTCTACATACTGAATCCAATACTCCCCGACATGATCACAATCATTACAGCAACTAACCCACTTCACCTCTTGAATAATCCTACAACAATCTCCCAGATGCATTCAACAATAACCATTCAGTCAAATGTCAATATGACTGAACCTAGGTCAGAAATGATCCTAAGCAATCATTATAACCCACACCTTAGATTACCTGGGTCCCTATACATCTTCATTTATAAAAGCTACTCCCAGCATCTAGAACCTTTTAATACCAGAGTGACTCCAATTCAGTAGGAAGGTTTACGACCAGTCCTAATTTACTGACTTTCTTTGAACTCAACCACAATGAGTTATTATCTCTGTTAGGGTACTTACCCAAATTTGTTCTATTTGCCTGTATACTGTTTTCAATGCATCACCATGTTATACTGTTTATTTTTATGAAGACAACAAAATAAATGTTTGATTATGTATTTGTATCTCTGTATTACATTTAAATATGCTTGTTCACTTTTAAGTACCATAAAAGCTTTATGGAATTTTTTTGTTTTTTATATAAAACAAACAATCTCCATCTGATCCTTTTTTTTGGAGGAAGCAAAGATGTTGTTTGCTAACATGTTTCACCTACACATGGCTTCTTCAGGAGAAATGTTGCTCAACAGCTATGGTGGGTGGCAGGCCTGCACATGTTTGCTTCAGGTGGTAAAGCATCTACATCCTACCAGTGATGTCAGATGCTGAAAGGGCGAGAGGGATTTATGGCCAGCCCGACAGCTGGGCATCTTGCTGGAACCATGCAGTTGCCACTGCTTATTTATACCATTAAACCCACTGGTGAAAATATTATATTGTTAATTCCAGTTAGTATACTTAATGATCGATTGTTCAGCCTCCTTTAACCATAAAGTATCTATCTTGGGAACTCCTGGGTATAGTATTAGCCCCATGAGGCACCTAGTGATGGTGAGTTCAGATTATTCTGAGAGGCACTAGTGATTTTTGCTTTTTGTTCCCAGATGGGATTGTTGCCTTTTTTTATTTTTGGCAGTTCCCCTCCTTGTTGGAGTGGGTTGGGTACTGACAGATTGGCACCCCCGGTGTTCATGTGTTTAAATAACTCTATGTAAGTATAAACCCCAAATAAGTCTTTTATACTGAATTCCTTAGTTTTCTTTTTGTCTTTTTTATAGCTTTATCCTTTGTCCCTCCTGCAGTCAAGCCACCCATTAAGTTATTACCTCTGGCACCTTGCCATTAATTAATATATTTAAGAACGCAATAAGAGCGAAATAATACCTGCTTATTTGTTGAATTATTTGTTGACTTTATGTTGATATCCATAGTTATGATCATGAATATACTGTATATGTTCTTGTATTCATACAGTGGGGGCTGTTACATGGTATTTCTCCTGAAGAAGTCATACGTAGGTAAAACATGTTGAGAAACAACATTATTGTTGGTGCCAAAAAAAGGACAAGGCTGTTGTTTTTAATGATGTTATTTTAACCAAAATGAATACAATTGTATACAACTTTTTTATGTAAAAAAATGCTCTTTTGAATTGCGCTATTTGCACCTTGAGCAAATGCCAGCGAGCACCTTTTGCATTGGATGAGGTACACAACATAACAACCACCCAATCTCAGACACAAACTAATCAGCAGGAAACTTCACTCTGATTATGAAGTCACAAATAATGGAAGCAAACCATGCAATAAAAAGCGCTGCAAACTATGCAACCAGATCAATCTATCCAAAAGTGTCACACACACAAACAGGACCTTCAATATCATGGGATCTTACAACTGTACCTCCAGTAATGTTGTGTACCTCATCCAATGCAAAAGGTGCAGCAAAGGATCTTATGTTGGTGAAACAGGACAGAAGTTGCAAGCGAGGATGAATTTGCACAGACATACCATCAAGGAACATAAAGAAAACAGTTTATGCACACCTGTGGGACATCACTTCTCATAACCAGACCACACTATAGAAGACCTCAATGTTTTAGTTCTTAACCACTTCAGCCCGGACCAATTGTCAGCCTAAGGACCAGAGGTCTTTTTACAATTTTGCACTGCACTGATTTAACTGGTAATTGCGTGGTCATGCAATGTTGTATCCAAACAAAATTTCCATCCTTTTCTTCCCACAAATAGAGCTTTCTTTTGATGGTATTTGATTGCCTCTGCGATTTTTACTTTTTGCGATATAAATAGAAAAAGACCAAAAATTTTGAGAAAAAAATATATTTTTTACTTTTTGTTATAAGAAAAATCGAATAAACTCAATTTTAGTCATGTATTTAGGGCAAAATTTATTCAGCCACATGTCTTTAGTAAAAAAAATGTCAATAAGCGTATATTTATTGGTTTGCGCAAAAGTTATAGCGTCTACAAACTAGAGTACATTTTCTGGAATCTACACAGCTTTTAATTTATGACTGCCTATCTCATTTCTTGAGGTGCTAAAATGGCAAGGCAGTACAAACCCCCCCCCACAAATGACCCCATTTTGGAAAGTAGACGCCCCAAGGAAATTGCTGAGGGGCATGTTGAGCCCATTGAATATTTTTTTTATCCCAAGTGATTAAAATAATGACACAAAAAAAAGTTTACAAAAAGTTGTCACTAAATGATATATTGCTCACACATGCCATAGTTATATGTGGAATTGCACCCCAAAATATATTCTGCTGCTTCTCCTAAGTACGGGGATACCACATATGTGGGACTTTTTGGGAGTCTAGCTGCGTACGGCACCCTGAAAACCAATCACTGCCTTCAGGATTTCTAAGGGTGCAAATTTTTGATTTCACTCTTCACTACCTATCACAGTTTCGAAGGCCATAAAATTCCAAAATAACACAAACCCCCCCAAATTACCCCATTTTGGAAAGTAGACACCCCAAGGAAATTGCTGAGGGGCATGTTGAGCCCATTGAATGTTTTTTTTGTCCCAAGTGATTGAATAAATACACAAAAAAAGTTTACAAAAAGTTGTCACTAAATGATATATTACTCACACATGCCATAGTTATATGTGGAATTGCACCCCAAAATATATTCTGCTGCTTCTCCTGAGTACGAGGATACCACATATGTGGGACTTTTTGGAAGTCTAGCCGCGTACGGCACCCTGAAAACCAATCACTGCCTTCAGGATTTCTAAGGGTGCAAATTTTTGATTTCACTCCTCACTACCTATCACAGTTTCGAAGGCCATAAAATGTCAAAATAGCACAAAACCCCCCCCAAATGACCCAATTTTGGAAAGTAGACACTCCAAGCTATTTACTGAGAGGCATGTTGAGTCCATGAAATATTTTATATTTTGCCACAAGTTGCAGGAATATTACATTTTTTTTTTTTTTTTGCACAAAGTTGTCACTAAATGATATATTGCTCACACATGCTATGGGCATAAGAGAAATTACACCCCAAAATAAATTCTGCTGCTTCTCCCAAGTACAGGGATACCACATGTGGGGGACTTTTTGGGAGCCTAGCCACGTACGGGACCCCGAAAACCAAGCACTGCCTTCTGGATTTAAATAGAAAACGTCACCAAAAAAAACTGTTAGCGATCGCAGGGATCAGGCCTGACTCTGCAAACGCTGCAGTTATGTGTTTAGTGTTTTGTAAGTGACAGTGGTCGATCGATACTGCACTTGGGTGGGCTGGGCAGAGGGGCAAAACGCAGGTGCCAGCAGGTATCTGGGCTAATAACTAACTGGCTAACCAGCGTCACCAGTGGCACTTATACAGTGATCGCTGGTGAAAGGGTTAACTAGGGGCAATCAGGGAGTTAAAAACATTATTGGGTAGTATATGGGGGTACTTAGCGCTATAAAAACCTGGCAGTGAACCTAAAAAAAATAACTAGCTACCTAGCGGCACTAGTGGCACTAATGCAGCGATCAGAAAAATGATCGCTTAGTGACACTGGCAAAAGGGGGTGAAAGGGTTACTGGCAAAAGGGGGTGAAACTAGCTACTTAGCGGCACCAGTGACACTAATGCAGCGATCAGAAAGGGTTAACTCTAGGGCCAATCAGGGGGTTAAACCTTTATTGGGGGGTAGGGGGCTACCCTAGACCTAACACTAACTGCCCTGACAGTTTTGATCAGAAAATAAATGATCACTGCAATCAGTGACACTGTGGCTGGGAGGGGGAGGGGGGGCGATCGGGGGGGGTGATCGGGGGGGGGGGGGGGGATTTGTGTGCCTATGTGTGCCTACATGTCAGTGTAGTGTTGGTGCACACTCACTTTCTGTCTTCTCCTCGTAGTCCAGTCAAAAAGACCGCCCCGAGGAGAATGACATCACTTCCTCCCTGCCTGTGTTTACTATACACAGCGGGGGAAGCTTCTCATTCGCCAGGAGCGATCGAGAGGGGATGGCCAGAAACCAACGGCCATCCCCTCATCCCGGATCGCTTCTGCAGCGAAGCGCACTGCCGCATCCAGCGGGAGGGGATCCGATCGGACCCCCCACCCGCTGGAAGGCGAGCACGTACATGTACGTGCTTGTGCCTTTCGGTACCATTGTGCCGACGTACATTGCCACATATCAGAACTATCCAGGAAAGGAAAACCTTTTAACTAAGAATGATAATTCTTTTTGACACAAAAAATAATGGCCTGAATTTAGATATTGGTTTCCTTACCCATTATACTAAAGTTTTACAACCCCCTCTGTGACTAGCACGCACCCCCCCCCCCTCCCCCTCTATTCCTTAGCTCTCCCTCTGTCTTATCTCACTAACTCTGCTGTTATCTTTATTGCCATTGATTTGTATGTGTTTTTTTTTCTCTCTTTTCCCTCGGAGGTGTTTTTTTTTGTTTGTTTTTTTACATTCTGCTTAAAAATTTGTAAATCAGTACTGCTTGGGCCTTGAAGAAGGGGACATACCCCGAAAGCTTGTCCTGAAAAATTGTATGTTAATGCAAATAAAAAAAGTATCACGGACAGTACTCAATTTTCTCTGACCCTAGGCTTAAAATCCTTTTGCGCCTATTGTAACTTGTAACATAAGGACGTGGTGCAAATTCAATACCTGCCTCCTACCCATATATTCAGTAAAATCATATTTACTTTTTTTAAATCTTTTTATCCATATAAAATGGATTCATGCATATTTGTCTCTAGAAATATGAATCTAACAATCTACAGCCTACAAATATATAAAACTGTTTTTTTTTTTTAATTAAGTTCAGTTAATCTATTATACTAATTTATTTTTATTTTTTTATAATCTGCTTTTTTTCGATTTTATAAATTTTACTATACCAATTGTTTTATACATTTGCATTAATAATTAATTCATTTGTGTTGATTATGCTTTATGATGCCTATTTTTGTTGCATAAATATGAATTCTGGTTCAAGCTGGATTGGTTTCACAACAACCTAGAGATTTATACATTTCCTTAAATATTTTGTTATTAGTAATTAGTAATATAGTGAAATCTATTGTGTTCTGTGGGGAAATTATGGGAAGCCAGGATTAAATGCCAAATGACCGATCTCCCTCAGTTCCTGTACCTCCACACCATAAATAAACATATTGAGCACATTAGAATATGATTGCTAAGTAAAAACTTTCTTGAATCTCACATTCTTCAGGTTACATTTATGGTAAATACTAAATTAAGTATAATTTTCATCGATATAAACATGTCATATAGTTGTATAGTTCAAAGAGGCCTATCTGGCCTCCATCGAACAACTGTGCATTTATTTTCTCCATCAGCCCATCCCCCTCAGTTATTACCTTTTGTATCTCTTGACCCTCTTCATTAGATTGTAAGGTCTACTAGCAGGGCTTTCTTATTCCTACTGTATTAAACTTTATTGTAATTGTACTGTCTGCTCTTATGTTGTAAAGTTCCTTCCTAAACTGCCGGTGCTATATAAATCCTGTATAATAATAAAAATAATAATAGTTGATAAGGCTGAATAAATACACCAGTCTATCCAGTTTAATCTGAGTGTGTGTGTCACTACCATTTTTTTTATTATTTATGTACACTCCTCGCTAACGCCACCAACTGTGGAAGGGAATTCCACATCCCTACCATTCTGACAGTAAAGAAGACCTTACAAGGTTTAAGACTGAACCTTTTCTCATCCAGCTTCATTGTGTGGCTGCATATCTTGAGAGATCTAAGATTAAACCATTTTCTTCCAATGATAGAACTGAAAATGTAAACATTTGTACATCGCTATCATATCCCCTCTTAAGCATCTCTGCTCCAGGGAGAATAAGTTTAATTCTTATAATCATTCCTCATGACTGAGGTCCTGCAGCCCATTTATAAGCTTTGTTGCACTTCTCTGGGCTTTCTCCAGTTCAAGCACATCCTTCCTGAGGATTGGTGACCAAAACTGGATGGCATACTCGGGATGCGACCTAACCAGATTTTTGTAAAGTGGTAGAATTATTGTTTTATTGCAGTAAATACCCTTTTTAATGCAAACTAGTAGTCTGCTGGTCTTGTTTGCTGCAGCCTGGCATTGCATGCTATTGCTCAGCCTGTGATGTACAAAGACCCCCAGATCCTTTTCCATCCTCGTCTTGCCCAGAGGTTTTGCCCCTAGCATGTGACTCGCACTCATATATTTAGCTCCCAAGCGCATTACTTTAAAATTTTCTACATTAATCCTCATCTGCCAGAGCCCCGGGGTACCCCACTCACAACACCAGGCCACTCAGAAAATATGCCATTTATCCCCACCCTCTGTATGCACTCCTGCAATCGGTTTTCTATCCAGGTAGATACAATACCATCAATACCAAAAGACCTTAATTTGTTAATTAAAGATGTATGGGGTACAGTATTAAATGCCTTAGCAAATTCTAGGTACACTGCATCCACAGGCCTTCTTCTATCCAAATTACAACTCACCTCCTCATTGAATGTTAGGTGGTTGGTCTGGCAAGAACAGTTCTTCATAAATCCATGTTGGTTACTGCTAATGATACTATAATTATTATTATACAAATTCTTGGATATGATCCCTTTTCATTCTTTCCAATTGTTTACATGCTATTACTGTTAGGCTGACTGGTCTATAGTTTCTAGGAAAATATATTGGCCCCTTTATAAATATTTTTAATATGTTTGCTTGTCACAAATCAGCTGGTACCATTCTAGCCAGCCAGTAAACTATTGTATTCTGTGTAGTTTTGCAATGCTGATGGTGGTCCTTCAGCCTTTTACTTTTTGCAATGCCACTTTACGCTAGTCAGGTTTAACTTTTGTTCTTCAGTGTTCTTTGTTGCAAGAATTTGATTCCATTTAAGTGCAACTTACTGTCTTATAGCAGTATTAGATCGAAAAGCAAACATTTATTATACTGCAGCTTACAAATTCCTAGATGTGATTGCTCCATTAGTTTTCATTTTTAGTCTTTTTTCCTTTATTTTCATTGGGTTATCCATCCAGTAAGTCTGTTGTTTTTTCAACAGAACAAGCTCTCTTGCAAATGTAGCAGTTGACACAAACCATTTACCACTGGCAGGATTGCTTACAATGATCAGTTTTTTTTATTCATGTAAAACTTTTGTCTCAAAATAAAAAAAAAGACTGTTGCTGTAACTTCGGTGTGAGCTGGAGTTTGGCTTCAATTTGTTAATGTATCTAAATTTATCTACTAGTACATCTAACAATCCCCCCCCCCCCGCCTCAAATCGAAAGATATCCCTGTGAATGCAGCCACCACATTTAATGATTGGTAAGCTGCAAAATATTAAATCTTTTGGTTTTGGGTTTAATACCTCTTTAAATTTGGTTCTTTTGAAATTTATGTTCTTGTCCTACCCTCGTGCCTCTTTTTCCTATAATTGATGGCAAAAGTAATTACTCTGTGATCACTCTTTCCTACACTATTCCTTACTTTCACATCCACAATCAGCTCTGTGTTTGTAATTAGTAGTTCCAGCATAGCATCACTTCTGTCGGGGCCTCCACTAGTTGACTTATGAAATTGTCATGCATCATGTTCAGGAAATGACAAGACCTAAGTAAAGTGAGCAGTTTTGTCTGCTCAGTCAACATCAGCAGGATAGTTAAAGTCCTCCATGATTATAAAATTGCCCTGCCTCTCTACCATTCCTAGCTGTGAATGATTGGTCTCTTCCTCATTCTTAACATTATGGGGTCTATAGCATGCATCCACAATTTATTTATTTATTTTCATCCCTATGAAGTTCCAGCCACAAAGCCTTCACCTCCTCACTAGCCCTGTAAGCAATGTAATCCTGACATTTTCACTAGCAAACCAATGTGTACTAGCGATACCCTACAATCTTGGTTTTAGAGACAGATTTCCCTATCAGTCCTTCTAATAACTGAGTACACTACCTCCATCTATTGTTGCCTGTAACCTTGTCCCCATCTTCATTGGAGTAATCATTGCTTTGGCAGTTAGCGGAGGTAGTGTGCTTCAGCAATGCCACTCTTGACCTGATATCCCCAACATGACACAACCAAGTGTATTTATTGTGATGTATCAACTCAGAACTAGCCTCTCTAATGCCCCACACAGACAAGCGGATTTTCATTCGGAAAAAACGTGGATGTTTTTTCCGACGGAATTCCGCTCAAGCTTGGCATGCATACACGCAGTCACACAAAAGTTCTCTAAACTTTCTACCATCAAGAATGCGGTGACATACAACACTATGATGAGCTGAGAAAATTAAGTTCATGCTTCCGAGCATGCGTCCAATTGTTTCTGAGCATGCGTAGGAATTTTGCACGTCGGAATTTGTACAGACGATCGGAATTTCCGATCTGAACTTTTTCCAACAGAAAAATAGAGCTCTCAATCTTTTGCTGGCTGGAATTCTGCCAGCAAAAGTCCGATGGAGCATGCACACAGTCAAAATTTCTGGCCAAAAGCTCACATCCGACTTTTGCTGGTAGAATTTCTGATCGTGTGTATGGGGCTTCACGCTTGCCCTCTAGCTGTAACCCAACTACTTACCTTTGCCACATGCAGCTTCATATCACTACCCTCCTCTATACTGGCCCCAGCCAGCACCTAATGGGTAGGATCCACACCTATCCAGGTTGCTGATGCTTCGCAGTGTTGCCAGCTTTTTCTTTAGATCCAGAATCTGGGCTTCCAAACGAACAACCTGCTCACATCTCACACAGCAGTATTAAACTTCAAACAGTTGTTCAAGGATCATATACATAGATCAAGATGTGCACCAGATCGCATCACTATTCTTGTAGGACACATTACCACTAAAATTATGGAGATAATGAAAAAATATATATTTATTTTATTTAATTGAATTAAGTTTATTCGAATCCCTTATTTATTTGCCCCAACTGTTTGAAAAGTAAGATAAGTAACAGAAACCCCTGCTCAGTACTCAATTGACCCCACCCCCAGTACTCCCAATAACTCTACCAATAACTGATATTGGATGAAATTTTATGAGTGTGGCAATTTGCTTTACGCATTGGAAAACGCACCGGTTGTGTTTCAGAAAACACTAGGCACTGAGCACAAGTCACTTTAATTGAACTTTTGTGTAATTCTTCTGAAAAAAACTTTTTCTGGAAATACTTTTTCTGAGGATTTTATTTTCATTTCATTTTATTATTTTTTATATTTTGTTGGTTTGTCTTGTGTTTTGGATTTTTTGTCAAATTTCAAATGTTTTTTTGTATTCTTTGAAAAGTTTGTTTGTATGAAGATGATATAAGCCTGACAGGCTCTGTATACAGGCTCTATATGCATGTATTTTGCACTATAGCACGTAAGCACCTTTTTTGCATAGTTGTGATTTTATTTAACTTCTAATTCAATTTTTATACATGTTTCCTGTAGATTCTTAGTATTTTGCAGATCTTTGCACTGGAATTTAGCAACACTAGCACTTTGAGAAGGTTGAATAATATGCGATTTTTGACTTATTAATAGGATGTTATAGGAGAGCGCCATAACTACCACCTTGTTATTTATAGTTCTTCCCAACCTATCAAGTTGGGCTTTTTCGGTAGTGGCTGCCTCCCTTTCCAAAAGCGATGTAATCTTGCCCTTTCCCCTTTGTTTTTTTTCTTTTTCAACTAACTTCTGTCTCCATAGCGCAAACCCTACCCCCCTTTTTTACATACAGAATTTTTAGTTAGATAACAAATCAAGGTTGATACAGGAGCAGGTCAGCAGACATGGGAGAACCATAGCAAAGTCAGAAAACAAGCCAGGCCAGTAACAGAGATCAAGATCAGATGTAGAATCATGAGTCACAAAATATAGCTGAAGAGCTCTCAGCTCCTTAGTCTTACAGGTCTCAACCTAGATAAATTTGCTTGGTGCCACTATTAAAGGGTTTGTGCTGAAGCCTGATTTTCTGGCTAGCTAGATCTTCCTGACCCTGAAAGCCTAGACAGCCCAGATAAGAAGGTTTCTAGAAATCTATTACTTCATGCAATTAGAGATTGCAAATATTCTATTGATATTGTTTAGTGCAGAATCCACAGTACACAACCATCATGGGTGAAGCAGAGTCTGTATATATAATAGGCCAAACAGCTATATTGAGTAGTTTTCATTTAAATGCAAACTATCTAAAATATTTAGGAAAATAAAGTTCCCTTTTAGGTAGGTTTAAAAGGAGAAGGAGGTTAGGCTCTGAAAAATAAATGTAAATCACATTCTCCAATAACCCCTGACTTACAGAATACACTTTGTTGGTTTTAAATGACATGTAATAACTTTGGCAGATTGCTAGAAATCAACTTGACCAGTAAGAGCAATAAAATATGTTTTGGGATTGGTTGTCAGATGCAACTGCATCTTGCACATTTAAATCTTTACATTGTTAAAGATATATAGGGTTTTAAATGTGTCCTGCTGATTGGCTAGAAGTAAATAACATTATTAAACGAGAGGCACATCTGTCTCTATTCTCTCATATCATCTCTAAAGTTCAAGGCTTATTATGTCATCTTGTCTATTAGACATATTACAGTTAAATGAAACAATGGACACAGCTGCTGCTCCTTGTTAGCAAAACAGCGGACCACAGAAAATATCTCTCCTGGGAACATGTAATTAGCATCTATAAACTACAGATGTTAAAACAAATGGTGCTGTAACTGGTCCATCATGTATGATCACTGAATATTATTATGTAGAGGCAGACATTTATGTCAGAATGAAAATACATTTTGAAGGTTTCTGAAACTATGTATGTAAGTAAAATATAGTACAGGCTGCAGGCCACTTGTTGTAAGTATGCTTCCACACTTTCCCCTGCAGAAACTTCACCTGATTTGGCCATGGTGATAACCCTACAGCTGAGTATCTTAAGTTTTTACTCCCAGACTTAGACACTATCTCAGCTCTTATTGCTGCAGTACGCACCACTTTAAAACCCAAGGACCAGCCTGCAGATTTTACCAGTGCTGTCCCCGGTCTAGGTTCCTTAAGGGTCCTCAAGACTAAGATCCTTACAGTGCACCTGGTTTTCACATTTGTCCTTTATGGAGACTACTAGAACCCTGTCAAACTGTTCACTCTTTCCAAATGGCTATCAGACCTGTACCCATTTAGGGAAGACTTTGTTATAAAGTGGACTGCCCCTTCCTTGGATCTGGCAGTTTCAGGTTTTAACAAAGCCCTAATCATCCCTGTGGAGAATGCACTGTACCGGTGTTTAAGGACCCATTGAGAAGTGTTTGGAGGCTCTTTCAAAATCGCAAATCTCTCTGGTAGGCCCTAGCAAGAACGAAATCCAATTGATCAGAATGGAATAGCCCTTGAATGGCTAAAATTTTAGTTTAGATTTTCAGGTCCACACTGAGCAACAAGATAGGGTGAAAGTTTGCACTCTGAGTCTTGTTCTTCCCAAAGTTGGGTATGACAGTTATAGTCGCCCGCAGGTTGTCAGGTGGGAAACTATGGCCATCCCAGGGGGGTAGTTGAATACCTGAAGGAAAGGAGGAAAAAAAAACTATGGCCAAAAGTTTTGTAATAGAGCAAGGAAAACCCATCTGGCCCAGGAGCTTTGTGCAGTTTCATGTCTTATACAGCCACAAGAAATTTCTCTACACTTATGGGACTATCAAGAAGCTGCCTCTCCTCTGGGGTAAGTTGGGGCATCTTGGGGACTGAAAAATATCTGTGGATTGCTGATAACTTGTCCTCTGAGGGGGTGAAGGACCCCTCCAGTGCCAGGTTAAGTTCCCATTCCCCACAGCAATATGTGACACATGTGACCAAAGCCTAGTTTCCTTAGTTTTCCAGCATTTTTCATGGTTTATTACCCCATACATAGAAATGGGATCAGAGTCTGCTATATTGTGCTTTCATTTTAATTGACACCATTGTTCCAAGCTAGTCCCTAAGAGTCTCCGGGTTCACAAGTGTTGGCTGTGCTTAGTATTTTTTGCGAACTGTTCAAACATGCGTATTTTGGCCAAAATAGAGGAAACTTGTTCAGAGGGTTGTTTTTTCCATCTGGACCCTTGAGCAATAAGGATTCCTTGTATGAAACATTTGTGGGCTTCCACAATGTCAGCGGGTTAGATACACATGGTTTGAATGAAAGTGGAAAGTTCATCCGACACTGTCTCTTTAACCTCTGCATACCGAATAAGAGAGTCATTGAGCTTCCACTGCCAGTTCCTATAGGGATTGGCCAAGATACAAAAGCTTCGACACCACTGAGATACGATCAGATAAAGTACACATCTCAATATGGGCTTGGTGCACACAGTGGAGGGCTGTTTATTTAAGAAAGAAGCAATCAATGCGTGAGTAAGTCTGATGTGCCGCTGAGAAGAAGGTGAAATCGTTCTCCTTACTGTGGAGCACCTGCCAAACATCCACCAACTACTCTGCATGAAGGAGTTGTTTAAATCCTCACTAAATATGAGGGTGCTCTCAGCAAAGGTAGTAAGATTGACCAGGCATGCTGTTAGAAAAGTAATCTGGTCAGTATTTGGGACATAGAGATTTGCTATGGTTACTACAGTCCAGCATCCCCTTCACAAACAGGGCACTGCCTTAGTGTCTTTCAAGGTCCACTCAACACTGTGGGCAGGAATCACACTAACTCCTATGGATTTAGTATCCAGGGAGGTGCTGTGATAGACGTGAGGGTACCAAAAGTTGGTAATGTGTTGGGTCTGTCCGGTTCTGAGTGAGCCTGTTGAAGGAATGTGACCTGAATTCTTGATCCCCATAGATCACCCAAAACTCGTAATCCCTTCTCTAATATATTAAGACCCTTCAAATTCCATGATATAATATTGGCAAGCAAATTAGAGATGAGACTCTGTGCTAGGTCAGAGGAGCCATATCGTGTGTAGACTAGCCACTGAAAAGTGTTATCAGTCAAAATACAGAGGAGGAGCTTGGACCAGGGAAAGGGGAAAAAGAGAGGAAAAAAGGGAGGGGTTGGAGATAGGGAAGGGGGATGGTAAGTAATAAAAAAGGGAAAAAATTGACTCCTGTTTAATGAACTGAAGTGCAGAAAATCAAAACTTTGAAACACCCCTCTAGATCTGAGCGTACCAAAAACAATCCAAAGCATTCAGTTGGGCCACCATGGAAAAAATACAAGAACATATAAATTGAAGTAAGGAAAAAAAGCTAAAACTTTGATATGAGCTCAGCCCTGAGTCCACCGCAGTTAATATTGTTCATAAAGATGGAAGGCTGTGAGGTCCATGGAGATGTGTGAAGTGAGAAACCTCAATTAGGAACTTTTGACGATGCCCCACATGTACCTCATATCAGTTTTTGCTGTATTCAAAGTCATTTGAAGAGGGATCTTGTAAGAGCATAGCACTGACAGCCAGCATCATTTGCTGTCAGGTCCGTGTCTCTGTGTCTATGGAGGGATTGGTACCTTTGTCGTCTTTTGCATTGAGGAAGTGGAGAGTGTTGCCGGCAAGGCTGATGGTCTGATGAGAGGGATAGTCAGTAGGGTACATCTATAGGCTCACTATCAAGGAAAGAGAACAGGTTCGGCAGTTGGCTGGGATGTTATAAAAGAAACAAACTGCCCTCTTTTCTGATCTTCAAATGAAAGGGGTGACTCCAGCTACAGGAGGCCCCTGCTGTTTGGCCCTACTGAAAAAGTGGTTTCAGCAGCTTTCGCATAAATAAAGTATGACTGGAGAGATCGAAAAAAAAGGTGATCAAAATCACCTTTTCTCTCGGGCTTTCCATAAAATGGCTTCTTTCTAACTATAGTAATGAAGTCAAAAATAAATGTCACCTGGAGCAGCGCCATATTAGGGAAAGACACTGATCTAGCCCTGTGGGTGAGTGGTGAGAAGAAATTAAATAAGTCTTCACCAACGTTTTTTTTTCTGTCCTTGGGCATGTGGATGGTGAGGTATGTCTTGAATCCTGCTACTGTGACAGAGTCCAGACTGAATGACGCTCTCTAAGTAAGCATACTCACAGTGTGTAATGTCTTATAGACCCTCCTTCTACTGATTTTAATGGCATGGCTGTTGAAGCCCAGGTTCTGAGGTGCATAGGCATCTCTGAATCAGAGATTCCCACAATCCCTAAAGTTAGGAATAGACATGTGCAGAAGGAAAAATTTGTTTGTTTCATTTTGTTATTTACATAAATTTGTTTAGTTAAATTAGTTTCATTCATTTAATTTGTTTTCAGAATTTGTTTCATTTATTCTCTTTGGAAATTGGAAAATTATTCAAATTCAAAAACATTTTGAATTTGAAACGTTTTTGAATTTGAAACATTTTCGAATTTGAATTGTTTTCCAATTTCCAAAGAGAATAAAATATAATAGAAAATAAAGGAATAGAATAGAAAAAAATGGGACCATTTTCCAAAATTCAAATATAATCAATCTGAATTTGAATGGAATAGAAAAGAATAGAGTAGAATAGAAAAGAAAATAACACAATAGTATTGAAAAAAACAACAGAATAAAATAGAATGAATATAACCATCTTCCTATTCTAATCTATTCTATTCAAAATCAAACTGCTTCTATTTAAATTTTGGGAAATGGTTATATTCTTTCTATTCTATTCTATTGTTTTTTAATTATATTCTTTTCTATGCTATTATAGTCTATTCTATACTTTTTTGCTATTCTATTCTTTTATATGCTATTCTTTTCTTATGTTTTCAAATTAAAATTTATCCTATTTGAAATTCAAATTTCAGAAGATGGTTATATTCTTTCTATGTTATTCTATTCAGAGGAACTGAATTTATTCACTCTTGGGAAGAGGAGATTAAGGGGGGATATGATCACCATGTATAAATATATAAGGGTTCCATATAGTGAACTTGGTGTTTGAGTTATTCACCTTACGGTCAACACTGAGGACAAAGGGGCACTCTTTGCGTCTAGAGGAAAAGGGATTTCATCTCCATATAGAGAAAGGTTTCTTCACAGTAAGAGCTGTGGAAATGTATAATAGACTCCCTCCAGAGGTGGTTCTGGCCAGCTCAGTAGATTGCTTTAAGAAAGGCCTGGATTCTTTCCTAAATGTACATAATATAACGGGGAACTAACATTTATAGGTAAAGTTGATCCAGGGAAAATCCGATTGCCTCTCTGGGATCAGGAAGGAATTTTTCTCCTGCTGTAACAAATTGGATCATGCTTTTCTGGGGGGTTTTCACTTTCCTCTGGATCAACTATGGGTATAGGATTGGGTATATGGGATTGTATGATTTTTTTTTTTTTTATGGTTGAACTAGATGGACTTGTGCCTTTTTTTTGTTATTTCGAATACATCCAAATTTCTGAAAAACATTCGGAATGAAACAAACTGCACATGTTTAGTTAGGAAATCCACTGCCTATAAAGTTTAGCACTGCACATGGAAGGCATACTTTGTTTGGTGCAAGGCAAGTAACTTTGACCCCAGGAAATTCTCCATTGGTTGAATCCTGACCCCTTTGCAAATGAACCTGGTACCATTGACAATTTGATCTTGAAGCTAGCAGTCTTGTTCCAAAGACTGCCAACTTTTAACTCTCTTTTGACTATTGTACCTTGTGTCTCCCATGTAGCTCCCATGTGTGCCCTCCTGTAACTCCAAGGGGTAAAGTTTTTAATATTTTGCTTTCCATTCTCACTCACATGATTGTGTTTTTCGTTGCCCTTAAATCTGTGAGGAAAGTGTCCAGGCTGGTGGCCTTATCCTGTAAAGAACCAGTTCTGGTCTAACACAGGGACAGGGTGATATTAAGGCTAAAGCTTCCATCTTTCCTAAGATAGCTTCAGCCTTTTACCTCATCCAGGACATCATTACTCCATCCCTTTATCCGTCATTAGTACATCAGAAGGACATTTCCCTTCCATTGGATGTTGTTTTGCTGTACATGTCTATCTCACAGCCACTACTTCCATTAGAAAGACTATAGCTTTGTTTATTTCTGATGGTCCCTATAAAAGGGAATCTGTTTCTTATTCCAATATTTCACAGTGGCTTACATCATCTTTTAGGTTATGGTATATCACTCTTTCTTGTCAAGGCAAACACTACTAGATCTGTGATAGTTTTTTTCCATTTTTTCCAAGCCTCTTCTGATGCCAGTTTTGGGCATAAGGCTCTTCAGGTGGCTCTTTGAGCTGCAGACCCCAGTTCATTTTTTGTGGGATTGTTTTTGCTTTTGCTCACCCAGTTATACTACTTTTGAACATTTCTAAAGACTCTGAATTCTTGTCAATGAATGAGAAAGAAAATGTTTTGTTTTTGTTTTTTATATTCTGTAAAATATACAGTATTTTTTGTAGTGCATTGAGAAACACAGGTCCAACCCCTCTGTGTTTATTTTCTCATTTCAAATATTTTACTGAATTTTATAATTATCAACAAAATTCCATTAGCAGACCGTGTACAATAATATATAAGGAATAGACATTCCATTAACAGAGCATGTACAATAGTATAGTAGAAAAAGGCGTAGTCATTCAGGAAACTAACTCTTAAAAGGCCTCATGTACACCGCTGCTGGTAAACGGACCTTCAGAGGCAGTTGCTTTTTTCAGCTGCCCCTGAACTCATCCAATGTTATCTTATGTGTACATGTACACAGGTTCATTTAATGTCGTTTTTAGGCAGTTGCGTTTAGAGGCTTTTCTTTGAAGGCAAAAAAATGAGTTCAGACACTGAAGTTTCCAACGTTTCAGATGCATTTTCATTTAGAAGCATTTTTAAAGATGCCCTTTTTTTTTTTTTACATTACAAAACGTAAAAATGATAGCAAATGATGAAAAATCACAATTTTTTTTTTAAACGTGTAATTGCTTGCAATGCTTCATAGACCATTTATATACCCCTAACGAGCCCATGATCCAACCCAATACACCACTAGCACTGCTGTTAGCCAAAGTAGAATTTGACCTATATGTTTGTTAGATTTGAACCAGATGACCCCACCATTGAGCTTGACCCCCGACTTGATCAAACATAGTTGCATGAAATATAATATCTGGCTTTTTTCATTTCCTCACATATGTTCATTATGGGATCCATAGTAAAATCACAGAAATTGAGGTAGATACAAGTACACTGCTGATCTCTCAGCTGCTGCTATTCACTCTGATCTCACAGAATGGCTGAAATAGTTAAATAATACTGTTTTTTGTGCTTTAGGAGGATCTTATGATGTTATCTTAAATAAACGCTCCTAGACGCGGACGCAGCAAAATGCAACTAAAGTTGTAGTATAGTTTATTTTCATGCTCTTGGTGCTGCTTTTCTCAAAAAACTGAGGCATGCTGGCAGTAGGAGGGGTTATGCCAGTCTAGCTACAATTATTTTCTTGGTTTTCCAGTGTCCAAATACTCCTGCTGGTGGCAGTATAAACTGACAGTCTCAAAATTCCTGTCAGTACAAACATCCCATTATATGGTATATCAAGCAAAATGTATATCCTGACAAACACAACAGAATTTATAATGGTCGTATGCCCATCATAATAAAACATTAGTAAAGTGCTTACAGTATATAAAGGGAAAAGTACAAAAAGCTTGTTACTATTTGACTACTTTCTTAAAACACACCTATGTTTTGAGCCTGCTCATATCTCCCCCACGATGCTACATGTAAAATACAATTCCCCTGGGAAGAACTAAATAAACCATTGGTAGGATAGATTTTAACAAGCTTGCTCATTTCTAATAATGTAACAGTAGATCATGGGTTAATTAAATTTCTTACCCATTGTGCATTTTACCTTGTTCCTTTGCTTATTTAGTGTTCCACATACCATTATTGCTCTACATATCTCCCTTAATTAGGGGACTATGATTAGGTTTAGGTTTGTGTTCATTGAATTAGTGTCAGATGTAATTATAAGTATCCATTTGTTATATTCAACCTGTACTTTACTTGAATAGACAAAAGGGACACGCCACATTTATCAAACAGAATCAAGTAGGATAAGTGGAATGGTAAAAGATTTGCTTGATGATTCATAGCACCCAGTAACAAAAAGTGTATTCTTGCTATTACTTTACATTACACATGACATCTCGACCAAAATTATAATTATTTACCATCCTTTGGCATGAAATCCTTTATACTCTTACAACCTGACGCTGAAGTAATTTAGGTGACAGATGCTCTATTTTAGTAAAAAAAAAAGATCAATATATCATTCAGAAGCAGATTGTATTCACAATTTTTTCTTGGTTTTACAGCTAGCCTTCACATAAACAGGCACTGCCTTATTTGACCAGCCATAAGGTTGTTCTATTTGTAGTTTTTGTATATCATTCATAGAGCAATATTTTAAAGAAATGAAGGAACACTGAACATGGTAAATGACTGATTGCAAGATATCTTTGCAGATTGTTGCCTTGTAGAAATTCATGCAGATCCATGAATGCACAGTTAAATACAGATGATTCGTCAAACAGAAAAACAATGCTTTGGAATAAAATGAAATGACAATGAACTATCATACCGCATACTTGCAATTGAACTAAACGAGTTCGTTTCAGGTCCCTTATTAAAACATAAACACATTTTACGCTAAAGCCACGTACACACGGGCGGACTGTATGGCCTACTTAGTCCGTCGAAACACATTTCAGCGGACAGTCTGCTCGTGTGTGGGCTTCAGCGGACTTTTTCAGCGTGCAGTCTGGCGTACTAAGTATTTCGGAATTTCCATAATACTGTCCGTCATACTTTGGTTTCAGCGGACAATCCGCTCGTGAGTAGGCTATTTCCACGGACTAAGAATGGCGCATGCTCAGAAAGGATTTACACGGCGGAAGGTTGCATTGCTGTGTATTGGACTTCCTATTTCTAGTCCCGTCGTACGTGCTGTACACGTCATCGTGCAAGCTTTCGACGGACTGTTTGTGCATCCGTGTGTGGTCAAGTCCGTTCATTCGAAAGTAGGACGGACTGTCCGTCGGATTGTATGACGGACTAAGTAGGCCATACAATCCGCCCGTGTGTACGCGGCTTAAGTCACAGTCAACATAAACCAATCGCAGATCAGATTTAAAATGATATATTCACTAATTTATAAAAGCTTATAGGTATCTGTCCTAGGTTTCATCACAGAATATTTTAGTACTGGTCAATAAATAAGCCCCTTCACAGTCATTCAAGACAAATTTAAAAAGTTTTAATATGAACGGCCCTATGCAGACACAGGTAACTTAGTGCAGAAGTTTTCCTTTTGTTTTCATCTACCGTAGTGAATTCTGATAAACCCAACAAAATGTACCAAATTAGCAGGGTAGGTTAAACCATCACTACATTCTACTGGTGCAGTTTGTTTCCTCTGCTGCCAGTGCTCTTCTGTGTTGAATGACTTACAGAATCATACACAAACTCCTAAGGTTGCGTCATCATGCCAGTCTGGGCTTACAGTACTGCTAGACAGAATGAGGGCAGCACAGTGGTGTAGTGGTTAGCACTCTCGCCTAACAGTAAAAAGGGTTGCTGGTTCAAATCCCAACCATGACACTACCCGCCTGGAGTTTGCATGTTCTCCCTGTGCCTGCATGACTTTCCTCCGGGTACTCTGGTTTCCTCCCACACTCCAAAGACGTGCAGGTAGGTTATTTGGCTTCTGTCCAAAATTGGCCTTAGTATATGAATGGGGACCTTGGATTGTGGGCTCATTGAGGATAGGGACCAATGTGAGTGTGCAATGTAGAATGTACAGGGATAGGGACAATTGTAGACACTTACTCTGGTTGGACTGGTGTCTTTATTCAACCTTACTAACTATGTAACTATAACAGAATTTGCACATCATTAAGTAAGCACAGTTCTGTGACAGAAATAAGGACAGCTATCGCCCAGAGAAAAAAAATGAAGCAGAAGACTTTGCTGATCACATGACCAGGCCAAAGACACCCAAACAAAGGTTTATATCTATCAAATGTTTAATTATTAATTAAGGTTAAGATTCCAGAGAGAAACCTGAAACATAGAGATTTTTGTCAAGTGACATGTATCTGGTAGTTGGCTGGGTGAAGAATGGCACACATTTGTCTACTATAGTGAAACGTGACAAAGCTGGAAGAAGCTATATTCTAAGGACAGCCCAAGGTCAGGACATGCAACAGGACATGTACAATCAAGAAGGAAACGAGGGTCAGGACAAGTGGATCAGATCATGTTAGAAAATTTTAACTAAGGTCACACCAAATGACAGCCTCAAGAGCCGAGTTGAAGAATTTGGCCAAAGTCAGTGCAAATTAATCAGAATAAATATTACAACTTGAGTCAAGGTCAGTATAGCCAAAGGAGCTGCATCAGTAAGGGAATATGTTTAGAATGATACCAATAAACGGGGGGGGGGGCTCTCTATCCACCAAATAAAACTATGCATAAAGGATCCCAGGAAGAGAGATGCACTGAAAAAATCCAGACATACAAAAGATTGTATATTTATTGCTCATATCAAAAAAATTTAAAAACCATATTTTGTCAGAGAAGCAGCCTAAATACCTCTATTAAGTGCCTAGGAACATAGCACCTAGAACAAAACACCATGTGTAAACAAATAAATTGTGTAAAATATAAAAAGTGTTGGTGGTAAGTGGAATGCTATCATCAACACTTATTGTATTTTACCTTGGGGATACATTCCCCAATTAACTAGGGATCTATTACTTCATATAAATCTTGAAACGCTTCTCCATTTTTTAAGTAACATTTTTTCTCAAACAATTGATTTGAGTGATCAGAATTCAGTGGACTTACTATTTAAAACTCAATGTACTAAAAGCTGCATCTTTTAAGAAATAAAAGAGGTCACTTTTGACATTGAGGGTCATTCCACAGTGCATACAATATTTATAATTCGGTGCACTAAAATCTGCACTTTTTCGTGTGTACTGTAGGTCTGTTTTAACAACAATTCCTAATTCCTTATTCTCTCTATGACAAATGCAAAGTGCTGATATAAAAATCATCCAATTGCTTTTATCATTAGTGGTGCTCCTGTCAAATTAAAATGACCGGACTGAAAAATATTTTTCAAATTATAAAACAACCAAAATAATCATCCCTTAATAGTGAAATCAAATGGTGTTTTAAGAGAGAAAGGAGAGTCCAGACACAGATGGTGATATCAGTATTTGTCTGTCGAATGTGCACCCTTCCACCAGATTACTCCACCTGTGGGTCACACACCCCTCTGGGGTTCAAACTCACCACAATTCCAGATTAAATGAGCCTTGAGTAATCCCACCAGAGCTCTACTCCTTTATGCCTCTTTCTCATAAGAATCTATAGACAAGTGCAGCCAGATCCAACACCTCCTCTACTGCCATTTCCAGCCTGGAAAGGATGGTAATCCACAGAGTTGGTCTCTGGAGTCCATTAAGGCCTTTTAGACTCTCAAGGCTGCCTTTGTTTCTGCTCCTGTGTTGGCAAATCCTGATCCTACATTGCCTTTTATCCTAGAAGTTGATGCTTCTGAGACTGGAGTTGGTGCCCTTCTGTCTCAACGTTCTAACTTTGAGAGCGCTATGCATCTGTGTGGCTACTTTTCAAAGAAATTGTCACCTGCTGAGTGCAATTATGAGATTGGTGACAGAGAGCTGTTGGCGATCATTTTAGCCCTTAAAGAATGGAGACATCTCCTTGAAGATACCACTGCGCTGATTCTTATTCTTACTGACCATAAAAATGTTACATTCTTGTCTGAGGCTAAGCGCCTCTCTCCCAGAGGGGCACGATGGGCTCTTTTCTTGTTGAGTTTTAATTACATTGTCTCATTCTTACCCGGTACTAAGAATGTAAGGGCTGATGCCTTGTCACAACAATTTTCCTCCACTTCCAAGTCGGAGTCAGTTCTGGTTCCCGTGATTCCTCCTGATTGTATCTTGGCTATGGTTGGCACCAGTCTTCTCCTTTGGGTGACAAAATTATTGCTGCTCAGGTCCATGCTCCTCCTGAGAAACCTAGTGACCACTGCTTTGTCCCAGAGAGTCTCCGTACTGCCGTGCTCCAAACTTACCATTCTCCCAAGGCAGCTGGCCATCCTGGGAAGAATCAACTCATTTTGGCCATTTCCCAACAATTCTGGTGGTCTAGTCTACGGGCTGATGTTACTGCCTTCATAGCTGCCTGTTCCGTGTGTGCCCGAGTAAGACTCCACGACACCTTCCAGTGGGCCTCATACAACCCATACTCAATGAAGAGAGGCCCTGGACCCACCTGTCAATGGATTTTATTGTGGATTTGCCCAACTCCCAAGGCAACACTGTTATCCTTATGGTGGTTGACCGGTTCTCAAAGATGTGTCATTGTATTCCACTTAAGAAGTTGCCTACTTCTAAGGAACTGGCTTCCGTTTTTGCTCGGGAGATCTTTTGCTTGCATGGGCTACCAAAGATTGTCTCAGACGGGGGCAGCCAGTTTGTGTCCCGGTTCTGGCAAACCTTTTGTGCACAGTTGGGAGTCCAGTTTGCTTTCTCTTCTGCGTTTACCGTTTTCTGGTGAGTGCATATTGTGGAAGGTGGTGGTGGTGAATCACAAATCACCAGTGTCTTGGATTGTATATCACTTATATTTGGCACGTAGAATTAATTTATGAAGAATCCAAACTGGGACTTTTTGTATTTAATTAA
This sequence comes from Lithobates pipiens, assembly GCF_037356315.1. Classification (NCBI taxonomy): domain Eukaryota; kingdom Metazoa; phylum Chordata; class Amphibia; order Anura; family Ranidae; genus Lithobates; species Lithobates pipiens. Next base: position 65,098,339 of record NW_027507718.1, on the reverse strand, counting down.
TTTTGTGTATGCACATTTGATTGAGGATCTTTGCACATATTAAACACACTGTTGTGAGTAATAATTGGTTGTAATTAGGCACTATATGACTTTGAGAGTAAGCATTGATGGACACATTGCTTATTTTGGCACATTAAAATAATTTTTGTAATAGGGTTGGCGCAGCTAGCTATAAGTATTTATAATAAACATACAACCTGGCTGGAAAATTCCAAACTGACCCACTGTTTTAAAATGCTAACTCCATTGAGTTCACTTAAACTCACTTAGGCCGCCAATAAACCTCAAATGTCAGAGTAGATGTGTGAAATGGATTACATATAACTAAATGGAATGAACTTTATCTCAGGATAGGGACTGTACCCATTCATACTTTATTACACAACAATATTTATTAACATACCTACTTTATTACCTGGTCTACCTGGGTGTACTAAACAGGAGAAACCCAACCTTGTTGAAGGTATACGAGCAGCACAGTGGATAAGTGGATAGCATTTCTGCCTGCCAGCACTAGGGTGGTAAGTTTGAGTCCCAACCATGGCACTACCTGCCTGGAGTTTGCATGATTTCCCAGCGCCTGCATCAGTTTTCTCCGGGTACTCCGATTCCCCCCTACACCTCAAAAGACACGCTGGTAGGTTAATTGGTTCCTGTCTAAAGTGACCCTAGTATGAATAAGTATGAAAGTGAGTTAGGGACTTTAGATTGTAAACTCCTCGAGGGCAGGGGTTGATGGGAATGTTCACTATAGATGTAAAGTACTGCGTAAATTGTTTTATTTTAGGATTTAGAGCATTGAATATGACATGGTGCCCTGGTGGTGAATCATTCACTGCAAATTAAAACACATTTTTCAGGAAGATTCACCATCAGTAAATGTTTGTTAAATGTCACAAATGTCACAGCTTTATAAATACGGCAAAAAATTATATATATATAAATATATTTTCTTTTTTTGCAGTTTTTTTATTTTTTTTATAAACACACAATATTGAATGTCTAAAGGCATCTGTTGATTATTTACATTTATGAATTACGTTTATGGATTTGGGGAAATACATAAAATTTGAGTGTATTTTAAATAAAAAATATTGTTTTGCTAAACATTTGTAGATGTCATGATAGGACATACAACATCCACAATACTATTTTCTAACTGTATTTTCTGCTTTTAGAAAATATACAGCTTTGGGTCCTTAGTGAACTTCTAAGTCTATCATATACATTGTATTGCTGCTCGTGAAAAATGGAACAATTTGCTCAATCATCTGAGGTTAAAATGTCAACCAGACCATATATATTTGGTGTACAATAACTACATAAAAGAACAATTGCTTTTTCCTTGAATAGAGAGTTGAAGAGTCTGGTTTGACTGTAAAAAAAATAATGTTTATCCATTTTATTTTGTTGTTTTTGAAGCAATTATACTTTATGTTCTTGATGTAAACGCCTGTGTCTTCTTGTTGCGTCAAAGGTCTTAAATAGCGTGATTGATTAGTTTTGCTTTTAAAATGAGCTCAACTGACATACAATGGAGTACAATTAATTGTCTAAAATTGGAAGAAAGGAGAGAAGTAATGACCACTGCAAAGAAAATGGATTGTATCTTTTTTCTGTCATGCACAACTAAACAAGTATTGATCACAAAAAAATAACCTGAAGATACTCTAGCATTTGATGTTTGGCAGTAAGGAAGAAAACCCTGAGGCAGGTTTGTAGTAAATTACTTGCGTTGTTTACTTGCAAATACTTTTTTTTATTGCAAACATATAAAAATGTATGTGTACAAATTACACAGAATGTCATACAAAACATTTAAAGAAGTATTTATTGGTCTAGTACAAAACAAAAAAAGAAAATGTCACCAATGCTAAAAAAATACAACTATAGCTATTTTGCATTAGTTATAAATGTATACTTTTACAAACATATTGTGATTAAAGCCCAATCCTATTTTTTTCCTTTTCCTCCTTTCCAGTTCCCCAACTTTCTTGGAGCACTCCTGGTACCTTTATATGACTTTATACACACTTTTTTCAAGGTGTCTTTAACCACTTGCTGACTGCCACACACGTCCCTAGAGACAGATATCGTTATGGCAGCAGCTAGCTGCCATAACCCCGGTATCGCCGTGTTTGGCCGGTGGTCGGTTACAAGATAAAAGTGGTCTCTGCCTCGGATTCACTATGAGATCACTTTTATCGGTGGCTGGAGAGGGCCCCCCGCCACAATCTGGTGCCCTGCGCCGCTTACCAGAGCCTCCAGCAGCGGCGGAGGCGATCGCGTATGTCCCCTGGGCTGACATGGAGATGAGTGAGGGGAAGATGGCCCCTACCTGTCTCCATGACACTGCAGGGCCATAGCTCTTAAAGGGTCAATTTATTTTGTTTATTTTTTAAATGACAATTTTTTTTTATTGCATTTTAGTGTAAATATGAGATTTGACATCTTTTTGACCCCAGATTTTATTTAAGAGGTCCTGTCATGCTTTTTTTCTATTACAAGTGATGTTTACATTCCTTGTAATAGAAATAAAAGTGACACTTTTTTTTAAAACAGTGTAAAAATAAAAAGAAAAAGGTCAAATAAATAAAAAAATGTAAACGCGCCCTGTCCCGCCAAGCTCGCATGCAGATGCAAACGCATACGTGAGTAGCGCCCGCATATGAAAACAGTGTTCAAACCACACATGTGAGGTATCGCCACGATCGGCAGAGGGAGAGCAATAATTCAAGGTCTCCTCTGTAATGCAAAACATGCAACTGGTAGAATTTTTTAAATGTCGCCTATGAAGATTTTTAAGGATAAAAGTTTGTCGCCATTCCACAAGCGGCGCAATTTTCAAGCGTGACATGTTGGGTATCAATTTACTTGGCATGACATTATCTTTCACAATATAAAAAGAATTGGACTAACTTTACTGTTGTCTTATTTTTTAATTTAAAAAAGTTGATCTTGTTTTTTAAAAAATGGGCGCTTGTAAGACCGCTGCGCAAATAGGGAGTGACAGAAAGTATTACAACAACTGCCAGTTTATTCTCTAGGATGTTAGAAAAAAATGTATAATGTTTGGGGGTTCTAAGTAATTTTCTAGCAAAAAACAGTTTTTAACTTGTAAACACCACATCTAAAAAAGAGGCCCGGTCTTGAAGAGTTTAATCTGCTCCAGTGATGACATGGATCCTTTTAATATTCTTCTTCCAGAGGTGGAATTCTGGACAGTTTAAGAGACAGTGCCATGACATTCTGGGCTCACAGGAAGTAGGTTCTGCTTCACAAGATAGGTGAGTCTGAGGGTAATAGAACCAGAGATTGGGTTATGTTGTAAATTAAAAGAAGATATGTTTTTGCACACTACCTGATGTATAACAATAATATAATCTGATTTTAATGTGTCACATACCTGTGTATACATAACATCATCTTTCAGTTTCAGTCATCTTTTTTAATTAAATAAATTGTTACTCGTTAGTGTAGATCTATGTCTGTGTATTTTGGAAACAAAATGATATAGAGGATTGTGTATGTTAAAAGGCAATTCCACATCACAATCAGACAATATTGTTAGAAATATAAATATTATCTTGTTTTTATTCAAAGTAATTATCAAAAACCTATCTAATCACCTTTAACTCTGCTCTTCAAGGAAACTGAATTCTGTGTATTGCATCAGACAATAGTCATCTAAGTAAACAAGTAAATATTTTAGATCCATTATCACTATTGTTAGAGATAGTTTATCAGTATTGTTTATTTTTTGCAGTATTTAATTTATTTTAACCAGAAAGTATCAGACCCTTCAACAAATCATAACACCTGCTAATATTTTTTGCAAGCAACACAATTTAGGTCAATAATGTGACCACGTAGATGAAGATAATATACAATGTTGGTGGTCTACAAAGGTGTGGAAACTTGTACTAGGCCTAAAAAAATGATTTATGTGGAAGTGCCCATGTTTTATTGTATATCAACATATATATATATTTTTATATGTATTTTATATTATTTTTATTATACCTTCTTTACAACAGAGATAGACTCTGCAAGCTAAGATCAAATCTTCCTAAAGTCTCTAGAGACAAATATCATGATTTCATACAACCTTTATATTAACATATTTAAAGTGTCTTCCCCTTTTCAAGGCATCTTGTCCCAAAGTTGAGGGGAAAGGGCCTCTTCCCCGCATCTGGTTCTCCAAAAAGAATGTTGGGATTTGTGTGGGGGGGACTTGGAGGAGGCTACAAAGGAAACCACTCTCTCCTATGGAATTGAGTACAGGGGTACATTAGTACCTCTTATTACTCATTCCCAAAAACATGGAATGAAAAAAAACGCACTAACACAATGAAAACTTCTGGAGAGTAGCTAAAAAATTTAAATAATGCAAATTTATCCTCAATTGTGTCACTCAGCTTAACTTCAATCACGATAACCCAAAACCTGACAATGTTTCCCTTGTGCACTATTGCTGCTAAATGACAAATACCCTGAGAAGAGCATGCACGGGAGTCTCCAAGATGGCCGCTTGGAGACTCCACGCTGCCGCAGCCAAATGTTGCACCTAGCAGGGGTTACAGGACCCTGAGACCCATCACACCGGGACCCATCACACCGGCACCACCCGACAGCAGAACATCCCAGGAACAGCCACATGTCCGTGGGCTTGGCTCGGAGAGACATGGGGCCACAATTCGCTATGGCAGCAGCACGGGCCGAATCCAAGATGGCGGGCGCCATGCAGCCACACACACTAGGCACAGAGGAACTCTCAGGACCCAGACAAATTCTGACACCAGCCACCCTGATCTTCACCCCAGGGCCTCATGTGAGTAATCACCAGTCGGTGACCCCATCCCCAGCCTCCACAGAATCCCTTATCGGACACACAATGGAAGATCTCCTTCACTCCCCCTAGGACTCCCCTCTATCCCACCAGCAGACATCCAGGCTTCTGCTGTACTCCCCATACTTCTATCCTCTCAGCTCCTGACTTTTTCATGAAACTGTCAGAACTGCTGGACAGGGTCCTGTCACAAATGGCAGCTAAAATCACTAGTGATATCTGGATAGATTTCCAAAACCTGGGATCCAGGATGGAAGTTATGGAACATAAACTGGACATGACTGTCTCTAAAACTAAACAAAACTCGGACCATATCCAGGTTCTTCTTGATCAACTGGATATGGCCCTCTCCAGGACTGACGACCTGGAAAATAGATCCAGATAACAAAACTTATGAATCAGAGGCCTCTCTGAATCGATCACTGACACCCTGGCTGTCGTGCAGGATTTCATCTAACAACTCATTCCCAACATCCCTCCACACAAACTGGAGCTAGACCGGGCTCACAGGGCCCTGGGTCCCCCCAAGAAAGATGGCTCACCAAGAGACATAGTGTTGAAACCACATTTCTTCTCTGTCAAGGAAGAAGTAATGAAACTGTATCACTTCCAGTCTCCCCTGACATGTCGGGGGCATGCCATACAGGTCTTCGCTGACATCTCACCTCCTACCATCCAAAAAAGAACCATGAAACTCCTCCTAACAATCCTGTCCCAAAAGGACATATGGGCTTTCCCCTTTGCTCTAAATTTTAATTTCAAAGGCAAGACGTACTCCTTCCATTGCTTTCAAGAAGGTGAATGCCTCCTCCTGGACCTGAGACTCACCTCACAAGAAACAGCAATGGACTTTGCTAACGCCTGTTGGGGAACAGCTAAGCGTCCCTCTCCTATGAACCCCTTATGACCGTCTGGAACAACCCTAAACGATCCAAGGACACTAGCCCCCCCGATACTCTAAGCTCTAAATCCTGATGTCAGTGTCACTATTTCAAAGGCCCGGTGATCACAGAGTTGTTGTCCCACAGTTCCCAGAGCTAATACTTTTTTTTTATTTGCCTATCTTCTGCTTTTTGACTATTTCCACCCACAGGTTTAAACTTTGTTGCCTGAACCTTGAATTTTGTTTATTCTAAGTTCCAGTTTCCCAATGGTACACTTCATTCTGAAATCCTTACACTCTGGGGTGTATCCCAGGGAGCTAGGGGGGTGGGCCCTCTGGGATTACATTCCCAGGACCAGAAGGTACCCCTCAATTTAGCTATCTTCTACAGTAGTTACACTGGTGCCCAGAGGCCGAGGCAGTTATCATGTGACTCCTCCTACCCCATGGATTTGTTTTTTCCTTCTCTCTGGGCTAGGTCACCACCCCTCCTAGAGGGAGTGGACATTGTCCGCATTTTTTTTGGGCAGCAGGATCTTCCTCAACTGCTGTCTTCTCAGGCCCTTAGGAGGCTTGAGTGTTATGTCCTTTTAGCTCCATCTTTTCTTCTTTATCACCTCTTTCTCTTTTCCAGTCAACCACTAGACTCCATGCAGAATACCTACCTTCTAGGAGGTCAAAGCTTCCAATTGTTCCGATTCCCGGACCAGACCAATAGCTTCCCACAGGTAAGTGGCGGTGAACTGGGCACTTTCCTTCCAGCTCCATCTCTTGTAACGCACCACCAGTTGCTCCTTTGAGAGTAGCTACTCACATTGCCCAGGGGCTAAATTCCCCTACCAAATGCAGAAAAGTCCTTGACTACATGAGATCACTCAAAATGGGCATAGTTTTCCTTCAAGAAACGCACATCCCAATCTGGTATAAACCTTCATCCATGCTCAATTCCCCCTATTCTTTCTGTCAAACGCAGAAGATAAAATCAGAGAGACCCCGAGGGCAGATTCCTCCTAATTAAAGGGACTATAGACGGCCATCTATATTCCCTTGTGTTCTACTATGCTCCTAATACTGGCCGATCTAAATTTTTACGTACACTCTTTGAGACTCTAAGTCCCCAGTTAGAGGGCTCTGTAATCTTTGAGGGGGACTCTAATAGGGCCTTTGACCAAGGCCTAGACAAATTTAAACCTCCCAATGCTCAAACCGTTTACCCCAACCAGAAGCAACTCTAAGATTGCCAAAAATGATTTTCCAGCTGAGCCTCACTGACATCTGGTGGGAATTGAACCTTACCCAAAAAGACTACACATATTTTTCACACTCACACCAATCATATTCAAGGATTGACCACTTGCTGGTCTCCAACACTTTAATCCGCTCAGCGCTCAAAGCACACATCAAAGACAAAGTCTGGTCGGACCACTCCATGGTCATCATTACAATATGTAACCAACTACCACAACCAAACCTGCGACTTAATGAAGTTATCCTAGCTGACCCCATTAGGAAAACTGAGCTAGAAAAGGCTCTTACTGAATACTTTTCTCTAAATGATGTGAACGATATTTCTCCAGAAACTTTATGGATGGCTCACAAAGTCACTATCTGTGGTAAAATCATTCAAATTGCCACCAAGATAAAAAGAGAAATATGTACAGGCATCAAAAAATTTGAGTAGAATTACTATTCTCTCCAGCTTAATCACAAGAAAGACCTTTCTCGAGTACCCACCTCCCTCTTGGATGCAGTTCGCCTGAAACTAAACCTAACACTGACAGCTAATGGAGAAAAAAAGCATCAGATGGAGCAGGGCAAGATACTACCATGAGAGAGAGACAAGATTGGCTCCCTGTTGGCAGCTAGGCTCTCACCATGGGCATGCACACATTCCTTCCCCAAACTCAAGATAGACCTCCAAGGATGAACCCCATGAGTATAATGCAAGCCTTTCATAAGTTCTATGAGAACTTATACATTGCAAAACACACACAAAACATCACTCAAACATATCTCCTCCACATCCCCACCTTGTCAACAGCACACAGAGACAGACCCGAAGCTCCTTCTCTACAGAGGAGGTACTGGAGGTAATCAAAAATCTGAAGAACAATTTAGACCCTATTACAAAGCCTTTGCAACCACAGTGACGCCCTATATGGTGACATTTTTAAATGCTAAACCAAGACCCTCTTGACACACACTCCACGTTTATAACCATTATCCCTAAACCAGATATGGACCCAGGTGAGGTAAGCAATTACAGACCAATATCCCTGATCAACAATCATTTAAATATTTAAATATTATGACTAAAGTAATGGCTGACTGCTTTGCCTCCTTCATAGGTTTATACATTCATAAAGATCAGGTAGGTTTTATCCCTGGCAGGCAGGGCCCGGACACAATTAGAAGAGCAGTAGACATTGTCTCTCTCTTACAATCTGTTTGGGATGACGGTCCTAAACAAGTAGGTAGGTATGTTACTGTTGTTGGACCTGCAAAAGACTTTCAACTCTGTCTATTGGCCATACCTGTTTGCCCTGATGGACCGATGGGGATTCCTTGTTTCAGCGGTCTCCTTAGGGCATTATACTCCACTCCAGAAGCTAGAGTTTGCTTACAAGGCCTTTACCCAGACCCTATTAAAATAGCAAATTGCCAAGGTTGCCCTTTATCTCAAGCAATGAATGTTTCTCTCCAGTCATCAATAGTGGCACAGCTGAAGTAATCCTTTAAATTTGAGTGGAGAGATTCCTCTATTTGGTACCTAAGGATAAACCTCACTGCCAAATTTAAACTGAACTCCGCTAATTACTGCCCCATGTACCAGAAGCTAGAAACTGATCTCAAAACTTGGGCCCAATATGAACGCTCCTGGTTGTGCAGAATTAACTCAGTCAAAATTACTTTCCTCCCGAGACTTCTATAGCTCTTCGCTCCCTCCCAATTTTAATCAGGAATGACCACTTGGGCTCACTCCAAAGTAAAATTGTTAAATTTGTATGGGAGAAGGCGGGACATCGATTCTCTCCACATACACTATTCAGATTAAAGTCTGGAGGAGGAATGGGCCTCCCAAACCTGCTCTGGTACTACCAGGCGGCTAGATTAGCTCAACTATCTACAGTATATTCCAAGTTGGCCAAGCCAGACTGGGTAGACATCGAAAGACAGGCAGTTCCCTCATATACCCTAGACTATCTCTAATGGAGCCCACCTTCAAGTTGCCCTCCAATCCTATCCCCCTTCCTTTCTCACTCTGTTGCCTTGTGGGATAAGCTCAAGTAAACCCCTTCTCTGGTCTCAGATAGCTCTCTTTGGCTCACTTATTCTACAACCTGGATTTTAGCCTGGGAATGGAAATTAAAGCCTTTAAATGGTGGTTGGAAAAGGGGATGTACTGAATTGGCCACTTTTTCACTTCCGCATGCCCCATCTCGCTTGCCTACTGTGTTAGCAAACTGGATCTTCCTGACTCAGAACTTTTCAGGTTCCGGCAAATTTCCCATTTTTTTTACTCCATCTGGTCGACAAAACCTAAACCCCCTCACATAACACCTTACGAACTTTGTTGCAGACAGAGTGTGGAGCAGAGAGGAAGCATATCAATCATTTACTTGTCACTTGCTCAAACCCAGTCTAAGTACTCCTACATGCTAGCTTGGGAAGATGACCTCCAGGAACAACGGGGCCTGGAAACTTGGCATAGGGCCTTCTCAAGATCCTATAAAGGTATCCTCAACACTTCCCTAATGGAAGCCAGCCTAAAAGTTCTTCCCAGACTCCATTGAAACTCTGCAATATCTACCCCTCAGTGTCCCCTCTATGTTTCAGAGGATGTCAAATGATAGGTTCCATGTTACACATATGGTGGGGATGTCCCAAAATCAGAAGTTTTTGGAACAAAATATTCCAAATACTATCTAAGGTCACGGGGCTTGCAGTTTCCAAAGTCTCCCACAATGGCTCTCCTGAACATCCATATCCCTAAAATTACTAAATATTCTCAAAAACGTATCTTTTTCATTTGTCTAGGCTCCAAACTTTCTATAGCCAAAGCCTGGAAACACCCCAAGGTCTCCATTCAGGCAGCCAAGCACAAAATGTCCTGGATCATGTCACGGGAGAAACTGGCAAGTTCCTTACTGGATTCCTCTAAACAGTTTTGGGAGATCTGGGATCCCTGGGTCACCTATGTAGGACTTCACCTACCCCCTAATCTCTCCCAAAATTAAGTTCTTACAATGGTGCCCTGGTGGTTGAGCCTCTTCCTCTCTTCTTTCTCTCTTCCTCCCTTTTTTTCTGGACTCTGTTTTCTATCTTCTCAATTTCCGCCCCATTGGAATTTCTCTCCCAAATTGCAGTAATTATTTTTGACATACGATGATAATAATCTCTCCATGAGACACCTTCATGCCCTTGCTCCTCAAATTCCATAGTAGATTATGGGCATGGGACATAAGATTGTTTATCATGCTTTCTCTTGTTTCTTCATTACACAAGCTGGTTGGTCTACAGAGGACAAGGCCAAAGGGAGAACCCCTCCCACTCCCCTCTTGCACAGCTAGATCCCCTTGGGGGGTTCAGGGGTGGGGCGGAACTTGGGTTCACCATCGAGTCAACCTATCATTGAACCCCTAATACATTTTACTCACCAGCCCCTTAAATAACCTTGCTACCAACCTGTTACCCAACCATATCTTCCACTTAAGTTTCTATGGATATTATCTTTATATTCTGTAGGTCATCACATCAATGTGCATTGTTACTAGTTTGAAAATCAATAAAAATCTTTGAACGTGAATCACAGATCCCTGAAAGCTGCTGTAATGTAGATGTAACAATGGTCGACTATTCTTGTAATATTATGTGCGTTCCCCGTCCTTCCTCACCTACAGGTTATCCCTTTAAATTCTGGGCACCAGTGACTGTCATCATATTTGTGAACCCAACACCAAAGGATTGTAGGACTAGTAGTCTTTCTGACCAGCAATCCCATATTGCATAACCATACACCGAAACTACGCATCGCATAAATCCTTGCTACTCTCCAGGGGACTTTTGGGAGAGACTATAAATGAGACTGGAGATCCGTCCCACACTCTCTTCTTCCTGGGGCCTGTGTAATGCACACCTCTCCATGACGAGGAGAGAGAGGTTGCGGCCTACCACGCAGTGTTAAAGTGATTTCAGCCCAGCCTCGGAGGGCCTAACTCTGCTTGCTGTTCAACAGACATCTACACTGCACCAACTCAGCAGATCAACACCACATTCATCCACACTCCATGCCTGAGGGTCATCGTTGGCGGTTTCAATGACAGATGTCTCTTCCCGGGTTTCTGTCTGCAAGGCATCTAGTTTGGTTCAGTTGTTGGTGAGAGGGCGATAGCCCATCTTCTACAATCTTTCCCTGGTTGCTTTATTGGAATACTGTGTACAGACACCTTTACCTTGGGAACACGTTACTGCACTGCCATTTGAACACTGTGCATAGACACCTTTACTTATAACCTTTTTAAAGGAATACCATTAGCCTGTTTGAGCCAGCCAGTCTGTTAATACAACACCACGCCTTACTGTATATCATCTAATGAGCTCCACCTGCCGGTGAAGACTATCAGGACTGCACCTCGGACATTGCTGTTGTTACTATTTAAAGGGCCATACACTATCCTTATTCTTTCTGATTTCTCATCAGGATTTAAAAGTCGGCCTGGGGTTCACCTTTAGAATGTAACTACTTGCATTAAACACTTAACCCTTTATTGTCCTACAGGTCATGCTTCAGGTGGTATCTCACTGTACATATATGTATATTGTATTTTCATACTGTTAAACTGTTCAACCAGTTCCCGACCGGCGCATGCCGATGCACGGCGGCAGAATGGTACGGGCAGGCATATTGGCGTACAGGTACGTCCATTTCTATATGCTGCCCTGCCATCGCGTGTGCGCCCACGTGCCGGTCAGGACCCCCGTGAGTCTGGTAGTGGGTCCCGTGGACTCGATCGCCATGGGGATACCTGCGATTGTCTCACGGGGAGGCTGAACGGGGAGATGCCGTTGTAAACAGCATCTCCCTGTTCTGCCTAGCAACAAGTGACACTGAACTCTGCTCCATGTGATTGGAGCAGAGATCAGTGTTCACTAACACAAAGCCCAGCCCCCACAGTTAGTAACACTCCCCTAGGAACACTTAACCCCTACACTGTCACCCCTGGTTAACCCCTTCACTGCCAGTGTCATTTACACAGGAATCAGTGCATTTGTATAGCACTGATTGCTGTATAAATTACAATGGTCCCAAAAATGTGTCAAAAATGTCCCATGTGTCCACCATAATGTTGCAGTCATAATAAAAATTGCTTATCGCCGCCATTACTAGTAAAAAATAATTATTAATAAAAATGCCATAAAACTATCCCCTATTTTGTAAACGCTATAACTTTTGCGCAAACCAATCAAGAATTGCTTATTGTGATTTTGTTTACCAAAAATATGTAGAAGAATACGTAACAGCCTAAACTAAGGAAAAAATATGTTTTTTTATATATTTTTGGGGGATATTTATTATAACAAAAAGTAAAAAATAATGCGTTTTTTTCAAAATTGTCGCTCTATTTTTGTTTATATCGCAAAAAATAAAAAACGCAGGGGTGATCAAATACCACCAAAACAAAACTCTATTTGTGGGGAAAAAAGGACGTAAATTTTGTTTGGGAGCCATGTCGCATGACCACGCAATTGTCAGTTAAAGCGACGCAATGCCAAATCGCAAAAAGTGGTCTGGTCTTAAGCCAGCAAAATGGTCCAGTCTGAAAGTGGTTAAGCTGTCTTTAGGGAATTCCTCTACCAAGTCTGGGCTGTTATTCAGAACTCGATTGATCTATTGCCCTTCTTTGTAAATGAATACTATTTTGCTACTCCAGTAAAAGCTGAGTTATTATAAACATATTGATCTATGTGACGCGTCATTTAAAGGTGCTGGTGGAAAGATGTCTGAACCCAGAGTGTCAGGTGGGTTGGACAGTTTACAGGGTCTGGTGATGCAGATGAACAGGTAAATCCAAGCAGTCCTCAAGGGGACCGGGCTACATAAACAACAATGATGAGTATTCTGGGTGATATCATTCACCAAATATGACCATGACCATATTTGGTAATGACAACACCTAAGACCCCTGGCTGTTTGCTTACATAAGGCCCGGGACAAGTGGGGACAGGTGGGGAAGCTACCCTTGGCTCGGTAGTTTAATGTGGGAGGTGGGCAGATTCTGCTGCTTGCTACTGTGACCAGTGCAGAATATGCTACTAGATGTATCACAGGAGACAGCAGGCGGCTTTGGTCCTGCATGTAAGGTAGATTAAAGAAATACACCTGCCCCCTGTCTGCACTTTACTATTCCCGCAGCAACAGTACAGAGTGGAGCAGGTAGGGCATGTAAGGTTTGAATTGTGGGAAGGCATGGGTTTTCAATGATTTCCTAGATATAGCATTCCCACTCCTCTGCTTGCTTGCAGAGTGGCCCCTCCTCCCTTTCATTTCTTTCACTCCAACTTTCTCATTCACAATGTCCCCGATGTCTGTGTGATATCACCAGCTCTGCCCCCTATAGTGACTCCTCCTCATGTGCCCTTTCCCTCGGTTCCCCTTCTCTCTAGTCCCACTACCAAATTTCTTAACTGCATTTAGTGGTGCTCGCTCCTCTGCCACTTTGTTGCTGCTGCTGGCATTAAACACTCAGCTGTTTGTACTTGTCACTTGCCACAGGTAATACACTTTTAGTCTTGATACCACTGTTTAGGGATGAGCCGAACACCCCCCTGTTCGGTTCGCACCAGAACCTGCGAACAGACGTAAACTTTGTGTGAACTTTAGAACCCTATTAAAGTCTATGGGACTCGAACGTTCACAATCTAAAGTGCTCATTTTAAAGGGTAATATGCAAGTTACTGTCCTAAAAAGTGTTTGGGGACCTGGGTCCTGCCCCAGGGGACATGGATCAATGCAAAAAAAAGTTTTAAAAACGGTTGTTTTTTCAGGAGCAGTGATTTTAATAATGATTAAAGTGAAACAATAAAAGTGTAATATTCCTTTAAATTTCGTAGCTGGGGGGTATCTATAGTATGCCTGTGAAGGGGCGCATGTTTCTGGTGCTTAGAACTGTCCCTGCACAAAGTGTCATTTGTGCAGGAAAAAAGTCTTTTAAAATCACTTGCGGCTAAATTGTCGGCTCCCCGTAATACAGAGAACATTCAATGAGTGTTCTCTGTATTAGCCAACAATTCATTCATTCATTGATAAAAAAAAAAAAAGCGTGGGGGTTCCCCTAAATTCAATTACCAGGCCCTTCAGGTCTGACATGGATATTAAGGGGAACCCCGTGTCAAATTTAAAAAAACAATTGACGTGGGGGCCCCCCTAAATATCCATACCAGACCCTTCAGGTCTGATATGGATATTAAGGGGAACCCCGCATCAAATTTGAAAAGAAAATTGACGTGGGGGTCCCCCTAAAAATCCATACCAGACCCTTTATCCGAGCACGCAGGTTTCCGTTACATCAGCGGGGGCGGGGTCACCCATACGTCACTGGGGAACCCCTGGCTCCCTTCACCAGCATCAGAGGGGGCGGGTCAGGTGACGGGTGGCCCCGCCCTCCTAATATAAGAAACGTCAGCGCTGGGATCCCCGCAGTGTCTCCGCACTGGAGACAGAAGACGGATGTATGGACAGTGCTGGACTGAGAGATCCCCCGTCGCTGGATATGATCATCCATCGCTGGACCCTGGAGATTCGTCGCTGGATAGCAAGAGTGGATTAGCACCGCTGGAATCTTTTTTTTATTTTTTTTATTTTTAATAAAGGAATTTTTCAAAAGTGTGTTTGTCTTATTTAACAATTTTTACACTTTCTTTGTGAAATGGTAGGGGTACTTTTGTACCCCCTTACCATTTCAAACAGGAGGGTGCCGGAATCTGGGGGTCCCCTTGTTAAAGGGGGCTTCCAGATTCTGATAAGCCCCCCGCCCGCAGACCCTCACAACCACCGGCCAAGGTTGTGAGGATGAGGCCCTTGTCCTCATCAACATGGGGACAAGGTGCTTTGAGGGGTCACAGACCCCCAAAGCATCCTCCCAATGTTGAGGGTATGTGGCCTGGTACGGTTCAGGAGGGAGGGGGGCCGCTCTCTCAACCCCCCCTCTTTTCCTGCGGCCTGCCAGGTTGCGTCTTCGGATAAAGGGTCTGGTATGGATTTTTAGGGGGACCCCCACGTCAATTTTTTTTAAAATTTGATGTGGGGTTCCCCTTAATATCCTATCAGACCTGAAGGGTCTGGTATGGATATTTAAGGGGACCCCACGTCAATTTTTTTTTAAATTTGACACGGGGTTCACCTTAATATCCATGTCAGACCTGAAGGGCCTGGTAATTGAATTTAGGGGAACCCCCACGCTTTTTTTTTTTTTTTTAATCAATGAATGAATGAATTGTCGGCTAATACAGAGAACACTCATTGAGTGTTCTCTGTATTACGGGGAGCCGACAATTTAGCCGCAAGTGATTTTAAAATACTTTTTTTCCTGCACAAATGACACTTTGTGCAGGGACAGTTCTAAGCACTAGAAACATGCGTCCCTTCACAGGCATACTATAGATACCCCCCAGCTACGAAATTTAAAAGAATATTACACTTTTATTGTTTCACTTTAATCATTATTAAAATCACTGCTCCTGAAAAAACGGCAGTTTTTAAAACTTTTTTTTGCATTGATCCATGTCCCCTGGGGCAGGACCCGGGTCCCCAAACACTTTTTAGGACAGTAACCTGCATATTACCCTTTAAAATTAGCATTTTAGATTTCTCCCATAGACTTGTATAGGGTGTTCCGGCTTTTCGAATTTGCTGCGAACAGCCCAAATTGTTCACTGTTCGCTGGCGAACAGGCAATGTTCGAGTCGAACATGAGTTCGACTCGAACTCGAAGCTCATCCCTACCACTTTTATAACTTTGGAGACAACCATTCTTCAGCTTCTATTGTTATTAAAGACCTCCTGCACCCAGGCACTCATGGCCCATACACACGATCAGAATTTTGTACGAAAAATACAGATTTTGAATCGATTGTACGATAATCTGATCATTAGTGCATAGCTTTCAAGAGCCAATAAAGACAGTTCATCCGATATTATCCGATGGGACAAGAACAAAAATGTTTCTTGTATGAAAACAAATTGTACAATTTTTGTTCAATCAGTACAGTTTGAAAATACAAATACATTAAACACATTACATCACTCTCAATTTTTTTTTCTGTTGTACAAGATTTCTCATAACTTTAGCAAACTCTTCGTTTTCGATACGAGATTAGCATGCAAAAAAAAAAAAAAACACTTGCTTACTGGGCACTTAAACCCCCCTCCCCCCCCCTCCCCTCCTATCCAGACCAATTTTCAGCTTTCAGCGCTGTCGCATTCTGAATTACAATTACGCAGTCATACAACACTGTACCCAAATGAAATTTTTATCATTTTTCCTTAAATATTTTTTTGTTCTAAAATGTTATAACTGGTAATTTTTGTCTGTCATTGATGTACGCTGATGAAGCAGCACTGATGGGCACCGATAGGTGGCACTGATGGGCACCGATGGGTGGCAGTGATGGGCACTGATGGGTGGCAGTAATGGGCACTGATCGATTACACTGATAGGCAGCACTTTTAGGTGGCACTGATTGGCACCACTGGTGGGCATCGATAGGTGGCACTTGTGGGCATCAATAGGTGGCACTTGTGGGCATTGATAGATGGCACTTGTGGGTATCCATAGGTGGCACTTGTGGGCACTGTTGGGCGGTATAAATGAGGCATAATTGCCTCTTCCTCTTAGGGACGGATGTCCCTTTAAGATAAGCCGTGATCGGCTTTTTTTTTCTCCTCCGCTGTCACCGTGAGAAGAAAAAAAATGATCACTGAGATTTTGTTTACATTATGTGATCAGCTGTCATTGACTGACAGTTGATCACATGGTAAGGGGCCGGGACCGGCCCCTTACTCAGATCAGTGATCACCCGAGTCTCGGTGACTCGGTGATCACATCGCGCACAGGGAGCGTGCACAGGGGAGACCGTCATAGGACGCCCTCCCGGGAATTCACATCTGTGCTGTGGCCTTCATTCGGCCATAGCTCGGATGTCAGGTGGTTAATCTCCTCGTGTGTACCAGTCATTAGGATACTTTCACACTGTAGTGGGTCCCTGAGAGCGCGTTTGCACATTTGTGCTTGTACCTGTAGGAAATGTGGAGTAAAAGTCCCTGTCTCTTTTTCAAAAACACAGCTACATGGAACTACAGTGTGCTGTAGCACCATTTGGCTTTGCACACTGGAAAATGGGGATGCCTTTAAGATTTAATGTGCTGCTAAAGAGCATAACATTTCGCCTGAGGTTCAGGGAATACGTGCAATTTATATTTATTCCTGGACCCATTACAATGTGAATCTAGTACTAGCAGGCTTCCTGGTTCCCCAGGCATCAGAAAGCAACAGGGATTTCACACCTCAGCACACAGGAGCTGCTAAAGCTGGTCTTAGATGGGTCAAAATTCAGCCAGCTGAATTTCACTCCATCTATGGCTGTTCCGATTCCAAGGAAGTCGATCTAATTAATGATCTCCACTTCTCTCAAACCAGCTTGTTGGAACGTTTTCAATCTGCAGAGAAGTCAGAATACAAAAGCACAGTGGAAGGATTCCTCTATCCACTTTACTTGTGTGGATGGAGGAATCCACTAAGGTTTTTTTTGTCCATTGTGTGGCCAGTCCATGCATGAAGCCTAACACTGAGGCTGGGTTCACACCTATGCGAACTGAATGCGGCTTACACTGCATCCAGTTCGCATGACATTTTACAATACATTCATTTGAATGAGGCTGGTTCATATACGTGCGTTGCATTCGCACTCCGCATTGCCCAAAAATCTTGTGCATTTTCTGGGCATTGCGGTGCGAATTGCAAGCACATTATCTTCTATGGGAAGGCATCCGATTTGCAGATGCATTCTGCTGTGAACAGGCATTCTCTCCTCCTCCTCACTACACCTCCCCCTCTCCCATCTCAGCTGATCCTCACCTACAACGAAGAGGAACCGCTGAACGGCTGTGAATCCAGCCTGACAAGAGTTTTTTCCTAACAAATATGCATCTCAAGTCTGTCAGGACCAGGTTCATCTGCTGGTGGCGCTGTGGTTCTCAGGGCTGACAGCTGCAGTTCCAGTATCCACCAGCAGGTGTCTCATAGAAACCAGCATGTTTCAGTGATCAGCTCCACCTGGTTTCAGCTGCTAGTGTTTCTCCCACTAGCACACAGCGCCTCAGTGTTTTGGCCTCTCCTGCCCTATACTCTGGTTGACGTGCTGTTGTTGTCTGACTCTGCTGCCATTTATTCCTGACCTTGCTCTTGTTCCTGCCCTGCACCCTTTACCCTGCTGCCTTGCTCCCTGCTTCTCCAATTTCCTTGTGTGTATCTCAGTGTGTATATATTGTTAGTTTTTGTTTTTGGCTTCTTGTTAGGCATTTTGTCATATAGTTTTGATTCTCATGCATTCTCATGTTTATTGTTTGCTCGTGTTGATTGTCTTTTTTGTTTCACTTTAAAGAGATATACATGTGGTCTGGTCCCAGTTCCTTGATGTAGCTACATATATAGGTATAGCTGCTTTATATATCATCTGTGGAGATATGCTTGCCCAGGAGCTTTGTTTTTGAGTCCATTAAACACCCTGGCATATTATCTAAAGCTGGGCATATACTATTTGTTTTTTTTTGTTTTTTTTTTTAAACCAGATTCCTGCATCCACATAAGCAAGTTGGATGGAGGAATCTCCCCCACTGCACTGTTGTATTGTGACAGCGGGAACTCCTCCACTGTCAGAATACACTCATCAGTGCTGTAGACATTGGCTGCAGACCACTAATCAAAGGAGGACCATTTAACAAAACCACCCAACAGAAGCTGTTGTAATGATCATTTCAGTTTTCAAACATCTCATTTTTGCCCATATAAAATAACTAAAATAAGAGTTTACAGTCCTATATATGTATTATTAACCTGAGAGTTGGGGGTAGAAGAATGGTTGGGTAAAATGTTTAATTATCATTAGGTCAGCCAGTTTGACCATGTATTATTGTAAGAAAATAAGTGTCTTTTTAGATTTTTGGGGAAGAGTTACCCATAATTGTCCAACTAAATGATTCCACATAAAAAAATATTTATTATATTAGTCTGTATCCACTTGCCTCAATACAAAGACATTAATTTGTCTAGACTGATAGTGTAGCTGCAGGTAGAAGAGGACTTTAGCTGTAAAGCTGATATTGTAAAGTGCACAGGTGTCTACACCGCAGGGGGGAAAGCACTGTGTTTATTGGTGCCTTGGAGGCTTAATTGAAGTCCTCCAGGAAGTTTATACCACACAAATGACCCTCTTGTAGTTAAACTTTATAGATCTGTTCGAGGGATCCTTAGGGGGGATTTGTCTTTAGTCTCCCTTGAATAGTTTTCTGGGTGGCCTATTCCCTTTGTGTTTGGTGATCCTTGGTGATCCATACTTAAAAAGAAAGCATGTGTTTAGTAGTACAGTGTGGTAGAGAACTAAAGGATGAGAAGTTGTGTTTTTATTTCCCCAGTGAGTCAGTGGATGAGTACCCACTATGTACCCACTATGTACCCACTATGTAGGCAGTACTTGGGTTTCCTAAATGTTACCAATACACCCCCCCACCCACCCCCACAATGTATTTTGGATGTGTTTCTGCTATAGATTTGAGGTGAGTACTTGGCATAGACAGATAGTTATTCTATTGGAAACTCTGTTTGTAAGACTATACTTTCATGTGTTTAAAAAGGTATGTTCCAGTTAAAAGATAAAGGAAAAAAACTCTGCACTAAGTAACAGTTAAACAAGTGTTTATAAGCTACTCCCCTCAAAGTGCTTAATAAGCTAACCTTGAACTAATGGGAAGGTGTATAATAATAAGGGGACACCATAAATATATATGTATAACCATAAAGTGCATGTGCTCAATACCACACCAAGTGTGCATCAGTAAAACAGCCAGCAAGTAAATGGTGCTCTCAGCAGACTTATCATACACCTGATTGTAGACAAATCAAAACCAGGTCACCACAGGTGTGTGGAATGCTCTGGACTGCTAGAACATCATATGCATTAGAACATAAAATCACAAACAATTAGAAAGTGCTATGTGCATTAATGAAGAAATGCACAGAAAATATATATAGAAATATGTGTTCATATATTGAGTGAAGTATTAATATCTTTTTCACACCATCACCAATAACGATAGTTGATCTTGGATAGTGCAACACCCGGTGGATATAGGTAAGTCTCCTACTTACCAGACCACAATGACCTCTTTATTTAAAAAGAAAGGTCAGGTGGGACTTTGTTAGGACCACAATCTTTGGTCTTAACTGGTCACAGGTGGATGGGTGATCCAGGATAGGCCCTGCCAGAGTGGATATCAGAAAAAAGATAGAAGGAGCAATACCAATAACAATAACATCGCATATGGATATGCCTGGATACGACGTCACATGCTGAAATGTACGTTGAGGCCTATCCGGTCACGCATACCTTCCGGCTACTTCTGGTTCTCAACAGACTAGGCGGTGGAACGCACGCTGCTCGATACAAGCGGAAGCAAGCAATACGGCTGCCCACACTCCACCTAACATTGCAGAGCCTGTCACCTCCAGTGCTGAGGAAAGGCACTTATAAACTAAGTGGCCACTTGGCCTGTTGTTTTTAATATTTTAAATTATTTTTTAATAAATAACAGAATTACGCAATGGTATTGTTCCTTATATCTTCTGATATCCACTCTGGCGGTACCACACCTGGATCACCCACCTGTAACCAGTTAAGACCACAGATCATGGTCCTAACAAAGTCCCACCTGACCTTTCTTTTGAAATAAAGAGGTCATGGTGGTCTGGTAAGCAGGAGACTTACCTATATCCACCAGGTGTTGGTGATGGTGTGAAAAAGATACTAATACTTCACTCAATATATGGACACATATTTCTATATATATTTTTTCTATGCATTTTGTCATTAATGCACATAGCACTTCCTAACTGTTTGTGATTTTATGTTCTAATGCATATGATGTTATAGCAGTCCAGAGCATTCCACACACCTGTGGTGACCTGGTTTTGATTTGTCTACAAGCAGGTGTATGGTAAGTCTGCTGAGAGCACCATTTACTTGCTGGCTGTTTTACTGATGCACGCTTTGTTTTCACATTTATTTATTATTATTTATTTTTTATGTCTATGTTTATAGTATTATTCACCTATACTATGCAGTATTGAGCACATGCACTTTATGGATATACTTATATTTCTAGCGCCCCCTTATTATTATACACCCTCCAGTAAGAAGATACCTGCAGTCATGTGTAAATTCAAAAGACTCCTTTTGTGTTATAAAAACAATCTAAAGACAATGTGAGTACTTCAGACAGAAGGGAGATTGGTAATGGCTGCAAAGAGGTTTGAAGAAACTGTAAAAGCAGCAAGGTCAGGTACCCTGGGGTGGAGTCAGCTAAATCTAGAGGCTTTTGCAATGGAAAATAATAAGATGACTACCTAGGTAAGGCTTTTACTTTGCCAATAGGATGTAAAGAAACGGTGTAAGCCAGGCTTTTGGAAAGCAGTGTTAAAACTGTGTAAGCCAGGCTTTTGGAAAGCAGTGTTGCTTTTTCAAAATTAGGGTTCTCCTCAGCACATTTTGTTAATCTCCCAAGAGCAGGAGAAGCAATCCTATGGCCGCGTACACACGGGCGGACTGTTCGCCCAACCTTGCTGAACAGTGTTTGGGCGGACAGTCCGCCCGTGTGTGGGCTTTCAGCGGACAGTTTCAGCGGACAGTTGGACGGACAAAGTCTTTCGGAAATTCCGAAAAACTGTCCGCTGAAACTGTGTTTGAGCGAACAGTCCGCCCGTGTGTAGGCCACTTTCGAAATGAGCAAACTGTTCCCGCTCGGAAAGTCCGCCCATTTCGAGCGCGTGTACAGGTAGGCGGGGCCCGCGAAGGAGACGTCGCGGGCTCCGCCGCCTGGAATGGGCTTAAAGGGGAACCCCAACGCCGAAAAAAATCGGCGTGGGGGTCCCCCCAAAGTCCACACCAGACCCTTGTCCGAGCACGCTACCCGGCCGGCCAGGAAAGGGGGGCGAGCGAGCGCGCCCCCCCTCCTGAGCCGTACCAGGCCGCGTGCCCTCAACATGGGGGGTGCCTTGGGGAAGGGGGGGCCGCGCGGCCCCCCCACCCCAAAGCACCTTGTCCCCATGTTGATGAGGACAAGGGCCTCTTCCCGACAACCCTGGCCGTTGGTTGTCGGGGTCTGCGGGCGGGGGGCTTATCGGAATCCGGGAGCCCCCTTTAAGAAGGGGGCCCCCGGATACCTGCCCCCCACCCTATGTGAATGAGTATGGGATACAATGTACCCCTACCCATTCACCTGTGAAATAAAGTACAAAAAAAACACAACACAGGGAAAAAATATTTTATTGCACAGCTCCGGGGGTCTTCCGTCTTCGGGGGTCTTGTCCCCCTCTTCGGTTCTTCTGCCGGGCCACCGCGCCTTCTTATAGCTCTTTTACAGGCGGTGGCCCGGTCTTCTGTCGCCGCTGCCTTCCGTTCTTCTGTCGCCGCCTTCGGTTCTTCTGCCGGGCCACCGCGCCTTCTTATAGCTCTTTTACAGGCGGTGGCCCGGTCTTCTGTCGCCGCTGCCTTCCGTTCTTCTGTCGCCGCCTTCGGTTCTTCTGCCGGGCCACCGCGCCTTCTTGTAGCTCTTTTACAGGCGGTGGCCCGGTCTTCTGTCGCCGCTGTCGCCGCCGCCGCCGCCGCCTTCCGTTCTTGTTCTTCTTCTTCTTCTTCTTCTTCTTCTCCTGGAGATGTTGACTCGACGAGCTCTCCGGCCGGAATGCCAGGGACACGCTCCGCTGCCACTTATATAGTGACAATGGGGCGGTGTCACATGGTATATGTCACATGGGTTGGTCACATGGTGACCCCGCCCCCTTACGATGTCATAGTCCCCATGTGACATCAACCCATGTGACCAACCCATGTGACATATACCATGTGACACCGCCCCATTGTCACTATATAAGTGGCAGCGGAGCGTGTCCCTGGCATTCCGGCCGGAGAGCTCGTCGAGTCAACATCTCCAGGAGAAGAAGAAGAAGAACAAGAACAAGAACAAGAACAAGAACGGAAGGCGGCGGCGGCGGCGGCGGCGACAGCGACAGCGGCGACAGAAGACCGGGCCACCGCCTGTAAAAGAGCTACAAGAAGGCGCGGTGGCCCGGCAGAAGAACCGAAGGCGGCGACAGAAGAACGGAAGGCAGCGGCGACAGAAGACCGGGCCACCACCTGTAAAAGAGCTATAAGAAGGCGCGGTGGCCCGGCAGAAGAACCGAAGGCGGCGACAGAAGAACGGAAGGCAGCGGCAACAGAAGACCGGGCCACCGCCTGTAAAAGAGCTATAAGAAGGCGCGGTGGCCCGGCAGAAGAACCGAAGAGGGGGACAAGACCCCCGAAGACGGAAGACCCCCGGAGCTGTGCAATAAAATATTTTTTCCCTGTGTTGTGTTTTTTTTGTACTTTATTTCACAGGTGAATGGGTAGGGGTACATTGTATCCCATACTCATTCACATAGGGTGGGGGGCAGGTATCCGGGGGCCCCCTTCTTAAAGGGGGCTCCCGGATTCCGATAAGCCCCCCGCCCGCAGACCCCGACAACCAACGGCCAGGGTTGTCGGGAAGAGGCCCTTGTCCTCATCAACATGGGGACAAGGTGCTTTGGGGTGGGGGGGCCGCGCGGCCCCCCCTTCCCCAAGGCACCCCCCATGTTGAGGGCACGCGGCCTGGTACGGCTCAGGAGGGGGGGCGCGCTCGCTCGCCCCCCTTTCCTGGCCGGCCGGGTAGCGTGCTCGGACAAGGGTCTGGTGTAGACTTTGGGGGAACCCCCACGCCGATTTTTTTCGGCGTTGGGGTTCCCCTTTAAGCCCATTCCAGGCGGCGGAGCCCGCGACGTCTCCTTTGCGGGCCCCGCCTACCTGTACACGCGCTCGAAATGGGCGGACTTGGCTCCGCCTTACGTCGGCGAGTCCGTTCATTTCAAAAGTTGAGCGAACTGTTTGGCAAACAGTTCTCTGAAACAGTCCGCTCGTGTGTGGGCAAGTCCGCTCATGCAAATTTTGAGCGGACTGTTTGCCGAAACTGTTTGACGAACAAGGTTGGGCGAACAGTCCGCGCGTGTGTACGCGGCCTATGTGTCCTTCAAGACATTCAAGTAGCTTACTGAGGCTTTAGACTCTCTCCATGTGACAGCACTTTAAAAAGTAAGAAAATAATCTATAATCACTTTATTTACCTACTTTATATGTGAAACGGGTGGAGACGAAAAGCATTTGAGGCGTCTGGAAAAAAAGTAATTTGGCATTTTTTGCCTTTTGTCCATAAGAAATGAAAAATGCAATCTGGCCAGGAACATTACATTGCCTGATGCCCATTGATTTGACAATAAATGACTTTCCCTCAGCACCAATGGACCCCCCACAACAAAGTACCATCCCAGCAACAATGGACACCCCACAACAAAATACCACCCCAGCAACAATATAGACCCTCCAGCCGCCAGCAACAATAGACCTCTCCCTCAACAGTAGATCCTACCCAGCAACAAAACAATTGACCCCCCAGCAAGATAAGACACACCCCTACCAGCATCAGTAGACTTGTCCAGCAACAATAGACCATCCACACAAAAACAGATTCCCACCAATAACAATAGATACCCCAGCAGCCAACAATAATAGACCTTTCAGCACCCCTTGCCAGTACATACATTCAGTGCTGGAGGTGCTGGAGGTGCTGGAACTGCGTTTCCCCACATTTCCACTGAAAAAAAGCCCCGTAAGTATGCTTGAAATTTTAAATTTGATCAGTTGCTATGGGGCACTGTAGACAGCTCTTATAAAAGACTTTGATAAATGCAGCCTCCTATTTCTTTTTTCAGAAATGTAATGTTGCTGCTAAAATAAGCGGAGAGAAAAGCAGCGTAAAGAAGAGCAGTGCACTATAGCTCCTGGGTTACAGGGAAATGGCTATCAAATTAAAATAAATAAATTGCAAGTAAAACCACCTCTCTGCTATCTCAGCCATGGAAATGGAGTGCTATGTCCTCAGGCCATATTTGTCGGCAGGAAAGAAATAATTCTGACAGTGGTATTTTTTTTTTCTTCTTCTAAATTTAGCTAAAATGCCTAAGGGAATGCTTATGTAAATATGACTTCCCTATTTAGTTTAATATGTTCAGTGTCATCTCATCCTGAGTCTGCAGCTTAGAAGCTGTTCATTACACCTTATATATCAAGATTTAATCGTTTGTCTTTTCTACTTTACCACCACACTGGAGCTGCTACACTGTGTCATTTGTTTATGGCATTGTATACAAAGGTTTTCATGGTAAATAAAAAACTACTTATTACTAAATGCATAAAGAATATATTTGTAAAACATTTTATAATATGCAGTATACATTAGAGAATACTTTATATTAAATATGCTAAATGATAAGGGCCCTTTTACACTGATGCAGCTTAAAGTGCACCAAAAACATGAGCTCATCAAGAGGTGAGCTGACTTTTTATTTTACTAAGCAAAGTTCCAGGAGGGTTTCTTTTGTGAAGGCTTAAGAATCAGAAGAGACAGCAGTGGACCATTGGTGAAACATGAGTTGGGATCTATGGCAGTGAACCGCAGTTTGGAAGATTGAGGAATGTGCACAGTCTCCCTTGCCTTTTTACATGCAATTCAATTCACAGTATCTGGTAAGGAGCCATCTTGGTCTTTGGTGGTGGTGAAATCTTGCACGTTTCACAAATAACAGGAATATGAAGTAAAGAACTTTTTTTCATCACTAAAATGTCACGTGGTGCTTTACAATTTTGGGGTTCCCTTGCAGTTGGACTCTTTTTGAGGACTATTGTATATGAACTATTTAGTTTAATGTTTCTTTTTAGGTTTTGGGTATACAATATTTCATAATGTATGCACATTTTTTTAGATAAGTTCAGTTTTGGTAGAATGTGCTTATCATAGTAGGCCATTGAAAAATTAGCACTTGGTCACAAAATTTAATGGGTTTAAGTTTCACTAATTTACCTAATTTTTCTACACTATGAATATTTGATATAGCTCCCTGGTCGAGACATTAAACTTAAGGGGGAAGGTTCGTGATCACTTGGGATTTTTGAGGAGAGCGCGGTTCTTCTGTTCTATTTGATTCTGCACTATATCTTTGGTATATAATAGAACTGCAGCCTCCATGTAGATTGAATTTCTTTTTAATTTTAATTTTAAAATTGTATGGGGTAATTGTGCATAGGAATATTGCACCACTGTAGTGCAATTTTTTTCTTTTTTCTAAAACCTTATAGGAAGATGTCAGGAGATCCTTGGCCTCCAGATGGCCTGGCTTTATCCAGGAGGTTTATCTGAGGTTTTTCATGCAAGAGGAGTTA
The DNA here is from genome assembly GCF_037356315.1 of Lithobates pipiens. Lineage (NCBI taxonomy): Eukaryota > Metazoa > Chordata > Amphibia > Anura > Ranidae > Lithobates > Lithobates pipiens. The sequence continues at coordinate 65,071,985 of NW_027507718.1, read as the reverse complement.
ACTCCGGACTTGGTGTCGCCTATAAATAGAGTGGGTGTTAGCCATGCTCTAGCAATTGTTTGCTTTGCAACCTTAAGGATATATAGCAGTAGCTTAAATGCATTCTTACTTATCCCTGGGGGGGGGGGGGGCTTAAGAATTAGGAGGACGTAGGAGAGCAGCAAAAGGCACAGGACATCAAAGAATTCAAGGCGCATTTGATAGATGTCCATCCAGAATTCGCTGGCCACAGGACATGCCCACCACACATGGAAGAATCTGCCTGTCTGCCCACATTTACAGAAGCAGGAAGGCTAGCATGACTGGTTATAATGGGCCAATCAAGAGGGAACAGGGTATCATCTGGACATCAGGGTATCAGATAACTGAACCTCTGCACTACTATACAAAAACTGCAAGCTAGTAATGGTCACTAGTACAATGGTGTATCTTGAGGTGGCTGCTTAACACTTATCTAATATGTGTTCGCACATACAACAAACAAAATTACTAACAGTGAAATGTGAAGTGATACCTATTTAGCAAAAATAGATGAAATCAACTGTGAGTACTCCAAATTGCCGGTAATATGAAAACATGCAATAATGGTGGTGATCCCCAAATATCTACACAACTAGCACAAATAATTACAGAGTGAACATAGGTGACTGCTGAAAGTGCCAATAACATCCAATAATTATACATAAAACCAAATCATGTACAAAAACAACTGTGATGTCATGTCCACTCCTAGTGATGTCACTAATGACTAGGGATGAGCCGAACACCCCCCAGTTCGGTTCACAGCAGAACATGCAAATAGGCAAAAAAATGTGTTTGAACGCGCAAACACTGTTAGCCCTTGTACACACGGTCAGAGATTCCGTCGGAATGTGTCCGATTAGAGCGTTTTGTCGGATATTCCAACTGTGTGTGGTCTGCATCGGACTGTTTCCGTCGGAATATCTGTCGGACCAACTTTTCCAACTTGCCGGAAATATTTTCCGACAAAATGCTCCGATCGGACATACTCCGATCATGTGTAGAGAATTCCGATCAGACAAAGTGCCACGCATGCTCAGATCAAATTCCTACACCAAAGCTATTGACTACTAGCGTGAACATAGTCCCGTCGTAAAGAAATAACGTCATCACGTCGGATTTTCCGACAACTTTGTCCAACCGTGTGTATACAACAGTTTCGGACAAAATCCGTCGGACAAAATCCGACGGATTTGGTTGTCGGAATCTCTGACCGTGTGTACAAGTGCTTAAAGTCTATGGGACACTAACATAAATAATCAAAAGTGCTAATTTTAAAGGCTTATATGCAAGTTATTGTCATAAAAAGTGTTTGGGGAACTGGGTCCTGCTCCAGGGTCAGTTTTTTCAGGAGCAGTGATTTTAATAAAGCTTAAAGTGAAACAATAAAAGTGAAATATTCCTTTAAATTTCATACCTGGGGGGTGTCTATAGTATGCCTGTAAAGTGGTGCATGTTTCTCAATGTCAATGTCAATGTTTACAACAGTCCCTGCCCAAAATTACATTTCTAAAGGAAAAAAGTCATTTAAAAGTACTCGCGACTATAATGAATTGTCGGTCCCGACAATACACATAAAAGTAATTGAAAAAAATGGCATGAGATTCCCTCACAGTTCATTTCCAGGCCCTTTGGGTCTTGTTTGAATATTAAGGGGAACCCCGAACCAAATTTTTTTTTTTAAATTGCGTGGGGGTTTCCCCAAATTCCATACCAGGCCCTTCAGGTCCTGGGGACTTCACTGCATGGCCCCACCCTCAGTTATAAAACAACTGTCACTTGTGAAGACATGTCATACGGCTGGAGCCTCCCAGGTGGGTCGGTTGCGGCTTTTTTTTTCTTTTTTGGTCCATCGGAGCGAGAGAAGAAGATGAATGGACTTCTTGGGACATTTTTTTTTTTTTTTTAATAAGGGACTTGTCTCAAGCCATGTCTTGTCATTTTACAATTTTTACACTTTCTCTGTGAAATGGTAAGGGTACATTTGTACCCCGTTACCATTTCACATGGGGAGAGGCCAGGATCTAGGGGTCCCCTTGTTAAAGGAGGCTTCCAGATTGCGATAAGCCCCCCCCGCCCGCAGACCCCCACAACCACCAGGCAAGGGTTGTGGGGATAAGGCCCTTGCCCCCATCAACATGGGGACAAGGTGCTTTGAGGGCTACCCCAAAGCACCCTCCACATGTTGAGGTCATGTGGCCTGGTACAGTTCAGAAGGGGGGCGCTCTCTTGTCCCCCCTCTTTACCTGCAGCCTGCCAGGTTGCGTGCTCAGATAAGGGTCTGGTATGGATTTTGAGGGGGACCCCCACACCATTTTCTTTTAATTTTGCCACGGTTTTCCCCTTAATATCCATACCAGAACTGAAGGGCCTGGTATGGAATTTGGGGGGGCCCACGCATTTAAAAAAAAATTGGTTCAGGGTTCCCCTTAATATTCATACCAGACCCAACGGGACTAGTAATGGACTGGGGGATCCCATTCCCTTTTTTTCAATGACTTCTTTTATCTGTATTGCCAGGACCGACAATTCATTATCGCCGCAAGTTCTTTTAAATTACTTTTTTTCCTTTAGAAATGTCATTTTGTGCAGGGAATGTTGTAAACACGGGAAAAAAGCACCAATTTACAGGCATACTATAGACAGCCCCCAGGTATGAAATTTAAAGGAATATTTAAATTTTATTGTTTCACTTTAAGCATTATTAAAATCCCTGCTCCAGAAAAAAATGACCGTTTTTAAAATGTTTTTTTGCATTGATACATGTCCCCTGGGGCAGGACCGAGGTCCCAAACTACTTTTTATGACAATACCATGCATATAAGCCTTTAAAATTAGCACTTTTCATTTCTCCCATAGACTTTTAAAGGGTGTTCTGAGGATTTCAAATTTGCAGCGAACACACCAAATTGTTCGCTATCCGGCGAACACCCGATGTTCAAGTCAAACTTATGTTCGACTCAAACATTGGGCTCATCCCTACTAATGACATACAGTATCTCACAAAAGTGAGTACACCCCTCACATTTTTATAAATATTTTATTATATCTTTTCTTGTGACAACACTGAAGAAATGACACTTTGCTACAATGTAAAGTGGTGAGTGTATAACCACTTTCAGACCGGACCAATTTGCTGGTCAAAGACCAGACCACTTTTTGCGATTCAGCACTGCATCGCTTTAACTGACAATTGCACGGTCGTGCGACATGGCTCCCAAACAAAATTGACGTCCTTTTTTTCCCACAAATAGAGCTTTCTTTTGGTGGTATTTGATCACCCCTGCGTTTTTTCTTTTTTGCACTATAAACAAAAATAGACAATTTTGAAAAAAACACATTATTTTTTACTTTTTGTTATAATAAATATCCCCCAAAAATATATAAAAAAAAAATTTTCCCTCAGTTTAGGCCGATACGTATTCTTCTACATATTTTTGATAAAAAAAATCGCAATAAGCGATTATTGATTGGTTTGCGCAAAAGTTATAGCGTTTACAAAATAGGGATAGTTTTATAGCATTTTTATTAATAATTTTTTATTATTTTTTTTTTACTAGTAATGGCGGCGATCAGCGATTTTTATTGTGACTGCGATATTGTGGGGGACCCATCGGACATTTTTGACACATTTTTGGGACCACTGTCATTTATACAGTAATCACTGCTATATAAATGCAGTGATTTCTGTGTAAATGACACTGGCAGTGAAGGGGTTAACCAGTGGGTAGCAGTGTAGGGGTTAAGTGTTCCTAGGGGTGTGTTACTAACTGTGGGGGGGTTGGGCTTTCATTTAGTGAACACTGATCTCTGCTCCAATCACATGGAGCAGAGATCAGCGTCACTAGTTGCTAGGCAGAATGGAGAAATGCTGTTTACAACGGCATTTCTTCATTTGGCAGCTCCGTGAGACGATCGCGGGTATGCCCGCGGCGATCGAGTCTGCGGGTACCGCGACCGGACTCACGGGGGTCCCGACCAGCGCGATGGCAGGGCAGCAAATTTAAAGGGATGTACATGTACGCCCATTTGCCTGCCCGTGCCATTCTGTCGACGTACATCGTCATGCGCTGGTCGGCAAGTGGTTAACAGTGTGAATTTGTTGTCCCCTTAAAATAACTCAACACACAGCCAATAATGTCTAAACTGCTGGCAACAAAAGTGAGCACACCCCTAAGGGAAAATGTCCAAATTGGGTCCAAAGTGTCAATATTTTGTGTGACCACTATTATTTTCCAGCACTGCCTTAACCCTCTTGGGCATGGGGTTCACCAGAGCTTCATAGGTTGCCACTGAAGTCCTCTTGTACTCCTCCATGATGACATCACGGAGCTGGTGGATGTTAGAGACCTTGCGCTCCTCCACCTTCCGTTTGAGGATGCCCCACAGATGCTCAATATAATTTAGGTCTGGAGACACGCTTGGCTAATCCATCACCTTTACCCTCAGCTTATTTAGCAAGGCAGTGGTCGTCTTGAAGGGGTATTTGGGGTCGTTATCATGTTGGAATACTGTCCTGTTGCCCAGTCTCCAAAGGGAGGGGACCATGCTCTGCTTCAGTATGTCACAGTACCTGCTGGTATTCATGGTTCCCTCAATGAACTATAGCTCCCCAGTGCGGGCAGCACTCATGCAGCCCCAGACCATGACACTCTCGCCACCAGTCTTGACTGTAGGCAAGACACACTTGTCTTTGTACACCTCACCTGGTTGCCGCCACACATGCTTGACACCATCTGAACCAAATAAGTTTATCTTGGTCTCATCAGACCACAGGACATGGTTCCAGTAATCCATGTCCTTAGTCTGCTTGTCTTCAGCAAACTGTTTGCGGGCTTTCTTGTGCATCATCTTTAGAAGAGGCTTCCTTCTGGGACAACAGCCATGCAGACCAATTTGATGCAGTGTGCAGCATATGGTCTGAGCACTGACAGGCTGACCCCCCACCCCTTCAACCTCTGCAATGCTGGCAGCACTCATATGTCTATTTCTCAAAGACAGCCTCTGCATATGATGCTGTGATGCTGACTACGTGCACTCAACTTCTTTGGTCGACAATGGCGAGGCCTGTTCTGAGTGAAACCTGTCCTGTTAAACCATTGTCTGGTCTTGCCCACCATGCTGCAGCTCAGTTTTAGGTTCTTGGCAAACTTCTTATTTCCTAGGCCATATTTATGTAGAGCGAAAATTCATTTTTTCAGATCCTCGGAGACTTCTTTGCCATGTGGTGCCATGTTGAACTTCCAGTGACCAGTATGAGAGATTGAGAGCAATAACATCAAATTAACACACCTGCTCCCCATTCACACCTGAGACCTTGTAACACTAACAAGTCACATGACACCTGGGAGGGAAAATTGATAATTGGGCCCAATTTGGTCATATTCACTTAGGGATGTACTCACTTTTGTTGCCAGCAATTTAGACATTAATGGCTGTGTGTCAGGTTATTTTGAGGGTACAGCAAATTTACACTGTTATACAAGCTGTACACTCACTACTTTACATTGTAGTAAAGTGTAATTTCCTCACTGTTGCCACATGAAAAGATATAATAAAATATTTACAAAAATGTGAGGGGTGTACTCACTTTTGTGAGATACTGTATAGTCTATGCAAATGGCTACTGTAAGTGAACTGAGTCCAGAAAGTGAACGTGACAAAGAATGGTGATTGCAGTCCTTAAAAATTACAGACTTCTCTGACTCCTGTGTCCTTCTAAAAACCAAAATCTAGTGTCCCTTTACTTTATATATATGTATGTGCCTATATATATACATATATATATATATATATATATATATATATATATGTGTGTGTATTGTTTTAATATATTTCAATATGTTTTTCTAAAAAAAAAAATATATATATATATATATATATATATATATATATATATATAAATCAAAAATACACAAAACATGTAACTCAAACTAAAAAGTCCACTTTTTATGTATAGCAGCGCATGCACATTTTTTTCAAAACATGCGTAAAAGTTCAGTTCAGTGTTCAGAAGACAGGGTGCTTTGTTCTATCCACTTGCTTTGTGATTGAAAACAGCTTCCACCATATAGATCACCACTTGTGGAACAAAGGACGACCCCCTATGGGGATGCACTCACCAAACATATGAAACCAATAAGCCTTCAGAATGCCCAATGCAGTTTTCTCCTTTTACCACCAGTTATCTCCTTTGTTGGAAATCGGCTTTCACATATAGGAAACAAAAATGCCCAGACATAGCATAATACTGTATAACAATATTTATTATGAAAAAGCAAAATCTGTATATGCGTACCAAGTGGAAAACTGTTTAAGCGTTAAAAATACTGTGCCTTATTACACTATACCGGAAGTGACAAGTGCGCCTCAATCCCTGCGTTCCAACGATCCGAGGAAATACGAAAGTGCACATTTTTAGGTGCACGTTGCAAACGATCGTTTCTCCTCGGACGGATTCGACACAGTATTTTTAACGCTTAAACAGTTTTCCACTTGGTACGCATATACAGATTTTGCTTTTTCATAATAAATATTGTTATACAGTATTATGCTATGTCTGGGCATTTTTGTTTCCTATATGTGAAAGCCGATTTCCAACAAAGGAGATAACTGGTGGTAAAAGGAGAAAACTGCATTGGGCATTCTGAAGGCTTATTGGTTTCATATGTTTGGTGAGTGCATCCCCATAGGGGGTCGTCCTTTGTTCCACAAGTGGTGATCTATATGGTGGAAGCTGTTTTCAATCACAAAGCAAGTGGATAGAACAAAGCACCCTGTCTTCTGAACACTGAACTGAGCTTTTACGCATGTTTTGAAAAAAATGTGTATGCGCTGCTATACATAAAAAGTGGACTTTTTAGTTTGAGTTACATGTTTTGTGTATTTTTGATATGTTTTTGTTCTAAAAGCAGCAGCTGACTAATAGATGATATATTGAGTAAATACTGTATTTAAACACCCAAGAGCGCAGAGTAGTGTGCTATAGGGGCTGGCGAGAATTATTGTTTTAGCACATTTTTTGATATATATATATATATATATATATATATATATATATATATATATATATATATATATATATATATATATATATATATATATATATATATATTTTTTTTTTTTTTTTTCCTCAATTATTATGATTAATTAACGTATCATTTTTTTAGGATTGGTCTTCTCCTTTACTTAATATGCCTGTTATATATTTCTACAGTGTATTTAATTGATGTATTTGATAAGCTTTTTCAATATTTATTTTAGCGTCCCTTAATGGTTTACATCTGCATGTGTATGTGTGTTTTGTATCTTGTCTTCTACCGCATATCGGCCTGCTTAAATAGCATAACCCGCATTTTGTGTTCCATTTCTCCGCCCCTCCTGAGTTCACCGTCCCCTAAGTCTGTTGTTGAAAAAGGAGTGCAGCTTGTCACTCGACCGCAGCGTGCATGCTCAAGAAACACGTCCGTTGTTGGTGACGCCATCTTCCTGCTGCCATCTCTGCCCTGAGTTCCAAGCCTCGTTCTGATATCCGAGTTTCTCCACAGCAGCTGCCATCCATCCGCATTGAATGATACTCCCTCAGACAGAGCTATGTGGACGGAAGGAACAGCAACTAGGAGTGGCCACCAACACTTACAGTGACTGAAATGCTTGTTTTATTTCTTCTAAATGTGAGTGCATAATTGTATGCAAATTAAAGTGTTTTAAAATGTCTACTCTTAGAGGCGCCTCTCTCCTTGTTTTCAGATTTGTATGTGCACTGCCTCCAGTGCACTCAAGTAAATTGCTAGGCACATTGATGGTGAAAAGCCCCATTAGTAATCAAATAGATGTCTGCAGCTACTCGGCTCTAGGAAATACAATACCTTATTGTAGTTGCGTGATAATGAGGCTACGCCCACATTTTGTCACTCGTCACGTGACTTTCTCAAGAGGTGGGAGTCCCAGTGTCATCGCATGCCATCGCACACAAGATTTTGTAAATTCTCTAATTTGTGCCCAATCCTGAAACGCCAAGTAAATTTCCAGATAACAAAAATGATAACTAAATATTCCTTGTTTGGTAGTTCTATTTCCTGCTGTAGTTGGGTAAATATTTTCATGCCACTGGTGGTCATAAGGTGCCGTACTTGTGTTTTGTATTTTTAGAGATCCCCTCTTGGTATGCCCAAGGAATGGAAATGCCTAGGGGAAAGGCAGGGTTGAAAGTTCATCAAGGATTTAAGTGGGAAAGGTTAGCTGAGAATTTCACCATGTGCCACACATGAGGCGAATGCCGGGCGACATTCAGCTCATGTGTACTGCAGCTGCTCCGACAGAAGCCAGCTATTTGGTCGACTTCGGTCAAAGGGGCATGACCGAAAAAGGTCTGCCGATCGGCTCCCGATCAACACTCTCAGCCAATGGCTGAGAGCGCTGACCATAATGTTCTGGGGAGGTCCACCCCCCTGGCAGAACACAATAGAAAAGCAGGGGAAATTACTGTACTAACATCAGATTGCTAGCTCTGACGTGAGCTGTAAGGTTTTGTTCGTTCAACCAAAAAAAACTAGTAGTGTGTACTAGGCTTTAGAGTAAAGCCTGGTACACACCAATAGTTTTTTTTTGTTCAACCCAGCAGGTTGAACGAAAAAAAACTGACAGCTCTGGTTGGAGCCACTCTACCAATGATACGTTATTACAGCAATCTCCCCTACTGAACACTCTGGTCAGCACTCTCAGCCATTGGCTGAGAGCACTGATCAGGAGCCAGTTGCCTGCTGGTTTTCCAGCATGCTCGTCTGACAGAAGGCAGCCAAAGAGCCGGCTTCTGTTGGAACAGCTGACATACACACAAGCCAAATATCAGCCAGTTTTTATTGAAGCTAGAACAAATTGTTAACAAATAAAGGTGCACTACACTGAGCCTCCAAGAAAACCCTGGCTGGGATTTCTGAGCTAGCATGATATTTTTGGATACGGACTAGCTGGGCCACTTGGTAATATTTTTGAATGTGCATAAATTAGGAGCACCAAAAGTCAGGGCAGAAACAAGCAGTGATTTTTAAAATGGCACTGGGGGCTCAGGTGGTTAATTAACAGTGCCACAAAGCTACTAATTCATTCACTTGTTATCTTTGTACTTGATTATTTCCTTGTCAAAAAGGTTTATTGGTTACACATCAAATTAAAGATACATTACATACTTATGTAAGGGTACAATTAATTATACACTTGATTAAGCTCTATATTGAGTAATAAAATATATAATATAAATAAACAGATGACATGGACAATCTGTTTCACATAACCAAAATAATTATTTGATTCATTTAATCTGTTTTTAAGAAAGTATCTATTCAAACTACAAATGGTTATAACAGTTAAACTTTAACCATATATAGCAAATGTATTCTGATATAAAGCCTATATATTTAAATAAATAAAAATAAATAAATAATAATAAATAAAAAATTCATGAAATGAAATAATAGAATAAATAAAGAGAACAGAAAGAGAGAGGGAGAAAGGAAAGATATAAGACAAAGAGAAGGTTCACAAGGTCGGACCGGGCATCAGTATAGTATGCAAGATAGTTATTTGGTAAGTAGATGGAGGAGTGATTTCTAAAATTGGTTAATCAGATACCATGGTAAAAGGACCGAATCATCAAAACTTGATGGTAAATGGTATTTTATCAATGGATTCCATAATTGTTTGAATTGTGATATTTGGTTATTATCAATAGCTGTCATTTTGGCGTGAGACATCGCAGCATGCATTCTGTTTTTTGTTTCAGCCAGTATTAGTAATGGCGATTTCCACGCTTTCGCTATTGTTTGTTTAGCAGCCGTTTGAAAGTTGGACAAAAAGCTTAAATTCGGAAGATGTTAGAAATTCTGGCTTCAAGTTAAGTAGGGCTGTGAATGGGTCTGGTTGTATAGGAGTTTTAAAACATTACTGAGGCTAATTCAAAAATTTCTTTACAAAAAGATGGGGCGATGGGACAGGTCTACCACATATGTAGGTGATTGCCTAAGTCTGAACAACCCCTAAAACAGAGAGCTGAGTAAGTGGATGCATATTTTGCTACTCTCGCAGGTACAAGGTACCAGCAGGTTAGTACTTTATAATTTGTTTCCATTGCCACAATTTTGGGCAAGGACGTTTTGGTGGTTGACCAGATTCTGGACCAACTTCTGTCCTCTAAATTACGTCCCAGATCTTCCTCCCATTTCTGAATACAAGGGGTCCCCTACTTACAAACATCCGACTTACAAACGACTCCTATTTACAAACAGAGGGAGATAACAGGAAGTAAGAGGAAATCTACCTCTAGGGAGGGAAATTCTCTTCTGTAAGAGTTAATATGGGAAAAAGGTGTCTCCACTGATGCTTTATCACCAATCCTAGTTTTCCTAACAGCCCAAAATTTTCAAAATACAATTATCATTGGGACAGAAAGTGAGGTGAAATCTTCTGTACAGGGGCACAGACAGCTAAACAAATACTACAGGTGTGATAACCCTTCACTATGTTATCCAAAAAGCTTAAAAATTGATTTTTGGGCTGGAGCTACACTTAAAAAATATGTTCCGACTTACAAACAGATTCTACTTAAGAACAAACCTACAGCCCCTTTCTTGTTTGTAACCTAGAGACTCGTTGTATAGGTTGGTTTGGCAGACTTAGAGTTTGTCAGAAAATGAGTATAAAGAGATGAAATCATTCCTTTGGCAAGTGGATCTTTTTACACATTGATTCAAAACTGGAAAGGTGAGTCAAGAACATTTCAATATTTATAAGAGGTGTGAAGAAATTTTTAATTTGGAGGTATCTGAACAGTTTTGATTGCAGTAAATCATATTTTCCCTGAGTTCTGGGAAGGATAAAAAGGATTTTGAGGTTGCAAAATCATAAAAAGTTAGGATTCCAGATGTTGACCAGGCTTTAAAAGATTTAGGATAAATCCAAGCCGGGTAAAAAGCTGGATTTTTGAGAAAGGATAACATGGGGTTGTGTCTTGATTATAGCTGATATTTCATTTTTAGACTATCCCAAAGGGATAGTAAATGTTTCATTATGGGATTACATAGTTCACGACAATCTTTAGGTTGGAGCCATAATAGATTTGAAATAGATAATGGGTCACATTCTGATGCTTCTATTAATACCCATAATGGAATTTCCTGTTTTGTGTGATATTTGGATATACTGGCTAAAGGAACGGCTTTATAATAGTTAGTAAAGCTAGGTAAACCAAGGCCTCCCTTGGGTCTAAGTAGATATAATGTGTTTTGCAGGTATACGTGGTTTTGAAGTTCCCCAGATAAATGTTGCTATTCTTCTTTGCACCAGTCTTAAATAGTATGATGGAATTGGTATTGGTAAAATTCTAAATAGGTATAATAATTTGGGTAATATGGTCATTTTGGTTGCATTGATCCTTCCTATCCAGGATAATGGAAGTTGTGACCATTGTTTTACTAGATTTGTGATCTGTTTCAGTAAGGGAGGGTAGTTGGCTGAAAATAAATCTGTATGTGAGGCTGTCAAATGAATTCCTAGATATGGGATAGATTTTTCCGCCCAGATAAAGGGGAGTGCCACTTTTACAGGAGTCCGTTCTGCTTCAGTTCGTGATATATCAAGAGCAATACATTTCTTGGGATTTACAACCAGGCCTCAGATGGTCGCGAACTTGTTAAGAATGGGTAAGAGGTTAGGACCTGAAATTTGCGGAGATGACAGAAAAAGAAGAATATCATCCGCAAACATACAGAGCTTGTGTAGGATACCTCCTACCTCTCTACCCGTTATTGTAGGATTGGTCCTAATTTGTTGGGCTAACGGTTCTAAAATGAGGGCAAATAAAAGGGGAGATAATGGACAACACTGACGTGTGCCCCTTTCTATATTGAACAATTTGGATTTGTACCCTGCATATTTAACATATGCCTTAGGTCTATTATAGAGTGCCTCTATCCATTTTGTGAAATGTGGGCCGTACCCCCATTTTTGTAAAGAGTATTGCATGTAGGGCCACGACACTGTATCAAATGCCCGTTTAATATCCAGAGAAAGAAAACAGGAAGGGATTTGTCGTTTTTTAGCAAATTGTGCCAGAAGTACTGCCCTGCGCACATTGTCGCCTGCTTCTCTATTCGGCATAAAGCCTACTTGATCTCTGTGAATTAATTTACTTATGAATTGGTTAAGACATGTTGCTAAAATGTTTGCTAACAGTTTAATATCTAGATTCAACAGAGATATGGGGCGATAATTTATACAGGAGGTATCATCAGAAAGAGGTTTTGGGATCATACATAAAATAGCCTTTAGTGTTTCTTGTCTGAAAGAGTGGCCTTCTAATGCCCCATACACACGTCGGATTTTCCGATGGAAAATGTACGATCGGATCATGTTGTCGGAAAATCTGATCGTGTCTGGGCTCCATCTAACGTTTTCTGTCTGATTTTACAAAGCACAGTTTGAGAGCAGGATCTAAAACTTTCTGACAACAAAATCCAATTGTTTAAATTCCGATCGAGTGTAAACAATTCAGACAGACAAAGTGCGGCTCATGCTCAGAATAGACTAAGAGATGAAAGCTATTGGCTACTGGCCTCTTTATAGTCCCATCGTACGTGTTGTATGTCACCTCGTTCTGAATGATCGGATTTTCCGACAACTTTGTGCGACCGTGTGTATACAATACAAGTTTGGGCCAACATCCGTCGGAAAAAATCTGATGGATTTTGTTGTCGAAATCCCCAATCGTGTATATGGGGCATTACAGTACATTAAATGCTTTAGCTAATACAGGGGACAGAAGTTCTGTAAATGTATGATAATATAACACCGAGTATCCATCAGGGCCTTTTATTTATTTTCAAATCTTTAATGGAGTCAGCTACTTCTTCAGTTTTTATAGGTTCTTCTAGGAATTTTTTGTGTTCGTGAGATAATTCTGGTAAGGTAATTTTGAAGAAGAAAGAGTCAGCTTCGGTGATATTGAAATCCTTGATTGATTCATATAAAGATGCGAGGTGGGTTTTAAATTTATGAACAAAGCCATTCATCTCTGTATTGCACCACGTAATCCTGGTTTTGTGGGCTTCCCAGAGAGTTAAGGGGAAAAATTCTGGTGTAATGTTGTGTAGTAAATATTCCTTTAAAGCCTGTTCAACTCTCTGACATTGAAGCGGGTGTTTGAGCATAATATCCAGTAGGTACCAAGTAGGATCATGCGCTTTTGGTATGGTGGAGGCTATAGTTGTATACACAGCATTGTGATCAGACCACGAGATGGGGATTATATCAGAGGCAAGTATCTCTGGTATCATACCAATGGTTAAAAAAATATGCTCAATACGGGTTAAAGATTGGTGGGGATGTGAAAAATATGTGAATCTTTTCCTTGTCGGGTTACTTTCTCTCCAAGTATCAACCAAGTTGTACTTGGACAGGAGTTGGGAGAAAGACAATTTGGTCAAGGTTCTTTGTGGGATGTATGGTGATTTGTCAAGAAATGGGAGGAGAACTTTATTAGAATCTCCAGCCACGATCACCATTCCAATTTTATGTGCATTCACCACTTGTAAAAGATGTGATATGAAAGCTGATGGTTGTTTATTGGTAGCGTAATATGAAACAATTGTAACTGCCGTATCTATTATATGTCCTAGCAGAATTATGTATCATCCTTCTGGATCCTTAATTTCTGATAATAAAGTGAAAGGGGTGGAACGATGGAATGCTATAAGGGTTCCCCTTTGTTTGGTGTTAGCGGATGCAGTAAAATTTTGTGGGTAAAAAGGAGACATAAATTTAGGTGTGGAGTTTTTGGTAAAATGGGTCTCCTGTAAGCACACTATGTGCGCCTTCCGCGTGTGGAAGGTGCAAAATGCTTTGGTCCCTTCGTGCGGTATATTTATACCCTGAACATTCAGGGATAGAATATTTATCGATGCCATGGCAACTGATTAAGAGAAAAAGACTTACCAAAAAGTATACAATTCTGGTTTAGTGGAGCGACCTGTGTGAACGTGAAGAATATGAGAGAGAAGAGGAATTCATTGGAGTCTAAGGTAGAAGAAAAAGACAAAATGGAAATGAAGAAGGTTAGAAGGTACATTTTTATTAAAGACAAATTATGCTTCTGAAGATTCATAAGTGACCCGTGATAGTAAATATATAACCCTATCAGGGGAAAAAAATCACCTATGTGGAGCTCCAGCAGAAAATATGTGGGTGAACGAGGTAGACCAAGGGGGGCACACAGATTGTCCTCATGCTGGGAAAAAGCCCTATAATAAAAGCATCTAAATGATGCATATAATATTGGGTTGCAGGTATTTAATGAACTACTATGTAATTCATTCTGAGGTATTTACCTCAGATTTTTAGCTTGTTGATTTAACTGGCTTAACAATTAAGATGTCAGTCAGGTTAATGGTGCGGGTGGAAATTAAAAGCTAAGGTTAACTTACAATAAGAGATAAAAAAAGAGGATAGGAATTGGAATGGGACTTTAAAATGGAAGTAAACCCTTCTATCGTTTTCAGTCAAGGAAGCCGCCATCTTGGCCTCTAATAATTCTTCAACTGCCATAATGCTGCACATGTGATCAGTTATGACACCAGCCATTGGATGGTTTGAAAGTTTGGTTGAGAGCACAACCAATGTGAACATTAGCATTTCCGGCATGCCGGGAATGTAAGTGTTTTTTTTAAACGGAGTTTACTCCCGCTATAAGTGAGGCATGTCAATGGGTAATTAACTGCTTCTTTTGCCTAAATAATAAAGTCAATTCATATTATAACATCGAATAAATAATTAAAAATATCAAAACGATATCAATAAATAAAAAATATATATCATAATAATGTAATCACAAGATTTACATAATAATATTCATATAAAATATATAATATAATTGATCACTGGACATGATGGTACAATCGGTAAAAGATAAATCAAACAACAAGCATAATTAATACAATTAATACAGGAAAGTGTACATAAGAAAATACAACAGATAATTGATGATTATGTTAACTCAACGCGTTTCATGGTTTTATACCAATCGTCAGGAGTCAGATGCATATAGATATAATATAAACTGAAAAAAAATATTGATATAAATGTGTTAGTCTATGGGGTCCTCTACATGGGTAGAAGGTGAGTATGAGAAAACATATAGCTTCAATAATATTCCCCATAATACCAAAATTGGTCAAAACTCCTAGGGTGGAATTTGTTGGTGGTCTGGGTTACACATAGTCTCAACCGGGGTTGAGGCAGAGAACATCCCCCAAAAGGGTAAACCCCGGACCAGCGGAAACCAGCAGCATGATCACTGGAACACCACAATGCACCATCACTCGGGAATGTGCAAACATAGTGCCGTGGACATCCAATTCTATTGATAGAACAATATGTGATGATTAGGTGAAAAGAAAAAATGTATATAATGTGTGTAACTAAGTGAAACAAAATATAACTAAATATAACTATCATAAATTCCCCCCAGAAAAAATAAATGTGAATAAGGGCTAAAATTTATAATTAGGGTAAAATCAGTTGGAAGTCTGAGGTGTTAATAATTTTTTAAGGTTGGTCAGGTCACTAAGGTAGGTGTCTTCAAAACCCCGTTTGAGATTATATGTAACCCAGACCACCAACAAATTCCACCCTAGGAGTTTTGACCAATTTTGTTTTTTAGTGAGTATTATTGAAGCTATATGTTTCCTCATACTCACCTTCTACCCGTGTAGAGGACCCTATAGACTAACAAATTTATATTAATTTTTTTTCAGTTTATATTATATCTATATGCATCTGACTCCTGACGATTGGTATAAAACCATGAAACATGTTGAGTTAACATCTAATGGATGCCCTAACCTCGTCATAAATCATCAATTGTCTGTTGTATTTTCTAATGTATACTTTCCTTTATTAATTGTATTAATTATGCTTATTGTTTGATTTATCTTTTACCGATTGTACTATCATGTCCAGTGATCAATTATATTAAATATTTTATATGAATATTATTATGTAAATCTTGTGATTACGTTATTATTAATTTATTGATATAGTTTTGATATTTTGGATTATTTATTCAATGTTATAATATGAATTTACTTTATTATTTAGGCAAAAGAGCAGTTAATTACCCATTGACATGCCTCACTTAAAGTCCCATTCCAATTCCTATCCTTTTTTTACATAATTAGGGATGAAGGAATGCCATTGTTATATCTCGGCCGGGACAGGTCACATTGAAATTCCCTTGAAATTTTGACTATATATTGGTGAGAAGACACCTACCTTAGTGACCTGACCAACCTTAAAAAATTCTTATGTACAAAAATATTCTTCAATTATCCTTACATTAGTCAGTTTATCACTGGCCAACATTATTACATAATAACCAATTTAATTTATTTAAATTATTAATTTATCTTTATTTTTAGTAAATTTTTTGTACTTCACAGAGATCTATAAAATTTTTAGAGTATCCCTTTATCCATTTTTTACTTATTTCAACATGTGGTGGTGGGACTGGCTTTCTCTGGTCTCTTTTTCGGGGTTGCGATGTGCCTAGTTCACATCCCCCCGCCCATCCGTTCAATGATGGGGGAGGGTTGTGACCTCGGTGCATCAGCGTCACGGCAACACGCTCTACATGCAGCATCATTTGACTGACTGTGGAGTCCGTGTTTGAGTCATCTTACGCTTCTGCGTTGGGTGGACAGGCAACTACCGTGATTTGTGTATCGCGGAGGGGGGAGTCCCCTCACCTTTGCATGCTGCTTTGTCATTTTTACATGACGTAGAAATGAACACACCCCAGTTCGGGGGTATTTCAGTGGCGGTTTTTCGCCGGTTCAGTCCATGCATTGTTGCTGGCTGGGAATGTTCAACTTGCGCAACACACCATACATTTCGGGTAATTACACTCATCACACTTACTCTATTGATTGTTATTTACACCGTTTTGGTATTAAAATACACTTTCAATGCACATACACACTTCGGACTATTTTGTTTCACTTAGTTACACACATTATATACATTTTTTCTTTTCACCTAATCATCACATATTTTTCTATCAATAGAATTGGATGTCCATGGCGATAGGTTTGCACATTCCCGAGTGATGCTGCATTGTGGTGTTCCAGTGATCTTGCTGCTGGTTTCCCCTGGTGCGGGGTTTACCATTTTGGGGGATAGTCCATTTTGAGACTATGTGTAACCCAGACCACCAACAAATTCCACCCTAGGAAATTTGACCAATTTTGGTTTTTAGTGAGTAATATTGAAGCTATATGTTTCCTCATACTCACCTTCTACCCATGTAGAGGACCCCATAGACTAACAAATTTATTTATTATTTATTATTATTTATTTATATTATATCTATATGCATCTGACTCCTCCTGACGATCGGTATAAAACCATGAAACGCACTGGGTTAACATCTAATGGATGCCCTAACCTCTTCATAAATCATCAATTGTCTGTTGTATTTTCTTATGTACACTTTCCTTTATTAATTGTATTAATTATGCCTATTGTTTGATTTATCCTTTATGATTGTACCATCATGTCCAGTGATCAATTGTATTAAATATTGTATATGAATATTATTATGTAAATCTTGTGATTACGTTATTATTATATATATTATTAATGTATTAATATAGTTTTGATATTTTGGACTATTTATTCAATGTTATAATATGAATTGACTTTATTATATGGGTAAAAGAAGCAGTTAATTACCCATTGACATGCCTCACTTACAGTCCCATTCCAATTCCTATCCTTTTTTTTTTACATAATTAGGGAAGGAGGCATGCCATTGTTATATCTCAGCTGGGACAGGTCACAATTCCCTTAAAATTATAATAAGAGATAATTTCTCTAAACAACTATGAGGTGGCATCTAAATATTGTAGTTGCAACTTACCACCCCATTCTAAACTTATTTAACGATTTGATAATCATATATTCACAATATTAAAACATTATATTGTAACCAAAATATATTAAGTCCTCATGACTAAGGGTGAGAATGGGGTTATAAGGTGAAGATGGACGGATCATTGAATTTCCAGTCCATAGAAAACCCCAAAAGTGAACAATACTTATGCCATATTTTTTGCAACAAGCTTCTGTTCTAACCATTATTATGGTCATGAACTGTAATTAATAGTAAATATATCCCAAGCGCCCTTAGGGAACAAGCAAATTGAGATTTAACTGAAATGTAGTATATATATATTATTGGACTATAACCTTGCCTCAGGTTATGAAAAATAGGGAAAAATCATATGTTGACTTATTTCTATCCTATAGAACATGGATATGCAATTAGCGGACCTCCAGCTGTTGCAGAACTACAAGTCCTATGATGCTTAGCAAGACTCTGACAGCCACAAGCATGATATCCACAGACAGAGTCATGATGGGATTTGTAGTTTTGCAACAGCTGGAGGTCCGCTAATTGCATATCCCTGCTATAGAAGATCAATTCTATGTATGAATATGAATGAAAATACAATAAGTTAAGTCTGTCAGTCCATTGAGTCTTCCTGATCCAAAGGAGTGGAGTCATGTTGGATTATTTTGTGGGAATGATAGCTTTCATTCTTTCCTGCACTTTGAAGGATGTTACTAGTAGGTGATAATGGGGCTGCTCATCTGCGATGTGGAGAAGTGCTGATTGTATTGTGTATCAGGTGCAATTTTAGAAGGGTCTGCTGTAACTCTTTTGCAGTTCTGCATGATTATCCAGTGTTTTGGTAGGTAAATCTGATGGAAAAGGGAAAACCCCTTTGGTATGTTATGTTATGACATTGGAGCTCCAATAGCTGAGTTTTCATTGATCTTCTTTTAGCAATGGTGACCTGGGATAAGTCAGAAAATAGTTGGTAGCTGTGTCCTTGGAAGGTTAAATCTTTTTTTATCTCTTGCAGCAGCCTGAATTTGTTCCTTTGACCTGTAATAGTGTAATTTTGCAATTATATCTCTTGGGAGTCCGTCAGATACTTTGGCGGTGAGGGCTCAGTATACTCTGTCTAATTGCAGGCATTCAATAGGAATGGCTGGTTGGAGTTCCTGGAATAATGCTGTGATTGTAGATTGTAAATCTGTCACCGATTCAGGAATACCCCTTATGCGTAGGTTGGATCCCCTGTCTCTATTTTCAAAATCTTCTAATTTATCTTGAAGCAGTAAATTTTCTTCTTTTAATTTTTCCATTTCAGTCATACAGTCTTGTGTATTGATATCTATTTCGTCCATTTTAAGTTCCAATGCAGCTGTGGCGACTACCCATTTCTCTCATCTCCTTAGTGAGACTATTTGTAATTCACTCAGAAGTCTGGGTAATGACTTATGGAGCATTCTTTCAAATTGTTGTAGAAGTGTAGGGGATGCTGTAGATATTTGTGAGTCGTCCTGTGAGGAGGTTAATTAATTTTCTGACTCTGCTGGTGAGTCTGACTGAGTAAGTTTCTGCCTATGGGAGCGTATTGGGGCAGTGTAAAATGAGGGAGCCGGCGCTGTCTTAGCAGCGGTACAAGCCTGTGTGTCCTTTGTGAGGTGATTTTTTGTTTTGCTACAGTTAACTCCCAGTACCATTTTTCCGGTCCAAACGTGGCCTGTCGGTTCCTGGGTATTAGTATGTCCTGATAGGTGCCTTTGGAGCCTGCTTTAATGCTTATTTTTCCCTCGGCGGAGCGGAGCTCTAGCTAGGTATAACCGTTCCGCTACACTCCGCTCATGCCGTACTTGATTATTTTAACTCCCTCCTAGTTGGACTACCTTTACATAGGCCATGCCCCCTTAAGTCTATCATGATCACTGCTGCCAGCTTCTTCTCTAAGCTACATCATCAACCTCATCTCCAGATTTCACCAAATCTGTGCTCTTCCCTCCTCCTAAGACCACCTGCAGCAGGGACCTCTGATTGTACTGTAAATGTAATGCCTTATTTTAGCTTCTAAAGCACTGTGCAAACTGTTGGGATTGTATAAATCATTTGTAAAATTTGTACAATGAAGGAATTTGCAGCAAACTTTTTTATGACCATTTTTCCAAAATGTTTTTTTCTCCCACTTATAGAGAGTAATTCATTCAAACTAAAAAAAAAACATGTGAGCCTCTACATAGAAGTACTTGGTATTATAAAGTTTTTCAACAACAGAGCTAGGTAGGGAGTGCAGATTATTATATTTTATATATCATAACGAAATAGTGTAATATATGGAACAATATATGGAACAATAATGGATAAAGCTTTGATACATTATATTATAGAGCACGGGTATGTCTAATTTGCATCCTCCTTATTATCCTTTATTGGCCCCTCTGTAGACTGGAGTGGGATTACACACAGGAACGCTAAGATTTAAATTGGGTTTGTGAAGCTGATGCTATATATGTACATATCATTATGAACACATAGTGCTGCTAATGTTAAAGGTCATACAATTGCTCTATATTCATGTATATCTATTGTAGACTAGATCCTGCTGTTTTGTGCTCCTGAAAATGTGGACTATGGAAGAAACGCATAGAGAATATATCATCTCTCTATTATCGCCCTTCAAAATCTTACCTATTTATTGTTTGTTGTATAAAATAAGTAAAGAAACATTTTTTACGTCAAAAGATACAAACCTGAGTGGGGGAACATGGAATAACTGTATTTTTGTATTAATAAGCTCCAGGGTAAAAATATTTTAATAATTTGTAAATAAAATTTGATATGATTTTAACAGTTGGACTTGGTTATGACTCATACCGGTACCCCAAAAGCCCCACTGTGTTATATGATATTGCACATGGCTAATTTATTGAATAGGGAAGTTAGTACTTAGATGATGATGTAATATTACACCCATATAACTTTTTTCAATATACTGTACTTTCTTATGTTCATCTACAATACATTTGTCAAGAGATCCTCATTGGGCAGTCTACCAAGTGTGAGACAGCCTTTGTAAGTAATACAATTTTCTATACTGGAGAATGCATATTGCATCCTGCATTCACCTAATTTAGAAGCCTATTTGGGAGACTTTGTTTGTTAATGGGCATCCCATTGAAGTACAGCTTGGAAGATTCCATGGGTAGTGTGTCTGCTGCCAGGTGTGATATGGGCTTACCATTTTTACAGATACAGTTGCCACATTTTGGTCTATGGAGACTGGAAGGGTTGGACAGGAAGACTGTTCTGTGCATATAATGCTACTGAGGAAAGTAAGAATGCCATATCTAGAGTGGTAATGATTTAATAATTGTAGTTAAACCATTGTGGTTTAGTGATAATATATAGGCTGGGAACTATTATTTATCACGTCTTAGTTGCCTCTTGCAAAAGTGCAAATTATATTTTATGATTTGTCCCATTTCTAATGATTATAAATTATAGATAAGCAATGGTAAAGTTACTTACAAATGAAATAAAAACTTTTGTTGAGCATATTCTTAAAGCCACAGTACAAAATCAAACAAAATGAGGCGCCACACCCTATTATTTATCACATTTTTTAAGGCGGAAGATATCAAACATCACAGCCATATATCAACATACATCATTTTTTGTTTCATAATATAAAAAAGAAAGCAACCATAAAATACCAATATGTTTAGCCACAACCTAAACAATGTTTAATCTACTATGTATGTTTGACAAAATATCAATAAAAATTAATATTTGAAAAAACTATAATAAATAACAAAATTCAACAGTTACAAAAAAATATATGAAACACCTATTGTTAAAAAAAATATTCTGATCATCATTGATATAAGTTTACCCAAGGCAAATTTCAAAATCTCTACAAGCTTATTGCATTATAAATCAAGGTAACCATCTGCTCTGTTCCAGAATGGACCATACATAATGCTGTGAACAAATAGATTCTTTGCAAAGAGGGAGTAGAAAAGAAGGGCCACTGATGAACTCTACACATTTAGCAGCCAAAGCAGCTACATCAAGAGCAATACATATCAGAATCTGTATTTCAATGTATAAGACAGCAAGTTTGCACAGTAAGAGTAGAGTATCAAAATATAAATAAACATATACATATCATATTCTATTTTTCATGTTATGTGGTTTTCATCGAGTAACCATCAGCCCACTGGCCTCTTAAATCATTGGCCAGGACCTGCTGACAGACTTCCGATGTGTCAAATCACAGGGGAGCAGGCGGAAGGGGGCATGCACGCGCCTGAAACCTGAAAACATGCAGGGGCATACAAGTAAGTCACAGTGCCTGTGGGACCCACCATGTCACAGTATATGTGTACTGTGGCTGGTCAGCAAGTGGTTAAATAATCTTTTGTCTCCTGAATATGTTGCTTTCTCACAAGCTAAATTATGTTCCTTATTTGTGTTATGCATACAGAAAAACTATATAATAGGTACTGACACATAAGAATAGGGTCAATAAATAATTATTTCCCTCCCCTGATATGTGCATCCGAGCAGGGAAAAATACAAGGATTGGAATTTACCAAAACTGAAGCAGCAGTACATAGTAACCAATCAGCTTCTACCTTCAGCTTGCAGCTAAGCTTTAAAAAAGAAAGGTAGAAGTTCACTGGTACTCATGCACAGTTGCTTCAGTCTTAGTAAATTCCCTACTATGTATGTACTAGGCAAGCTAAACTCACACAGATACTCTTCCACTTCCAGGTAAAAAACAGGGCTGTTCACTTTGGGCAAAGCTCTGGCACTTTGCGGAAATGTTTACATGTGTCTGCCCCATACTGTCATCCACACATTCCTATTGGTCACCAACACTGTCAATCATAGTGGTTGATGTATGTGTGGTAGTCATGTGTGGAAGGTAGACTGGAGGGGGTAAGCTTCAGCACAACCAGTTTCTTTATATAATTTTACTGGGTTAGTAGATATAAAGTATAATGAGAAATAGCACCAACAACCCTTAATTCATGTATACCAACTTAAACAAATCTTGGACTTTTACGGTGCTAACTCAAATACAATTATCTTTAACAAAGTTTTCTTTATTAAATGTTCATTAAAATCTCCTAAAATGTGCATACAGTTTCAGTTAACATTGGTCTCTTGCTTGTAAAGGCTACACTGTGGTTTTCCTCAACATGTTTTGCCGACAATGGCTTCATCCGGAGGAGTGTTGCCAAATATTAATAATCTGAATACAAACAACATATACATTTAAGGAAATTGCTAATTGCACACCTGTGGGCTGACTTCATAATCCTCCCAGGAAGAGAGGTCAGTGCTCACACCTAAAGACAGCTCCACCCTGCATGCAGGTGTCCTGGTTTAGGAGTCGGGAGGGTTTCATGTGGAGATGGCTCCACAACAGAGAGACAGGTGGTCTCTAGGAGTCTAAGGCTGCAGGTTTCACTGCTGATTCCCATGGATTAACTTCCAACTTTCAGCAGGCTTCCATAACATTAAAAACAAGGAACAGACCACACGATGCGGAAGTGAGAGAGGTGAGGGGAGGGGCCTGACTACGGACCTCTCGAGGGAGATGGCGGAGGCCTCGAGGAACAAGCCAGAGGAGAGCACAGTGAGAGGGTGCTCCGCTCTGGCATAAAGAACGTGCAGCCGTGCCGACCCCCCTACCCCGCCCCCCCTCGCTTGAGCTCCGTTTGAGGTGTGCATTAGACCGGCGGCGGATCTGCCGGTATAGCTTCCCGCTCGGGTGAGAGTAGAGCGGGAACGCTGGATGGGAGAAGCATCACGGAGGTAGGAACCCCATCGGGAGGTAACAGCGCTTCCCCCGGAAAACCCCACGAACCCACAACGATCCCCTGCCTCCTCCGACAAGGAAATAAGGTCAGATCATTCCTTTTTTTTTGGAATTGGTTCTAGAAGTGATTGTATTAGCCTGTAGAGAAGCGGTGAATAAAACGGACTGTGCTATGAGACAAGCAAAGCAGCGCTGCTTAAAATCTGAATGGTAACTCTGGTAACATAAAACTAGTCCCTAGGAGACAGCAGTGTGAATGAATGAGGGTCTGGATTATCTCATCTGTTTGAGGTTTGGATTTGCTTCTTCTCTATGTGTATCAGGCGATTTCAGTATCTTACTGCCTTTCTTGCTCCCATGGTTGGTCGAAGAGATTTAAAGGGACAGTACTACATACACCATCTTTACATGTGATTTAGAATAAACACGGTAAAAAAAAAAAAAAAAATAAAAATAAAGGGGGCCTTCGAACCCGAAGGATGGCAGGGATGGTGTAGGAGATACTTTCAGCACAGGAACTACCAAAAACAAGAAAGGAGGGAGAAGGAAAAGGAACGAAGTGGAGAGCAGGAGGAGAGAAGGAGATATAAGTTTGCAGATTGAAGACGGGATCTAGGAATTTGGGCTCAAAGGATATTGTGCTAGGGGATCCCTGCCTATCGATTAGGCGGTATAATCACTCTGCTTTGGTGGAACAGAAGCAACCAAAAGGGACAGCGTCTATATTTTTCTATATTGCCGTAACAAAGATCTCTGAAGTGTAAAAATCCAGAGGGAGTCCGGCAGTAGGATAAGAGAAACCCCCAGCAAGAGAATCCCCTGAAAGGAGGACCCTGGAGAATCCTGGGGAAAAGAAAGATAAAGGAGAACATGAAGGGAAAAAACCCTAGAACGAACGAGCCTAAAAATGTAAGGGAGAGCTTGAACTCCAGCTCTATACAAAAATATTTAAAAGAAACTAGTCAAAAAAGCCCGGGATTCGAGGGGAGTCAAAGAGGGACGAGGGAGCGGAGGAAGGAGGCTGGAAAATCTGAGGGTGCAAGGGGTGACTCCTCTGGAGAGGAGGAGGATCAGGAGAGCGGAAAAAGGAAGGAAGGGAGTCCCTCTCAGATACCCACAAAGGGGGAAATGCTGGAAATGTTCCAGAAATTAGAAAATATAATCAAAGCAGAGATTTTAACTGTAAGGAAGGACATGGGGCATCTACTGAAGCGAGTGGAGGAAATAGAGGAACAAACAGGAAAACAGGCCAGGGAAATACTGGAATTAAAAACACAAGTAAAGAAAACGCAGGAAGCACATAGAGAGATCCGATACAAGTTGGAGGAACAGGAAAATCAAAATCGCAGACAAAACCTGAGAATTAGATCCCTGCCGGAACAACAGGGAGAAGAGCTGGGTGTAAAAATCGGAAAGATATTTAATCCCTTACTGGGAAAAGAAGAAGGGACAGAGCTAAAACTAGAACGTGCGCTGAGAATAAGGAAACCTCAAGGGTTGAGGGAAGAGGTCCCGAGGGATGTAATAATAAAGTTCCAGCTATATGAGGAGAAGGCTAGGATTTGGAGTAAGCTTAGAGGCTTGCCCCCAATTCAATACGAAGGATCAACACTACAGGTCTTTCAGGACCTAGCACCGGGAACGCTGGCACGCAGAAGAAGGCTAAAGCCTTTACTGGACCAACTGAGAAGTGCAAATATAAAATACACTTGGGGTTTTCCATCAGCGCTTGTAGTGCAGAAGGAAGGGAGGTCGTGCAAACTTAAAACCTTAGATGAAATAGAGGACTTTTGTAACAAAATAGGAATTCCAATCCCTCTGATCCCATCAGATCCCTGGGAAGTGTAGGGACTGAGAAGTTTGGGATGGGGGATTGGTATGCTTTGAGCAGATGGATAACTGTTTTCTCCTTTCTTTTTTTTTGTTTTTTTTTTTTTCTTCTTCTTTCCTTGTTTTGATCCGCCCGAAGATAAGTTGATTTTGGGGTGAGGGGGGGGGGGGAGGGACGGCTGGGGGGATGGGAGGGGGATCGGGGCCTGTGGGGAGGTGGGAGGAGAGGAAATGTAGTCAAGGTCATACCCTAGGAGATGGGGCTAGCAGAAGGAGTAAAACTCTTTATGCAAAGCAGAGGCCTGGATTGGGCCGGGGGGGGGTGGAGGGGGGGGGGGAGGGAGGTAAAGGGGGGAGGAGGGGGGGATGGGGGGGGGAAAGGTTCCTGGCAGGAGAGGGGAAGGGGGTATGAAATGGATAATAAGGAAGGAAAAAGAGGGGATAACATGGTGAGGCATAAGGTGCAGAATAAAATCGCCTAGAGAAGGATATGATGGCCGAGATAAAGTTTGTGTCATATAATGTCAAGGGCTTGAATTCGCCAGAAAAGAGATTTAAACTGTTAAAAGAACTTCAACAATATAAAGCTGAAATAATCTTCCTACAAGAGACTCACTTAACACAAGATACAAATGTGAAATTGTACTCCGAAAAATACCCAAATTGGGTCTATGGAGACTCACCAATTAGGAGGGCTAAGGGCGTGGCAATCGGGTTTGAGAAGGATATAAAATACGAGGTCTCCGATAGGCTGACCGACCCAGAGGGGCGATACTTATTCTTAAACGGGAAAATAGGGGTTAGAAAAATTACCTTAGCCAATATATACTGCCCAAATAAAAACCCTGAGAGATATATGACACAAATATTGGGGAGACTCGCAGAGTTTAAGAAAGGAGATCTGATAGTGGCGGGGGATCTAAATTTTTGTTTGGACCCTGCCTTAGACAGTACGTCTGGGGCAAGGGGGAAGAGTGCGAGAAGTATAAAAAAAGTGAGGCTTCAGCTGAAGCGAAGCCAATTGATAGATGTTTGGAGGATACAGCATGAAAAAATAAAAGACTTCACGTTCTTTTCCCCAGTGCATGGGACGTACACTAGGCTGGACTACATCTTGGTCGAACACAGGCTATTGGAGTTAGTTACAGAAACAAAAATAGAAATAGCAACTTTTTCGGATCATTCTCCAGTGGCTATGAAGCTGAGGGTATCCCGGATACAGAGACGCCCCTTTTCATGGAAATTAAATGAGGAGCTTCTCAGGGATAAGAAAACGGCAGGAAAGATACAGAAAGAGATAGAATTCTATTTCAGGACAAATGATACAGGGGAGGTGTCGGGAGCTGCCCTCTGGGAGGGTCATAAGGCTTATATTAGGGGTGTCCTCGTCTCCATAGGGACCAGGAAAAAAAAGGAAGGAAAAGAAGAGAAGGAGAAGCTTATGAGAGAGGTCCTTAGTTTGGAACAGGAGCATAAAAAGCAAGGGGAACAACAACAAGAGATCTTCCACCGACTGATTATTAAGAAAGAGGAACTTAAGGATGTATACGAGGAGGAAATGAGAAAGGTATCTTTGGGTAGAGTCAGAGAAAGGTATTATGGGGAAAACAAAATAGGAAAAAATCTAGTGAGACAGGTAAAAGGTAAAAGAGGGGTTAACTTTATAGATAAAATAAAGGATAAAAACGGCAGGATGGTACATTCCTCTAAGGAAATAGCAGAAGTATTTAAAAACTACTACGAAGCCCTGTATAACGTGGAAAAGAAAGGGGTTCAGGGAAAAGGGCAAATAGAGATAATGAAAGAATTCATGCGAAAAGCCAAAGTACCCCGCTTGAACAATGAGGAGAGGGAGGACATGGAAAGCCCCATTACTGAGGATGAAATTTACAAAGCCTTAAAGGAGACAGCCTCGGGGAAAAGCCCGGGCCCAGACGGGTTCGTAATCACGTATTATAAAAAATTCAAGGAGGCCTTGGTCCCCCATCTATGCAAATATATTAATGGAATAGGTATAGAACATGATATGGGGAGGGAAACTCTGCGAGCAGTGATCTCTTTGATCCCGAAAGAGGAAAAAGACCAAACACTATGCGGTAACTATAGGCCAATTGCTCTGCTGAACACAGATGTAAAGTTATACGCTAAAGTAATTGCTACAAGATTAAAAAGAAATATGACAAAATTGATACATCCGGACCAAGTAGGGTTCATCCCGGAAAGAGAAGGCAGGGACAACGGAATAAGGGCATTGCTTCTTATCCAGGCCTTAAAAGACAGTGGGTCCCCAGGTCTATTCCTGTCAATTGATGCGGAAAAAGCCTTCGACAGGGTAGACTGGGGACTCATGTTAGAAACATTAGAAGAGATGGGGGTGGGCCCGAGGATGTTGTTTTGGATTAAGGCTTTGTATAAGAATCCACAAGCAATGGTTAGGGTTAATGGAGAATTCTCCACCCTCCTACAAATGGGTAACGGCACCAGACAGGGATGCCCACTGTCTCCCCTGCTGTTTGCGATTTCCCTTGAACCTTTGCTGGCAGTAATTCGGAATAACCCAGATATTACGGGAATCAGAATAGGGGAAGAGGAGCACAAATTAGCCGCATATGCGGACGATGTGCTCTTCTTCATTACAAACCCCAGGATAACGATCCCGAATCTGTTAAAGACACTGGAAGATTTTGGTCAGATCTCTAATCTAAAAATTAATCCAGGAAAATCCGAAGTCTTAAACATAAACATCTGTAAACGAGAAGAGGAGAGGTTGCGAACACAATTCTTTTTTCCATGGCGCAAAGAAATTAAATATTTGGGGGTCTTCCTGTCGAATACCTTAAGAAAGTTATATCTGAAAAACTATATCCCTTTATTAGAGGAAATTAAGAGCGAAATAAATAAAATCGCACCTAGCCCCCTTTCATGGCTAGGTCGGATAAACGTGGCAAAAATGATCCTAGTCCCGAAGATAATTTATAAATTTCAAATGATGCCCCTCGCACTCCCTGCGACTTATTTTACAGTCCTAAGGAAGATAATTTCGAAACTTATATGGCAAAATAAAAAACCGAGAATCTCGTACGCGGTATTAAGAAGAGGGAAAGAACAGGGGGGAGTGGCTGCCCCGGATATAAAAAGATATTATAACGCAGTAGTTTTGTCACGGGTGGTAGAGTGGGCAAAAGAGGAAAATGATAAAAGATGGGTAAGCATAGAAAACACGCTCTCTCAAACACAGTTAGGGAGAATTATTTGGAATCCGCCACAATACAGGGCACTGGGATTAAACACACATAAGATCACACGACAAGTTTTTAAACTATGGGATCAAATACACACGCAGAAAAAATGGGGACATAACTCACCTTTAATTTTTTTGAAAGACAACGCTTATTTCCCACCAGGACAAAGAGATATAGGGGGTAATTGGATACTAAAAGATAACGCACAATTAAAAGATATTTTAGTAGAGGATAAGTTAAACACTTTTCAAGCACTAAGAGAAGACACAGAGTTAATGAGGATTGATGAATGGCGGTTCCTCCAGTTACGGACATTTGTCGCGAAGCTGCCCCATCCCTTACGGAATAAAGAAGATTTAAGACCCTTAGAACAACTATGTCAGAAGAATAAACTAATAAAAAAAAGAAAAAATATTGGTCTAATTTATAAAATAATTTCGGGGGGGGACGAACTGGAGGAGCCGCCATTTATTAAAAAATGGGAGAAAGAACTGGGGGTACAATGTAACACTCAAATTAGAAAGAAAATATTAAAATTAATTCACTATGCGGGGGGAGGGAGCAAACTGATAGAAACAAATTATAAATGCATCGCAAGATGGTATGCCACCCCTGACAAATTAACTAGGTTTAGAAACGACCAATCACCGGAGTGTTGGCGAGGATGTAAGTCCATCGGGAGTATGGGCCATATCTGGTGGGACTGCCCCATAATCAAAGAATACTGGAAGAGGATAATTGACTTAGTAAAAGTGGTGACGGGAAAAGTAATCAGAATGGACCCATGGATGGTGCTATTCCATGGGACAGAGGAGACAATAAACCAATATAAAGCATCATTAGTCCCAATTTTGCTAGATATTGCAAAAAATCTTATCCCGAGGAAATGGCGAGAGAAAGAAGGGCCCAAAATCCGGGAATGGATCCGTAGGGTATCTGAAGTACAACACATGGAAAGTGAGGAGGGAGGCGATGAGGATTTAGTTACAAAGGAGGAGAGAGATAGGAAGTGGGACCCTTGGGAAGAATTCAAAAAAACATGGCGATACGTGGAGGAAATAACTCAGGAATAATACCAGGAAAGGAAATGTCGAAGTGAGGTTTAAAGTAGTACCCCGAGGGAAAGTAACCAGGAACAGAAGGGGGGGAGGGTAAGGATAGAGGAGAGTTTAAAGGGATAAGGAGAAGGGGAAGACCATATGAGAGCCGAAAACTGGATGTATCGCTGTAGGAATTGGGGGGCTTTCCTCTTTTTCTTAACCCCACAATAGGATTGAAAGATGGAGGGATAAGGGGGGTGGGGGGGGACAGAACAGGTTAATTTGATGGTATTTTCTTTTTTTATATTTGAAAACGAATAAAGCATTTGAATGATAAGATTTACTAAAAAGATGAGCTACAATGATGTGAAGTGAAGACGAGGAAAATTCAAATGAACGTTAAGTTGATTGGTTCCTCGCAGATAAATTCGCTGAAGTAGCAAAAAAAAAAAAAAAAAAAAAAAAAAAAAAAAAACAAGGAACAAGCAAGACCATTGCAAGGAAAGTACAACAAAGTGATCCCTATTTAGTTAGGGTGAACCTCACTCATGCTTCCCCGCAGAATAAATCGCATATGGAATGATCAGTTGCATACAGCCTAACGCTTGGATCTCCTTATACGCCGACAGTGCACACAAAACACTGCTGGTAACGTCACAGGCTCCTCCTGGAGTGAGTGAGTGAGGATCACCCTAACTAAATAGGAATCACTTTGTTGTACTATCTGCACAATGGTTGCTTGTTCTTTGTTTTTCATGTTATGGAATCCTGCTGAAAGTTAGAAGTTAATCTATGGGAATTAGCAGTGAAATGTCCGAATGAACCATCTGTTACTCAGGAGTAGGGATGAGCCGAACACCCCCCGGTTCGGTTCGCACCAGAACTTGCGAACGACCCCCGCGTTCGGTACGAACGTTAGAACCCCATTGAAGTCTATGGGACTCGAACGTTCGAATTGGAAAGTGCTCATTTTAACGGCTAATATGCAAGATAGTGTCCTAAAAAGGGTTTGGCGACCTGCCTCCTGCCTCAGGGGACATGGGTCACTGCAAAAAAAAGTTTTAAAAACTACAGTTTTGGCGGGAGCACTGATTTTAATGACGATTAAAGTGAAAAAAAAAAGTGAAATATTCCTTTAAATATGGTGCCTGCGGGGTGTCTGTAGTATGCCTGTGAAGTGCCACGTGTTTCCCGTGTTTAGAACAGTCCCTGCACAAAATGACATTAAACGGAAATAACACCATTTAAAACTGCTTGCGGTTTTAATGTTATATCTGGTTCCTGCAATATGGTTGAAAATCATTGAGAAACATGGCATGGGTAGCCCTCCCTGCCCATTACCAGCCTATTTGGGTCTTGTACGCATATTAAGGGGAACCCCGTACCCATATTAAAAAAA
The DNA here is from genome assembly GCF_037356315.1 of Lithobates pipiens. Classification (NCBI taxonomy): domain Eukaryota; kingdom Metazoa; phylum Chordata; class Amphibia; order Anura; family Ranidae; genus Lithobates; species Lithobates pipiens. The sequence continues at coordinate 65,040,691 of NW_027507718.1, read as the reverse complement.
GGAAATGCGTGTGGCCCCCAGGCCCTATATACTCAGAACAGCAGTATACAGACGGTGCAAACAAGACAGGGACTGTGTAGGTTTGTTGTGTTAAGTTGAATCTGTTTGTCATTTTCAACCGGTACATTTTTAAAGTGTAGCTCCAGTCAAAAAAACTATCTTTAAGCTTTTTGGAAAACATAGGGAAGGGTTATCACCCCTGTATAATTTGTTTTGTCGTCCATCTTTTTTCATCTCACTTGCTGCTGTCTCCTTGCGTTTGCAAGTAGGAGATGTTTGTAAGTTGGATGTTTGAAAGTAGGGGCCTGCCCTATATTATAGCGGTATGTACTGGGTACAGAGCACGCAGACAGCACGCACTATCTCCTAACACTACTGACTGCAAGCTCTATTATTAACCACTTGTTAGCCCAATGTTTGCATAAAGTGAAAGATGAAGTTATGCTGAGTAAATAGATATCAAACATGTCACTCTTCAAAATTGCACATGCCCGTGGAATGGCGCCAAACGACGCTACTTAAAAAATCCCCATAGGCGACGCTTTAAATATTTTTTTACTGGTTACATGTTTTGAGTTGCAGAGGAGGTCTAGGACTAGAATTATTGCTCTCGCTCTAACATTCTCGGCGATACCTCACATGTGTGGCACATGCGAGCACATGGGGACATGGGCGCTTTAATTTTTATTTTATTTTTTTATTGTTCATTTTACTTTATTTATTTTAGTTTGACATTTTTTTTCCCAAAAATATATTTTTGATCACTTTTATTCCTATTACAAGAAATGTAAACATCCCTTGTAATAGGAATATGGGGTGACAGGTCCTCTTTACAGTGAAATCTGGGGGGTCAATATGACCCCACATCTCACCTCTAGGCTGGGAAGCCTGAAATAAAAAATAAAAAAAAGATTCTGGCTTTGATCGTACTGGCGAGTTGGTAGAAGCACCGGAGGGCGGTGAGGGGTGGGGGGCGTCTATGGCTGGGTATTTCAGGGTATCACCGAGTATGGCTGGGTATCTCTGAGTATGGCTGGGTATGGCAATTTATGGCAGGGTATTACAGAGTATTGGCGGGGTACTACAGAGTAATAGCAGGGTACTGCAGAGTATTGGGGGTACTGCAGAGTAATGGCGGGTACTGCAGAGTATTGGGGGTACTGCAGAGTAATGGGGGGTACTGCAGAGTAATGGCAGGGTACTGCACTGCAGAGTAATGGCGGGGTACTGCACTGCAGAGTAATGGCGGGGTACTGCAGAGTAATGGCGGGGTACTGCAGAGTAATGGCAGGGTACTGCACTGCAGAGTAATGGCAGGGTACTGCACTGCAGAGTAATGGCAGGGTACTGCACTGCAGAGTAATGGCAGGGTACTGCACTGCAGAGTAATGGCGGGGTACTGCAGAGTAATGGCGGGGTACTGCAGAGTAATGGCAGGGTACTGCAGAGTATGCACTGGTATTGCAGAGTATTGGCAGGGAATTGAGGGGTTAAATTCAGTGAGCAGCGATGTGGGCACTGCAGATGCAGCCCACATCGCTGCTGACACCGATCTCTTTCCCCTCCGCTGTACCGATCGGTACAGAAAGGGGAGGGAGGAACAGGCGTCATAACATGACGCCGGTTTGTTTCCAAGTGATCACTCCGTCATTTGACGGAGCAATCACGTGGTAAACGGCCGCTATGAGGATGCCTGTGGCCAATCATGGCTCTCCTCGCTGCCGGCGCTGCGATTGGCCAAGCATGCGGGGTCACAGTGCATGCTTGGCCAATCATCGGGCAGCAATGCACTGCGCCAACGCACTGCATTGTGGTCCGCGCGCGCGTCACTCGAATTTTGACGCGAACGGCCAAAACGTTCGGAATTCGCCGAACGGCCGAACAGCCAATGTTCGAGTCGAACGTACGTTCGACTCGAACACGAAGCTCATTCCTACTCAGGAGACTCATTAAGGCTTGATTTTCTAGTCCCGCATATGTGAATTTATAGGCAGAGACTTTGGTCTGCGCACAGTGGAATGTGATATTCTTTACTTGTGGCAAAAGTTTTGCTCTATTGTCACCATTACACAGAAGGAATTTTATATATTCTATTTATATTTTTTATATATTATATTTTGTATGGTTCACTATATGTTCATAATCATTCACATAATTTGGTGTTACACTGTGCAATATTAGTAGGTTAATATTAGCGCAATTATTCATTCTAAACATGTGTCAAAATCATTGTCAAAATCATTGTCATGTTGGAAAAGTGCACGACGACCAAGGGCACGGAGTGATGGTGTCAGAAACCATGAACCAGACCGAGACAGAAGTACAATTAAATCACACTTGTTTATTAATAAAAAATAAAAAGATAAATAGAGTAAGCGTAGTCAAAGCATAGCCAGAGTCCAGTAACTGGATGGCCAGTCCAGAGTTCAATAACCAGATCGGGTAATCAGCCAGGCCAGAAGTCAGAGATCCAAGTGAAGCAACAGCAAGCAGGATAAGGAGCCAGAAGGGATGTCAGCAAGCCAGTTTTAAAACAGAACCGCAGGAGATGGTTTCTTGTGATGTGACCAAGGCGAAGGCAGAGATGACATGAGCTGGACAGCTCAGAGAAGGAAGGGCTAAGCCAGCCCTGACAGATGATACCATCTTATCTTTCAATATAAAGCAGTACATCAGTGAATTTATGATACCATCAATGAAATGTAGCTTCCCCAATACCAACAGCACTCATGCATCCCCACCAAAGCACACCCTTGCAATGTCATACAATTTTGAAGCCATCATTTCCAAAAACATTTATCTTGGTCGTATCACTCCAGAGTACAGAGTCCCAGTAGTCTTCTTTTTCAACATGGGTCCTGCCAAATTCTAGGTGGGCTTTTTTGTGCATGGGCTTTAGAAGAGGCTTCCTAAATGGACAAAACCCACGCATGCCATTCCTTTGCAGTGTACGCCGTATTATACAGGAAACAATCAACCCAGTTTGGCTTTCTACTTCTTAACTAGCTGCAGTGAACTTGCATGGTGATTTTCTTCAACCCATCTCATCAGAAGACGCTCCTGTCAAGGTGGTAACTTCAGTGGACAGCTTGGACATCTCTGTGAGATGGCTGCAGTTCCATCCTATCCATTTAGAAAACAATTTGCATTCTTTTCACAGAATATATTTTGTTCTATGATTGGAAGGGCGGAAATTATGGCATTAATTCTTCCCTCCCCTGCCTTTTTCCATTTCCACAACCCAATGTAGTCTGCAAATTGAATACAAGACATTTTCTGAATGGACGAAGTGAAGAGCAAGTGACTTACTATTATAACTGTAAAAGCAGCAATACTCATAGCAGCTGAGCTGGAAGATCAAAGCTGACCGAGGTTTCCAACATAATGCAATGTTTTTTAACATCCCCAGCAGAACCCTGGATGTAGTATATCATGAATCAAAGGAAAATAAGCTGAACCCATAAAATGTCAAACAATTATTTTTTCTCTGAGGTTCCACTTCCACTTGAGAAATATGATGTAACACTAATGTTACATTTTATTTGCTTTATGTCGTTTATATGCAGATCAAAGAGATGATCTGTGAACTGCATATGATGTCAGTTAAACTACCTTACAAGTGAAAAAACTAAATAAAGTTAGCTATTACTTTTCTGCTTATTTTTTTATTTGTATTTTTTTAACCATGAATATTTACTATCATATACCACCTAATGATAATGCTATGCCACCTAAAGTGAAGAGGACTTGGAGAAGACCCAGATGCTGGGAAACATGGAAGGAAAAAGGAGAAGGGGACGACAGGAAACAAGATGGATGGATAGCAACATATAACAATGAACATGAAGTTAAGCAAGTTCCGGGAGGCAGTGGAGGACAGAAAAGCCTGGCGCACTATGGTCGATAAGGTCACAAAGAGTCTGACATGACTAAATGACTGAACAACAACAATTTATTATGATACAAAGGAAAATAAAATAAAAACTGCACTCAGAGACTAAAAATAGCAGCTACCACTCACTAGACACTCACTCACTCACTAGACATATAGTGCAAACAAATAAATAGTGCAGCGCTCAATAAATGTATATAAAGAAAGTGAATTAAGACAAATTATTAACATGAACAAACTGGAAGTGAGGCCAATGTCATAATATGGAAAAATGAAATATTAATATCCATCAACAAAAATTCAATAGCACAATAATTCTGGCTCCCACAGACTGGCTACAGTATGTGTGCATGTGGTACACAGATTAGTCCTGTCAATTTAAGAAGGTGCTCCTAACAACAACTCGTTATGTGTATAAAAGACACCTGTCCACGGAATCTTTCTTCCATTCAAAGTTTTCCATTATGGGCAAGACCAAAGAGCTGTCAAAGGACATCAGGGACAAGATTGTAGACCTGCACAAGCCTGGAATGGGCTACAAGACCATCAGCAAGAAGCTTGATGAGAAGGAGACTGTTGGAGTGATTATTGCAAATGGAAGAAATACAAAATAACCATCAATTGCTCTTGGTCTGGAGCTCCATGCAAGATTTCACCTGATGGGATAAGGATGATTATGAGAAAAATTAGGGATCAAAAACTACACGGGAGAAGCTTGTGAATGATCTCAAGGAAGTTGGGACCACAGCCCTCAAACAAACCATAGGTAACACAATATGCTGCCATGGATTGAAATCCTGCAGCACCTACAAGGTTGCCCTCCTCAAAAAGGCACATATAAAGGCCACTCTGAAGTTTGCCAGTGAACATCTAAATGATTCAGGGAAGGGTTGGGAGAAAGTGCTGACTATGACCCTAAGAACACCATCCCTACAGTCAAGCATTGAAGTGAAAATTATTCTTTGGGGCTGTTTCTTTGCTAAAGGTACATACGAACTTTGCTGCATTGAAGGGCCAATGGACAGGGCCATGTATTGTAAAATTTTAGATGAGAAGCTTCTTCTCTCAGCCAGAACACCAAAGGTGGGTCTTGGATGAAAAACATACCACAGGGCAAAAAAGGAGTGGCTCAAGAAGAAGCACATTAAGGTAATCAAGTGGCTTAGTCAGTCTCTAGACCTTAATCCTACATAAAATTTATTGAGGTAGATGAAAGTTTCAGTTGCCAAGTGACAGCCAAGAAGCCCTAAAGCCACGTACACACAATCAAACAATCCGGTGGAAAAGTCCGACGGACTCAAGTCCGCCGGACAATCTGCCCATGTGTGGGCTCCGGTGGACTTTTTTTACCCAAAAGTCTGACGGACTAAGAAAGTAGTTTTGCACCTAAATATGTCCGCCGGATTCGCATTTCGGCGGACAATACGGGCGTGTATGTGCTAGTCCACCGTACTTTTGAAATGAACTGACTTTTCCCGCCTGGAGAAAAGTCCACTCATTTTGAGCGTGGCTCCAGGTAGCCGTGACCAGCGAAGGAGGCGTCGCTGGCCCCATCACCTGGTATGGATTTAAATGGGAAGCCCTACACCGAAAAAACGGCGTAGGGGTCCCCCTCTAGGTCCATATCAGACCCTTATGCGAGCACGCTACCCAGACGGTCAGGAAAGGGGGTGGGGACGAGCGAGCGCCCCCCCTCCTGAGCCATACTAGGCCGCGTGCCCTCAACATGGGGGGGTGCTTTGGGGAAGGGGAGCTGCGCTGCCCCCCACCCCAAAGCACCATGTTGATGAGGACAAGGGCCTCTTCCCGACAACCCTGGGGTCTGGGGGCGGGGGGTTTATCGGAATCCATGAGCCCCCTTTAATAAGGGGGCCCCCGGATCCCGGCCCCCCACCCTATGTGAATGAGTATGCGGTACAATGTACCCATACCTATTCACCTGTGAAAAAAATGTAAAAAAAACACTGGTCCCGGCTCCCTTGAGACGCGTTCAAAATGAACGGACTTTCCTCCGTGTGTATGGGTGAGTCCGTTCATTTCAAAAGTAAGGTGGATAATCCGGCAGACTAAGTCCGCCAGACCTAGTCCGCTGCAAAAGTACCATGTGTGGGCAGGTAGCTTGTTCGGAAAGTCTGGCGGACAGTCCGGTGGTTTGTTCGCCAGACTAAGTCCGCCGGATAGTCTGATACGTGTGTACGCAGCATTAGAATTTAAAGAAGATCTGTCATGTTTTGCTTTGGGAGAAAATACTTATTTTACTCATTGAGCTGCAATTCAATTTAAAACATTGGTATCTTGTGTTTTTTTCTGAATTTTTGGTTGATATTCTGTCTCTATCATTTAAACTACACCTATGAAAAAATTATAGCCCCTTCATTTTTTGTAAGTGGGCAAACTTACAAAATCGCAGGGGATCAAATAATTATTTTCCCCACAATATTTAATCACTCCTTGGGTTTTATTTTTTGCAAAATAAACCAAAAAGAGACTGAAATTTTTGAAAAAATGAAAAACATTTTTCATTGTTTGTAATAAAATTTTGCAAACAGGTAATTTTTCACTGTTAAGCAATGTGCACTGGTAGGTGGCACTCATAGGCAGTACTGAAGGGCACAAAGAGATGGCACTGATAGACGGCGCTAATGGGCACTGATAGGTGGCACTCATAGGCAGCACTGATAAGTGACAATTATGAGGCACTGATTGGCAACATTGATGGGCACTGATAAGTGACACTTATGAGGCACTGATGGGCACTGATTGGCAACATTGATGGGCACTGATAGGTGGCACTGGTAGAAAATGATTAGCAGTTCTGATGGGCACCGATAGGTGGCACTGGTGGGCCCTGATTAGCAGCACTTGTGGGCATGGATTAGCAGCAATGGTGGGCATGGATTAGCAGCATTGGTGGTGAATGTGGGAACCAATGTCCTTGTAACAGAAACCACTTAATGGCTTTCTCCTCACGCTGTCAGTGTGAGTGGAAAAAAAAGCCAATAACTGACTACTGTTTACTTCCATGATCAGCTGTCAATGGCTGACAGCTGATCACATAGTAAAGACCCACTGTGATTGGCCCTTTACCCCTGATCTATGATCAGCCGAGTCCAATTTGTTTGACATTGAAAGAAATTTTTCTCTGCTTTATGTTTCCATCCTAAGCCCCTGTGTGGGCACATTGGATGCTCTGTTATTCTTTCAGAAACTGAATAAAATAATTGTACCAGAAAAATTTGATGTTATCATCCCCATGCCCAAAAAGTCAGTTTTGAGTGGTCTGGATCATTATAGGCCATTAGCACTTACTTCAGTTATTATGAAGTGCTTTGGGAGTCATGAGGTATGTTAAGTGAAGCATACAGACAGTCTCAGCCCCTATCAGTTTGCATACAGAGCAAATAGAAGTACAGATGATATGTAAATAGAAAACTAATGTGCAAACCACAGGAAACTAAAAATCTCAGAGAGTGGCAGCCAACATAAAAAATGTGATCCCACAACAAATATGAATAAAGAATAATAAATGTGGCGCTAAGTTTTAAAGACTAAATTAAGATATACATTAGATCCAAATTCATAATAAGTGCAAAATATGTGTAAACAAAATAACAATAACTTGTTATTTTGTTTACACATATTTTGCACTTAGTTTATTATTGGATCTTTATTTTAATTTATTGTTTTGTGTTAGCGCCACTATTCTTTATTCATAGAAGTACAGGTGATGCCATTGCAATGGCACTGCACATGACAAGTCATTTAGAGGGTCCAGGAAATTACAGTATGTGAGACTGCTGTTCATAGACTTATTGTTTTTGGAAATTGCTGAAACTGGGTCTGCAGGTGTCTATTTGTCTTTGGATCAAGGATTTTTGGTGAACATATCTCAGGTGGGTAAAATGTGCCAAAATGTCTCTTCTGAGCAACAACTAAATGTAGGTATGTGTCTTTATGCATTCTATATCTACCACTGTACACAATATTTTTACATCTGCTAATGGCACAACAGTAGTTGGTTGTATCAGTGATGGGGATAAGGGATATTATAGAGCTGAAGTAGGAAACAATAGAGAAGTGGTGTGCAGTAAATAATCAATTTAAATTTGAAGTTGAATATCGAAAAAACTAAAGAGCTAGTTGTGGACTTTAGAAAAAATAAGACTGAAATAGCTCCACGCTTTACTAAGGGATAATTAATTATGAGGATCCCTGTCTTCAAGTTTCTCAGAATATTTATATTTCTGAGAATCTTTCATAGTCAGTTTATGTACATCCCATTGTAAAAAAAAAAATCTTAGCAATATTTATATTTTCTTAGGCTGCTCAGGAATAATAGTCTAGGGCAAAAAGTATTTTACTGCTCTTCAGTTGTGAGTGTGCTGGTATACTGTATTTTAGTAAGTACCCAAACTGTACTGCAACAGACAGGAATGCCCTTCAGAAAATAATTTTTACTGTGCAGAAGATAGTGGGTTGTAGACTTCAATCTTTAGCAGAAATGCACGATTCCCGCTGTCTTGGCAGAGCAGGGAAGATAAGGAGTGATTCATCTCATCCTGGTTAACACTTATTTGAGCCGCTGCCTTCTGGCAGATGTTATGGGTACATTAAAGCCAGAACAAATGGATACAGGGAGAGCTATTTTCCTCAGGCAATAAAAGCAGTAAATGGGATTTTAATATAGGTTAGGTAATATATGGTAAGGGATAATATTTTTCCTGATGTCTTAAGGGATTCATTTGTAGGGATGGGCGAACGGTTGGGCCCGAGCATAAGTTTGAATATTATGCAGTGTTCGCAGTAAATTTGAAAGCTGCAGGACACCATTATAGTCACACTAACACTAACATGACACTAAGGCCGCGTACACACGCGGGGACTGTTCGCCCAACTTTGTCCGTCAAACAGTTTCGGCAAACAGTCCGCTCAAACTTAGCATGGACGGACATGGCCACACACGACGGACGAACAGTTTTCTGAAACCGTGCGCGATGACGTGAACGGCACGTACGACGGGACGAAAAATACGACGTCCTATACACTGCATTATAACTTTCGGCGTGTAAATCCTTTCTGAGCATGCGCGGAACTTAGTTTGACGAACAAGCCTACACACGAGCGGACTGTTCGCTGAAACAAGGTTTCAGCGGACAGTTTTTCGGAAATTCCGAAAAACCTTGTTCGTCAAACTGTCCGCTGAAACTGTCCGCTGAAAGCCCACACACGAGCGGACTGTCCGCCCAAACACTGTTCAGCGGACAAAGTTGGGCGAACAGTCCGCCCGTGTGTACGCGGCCTAACATGACATGACATGACACTAACATGAAAAGCCAAAAGTGCTCATTTTAAAGGCTTATATGCAATTGTTGTCATAAAAAGTGTTTGGGGACCCGAGTCCTGTCCCAGGGGACATGTATCAGTGCAAAACAAAGTTTTAAAAACGACAGTTTTTTCGGGAGCAGTGATTTTAATAATGCCTAAAGTGAAACAATAAAAATGAAATGCTCCTTTAATACTCCTTTAAATAGCATTCCACCCATAAAACTCATGCTAGAGGGGTTTCAATTGTAATAGCCAAATCGGTACATTTTGAAATGTGTGAAGTACTTGCAGACCCACAGGACCGGTATGTATTCATCCATGCCAAACTATACGGCAAACCGTTTCTCCTCATGGCTTTTTACATACCACCCCCATTCAGCATAACTGTAGTCATGGAGGGATTTACCTTCATGACCCACCATCCCACAACCCCAGTGGTATGGATGGGGGACTTTAATGCCACTTTGCCACCCGCCCTTGACAAACTTCAGACTACACAGACAACAGGGTCAGGAGCTGAAGAGACAAAATTCTTGAAAATGGTTTCCACCTTCCATTTAATAGACACAGGGCATTACAAATATCCATACACAAGGGCATACTCATGCTTTTCCCCCTCCCACAATTCTATGTTCCGTATCGATTTAATTTTCATGTCAAGTTCCCTAACACCGCGAATCTTGGATGCTGCTTTCGGTCCAAGACTATTATCTAATCAAAGCCCATATTGGACCTCCATAAGAATCCCTATGAATAAATCTATGAGGCCCTGGCCCCTAAACCCATTCTGTCTGTCATTACTGCCAGAAGATAATGAGCTCCCAAGTCTCTGGAAGCAATACTTTATAGAAAATGAACAAACAGCATAGTTTTCAGCAGTCTGGGACGAATTTAAAATATATGCCAAATATATTAACCTCACTCATAAACAAAATTAAGACAGATTCCAGTGGCGACTTTGATAGGGCATTTACGGAATTAACTTCCACAGAACGGGAATATACCACTAATCCCACTCCAGAAATAGCAGACAGACTTATAATGCAATCTAGAGTAGTAACTCAACTTCAATTCACGAAAGCCAGACAAAAACTCTTCTTTACCAAACAAAAATTATTCGAAAATGGGGAAAAGGCGGGTATACTTCTAGCATATCTGGTACATAGGGAGGACAGACCCCCAATGGTTATTACCCTGCGTGGGCTCAGGGGTCAACAGCTTACAGATCTGCATAGTGTATCAACTAGGTTCAGGGAATTCTTTGCATCTATATATATATTCTATATAAGTCGACAGTGACAGACTCAACAGAATTGAGAACGGCGTTCCACCAGGACATAACTTTCCCTCAGTTGACGAGTGATCAAATTGAACTCCTTAAGGCACCCCTTTGCCAATTTGATAACAGAAATTAATACATTGGAAGCTATCAACAAAACCAAACCTGACCCCTCCACAAACGTAAAACTCACCTCACTAAGACAAGACCTTAGACTAATCCTACTCCAAGCATTTGAACAAACAGAGAAAAAGGCAAAAAAGTCCTTTTATTCTACTAGTAACAAAGCCAGGAAAGCACTGGCTAGAAGAATACAAGGACAATGCTTTAAGACCAAAATAGCTCACCTCATTCATCCTAAAAGCAAACAAAAAATATATATGACCGAAAGGCATCGCAGATGCATTTAGCGACTATTACAGCTCTCTCTACAACCTGAATCGACCTGACGACCTGAAAAGACGACCTGACACCACAACCTACACCAACAAACATAAAAGACTTCTTATCAAATGTCAAACTACCTACACTTACACCAAAACAACTCCAAAAACGAAATTCACCCATTACTACAAGCCATAAAAACACTCCTGAGCAACAAATCCCCTGGTCCAGATGGACTTATAGGTAATAGATTATTACAAGAGCTTCGAGTCAATTTTAGGACCGCATCTCCTCAAAATGTTTTATAGTGCGTCTGCCTCTGCTTCCTTTCTGCCTGAAATGCTGGAAGCACTCATTGTCACGCTGCCTAAACCTGGGAAGACACCGGATTTGCCCCAAAACTACAGACCTATATTATTATTAAATAATGATTTAAAAATGTACGCCAAAATGATAGCACTAAGACTAGTCGATATTCTCAATATTCTCCCTACACTGATTGACCCAGATCAGTCAGGCTTTACAAAGGGTAGGCAAGCTTCTGATGTGACAAGCACCTAATCAACATAATTCACACCTCCAGAGGAAATTGAACGCCTTCTCTGCTTCTATCTTTGGATGCGGAGAAGGAGTTTGACACAGTACACAGGCTCTATCTGTCGCAAGCCCTAGGAAGATTCAGATTCACAGGACACATAATGTCCGCTATCCTAGCCTTGTATACTTCACCTTTAGCTAAAGTTCACCATGTATACTTCACCATCAGCAAACATATTCTATCATGGTCAGGCAGGCTATTAGCATTTAAAATGCAAATACTACCTAAGTACTGTACGTCTTTAGAACAGTCCCTATACCAGCACCAAAAACCTGCAACATACACTCGCCAACTTCCTATGGGAGGGGAAAAAAGCAAGAAGTGCCTTCTCTAAGCTTATCAAAATAAAAAAAGCATGAGGAGTAGGAGCTACAGTTTTCCTTGATTATCACATGGCTGCAGTATTAGCACAGACCAGAGGGTTGTTGCCAAACCAACCCACGCCACTATGGGGTCTTCTAGAGCAAACCCAAATACCTGGTGGAAATTTATATAATTACATCATGGCCTCCCCTTTTCACAACAAAAAAATCAAAAAAGTCTCTCCCACAATCCTAGTAACTCTGAATTATTGGAACAAATTATTACTAAATCTCTCTTAGCACCTAACATTCACTACTTTACCCATTGCTTGTATTAGCACTGTTAATACCTGACCTAAGTTTAACCAAATTGGTATCTGGAGGCATACAATGGATTTTAGATCTGTCCATCAACAACAAACTGAAATCCTTCACACAGTTACAATCAGAATTTGGTCTTCCAACATCTGAACAATTCAACTACCTACGGATATCTTCATATCTCAACAGTAGAAAAACGTTTCATTTCAATTTATTTTGGAAAATACATGTTTACCTTTCTACTAAAGAAAATTGCAAAGGTGGAATATCACTTTTCTATAATTTTCTTGATATTAAATCTATTCTCGAGAAAACAAACCCTATGCTTGCATGGGAAAGGGACTTAGACATATCATACACAGCAGAACAGTGGCACAAAGTGTTACAATACATCCATTCAGCAACCAAATGTACAAACCTTTGGGGATTATCCCACAAAATCTCACAGAGTTGGTATCTAACACCATACAGGATAGCCAAATTTGATCCATCTACACCTTCGTTATGTTGGAGAAACTGCACACAAACAGGAACACTATTCCATATATTGTGGACATGTGGAAAGTTGGCCAAAATCTGGTCCAATATATTTGCAATCTTTCAACAAGTCACAGGATTATCTACACAATGCTCACCATCACTGGCCATCCTAAACTTAGGAATAGAAAATATACCACCACTCTAGGAAATTCACTACCCATCTATTCCTAGCCGCTAAATTAGTAATTCTTAGGCTCTGGAGATCCCCAGTTCCTCCTGAGGTTGCAGAAGTTATCCACACACTCAGAATTAGGGATGAGCTTGGTGTTCATGTCGAACGCATGTTCGTCTCGAACATCGGCTGTTCGTCCGTTCGGCGAAGCCAGAACTCTGTGGGCCATTCGCGCCAAATTCGTGTGGCGCTCACGGCCCACAATGCACTGCGCCATCGCAGTGCATTGCTGGCTCATGATTGGCCAAGCATGCACTGTGACCCCGCATGCTTGGCCAATCACAGCTCCAGCAGCGAGGAGAGCCATGATTGGCCACAGGCAGGATGCATGCCCCACACTATATAAGGCCACCAGCGCGGTGGCCTTGTGTAGTGTACCGGCATCTGCAGGAGTTAGTGGGTGTTGTCTGTGTACCTTCAGCGCAGTATACACCTGTATCTACCTATTTTGCGTTATTGCTCTTCTGTAATTGAGCTTTCAGCCATCTGCGGGAGTTTGTGGGTGTTGTCTGTGTGCCCTGAGCGCAGTATACACCTGTATCTACCTATTTTGCTTTATTGCTCTTCTGTAATTGAGTTATCAGCCACCTGCAGGAGTTTGTGGGTGTTGTCTGTGTGCCCTGAGCGCAGTATACACCTGTATCTACCTATATAGCTATATTGCTCTTCTGTAATTGAGCTTTCAGCCATCTGCAGGAGATTTTGGGTGTTGTCTGTGAGCCCTGAGCGCAGTATACACCTGTATCTACCTATTTTGCTTTATTGCTCTTCTGTAATTGAGCTATCAGCCATCTGCAGGAGTTTGTGGGTGTTGTCTTTGTGCCCTGAGTGCAGTATACACCTGTATCTACCTATTTTGCTTTATTGCTCTTCTGTAATTGAGCTATCAGCCATCTGCAGGAGTTTCTGGGTGTTGTCTGTGTGCCCTGAGTGCAGTATACACCTGTATATACCTATATTGCTCTTCTCTAATTGAGCCATCTGCCATCTGCAGGAGTTAGTTGGTGTTGTGTGCCTCCAGCACAGCACAGTATACACCGGTATCTACCCTTTAATTCCTGTTGTTCTATAATAAAGGCATCTGCAGGAGTTAGTGGGTGTTGTGTGCCTCCAGCACAGCACAGTATACACCGGTATCTACCCTTTAATTCCTGTTGTTCTATAATAAAGGCATCTGCAGAAGTTAGTGGGTGTTGTGTGCCTCCAGCACAGCACAATATACACCTGTATCTACCCTTTATTGCTGGTGTTCTATAATAAAGGCATCTGCAGGAGTTAGTGGGTGTTGTGTGCCTCCAGCACAATATACACTACCCAATTGCTGGTTTTCCCATCTCCCTTCAAGCCAGTGCCATGTCTGGAAGGCCAACAAGGAGAGGCAGACAGGCACGAGCCGATAAAAGAGGGCAAGCAGGCTCTGTGTCTAGAGACAACAGTGCTGGTCGTGGACGCGGTGCATCGTCATCACCCCTTGGCCATGGGACACGCTTGTCCTTATTTTCGGCAGCTGGATGTGTTGAGCCGCATCATGCCGAAGACTTGGTAGAGTGGATGACCAAGCCCTCTTCATCCTCCTCATCCTCTCTCACCCAGGCTCGGGGTACTAGCAAAGCAGCTGCCAACGCATCCTCTTCCCTCGTCTCAATGTCATCATCAGTGACTCCTACCCTAGGCCCACCACATCCTCCTGAGGAATCCCCTGAACTCTTTGAGCACAGTGTTGGGTACATGCTCCAGGAGGATGCCCAGGGTTTTGTAGGCTCTGATAATGACACTCAGCTAGTGGAAGGCAGTAGCGTGAGTGTAGAGAGAGGGGATGCTCAAGAAGGACAGCAATCTTGCAGTTGCAAACAAGCTGCAGCATACTGCCAGGTTTGCTCCAGCAATGAAGAGGTAGGGGAAGATGAGGGCACTGACTCCACGTGGGTGCCTGGTAGGAGAGAGGAGGAGGCACATCTCCAATGAGGCAGGATGCCCTCCGGGGGCCAGCTCAGGGGCAGCACACCGACTGAATCATACCGCAGAGCTCCGCCTGTGCAGGGCGCTGCCTCTGCGCGTTATTCTAAAAGTTCTGTGTAAAAAAGTGTGGGCCTTTTTTGAGACAAGTGCATCAGATCGCACCGCTGCTGTTTGCAACATATGTCTCAAGCGTATCTCGCGTGGCCAAAATATCAGCCGCTTGGGCACCACATGCTTGACCATACATATGTTGACCTGCCATGCAGCTCGTTAGCAAGCTTACCTCAAAGACCCACACCAAAGAACAAAGCGGACCTCTCCTTGCTCCTCATCAGCTGGGATCTCCAACCCCACTAGACCTTCAGTCCTCTCTGAAACCTGTGCTGAGAGGAATGAAGGTGTAGAATTAGGTGTGTCACAGCCAAGTGCTTTCAGGCACTCTGCTAGCAGTACACCCACGTCCGATTGTAGCAGGCAAATTTCCCTGCCCCAGCTGCTGGACCATAGAAAGAAGTTCACTCCCAGCCATCCACATGCCCAGCAGTTGAATGCTAGCTTGGCTAAATTGCTAGCACTTCAACTGCTACCTTTTCAGTTGGTAGACTCGGTCCCCAAGCGCCACTTTTTCTCACGGAAGGCGATTCCGGCTCTCTACCAGCATGTGGAAGGCAATGTCCTTACCTCGCTGGACAGGGCGGTCAGCGGTAAGGTGCATATTACCGCTGACTCATGGTCCAGCAGGCATGGACAGGGACGTTACCTGTCTTTTACGGCCCATTGGGTCACTCTTCTGGCAGCTGGGAAGGATGCAGGACAAGGTGCAGTAGTGTTGGAGGTTGTTCCGCCACCACGCCTCCAAAATGCTACACCTGGTTGTGACACACCTCTCTCCTCCATCCCCTCCTCTTCTTCTTCCTCCATGGCCTCTTCCAGTGCTCTGTCCTCGGAACCAGCAGTGCTCCTTAGGCATTCAAGGGGCTACGCAAGTACGCAGGCAAAGCGATGCCATGCAGTGCTTGAGCTGGTTTGTTTGGGGGACAGGAGCCACACTGGGGCAGATATTTTGTCAGCTCTGCAGGGGCAGGCCGAGACTTGGTTGACGCCATGCCAGCTTAATCCAGGATTGGTGGTTTGCGACAATGGCACCAACCTCCTCTCCACCCTCCTACAGGGACAACTGAATCATGTGGCCTGTGTGGCTCACATCCTTAACCTGGTGGTGCAGCGGTTCTTGGGCAGGTACCCGAGCTTACAGGATGTCCTGAAGCAGGCCAGGAAAGTCTGTGTGCATTTCCGCTGATCCTTTAATGCCTGTGCTCGGCTGGCTGAGCTCCAAAAGGAGTTGAACCTGCCCATGAACCCCCTTATATGTGACATGCCCACCAGGTGGAACTCAACTTTGGCCATGCTGCAGCTGCTGCATACACAGCAGAGGGCCATCAATGAGTACCTGTGCGACTACGGCACCAGGTCAGGGTCAGGAGAGCTCATTTTTTTCTCACCACGTCAGTGCGGCATGTTCAGGGATGCATGCACTGTTACCATTTGAGGAGGCCACAAGGATGGTGAGCAGTGACAGTGCATGCATCAGTGACACTGTACCTCTTGTCCACCTGTTGGAGCATACGTTGCATGGAATAATGGACAGGGCAGTTGAGGCAGAACAGAGGCAGGAAGAGGAGGACTTCCTTGCCTCTCAAGGCCCCCTTTATCCAGACAGTGTTCCTGCTGTCCCACTAATCACACAGGAAGAGGAGGAGGTGGACTTGTACATGGCTGGGAGGAGGTAGATGCGGATCATGTTATCCTTAGTGACCCAGAGGACAAAGGACCGAATGCCTCAGCTAACCTACGCTGCATGGCCTCCCTGATCCTGCAAAGCCTGCGGAAGGATCCTCGTATTCTTCGGATCAAGGAGAGGGACTATTACTGGCTGGCCACTCTCCTTGATCCACGGTACAAGAGTAAGGTTGCCGACCTTATCTTGCCGTCGCAGAGGGAGCAGAGGATAAGACATCTCCGGGAGGCCTTGCAGAAAGGCCTGTGCAATGCATTCCCAGAGACTGGGAGGTTACAAACTCCTGGTCCTGGACAACGTGTTGCTGAGGCATCGGTCAGAAGGAGCGGTGGAGAAGGTGGGCGTCTGACCGATACGTTCAGAATTTTTTTTAGTCCGCAGCCCCAAGGTATGATCGGTTCCAGCAACCATCGCCAGCGTCTGATTTACATGGTGCAAGAATACCTAGGGGCAAGGTCAGACTTGGACACCTTTCCCACTGAAAATCCTCTGGCTTACTGGGTCTTGAGGATGGATCACTGGCCAGAGCTTGCACAGTATGCAATTGAGCTACTGGCCTGTCCTGCATCCAGCGCTCTTTTGGAAAACACCTTCAGCGCTGCTAGTGGCTTTGTTACCGATCACAGGGTGTGCCTGTCCACTGACTCGGTTGATTGACTGACCTTCATAAAGATAAATCAGTCTTGGATCACCCACAGCTACCAAGCATCTGAAGCTGATGTAACTGAATTTTTTTTTTTTTTTAAATATCACATCCCTTCAAGACTGCCTATGCTGATGCTGAGTGACTGTCCTGTTATGTTGACTGTCTATTCTCTCCCTCCTCCGCTGATATCTTGGAAGAATATTTTTGGTTCTGGGTGATGCCACCAGCCCAATTTTTCAGCCCCTGTTTAACAGGGGCATGTAATTACAATTTTTGATGCAATGCTTTGCAGCAGGGCTCATTCTTGCATTACAACTAGAGTATATGGGAGAGGTTGCAGTGTCGTGGCACCAGCACCAGTGCCTAAGGCCCAATCTTTCAGCCCCTGTTTATCAGGGGCATGTAATTACAATTTTTGATGCAATGCTTTGCAGCAGGGCTCATTCCTGCACTACAACTAGAGTATATGGGAGAGCTGGCAGTGTCGTGGCACCAGCACCACTGCCTAAGGCCCAATTTTTCAGCCCCTGTTTAACAGGGGCGTGTAATTACAATTTTTGATGCAATGCTTTGCAGCAGGGCTCATTCCTGCACTACAACTAGAGTATATGGGAGAGGTTGCAGTGTATAGGCCCAATTTTTCAGCCCCTGTTTAACAGGGACGTGTAATTACAATTTTTGATGCAATGCTTTGCAGCAGGGCTCATTCCTGCACTACAACTAGAGTATATGGGAGAGGTTGCAGTGTATAGGCCCAATTTTTCAGCCCTTGTTTAACAGGGGCATGTAATTACAATTTTTGATGCAATGCTTTGCAGCAGGGCTCATTCCTGCACTACAACTAGAGTATATGGGAGAGGTTGCAGCGTATAGGCCCAATTTTTTAGCCCCTGTTTAACAGAGGCATGTAATACAATTTTTGATGCAATGCTTTGCAGCAGGGCTCATTCCTGCACTCTAACTAGAGTATCTGGGAGAGGTTGCTGTGTTGTGGCACCAGCAAGCAGTGCCTAAGGCCCAATTTTTCAGCCCCTGTTTAAAAGCGGCATGTAATTACAATTCTTGATATAATATTTCACAGCAGGGCCCATTCCTGTGCCCACCGAGAGTAACTGTGAGGACTTATAGTGTTGTGGCACCAGCACCACCACCACAACCACCAAAGGCACACTTTTTCTACCACTGTTCAACAATGGCATGTAATTACAATTCTTGATATAATCATTCACAGCAGGGCGCTCCAGCGCCCACCAAGAGTCACTTTGAGGGCTTACAATGTTGTGGCAACACCAACACCTTGTTCTGCCATTTCTGCAGAGCATATAGGGCAGGCCCCTACTTTCAAACATCCAACTTACAAACGTCTCCTACTTGCAAACGGAAGGAGACAACAGGAAGTAAGATGAAAAAAGATGTACGGCAAAAAAAATTATACAGGGGTGATAGCCCCTCACTATGTTTTCCAAAAAGCTTAAAAATAGATTTTTTGACTGGAGCTACACTTTAAAAATGTACTAGTTCAAAATTACAAACAGATTCTACTAAACACAACAAACCTACACAGTCCCTGGCTTGTTTGCACCACCTGTATACTGCTGTTCTGAGTATATAGGGCCTGGGGGCCCCACGTATTTCCTTTTTTAATATGAGTACGGGGTTCCCCTTAATATCCATAAAAGACCCAAAGGGGCTGGTAATGGGCAGGGGGGGGCTACCCATGCCATTTTTCTCAATGATGTTCATCCATATTGCTGAAACTAGATATTACATTAAAACCGCAAGCAGTTTTAAATGACTTTTTTTCCATTAAATGTCATTTTGTGCAGGGACTGTTCTAAACACGGAAAACACGTGCCACTTTACAGGCATACTATAGACACCCCCCAGGCACGATATTTAAATGAATATTTCACCTTTTTTTCACTTTAATCGTCATTAAAATCAGTGCTCCCGAAAAAACTGCCATTTTTAAAAACATTTTAGGCATAGACTCATGTCCCCTGGGGCAAGAGCCAGGTCCCCAAACCCTTTTTAGGACAATAGCTTGCATATTAGTCATTAAAATTAGCACTTTTTATTTCGAACGTTCGAGTCCCATAGACTTCAATGGGGTTCTAAAGTTCACACAAATTTTTTGTCCGTTCGAAAGTTCATGTAAGAGCATGTAATAGTTTAGGGGAGCCTTGTTTTCTAGTGTGCAAGCTATTGAGATGAGCCATCTTATTCATTTCGCAATGGTGGATTTTGAAGCAGGATGCCCCTTGTGAGTATAAGACAAATAGGGAGTTAAGATTTCTGATAGAAGATGTAGATTTTACATAGGCTCTGATGACTGACCATGCCCAGGCAGTGAAGAGCAATTTCCTTTGGGTGCTTTGGAATAGATCATAAAGAGGGAAAGGCTATGTCTTCATTGTGGAGGAAGATGGATACTACATTAGGAAGGTGGTCTTGGGCACAAGACTACCATGTTCTTTTGAAGAATGAGAAATTACTTGTTACAATAGATAACCGCTAGCTCAGAGACATGTCTGACCGACATGATAGCCACCAAGAAGGCTACTTTGAAAGAGAAATCTTCCAAGGGGATTTTCTTGATTGGTTAAAAGGGTGGTTTCTGCAAAGCAGGGAGAACCAGGTTCAAAGGAAGCACGGACTGCTGTTAGGGAGATCTGATCTGAGAGACATCTTGAATAATGTTTTTACAAGGAAGAGCGAGGCCAGGTTTTTTTGGAAAACAGTGGACAAGTTCAAAACCTATCCTTTCATAGTACTTAAGGCCAAGCTCTGGTCAAGTCCTAATTGTAGAAAGCCTAGATGAACAATGCAATCTATAGGATTAAAATGCCTGTGCTGACACCAGACAAAAAGGATCTGCAGATATGATAATAGATCATAGAGCATAATATAATAGAGTAGCTTATCTTGATTTTAGCAAAGTAGTAATGACAGGTTCAGACACCCCTCTGTCCTTCAAGACCTGTGCTTCAACAGCCATACCAATTAAACCAGTGACTGAGATGCAGGATGGAATAGGGGGCCCTATCTATTAGATGATCTGGCTTGCATCCTTTAAGGCTGCATGATGGCTCCTGCCCCCTTAGTGATTGATCTAGGTCTGGAGTCTCCAAACTATGGCCCTCCAGTTGCTCAGGAACTACAATTCACATCATGCTTAGTCATGTCTGTGAATGATAGCCCTTGCACACACTGTCGGACATTCTGACGGAAAATGTCCAATCAGACCACGTTGTCAGATAATCCGACTGTGTGTGGGTTCCATCGGACTGTTTCCATCTGAATATCCGACAGACAAAGTTTTAGAGCTGGGCTATAAAACTTTCCGACAACATGATCTGATCGGACTTTGTCCGATTGTGTGTAGAGAATTCCAATCGGTCAAAGTGCCACTCGGAATGTCCCACCATGTGTACAAGGGCTTAGAGTTTTACAATGCCTCATGGTATGTGAAGTTCTGCATTAGCTGGAGGGCCATAGTTTGGAGATGCCTGATCTAGGTCATAGTCTTGGCATTGTCCGGTTGCACCCACATTGGATGTCTCTGAAGAAAGGGGGTCCAGTGTATTTTCTTTATTCCTCTGAGCTCCAAGATGTTGATGGGGAGTAGGGATGAGCTTTGTGTTCGAGTCGAACCCATGTTCAACTCGAACATCGTCTGTCCATTGGGGGAATTCCAAATATTATGGGGCGTTCGTGCCAAATTCGAGTGGCCCATAATTCACTGCGGCGTCGCAGTGCATTGCTGACTGATGATTGGCCAAGCATGCACTATGACTCACATGCTTGGCCAATCACAGCGCTGTCTGTCTAGCAAGTTGTAATTGGCCAAAGCCAGGGTGGCTTTGGCCAATTATGGCTCAGGGGGTTTAGTACACACCTCACACTATATAAGGCCGCCTGAGGAGAGAGATAGATGGAGAGACAGTGTGATTTAATTTCATTTGAAGCTGTTGCAAATACAGTCGGTGTATTGTGCCACCTGCACAGTGTACACCTAAAGCTACCCCAATTGCTGGTGTTCTACTGATCCTATACCACAGACAGGCAGCTGCAGAAATTACAGTCAGTGTATTGTGCCACCTGCACAGTGTACACCTAAAGCTACCCCAATTGCTGGTGTTTTGCTGCTCCTATACAACAGGCAGGCAGCTGCAGCAAATACAGTCGGGGTATTGTGCCACCTGCACAATGTACACCAAAAGCTATCCCAATTGCTGGTGTTCTGCTGATCCTATACCGCAGGCATATGCAGTAATTACAGTCAGTTTACTGTGTCATCTGCACAGTGTGTACCTACAGCTACCCCAATTGCTGGTGGTCTGATGATCCTATACCACATGCAACTGCAGCAATTACAGTTGTGTACTGTGTCATCTGCACAGTGTGCACCTGAAGCTACCCCAATTGCTGGTGTTCTTCTGATCCTATACCACAGGCAGGCAGCTGCAGTAATTACACTCGGTGTATTGGGTCATCTGCACAGTGTGCGCCTAAAGCTACCCCAATTGCTGGTGTTCTGCTGATCCTATCCATAGGCAGCTGTAGCAATTACAGACGGTGTACTGTGTCCTCTGCACAGTGTGCGCATAAAGCTACCCCAATTGCTGGTGTTCTTCTGATCCTATACCACAGGCAGGCAGCTGCTGTAATTACAGTCTGTGTATTGTGTCATCTGCACAGTGTGCACCTAAAGCTACCCCAATTGCTGGTGTTCTTCTGATCCTATACCACAGGCAGGCAGCTGCAATAATTACACTCGGTGTATTGTGTCATCTGCACAGTGCGCACCTAAAGCTACCCCAATTCCTGGTGTTCTGCTGATCCTACACTGTAGGCAGCTGCAGTAATTACAGACGGTGTACTGTGTCCTCTGCACAGTGTGCACATAAAGCTACCCCAATTGCTGGTGTTCTCATACTAATAATACTACAGGCAGGCAGTTGATTCTGCTAGCTGCAGTATATCAATATATACGTCTAAGCTTTTTGCAGCTACATCTCCCTGCAGGCCATTAGTATGTCTGGAAGGCCAACAAGGAGAGGCAGACAGTCACGAGTCAAAAACAGAAGGCAAGCATGCTCTGTGTCTAGAGGCTACAGTGCTGGTCGGGAACACAGTGCATCCTCATCAACACGTGGCCATGGGACGTGCTTGTCCTTATTTTCGGCAGCTGGACGTGTTGAGCCTCAACATGCCAAAGAGTTGGTATAGGGGATGACCAAGCCGTCCTCATCCTCCTCATCCTCTCACACCCAGGCTCAGGGTACTGGCAAATCAGCTGCCAATGTGGCCTCTTCCCTCGGCTCAATGGCATCAGTCACTCCTTCCCTAGCCCCACCATGTCTTCCTGAGGAGTCCCCCGATCTGTTTGAGCACAGTGTTGGGTACATGCTCCATGAGGATGCCCAGCGTTTTGAAGGCTCTGATGATGATACCCAGCTAGAGGAAGAAAACCCCCAAATTTTCAAAAAACATTTGTCATTGGCACAGAAAGTGAGGTGAAATCTTCTGAAGAGGTGCACAGACAGCAAAAAAAATGTTACAGGGGTGATAACCCTTCCCTATGTTTTCCAAAAAGCTTAAAAATAGATTTTTTTGACTGGAGCTACACTTTAAAAACGTACCAGTTCAAAATTATAAATAGATTCTACTTAAGAACAATCCCTGTCTTGTTTGCACCGCCTGTATACTGCTATTCTGAGTATATAGGGCCTGGGGGCTCCACGCCTTTCCTTTTTTTAATTTGGGTACGGGGTTCCCCTAAATATCCATACAAGACCCAAAAGGGCTGGTAATGGGTAGGGGGGTACCCATGCCATTTTTCTCAATGATTTTCATCCATATTGCCGGGACCAGACATTACATTAAAACCGCAAGCAGTTTTAAATTACTTTTTTTCCATTAGAAATGTCATTTTGTGCAGGGACTGTTCTAAACACGGGAAACACGTGCCACTTCACATACATACTATAGACACCCCCCAGACACAATATTTAAAGGAATATTTCACTTTTTTTTCACTTTAAGCATCAAAAAACGTCTGTTTTTTAAAAAAAATTTAGCATTGATACATATCCCCTGGGGCAGGACCCGGGTCTCCAAACCCATTTTAGGACAATAACTTGCATATTAGCCTTTAAAAATTAGCACTTTTGATTTCGAACGTTCGAGTCCCATTGACTTTAACGGGGTTCTAAAGTTTGCGTGAATTTTCGGTCCGTTTGCAGGTTCTGGTGCGAACCAAACTGGGGAGTTGTTCGGCTCATCCCTAATGGGGAGCTTGGCTTCATCTTGTGACCATGTTCCCGGAACTGTGAGGGTTTGGAACCCTCACAGGTATTGGTAAAGACTAGCATCTGTTGTTATCAACTTTTAGTGTTATGGCAGACATTACTTCCCCATTGTCGATGCTGGAATGGAAATCCATCAAGCTAGGGAGTTCCTTGCTTAGCTTGATAGGAGGATGTGCAGGTCAAAACGGGAAGCATGCTTGTTTCATGCCAAAAAGATGTTTAGATTTAGACTAGTTGACAAGTAGCATCCTTGTTCTGAAATAAAAAGTTTCAGGAAGTTGAGTCATAACTAAAGCTGAAAAAATATATAATAGCCCATTAAAATAATAGAGGAGCAGCATTTGCTTCAGCCTGGAGTTTTACCCCACAGTACTATTTTCCACCACAATATATCCTTAGTTTTCTAGGTTGAATGATGGCTAGCATCATTTAACCCACTTACGCTGAGCTCAGGCTATCATGTGCACACGCCAGCCTGTGACTGATCAATAAAGCAGTAAAGCTTATCGCTCTGTTACTCTGCTTTCTCCTCCAATCGGCATGCTCCTGCTCTTCACATTATAGATTGGCTCCTTGCACTGGTTCCACTTCTACTCCCACTAACCTTTGCCATACAGTAAATGGCAAGGGAATTGATATTAAGTCATACTCAGGTTGTTACACTACTTGCATTAAAAATATAATGATGTATTAATGAACACAGAACAGTGTTCATTTACGTCTTTTCTATATGCCTAGAGTCCAGATTTAAGTAAGTATGATTTTATTTAGATACTTTTGATGGAAATCTAAATTACATTAAAACTGAATAAACCCTTTCTACATGAGCCATTTTTACATTTACTGTTATTAAAATGTATTTTAAATTTGAAGGCTGCCATATTTGCTGGTCGTGGACACAAGTTTCAGGAAGTTGAGTCATAACTAAAGCTGAAAAAATATATAATAGCCCATTAAAATAATAGAGGAGCAGCATTTGCTTCAGCCTGGAGTTTTACCCCACAGTACTATTTTCCACCACAATATATCCTTAGTTTTCTAGGTTGAATGATGGCTAGCATCATTTAACCCACTTACGCTGAGCTCAGGCTATCATGTGCACACGCCAGCCTGTGACTGATCAATAAAGCAGTAAAGCTTATCGCTCTGTTACTCTGCTTTCTCCTCCAATCGGCATGCTCCTGCTCTTCACATTATAGATTGGCTCCTTGCACTGGTTCCACTTCTGCTCCCACTAAGCTTTGCCATACAGTAAACGGCAAGGGAATTGATATTAAGTCATACTCAGGTTGTTACACTACTTGCATTAAAAATATAATGATGTATTAATGAACACAGAATAGTGTTCATTTACGTCTTTTCTATATGCCTAGAGTCCAGATTTAAGTAAGTATGATTTTATTTAGATACTTTTGATGGAAATCTAAATTACATTAAAACTGAATAAACCCTTTCTACATAAGCCATTTTTACATTTACTGTTATTAAAATGTATTTAAAATTTGAAGGCTGCCATATTTTTTAGAATTTCTCTTCCTTGCAACAATGTCAATAGCTTGTAGAAAAATGCCCACCTTCTGCTTTTGTAATTGGCCCATTGCTTTGCATAGACATTTTTACAGAGTACTAAACCCCATACACACTATTAGATTTTCTGCAGATTTTTGTCTTTAGATTTACCAAAACCATATAATATGAGGTTAAACCTTAAGCATTTCCATTTGTATGCGATCAGGCAGGTCCTTGCACTACATGGTTTTGGTAAATCTGAAGACAAAAATCTGTGGAAAATGTTATAGTGTGTATAGGGTCTTAGTTTAATTACAGGCATCTCCAGCAGAGGTTTCTTTGGTATGCATAGACTTACATAGACTGTGGTATACCTGAAGGGATTAGAAGGCAGTGCAATGCTTTTTGCAACAGCACTGGGACTCATTAAGTGATTATAGCAGACAGATCACTGTATGTGCACTGGAATGTTGTCTTCTTTAGAACTGAATTAGATAAGGATCTGAAAAAAAATCTTTAGGTTTCTTAATATTCATACTTGGTTTGGTCTCAATAAAACCTGATATTTAGCTTATAGCATGTCATCTAATTGCACTGTAATTTCACCAATATATGTCCAGAAAGACTGTCCAATAAAATCAAAGTATAATTAAGATACATATTTTTAAAAAAAAATATTGACACATCAGAACATTTCAAAATATTGATTTCCAGCATATGACACAGAGGAGATCCACAAGCTGCCACAAGGTGAACATGCTGCCAAAAAACATAATATACAGAAAACCTGATGGCAGATGGCTGGCAGTAGTTTCACATGAGGGACTGTGCCACTTCCCTGCCTCTAGTGTGCTTGAATGTGAAATATATAGACTCATCAAGGGCTGCTGGATTTATAAACCAATGCAGTAAAAGAAGAGCTCTCCTGTATCCTTAGTGTAAATCAATGCTTTGGGTGAACTAACTCCACTGAACCAAAAAGCATCAATCAGCATAGAAAATGGAAAGAAATGTATTTAGAGGTTTTCTTTTTTCTGATGTTTCTAGTTCTTTCAGCTATGAGCAGAGAAACCTTGGCACAGGTTTAGATATTTAAATATAGTATTTTCCGCAGTAGCTAAATGGGTGCTGGGATGTCTGCTGAGCAATCTGATGTCTCCATTCAGATTTTTCCTTCCGTGATCAGTCCCAAGGCAAGGAATGGTTAGACATGCTGCACCGTGTTTCTTCCTTTCCCATGTGCATTTACATTAGCACATCTGCAAATCCTAGGGCAAAAAGCATGGGAAGGCATTATGATATTTAATGGTAAGTCTGTTTGCTATATGATTTGCTTTCTATATTATGTGTAGATCAGTCAATGAGAGGAATAAAGCAAATTTACTTTATTTAGCTGTTACAATAAAAAAGCTTTATAGAAAAAAATGTAGTTTATTATGTTGAATTAGGTACTATTTTTTTTTTTCCAAGGCATTTTTCTCTCTTCTATAAACACCACCTAATGGGATTTCTCAGTTTATGAAGAGAGGGGTAAAAATTAGAAAAGAAAAAAAAAAGAAGTGGGAATGTTTTCTATACACTGATGCAACCTGTAATTAAACATTACTGTAATGACAGTGACATTAACTGACTGCCTGTGCTCTTCAGTACGATATCCTGTATTTCTTGGTAGTGTACAGAATAGAGATGATAGATAGATAGATAGATAGATAGATAGATAGATAGATAGATAGATAGATAGATAGATAGATAGATAGATAATGTTTGTTTTGGATGTTATACTGCTAGGTTTGTTTCAGGCAATGACAGCCAGAAATGTCTTTAATGTGTCGCCTTTCTTTTATAAAACTTAAAATGAATGTTTCCTCACTACACATTTTAATGCTAGCCACAAAATATTGAATATGTGCATGTAGCATAACCATCTAGATTTAAAAAAAAAAAAAAAAATGTCATTATTTCATATAATGAGCCAAACACCCACAGTCTCAAATATGTGTCTTTCTACAACAATTGTCTGCTGACCACATACATTGTAAATCTAAAGCTGAATATAATTGAATATACAGTAATCGTAAAAACATACACATACACTGCAATATTATGTAGAAGAAGAAGAATATATTCTTATCATTATATTCACCAGAACATTTAGGAATATAGCACAGCGGATTTACAAACTTTATTAACAATAAACTGTATATATATATATATATATATATATATATATATATATATATATATATATACTAACTGGGAGTAGTAAAAACACATTAATTGGCATTGACATGAATCAGTTCATTCTTTAAGAAATCAAATCAGCATTGCCAGCAAGGTCAACTAGAGGCAGCTGTATGTCAGTCTAAATAAGTACCAAATCCAGTTACTATATGATGTGCAAGCATCATTAGGTAAGCAAAAACTTCCTCTACCTTCCTTGAGCTAAGTTTTCATTCAGTTGTGTCCCACTTGCTCTTCAACTCACAGACACTGCAGCTCACAGTGGGAGGGTTTCAGCAACAGGAGTGGTGCTGTCAATCCAGAAGGCAGTGGACTGAACTAGGTATGATCAAGTGCTTGTAAATCAGCAATGACAAAGCTGGTATCCATGTAATGCCCCATGAAACTTTTTTTTCTCACTGTATTTGTTAGAAATTTTGTATATAGCCTTACAGAACAGACAGTACACAGTCCACATGGAAAGTTTAGCTTATAGGAACATAGTGGTAACAATATTTATGCGGAACACTGAGGTGCAAGGGGATCCTAAGGAATGGTGCACAATATATAGTTGATACTACTTCATATTCCCATCGCACACATTCCTGGGTGAGCGCTCAAATTTCAGTGCTGCAGCAACAACCAGCTGGATACTGGTTCAAGTCACAGTGAAGATATTTGCTAGCACACCATGGAACGACATAAATAGTGTCCAAATGGGTAATTTATTTGAATGATCACAACACAAGGAGAGTGCAACGTTTTGGAGTCACGCAGGACCCCTTCGTCAGGCATGTGATCATCATCACATGCCTGACAAAGGGGTCCTGTGTGACTCCGAAACGTTGCACTCTCCTTGTATTGTGATCATGCAATAAATTACCCATTTGGACGCGAATTGGTAACTGATCACGGCCACAATGAGTGGAGTGGGAGGATGAGAGGTCCGTGTCCACTGACACAGCCCACTCTACTCTATGGGCCCTCTGATCCAATCTGATTCACCCAGATGGAAGGGGCCGATCCCATTTTTTTTAGGTAGGCGAGTGTAAACAGACACAAGTCTGTTTACATCTGCTGCTCCATAGAGGTGAATAATAAGTCCAATTGGGTCAGACCAATCAAGTGAAAGGGGCCTAAGGCTGCTTTCACACTGATGCGCTGCCCAAACCGCGGGTGAAGCGCAGTGAACCAGTGGACTTTCTGCAGGTTAGCTGCACTTTGCCATAATCTTCTATTATATCCTGCAGGTTTGGTGCACTTTCTGAAGGTGCAAAAAAAACCCACAGGTAATAACAGAAGTCTAGGGCTCAATGCAGGTAACCCGCAGCTGCACTGCATCTGCGGATCAGTTCGAAAGCAGCCCAGTAACCACTGCAAAACAGATATATCCATATATACTGTGAATTTAGTAGTAAACTTACCTTTAATAACTGTCTTCCATTCTGGTATCGCTGGCTGTTGCTGTCCTAGGCGGAGTGCATTTGGTATCACTCCATCTGTGACAGGAGCGGGAACTATACAGAACGCATTGTTAGCATTGAAAGCATATGTGGCTCTGCTCCGCAGCTACTTGCTTGCACTACCAGCGGCTTCATTCACAAAACTGCTGCTCCTGGATGGAGGGTCAGAAACCCATGATCTGTGCTTGCCAACCTGCCATCTTAGAGCAGGAGGTCGAGGGCCACATTAGAGGGCTCCACGAGCCACATGTGACCCCCGGGCCACTGTTTGGGCACCCCAGGTCTAGGGGTTACTAGGGATCCTAAGAAGCATTGGGGGGGTCACTAGAAATCTTGAAATTCTCTCAAAGAAACAGGGACACAAGGTAGGAATGAGGATCTTGCACTAGTAACACTTGCTGTTGTTCAGGCAATGCTTGAGGGAACCAGCTCATCTTAAGGGAGATGATGAAGCCGGGAATGTATCTAAATTAATCAACACAAGTTTTGGGGGATAAAAGGTAACAGCAGAACCTTTCAAATTTAAGCGTATTAACTACATGTACCAGCATGCCTACTGGTCTTTGGGAATAGTAGTGACATATCAACAGCAAAGCTACAGATATGTGATAAACAAATTAATTAGGAAGGTCTGCACTTAGGACGTGTGTGAAGGTTGCAGCCTCCCTCACAGATATGTGATAGACTTATTTGAGTTTTGAGAACTGGAGTACTGGAGTAGACAGCTTGCATCTGGAAATAAAATAAAATCATTTATATAATTTATATTTAAATTGAATACAGAATTGAATTGAATACAGAAAAAATTCAATTTCAAGCATGCCTTTTAAAGTATAGGCAAACTATAGGCATTTTTTTTTTCATTTCATCGTTGTCCTATTGGGGAGATTTTACTTTCACTTCCTGTCCCATAGCCAAAACAGAAAGTGAAGGAAATCCCTCCAAATTACAGGAATCTTTTTGGACCCCCCAGGCCCATAACTAGTGTTTCCTTTGGAAAATTTCCCCTCTATTACTCTTCTAGGGACAACCAAACATTTGGTATTTTCTTTTACTTTCACTTTTCATGACAATGGTAAATAGGACAAATAGTGAGAATGAATCTCCCTAACAGAGGCATAGACAGCAATAAAAACCCAATAGGTATAATAATAATAATAATAATAATAATAATAATAATAATTTATCTCCATTCTGTCCAAGGAGGAATTTAAAAAAAAACAATATTACAAGCGGACTTTTAAGGCACCCACCATACACTGGGCAGTGACTTCTATGTTCCTCTGTAACCCAATTACTCTGCATGTATGTGCTCCTATTATGGATTTGTTTTGATTTATTGTAATATGATTTTTTCTATTTAACCCAGATTCTTTGAAGAAGCGGAACTTGATTCTGGGAAACGTTCTGAGTTTGTGATCTGTTTCACTCCCAGCTTTCAGATCTTGGCTATAACAACTTTATCTGTTATTGTACAGATGAAACAACACAGTATTGTAACATATGTATATATGGGCTTGGAGTGCCACATAACCCCTTTGAATGTGGTGGAGCCATCTTGTATTATGGGTTAAATGATTGCTTTGATTTTATGGATTACTAGTATTTTAATGCATATCAATAAAACATATGTGTTATTTTTTAAATATCAGTGTATGGGTGCCTAGAAGGTCTGCTTGTTACTTTGTTTTGTTTGTTTTGTCTCAGTATATATAGGATGTGGCACCTCCTTGCCAGATTCAATATTTCTAATGCTTTCCATTCTGCCCAAAACGGAAAAAAAAAGTTTTGCCTTTTGTTATATCTTAAGTCTTTTTGGGTAGTCCACCATTTCAAAGGGACTAAGCAGGCTGATGGCATATGGACATAACACCTTTTTTTTTCTTTTAAATTTTAGACTAATTTAATGGATTGCATTCCCTTCTTTTAGGCCAATTTGGATAGGCTGCTATTTCTGAGGGAGACAATAGGCAGATTTTATCAATAAATATGAAATTAGACTGTATTTTTGTGTAGACAGAATAACAAAGATTTTCTGTAAAGAATCTCATTATTTTTAATTGAAGGCAAATTTAGTGGTCAACTTATTCCAGCCAGAAATACTATATGACATTGTATTTTTTTTAAAAGATTTCCTTTTAATAGAATGCAAATTAGGAGTCAGATTGTTGGCTTATTTGAGACATACATTATCAGTTAAACTGTTATTTTTCTCAGATACTATAGTACTGAATGGTATTGCTTTGCTGCCCAGAACTTGCTATACAAAATCAATTTCTTTTTCATAGGTGGCAATTCAAGAGGTAGAGAACACGCCGACTTCATCTTTAACCACTTGCCACCAGTATTACTTAC
Organism: Lithobates pipiens; assembly: GCF_037356315.1. NCBI lineage: Eukaryota > Metazoa > Chordata > Amphibia > Anura > Ranidae > Lithobates > Lithobates pipiens. Next base: position 65,009,614 of record NW_027507718.1, on the reverse strand, counting down.
TTATACGGCAGCAAGGTACCAGTGCTGCACTGGATTACATACCTAGTAGGCACTTCCAGGTCTGGGGCTGCTTCTGTTGTGTGCGGATGTCCACTAGCACCCACTAATTATCCAGCACAGAGGCAGAACGGCGATCTGCCTATATAAACAAGGCAGATCGCCAATCTGTCAGAAGGGAAGGCACGGATCCCGTGTTCCTTCAAAGCAGGGACATGGATCCATGCTTTCCGCTAGTAAAAGCACCTCCCACAGTACACAAACACACTAGCTAGACACACAGTTAACCCTTTGATCACCCCTGATGTTTAACTCCTTCCTAGCCAGTGTCATTAATACAGTGTCAGTGCATATTTTTAGCACTGATCAATGCATTAGTGTTACTGGTCCCCAAAAAGTGTCAAAAGTGTCAGTTAGTGTCTCACTGTCCTCCGCAATATCACAGTCCTGCTATAAAATGCTGATTGCAGCCATTACTAGTATAAAAAATAAATACTTACAAATTCCATAAATATATACCATAGTTTTGTAGACACTATAACTTTTGTACAAACCAATCAATATACGTTTATTGGGATTTTTTACCAGAAATATGTAGCAGAATACATATTAGCCTAAACTTCTGAATAAATTTGATTTTTTTTTATTGGATATATTTCATAGCAAACTGCACAGGTGATCAAATGCTGCGAAAAGAAAGCTCTATTTATGCGAAAAAAAGAAGGGACATACATTTTATTTGGGTACAGCATTGCACAACCACACAGCTGTCAGTTAAGGTAACACAGTACCTTATCGCAAAAATGGCCTAGTCACGAAGGTGGTAAATCTTCCGAGTGGTTAATTACAAAAGATTGTGTTCTCCTCGTGACAAAAAAGAAAATGTTGTACAAATCATCAGCAAAGATTCTAAAGCTATTTTAGAGGCCACAAATTGCAGAGACAGAGAGCGATAACAGACAGTTTCTATTTAAGAAATCACGGTTAGTCCACACTACTTAAAATAGTGTGTATACCAAAAAAATTCAGATCATGCCAGAGGTAGGTCCAAAAGATTGAAACAAACAACATGATGTAGCCTGCATGAAAGACAAAAAATTGGCAACCAAGGAGCAGCATGCAGAAATATTGTGTTGTTCAATTTTAATGATGATGTGCCATAAAATGCGATATGAACATTAAAGCGGTTGTAAAGCCTGCTTTGTGATTTTTAACTACAGGTAAGCCTATAATAGGGCTTACCTGTAGGTAAAATGAATATCTCCTAAACGTGCACTGTTTAGAACAGTGGTCATCAACTCTGTCCTCAGGGCCCACTAACAGACCAGGTTTGCAAGATAACTGAAATACATCACAGGTGAGATCATTTGCTGCTCAGTGATTGCAGTATTCTAGTCTGCATCTCCCCAAGGTAATACATAAACCCTGGCCTGTTAGTGGGCCCTGAGGACAGGGTTGATGACCACTGATTTAGAAGATATTCACCCTGGCTGCAGTCTGTGACATCACTGGTGCATGGGCTCTAAAGGTCCGGCATACCTTGCTGGAACTTCAGAGCTTCATGCCAGAACCAATGGCTCCTGCATGCATACACAGAAGTGACATCATCGTGGTTCCGTCAATCACACAGCCAGAGTGTGTGAACCAGGAAGAAAGACCAGGGGAAGATGTCAGCCCTCTCATCGGTGACATCGCCCTGCGAGGGGGCTTTGTTCTAAGGTAAGGATTTCATAATGTACTAGTATGCGATGCATACTAGCACATTATGCAATTGCTTTACAAGTGGGGTTTTTTTCTGGTTTCATTTTTAATCAGCCACGGTTGTATTTTTAACTTTGGGAAACAGCAGCAGATACATTAGGAGTTGGGTATTATTAGTGCTAAAACACCATAGCCCAACACAAATATTCATGCAGAACACAGGATGGACCTTGGTAAAAAAATTAAATGTTACATTGGACAGGTCCCTGCTGAACCGGATGAATTTCGATCCATCTATAGCAAGCTTTAGTTTGCCACTGCTAAAATGGTATGCTGTCAGCCTCTAGAAATGAGTGTAACAGGTTCCTTCACAGCACAACCTCCAGGTGTATCATCTTTTGCTCCCTCTGCAAGGACAGGATAAGCTTTGAAATTATTTTCTTATAGCTGGGATGCAGGAGAGTTGTCAACCAATAATGTTCCCTCTCTTGTATGCCACAAATCCTGTGTCTTTTTGAAGGCTTTTGAGCATGAAAGGCTTCATCTGCCACCCATGTCTTCTGCTATCTTCCCCAACCATGTATACGTCCCAGGGTTTGTGAAGGATGACACTCAATCTTGAAAGATTGCTCTAAGTTTTTCTCTTCCTCCTTCTCCTGCTGCTCCTCCACTGTCTGCTGTGGCCTAACAGAAAAGGAGTCTGGTTAAAGTAGGTGTCGAAACACTAGGAGGTCCTCTTCCTCTTTTGCTTCCTGATGTGCCTTCAGTGCTTGGTCTATTATCCCACGCAATGTCGCTTCAATGGGAACACTGCTGTAATAGAGACACTAATGCCCACATTGCCACAGCTGACCATTCTGTTTGCCTCCTCAAATGGGTATGACACATGGGATATGTGTTCTGAATCGGGATATACTGATTTGCAGGGAAAAATATTGGCTCCTTATGCTATGCTCGCATAGGTACTTATGTATGGCCTATTGATCCATGTGTGGTGGGTGGACATATCAAATATCAGGTGGTATACAGGCAGGTTTTTGGCATTCACACTGAATCTCAAGCCCCATACACACTATCAGATTTTCTGCTGATTTTTGTCTTCAGATTTACCAAAACCATGTAGATCAATAACATCATAAGATCCCTTCCCAGGCATTACAAGGAGCATCATAGCAGGGGTTTGAAAGGAACCAGAAGGATTTTTTTGTTGGACACATTAACCCCTAGAGGGGATGAATAATGATATTGAATTTTTCACCCTTGACAGATTTTAATGGGAATATCTGGACTTTCCAACGGAAAATGTGCAATCGAATCTTGTTGTCGGAAAATCCGATCGTGTGTAGAAAATTACGATGGGCAAAGTGCCACGCATGCTCAGAATAAATTACAAGACAAAAGCTATTGGCTACTTCCCTCTTTATAGTCCTGACGGTGTGTATGCAAGACAAGTTTGGACCAAAATCCATCGGAAAATATCTGACGGATTTTATTGTCAGAATGTCCAGGCAATACAGTTGTAAATGGAGACAGATTGGTGTGACTCCCCATTGGTCCTGTTTGTACTTGTTAAACTTTTCTATAATATATTGCTATTGCCAAATTTGGACTCTGTGTGTTCACTGCCTGCCGCACAATGCTGCACCTAGCCCACACTTGGCACCAGTTGGCAGGATATGCCCCTTTTTGAAACTGGTGTGGGAGGAGGAGCAGGAAACACTATGACATCATTAACAGATAGATGCCTAAGTTTAATGGGTCTAACATCTCTCTCTCAGAATGGGAGGAGAGGCAGGAGAACGCTGCTTGCCTGGACCAGATCCCCACCCAGCTAATTATGGAGCATTAACTCCTTGGAGGATGATGCCTGTCGAGTGGTGATAATGCTACTGAAAGACTCCCGGGCCAGCCTAGAACATATTGTGGCATGCCTAGAAGGCCTGTTTGGGAAAAACATACCGTATATACTCGAGTATAAGCCGAGATTTTCAGCCCCTTCTTGTTAGGCTGAAAGTGCCCCCCTCGGCTTATACTCGAGTCACCGCCGCCTGTCTACCCGATCAGCGTGTCGTGCAGACAGACGGCGGCCATTCCACTATTCAAAAGCCGTGCCTCCCTGTCTGTGATAGGCGGAACACTTAATTTCCCAGCAGTCAATGGTCCGCCTATCACGGACATCCGCTCATCCTCATACTACGGACGAGGATGAGAGGATGTCCGTGATAGGCGGAACACAGACTGCTGGGAAATTGAGTGTTCCGCCTATCACAGACGGAGGCGCGGCTTTTGAACAGTGGAATGGCCGCCGTCTGTCACAGACGAGAAGAGGTGCGGCGATCCTGGCATGGCCGCCGTATGTGCAGAAGGACACAGGCTCAGGACACAGGTAGGCTGGACACACTGGGCGGCTGTACACACAGGGCGGCTGGACACACAGGGCGGCTGGACACACAGGGATGGACGGACACACAGGGATGGACGGACACACAGGGATGGATGGACACACAGGGATGGACGGACACACAGGGATGGACAGGCATGTCTCACCCTCGGCTTATACACGAGTCAATAATTTTTCCCATTTTTTTTGTGGTAAATTGGGGGCCTCGGCTTATATTCGGATCGACCTATACTCGAGTATATACGGTAATAGTCCTGGAGCTTAGACGAAGGTTCTATATCTGCAGACAACAGGTGGATGAAAGCCTCACTCACTATGCAGTGGCTCTCTGTGGAAACACCTGGAGAGGAAGGAGGTACATGACTGTGCCAACATATGCACCTCAAATAAGTTACTGAGGGATCAGTTTGTGTGTGGATGAAGGCTGGCCCTGTTAGGAGAGCCATGCCGGAATAAATAAAGATGCAACCCTCCTTGTCTTTCAACGACACTGAATTAGGTTGTGGTTGTGCAGGAACAGGAAGATGCTGGGGCAACCGTAGCCATGATAAAGAGACATGAATCACTACACGCGAGGGCCCCATGTCCCTTGTCAGCCATGCAGACTGACAAAAGGGAGCTAACTCAGGAATAGGGATGAGCCGAACACCCCCCCCCCCCCCCCCCCGGTTAGGTTCGCACCAGAACTTTCGAACGGACTGAAAATTAATGCAAACTTTAGAACCCCATTGAAGTCTATGGGACTCGAACGTTCGAAATAAAAAGTGCTAATTTTAATGGCTAATATGCAAGATATTGTCCTAAAAAGGGTTTGGGGACCTGGCTCCTGCCCGAGGGGGCATGGGTCAATGCCAATTTATTTTTTTTAAATGGCCATTTTTTCGGGAGCACTGATTTTAATGACGATTAAAGTGAAATATTCCTTAAAATATCGTGCCTGGGTGGTGTCTATAGTATGCTTGTGAAGTGGCACGTGTTTCCCGTGTTTAAAACAGTCCCTGCACAAATTGACATGTAATGGAACAAAAAGTCATTTAAAACCGCTTGCGGTTTTAACGTAATATCTAGTTCCGGCAATATGGATGAAAATTTTTGAGAAAAATTGCATGGGTAGCCCCCCTGCCCATTACCAGCCCCTTTGGGTCTTGTACGCATATTAAGGGAAACCCCGTACCCATCTTAATAAAAAGGAAAGGTGTGGGGCCCCCAGGCCCTATATACTCAGAACAGCAGTATACAGGCGGTGCAAAAAAGACAATGACTGTGTAAGTTTGTTGTGTTAAGTAGAATTTGTTTGTAATTTTGAACTGGTACATTTTTAAAGTGTAGCTCTAGTCAAAAAATCTATTTTTAAGATTTTTGGAAAACATAGGGAAGGGTTATCACCCCTGTATAATTTTTTTTGCCATCCGTCTTTTTTCATCTAACTTCCTGTTGTCACCTTCCATTTGCAAGTTGGAGACGTTTGTAAGTTGGATGTTTGAAAGTAGGGGCCTGCCCTATATGCTCTGCAGAAATGGGGGCCTAAGGTGTTGCCACAACACTGTAAGCCTTCAAAGTTACTCTTGGTGGGCGCTGGAGCGCCCTGCTGTGAACGATTATATCAAGAATTGTAATTACATGCCATTGTTGAACAGTCGTAGAAAAATTGGGCCTTTGGTGGCTGCGGTGGTAGTGGCGGTGCTAGTGCCACAACACTATAAGTCCTCACAGTTACTCTTGGTGGGTGCAGAAACGGGCCCTGCTGAGAAATATTATATAAAGAATTGCAATTACATGCCCCTGTTAAACAGGGGCTGAAAAATTGGGCCTTAGGCACTGCTTGCTGGTGCCATGACACTGCAACCTCTCCCAGATACTCTAGTTGGAGTGCAGGAATGAGCCCTGCTGCAAAGCATTGCATCAAAAATTGTATTGCATGCCCCTGTTAAACAGGGGCTGAATAATTGGGCCTTAGGCACTGGTGCTGGTGCCACGACACTGCAACCTCTCCCAGATACTCCAGCTGGAGTGCAGGAATGAGCCCTGCTGCAAAGCATTGCATCAAAAATTGTATTACATGCCCCTGTTGAACAGGGGCTGATAAATTGGGCCTTAGGCACTGGTGCTGGTGCCACGACACTGCAACCTCTACCATATACTCTAGTTGGAGTGCAGGAATGAGCCCTGTTGCAAAGCATTGCATCAAAAATTGTAATTACATGCCCCTGTGAAACAGGGGCTGAAAAATTGGGCCTTAGGCACTGGTGCTGGTGCCACAACACTGCAACCTCTACCATATACTCTAGTTGGAGTGCAGGAATCAGCCCTGCTGCAAAGCATTGCATCAAAATTTGTATTACATGCCCCTGTTAAACAGGGGCTGAAAAATTGGGCTGGTGGCATCACCCAGAACCAAAAATGTTCTTCCAAGATATCAGCGGGATTATTGAGGAGGAAGAGGATAGTCAGTCAACATAACAGGACAGTTACTCAGCATCAGCATCAGCATAGGCAGTCTTGAAAGGATGTGACATTTCCAAACAAATTATTCAGTTACATCAGCTTCAGGTGCTTGGTAGCTGGTGGTGATCCAAGACTGATTCATCTTTATGAAGGTCAGTCAATCAACTGAGTCGGTGGACAGGCGCACCCTGTGATCAGTTACAAAGCCACCAGCAGCACTGAAGGTGCGTTCCGAAAGAACGCTGGATGCAGGACAGGCCAGTTGCTCAATTGCATACTGTGAAAGCTCTGGCCAGTGATCCATCCTCAAGACCCAGTAAGCCAGAGGATTTTCGGTGGGAAAGGTGTCCAAGTCTGACCTTGCCCCTAGGTATTCCTGCACCATGTAAATCAGACGCTGGCGATGGTTGCTGGAACCGATCATACCTTGGGGCTGCAGACTTAAAAATTGTCTGAACGCATCGGTCAGATCGCCACCTTCTCCACCACTCCTTCTGTGACTGACCGAAGCCTCAGCAACACATTGTCCAGGACCAGGAGTTTGGAACCTCCCAGTCTCTGGGAACATGTTGCACAGACCTTTCTGCAAGGCCTCCCGGAGATGTCTCATCCTCTGCTCCCTCTGCAGTGGCAAGATAAGGTCCCCTACCTTACCCTTGTACCATGGATCAAGGAGAGTGGCCAGCCAGTAATGGTCTCTCTCCTTGATCCAAAGAATACGAGGATCCTTCCATAGCCTTTGCAGGATCAGGGAGGCCATGCAGCGTAGGTTAGCTGAGGCATTCGGTCCGGAGTCCTCTGGGTCACTAAGGACATGATCCTCAGCCACCTCCTCCCAGCCACGTAGAAGTCCACGGGTTTCTTGGGACTGTAAATCATCCCTAAAAGACTGCTGCTGCTGATACTGAGTGTCAGGCTCCACTTCCATGCTGACACAATCCTACTCCTCCTCATCCTCTTCCTGTGTGATGGGTGGGACAGCAGGAACACTGTCTGGATAAAGGGGCCTTGAGAGGCAAGGTAGTCCTCCTCTTCCTGCCTCTGTTCTGCCTCAAGTGCCCTGTCCATTATTCCATGCAATGTATGCTCCAACAGGTGGACAAGAGGTACAGTGTCACTGATGCATGCACTATCACTGCTCACCATCCTTGTGGCCTCCTCAAATGGTAACAGTGCAATCATCCCTGATCATGCCCCACTGACGTGGTGAGAAAAAACCTCGCTCTCCTGACCTTGTTCTGGTGCCGTAGTTGCACAGGTACTCATTGATGGCCCTCTGCTGCGTGTGCAGCCGCTGCAGCATGCCCAACGTTGAGTTCCACCTGGTGGGCATGTCACATATAAGGCGGTTCTTCGGCAGGTTCAACTCCTTTTGGAGCTCAGCCAACCGAGCACTGGCATTAAATGATCGCAGAAATGCACACAGACTTTCCTGGCCTGCCTCTGGACATCCTGTAAGCCCGGGTTCCCTGCCCAAGAACCGCTGCACCACCAGGTTAAGGACGTGAGCCACACAGGACACATGGGTCAGTTGTCCCTGTCGGAGGGCGGAGAGGAGGTTGGTGCCATTGTCACAAACCACAATTCCTGGCTTAAGCTGGCGTGGCGTCAACCAACTCTTGGCCTGCCCCTGCAGAGCTGACAAAATATCTGACCCATTGTGGCTCCTGTCCACCAAACAAACCAGTGCAAGCACGGCATGGCATCTTTTTGCCTGCGTACTTGCGTAGCCCCTTGAACGTCTACGGAGCACCGCTGGTTCCGAGGACAGAGCACTGGAAGAGCACATGGAGGAAGAAGAAGAGGAGGGGGTGGAGGAGAGAGGTGTGTCGCAACCAGTAGTAGCATTTTGGAGGTGTGGTGGCAGAACAACCTCCAACACTACTGCACCTTGTCCTGCATCCTTCCCAGCTGCCAGAAGAGTGACCCAATGGGCCGTAAAAGATAGGTAACGTCCCTGTCCATGCCTGCTGGACCATGAGTCAGCGGTAATATGCACCTTACCGCTGACTGCCCTGTCCAGCGAGGCAAGGACATTGCCTTCCACATGCCGGTAGACAGCTGGAATCGCCTTCCGTGAGAAAAAGGGACATTTGGGGACCTGCCACTGAGGAACCGCACATTGCGCAAACTCATGGAAGGGGGCCGAGTCTACCAACTGAAAAGGCAGCAGTTGAAGTGCTAGCAATTTAGCCAAGCTAGCATTCAACCGCTGGGCATGTGGATGGCTGGGAGTGAACTTCTTTCGATGGTCCAGCAGCTGGGGCAGGGAAATTTGCCTGCTACAATCGGACGTGGGTGTACTGCTAGCAGAGTGCCCGCAAGTACTTGACTGTGACACACCTAATTGTACACCTTCATTCCTCTCAGTGCAGGTTTCAGAGAGGACTGAAGGTCTAGTGGGGTTGGAGATGCCAGCTGATGAGGAGCAAGGAGAGGTCCGCTTTGTTCTTTGTTGTGGGTCTTTAAGGTACGCCCAGTGATTGGGAGCAGTGATCTCTTACATGTTCTAGTGAGCCCATCCCCACTACAGTTAGAACACACTGAGGGAACACACTTAACCCCTTGATCGTCCCCTAGTGTTTAACCACTTCTCTGCCAGTGACATTTACACAGTAATTAGTGCATTTTTATAGCACTGATCGCTGCATACATGCCAATGGCCCCAAAATAGTGTCAAAAGATCTATCTGGTGCAATGTTGCAATTATGATAAAAATCGCAGATCGCTGGCATTAATAATAAAAAAAATTATAAAAATGCTCTAAATGTATCCCCTATTTTGTAGATGTGATAACGTTTCTGCAAAACCAATCGATATAAGTTTATTGCGATTTTTTTACCAAAAATATATGGAAGAATACATATTGGCCTAAACTAAGGAAGAAATATTTTTTGTATATATTTTTGGGGATATTTATTATAGCAAAAAGTAAAAAAATAAAAAAATTTTCAAAATTGGCGCTATTTTTTTGTTTATAGCGCAAAAAATATAAACCGCAGATACCACCAAAAGAAAGCTCTATTTGCACGACCATGCAATTGTCAGTTAAAGCGACGCAGTGCTGCATCGCAAAAAAAGGGTTTGATCAGGAAAGGGGTAAATCCTTTTGGGGCTAAAGTGGTTACAGAGGATTGATTATGAGTTGTAAACTAGCCTGCATTTATCCAGCATTATTCATCGTGTTTTGGGCTCATATTAATTACTTTTTCTTAAGGAATTTGTTAACTACACTTTTTTAAACTTAGTCAGCAGCTCTCCAAAGAATTGAGAACGTTCACTCAAAAAAGGGTGAAGATTGACTTTATTTATCCAATTACGTACTGTAAAGATGAAATGTATAAACAGGCTTTTGCTTTTTCCATGAATAAATAATTGAAGTGAATCTATTTTGTTGGTAATATTGAATAAAAACATCATATTGTTTAATTTGTGTAGAAAGAACTTTTGTATATTTGTTGCCCAACAACAGCAGTTGTTATTTCTAGATTTTTATTTATGTTATTAGTAGGCAAGTAAACACGGAATTGCTAAGACTGACACAAGTTTAATAGCTTTTGTCACTGCAGCATAAAACATCTGGACAAGATTTTATCCAGCCAACAATACATACTGTATGTTTTTTATCTACTAAAAAATAGCAGATTGCTTTTGAAGATTGCTTTTTTGATTGATGGGACACTGCAAGAATAAAAGAAGAGATTTTGTCACTGCGTACAATGCCTAAGTACATGTAGGACAGAACATTTTTATTTCATGTTGGATAGACTTTCAGAAAAAATGCACTATTGGACAAGATTACTAGCTCAACAACAATGGGATATAAGAGCAGAAGAGTTTGCTTTGATAATTGCTGACAGAGAGTGTTCAGTTTCAAATGTTGCTTTATGCGTTGACATACTTCCATAGACCCAGTCTGCTGACTTTGCACTATCTACAGGCAGTCTTATGCAGGCCATACTTGGGTCGAATTCCAAACAAATTTTCTATAAAAAAAATAAATCTGAAATTTGGTGCTTTTTGTGATCCGCTGGTGCCACCATTGATTTTGAAATTCGACCAACCAAGGCTTTAATTTGCCCTCATGTTGATACAGAAAATAAGTTTTGTGGCCGGGAATCTTCTTTTATTTCTGGGAATTTTCTTTTCTTGTGCTCATGAGTAGGGATGAGCCGAACACCCCCCGGTTCGGTTCGCACCAGAACTTTCGAACGGACCCCAAATTCGTACGAACTTTAGAACCCCATTGAAGTCTATGGGATTCGAAGGTTCGAAATTAAAAGTGCTAATTTTAACGGCTAATATGCAAGATACTGTCCTAAAAAGGGTTTGGGGACCTGGCTCCTGCCCCAGGGGACATGGGTCAATGCCTAAAATGTTTTTAAAAATTGCAGTTTTGGCGGGAGCACTGATTTTAATGACGATTAAAGTGAAAAAAAAAGTGAAATATTCCTTTAAATATGGTGCCTGGGGGGTGTCTGTAGTATGCCTGTGAAGTGCCACGTGTTTCCCGTGTTTAGAACAGTCCCTGCACAAAATGACATTAAACGGAAATAACATAATTTAAAACTGCTTGCGGTTTTAATGTTATATCTGGTTCCTGCAATATGGTTGAAAATCATTGAGAAAAATGGCATGGGTAGCCCTCCCTGCCCATTACTAGCCCCTTTGGGTCTTGTACGCATATTAAGGGGAACCCAGTACCCATATTAAAAAAAGGAAATGCGTGTGGCCCCCAGGCCCTATATACTCAGAACAGCAGTATACAGGCGGTGCAAACAAGACAGGGACTGTGTAGGTTTGTTGTGTTAAGTTGAATCTGTTTGTAATTTTCAACTGGTACATTTTTAAAGTGTAGCTCCAGTCAAAAAAACGATTTTTAAGCTTTTTGGAAAACATAGGGAAGGGTTAACACCCCTGTATAATTTGTTTTGTCGTCCATCTTTTTTCATCTCACTTGCTGTTGTCTCCTTCCGTTTGCAAGTGGGAGATGTTTGTAAGTTGGATGTTTGAAAGTAGGGGCCTGCCCTATATGCTCTGCAGAAATGGCAGAACAAGATGTTGGTTTTGCCACAACATTGTAAGCCCTCAAAGTGACTCTTGGTGGGCGCTGGAGCGCCCTGCTGTGAACGATTATATCAAGAATTGTAATTACATGCCATTGTTGAACAGTGGTAGAAAAATTGACCTTTGGTGGTTGTAGTGCTGGTGCCACAACACTATAAGTCCTCACAGTTACTCTGGGTGGGCACAGGAACGGGCCCTCCTGTGAAATATTATATCAAGAATTGTAATTACATGTCCCTGTTAAACAGGGGCATAAAAATTGGGCCTTAGGCACTGGTGCTGGTGCCACCACACTGCAACCTCTCCCATATACTCTAGTTTTATTGCAGGAATTAGCCCTGCTGCAAAGCATTGCATCAGAAATTGTAATTAAACGCCCCTGTTAAACAAGGGCAGAAAAATTGGGCCTTAGGAACTGGTGCTGGTGTCACCACACTGCAACCTCTCCCATATACTCTAGTTTTATTGCAGGAATTAGCCCTGCTGCAAAGCATTGCATCAAAAATTGTACTTAAACGCCCCTGTTAAACAGGGGCAGAAAAATTGGGCCTTAGGCACTGGTGCTGGTGCCACCACACTGCAACCTCTCCCATATACTCTATTTTTATTGCAGGAATTAGCCCTGCTGCAAAGCATTGCATCAAAAATTGTAATTAAACGCCCCTGTTAACCACTTGCCGACCACCGCACGACGATGTACGTCGACAGAATGGCACGGGCAGGCATATGGGCGTACCTGTATGTCCCTGCTTTCCCGCGGGTGGGGGGCCCGATCGGGCCCCCCCCGGTGCCAGCGGCGGTCGGTATCCGTTCAGGAGCGATCCGGGATGAGGGGGCGTCCATTCATTCATGGCCACCCCCTCGCGATCGCTCCTGACGAATGGAAGTGAAGCATGACATCACTTCCTCTCCTGTAATGTAAACACAGGCAGAGGAAGTGATGTAATCTCTCCTCCGTGTCGGTATTTTTCGTTCCGGCACCGAGGAGAGAGGATCGGTGAGTTGCACCAACACGACACTACACAGTAGAACATGCCAGGCAAACTCTCACCCCCCCTTCACCCCCCGATCACCCCCCCAATCACCCCTGCCCCCCAGTCACAGTGACACCAATTGCATTTTTTTTTTGCATTGGTGTCATTTGTGACTGTAATAACTGTTAGGGCAGTTAGGGTTAGCCCCCTTTAGTTCTAAGGTACCCCCCTAACCCCCCCAATAAAGGTTTAACCCCGTGATCACCCCCCGTCGCCAGTGTCACTAAGGCTGGGTTCACATTGCAGCGGTTTATGAGAACGGATGTGATTCGCACAGCACTGCAGTGCAAATCACATCCGATCTCTGTGCGATTCGAGTTCAGCCATACAGATAGTATGGCTGAATTTGCGTCGCACCCGCCGCACCCGCCGCAAATTCGCACGGGACCCTTTTTTTGGTCCGCAGCAGAATCGGATCGCATGGGTGTTCACACCATTCGATTCGAGTTTGCAGATCGCACTGCGATATGCGAACTGATCTGGGGGTGTCATTAACATTTCACTGACACTCCCAGCAGTTCGCATAAGGCAGTGTGAACTGCCGCCGGGAGGCATGCGATGCGGGAACCTGCCGCGGATTCGTGGCGTTCCTGCATCGCTCCAGTGTGAACCCAGCCTAATAAGCGATCATTTTTCTGATCGCTGTATTAGTTTCACAGGTGACGCTAGTTAGGCAGGTAGGTATTTAGGTTCGCCGCAGCTTTTTATAGCGCCAGGGACCCCCATATACTACCGCATAAAGCCCCCTGATTGCCCCCTAGTTAACCCTTTCACCAGTGATCACCATATAACTGTTACAGGTGACGCTGGTTGGTTAGTAATTTTTTTATAGTTTCAGGGCACCCGCCATTTATTACCTAATAAAGGTTTAACCCCCTGATCACCCGGCGGGTGTCATTTGTGACTGTAATAACTGTTAGGGCAGTTAGGGTTAGCCCCCTCTAGTTCTGAGGTACCCCCCTAACCCCCCCAATAAAGGTTTAACCCCGTGATCACCCCCCGTCGCCAGTGCCACTAAGGCTGGGTTCACATTGCAGCGGTTTATGAGAAGGGATGTGATTCACACCGCACTGCAGTGCAAATCACATCCGATCTCTGTGCGATTCGAGTTCAGCCATACAGATAGTATGGCTGAATTCGCGTCGCACCCGCCGCACCCGCCGCAAACTCGCACGGGACCCTTTTTTTGGTTCGCAGCAGAATCAGATCGCATGGGTGTTCACACCATGCGATCCGAGTTTGCAGATCGCACTGTGATATGCGAACTGATCTGGGGGTGTCATTAACATTTCACTGACACTCCCAGCAGTTCGCATAGGGCAGTGTGAACTGCCGCCGGGAGGCATGCGATGTGGGAACCCCCTTGCGGATTCGTGGCGTTCCCGCATCGCTCCAGTGTGAACCCAGCCTAATAAGCGATCGTTTTTCTGATCGCTGTATTAGTGTCACAGGTGACGCTAATTAGGCAGGTAGGTATTTAGGTTCCCCCGCAGCTTTTTATAGCGCCAGGGACCCCCATATACTACCGCATAAAGCCCCCTGATTGCCCCCTAGTTAACCCTTTCACCAGTGATCACCATATAACTGTTACAGGTGACGCTGGTTGGTTAGTTATTTTTTTATAGTTTCAGGGCACCCGCCATTTATTACCTAATAAATGTTTAACCCCCTGATCACCCGGCGGGTGATATAAGTTTGAGGGTCAGATAAGGTCTGCGTCGCCCCAGGCAGCATCAGGTTAGTGCCAGTACCGCTAACACTCACGCACAAAGCATACACCTCCCTTAGTAATATAGTATCTGATCAGATCTATATTAGCGTCGCCAGCAGTTTAGGTTTCCCAAAACGCATTGTTAGCGGGATCAGCCCAGATACCTGCTAGCACCTGCATTTAGCCCCTCCGCCAAGCCCAGACCAGCCCACCCAAGTGCAGTATTGATCGATCACTGTCACTTACAAAACACAACACACATAACTGCAGCATTTGCAGAGTCAGGCCTGATCCCTGCGATCGCTAACAGTTTTTCTTGTAGCGTTTTGATACAGTCGCTGACAGCCTAGGTGCTTTTTTACCTGTGAGTCTCACTAGTGTACCCCTAAATTTAGGGGTGTCTACTTTCCAAAATGGGGTCATTTGGGGGGGGTTTGTGCCATCTTGGCATTTTATGGCCTTCAAAACTGTAATAGGTAGTGAGGAGTGAAAGCCTGAAGGCGGTGCTTGGTTTTCGGGGCCCCGAAAAGTCCCAAAAAGTCCCACATATGTGGTATCCCCGTACTCAGGAGAAGCAGCAGAACTTATTTTGGGGTGTCATTTTACATATGCCCATAGCATGTGTGAGCAATATATCATTTAGTGACAACTTTGTGAAAAAAATAAATAAATAAATAAAAGTTTGTAAATTTCCCGCAACTTGTGCCAAATATAAAATATTCCATGCCTCTCAGCAAATAGCTTGGGGTGTCTACTTTCTAAAATGGGGTCATTTGTGGGGGTTTTGTGCCATCTTGGCTTTTTATGGCCTTCAAAACTGTAATAGGTAGTGAGGAGTGAAGTCAAAAATTTACACCCTTAGAAAACCTGAAGGCGGTTCTTGGTTTAGGGGCCCCGTACGCGGCTAGGCTCCCAAAAAATCCCACACATGTGGTATCCCCATACTCAGGAGAAGCAGCAGAATTTATTTTGGGGTGTCATTTCACATATGCCCATGGCATGCATGAGCAATATATCATTTAGTGACAACTTTGTGAAAAAATAAAATAAAATAAAAAGTTTGTAATTTTTCCGCAACTTGTGGCAAAATATAAAATATTCCATGGACTCAACATGCCTCTCAGCAAATAGCTTGGGGTGTCTACTTTCTAAAATGGGGTCATTTGTGGGGGTTTTGTGCCATCTTGGCATTTTATGGCCTTCAAAACTGTAATAGGTAGTGAGGAGTGAAGTCAAAAATTTACGCCCTTAGAAAACCTGAAGGCGGTTCTTGGTTTCGGGGCCCCGTACGTGGCTAGGCTCCCAAAAAATCCCACACATGTGGTATCCCCATACTCAGGAGAAGCAGCAGAATTTATTTTGGGGTGTCATTTCACATATGCCCATGGCATGCATGAGCAATATATCATTTAGTGACAACTTTGTGAAAAAAAAAAAAAAAAATAAAAGTTTGTAATTTTTCCGCAACTTGTGGCAAAATATAAAATATTCCATGGACTCAACATGCCTCTCAGCAAATAGCTTGGGGTGTCTACTTTCTAAAATGGGGTCATTTGTGGGGGTTTTGTGCCATCTTGGCATTTTATGACCTTCAAAACTGTAATAGGTAGTGAGGAGTGAAGTCAAAAATTTACGCCCTTAGAAATCCTGAAGGCGGTGCTTGGTTTTCGGGGCCCTGTACGCGGCTAAGCTCCCAAAAAGTCCCACATATGTGGTATCCCCGTACTCAGGAGAAGCAGCAGAACTTATTTTGGGGTGTCATTTCACATATGCCCATAGCATGTGTGAGCAATATATCATTTAGTGACAACTTTGTGAAAAAAAAATAAATAAATAAAAGTTTGTAATTTTTCCGCAACTTGTGGCAAAATATAAAATATTCCATGGACTCAACATGCCTCTCAGCAAATAGCTTGGGGTGTCTACTTTCTAAAATGGGGTCATTTGTGGGGGTTTTGTGCCATCTTGGCTTTTTATGGCCTTCAAAACTGTAATAGGTAGTGAGGAGTGAAGTCAAAAATTTACACCCTTAGAAAACCTGAAGGCGGTTCTTGGTTTAGGGGCCCCGTACGCGGCTAGGCTCCCAAAAAATCTCACACATGTGGTATCCCCATACTCAGGAGAAGCAGCAGAATTTATTTTGGGGTGTCATTTCACATATGCCCATAGCATGTGTGAGCAATATATCATTTAGTGACAACTTTGTGAAAAAATAAAATAAAATAAAAAGTTTGTAATTTTTCCGCAACTTGTGGCAAAATATAAAATATTCCATGGACTCAACATGCCTCTCAGCAAATAGCTTGGGGTGTCTACTTTCTAAAATGGGGTCATTTGTGGGGGTTTTGTGCCATCTTGGCATTTTATGGCCTTCAAAACTGTAATAGGTAGTGAGGAGTGAAGTCAAAAATTTACGCCCTTAGAAAACCTGAAGGCGGTTCTTGGTTTCGGGGCCCCGTACGTGGCTAGGCTCCCAAAAAATCCCACACATGTGGTATCCCCATACTCAGGAGAAGCAGCAGAATTTATTTTGGGGTGTCATTTCACATATGCCCATGGCATGCATGAGCAATATATCATTTAGTGACAACTTTGTGAAAAAATAAAAAATAAATAAAAGTTTGTAATTTTTCCGCAACTTGTGGCAAAATATAAAATATTCCATGGACTCAACATGCCTCTCAGCAAATAGCTTGGGGTGTCTACTTT
Organism: Lithobates pipiens; assembly: GCF_037356315.1. NCBI lineage: Eukaryota > Metazoa > Chordata > Amphibia > Anura > Ranidae > Lithobates > Lithobates pipiens. The sequence continues at coordinate 64,992,549 of NW_027507718.1, read as the reverse complement.
CTAAAATGGGGTCATTTGTGGGGGTTTTGTGCCATCTTGGCATTTTATGACCTTCAAAACTGTAATAGGTAGTGAGGAGTGAAGTCAAAAATTTACGCCCTTAGAAATCCTGAAGGCGGTGCTTGGTTTTCGGGGCCCTGTACGCGGCTAAGCTCCCAAAAAGTCCCACATATGTGGTATCCCCGTACTCAGGAGAAGCAGCAGAACTTATTTTGGGGTGTCATTTCACATATGCCCATAGCATGTGTGAGCAATATATGATTTAGTGACAACTTTGTGAAAAAAAATAAAAATAAAAGTTTGTAATTTTCCCGCAACTTGTGCCAAATATAAAATATTCCATGGACTCAACATGCCTCTCAGCAAATAGCTTGGGGTGTCTACTTTCTAAAATGGGGTCATTTGTGGGGGTTTTGTGCCATCTTGGCATTTTATGGCCTTCAAAACTGTGATAGGTAGTGAGGAGTGAAATTACAAATGTATGCCCTTAGAAATCCTGAAGGCGGTGCTTGGCTTTCGGGGCCCCGTACGCGGCTAGGCTTCCAAAAAGTCGACCACATGTGGTATCCCCGTACTCAGAAGAAGCAGCAGAATGTATTTTGGGGTACAATTCCACATATAACCATGGCATGTGTGAGCAATATATCATTTAGTGACAACTTTGTGTGTCATTATTCAATCGCTTGAGGCAAAAAAATAAAATATTCAATGGGCTCAACATGCCTCTTATCAATTTCCTTAGGGTATCTACTTTCCAAAATGGGGTCATTTGGGGGGGTTTTGTACTGCCCTGCCATTTTAGCACCTCAAGAAATGAGATAGGCAGTCATAAACTAAAAGCTGCGTAAATTCCAGAAAACGTACCTTAGTTTGTAGATGTGACAACTTTTGCGCAAACCAATAAATATACAGTTATTGACTTTTTTTTTACCAAAGACTTGTGGCTGAATACATTTTGGCCTAAATGTATGACTAAAATTGAGTTTATTGGATTTTTCTAATAACAAAAAGTAGAAAATATCATTTTTTTTCAAAATTTGCGGTCTTTTTACGTTTATATCGCAAAAAATAAAAATCGCAGAGTCAGTCAAATACCTTTAAAAGAAAGCTCAATTTGTGGGAAAAAAAGGACGCAAATTTTGTTTGGGTACAACATTGCATGACCGCGCAATTACCAGTTAAAGCAGCGCAGTGCCAAATTGTAAAAAGACCTCTGGTCATTGACCAGCAAAATGGTCGGGTCTGAAAGTGGTTAAACAGGGGCAGAAAAATTGGGCTGATGGCATCACTCAGAACCAAAAATGTTCTTCCAACATATCAGCGGAGGAGGAAGAGGATAGACAATCAACATAACAGGACAGTCACTCAGCATCAGCATAGGCAGTCTTGAAGGGATGTGATATTTCAAAAAAAATTATTCGGTTACATCAGCTTCAGGTGCTTGGTAGCTGTGGGTGATCCAAGACTGATTCATCTTTATGAAGGTCAGTCGATCAACTAATTCGGTGGACAGTCGCACCCTGTGATCAGTAACAAAGCCACCAGCAGCACTGAAGGTGCGTTCCGAAAGAACGCTGGATGCAGGACAGGCCAGTAGCTCAATTGCATACTGTGCAAGCTCTGGCCAGTGATCCATCCTCAAGACCCAGTAAGCCAGAGGATTTTCAGTGGGAAAGGTGTCCAAGTCTGACCTTGCCCCTAGGTATTCCTGCACCATGTAAATCAGACGCTGGCGATGGTTGCTGGAACTGATCATACCTTGGGGCTGCGGACTAAAAAATTGTCTGAAAGCATCAGTCAGACGGCCACCTTCTCCACCGCTCCTTCTGACCGATGCCTCAGCCACACGTTGTCCAGGACCAGGAGTTTGTAACCTCCCAGTCTCTGGGAACGCGTTGCACAGACCTTTCTGCAAGGCCTCCTGGAGATGTCTCATCCTCTGCTCCCTCTGCGATGGCAAGATAAGGTTGGCAACCTTACCCTTGTACCGTGGATCAAGGAGAGTGGCCAGCCAGTAATGGTCCCTCTCCTTGATCCGAAGAATACGAGGATCCTTCCGCAGGCTTTGCAGGATCAGGGAGGCCATGCAGCGTAGGTTAGCTGAGGCATTCGGTCCGGAGTCCTCTGGGTCACTAAGGACAACATGATCCGCAGCTACCTCCTCCCAGCCACGTACAAGTCCACGTGTTTCTTGGGACTGTAAATCATCCCTACAAGACTGCTGCTGCTGATGCTGAGTGCCAGCCTCCACCTCCATGCTGACACAATCATCCTCCTCCTCCTCTTCCTCCTCCTCATCCTCTTCCTGTGTGATGGGTGGCACAGCAGGAACACTGTCTGGATAAAGGGGGCCTTGAGAGGCAAGGAAGTCCTCCTCTTCCTGCCTCTTTTCTGCCTCAAGTGCCCTGTCCATTATTCCACGCAGCGTATGCTCCAAGAGGTGGACAAGAGGTACAGTGTCACTGATGCATGCACTGTCACTGCTCACCATCCTTGTGGCCTCCTCAAACGGTGACAGGACAGTGCATGCATCCCTGATCATGCCCCACTGGCGTGGTGAGAAAAAAACCGAGCTCCCCTGACCCTGTCCTGGTGCCGTAGTCGCACAGGTACTCATTGATGGCCCTCTGCTGCATGTGCAGCCGCTGCAGCATGGCCAACGTTGAGTTCCACCTGGTGGGCATGTCACATATAAGGCGGTTCTTGGGCAGGTTCAACTCCTTTTGGAGCTCAGCCAGCCGAGCACAGGCATTAAATGATCGGCGGAAATGCACACAGACTTTCCTGGCCTGCTTCAGGACATCCTGTAAGCCGGGGTACCTGCCCAAGATCCGCTGCACCACCAGGTTAAGGACTTGAGCTACACAGGGCACATGGGTCAGTTGTCCCTGTCGGAGGGCGGAGAGGAGGTTGGTGCCATTGTCGCAAACCACCATTCCTGGCTTAAGCTGGCGTGGCGTCAACCACCTCTCGGCCTGCCCCTGCAGAGCTGACAAAACATCCGCCCCAGTGTGGCTCCTGTCCCCCAAACAAACCAGCGCAAGCACGGCATGGCATCGTTTTGTCTGCGTACTTGCATAGTCCCTGGAACGCCTACGGAGTACCACTGGTTCTGAGGACAGAGCACTGGAAGAGGCCACGGAGGAAGAAGAAGAGGAGGGGGTGGAGGAGAGAGGTGTGTCACAACCAATAGTAGCATTTTGGAGGTGTGGTGGCGGAACAACCTCCAACACTACTGCACCTTGTCCTGCATCCTTTCCAGCTGCCAGAAGAGTGACCCAATGGGCCGTGAAAGACAGGTAACGTCCCTGTCCATGCCTGCTGGACCATGAGTCAGCGGTAATATGCATCTTACCGCTGACCGCCCTGTCCAGCGAGGCAAGGACATTGCCTTCCACATGCCGGTAGAGAGCCGGAATCGCCTTCCGTGAGAAAAAGTGGCGTTTGGGGACCTGCCACTGAGGAACCGCACATTGTACAAACTCACGGAAGGGGGCCGAGTCTACCAACTGAAAAGGCAGCAGTTGAAGTGCTAGCAATTTAGCCAAGCTAGCATTCAACTGCTGGGCATGTGGATGGCTGGGAGTGAACTTCTTTCGCCGGTCCAGCAGCTGGGGCAGGGACATTTGCCTGCTATAATCGGACGTGGGTGTACTGCTAGCAGAGTGCCCGGAAGCACTTGGCTGTGACACACCTAATTCTACACCTTCATTCCTCTCAGAGCAGGTTTCAGAGAGGACTGAAGGTCTAGTGGGGTTGGAGATGCCATCCTCCTGGAGCATGTACCCAACACTGTGCTCAAAGAGTTCAGGAGACTCCTCAGGAGGACGTGGTGGGTCTAGGGAAGGAGTCACTGATGATGACATTGAGACGAGGAAAGACGATGCGTTGGTAGCTGCTTTGCTAGTACCCTGAGACTGGGTGAGAGAGGATGAGGAGGATGAAGAGGGCTTGGTCATCCACTCTACCAAGTCATTGGCATGTTGCGGTTCAACATGTCCAGCTACCGAAAAGAAGGACAAGCGTGTCCCATGGCCACGTGCTGATGACAATGCACCGCGTCCACGACCAGCACTGTTGTCTCTAGACACAGAGCCTGCTTGCCCTCTTTTATCGGCTCGCACCTGTCTGCCTCTCCTTGCTGGCCTTCCAGACATGGTAATGGCCTGAAGGGAGTTGGGTAAAACAGCAGTTGGGTAGTGTATATTGTGCTGGAGGCACACAACACCCACTAACTCCTGCAGATGCCTCTATTATAGAACACCAGAGATAAAGGGGTATACTGTAATGGAGTCACACAACACCCACTAAGCCCTGCAGATGGCTCTATTAGAGAACAGCAATAAAGGGTAGATACAGGTGTATATTGTGCTGGAGGCACAAAACACCCACTAACTCCTTCAGATGCCTTTATTATAGAACACCAGAGATAAAGGGGTATATACAGATGTATACTGTGCTGTGCTGGAGGCACACACAACTTCCAATAACTCCTGCAGATGGCAGATGGCTCAAATAGAGAAGAGCTATGTAGGTGGATATAGCGGTGTGTACTGGGTACAGAGCACGCAGACAGCACGCACAAGCTCCTAACACTACTGACTGCAAGCTCTATTATAAAAGATAGATCACTAGCTATATAGGTGAGGTGAATATAGCGGTGTATACTGCGGCCAGGGCACGCAGACAACAACCACTACAGAAGAGCAAGATCGAAAATCAGCCGATAACGATCAGTGTATACTGTGTTGAAGGTACACAGAACACCCACTAACTGCTTCAGACGCCAACACACTAAACAAGGCCGCCGTGCTGGCGGCCTTATATAGTGTGGGGGGTGTACTACACAGCCTGAGCTATGATTGGCCACAGGCATCCTGCCTGTGGCCAATCATGGCTCTCCTCGCTGCTGGCGCTGTGATTGGCCAAGCATGCGGGGTCACAGTGCATGCTTGGCCAATCATGAGCCAGCAATGCACTGCGGTATTGTGGGCCGTGAGCGCCACACGAATTTGGCGCGGACGGCCCATAACGTTCGGAATACGCCGTACGGGCTAACAGCCGATGTTCGAGTCGAACGTATGTTCGACTCGAACACGAAGCTCATCCCTACTCATGAGCAATTTTTTTTTTCATTTACATTTCTTACATGATTCTCCCTTCATTGATTAGAAAATTGTTCATTGTTTTCAAAAAATTTCTAACATGTCTGATTATTCAAATTCGATGGTCAGATGAAAATCGCCCATTGCTGCAACCAGGGCAGGACTTAGGGTGGTGGGGGGCCCTGGGCTTGAGTCACTTTTGGGCCCTACCTTCTATAGATTACCATATTTATTGGCGTATAACACGCGCCAGTGTATAACACACACACCCCAAGTTTAGGACTTTTAGGAAGGAAGTTTAAGGAAAAAACTTACATTTAAATGCCCATCAATGCAGCCTTATCAGTGTCCATCTGCAGCCTTGCCCATCCATCTGCAGCCTTGTCCAGTGTAATTTGCAGCCTTGTCAGTGTAGCCTTGTCATTTGCAGCCTTGCCACAGTGTCATTTGCAGCCTTGTCATTTGCAGCTTTGTCATTGCAGTCTTGAAGTTTAAAAATGGCACTGCCGAGATACAGAGTCCTGTGTATCTTGGCGGCTCTCGGGTCCTCTCGGTGGCTCTCAGGTCCTCTCGATGGCTCTCAGCGGCTTTTGGGTCCTTTCGGCGGCTCTCGGGTGCTCTCACAGTCCCGAGCGGAGCCAAGAGTAGCCGAATGTACTTGGCTTGGCTCACAGTCACGCCCAGTCCCTGTGTTATGTCCATTGTAGGGCAGGACTGGGCGTGACTGTAAGCGGAGCTGAGTCGAGTACACTCGGCTATGTATCTCGGCGGGGCCCATGGGCTTGAACCCAGTCAAGCCCAATGGTAAGTCCGGCCCTGGCTGCAACTCACTAATTGTGCGAAAATTCTTAGACCCATGTTTGGCCGGCTCTTTAATAAGACAAAGAAGTTGAATCCAATGCATTTTGACTTCAGACAATTGCATTACAGAGGATGTGCTGTCTTTTGAAGTGTAAGAAGACAATGACTATGTGAAGCCCTATCTCTGCAAAGTACTGACATTGATTGTGAGAAAATGAAAGAATAATGTGATTGTCTAGCTTGTACTAAATCAACTAGCACTAAACAGGAGATGAGGACATTTTTGAAGAGCATAAACAATTCTGAATAGCTGATAGCTGATGTACATGTATGACAGTACAACAAAATGATCCAGCACTCAATGGGCTGGCAGAGAAGGCAGTCTCACAACAAGCAGTGGAACGTAAACATGAATAGTTTATTCAATAATATACATATGAACAAATACTTTTGTCAATGCAAGAAGAGGTGGAGAGAGATGAAAGGGAAAATAAATGGCTTACGGTGTCACTGGAGGTCCTCAGAGGACACCCTTGCAGCAGGGGAGGCGCCAATGTCCCTGCTGCGCTTCAGCTGAATGAAAGACCCACTCACAGGTGTGTAGAGGACAGCTGGACGTGCTGGAGGAGGAGGCGGAGGCAATGGTCAGCGGGAAGATGGAGAGCCGAACTCCGGCAAACTCTGTGCTTCAGGCTATAGTAAATTAAAAATTAGTAGTGACAAATAGAATTTAAGAAAGAATCAAAAATGAATCAATCCCAATTGTCAACACGTGTTAAAAAAATATATGTATATACAAAAAATATATATATATATATATATATATATATATATATATATATATATATATATATATATATATATATATATATATATATATATATATATATATATATATATATATCAATGGAGTACACCAACAATCAAATGAAAAATATATGTATAAATGCAAAAAAAAATTTGAATTGAATGAAAACAATATATATATATATATATATATATATATATATATATATATATATATATATATATATATATATGAAAAACATAATAATAAAATAACAAGAAAAAAATGACAAGAAAAACATACATAAATAATTAATAAATAAATAAAATATTCAATCATATTCAAACTCATGTTAAATAGGAGTCAGTACACACCTGCCAATATTTAAAGTGCCTCTGATTAACATCAATTAAAGTTCAGCTGTTCTAGTAGGTCTTTCCTGGCATTTTTTAGTCACATCCTACAGCAAAAGCTATGGTCTGCAGAGAGCTTCCAAATCATCAGAGGGATCTCATTGTTAAAAGGTATCAGTCAGGAGTAGGGTATAAAATAATTTCCAAGGCATTAGATATACCATGGAACACAGTAAAGGCAGTCATCAAGTGAAGAAAATATGGCACAACAGTGACATTACCAAGAACTGGACATCCCTCCAAAATTGATGAAAAGACAAGATGACAATTGGTTAGGGAGGCTACCAAGAGACCTAAAGCAACATTAAATGAGCTGCAGGAATATCTGGCGAGTACTGGGGGGGAAAGGGAGGAAGGGGGTAGGGGGGTGGGGGAAGGAAGGGAGGGAGGTGAAAAAGTGGGGAGGGAAAAAGGAAGGGTGGAGGGGCAGAAGAGGGAGGGAAAAATGGCCATAAGCTAAAGTACCTATTGAGTATATATATATATATATATATATATATATATATATATATATATATATATATATAGGTGTGATCCCCTCCTCGGGACGACCCAGTGTTGCCCATTGTCTTAGCTGCGGATAGAATATATACATACATATACAATAATAAAGAAACAATCATATTTAAAAATACACTTACTATATTGTAAGAAGATGTGAAATGCAGCTAAAAACAACAAGCAGTGTGACTGCTGAAGAGTGGAGTAGTCAGAGAGTATAATTTGGATATAGACAATCTCTAATGAATAATAGCAAAAGCAAACAAAAAAATATATTTTTTGTAAGATGACTGTTGGAAGTTCATTCACAGAAAACCTGTATAAATCCAGCAGATAGAACTTACCTAACTCCAAGGTGTCTAACAAATATGAGAGGGAGAGAGTTTTTTTTTTTTTTTTCGGGGAGCCAAGGTAGATATGGTTAATGGCAAGAGGGAATCACTCCCAGAGTCTTCGTATTATAGTAATTAAATCTGATAATTAAGGGTACCATATATGGCCAAACAGAACCCCCAAACAAGCGGAATACTAGGTCATCTGAGAATGAAAAGGAAAAAAGGGGATTTGTCACAAGAGCAAAAATAGTAGCCATAGAGATAATAGCAACTCTACACATTCTACAGTGTATTATACCTGACACAGGAGCTTCTCAAGGGTAGCCAGCCGACCCTGTATAGAGACACTAGGGAATTGTTGACAAACAGGACGCTGAGAACAGCATCCATTTGTATGCATGTCCCATCCATAGTCAACCAATTGGCGGACGCCGTGGATGACATCATCCGGACCGGCCACAGAACGTCACCACGCATGCGTCCAGACCTGCACCAGCACAATGGCCAGTTGGTAAACAACACAGCGCAGACCGCGAGGCTCCAGGCTAGCAGTGACATATGAAGACCAAGAGAGAGGACAGCGCCCTTTAGCTGGTCCTCCACATGCCACAGCCTGGAAGGTGTAAACAGGATGTGGCGCTGGGCGGTTGCCTAGTGATGTGATAGAACTGATTGACGCTGATGAAGAATCCTACCGCAGTGACCACCTATGGGAAGAGAAAAAGTGAAAATTAATACAACAATAGAGATACTGTAAAATATATGGTAGTATTTTAACAAAAATATCATACAAAGCAAAAAATTGGCCAATATAAAAATAAACAACCCATATGGGATATAAACATCTAGTGCAATCTAGTAATAAAATTATAGAGCAATGAACAAAGACATGGATAGAAAATATATTTTGTAGTTAGTTTTTAGGGGGCATGAATACAGACAGAGAAAAAAGAAGAAATTTTAAATATATATAATGTATAAGATAAGTATGCTATAATTGAAATAAAACAACCTTATTAATTGTAATTGGAGATAGAGCTAAATTGATCGCAGACATGATATGATGTTTTATTAACAATCAGATGGTAAAATTGTCCAAAGTGGATAAAAAATCTGAAAGTTGAATTAAGGCACAAAACACCCTACAAACCTGATTGAAAAATGTTGATAATCTATTTATAAAAAGGGTTTGTAAGATTGAGCCTCATTGATGCCAGGAACATGTGTGGCATCAAGACGCTCAATCCAGGTAGTTTCCCTACGGAGAACATATTTGTCCCATTTCCACCCTCTAGGGTATTTGGGGATCACAGCCAGAGCAATAAAAGAGACCGAAGAAGCATCAAACTTATGGTAGAGATCCAAATGTCTGCTAACAGCAGTCAGCATTTTACCATTAACTGAATAATATATATGGTCTTTGATTCTTTGACGAAATTGTCTGGCTGTTTTCCCCACATAAAAGGCTCCAGATTTGCAGAGCATAAGGTATACAACACCCTGTGTATAACAATCTGAAAAATTATTGGGAGTAAACAGTTCCCTGTTGGGGAGCAAAAATCTAGTACCCACAGAGATCCGCGGATCCATGGACAGAAACAACATCTCCCACATTTGTGGATGCCGCATCGAGATTGTCTTGAGACAGAATTGTGAGAATAGTGGCTGAACACCAATTTGTCTCTTAATGATCTGGCCCATCTGAATGTGATTTCAGGACATTGGCCAATATGATTGCTTTTTTAACACAGGATAAAAGAGAGAGCTGTAGTACAAATGGGTTAACGTTGACTACTGAATATGTTTTAGCAGTGATTTAGGAGTTAAAAATACCTAAACTGTAACTTGTGTGTTACCATTTAGATGTTCTCACCTACCTCTGTGAGCAACATCCTGCATAATTGCCCTCACACAACAAAAATGGAAAAAGCACCTGTGTATGGTTTTGCGGTCACCTCTGTTTCAGATTGAAGGCTATGTCATGGTCATTTTGCCCAAATATCACGTATAATAGATAGAGCGTTCAGTTTGTGCAACAGAGCTAGCTATTCTGATCCAGTTAATTGTCAACACTTTTGATAAATAGACACCAGGCTGTCATTGCAGCAAGGTATAAAATGCAGTGTCTCTTTCAGTAAGTTTGGGGCCTCACCTGTGAGTGGACGCACTGCGCAGGACCCACAAGACTCCAGCCTGGCTGTTAACAAAACTGTTAAAAAAAAAAAGTGACCTCCATTCTGCGCATGGACAAATGGGGGAGCCCGGAGAGAGAACCCCCTTCCTAACCCATATACCCACCTTCTACCCCCCATCCACTCCTTTGCTGTTCCCCTACCCTTGTTCTTTCCTTCTTTCTTTTTGAGTTCACCACCCCCCCGCATGGGGGTTCGGCCTTCGACATTGACACAGACTCCCACACACAAGGACGGTTACCAGCCTCTGATTGATGGAGTGAACCCCTTCCCAGTCCCCTACGCCTCTCTTTTGGCCGAAGTTTTATCACCCACCCACCACTCCCCTCTTTCATACTCCGGGAAATAGCCCGATAGCCCTATTGCGATGGACGACTGAACATCCTCGAGCCGATTAATTTGCCAATGCTTAGCTACCCCCTGACACCCATTGGGATTGCAATCTTAAAGAGGAAATTAAAAGGAGTTGAGACGTAGGGGTTGTAGCACTGTGTGAAATTTGAACAGGGGATGTGGGGAAGGTCTCATCTCCGAGTTCCACTTCAAAACTAAGCGCTTTACGCCTGTTCACCTGTACGAATACTTACTTTGTTATTGTCTGTAATATTGACTTGTACTTCATTTGTGTAGTACATTAAGTATTGCTTGTTACACTTTTTGTTTCTTTGAAATTCAATAAATACTTTATGGGAAAAAAAAAAAAAAAAAGTGAAGGCACAGTTGTTTTTTGTAACACTTTCAGTATGTATTGCTTTCTACCTCATGTGTAATATGTGATATTTCTTTATTAACCAATAACCATATGTATTACTGCCTAATTGATTGCATTTAGATTAAATTAACTGTTAAGTATAGATAATTTATGTCCTGTTGGTTAGGCAATGGCTTGGTAACAATATATTGTATACCTTCTCCTTTCTTACAAGGGGCTAATATAAGGCACAACAAACTTGTCAGTAAAACTAAGAATTTACTATGGGCCACAATCTGATTGAGGCTCTAAATAAGGTTGCTGCTTGTGTAGCACTACTGTAGTCTACTTTAGGTAGGTGCTAGAAGTAGTATTTTTGTGAGTGCAGGTAAATTAAATCAGGCCTAGCTGTAAGCTAGGCCACCATAGGACAGCTAGCATTAAAATACTCTCTTTTATTATTTGTGGCTACACTAAAGGGGCCCATGGTCCCTGCCTGTAAATGGCAGTTGCTAAGGCCTGACAGAGTCAGAGTTGGGCCTACCATGTGCTAGCTGTGCTTGGAATCAAGTATTGTACAAGAGAGAGAGGCACAGTCTACAAATAAGCATTGCGCTGGAGGAGGCTGAAGCTCTAGAAGATTAAATTGAGGTTCCAACTGATCATCCAATTGATTCTACTATTGATTTTGGGCATCCCATAATTTCCCTTACCCTTTCCAAGTTCAAAATCCCTCAATAAAATACATAACAAACATTCGGACTGTTCGTTGTCTCTAAGGTGAATGGGAAATGAATGCCGGGCTGGGCAGAGGTGACAGGGGGGCCACAATATCCAGCAGCCCCTTCGGGGGTACCGCTACACTTATAGCCCAGTGATTCTCAAAGTGTGTGCCATGGCATACTAGTCTGCTGCATGAGATTTGCAGGTGTGCCATTGGAGCTTTGAAAAATATTTGAAATGTTTGAAACCTTGAACATAACTAAAAATGTAATGTTAAATCAATGTTGTAGAAGTTAAGAAAGTAACATATATAAAAATGCAATCTCTGTCAGTCTGTCATTCATTGGTTTCTTTTGTAAAGCGGGACTCGTTGATGCTTATAAATAAAGTTTGTTCATTGTTTAGCAATTGAGAAATACTCAAACTAATCAAGTCTGGAACTCTGAAAGAGAAACTGTTAAATGAAAAGCAAGGAAGCAAGCGAAAGTACAAAGATTACAAGTGTTTCAATCTGATTTGCTCTCAAAAGCAGGCACATCCTTCACATTCAATTTTAAATAAAATATATATATATATATACATATATAAATGAATAAGTTCTTCACTACAAAAATTGTTAAATCTTTTCAGGTGTGCTGTGAAAATGTTTAGATCTTTTTGGTCCACCGCAAGGCAAAAAAGTTTGAGAAACAGTGTTATAACCTATGTGAGATGTGATAAGCAAACAAAACAATAGCAAGGCCTTTGAAGTAGAAAAAGTCACAGTAACACAATTGGGAACCTGGAAGTTGTACAACATGTGAAGAAACACAATCAATGCTTTGAATATATTTCCATATATCAGAGCACCTATTGAAGATATTACAAGCAAAATATTTCATAGTAAGAAGCCAGACCAACCAAATCAGTTATCTCTAGGCTGTAAACCAACTTGCAGAAGCAGGGGATGAGGAATTTGGGAAATCCTATCTACAAACTGAATATTGTTTCCATGATTGCAATGATGAGAAGTGTGTATTTTCAACAGCTTTTGAACGTACTGTAATGGTTAAATTTTTTTGAAAACACTGAATTGAAACTCTAACAGAGTTTTAAGACTGGTCACTAGGAAAGGAAGTGGATGGAAATAAAAAATAAAAAAAAACACTTTTTTTACTATATAAAGTAAGAAATCTGTAGCACCCTCTGTGTGACTTATAACAGTTGCATGAGTCTGTTAATTGGGTCAGGGTTCAGATTTAGGTCAGGCTGGAAAACTCTGCAGACCAGTCCTCTATTGCCTCCCCCTGGTTCTGGAGGTTTCATGCTAAAGAGGCAGAATCTGAATATTTATGGGAATCGGGCCAATCCCCAAGTAGGAGGCCTGGCAGGGTGGCTGAACCAGCCCATAAATATTGTGGAGCCTGGCCAGCAGGGGAGTCGGGTGGAAGATGGAGCGCGGAAGTGCTGCTAAGTGTAGCCTGAGAGGGGTGTGTCTTTAGCCTGGAGGTTGGAAGAAGGAAGGTGAAAGAGGGATCTCCACTGCCCTGCAGTCCACCAGGGAAGGACAGCCTGTACAGCCAGGAAATAAACTACCCCATCAAAAGGCCTAAAAGCCATTTTACCTACAGTACCAGGACAAGGACAGTGTGAGTGCAGTACCTCTACACCCCCAGGGCCTATAAGGGTGAGGGCTGCTAGGTGCCATATCCAACCAGTTCTCCTCAGAACAGTGCTAAAAAAACAAGTTTGTTCTGGAATCCCTTGCTTTGGGATACTCTTTGAGACAGCCAGGTGGATGGGAAGTTTCTAGCTGGGGTCTGAATAGTTTAATTTAAAGGGGACTAAGTGCTCCTTAAAGAGACTTACTGATTCGTTAAGATACAGAAGCCACTCCGGAAGAAAGTAGAAAGTCTTTCATTTTGTATATAAATAGGATGTTTATCCCCCAAGTTTTGTTTTAAGTCAAGTTGGGCATCCTATATACCACTAGACCCTATCCAAGTTGCTTACTCCAAATAAAAGGACAAATATAAGCCCACGGACTGGTTAGTGACTTAAGATGCAAGTTGAAAAATGTGGGTTACCTGGCTGTGCTGACTATAGGGGGACCAAAAAACTTGGCGGCTACTAGTGCTACAAATACAAACATATTACTGCTGTCACTGTCTTTATTGGGCAGGTTTCCTCTCCTCTTTTTTGTCCCTATAACATTAGTTACTGGCATGAGCAGTGAAAGTATATTTAATATTTTTTAAATAATACATTTTTCACACAAACAATAGGCAGATACAGTCACAGAAAGAGCAACAGGTTCCACATAGAGGGTATAGACGAATAATCAGTATCACGATCTGACAAAAATAAACACTGTCAAATAGAGATTACAATAAGTGAAAGAAACATATGCTGAATACTTGGCACCACTCAACAATGAAGCATTGATTGTAAAAAAAAAAAGGATCAAAGTGGGAAAAAGAAAGAGAAAAAATAAAGAGAAAAAAGGTTGGAAGGAGCAATAAAAATGAACTAGAGAAGAAGAGAGAATGAAAAGGAGAAGGGGAGAGAGGCAGAGGAGGAATAACTGGAAAGGAGACCAACCACTGTTGATGATCATTTGGAACCCCTATTTAACCAAATAAATTGCTGATAATGCTAAATGTAGCCTCAAGGACAGAACGTAAGTTTATCTGAGCTAAAGAAGGCAATCTAAGTAAACCAGAGCTCTACGAATTTGGAGTGGCAGTCATGTAAACTTATCATCGTATCTTTCATCTTCAAAGCATGTTCAATAAAGGAAACCTTAAAAATGAGTTTAGTACTAGTTTTCTAGTATCTAGAAATCAACTGACAGAAGTGAAGCATTCCTCTTGTAGCACGCACTACTGAATCAGGTAAGACAGACAGTAAGGTCACCTTGAGAGTCTCTGGACAAACAATTCCTGTAATCTGGTGGCAAAGTTTAAAAATAGTATGCCAGTACATTTTTATAAGAGGATAGGACCACCAGATATGGATCATAGTTCTGGGTTCTCCCCTACAATGCAATCAATAGTTAGGGAATCAATGGGTTTATCCTATGTAGCATGGCTGGGCATCTGTACCATCGAGTTACCAATTTATAATTAGATTCCTGTGTTGGACTGATATTTACTACAGCAAATATCTAAAAAGGATATTTCCCAGTCTTCATCAGAGAAAGCATGTCTCAGTTCTTTCTCTGAGTCCCTGATGTTGTAGGGGCAGTGTGGAAACACATGTGAGTTTAACATGCTGTATATTTATGAGACTGCATGAGAGCAATCACGAGGGTCTAGACAAAGATTCAAAAGGAGTTAAGCCTCTGCTCATTGGTCCATGAATAGAAAGGAGTGCATAGAAGAGTTTAGGTTGAAGGTAGGGAAGTCATCTACCCAGTTGAGGAACATCTTAGGTGATAAAAGAGCTATTAGTGGAGAAATAGTCTGCATGATGGACATCATGATGGTCAGATCCTGGGGGGAGATGTCAGATGGACAGGAGACATGAGACACTCTATGGTCATCCAGTGTGGTATAGTATGATGTTACTTGAAAATCAATTATAACTCCTCATGACTGGTAAGTATTGTGGTGATGACCTGCTCCTCTTCTTCAAACCTACCATGAACTTCCTGTAGGCTCTGATGGAGATTGGTCATATGCCTTATGTAGATCTTCTCTATGCAGCAGAACATTGCATCAAGATCACGCTTGGTTGGGAGCAAGGCAAAATATTTCTCCATAGTGTCCATACTATCTGCATAGTCCATTTCACTGCCAGTCTTTGACTGGTCTCTTTGCTGCATGTTTCTCTGTCCTCTGTGGTGATGGGAACAGCGAGTCAGAGATGAAAATGTTGTTATTAACTAAAAGAAAGAGGCACAAACTGGGAAAATGAACTCCTCTATTGTAGCGTGAGAGATGACTGCCCACAATACAGGTTGTGGTACCAATCATGTATCCAAAATGAGCTTGTCTGTTGAGCAATTAATAAAACATTTGATTTCATATACAGTGCCTTGAAAGGGTATTCCTACCCCTTGAAATTTCCACATTTTGTCATGTTACAACCAAAAATGTAATTGTATTTTATTGGGATTTTATGTAATAGACCAACACAAAGTGGCACATAATTGTGAAGTGGAAGAAAATGATAAATGTTTTCCAAATTTTTTACAAATAAATATCTGAAAAATGTGACGTGCATTTGCATTCAGCCCCCTTTACTCTGATACCCCTAAGTAAAATCTAGTGGAACTCATTGCCTTCAGACGTCACTTAATTAGTTAATAGAGTCCATCTGTGTGTAATTTAATCTCAGTATAAATACAGCTGTTCTGTGAAGCCCTCAGAGGTTTGCTAGAGAACCTTAGTGAACATATAGAATCATGAAGGCCAAGGAACACACCAGACAGGTCAGGGATAACGTTGTGGAGAAATTTAAAGCAGGGTTAGGTTATAAATAAATATCTCAAGCTTTGAACATCTCACAGAGCACTGTTAAATCCACCATACGAAAATGGAAAGAGTATGGCACAACTGGAAACCTACGAAAACATGGCTGTCCACCTAAACTGACAGGCCAGGCAAGGAGAGCATTAATCAGAGAGCAACCAAGAGGCCCATGGTAACTCTGGAGGAGCTGTAGAGATCCACAGCTCAGGTAGGAGAATCTGTCCACAGGATAACTATTAGTCGTGCACTACACAACTCTATCCTTTATGGAAGAGTGGCAGGAAGAAAGTTATTGTTGAAAGAAAGCCATGAGAAGTTCAACAGCAAATATGTGGAAGAAGGTGCTCTGGTCAGATGAGACCAAATTTGAACTTTTTGGCCTAAAAGCAAAACACTATGTGTGGCAGAAAACTAACACTGCACATGACCCTGAACACACCATCCCCACCGTGAAACATGGTGGGGGCAGAATTATGTTGTGGGGATGCTTTTCTTCAGCAGGGGCAGGTCAGATTTGGCGTGGCGTCTTCCGCCAGTCCTACTCTACTTCCGGTACGTCCTACGGCCACTCCCTACGCGTTACGTCAGACCACGTGACTTCTTCATGGGGATCTCCCCATGAAGAAGTCACGTGGTCTGACGTAACACGTAGGGAGTGGCCGTAGGACGTACCGGAAGTAGAGTAGGACTGGCGGAAGACGTCACGCCACCATTTTTATCTTTCTTGCTGTGCTGTTTTATTTATAATGTGAGAGTCTCATGTTTTATTAATAAATTAACCTGAATACTTTTAAATACTACACTATTGGAGCCTCCTCTCTCTCTCACTTCTCCCTCCCCCTCTTGTTTTGAGCCATACACTACGGAATATATCCTCTGGATTAACAGTATAAGCATCTATGCTATTAATGGCCCTCTAGTGGCGGAATAAGATATTTACATCTTTCATCTGGATTCCCTTGATGGCTGGATATGAGGAATGAAATGGGAGACCCCCTGTGTTTTGTGATGAGCCTGTTTTCTCTGTTTTAAGGTGAGAGTTCTGGGAGCCCTTACTGTTTGAATCTACATCACCGTTTTTTCATCATTTTTTTCATCATTTTTATCATTGGTGCTTATTATTATATGGACTTTTTTACTTTTTACTTATATTGATTTTTTACACGTTGGTGTGCACTTAGCAATTTTTGGTTTATATATATATATATATATATATATATATATATATATATATATATAGTTTTGGCATCATTTGCGCAGGACTCTTTTCTCTTTTATTACTTCATGTTGTAACTTTCTAAGAATTACTGCTGTATACTTAACATAGGACGGGAGTTGGGTGGCCATTTCTTTTATTAAAAGGTCCAGGAATTTCCCTGTTTTTTCCAATGGGCCTCCCACTGCAAATACAGTGGATCCTCCTGGGGGATTTTCAAGGTTCTTGTGTATTTTGGGAACTGTGCCGAACACTGGGGTGTTGTATGTTTTTACGCCTAAATATTTTAATTCTTTCTTGGAGAAGTCTGGCTTCCTCTGCCAGGACCAGTTTTTAAATTATGTTGAGAAACAAGGCCTGGAAATGGGTTGTTGGTTAATCTAAGGTATGTTGATTCATCCTTAAGCTGTCTTTCAATCTCTTCAACATAGTCGTCATCATCCATTATGACTACGTTTCCCCCTTTGTTGCTGCTCTTGATCACAATGCTGGTTTCTGTCATGTACCTTATCTGAGGCCAAGATACAGAGAGAGGCTCCTCTTGCAGCTAAGCACAGTATACCCCTGAAGGTGGTACAGGAGGTATAGGGCTCAAAGAAGTATGGGTTTCCAGCAAGTTGAAGAGGGCTTGAGCTGATGATCACTTGAAGACGGCTTGTGGTGGCAGCAAAGGTGTGAGAGCAAGTCCCTGTAGGCTGCAACTGAATACAGATGATTGTGTATACAGGCCACTCAGTAAACACTGGTGAGTAAGTTGGTGGCTGCTGCAAGAGAATGGTGAGGCAAGCCAGGGGTCATACACAGGTAAGTAATCAGTAAAGTGACAGCAAAGTCTGTAAGCCAAGCTGGGGGTCAAACACTGGTGGTCAGGCAGGTGCAGATAATAGCAAAGTCCGTAAGCCAATCCGGGGGTCAAACGCTGGAGAAGAGATCAGAGCAGGTCAGGAGGTAAGTCGAGTCACAACAGGAATCACTAGAAACCACAATGCTGGTTCAGGAACAGGGGAGAGCTGAAGACAATCCAGCAATTTGGAGAAGATATGGGGCAGCCTTGTATAGGCTAGCAGAGAGTCACAATTGTCACACAATGCCTGCGCTGTCCCATCACACACCCGCATGTGCCAAGCCACCATCCTTCCTCGCATGTGCACTGAAACGTGGCGATAACGCCTGCTATGGCTACTTCTCTGACAGTATCATTCTTATGTTTGATGAGAGGCTGGGGTTCTCTCTACTCAGATTGTCTGAGGGTTGTGCATCTCAAACTATCTTTTTGAGATCAGTATGTACCAGGTCCAGAAAAGTGCTTATTATTGCTCAGAGGGGGCATCTTCATGGATCTTTTCCAGAGGTTAGCTTCCCTCTTCCATTTTTCACTGTATTCTTCATCACTGGTTTTGATGCTTAGGTCAGCATTTGCCTCCAAAAGCTCCACTAGTTCTTCAATAGCTTTCTGCTTCTGTTTGTTGGGAATGATGTTGGTAGCATTTTCTTTGTCCATCAAAGATTGTCCTATATAACATTTTCCTTAGGAAGAGGGTTAGATCTTTGTACACGTCGAATTTCATCATTGACTTGGTGAAAATGAGAGTCCTTTATTAAGTAGATTAATATGTCTTTACTGTAATTTGTATTTTAAAAGGTTAATTACTTTTAGACCACCTTTTTCTTCACTGACCTCTTTGCCCATGTTCATCCCTATTTCCTTCTGTTCCTGGACAATCTCCTTACTCTCTCTTTTTGAGAGTTTCTTCCATCTTTGTACTCTTTTCCTATTGGTTTCCCCGCTTTTGGGTCGCTTTCTTAAAGATCCCATCTTCCATAGTTGCCCAGCCTCCTAATTTCTCTAAAAAAGTTACCATCTTAATAGATTCTTCTTTTCCACTACCTGATGAGGGAGTTCTGTCGGTGTGTTGTATCTGCATTGCGATTGGCTCCTTCCTCTTTTGTTATTTAAGTCAAATATATTGCCTCGACTAGATCTCTTCTAAACTTGCCTTGCTTGGTTGTCCTAAGAATCCTCTGTGCCTTCTCTACCTCTTTTCTTAGAAGATCATTTAGTTTGATCAATTCCAATTCCTCCTTGTAACCAGAACATTGTAGCATTTACAGAACCCAGTGAGGCCATACAAAGTGCAACCAATTCTTTGGCCAACTACATCCTTAATTGGATTACACCTTCTCAAATACATCTACCTCTGGGGTTCTGCAATATCTTGACCATTCCCATAGAAGACTAACTTAACTTGAAAACTACTGACGCATTACCAAAATCTAAAACTGTCCTTCTTGACCTAATTTTTAGACACGTGCAGAGTAAAATATTTCGTTTCGGAATTTCGTTTTTGTCCGAAAAATTAATTTATTTAGTTACTCACGAAATTCGTTATTTATTTATTTTGTTTTTCGTTCAAAAATTGCATTCGTCCGAAAATCCACATGAATTACGGTCAAATCTGTCTTTGAAGGCTTATGGTGTCTGTCGAATGTATAAAGAAGATTAGACGGAGCTAGTATATAGCATACTTCGTGTGAACTTTAGAACCCTATTAAAGTCTATGGGACTCCAACGTTCAAAATCTAAAGTGCTAATTTTAAAGACTAATTTGCAAGTTACTGTCCTAAAAAGTGGTTGGGGACCCGGGTCCTGCCCCAGGGGACATGGATCAATGCAAAAAAAAAGTTTTAAAAACGGACGTTTTTTCAGGAGCAGTGATTTTAATAATGATTAAAGTGAAACAATAAAAGTGTAATATTCCTTTAAATTTCGTAGGGGGGGGGGGGTGTCTATAGTATGCCTGTGAAGGGGCGCATGTGTCTGGTGCTTAGAACTGTCCCTGCACAAAGTGTCATTTATGCAGGAAAAAAAGTCCTTTAAAATCGCTCGCAGCTATTATGAATTGTCGGCTCCGTAATACAGAGAATACTCATTGAAAGTCATTGATAAAAAAAAAAAAAAAAAAAAAAATAAATAAAGCGTGGGGGTCCCCCAAATTCAATTACCAGGCCCTTCAGGTCTGGTATGGATATTAAGGGGAACCCTGCCTCAAATTTAAGAAAAGATTTGACGTGGGGTTCCCCCTAAATATCCATAACCAGACCCTTCAGGTCTGGTATGGATATTAAGGGGAACCCCGCGTCAAATTAAAAAAAAAATTTACGTGGGGTCCCCCTAAAAATCCATACCAGACCCTTTATCCGAGCACGCAACCTGGCAGGCTTCAGGAAAAGAGGGGGGGATGAGGAGCGGCCCCCCCTCCTTCCTGAACCGTACCAGGGCCACATGCCCTCAACATTGGGAGGATGCTTTGGGGGTCTGTGACCCCTCAAAGCACATTGTCCCCATGTTGATGAGGACAAGGGCCTCATCCCCACAACCCTGGCCGGTGGTTGTGGGGGTCTGCGGGCGGGGGGCTTATCAGAATCTGGAAGCCCCCTTTAACAAGGGGACACCCAGATCCCCCCCTGTTTGAAATGGTAAGGGGGTACAAAAGTTTTAAAAACTTTTTTTTGCATTGATCCATGTCCCCTGGGGTAGGACCCGGGTCCCCAAACACCTTTTAGGACAGTAACTTGCAGAATCTTTCCTCTCTGTCAAATCTTTTTTCTCTGTCGAATATTTTCTCTGTATAATATTGGACTAATAGAGGTAAGGTTAGGCACATTTGACCACAGGTTCTATAGACACAGATTGTTATTGTCAGAGTCACATCGAATCTCCTATTCTATATCGAACTGTTGTAACAATGAAAACGAAAATAAAGCATTTATTTATGTTGGATCTTTCGTTTTCGGATTCTGTGCTTTCGTTATCGTTTGTCGAAACGAAAATAGCTGAAATTCGGACGAAAATGCATTCGGACGAAAACGAATGCACATGTCTACTAATTATTGTTCCACAACCTCCCTAGATTTGTACCTGTGTAAGTGAGTCTGTCATCATCCAGAAGGTATGAAATCATGTTACAAATATTTGCAATGATTCATTTATATTAGAGAAAGTTTTTATTTGTATCACCACAGAGTGGTACTGTGGATACAAAATAAATACACAAGGGCCACGTCCCAATATATTGAACAATTGAAAGGAAATTTGGATGTTGGACTTTATAGGCACCATAATGACAACATAATAAAATAAAATACATTTTATTACAGCATATTTACAATTAAAAAATACTAAAAACATTGAGGCCGCGTACACACGCGGGGACTGTTCGCCCAACTTTGTCCGCTGAACAGTGTTTCGGCGGACAGTCCGCCCGTGTGTGGGCTTTCAGCTGACAGTTTCAGCGAACAGTCTGCTGAACAAAGTTTTTCGGAAATTCCGAAAAACTGTCCGCTGAAACTTGGTTTCAGCGAACAGTCCCCTCGTGTGTAGGCTTGTTCGTCAAACTAAGTTCTGCGCATGCTCAGAAAGGATTTACACGCCGAAAGTTGTAATGCAGTGTATAGGACGTCGTATTTTCCGTCCCGTCGTACGTGCCATTCACGTCATCACGCACGGTTTCAGCAAACTGTTCGTTCGTCGTGTGTGGGCAAGTCCGTCCATGCTAATTTTGAGCGGACTGTTCGCTGAAACTGTTTGACGGACAAAGTTGAGCGAACAGTCCCCGCGTGTGTACGCGGCCTGACTATTAATTGTGCAACAATGTTGCCTTGATACACTTAACACACCACCTACTGAACCTATAACATTGGACTACTTATTGTCAAAGGAACCAAGGATCAATTTCCATTGGTATTGTTCCATCAGATGTAGAGTAGAATAATAGGAAGTGTGCTGTAGATCAGCTCAGCTCTACATGTTGCACATATTGAACGCTTCTTTAGGTGAGTAGGCACATTCTATATGAATAGAGATCAAACAATGATTTTCACTAACATTAATACCTAAAATAACAAAAACAAATATTCATATAGTTATATATGAAAAAAATGAAGAAATTACTGCATAAAAGGTCAAAACAAGCGGAAATGAAACAAAAAAAATTAAGCAGCGATTCTCCTGTGTGACATAAACTACAGTGTAGCAATAATATAAAATAATAGAATCACGCTACTCCAAATAAAAATTGAATCAGTTCATTATATAAAAAACATAAACAGTCCATATGCAGGTCCACCAGTGATTCAAGCAGTGAGTCTTCGTTATCCCTGATGATAAATCCACCATCAATCACCTTATGTGAACTGTGCCACCAACAATAATGAGATTAGCTGCTTTCCAGGGGATCAAACAGCGCCTATGGCTTATACCCAGCCTAGGCCTTTCTCCTGCTGATATCGTTCTCCTATACCCGGGACATCACTCGGTCACATGGATAGACGGTGTACCCAAAATAACAACAAAAGGCTCCACATAGCATAAAACCTTTTTAGAATTTATTTACATATAATTAGGTTGAATAAAAGCCTGAACAACGTCATCTCTGTCGAAAAACACATAGGGAGGAGCGACACACTGATGTCACCTATCCCCTCGTGTCCCGGAAGGACGAATTTGTTTTGGTTGTGCGCCGGCCGGCACACCAAACTTAAAGCTTTTTTTCAACTTAATTTCTGTAAGTGCATTACTTTATATTTAAATAAATTCTAGATGTCCCGGGTATAGGAGAATGATATCAGCGGGAGAAAGGCCCATGCTGGGTATAAGCCATAGGAGCTGTTTGATCCCCTGTAATGGGGGATCAATTGGAGCTGGTAAGCAGTTAAACGCATTATTGGTGGCAGCACTGTTCACATGAGGTGATTTAAGGTGGATTTATCATCAGGGATAACCAAGACTCACTGGTGGACTTGCATATGGACTGTTTATGTTTTGTATATAGTGAGCTGATTACATTTTATTTGGATTAGCGCGATTCTATTATTTTATAATATAGTTATATATAATATAATAAAGTGACATATGCTTGCCGTGCCCCACCCCTAATGTACCAAGCCAAAGGACATGGGCCAAAATGTAGAGAGCACACCATAACTATGAGGGCACATATAACATTGCTGTACTAATACTAGGTTTAACAACTATGTAGGCAGACAATGTTGACCCAACAGGGAATATGAATTGTATAGGTAGGTATAAATAACCATCTATATATAAACAATATATACTCCCAATTGTCAACAAGAAAAAGGAAAGATGAAAACTTACATCATTATAATCATAATAGCATACAAAGAGGCAGGTATCCAAGGCATAGCAGAGATTACAGGGATGTATCACCAAAAAGTTATGCTGATCTACATGTAAGGAATATAATATAATAAATAAACACTTTGTTAGAGAAGATATTATATATATATATATATATATATATATATATATATATATATATATATATGGGCAAATTTAAGGGTGAAGAGGGAATTGTCTTTAGAGAATAGTTTCTTACCTATATATACATAATACAGCAAGCCAGCTCAACAGTGCATTGTGGTCAGTCAGAAGACCAACATATAATAAATGGGTAACTGTAGTTTGGGTGTAGTTAGGTAGTTTGGAATTACAGGAAATGTTGTCAGAAACTTTTCATATACAGTACTTCCATATATCATGGTACTTTCCCATAGAGTGACCTATGGAGATATATACAAGAAAAAGCATCGCCATAAGTCATTAGAGTGCCCTAAATAAACAATAATCCATATGGAAAGCCATCAAGGTAATACATACCAGGTAACCATCTCCTGCAGAGCTCTGCTGTGTCTGAACCACCCAGCGTGGTAAATGGTGGCTGTATGAGATGTTATTGCAGCGTCCCTTTGTATACCTGTCCCGGTCGTGACGTCAGAGTGGCACCACTGGAAGTGACGCCAAACAACCCGGCCACTAGCCATTGCGCATATGCCCAGCATCCACACATGTGCTGTGATGGCGAGATGACACTGAGCAGTGGGAGGCCCCTGATGGATGATGCAGCAGCAAGGAGGATTCATTTTTATTGCTCTGCAAGCTGGATACATGATTGATACCCCAATCTGTATTATGAACAGTCATCTCTCACTCTACAACAGAGGAGTTCATGGGACCAGTTTGTGCTTCTTTCTTTTAGTTAATAACAACGTTGTTATTTGGTGACCAGTGGAGGGTTAATACATTTTATGATGTTTTCCTAACCCTTTTGCAATCACAAGATGATCCCACTAGTGCTGCTGACACATGCGTGTGAAGTGCACTGTCGTTGTAATGTAAGTACAGAGCCTACAAATGCTAGACTAGCCTGCATTCTTTTTCGCTACTATATGTCTAGATAATCTATACAATCAATATAGAATATGGAACCATCCTAGCATTATAAATGACTCGTGGCTTGATTTTCTATCTAATACAGATATGGTCACATTCAATACTTTTTGAGCCTACATTTTTTCTGCAGCTTTGTGCAATTACATATTAAACTGTTGATCACATATAGTCACTTCACCTGACAAGGTAACTGTATTTATTGTGAGCAGTTTTAAATTACTTTTTTCCTTTAGAAATATCATTTTGTTGTGGTATTGTTCTAAACACGGGGGAAAATGCATTACTTTACAGGCATACTAAGGACACCCCCAGGCAGGATATTTAAAGGAATATTTAATTTTTATTGTTTCACTTTAAGCATTATTAAAATCACTGCTCCTAAAAAAATGTCTGTTTTTAAAACTTTTTTTTGCATTGATACATGTTTACTGGGACAGGACCCAGGCCCCCATGCAATTTTTTTATACATATTGCTGGGATCGATCAATTCATTACAGCCGCAAGCAGTTTTAAATTAGATTTTTTGCATTGATACGTGTCCCATGGGGCAGGACCTGGTCCCCATACACTTTTTATGGCAATAACTTGCATATAAGCATTTAAAATTAGCATTTTTTTTTATGTTAGTGTCCAATAGACTTTAATGGTGTTCTGTGGCTTTCGTTTGTGCTGCGAACACCACGTAATGTTTACTGTTCGGTGAACATGCAAACACCCGATGTTCAAGACGAACATCGGGTGTTCGCCTGTTCACTGAGGGCTCATCCCTAGTCTCTACATGGCTCCGGTACATCAACATCTTTATCATATGGGGGGGGGGGGGTGAAGATACTCTTCTGGAGTTCTTTCAATGGATCAGTATCAATGATTACAACTTCAAATTCACGATGTCTCACTATAAAAAAACAAATCACATTTTTGGACGTTCAGGTGAATCGCACCTTGGAGAGAAAATTGTGCAGCACTGTTTCGAAAGAGCACTGCTGGTAACACAGTGCTGTATACCAAGTGTTTCCATTCAACCCTCCCTAAAAAATTCCATTCAATAGGGTCAGTACCTCAGCTTACATAGTAACAGCTCAAATTATGCTCTCTTTAAGGAAGAGGCTGGCAAACTTCAGCACAGACTATTAGAGAGAGGGTACAGCCACTCTAGTTTACGTAGAGCCTATAATAAAACAATTCATCAATCTGGTCATGAACTTTTGTTCAAATAAAACTCCAAAAATAACTCTGATCTCGATTTAACCAGAATAATTATGCACTTTTCTAAACAGAATACACAAATTAAGGAAATCAACCAAAGACATTGGTCCATACTTGCAGATGATCCTTAAGTCCAAAAGTTTGTCCACAACTCAATCACAAGCTACCTCTATAAAAGATAGGTTAGTTCAGAGTGAGTACAACAGGGAGTCCAGCAAACAACATTGCCCTCTCTTTGGTTCTTGGTTCTTTTCCGTGCAGACATTGCACTTATTGTTTCCTTATTAAAAAGTAGAAAGTCATTTCTCTTACAAATGGTGAGACTTTTAGGCCAACACATTTTGCCAATTGTCAATCATGATGTATAGTGTACCTAATGGCATGCAAGTACCTTCTACATAAAAAAAGCTGGTGCCACATTTATAAACACATGTATAGCATGCAAATTGGGAATCCCTATCTCCCAATAGGCAAACATGTGGTGCTTAAGCACGACTACAGAGTGCCCAAAGTCACTTTCACCGCTTTCACCGCTCTCAATCGGATACATATTCCAGATCGTGGAGGTGACTGAAATAAAACCCTGCTTCAGCATGTGTAGAGATGGATCTTTAGACTACAGGCCACCACCTTTCCAGGCCTAAATTAGTCTGTATCATATGCTCCTTTTTAAAAGGATTTATGTCAGGAAAACCCCACTAGCTCAATACTGTATCTAATATTACATCTGGGGAGTACAGATGGCACCTGTAGGCAATTAACTAGTTCCCAGATCTCCTAGAGTATAGGAGGCACTATCTAAGCTGACAACCCTTTTTGCAATCACAAGATGATCCCACTAGTGCTGCTGACACATGCGTGTGAGGTGTATCATAATGTAAGTACAGAGCCTTCAAATGCTAGACTAGCCTGCTTTCTTTTTTTGCTAGTATATTGCTAGATAATCTTTACAATCATTATAGAATATTGAACCATCATAGCATTATATATGACTTGTGCCTTGATTTTCTTTTATATTTAACACAGACATGGTCTCACTCAATACTTCTTGAGCACCACCACCTACGCTTTTTCTGCAGCTTTATGCCATTATATATTTAACTGTTGGTCACATAAAGTCACTGTATTTATTGTTGTCTGCACATCATAGTACACATATATTGTCCCCTTTTTTTTCACTAATCTTGGTTTCATGATTTTTGTTTTTGTATTTAGTCTGTTACCTTAGACACTGTTCACACCCATGGTAACATCACATGTATTCCCCCACAAACACACATGCTATACAATTAATTATATACTCATTATTAGTATATGGATAATGCACATGTATTTATCTTCACTTTACTTTCATCCATGTTTGGCTTTTTCTTTGTATTGAAATAATACACACATAGTAATTATTCTCCAATCAATAGTTTATTGAATAAGGTTGGAATATTAAATAAGATATATGTAAAAGACTATATAGCACACACATATGTACCATATAAATAAACCTTATAACTAAAAATCTAAAATTCTTATTCTTCAGCATTTTTTAAATTACTCTGTCAGCATTGCTAAAGTATCATTCATTTAACCGCATCGTAGGTGTTGTCTGTCCTAGTCTCTGGAGGGCAAGGAGTGTGGCTTCTTGCACGCCTTCTGAAGCCAGATTCTGACTTTGAGGGGATGGGGACAGCCAATGGAGGCCTCTGGATCATTCATTTTCTTCTAAAGTTCTGGTCATAGGACTGACTCCAATTTCTGGCGGTAAATATACCACATATCGTTACTTTGTATACAGATTTCTGTATTTCATGACATGTTACAATTTTACGTTTTTTGATGCATCTTTTTAGAACAAAAATCCCCTGAAGAAGACTTTGACTGTAAGGGTCGAAACGCGTTGGAGTATAAATGTGGTTGGCTTTTTGTAATATCTTGCCCCACTATGTAAACATTGCCATGTATGATGAAACTTGTCCTTTTATTTATTTGCAACCAGAGCTCCTATTTTAAAAATCATGACTTTGAAAGAATATTTTTTCTATTTGTATAATAAAATAACTTTTATATAAAATCAATATCTCTGACTAATTTAATTTGCTGCAAAAAAAACCCTTGGGGGAATATCCCATTTTGCATTTCTCTCTGGGGTGTGCAGCCTTATTATCTCTCGTATGTGTCCTTCTATTCACTTTATACCTGCTTTCCTGGGAAACTTGCATACTGTAGAGTCTCTTTTCTCTGGTATGTAGACCCACCCCTTTTGAGAGATGCAGTGATGATTGCTCCAAAAGTCCCATAGTGATTCCGCTACAAAAGAGTGAGTCTTTTCTTTGCTGCTCAGTATATTGTTGTAGAAAAAAATATTTTATTTGATTTTCAGTCATGAGAGTGGTTATGCCCTGAGGCTTCTTCTTGCCACTTTTCCTCATCCTTGGATAAAAAGCAGAGGGATGTGCAGCTCCAAAGCAAGATGAAATGAGGCAGGTGCGGGGGCACTTAGGGGAAGCATCCCCACTTAGCCATTAACAAACCATGCCTCAGATTTTATGCCTTTGGTACTAAAACACTGTATATATTTTATAAGCTAATTTTAACGCTAATATTGGAGCTCTATAGCAGGATCAATTCAGTAGCTTGGGCTGTTGTATCTTTTGTTCAATATTTTTATTGAAAATTTTTCATCAATATAACAAAACAATGGAGTAATAAATATCCCAAACCGGGAGCCAACATAACCCTTCATTAGGGTTTATCAAAAACAAAATTTAAGAAGATAACAGCGATGTTAATGTAACAACATATTTATAACATATATCAATGCTAATTAATGCCCTGAAGGGTTGTAATAAACCATTGATCAGAGAAAATTAGGATATAGGATAATAAGATTGAGCAGGGTCGGCAGAGTATCAAAATCTGATTTTGTTCCAGAGGAATCAAGGGAGACATGCAAGCCACCCCAACTGGGATCTAGCTGTGAACTGTACGTGTCCCCCTGCTCCCCCCGGAAATTTCGGTTCTGCCCTCCGCCCCCTCCCTGCCCCTCCAAATTAATGAATTAAATAAATGTAATGACTGCCTAGGTGCATTACTCCAAGTGATGTAGTTAATAATAGATGAAGTAAAAAAAATCTTGATTTTGCAAAGAATTGTGGGAAAAAATGACAACTTCAAAAAACTCATCATGCCTCTTACTAAATACCTTGGAATGTCTTCTTTCCAAAAAGGGGTAATTTGGGGGGTATTTGTACTTTTCTGGCATGTTAGGGTCTCAAGAATTGAAATAGGCCGTCAGTACTTCAGGTGTGATCAATTTTCAGATATTGGCACCATAGCTATAACTTTCACAAAGACCAAATAATATCCACCAATTTGTACTTATTTTTACCAAAGATATGTAGTGGTATAAATTTTGGCCAAAATTTATGAAGAAAAAATTACTAATCTGCTAAATTTTATAATAGAAACGAAGACAAATTAATTTTTTTACAGAATTTTCTGTATTTTTTCTTTTATAGCACAAAAAATAAAAAACCCAGCGGTGATTAAATACCACCAAAAGAAAGCTCCATTTGTGTGAAAAAAAGGCAAAAAATTCATATAGGTCCAGTGTTGCATGACTGAGTAATTGTCATTCAAAATGTGAGAGCACCGAAAGCTGAAAATTGGTCTGGTTATTAAGGGTGTTTAAGTGTACAGTGGTCAAGTGGTTAAACAGCAGTAAATTTTGAAAAGTTACAAATTATGATAAAATGGACCACTACCATTATATTTCCTCTTTAATACTTAAATCTGAAATCCAAGCAAGCATATAAATACGATATATGTATGTGGTAACTTTTTAATGTTTGCCTGGAATTCAGCTCTAAAGTAGGCTGTCATGTCAAACATTTTCTTGTTTGTTTCAGACCGAATGTTGAAGGCATAGAACAGGTTTTTCAGTACTACTTTCTTTCCTCCTCAAGGAGATTTGCCTTGACTTCTGGTTTTGGAAACACACCAAGAAATGAGTAGGAATCTCCCTAAAGTAAGGAGAATGCCACCTTTAACAGCTGTCATCAGAACAGGTGTTCTTAATAGAAAATATGGCCTAAACTTTTGTGCATGTGACCATAAAATATTGTATTTACCCTCACTTTTTTTTGTTCAGAGAGGTATGACGAAGAGCTGCACAGCGGAGCTCTATAAAAGAAATGCAATGTATTTACCCTCACTTTCTCTGCTTCTGGCAATGGTCACATTAACTGTATTTCTTACAATTTTAAAATATATTAGAGTTTATTTAGTTTGAAATAATATAACAGCATCAGAAGCTCTATAGATGATACAAATGAAAAAGTATTTCAGCCCAGAATCCAAACTACCAGCAACTTTAGTTTGGTTATTAATTTACAGGCATCAAAGTTCAGGCATTACAGTACATTCAATACCATTCATACAGTATATTACACATTTTCCTTTGCATCAAATAGTTTCATATGTGAAGGGACCCTTATGTCCAGCTGCGTTTTACCTTCAAAGGTATCCATAAATTATTATGTTTAAAACATTTTCACACAATAAAAACCTTAATTGAGCCAAATGCAAACCTGCCTTTAACCACTTGCCTACTGGGCACTTAAACACCCCTCCTGCCCAGACCAATTTTCAGCTTTTGGTGCTCTCACACTTTGAATGACAATTACTCAGTCATGCAACACTGTACCCAAATGAATTTTTTGCCTTTTTTTCCCACAAATAGAGCTTTCTTTTGGAGGTATTTGATCACCTATGGGTTTTTTATTTTTTGCGCTATAAATGAAAAAATAACAAAAATGCATCCTCTGGGACTGTGACATCATAATGGGTGGGGATGATGTCCCTATATAAGTCGCTGCACGCCACGTGTCCTGTCATAGTGACCGGAGACAGCAACGAGGCAACATCTCCAGAAGAGAAGAACAGAAGACGGCGACAGTGGCAGCGGCGACAGAAGACCGGGCCGGTAAAAGAGCTAGAAGAAGGCGCAGTGGAAGAACCGAAGAGGGGGACAAGACCCCCGAAGAGGGGGACAAGACCCCCGAAGTCAGAAGAAGTGGGCGGCAGCGAAGAAGAAAGCCGGGCTCCTCCGCTAGTAAAAGAGCTAGCAGAAGATAGCGGAGGAGTCTGGCGAGAAGACCCTCGAAGATGGAAGAAGACCCCCGGAGCTGTGCAATAAACTATTTTAACCCTTGTGTGTTGTGTTTTTTTTTAAATTTTTTTCACAGGTGAATGGGTAGGTGTACATTGTACCCCATACTCATTCACATAGGGTGGGGTGCCGGGATCCGGGGTGGGGGCCCCCTTATTAAAGGGGGCTCACGGATTCCGATAAGCCCCCGCCCGCAGACCCTGACAACCAAGGGCCAGGGTTGTCGGGAAGCCATACCAGACCTAAGGGCCTGGTATGCTCTCGGAGGGGGAACCCATGCCAATTTAGTTTATTAAATTTGACATGGATTTCCCTCTTGAGAGCTGATAATTCTGTGAGAGTCGCCTCCGTATGGACGGAGATCCGACTTGGAGGCGACCTCCATTGAAATCAATGGGTACCAGTTGCCTACAAGCCGGATTGAAGTAGTACAGGAACCTTTTCTGAAGTCGGAGCGACTTCAGTAGTGTGCATTAAGACGGCTCTCATTCACTTACATTTTAGATTTTTACATGTAGTGTGACTTAAGGCGACTAGGGGCGACCTGAAGTCGGATCTGAGTCGCCCCTGTGTGAACCGGCTCTTACAAGGACTTGTTATACTGCTTCTTCTAAACAAAGAATTTAAAAAAAAAAGCATATACACTGTTGCAAGTATATACTTGTATGATGAAGAATATATTATACTATACATGCTATTGAAAAAAATAACTTTTAATAATCATATCATACATGAACATCCAATCATTATCTATTGCATTTGTGACAAAATATCACATAGAAATGTGCTGCGCTAATCACAAAAACAGTAAAAGAAAAGGTAAATAATAAAGAATAATCATTCATACATAAACTACTGTGAACTTAAAGGGGTTGTAAGGGTACATGTTTTTCACCGAGTTCACACATGTGCATTGCGAATTGAAGCTCTGGTTTCACTTCTGGTTTCACTTCGCAGATAAAAATCAGTTGTTCAGTGGTCCCTCTGCATTTTAGCTGCGGATCAGCTGCGAATTCAGAAGTAACCCCTGAAGTGTCTAATTAGAGCTGCAAATTTTGAGCTGGCCAATGGCTTGTTATCTATTTGTGAGGCTGCTAATAAAAAGATTGTTTTTTGTGGACACTTCCTGGTTGTCCAGGAGTCTGTTTTTTTTTACCCCTTTCACACCAGGGCGTTTTGCAGGCGCTATAGCGTTAGAAATAGCACCTGCAATCCGCCCTAAAGAAGCTGCACCATTGTGTGCAGTGTGAAAGCCCCGAGGGCTTTCACACTACAGCGGTGCGCTGGCAGGACGTCAGAAAAAAGTCCTGCCAGCAGCTTCTTTGGAGCGGTGAAGGAGCGGTGTGTTTACCGCTCCTCCACCGCTGCTCCCCATTGAAATCAATGGAGCAGCGCTGTAATGCCGCCGGCAAAACGCCGCTATTGCGGCGTATTGCGGCGTATTGCCGGTGGTTTTAACCCTTTCGCGGCCGCTAGCGGGGGGTAAAAGCGCCCCGCTAGGGGCTGAAATGCGCCACAAATCTGCCGCAAATCCGGCGGTAAAACGCCGCTAAAAATAGCGGCGTTTTACCGCCGGCGCTATCAGCGGTGTGGTGTGAAAGGGGTCTTTTTGTTAGCAAAATGTGTGCTGCTCTGCCCATGATAACAGCAACAGCAGGAATCTTGCTGGAAGTAGAGAAGAGGAGAAGAAGATACTGGGTTCATCCCATAATTGCAAATCGGGAGGAGAGAAGCCAGTTCATGATCCTGTATGAAGACCTGTGCATGATGATGAACAATTTTTTAATTACACGTGCATGTCATTAACTAGGTGAGTCATTTACCTGGCAAACCATAAATTTTTTTCATGCATATTTCCATAGTAGGAGATGTTTGAAAAAGACACAAGTCCATCAAGTGTAACCTTTGTGTGTGATTATGTCAGTCTTATATTTTTTTAAAGTGTTGCCCCCCCCACCAAACCACCTTGTCTCCAAGTTGATGGGGACAAGGTGCTTTGTGGGGGGGATCCCAAGCTGCTTTGTTGTGCAGTTTGTGACCAGACAATTGTTTGTTTGTTCTTTGTTTTTTTTGTTTTTTTAACTATATATCTTTATTTGCTTTTCAAATTTACAAAACATACAAAATTCACAAACATTTTACATTCTTCAAGTGACATATTAAAAGGGGCTTCTAAACCCCCCCTTCGTAAGCGACTTAAAGTGGAGGGCCACCCTGAAAAAAAAAATATTAAAAATGACAAAAAAATCTAAAAAAAAAAAAAAATGAAACAAATTTTTTTTTTTTACTTACCAGATGTCCCTGTTGCTAGGCACATAATCCTAATCTTCCTCTTCCTCCTCCGCGGAGATCTTCTTTCTTCTCTCCTCCGTGCGGCGTCTTCTGGGTAATTGGTTGCGCTGTGTTCTGGGAACTGTGTGTTCCAGAACCCAGCGCGTACCATTCACAAAGTGCTGCGTGACTCGCGCATGCGCAGTAGGAAACGGGCAGTGAAGCCGTAAGGCTCCACTGACTGTTTCCCTTACAAGGAATGGCGGCGCCGGAACCCGAGAGCCGACGGACGGGTCGGCCTCGGGCGGCCGACATCGCGGGCGCCCTGGACAGGTAAGTGGGCTGATTAAGTCAGCAGCTGCAGTGTTTGCAGCTGCTGACTTTTTTTTTTTAAACGGCCCTCCGCTTTAATTAGTCTATCATTTTCACCCAGTTGATGAAATTCGGTCCAATCTGGAATTCTCTCAGAATTCTCCAAAGATACTTCCATTCAAGGGAATCAAAGGCCTTGGCGACATCCAAAGAGAGAGCAGCTTAATATCTGAGTTAAGTACAGAAATAGGTCTATATGAGGCAGGATTTAGTGGATCTTTATTTTCCATAGGTATAACTATTATAGTAGACTCCATCATGGATGGGGGAAGCTCTCCCTTCACCGCTGAAGCGTTAAACACCTTTAGCAGTTCAGGGAGGAGCACCACGCCATAATGACGGTAGATTTCAATAGGGAGACCATCCGGTCCCAGGGACTTCAAACCCGCCATTTTCCGTATGGTCCACTGTAACTCCTCAAGGGTGACAGGGCTGTCAAGAGCACCCCTGTCCTCCTCCGAGAGACAGGGGACCACCAAATTATGGAAATTGTGTCCATTTCTTCCTCATTTTCATCCTGATTGGACCGATAAAGATCCTCATAGTATGTTTGAAATATGTCCACTATCGCCGGTGTATATGAGGATGTCCTACCCTCACTGATGGTAATCATCGGTACAACCGATGATGGTGCATTAGTTCTAACTAAGTGAGCCAACATCCTACCTACACATTTCCCTTCCCCAAATGCAATTTGCTTCTGGAAAAATTGTTTGTTCTCAACTTTGCCTAATACTATTAAACTATAATTCTGTTGTGCCTCTGTCCAGACTTTAAAGTTCCCAGGTGTCGGATCACTTATATATTTTTATTGTAGGAGTGCAACTTTACCTGCTGCCATTTCCTCCCCTTCCCTTGAATGTTTTTTAATTTTTGAGATTTGCTGGATCAATAGTCCTCGGAGAAAGGCCTTAGTTGTATCCCACACTTCTCCCTGGGGGGCTGAGCCAGTGTTCAAATCTATACATTCTTTTAAGGCCCTTAATACCTCTTGAGGTTCCCCCATGAGTTCCAGCCAGGCAAGACTAATTCTCCATTCCCTATAATTACTTCTTGCCCCAACCTCCAATGAAGCTACTAATGGTGAGTGGTCCGAAAGTCCTCTTGACATATAGCTAAGATTATTGATCATAGGGATAACGTCATTAACAAGCATCATATCGATCCTTGATAATGTGTGTACTGGAAAAGCAAGAATAACTCAGAGATCTTGGATTTCTTAATCGCCAAATGTCTTTCAGACCCATCTCACCCATAAACCGGGGTAATCGACCTTCCATTATCCCTCTCTGATGACTCCCCTGTGGGAGTCTAATGGATCTAATGACTGGTCAATAACCACGTTAAAATCTCCCGCTACCAAAACAGGGAGTCCCGGCTTGTCCAGCACAAACTCCACTAGATCAAAAAGGATCTCTGTGTCAAAGGGGGGAGGGATATACATATCTGCCAATAAAAATATTCTATTTTCTATCTTACAATGTAAGAAGACATACCGCCCCTGGTCGTCAATCTTGCTTTGAATACAATTAAACGTAATCCCTGATCTAATAAGGATACTCACTCCTCTAGAGAAAGACATATGAGTCAAATGGAACTGCTGAGAAAACTCTCTCCATCCCAAATGAGGGATGGGCGCCTTAGTAAGATGGGTCTCCTGTAAACATAAGATTGTGGCCCCATAAATTTTAGCCATTGACAATACTGCAGCTTTTTTCCCTGGGTCTCCCAATCCCCTAGTGTTCCAAGAGCATATAAAAATACTCTTTTTGTTAACCAGTGATTTACTATTCATATTTTTCTAGATTTTAATTGATTCTGTGACTTTGTGCGCTATACCTTTACTCGTTGGTGAATCTTTTTTCCTTTCTTTATTACTTTCTTTATTGCTAATAGTTACTTGTGCTTTCTTGGTGACCAAACATAAGTTGTAGAAATAATTTTTATATTGAGTGTCAAACTTACAATCCCCCTTGCACCATACATACATACTGTGCCCTTTTAATCTTACAATCATAACCTAACCATCACACCCTCCTTCTGTCATAACTCCATCTCTCATTACCTCACTCGGCTTGACCGGGGGCCTTCTATTGTGGCCTGCCCATACACACCATATTCGATATATTGCCATTGTGACTTTGTTTACTATTCTACCCTCCCCCTCCCTAACCCTCCCCACCCCAGAAGAACAAAGAAAACTACCATCCCCCACCTCCAAAAAAGGAAAAAAAAGAATAAAGACAAACAAAACAAATAGTCAAAGACAACATCTTGCTGCACCCCCCTGAGGAGGGTATACTATGCCTTTTTCTCTCCTCCCTCCATACTCCTCGCCTGCTTTCCACGTTATAGTCACTTTATCCTTATAACTCAATACTTTTGCCAGAAGGGGTCTTATAGGGGCTCCAGAATGGGAAGACCTGGCAGGAACTCTATGGGCTCTCTCGATTGCAAAGAGTGGTGAAAAAGATTCCTGGCCAAATAACTCACAGAGCAATTTTTCCAAAAAGCAACAGGGTTTGTGCCCTCGCAATGTTCTGGGAGACCTAGTATACAAACGTTTTTTCTTCTCATCCTATTCTCCATTTCATCCATTTTATTTGCTTGTTTGACCAGTTGTTCTTTAATAAGACTCATCTCACGTTTAAGGGGGCCTAAGTCATTCTCCACCATACTCACTCTACCCTCCAGCGCTGTAGTCTTCTCTTGACTTTTTTTGTAAGTCATGTCTGACAAACGAGAGATATTCTTGTATAGTTTTCAGTTGGATATTCATTTCAAACAAGGAAGTTCTACAGGAGTTAATCACCTCAAATACCTCCTTAAGAGTAGGCTCTGAATTTTCTACACCAAGTCCTACCACTAATCCCAAGGTTCCTTCCACTGGTTGGCCCTGTGACCTCAACACAGGATCGCCTATTTCCCCCTGTGGTAATTGGTGACTCTGCCCTTGGTTTTTCCTACCCCCCGCAACCCCAGCCTGTCTATTATGGTGGACCTGTTGGTTTTGTGAAGTAGATTTAGGAGATGTCTGGCCTGGCCTGGAAATTGAGCAAGTTTTGCTGCTGCTTGACTTGTGTGACTAGTCTTTGTAGTGCGTTGAGACGGCATAATTTTAACAAGACAAAGTACCAGATACAAGATGTGCAGCTGCTTACAGTCCTTTTCGTTATTTGATCGCCCCTGATAAGGGGCATATTGATGTGTAAATGGATTCCAATACACAAAAATTCTTAGGGGGAAAAAAAAAGGGGGGGCAGTTCAAGTAGCAGTTCAAATAGCAGCACAGCCCGTCAAACCCACCTCTTGCCTTCTGAAATGTCCCCAACAAGCAAACACAGTTCTTTTCCCTTCTGCTTTCTCATATAATGTGAAGGAAAAGGATGTAAAAAAGAGAAAAAGCAAACAAAAAAGAAGTTATGGGTATTTCTCACCAATCCCAAGTGATGAATTTTGCAGTAGATTGGTGTAGTCGGCTTCAGACGTCTTAAATTGTGATGCTTATCAAGTGTTGTCCGGGTACACAGGGATGTTGGAAGGAGATGCTCGTAGCCCCTCTAGTGCTGAAGCTCTTTAATTTAATGGGCAACCCCTCGTGATTCCACTTGCGTCACCGCTGGTAAGTATAGGTGGAACCCTCTCACGGTTCTCCCTCTGTTTGGACGTGCTGAGCAGAGGCTGGGTTGCTTCACTGCTGGCCGCTCTCCCTAGCGGCCAGCTCTGCCGCCACCAGGGGAGAGGGAGAAGAGGCAACCTCTCACTTCTCTCACTACCCCCTCTACTGCCTCACACCTAACCGGTGTCTAGTCCTCATCCCTCGTTCTCCGCTCGTACTACTCTGCGTGCGCAAGGGACAATGCCTGTGTCCCGCCCGTCCGACAGCTAACACGCAGCCCTGTCAACAGCACGGCTCACCTGGCTCTCACAGCGAGACCGATAGGCAGGTGGCCGAATGGGTCCAGGCGTCATTAGTTCACCGGGAGTAGGAGGGAGGGAGAGAGAGGACGCCGAGCTCACTCCTCACTTGCTCTCACCAACACCTGCATCCGGTCACGCCCCCCTGAAAAAAAAAGACCAGACAATTGTTATTGTAAAATTCAAATGCCAGTGGCTAAATCTATGTCCAAATGATGTCACAACAGCAAATGACGTGGGGTCTTATTTTTGATGCCACTTCTTTAACCTACATTTTGATGTAGATGAAGGATGCAGGCCTTCTTAGAAATAATAATGTTCTCTACCACTTACCTTACTATTTTTAAGACTGTATGGCAAAATGTGTTTCATACATGTATCTAATCAAAGATTTTTTTTTATTCAGTTTTGACGAATTGCTTGGATTAATCTCCCCTCGTTTGGAGCGTCAGAACATGTGCTACAAAACAAGTATCCAGCCTGCTGAAAGATTACTGATCACATTAAGGTACTTTTCATCAGTGATGTCCTTTGTCATGTGAATTTTGGAGCATGTAATCTAATTTATTAACAACTCTTCAAACATGTGTTATTCTAAATGTATAACCCGACAAAAGTTGGCGTAATAAGGATTTATTCAAGTATCCAAAATAGATTTAAAAAATATATATATATAAAAAAATAAAAAACATTTGCTCATGTAGCCATGTAGAAAAATTTCCAAAAAAAAGTCTCTCATGTAGGCCTCTTCAACATTGTTAACCAAAAAGGTGTCCTTTTGGTCCTCAACCTTGGACACACATCATTAATCATAGATTGTGATATGTTTTTTGGAAAGGGGCCTCATTGGAGTAGTGACTGGCAGAAGCTTTGTCATCACTGGCAGTGCTGGGAGCAGGCCTAGCCTTGACTTGGCACATACATACCAGGATTTTGGGGGGGGGGGGGGCTGATTGAAGGAATTGGGGATGGGATGGGATAGGGAATGTTACTGTGTGGGGGATTATAGGGGTAAGGTTGGTGTTGTTGTTCAGGGCAGTGGACGCATCTGGGGTAGTTAACGGGAGATCTTGGTGGTGGCACATATGGCAATTTAAATGAAGCTTCCTCATATGGCTGTGAGAAGGAGTGCAGAACTTGTTTGATAGGGTTTCACATTTCAAAGTAGAGCTCTGGTGGTACCTTTTTAATTAGAGGGACAAAACTGAGCGCCAGTATAGTATCCGGACATAAAAAAGCATCCAACTTTTCAGACATGGTTTTCAACATTTAAAGTAGGCGCTCACTTATGTCAGGTTGGGATTGAGGTGCTCGCCTCCGTGGCACTTTGGCTGGCAGAACAATGTCTGCAGGAGCAGAGGAGGGCCCAGGGATAGCCTCTGCCACTGCAGATTGTTTGGATTTGTTTGCCAAAGATTTGAAGAGTTTTGGATTTGTGATAAATCTTCTGTGCCTTCTTGAATATCACTCTGGGCTTGGGCCTCCTGTTGTGCCTCTGGTTGGTCCTCCATTACATCTAGTTCCTCCCAACTAGCTTCTGTCCTGTTTTTCAAAAATAAAGAGTGTAACTTAACTAGGCATAATTAAAGTTAAGAGGTTAGCAGATACACAGATGATATAGATGAAAACTTACTCCCTCATCTCCACAATGGGTTGTAGAAAATCGAAGTCCCTGGCAAACATATAGGGTACCCTTGGTGCTGCCCCCGAGCCACTCCTTGCTTCTTTGAGGTGACGTATATATTTTCGATAAGCATCACACATGCTACGCCACCTTGTCTGTAGGTAGTGTACTGAAAAACATAAAAATGTATAATTTTATTTATGTTTGCTTTTAGCAACAGGAAATTATTTTGGAAGTTTGCACTATGAATTTAAGGTTGGGAAGTCAACTATTAGTGGCATCATTAATGAAACCTGCCTGGTCATATGGGAAGAACTGAAGGATTTGGTTATGAAGAAGCCCAAAAACACGAATAGTTGAAGATAGTGAAGCTATTCTGGCAGCGTTGCAACTTCCCCAACTGTCTGGGAGCCATAAATGGGAAGCACATCCTCAAGCCTCCAGCTAGTGGGAGCCAATATTTTTATTATAAGAATTTTTTTTCGTTGGTATTAATGGCAGTGGCAGACGCCAATTATAAATTGATTTACATTGATGTGGGTTCTTATGCCAGCAGCTCAGATTCTAGTGTATTTTTATATTCCTCATTTGGCCGCATGCTGTGTGAGAATACACTAGACTTGCCCAATCATTCTCCCCTGCCTGGAACAACAGAGCCTTCCCCCCGCCCACATGTATTTGTAGGAGATGAAGCGTTTGCACTTTCAGAGCACATGCTCAGGCCTTTTTCAAGTCACTCTCTGACAACAGAAAAAACAGTGTTCAATTATAGGCTTAACAAGGCACGACGAGTAGTAGAATGTGCATTTGGTATACTATGAAATAAGTGGAGATTCTTGCATACTTCAATAAACCTCAGTATTGACCATGCTATCAGTGCTGTTAAAGCAGCCTATGCACTGCACAACTATGTGCATGAACGAGATGGATATCTATTTGAGGATTCCCTGAGCCATAACATGGAGGCAGCACAGTGGAATGTTACTAGGGGTACCAGTACTGGTACACATATTCGTGGTGAATTCCAAAAATTCACCAGCTAGGGAGGTGCCTTGACAGACGAATTCTATATAATCATAAAAAGTGTGTATTTGTTTGCATTATATTATCAGGGCCTTTACAAAATGAAAAGTGTGCTGTAAAAAATAATTTTTTTAAATAAAAATAATGTTGTTCACATTTTTGTTGTATATTATTTTGCAAGCCTAAGCGAATCTAATACATCAAACGGGGTAAACCTAGACAGACTTGGCAACACATCCCTAAATAAGTAAACAAATGTAAACACGGGGAGAATGGGGTTACGCAAGAACCCCCGGGACTTTTAGGGTGCTGGGTATAATAAGTATTAATCATAAATATATCATAAAAAAGTTTATATTTTTATTTTGATAACACATTTTACAAAATTATTCACATACAGAAAGATAAAAATGATTATCCACATCAATGTTTGCAGATGGAAAGGAATAATGACATTGTTAACATTTATCACTTTAGAGTATACCACTCGACATGTTTTGCTCATCCGAGCTTCCTCAGGAGTTAAAGGTACACTTAGTGGATAAACCAAAAACAATAAAAAGATACAGATCAAAATTATGTCATAAAGATATTGCTATCACATGATTATCTATTAAGACAATTCCGTATTGATCATAGTATTCTATAAAGGTGCAGATAGTGTATATAACAATCATGTAATATGGTAAATACAGACAATATTCAAATGTATGTCCATGTATGATCTTACCTAAATATGCCCATTCGAGACAGGGTCTTGGGCTGAACATAAAAGCACCTGATGGGGGGGGGGGGGAGGGCACAGGAAAGCTATTCTAGGTTGCACTGTGTAAAAATTGGACATTGAACAATGTCACCCCTTTAGTGGGGCATCTGAAATTTTGTTGTATAAAAATAAAGTTTGTAAAATATATACCATTACCTGAATAGTTAATATAGAATCAGCTAGTTCTCTATTAGACAAATGTCCATACTAATAGATAGAAGCCATCTGAGTCATATAGGATGGATATATATTCATAGGTGAAGACACCGCTAGTATAACAAAGCCAACTGGGCGTATTGCTGTAGAAATATAGTCAGGTAGATAGTAAGGGATAATTAATCGTTGGCCCCCAGCATATACAATACATACTGAGACCACCAACCATGACCCCCCAACATACCTGCTATTGTTGAAATGATTAAAGGCTACCACACGGCGGGATGAAATAAAGATACCCTCCCACTTGCGCATCTGGCAGAGGCAGACAATAGGCGATGAAACAACCGCATTTGAATAACCTTCTCAGCCCGGCGGCGTCTGACGTCACTGCCGGGCTGCGGACAAATTGTAAAGAGAGAGAGCAATCCTGGGAGGGGATTGGATGGATAAATCAAGATGGCGCATACAGAGCCATGTCAATGGTACTGCACATGCGTACCATCAACCTATTGAAGGTGAGGGCAAAAGTCCCCAGAAGTGATGTCACAACATCTCATCTCCAGTACTGCGCATGCGTTTACACCTAAAGCCAAAGTCAACAGGAAGATGGGCATAGAGCAACTTCCTGTTACACCAACACCATCTTAAGTGCTGGAATCCACAAAAATTAGGGAAACCAAGAAACTAGACCGCACTGTAATCGGTATTCATGTTTCTCATCCCAAGTAGATCAGCCCAGTCTTTATATGTGTAGGCACAGTATGAGGGAAGCTGCTGATTACTCACCTCCACCACAAAACTGTGCCCTGGGCATCCATGTGACCCACCCTCCCCAATTTGCGGTAAATCAGACACTCAAGGACCTCCTAACTCAATGCAGTAATCCAATTCAAAAAATAATTGGGCTTAGGGTATATAGATCATGCATGGACAAATGCGACAGGAAAAAATAAATTTAAGTAAATATTTACAAGAAACACTTAAAGCCCATGGCATCATTGAGTCCCAGATATTTTAATGCTGATAATTCATAAATCCACCTCGTCTCCCGCTGTAGGAGGATCTTATCATAATCCCCTCCTCTGGGGCCAGGTGGAACATGTTCCAATGCATAAAAATGCATTTTCATACTGTCAAAATTATGATTGATACCAACATGGTGACTGATTGGGGTTTCCATACGCTTTTTTGTTATAAGGGAAACTTGATCTCTAATGTGGCAAAAAAGCTGTCTTTTAATTTTGCCAATGTAAAAAGCATCACATTTGCATTGCATCAAGTATACAATGCCAACCGATTGACAATCTACAGAAAAATGGGGCTTAAAGATTTGGCCATTGGGCAAAATGATTGATCGAGCTGCATGTATATATTTACAAAAGTTGCATTTGTGACAAGGCCGTGTGCCCCTATTGGATATATTGAGAACCCCCCCACAAGGAATATGATGGCTTTGCACCAACTTGTCTTTTAAGGATCTGGATCGTCTAAACGTGATCTCCGGGTAGGTTCTGAGATGTTTGGCAAAAGATGTTTGGCAAAAGAAGGTGCCAATGTTTGTTCAAAATATTTCAAACCCACTTGTGTTGGCCCGAGAAGGTGGTAACCAATCGGACACCAGATTCCAAATTAGGTATAGATCCAGATCCATGTAAAAGAACATGCCTTTTCTGATTTTTAGCTTTGACATAAGCTTTTTTTTTTGAGATTTACGGCTATATCCACGCTGTATCAGTCGCAAATATAATAATCAAGCCTCCTTTTCAAAGTCCTCATTGGAAGTACAATTACGCTTTATTGTCTTTATTGTTAGACAGGTTAATTGGTTGTCTGTGGGCTGGTGGTAAGTAAAGCTTGTTTTTTTTCCTCGGTTTATCCTTGGGTTTGTTTGTATCTGTTGTTAGCCTTCCAAGTTTCTTACTGCGATAGCCAGCTATAGGTGCGAGCGGGTGGCGTCTTTTTGAATCACAGGTTGTGTTTTTTGGTCAGGCATCCCACTGACACCTGTGTTGCCGTTGTGCTGGGTGTTCGGTGTGCTCCTGTACCTTTAAGAAGGGGTGGCTCCCCTTCAGTCCACCTGCTCTCACCTATCGAATGCATGTGCCTCCACTGTGGGGACACTCATAAGTTAGTGTTAGGTACCACAGATACTGGGGTGCCTTGGCGGGCTCTGTGGTTTACGCATGGATTTGCAAATGTGTGCAGACTAAACCCCTGTTTTTAACGCATATTGTTAGACAGGTTAATTGGTTGTCTGTGGGCTGGTGGTAAGTAAAGCTTGGTTTTTTCCTCGGTTTATCCTTGGGTTTGTTTGTATCTGTTGTTAGCCTTCCAAGTTTCTTATTGTGATAGCCAACTATAGGTGCGAGCGGGTGGCGTCTTTTTGCGTCACAGGTTGTGTTTTTTGGTCAGGCATCCCACTGACACCTGTGTTGCCATTGTGCTGGGTGTTCAGTGTGCTCCTGTACCTTTAAGAAGGGATGGCTCCCCTTCAGTCCACCTGCTCTCACCTATCCATCAGAATGCACGTGCCTCCAATGTGGGCAGGGCCGTCTTTAAGGCAGGGCAAAAGGGGCAGCTGCCCTGGGCCCTGTCATTGTTGTGGGGCCAAAAACAGCTGCCTCATACTTGCCAACTATCCAGGTTTAAATTCCCTTGTCCCTTGAACTTTTATTCCTGTGCTGTGTCCCAATATCTCAGTGTGCAGTGCTGGTACTAATTCTGCCCAGCTCTGCCCTATTGTAGTGTGTAGATGACTCACCTGCAGATCATATGTTTACATGTAAATAACCGGCATTCGTATGTAAATAGCGGCGACAATACTAAGTAAATAGCTGCGGCCAGTGGCATTGGTATGCAAATAAAGGCAGCATTCCTATGTATATCATGCTCCCCTGTTGTGAGGAGGTGATGCTGTAACCTCTAGCAACTAGTCAGTAAGCAGTAATGATATACTGTAACTGCTGGCAACCAATCTCAATTGCTGCCTGATCTGATACAGAAAACTGATTTTAAGTCTAGCTGCTATTTATTGTATGTCTCAGAGTAGGTGGACAGGGCAATTGCATGGGGGGGCCCTAAGAAATTTTTTGCCCAGGGTCCAATCTATACTAAAGACAACCCTGACTGTGGGGACATTGGTAAGTTAG
The DNA here is from genome assembly GCF_037356315.1 of Lithobates pipiens. NCBI lineage: Eukaryota > Metazoa > Chordata > Amphibia > Anura > Ranidae > Lithobates > Lithobates pipiens. The sequence continues at coordinate 64,948,427 of NW_027507718.1, read as the reverse complement.
TGTTAGGTACCACAGATACTGGGGTGCCTTGGCGGGGCTCTGTGGCTTACGCATGCATTTGCAAATGTGTGCAGACTAAACCCCTATTTTTAATGCATATGTTAGACAGGTTAATTGGTTATCTGTGGGCTGGTGGTAAGTAAAGCTTGGTTTTTTCCTCAGTTTATCCTTGGGTTTGTTTGTATTTGCCACTAATGGTGCTGGGTGTGATGAAGTCGCATGCAGTAAGGTATTCCCCCGCAGAGGGTTTACGATACAGGGTAGTACCTACGCTATCATCCTCATTCACACGGATCTGAAAATCCAAAAAGGTTAATGTAGATTGATTAAACTTGAATGTGAATTTCAAATTGTAGCTGTTTATTTTTAAACTGTCAAGGAAGGCTAGAAGGGATTCCTTAGTACCAGACCATATAAAGAAAATATCATCTATAAAACGTCGCCACAGTGGTATGAACTCAAAAAAGGTCTGCATATTGTCCCGATAGAACAGGTTTCGTTCCCACCCCCCAGATACAGGGTGGCATATGAGGGAGCACATTTGGTCCCCATAGCCACCCCCTGTATCTGGAGGAAGTGGGAATCACCAAATAGAAAGATGTTATTCATCAAAATAAATCTTAATAACTCCAGAATGAATGTGTTGTATTGTTCGGAAACACCATCATTTTCTCTAATGAAACTATCAACCACAGCCAACCCTCGGTCATGAGGGATGGAATTATAGAGAGCCTCAACATCTAGCGAAACCAACCACGATCCCTGTGGGATGACAATCCCATCAAGGACCCTGAGTAGGTCTCTTGTGTCTTGCAGATACGATGCCAAACCCTCCACGTGGGGCCTTAAAAAATCATCTACTAGTTGGCTAGCTTTTTCTGTTAAAGAACCATTACCCGAAACAATCGGGTGACCTTGAGGTTTTTGAGGATTTTTGTGGACCTTGGGGAGCGCGTATATGGTCGGTGTACGTGGAGCGGTGACATTAAGTAATTCCCACATTTTCTTGGTGATTAAACCAAAGCGATATGCAGATCCAATCAGATATGCATATCGAGTATATATCAAAGTGAGGTGACTGGAGGATACCTTTTTATACCAATCACGGTTACATAAAATATCATGAACCATGGTTTCATATTGTTGAATATCCATAATTACCAAGTTCACTCCCTTGTCGGAGGGCTTAATAATTATATAATTGTTTTGATGTAAGGACCTTAATGCCTCTAATTGGCATGGAGTTAAGTTCGAACTCACATCCTTCCACCTAGTTTTAGAGATCTCCTTGGTAACTTGACACGTAAAAGCCCAGACATTAGGATTTCCCTGCAAGGAAGGAAAGGTATGAGATTTTGGTTTATATTCTAAAGGTTTAGACATTTCTAAATGGCCTGGAGGGGGGAACGTTGTACAAGGGGAGGAGGAGGGACCGGGATAGGCTGTCAATGAGGCAGCCTCATCTAGATCTGTTTCGTCAATATCTCCTTCCTCTCATAGTTCCATCAACTCCTCCATGGCCTTGATATCTTTAATCGTCATTTCCTTCCAAGCAGGGCTATCCAAAGTCTGGGTTTGAATAGAAGGTTGCGGTCTATCAAATAGAATTTTGAACATTAATTTCCGTGAAAATAAATGTATGTCTTTAATGAGTTCAAATAGATTTTTTGTACAGGGCAGAACGTGAGTCTTAATTTTAGGACCAATATTTGATCACATGAGAGAGGATAAGAAAACAAATTAATTATTTCAAATTGGTCTTCAAAGATTTGTGAGTTTGAGCCTCTTGGTTCACTGTTTTCCTCAAATCCGATACTAGTTGGGTAAATATGGTTGCTGGTCGAAAATCCGACTGTGAAGAGGTGACAGAATTTAAATTGCTTACCTGTGCATTCGACAGTGAAGATGAAATATTAACTGAACCTGTGGTGAGACCAGCTTCGAAAGAACCTGGTGCATGGGTGGAAGTTGTTTTGGCAGAACCTGCCCTAGTAGTCATTGACGTTTTAGTGCTTAAAGTGTGCCTGTGAGTGCCCGTAGGTGCATTGTCATTACTAGATTTTGGATGTGCAGACATCTGAGTAGGACCAATCCTAGTTGCATCGTGAACCTGTGAAGATGAAATTGAAGAGATAGAGGAAGCAGATAAATCAGAGTCAACCGGTTCAATCGTAGAGTCTCGAAACTTACGTTTCTTACTTACGCGATTTCGATCTTTTCTGTTTTTGGTTGGAATCCAATTATACGTTTGGTTATTGTCATAAGTTAATTTGTCCCTCATAAATTTTGTTTCTTTAGTTTTTATAATCTCTGATACATATGTTTCCAAATGAGAATTAAGTGTTTTTTCCCTGTCGGGGAAAAGCACATCTTTTATGATCAACTGATTTTCCTCATGTAATTTTTCAATTTCCTTATCCAATGAGGATAATTCATTGGTATAGTGTTTACACAGTAAAGACATAATTTTCATAGAACAAACCTGGAGGTTTGATTCCCATTCCTTTTTGAATTGAGGTTCCAATTGACCTATAGTGGGAAAAATCTGAATACGCAATCCTCATTGGGCTATGTTATCTTCAGTATATTTGGTGAAATACCATTTGTTCCAATACAGCCTTGATTTTTTTTTCCAACATATGTTTTAATCTGGAGAAAAACCTATCCATAGATAAACCTCCATTTGAGGTGTTTTGAGACATGCATTTGGTCCATGAGGCCATCAAAGGCCTGACCACAGTAATTAGCCATGAGGAGAGGAAAAAAAAACCCCATAAATTGTCACAAAAAATACCACAATTCAAAAACAATTGGTCGTCTATGGCAACCCCCAGCAGTGACGGGTGGGTAACACCCAAATTAGAAATACATCAAACGGGGTAAACCTAGACAGACTTGGCACCACATCCCTAAATAGGTAAACAAATGTAAACACAGGGAGAATGGGGTTAGGCAAGAACCCCGGGACTTTTAAGGTGCTGGGTATAATAAGTATTAATCATAAATATATCATGAAAAAGTATATATTTTTATTTTGATAACAAATTTTACAAAATTATTCACATGCAGAAAGATAAAAATGTTATGCAACCGTGATTGGTATAAAAAGGTGTCCTCCAGTCACCTCACTTTGACATCTACTCAATATGCATACCTGATTGGATCTGCATATCGCTCTGGTTTAATCACCAAGAAAACGTGGGAATTACTTAATGTCACCTCTCCACGTACACCAACCATATACACGCTCCCCAAGGTCCACAAAAATCCTCAAAAACCTCCAAGTCGCCCGATTGTTTCGGGTAATGGTTCTTTAACAGAAAAAGCTAGCCAACTAGTAGATGATTTTTTAAGGCCCCACGTGGAGGGGTTGGCATTGTATCTGCAAGACACAAGAGACCTACTCAGGGTCCTCGATGGGATTGTAATCCCAGAGGGATCGTGGTTGGTTTTGCTAGATGTTGAGGCTCTCTATAATTCCATCCCTTATGACCGAGGGTTGGCTGTGGTTGACAGTTTCATTAGAGAAAATGATGGTGTTTCCGAACAATACAACACATTCATTCTGGAGTTATTAAGATTTATTTTGATGAATAACATCTTTCTATTTGGTGATTCCCACTTCCTCCAGATACAGGGGGTGGCTATGGGGACCAAATGTGCTCCCTCATATCCCAACCTGTATCTGGGGGGGTGGGAACGAAACCTGTTCTATCGGGATGATATGCAGACCTTTTTTGAGTTCATACCACTGTGGCGATGTTTTATAGATGATATTTTCTTTATATGGTCTGGTACTAGGGAATCCCTTCTAGCCTTCCTTGACAGTTTAAAAATTAACAGCTACAATTTGATTTGAAATTTACATTTGAGTTTAATCAATCTACATTAACCTTTTTGGATATTCAGATCTGTATGAATGAGGATGGTAGCGTAGGTACTACCCTGTATCGTAAACCCTCTGCAGGGAATACCTTACTGCATGTGACTTCATCACACCCAGCACCATTAGTGGCAAGCATGCCCTATGGACAATACTTACGCATAAAGCGTAATTGTACTTCCAATGAGGACTTTGAAAAAGAGGCTTGATTATTATATTTGCGACTGATACAGAGTGGATATTGCCGCAAATCTCTAAAAAAAGCTTATGTCAAAGCTAAAAATCAGAAAAGGCATGTTCTTTTACATAGATCTGGATCTAAACCTAATTTGGAATCTGGTGTCCGATTGGTTACCACCTTCTTGGGCCAACACAAACAGGTTCGAAATATTTTGAACAAACATTGGCACCTTCTTTTGGGTGATGAGAAGGTAGCCAAACATCTCAAAACCTACCCGGAGATCAAGTTTAGACGATCCAGATCCTTAAAAGACAAGTTGGTGCAAAGCCATCATATTCCTCGTGGGGGGTTCTCAATATATCCAATAGGGGCACATGGCCTTGTCACAAATGCAACTTTTGTAAATATATACATGCAGCTCGATCAATCATTTTGCCCAATGGCCGACTCTTTAAGCCCCATTTTTCTGTAAATTGTCAATCGGTTGGCATTGTATACTTGATGCAATGCGAATGCGATGCTTTTTACATCGACAAAACGAAAAGACAGTTTTGTGCCTACACATATAAAGACTGGGATAATCTACTTGGGATGGGAAACATGAATACCGATTACAGCGCGGTCTAGTGTCTTGGTTTCCCTAATTTTTGTGGATTCCAGGACTTAAGATGACATTGGTGTAACAGGAAGTTGCTCTATGCCCATCTTCCTGTTGACTTTGGCTTTAGGTGTAAACGCATGCGCAGTACTAGAGATGAGATGGTTTGACATCACTTCCGGGGACTTTTGCCCTCACCTTCAATTGGTTGGTGGCATGCATGCGCAGTACCATTGACATGACTCTGTATGCGCCATCTTGATTTATCCATCCAATCCTCTCCCAGGATTGCTCTCTCTTTACAATTTGTCTGCAGCCCGGCGGTGACGTCAGACGCCGCCGGGCTGAGAAGGCTATTTAAATGCGGTTGTTTCATCACCTATTGTCTGCCTCCGCCAGATGCGCAAGTGGGAGGATATTTTTATTTCATCCCGCCGTGTGGTAGCCTTTAATCATTTCAATAATAGCAGGTACGTTGGGGGGTCATGGTTGGTGGTCTCAGTATGTATTGTATATGCTGGGGGTCAACGACGAATTATCCCTTACTATCTGCCTGACTATATTTCTACAGCAATACGCCCGGTTGGCTTTGTTTTACTAGCGGTGTCCTCACCTATGAATATATATCCATCCTATATGACTCAGATGGCTTCTATCTATTAGTATGGACATTTGTCTAATAGAGAACTAGCTGATTCTATATTAACTATTCAGGTAATGGTATATATTTTACATACTTTATTTTTATACAACAAAATTTCAGATGCCTCACTATTGGTAATGGGTGACATTGTTCAATGTCCAATTTTTACACAGTGCAACCTGGAATAGCTTTCCTGTGCCCCCCCCCCCCCATCAGGTGCTTTGATGTTCACCCCAAGACCCCGTTTCAAAATTATTGAGTGGCTTACTGCCAAAAAACTTTTTGTGGCACAACTGGCGTGAATGGGCATATTTAGGTAAGATCATACATGGACATACATTTAAATATTGTCTGTACTTACCATATTACATGATTGTGATATACACTATCTACACCTTTATAGAATACTATGATCAACACCAAATTGTCTAAATAGATGTGATAGCAATATCTTTATGACATAATTTTGATCTGTATCTTTTTATTGTTTTTAGTTTATCCACTAAGTATACCTTTAACTCCTAATGAAGCTCGGATGAGCGAAACATGTTGAGTGGTATACTCTAAAGTAATAAATGTTAACAATGTCATTATTCCTTTCCATCTGCAAACGTTGATGTGGATAATCATTTTTATTTTTCTGTATGTGAATAATTTAGTAAAATTTGTTATAAAAATGAAACTACAAAATAATACTTTTTTATGACATATTTTTGATTAATACTTATTATACCCAGCACCTTAAAAGTCCCGGGATTCTCACGTAACCCCATTCTCCCCGTGTTTTCATTTGTTTACTAAGCGAATCTAAGACTATTAATTAATTTAAGGACTCCGTCGCTGGATGACGCCATTATGTGCCTAATGTTGAGAGCATGTGGCCTGGTATGGATGTGTGGGTGAACGCATGCTGTTGTCTAGTAAAATAATATTAGAATTCCTAAAAATGGACATCATAAAGAAACAACAGGACAGCATCTACAGGTAGTGAAAGGGGGGAAAAAAAACTTACATTTGTCAGCCTGAACTTGGGATGAGCACATGCTCCACTCTGGCAAGATGTTTCTGGCAATTTCCAGCCAAGCACGTTTTTTCAGAATGTTGTCCTTATATTTAGGATGCCAGGTGTCATAAATCATCGATTTCTCCTTCACAAGTCTGATAAGCTCCTCACAATCCACGGATTCTTTGATCTTTGATGCCACTTTTCTCCCTCTTTTTGCCATGCTTGCTCTGGTCATCACCACAAAACAGACAGGGGAGGAACTGGAAGAGTGGGAGGTGTAGGAGGAGGGGAAATAATTTATGTTCACATCGCAACACAGAATCAGATGCATGCCCATAGAAGATAATGGCTTTGTAATTTGCACTGCAATGACCAGAAAACGCACACGTTTTTTGTGCAATGTGCAGTGAGAATGCAACGCACATATGTGAACTAGCCTCATTCAAATTAACGTAGTTTAAAATGTCTTGCGAATTGAATGCGTTCTAAGCCACATCTAATTTGCATATGTGTGAACGGGGGCTAATGCATCCTAATGCATCCTAATGCATCCTATGCTTTAAGGTGAAAAAACACCTGGCAGTCACCAGCCCCCTAGCCCCCCTGTTTTATTTACCTGAACCCCTTTATTCAGTCGGCAGGGATGCCCTGGCTCCTTCTTCACGGGCACTCAAATCACAGGCTTGCATAAGAGTGGTGACATCATGTCATTCAGCTCTGACATATGTGTTTTGTCATAAACGACATAATCCTTGCCTCGGACACCATGTCTATGCTATCAGTCTTTATACATCTCTAGTGGGTAATTGAGAATACGGAAATGTAGAGCCTAATTTCCAAACCAAAACTTGTATTCCTATGATTGAAAAGCCCCATCTTGTGGTTTAAAAAGAATATATCATCCTGCATTTAAACAGGAGAAGTATATGGGGGCAAGTCTCATATAGAAGCCAAAATAAAACAATTACAATTAATATTATATAAATAACGTATAATAAATGAAAACTATTTTATTTCTCCACTGCCCATTGTAAATAAAATAAAATGAGAGCAAACAATTTCCACAAACAAACTATTTCCATAGTGGTAATGCACTTACACATAGTAGATGAATATACAACTACATAAAGTGTTAAAACATCTACAAAGATGGCAATTAAAACATGTTATCATTCAGTGATGGGACCCCCTTGAAAAATAGGATTTTTATAACAACTTACCTGTAAAATTATTTTCTTGGAGTAAATCACGGGACACAGAGCCACAGTAATAACTGTATGGGTTATATGGCACCTTCAGGTGATTGACACTGGCACACCCTAAACAGGAAGTCCAATTCCCCATATAACCCCTCCCCTTACTGTTTTGTAGCAAAGCAATACACCTGTAACCAGAAAGAGGGGAGGGACCTCTGTGTCCCGTGATGTATTCCAAGAAAAGGATTTTACAGGTAAGCTGTTATAAAAATACTATTTTCTTTATCATACATCATGGGACACAGAGCCACAGCAATAACTGTATGGGATGTCCCAGAGCAATGCCACTCGAGGGGAGGGTAGGATGCAATCAAGCCTGGGAACCTATACTGCTTCCTGCAGCACACTGCACCCAAAGGCGATATCCTCGTGCCTTCTTACATCCACCTGATAAAATCAGGTGAATGTATGGACTGAAGACCAGGTTGTGGCCTTGCTGATTTGAGTCATTGAGGCTTGGTTATGTACTGCCCACAAAGCACTAACAGCCCTGGTGGAGTGCGCTTTGACCTGAAAAGGTGAAACCTTATTCTTCAAGCCATAAGCTTGAATAATTACATGCCAAATCCATTTGGCAATAGTGGATTTTGATGCGGCCTGTCCTTTCCTATTACCTTAAGGCAACACAAACAAAACATCTGTTTTTCGAATCTGAACGCCTTCAAAAAGATCTTGACTGCTCTCACTACATCCAAAGAGTGTAGTGACTTTTCTTCCTTAGAACAGGGTTCTGGAAAAAATGAAGGTAAAACAATATCCTGGTTTAGGTGAAAACCTGAAACCACTTTGGCAGAAAGCTAGGAAGAGGACACAATACTACTCTATCCTTGTGAATGATTAAATATGTCTCTTTACAAGAAAGAGCCGCCAACTCTGATTCCCTTCTTGCAGAAGAAATGGCTACCAGAAAAACTAGCTTCCTTGTCAAAAGGACCAAAGGAATATGTTGTATCAGCTCAAAAGGCGGTTTCTGTAATACAGACAGAACTAAATTCAAGTCCAAAGGGTTCAGGGGTGCCCTAACCAGTGGATTAAGCCGCGTTACCCCCTGTATAAAGCTTTGGATCAAAGAATGAGAAGCAAGCGGACACTGAAATAATACTGATAAGGCCGACACCTGGCCCTTGATAGTACTCAAGGCCAGTTTCATCTCTAGCCCCACCTACAGAAAGTCAAGAATTCTACCTATGACATACTTCCTAGGATGCCAACCCCTGGATTCACACCAAGAAACATATTCCTTCCTACCTTGATTAATGCAAGGAAGGTATCACTGAGCCTGAAAGCCCACAATTCTTTAGAATGTGGGTTTCAATAGCCAAGCTGTTAAATTTAGCGTTTGTAAAGTAGGAGGGAACACTGGTCCCTGCAATAGCAGGTCTGGACGTGGTAGCAGGGGCCATCTTTACTATTTCTGCATACCAAGATCTTCTGAGCCATGCTGGGGCCACAAGAACTATCGACTTGCTTTCCCGCTGCAAAGAAGTCGAGGTAGCAGCAGAATAGGAGGGAATGCATAAATCAGTGAGAACTGATTCCGCGGGGTCACCAACGCATCTTTTCCGCATGTGAGTGGATCCATTGTTCTTGACACAAAGTTGTCGATTTTGTTGTTGAATCTGGATGCAAACAGATCTACATCCAGGATCCCCCATCTGTGGCATATAGCCAGGAAGATGTTGGGGTGAAGGGACCATTCCCCCGGGAACAACTGCTGGTGACTTCATTAGTCTGCCTGCCAATTCTCTACCCGTGGAATGAAGATTGTCTAAATGCAGAGCACATGTTTTTCTGCCCAGGTTAGGATATGGTTTATCTCTCCCTGGGCTGCCTGACTTCTGGTGCCCCCTTGGTGATTGATATCAGCCACTGCTGTGGCATTGTTGGATTGAATCCTGACAGGAGAATTCTGCAAACTGAATGTCCAGGACTAGATACGCTGCCTGAATTTCTAGAATGTCGATGGGCAAGGTCCTTTTGGTTCTGGACCATTTCTCTTGGATATATGCTTCTTCCAGGACTGCTCCCCAACTTGAAAGGCTGGTATCTGTTGTTACCACCTTCCAGGTAACCAGTAAGAAGGATTTCCCCTACTGCACATTCTTGAATATCCTCTACCAACTGAGACTCTGGTGCACTTCTGGCGACAAACGCATTGGAAAATCTAGCGCCTGAATCTTATTGTTCCAGGCCGATATGATACTGTTTTACAGCAGTCTCGAATGAAACTGAGCATAGGGAACTGCTTCGAATGAAGCAACCATCTTCCCCAACAACCTCATACAAAGGCTAATGGAAGAACCCAACTTTGCCCTGCCCCTTGAACCAGCTCCTTTATGGCACTGATCTTTGCCTGGGGTAAAAACACCTTCCTCTGGGTTGTATCTATGGCCAGACCCAAGTACTCTAAACTTCTTACTGGCTTTAAAGAAGATTTCTCTAGGTTGATGACTCAACCTAGGTATTCCAGGTAGTTGTCTGTGGTGACCACGCTTTGGTCCAAGCAGACTACTGACCGGTCTATTAGGAGCAGGTTGTCCAGGTATGCTTCTATTGTTATACTTTGAGCCCTTATCTGGCCAGAGCAAGGGCCAGAAGTTTTGTAGCAGCTAGACCAAAAGGCAGGACTACAAACTGAAAATTAAGTCCTTCTACTTCAAAATGTAGATACTTCTGGTGAACAGGAAAAATAGATACCTGCATAATACCTGCATAATAATACCTGCATCCTTGATGTCGATTGGTGCCAGAAGCTCTCCCCCTTGTAGGATGGAGACTACTGATCGGATTGATTCCATGCAAAAAGAGCAAATCTTCAGGCACCAGTTTAGATGTTTGAGATCTGGAATGGGTCTGACATTCCCATTTGGTTTTGGTAGCATGAAAAGGTTTTAATAAAACCCTGACCCCTGCTCTTCCAAGGGAACCACCATGATCACTTTTTGCAACAAAAGTCGGTCTCACACTAGAAAGAGAGACTTATTTTTCTCTGGATCTTTGGGGACATTTGACCTGAGGAAACAAGGATACGGGAATTCTCGTAACTCTAGTTTGTACACTAGAGCTATTGTGGAGACCACCCATCTGTCCCAAAATTCTTCCTGCCAGACCTTTGAGAACTGCAGAAGGCTTCCCCCCACTCGAGCGAACGGGACGCCCCTTCATAAAGAGGCTTTAGCGTTCTGTCTTGAGGGTTTCCTCCCCCAGGACTTCTTTTGTCCCTGGGGTAGACTCTGAGTTTTACCTCTTTAACCTGATGGTGGAGGCTATCGCGACTGCCTGGAGGCTGATGCCCCTGGCACTGGCAAAAGAGCCTGTTTAAATGAGGGACATTTACTCTTTTTCTTAACTGGCAAAAGGGTACTTTTCCCACTTGATATTTTTTGGATATATTTGTTCAAATCCTCCCCAAACAGCTTTTCACCACAGAAAGGAAAACCAGCCACGATTCTACGCATATGTACTAACCCAAGTGTAAGGAGAGAGGTTTGAAGAATAGTGTCAGGAGTGTGTATGGAGATCGAGATGCTAAGAGAGCTCCCCTTGCAGCTAGGTGCAGTGAGCTCCTGAAGTTGGGAACAGGAAGCACGGTGAGCGAAGACGCATGGGTGGCCGGGTGCTTGCTTGTAGTTTGATGAGCTCGGCCACTGCGGGATGGATGGAGCAGGGGTAGCTGAACTTGCTGTGTTAAGATGAACAGAGAAACCAGGAGCCAGGCCAGAAGTCATGCACAGATAGATCAGTCCAAAGAATACACAGGGGCGAGCCAAGGTCAAACACAGGCAGGGTCCAGATACAAGCCGAAGGTCAAGCAGGGAGATCAGGAAGAAGAAGCAGAGTCCAGGAACAGGCCAAGGGTCAGACTTGGAGATCAGGAAACAAAGTCGAAGGCAAGCCGGGTCACAACGGGTATCTCAGAACAGGAAGCAAGGTCAAGGTACACAAGGCAGCTGAGGAGATAATCCAGCAAGGTCCTGTAGTTGCAGGCTGGCTTAAATAGGGCCACTGGCGCCAGCGCTAGTCACGCCAGTTGTGTGCTGTTGCGCACGCTCAGTATTGCACATACGTGTGCGCCAATGCACGCCGATGAGAAACGGCATGCGCCAATGCATGCTGATGCGTGCCAGTCTTAAGACTCTCTGTGGGCGTACATGAGTGTTCAGGGCAGCATTTCCAGTACCGTGACTGCCATGTCCCTGACAGTGCCCCCCCAAGGGGCAGCCTCCAAATGCCCAATCTAGACCACTTCTCTGGGTACCTGTTGCGAAAATTCTGCAGAAGTATTGGAGTATGTATATTACCCATCAGTTCCCAAGAATTTTCCTTTGAAGGATACCCCTTCAATTTAACAACAAATTGAGACTGCCTACCTCTTTTCCGACAGTACAGGGTGGCTTCAACCTCATACTCAGTGTCATTACCTATGGTAACTGGTGGAGGTGGCAACTCTTCTCTTCCCGAAAATGGACTCGGCACAGCTGGTTTCAGTAGAGAGACATGGAAGACCGGATGGATCTTGTAGGAGGCCGGCAAAGCGAGTTCAACGGCCACAGAGTTCACCACCCTCTTAATTTCTAATGGACCCATAAACCTTAGACCAAGCTTCCTGGAAGGACAAGAAAATTTGAGGTTAATAGAGGACAGCCATACCTTGTCTCCCACCTTGTAGATGGGATTCCCTCTCTTTCTTCTGTCATAATGTTTCTTGAAGTCCTCCTGCCAGGGCCGTCTTTAAGGCAGGGCAAAAGGGGCAGCTGCCCTGGGCCCTGTCATTGTTGTGGGGCCAAAAACAGCTGCCTCATACTTGCCAATTATTCCTGTGCTGTGTCCCAATATCTCAGTGTGCAGTGCTGGTATTAATGCTGCCCAGCTCTGCCCTATTGTAGTGTGTAGATGACTCACCTGCAGATCATATGTTTACATGTAAATAACCGGCATTCCTATGTAAATAGCGGCGACAGTACTAAGTAAATAGCTGCGGCCAGTGGCATTGGTATGCAAATAAAGGCAGCATTCCTGTGTATATCATGCTCCCCTGCTGTGAGGAGGTGATGCTGTAACCTCTAGCAACTAGTCAGTAAGCAGTAATGATATGCTGTAACTGCTGGCAACCAATCTCAATTGCTGCCTGATCTGATACAGAAAACGTATTTTAAGTCTAGATGCTATTTATTGTATGTCTCAGAGTAGGTGGACAGGGAAATTGTATGGGGGGGCCCTAAGAATTTTTTTGCCCAGGGTCCAATCTATACTAAAGACAGCCCTGCCTCCTGCACCTTTTGCATGGTTCTCTGGAGAACTTGGTAATTAGTCTGGACGAAGCTTATTCTATCCTGATACTGGAGATTCAGGGATGATGTTGGGTAGAAAGGGTGAAAGCCATAGTTTGCCCAAAAAGGTGACTGATTGGTGGCTGTGTGAATGGTGTTGTTATAGGCAAACTTAGCGCAAGGCAGCAGGGAGGCCCAGTCATCTTGAGAATAGGAGCAGAAGCACCGCAGATACTGTTGCAGAGTTTGGTTTGTCCTCTCTGTCTTACCATTACTCTGAGGGTGATATGCAGAAGAGAGACACAACTCAATTGACAGGATCTTGCAGAGATTTTTCCAGAAGCCAGAGGTTAATTGTACCCCTCTATCGGAGACTATGTTGTCAGGTAATCCATGTAGTCTAACTATCTCCTTAATAAAGATTTTTGCTGTGTCCATGGCAGAAGGTGTACCGAGAATTGGTAAGAAGTGGGCCATTTTTGATAGTCTGTCCACTACTACCAAAATTGTAGTAAAATTTTCTGATGGAGGGAGATCAACAATGAAGTCCATCGTGATATTCTTCCAAGACTGCTCTGGGACTGGTCTTGGGACCCTTGTTCCATTGGCAAACCTGACAGGAATCAACATATCTTTTGCAGTCAGACCTTAGGGACGGCCACCACAGGTATCTTTGGATGAGGTCAATTGTAGTCTGACTTCCTGGGGAACAAAAATTTTGTCCTGATGCCATAGGAACCCCTCATGCCTTCTTAAAGATGAACTTCCTTGCTCTGTACACTGGAGAGAGGCTTGAATGATAGTTGCTTTTAGGTCAGGCTGGATTAGCAGAAAATTTGGAGTGGACAGGATTGTGCGGGAGAGGTTTCTTCAGGAGTGTCTGGAAAGGCTGATAGAGCATCAGCCTTTCCATTCTTGGATCCGGGGTGATAGGTGATGTGGAAATTAAATCTTGAAAAGAATAACGCCCATCGTGCTTGGCGTGGCTTCAAACGTCTTGCAGTCCTAAGATACTCTAGGTTTTTATGATCAGTGAAGATCATGATGAGATGTGCTGCACCTTCAAGTAAATACCTCCATTCCTCTAAAGCTATTTTGATGGCCAAAAGCTCCCGGTCTCCAACATCATAGTTCCTTTCTTGTTGTGACATTTTCAGAGAGAAAAAGGCTACAGGATGTAACAATGATTTGGGGCATTGTCTTTGGGAAAGAATAGCTCCTGTGGCTACTTCAGATGCATTGAATTCTAACACGCAATGCAGGATTGGGATGCTGAAGAACTGGTGCTGAAACAAATACTGCTTTACGCTTGTCAAAAGCGGCCTGAGCCTCTGGGGACCACTGGAATCTGGAATGCAAATGGGTTAGTTGGGCAATGGGTGATATCATGGATGAAAAGTTCTTAATAAATCTCCTGTAGAAATTTGAAAAGCCGACTAATCTTTGAACGCCTTTCTTGTCTGAGGGGACTGGCCATTCTAGGATTGCTTTCACTTGCTGGGGATCCATGGCCACTCCTTTAGTGGAGATGATCAGACCCAAGAATTGGATAGTCTCTTTTTAAAAGTCGCATTTCTCGGCTTTCACGTACAGTCCATTCGTTCTCAGAATAGTTAGCACCTTTTTCATGTGAACTGAATGGATCTCTAAAGAGGCTGAAAAAACAAGAATGTCATCCAAATAAGGAATGAGAAAGTTGTCAAGATGTTATCGGAAGATATCGTTCACAAAATGCTGGAACGTGGCAGGAGCGTTGCAGAGTCCGAATGGCATCACTAAGTAATCTAAATGTCCGAAATGTTTTCGGAATACTGTTTTCCACTCACCCCCCTTACGGATGCGGACAAGGTTGTAGGCACCTCGTAAATCTAGTTTAGAGAAAACTTGGGCGGAACGGAATCATTGGAAAAGTTCTGGGATGAGGGGAAGTGGGTAGCGATTCTTGATGGTGATTTTATTCAGCTCTTGGTAGTCAACACAAGGTCTTAATATTTTATGCTTTTTCTCGACAAAGAAGATGCCCGATCCTGCAGGAGATGAAGAGGCACGGATGAATCCTTTTTCTAGGTTTTCATCAAAATAAAGTCAAAGTGTTTCAAGCTCAGTCTCTGACAAAGGGGATTTCGGAACCTGGAAGCAATTCAATAGGGCAGTCGTAGGGACGGTGAGGTGGAAGGGAGTCCGCTCCCTTCTTATCGAACACATCCAGGAATTCTTGGTAAGCCGAAGGTACATGTGGGTTGGTACAAGAAACGAGTTGTATGGTTAGGCAGCTGGTGAGGTCCTTAGGACTAGGGGCAAGGCAATGCTGCTGACAATAAGCAGAAGAAAACAGTACTTCATTCTTAAGTCAGTCAATGTGGGGGTTATGTGCTCGCAACCAGGGGACTCCCAGACTGACCGGGAACAGAGGGGAGCACAAGACATCAAAGCGTACCAGTTATTTATGGCCTGAATTGGTTGTCATAAGGATTGGCAGGGTCTCATGGGTAATCAATCCAGAACTGGGTAGAGATCTGTCAGCAGCCAAATGAACTGTTAACTGCTACTTCTTGGTAACAAAGGGGATTCCAAGTCCTTTGGCTGAAGTGAGCAGCTGCAGGCCCTAGAGTCGATGATGGCTATTAGCTGAACTTCCTCTTTTGCCACCGATAGAGGATTAGGGAGAACAGGGTGAGATGAGTTGAGTCCTGATACTTGACAGGGTGTAGAAGGTTGGCAGAATAGTCTCTTTGACCTAAGGTGGCAATCTTGCAAGAAATGGCAGTTGTCTCCACAATAAAAACGATTCGCTTGTCAGCAGTAGAGCCTTTTCTCAGGTGACAGAGCAGGGCGAAACAAACTCCTCTGGGCTTGACTTCAGGTGCAGAAAAACTGGGAGGACTGGATGCCAGGGAACAAGGAGTGTCAGACAGTCTTTGAGCTAGCTGGAGAGTCTGTGACCTTTCATAGGAACATTCACGGAGGCGCCTATCTAGCTGTATGGTTAACTGGATGAGACCCTCTAAGGTGTCCGGGATCTCTACCCTAGCCAGCTCATCCTTGAGGGACTGTGATAAGCCCAATCAATATTGGAATCTTAGGGCAGCTTGATTCCAGCAGGTGTCTGCAGCCCATGTGCGAAAGTCCACTGTATAATCCTCTGCGGGACGCTGCCCCTGCTGCAGGGTGTGCAGAGCATTTTCGGCCGTAGCTGTACATTGGGGGTCATCTTATAGCTGTGCCATAGCCCTGAAGAAAGAGTCAACAGAATCAATAATGGGACTTCTCTGCTCTAATAGTCCATGGGCCCAAGTCTGAGGATCATCCAAGAGCAGTGTATAATAAATCCAAGTTTAATATTTTCAAGAGAAAAATTTCTTGGTTGCAAAGTCAAATGAAGCAAACAGGCATTTTTGAAGGCCCTAAACTTCCTTCATTCCCCTGAAAATTGCTCAGGGTTCGGCACACGTGGTTCAGGAGGAGGAATAGACACTATGCAGAGAGATTCCTGAGGCATTGTAGCAGAAGAAGTGCAGGTGGAGGCTTGTCTTAGACCGGAAGATATGGGATCAGAAGGTAAGTGTTGCAGGCGACCCTCTAGTCGAACATAGGAACTTTGCAAACTCTGCACTACTTGGGTAAGTGCGGCAACTTGCTGACACAGCCTGTACAGGGAAAGAGCATTTGTCGATCTCTGTCATGGCTGCATTATACTGTCAGGAGCGTGTATAGAGATCGAGATGCTAAGAGGGCTCCCCTTGCGGCTAGGTGCAGTGTGCTCCTGAAGTTGGGAACAGGAAGCGCGGTGCCCGAAGAAGCACTGGTGGCGGGGTGCTTGCTTGTAGTTCGATGAGCTCGGCCGCTGCGGGATGGATGGAGCAGGCGGAGCTGAACTTTCTGTGTTCAGATGAACAGATAAACCAGTAGCCAGGCCAGAAGTCATGCACAGATAGATCAGTCCAAAGAATACACAAAGGAGAGCCAAGGTCAAACACAGGCAGGGTCCAGATACAAGCCAAAGGTCAAGTTGGGAGATCAGGAAGCAGAAGCAGAGTACAGGAACAGGCCAAGGGTCAGACTAGGAGATCAGGAAGCAAGGTCAATGGCAAGCCGGGTCACAACGGGTATCTCAGATCAGGAAGCAAGGTCAGGGTACACAAGGCAGCTGAGGAGATAATCCAGCAAGGTCCTGTAATTGCAGGCTGGCTTAAATAGGGCCACTGGCACCAGCGTTAGTCACGCCAGTTGTGCGCCGTCACGCATGCGCAGTATTGCGCATACGTGTGCGCCAATGCATGCTAATGAGAACCAGAATAAGCGGCGCACACTCGTGCAAGTCTTGGGACTCTCTGTGGGCGTCCATGAGTGTTCAGGGCGGTATTGACAGTACGGTGAATCTCTGCGTCAATTGCAAAGCATGAACTTGCTGGCAGCTCAGCCAATTCTGAGGCCTGCTGTTCAGGGAACACCTTGAGTACCTGTTTCAAATGGTCTCTCAAGGTTAAGCCACTGAACCTGCCAGGGAGAAAATGTTTTTTAACAAGAATTCCAATTTCTTATCAGTTGGATCCCTAAGCATTTGCGCATTGTCAACCGGACAAGTCAAACTTTTGATTTACAGAGGATATAACAGCGTCAATTGCTGGTATACTCCACATTTTAGTAAATCTTTCCTCCATAGGATAAAGAGGAAGTGGGCTCTTCAACCAACTCCATTAAGGGTAGCTTAAATGTGGCGCGGACCATTTCAGTAAGAGAATGCACCAGCAACTTCTCAGCATGTGAAGCTGAAGAAGGTCCTTCCCCACTTGATTCCTCAGAAGAGTAATCATCAGCCTGTTCACGATCCCCTGAGGGGGATTCATCTTCCCACTCCCACAGTTCCTCCGTTTGAGGATCCTGGGTGGTAGAAGGGGACCTAATGTGTTTTCTTCCACTCTGTCAAGATGTGAATAAAGCCACTAATCTTTCCTCTAAATCACTCATAGCTGAAGAGAAAACCGGCTCAGTTATATAGTCTGTGATGGTGTTGCAGAGGGAGTGTCCTTAGGACCTGAGGGCGACCCCTTTGTGTCCTTGATCTTTGCGGCATTTGAACCACCTCCTCTGGTCATAGTGCTGAGCACAAACACAGATGTACAACCAAAAAAAGGCACCCACTGCTGAGCAATAGTCCAGCAACTGCCACTGCTATTAAGCTCAGCCTGATGCTTTAAGTAAATGTGCCTGGGAATGCCTGTGTCACCCACTCAGATGCCACCCCTCCGCTCGGTGTCCCTCCTAGCTGTATGCACCTAAAAAAGGTGCATTTTATGGCTATACAGCCTGTGTTGGACGCTGAAGCATGCCAATGCTGCTAGGCCTTGTCCCCCTTCCTCCGACCACCCACCGTGCCCCCCTTCCTCATCTGTTTTAAAATAGAGAAATAGAGATGTTTTCCTGCGTGAGCAGCACACCACCGTCTAATGCCATGCTCTCTCTGCCTGCAGGAAAGCTATCCAGGTGGGAGGACATTCCTAAGAGAAAAAAAAAACCCTTTCCCACAACTTTACATGGAGCCTGGGCCAGAGGAAGCATGCCGCTTGTACACAGAGTGAGACTAACAAGCATGGAACAGGTACCTGCCTTTGACAGCCCCCCATCGACTATAGGCATAACAACATTTACTTAAAGGAGAAAACCCACAAGAATTAGAAAAAATCCTTTGGAATCTCCTTTAACTTATCCAGCTGCAGGATTTTGTGGTAACAGACCAAATCTTCACCTCTCACAGTGGGCCATCTGCAGGGTTTTGTGGTAACAGACCCAATCTTCACCTCTCACGGTGGGCTCAGTTAAAAAACCTTCAGGGACTGGGTCCCCCTTTTTATTGGGGATCCACAGCCCCGGGCCTGTAAAGAGCACCCGCCAGGAATATGGCTGAAAAAATCCAAATACTGGATCCCGGGGTCCAGCTCTCTAAAAAGAGAAGTGTTACAGGTAAAACATTGTTTCTTTGGACACGAGCCCAGGTACCAATTTAGTTTGGAAAAGACACTTTGAATGGATCTGGTTGCATGGCCTGCCCCAGTAAGGAATATTCCAGTGGAGCTCAGCACAGCACATCTTTACTCGTGACCAACACCTAAGACACTGGCGAAAAAACTGAGGTACTCCCAGTAAGGGGAGGGGTTATATGGGGAATTGAACTTCCTGTTTATGGTGTGCCAGTGTCCATCACCTGAAGGTGCCATATAACCCATACAATTTAAAGGGGAATAGTTGTGTGCTATTATGTAGTATAATGGTCAATGGTGCAAACTGCTAAAAGTGCTGCAGCTGTCACTAAATATTGCTTGCACATGAAATGACAATATTAAAATGGAAAATGTGACAGCACTGCATCAAATGATTAACAAAGGTAGATAATAACAATAGTAGCAATCCTGTGCATAATGTGATATAATGAAAATACATATACAATGATAACGATAATAATGTGCACAATAAAAAATGCAAAAATAAAAACAAAAACTATTTGGTGGTAAGATGCAAAAATTATACTATAGTATTAGGATTATAAATGATCCTCTCCACCCCAAGTTAGCCACCTTGAGGTGGAGCCTAGCGGTGGAACCTTATCCAAAATGAGTGAGACCTTTGATGTAACGTGTATGTTTTTAACCTTTTAAATAAATGTGAGTTGTATACTAGCTTGGGGTGGAGAGGATCATTTATAATCATAATGATATTGCACTATTGGAGCCATTCTTTTCTCTTTTCATGTATCATTGAAATCATCATTGGCCACTGTGGATAATTTTTGGATCCGAGTTGGAATTAACACAGTGGGAGGTATCAGTCCTGTATCATTCTCTGGGTTCATGATGGTCTAAATTAACAACCAGCAAGGACCAGTGGAGTTGTCTTTGGAAGAATTATTGCACATTGTGCAAGGTGTGTTTGACCCCCTCAGAGTCTTGCAAGGAGGTGGGCGACTACTGTATGTGGTGGCGGGAGCGCTTTTTCACTTAGAGGCTGTGTGGAGTAAAGAAATACTTTGCATCTCTTCGTGTGTCAACAGAGGAGATTTGCACTTTATTTTGGACTTTGTTTTTTTTTGCATTTTTTATTGTGAACATCATTATTATCATTGTATATTTATTTTAAATAAATGTGAGTTGTATATAACCCATACAGTTATTACTGTGGCTCTGTGTCCTTTGGTGTATGATAAAGAAATGACAATAGGTTTATCTGCTAAGAGGAGACCCAGAATATTGTATTTTTTTTAAAACAGGCCAGTGTTTCCTCATGTTATTTATAATGTAATGTTGTGTAGAAAAAGTGGTGGTCAAAGACCAAAACCTTTAATCTGATCCATTTGATATTCCTATCCTTGACCACTAAAAACGTATCCCTATCATGTGGTTCCTACTTGAGAAATGATCATGGCGAGATTTTTTTTCTTTACTGTATATCCTCTTTGTCCACAAACCTTTCTTTAACCACTTTCAGACCGGACCATTTTGCTGGTCAATGACCAGAGGTCTTTTTACAATTTGGCACTGCGCTGCTTTAACTGGTAATTGCGCGGTCATGCAATGTTGTACCCAAACAAAATTTGCGTCCTTTTTTTCCCACAAATAGAGCTTTCTTTTAAAGGTATTTGACTGACTCTGCGATTTTTATTTTTTGCGATATAAACGTAAAAAGACCGCAAATTTTGAAAAAAAATGATATTTTCTACTTTTTGTTATTAGAAAAAAATTTTTTTCACAAAGTTGTCACTAAATGATATATTGCTCACACATGCTATGGGCATATGTGAAATGACACCCCAAAATAAGTTCTGCTGCTTCTCCTGAGTACGGGGATACCACATATGTGGGACTTTTTGGGAGCCTAGCCGCGTACGGGGCCCCGAAAACCAAGCACCGCCTTCAGGCTTTCTAAGGGCGTAAATTTTTGACTTCACTCCTCACTACCTATTACAGTTTTGAAGGCCATAAAATGCCAAGATGGCACAAAACCCCCACAAATGACCCCATTTTAGAAAGTAGACATCCCAAGCTATTTGCTGAGAGGCATGTTGAGTCCATGGAATATTTTATATTTTGCCACAAGTTGCGGGAAAATTACAAACTTTTTTTTTTATTTTATTTTTTCACAAAGTTGTCACTAAATGATATATTGCTCACGCATGCCATGGGCATATGTGAAATGACACCCCAAAATAAATTCTGCTGCTTCTCCTGAGTACGGGGATACCACATGTGTGGGATTTTTTGGGAGCCTAGCCGCGTACGGGGCCCCGAAAGCCAAGAACCGCCTTCAGGTTTTCTAAGGGCGTAAATTTTTGACTTCACTCCTCACTACCTATTACAGTTTTGAAGGCCATAAAATACCAAGATGGCACAAAACCCCCACAAATGACCCCATTTTAGAAAGTAGACACCCCAAGCTATTTGCTGAGAGGCATGTTGAGTCCATGGAATATTTTATATTTGGCACAAGTTGCGGGAAAATTACAAACTTTTATTTTTATTTTATTTTTTTCACAAAGTTGTCACTAAATGATATATTGCTCACACATGCTATGGGCATATGTGAAATGACACCCCAAAATAAGTTCAAACTTCACTCCTCACTACCTATTACAGTTTTGAAGGCCATAAAATGCCAAGATGGCACAAACCCCCCCCCCCCCAAATGACCCCATTTTGGAAAGTAGACACCCCTAAATTTAGGGGTACACTAGTGAGACTCACAGGTAAAAAAGCACCTAGGCTGTCAGCGACTGTATCAAAACGCTACAAGAAAAACTGTTAGCGATCGCAGGGATCAGGCCTGACTCTGCAAACGCTGCAGTTATGTGTGTTGTGTTTTGTAAGTGACAGTGATCGATCGATACTGCACTTGGGTGGGCTGGTCTGGGCTTGGCGGAGGGGCTAAACGCAGGTGCTGGGCTGATCCCGCTAACAATGTGTTTTGGAAAACCTAAACTGCTGGCGACGCTAATATAGATCTGATCAGATACTATATTACTAAGGGAGGTGTATGCTTTGTGCGTGGGTGTTAGCGGTACTGGCACTAACCTGACGCTGCCTGGGGCGACGCAGACCTTATCCGACCCTTAAACTTATATCACCCGCCGGGTGATCAGGGGGTTAAACCTTTATTAGGTAATAAATGGCGGGTGCCCTGAAACTATAAAAAATAACTAACCAACCAGCGTCACCTGTAACAGTTATATGGGGATCACTGGTGAAAGGGTTAACTAGGGGGCAATCAGGGGGCTTTATGCGGTAGTATATGGGGCTCCCTGGCGCTATAAAAAGCTGCGGCGAACCTAAATACCTACCTGCCTAACTAGCGTCACCTGTGACACTAATACAGCGATCAGAAAAACGATCGCTTATTAGGCTGGGTTCACACTGGAGCAATGCGGGAACGCCACGAATCCGCGGCTGGTTCCCGCATCACATGCCTCCCGGCGGCAGTTCACACTGCCCTATGCGAACTGCTGGGAGTGTCAGTGAAATGTTAATGACACCCCCAGATCAGTTCGCATATCGCAGTGCGATCTGCAAACTCGGATCGCATGGTGTGAACACCCATGCGATCCGATTCTGCAGCGGACCAAAAAAAGGGTCCCGTGCGAGTTTGCGGCAGGTGCGGCGGGTGCGACGCGAATTCAGCCATACTATCTGTATGGCTGAACTCGAATCGCACAGAGATCGGATGTGATTTGCACTGCAGTGCTGTGCGAATCACATCCGTTCTCATAAACCGCTGCAATGTGAACCCAGCCTTAGTGACACTGGCGACGGGGGGTGATCACGGGGTTAAACCTTTATTGGGGGGGTTAGGGGGGTACCTTAGAACTAAAGGGGGCTAACCCTAACTGCCCTAACAGTTATTACAGTCACAAATGACACCCGCCGGGTGATCAGGGGGTTAAACCTTTATTAGGTAATAAATGGCGGGTGCCCTGAAACTATAAAAAAATAACTAACCAACCAGCGTCACCTGTAACAGTTATATGGTGATCACTGGTGAAAGGGTTAACTAGGGGGCAATCAGGGGGCTTTATGCGGTAGTGTATGGGGGTCCCTGGCGCTATAAAAAGCTGCGGCGAACCTAAATACCTACCTGCCTAACTAGCGTCACCTGTGACACTAATACAGCGATCAGAAAAACGATCGCTTATTAGGCTGGGTTCACACTGGAGCGATGCGGGAACGCCACGAATCCGCGGCTGGTTCCCGCATCACATGCCTCCCGGCGGCAGTTCACACTGCCCTATGCGAACTGCTGGGAGTGTCAGTGAAATGTTAATGACACCCCCAGATCAGTTCGCATATCGCAGTGCGATCTGCAAACTCGGATCGCATGGTGTGAACACCCATGCGATCCGATTCTGCAGCGGACCAAAAAAAGGGTCCCGTGCGAGTTTGCGGCGGGTGCGGCGGGTGCGACGCGAATTCAGCCATACTATCTGTATGGCTGAACTCGAATCGCACAGAGATCGGATGTGATTTGCACTGCAGTGCGGTGCGAATCACATCCGTTCTCATAAACCGCTGCAATGTGAACCCAGCCTTAGTGACACTGGCGACGGGGGGTGATCACGGGGTTAAACCTTTATTGGGGGGGTTAGGGGGGTACCTTAGAACTAAAGGGGGCTAACCCTAACTGCCCTAACAGTTATTACAGTCACAAATGACACCAATGCAAAAAAAAAAAAATGCAATTGGTGTCACTGTGACTGGGGGGGCAGGGGTGATTGGGGGGGTGATCGGGGGGTGAAGTGGGGTGAGAGTGTGCCTGGCATGTTCTACTGTGTAGTGTCGTGTTGGTGCAACTCACCGATCCTCTCTCCTCGGTGCCGGAACGAAAAATACCGACACGGAGGAGAGATTACATCACTTCCTCTGCCTATGTTTACATTACAGGAGAGGAAGTGATGTCACGCATCACTTCCATTCGTCAGGAGCGATCGCGAGGGGGTGGCCATAAACGAATGGCCGCCCCCTCATCCCAGATCGCTCCTGAACGGATACCGACTGGCACCGGGGGGGGCCCGATCGGGCCCCCCACCCGCGGGAAGGCAGGGACGTACAGGTACGCCCATATGCCTGCCCGTGCCATTCTGTCGACGTACATCGTCGTGCGGCGGTCGGCAAGTGGTTAAGTACAAATTCTGGTCTCTGATGGACATAGATGACATCCTCCTCCCACTTAGCCATAATATGATTGGCCCATTGCAACTTCCCTATTTTGAAGAAAATACTGTCCCTCAAACCAAAAATAATTATGTGTTGTCGCAAAATATAACAAATCCATAATAAATAATTTTAGAAAAACTGGTATACTGGAATCCTGATTGAAATAGTATTGAACTGCTTGATATCCTAATTCATGGGAGCTAACAATATACAAGGACACCACATCCACTGTGGCCAACAAATATCTATTCTTGTACTCAGTTTCTCATAACAGATTAATAGTGTGTCTTGTATATTTTAAATAAGAGGCATCCTGCTAACTAGGGGTTGAAGAGAGTGATCTATAAACAGTATTTGCCTATTTTAGCCATAATGGAATCAATTCCACTTATAATTGGATGTCCAGCAGGATGAGTGGGATCCTTGTGCGCTTTAGGCAAATAATAGATCACCAGTACCCATGGGGCCAAGGGAACAGTAAACTATCTAAAATCTCCTGACTATATCTCCTATTCATTAGTTTATGTGGATGTTTTTGTAAGCCACTGTTGGATTTTAGGGGGGCATAATGATCCTCATCGGATAGAATTTTGATCATTTCCAAAACATAGTCATCCCCATTTAGAACTTCCTATTTATTCGAACATCTTAGAGCATTTATTAGGACATTTATTAGAACACCCCTATTTATTCAATACCTCCTCCCTTGTCTGCAGGTCTTACAGCTAAATTCTTTCTTTCACACAACTGTTTAATACCTTTGTGGAGGGTATGGTCTAAATTTCAATTTTAAATGTAAGTTTATATAAATCCTTGAGGACTAGATCCTTGAACACACTAATGACCAGGGATTTAGTTCCCATGGGATCCAAGGGGGAGGCATTAGCCAAATTTAAATGTGGTACATCAGCAGATTCAAATCTCCTTCTGTGGTTATCTGGGTTGGTGATGAGATAGGGTTTTACATTTAATTTACAAATGTATTTCTGAACATCAAAGAAAAGTTTGAAATGTATTGAGCTTACACAGGGGGCATATTTCAACCTTCAGCGCAAGGTAATTTTTTCTTCAGCAGTCAATTCCACTTTACTTGATTGAATATGCCTGCTCTGACTACACCCTTTTTCTTTTCTGAATGAATTCTCCCCTCCCCCTCTAATGTCACTCTTTGTTCGATTCCCCTAACTTGGTTTATCATGTGAAACCCAGATTGTTGGATCTCCTGGGACCCTGCCTGTGGTTATAATTTCCCCCTAAACTCTTGATGGGAGACATATGGAGAGGCAGTATGATGCTCCCTATTTCTCATTCCTTGAGTATTATCAAAACCATTATCCTAATTTCCCAGTAATGGGAGGCATTTGTCATGTGTTGGAATATATCTCCTCCCGGGGTATCCATTCCTTCCACATGGCAAGCTAAATTCTTCCCTTTTCCTTGGACCAGTGTACTTTTTATTAGGAGATCTATTTAAATATCTCCCTTTGTCATCCTGTATATATGACCCATGTCCCTCATATTGTATCCTTCTCCCTCTCACAAAACCTCCAAATCTCTCTGCTCTATCATTCTGTTTTGCCCCAATATAATAGATCAACCAATGAACATGTCATTTTTTTATAATTTAAAGAGTTTTCCACGTAAGACATTTTCGGTCTGTCGGATAAATCAACTTGAAAAGAAAAAGGGTTGTTCCTTTTAATCTATCTCTACCTCTTGAGTATACCCTATAAAATGCGTCATTACTTGCACCAATACTAATGGTCCTTAAGCATCCCAAACATATTGGGAATATAAAGAGAGGCTTTAAGGGACATAGTGTAGAAATATATTACGCAGCTCAACACAATACGTTTTCCCCTGGGACCTACTACCTAGGAATAGACAAATACACTTTGCATTAGAGAGGAGGTTGTCAAATTTACACAATGAAGTGGCGTCAGGGGAGAAGAAGGACAGCCAACAACAGATACCCCTTAGTAAGCCTATGGGTGATGTCACCACCCAGGCACTGCAGCCCAGGCACTTCCTCTGCACAGAAACCGGGAAAATCGGGTGACCAGACTGGAACAACTTCAGAATAGGTGAGTATAGACATATTTACTTTAAGTGAAGTTAGTATAAAGCTTAGAATGGGGGTGGAAGTATTAGACTGAACTTCCACTGAT
Organism: Lithobates pipiens; assembly: GCF_037356315.1. NCBI lineage: Eukaryota > Metazoa > Chordata > Amphibia > Anura > Ranidae > Lithobates > Lithobates pipiens. Next base: position 64,922,230 of record NW_027507718.1, on the reverse strand, counting down.
CAGGACACAGTTTAACTGACAGCCTCCTATAGATGTTAGTACAATCTACAAAGGAAAATATACAATTTAGGTTTCCACGGTATTAAAACTAGTAAACACCAGTATATTGCTGCAACTGGCAACCGAACTGTCCATTTGCTCAACAGAATCATATTTCATTAAAAGTAATAATGGTTTTCTCTCTCCATTCTGTTGGTTTGAAGATAACTCATCAATTCTCATTCCTCTGGGCATTTTCTATAGGAGTGAAAATGCATCCATAGCAACAGACACATCTGGTGATTCTTTGTTTTATTACAATTTAGGATTTTGAGAATGTATTAACCTTCACACCCATATTCTTCTGTTATCACCAGTAATGACAAAGTCTTCACTAGAACTTAATTAGACAGTAAAGCCTCTTATCGATAAAGATGGAAAGCTAATGTAGCAATGTAATCATTTCCTTCAGTCATTCTCCAGTGGCAGCATGGCTAACAACACAATGTGATGAAGATATTTATCAAATACATAGCCACTGTCCGATATATATGCAATTTTAACTAGCAATCATAACTGCTGTGCATCTTAGTGGTACCAAGAACATTAATCTTAGAAAGACCCCTTCAAAAAAAGCAGCATAGATATGTTTTTTTTCAACACTTCACTGCTTTACAAAGCACTGTAGTGTTCCGCAGTGGTGTCATGGACATTTGGAAAATGTAAGTGGAATGTCATTTCATGAAAACTTGTGTGATAGTCTTAATATCTGGCAACTATCTATTTTATATGGCAGACTTTGCCTTACCATACCAAAGATTATGATTATATAATTTTGCTTTCATCTTGGTTAGCCTGTAGGGCTTCAAACACAGTACCTACATTAGAGGAGCCACACACACAAAGGGTTTTAGCACTATATTGTTTTATAGTAATGGTTCAGAGTTGTAGTAAATACAACAGACAAACATTATGGCACACTAGTGGACAAAACAGTATCAACACGGCCCACTGTAGTAGTGCAGTAGGTTTGCAGTAGTGTTACCAAATGACGTGCCTCTGTTGGAGGAGTGGCAGTGTATTCTGTTATCACGCTGCACTGACCAACTGATAAAACAGTGTCCCTTACTTTATCCCTACACGCAAGGAACCTTTCCCTGAGTTCCTCACCACTTACTCAAAGTGCATCCAAATTACATGGGATCCTTTATTTAAAGAGGTTGTAAACCTTCATGTGTTATTTTTACCTATAGGTAAGCCTAGAATAAGGCGTATCTATAGGTACTGTAAATATCTCCTAAACGTCCGCTGTTTAGGAGATATTTACTGTATACTGCGCCGAAAGAATGGTCGCTCGTGCTATTTCTTGCAAAGTCAGTGCTGTGACCAGCGGCTCCCGCGCACATGTGCGGAACTGACATCATGCGGTTTGGGCCAGTCACACAGTCGGAGTCTACTAGGAGGAGTTTACTTCCTCTTTAAAAGCTCCCTCCCTACCAGAAGGTTTTACCCCCTTCATGACCAGACAATTATTTGCTATTCGACACTGCGCTACTTTAACTGGCAATTATGCAAACATGCAACACTGTACCCAAATTATATTTATATCACTTTTTCACACAAATAGAGATTTATTTTAGTGGTATTTCATCACCGCTGGGTTTTATTATATAAACAAAAAAAGACTGTTGAAATGTTGAAAAAAAACAATATTTTCTAATGTTTGTTATAGAATATATCCAGTGAAGTCAAATTTCTTCATACATTTAGGCCAAATGTATTGAATGTAGTAAAAAAAAAAAACAATAAGTGGATATTAATTGGTTTGTGTGAAAGTTATAATGTCTACAAACTATGATATATATTTTTTTAAATGGATCAATCCTGATGTACTGATGGCCTATCCCATTTGTTGAAGCCCTAAAATGCCAGGACAGTACAATTACCACCAAAATTACCTGTTTTTGGAAAGTAGACAGTCTAAGGTATAGCAAGAGACATGGTGAGTCTTTTAAGTTGTATTTTTTTTGTCACAACTTTTAGGAAAATGAAGAAATTAAACAAAAAAATTTTTTTTCACAATTTAGTTTTTTCATACTGTCATCATTGCAGTACAGCATCACCATATGACTGGTGTGGTGGTGATCAGGGATACTGACTGATGAAAGTATTTAATATTTAAAAAAAATGTTAAATTATTTTTTATTCAATTTTTGTTAACTTTTTAAAAAAGTTTTAATCTTTTTCATTTTTTTTTAACATTTGTTTTTACATCATATCATCAGGTAGTTCAGCATCACTGACACCGACATAGCAGCACTGTACTACTTTGGGGGTATGATCAGTGATTTTTTATATGTACTGTTAACTTTAGCGGTCATAAATGGGTTTCCCATTCATGAACAGCTTGCCTTTGATTTTGATCTGTGGTTGACTAAGCTAATCACATGGTACAGGTAGCCTGGTACCATGTGATTGCTGTGGGCCAATCACAGATTGCAACAGTATACAAGCTGTTCATGAATGGAAATCCCTTAATGAAAGGTTGTTTACATTGTTATCATGTTATTTTTATGACCATTCATAGCAATCACATGATACCCAGTTACCGGTTTCAGTCATCCGCTGCAGGCTCAACTCAATCATATATATAAATATATATATATATATATATATATATATATATATATATATATATATATAGCAAGAGCATGCCAGGCCCTTGGGTATGGATTTTAAGGGGAACCCCCATGCCGAAAAAACTGCGTGGGGTTTCCCCTAAAATTCATACCAGACCCTTATCCGAGCACACAGCCCGGCCGGTCAGGAAGAGGGGTGAGGACAGGGGTGACCACACATCGAGCACCCCCCCTGAACTGTACCGGTCCACATGTCCTTAACATGGGGGGTAGGTGCTTTGGGGCAGTGGGCGTCCTGCGGCCCCCCCCCACCCCGAAGCACCTTGTCCCCATGTTGATGAAGAAAATGGCCTCTTCCCGACAACCCTGGCCGTTGGTTGTTGGGGTCTGTGGGCAGGGGGCTCAACGGAATCCGGGAGTCCACTTTAATAAGGGGGCCCCCAGATCCCGGCCCCCAACCCTATGTGAATGAGTATGGCGTACACCATACCCCTACCCATTCAACTGGGGAAAAAAAGTGTCAATAAAAAACACACTAGACAGATTTTTTAAAGTAATTTATTAGGCAGTGCCGACTTCGGGGGTCTCTTCCGACTTCTCCTTGCTGTCCGACCTCTTCTCCCGGTCTCCGGTTCTTCTGCTCTCCGGTGTCTTCTGCCAGGCTCCTCTTCTATCTTCTTCTCTTTTGCCAGCTCTTTTGCTAGCGTTGGCCCAGTCTTCTCTGTCGTCTTCTTCCCTCCGTCTTCTTCCAGTGTTGACACTGCCACGCTCTCTCCCGCTGTAATGTGCACAGTTTGCAACGACTTATATAGGCAGGGGGCATAGTCACCGGGTGATGTCATCCGGTGACCCCGCCCCTTATGACATTGCCGCCCAGGGCAAGTGTGCTGTTAGAGCTGTGAGTTCCACGAGTAGGAGGGGTTAGTGGGCACAGTGGCTGCATATGATGGGCACAGTGACCGTATTTGGTGGGCACAGTTGCTGCACATGATGGGCAGAGTGACTGTAATTATTGGGCATAGTGGCTGCATATAATGGTCACACAGTGGCTGCACATGATGGGCACAGTGACTGTATTTGGTGGGCACAGTGACTGCACATAATGGGCACAGTGGCTGTATTTGGTGGGCACAGTGGCTGCATATGATGGGCATGGGGTTGCATTTGATGGGCACAGTGGCTGCATTTGATGAGCAAAGTGGCTGCATATGATGGGCACAGTGGTTGCATATGATGGGCAAAGTGTCTGTATTTGATGGGCAGAGTGGCTGCATTTGATAGGCAGAGTGGCTGCATATGATGGGCACAGTGGCTGCATATGATGGGCGCAGTGGCTGCATATGATGGGCATAGTGGCTGCATATGATGGGCACAGTGGCTGCATATGATGAGTACAGTGGCTGCATTTGATGGCACAGTGGCTGCATTTGATGGGCAAAGTGGCTGAATTTGATAGGCACAGTGAGGCTGCAGTTGATTTTTTTTTAAGTGTTTTTCTGAATTTTTGCAGTTTGTTTGCGCCCCCCCCCCAAAAAAAATTCTGAGCACCAGCTGCCACTGACTACATTGTGTCTTCAGACTGGCTCCCCACGCCATTGCTTACAAAATATAGAAAGCTTGCAGGGAAAATTTCTTTTTTTTGGCTTTATAAATGCAATTATTGCTACGGTAGCTTCTACACAGTACAGATGTGCCACTTACAGGTAGACTAAGGGGAACCCCCAGGCACCATATTCAAAGGAGTTTTTCATTTTTATGCTTTCACTTTAAGCATCAATAAATCACTGCTCATTTAAAAATGACGCTTTTTACAAACTTTTCTTTCATTGATACAAGGGCAGTACCTGGACCCCCATAACCATTGTATGCCCAATTACTTGCATATAATCCTTCAAAATGGGCACTTTTGATTTTTCCAGTTCAGATAGACTTTTATGGGGTTTGTTATTCAGTTCTGAACTTTTGCAATGTTCAAAAGTTCTGGTGCAAACCAAGCAGGGGGTCGTTCGGCCCATCCCTACATGCAAGCAAAAAAGCTATTTATTTTTACTTACATATTATTGGGTATTCTTTGCCAAGTGAAACTTCACCACATTGCGTTGCAAGAGAATTTTCACAAGAGCTTAAGATAACAGCGTTTTCAAAATTAAAAAATTGCAAATTCCTCCATGGTAATATTCATTAATTAATCCCTGCCAGTTGTGTTTAGGTATTTTAACTATATGAAAGATATGTTAGCCTGTAGTTTTTAATGTAAATTTATTTTAAATTGTGTACAATAAAATACTATGGGCTGCATTCACTAAAGCAGATCACATGCAGTATTTAGATGTCCGGACACATTTTCCCTAAAAATCAAATGCGATCTTGAAACTGTCGATTATGCCGTTGTATGGTATTAACCACAAAATGCTGAAAATGCACAGTAAGTACAGTTTGAAAAGGAATTAAACTTAATTCACAGATGGAAAAAATAAATAAATGTATGCAGTAATTAGGTAGTGATCCAGGTATGCTAAATGATGGAAGTGTTGGCTTTGGCCACCACACCTCAATGGGCAGGGTATGTTTAAATGCACGTAATGTTTAAAAAAGGGCAACAATTCACAATCTAATGAGCATCTGGCTAGGCTCCACTCACATTTGGCAGCTGGATATTGCATTGTTCCCCCCTACATCCCTAATGGAGCTTTTGGAGGCTAATTTGTAGGAGTTTCAGGCCATTATAAGGAGGGCTAGGAGAAAAAGAAGAATGGTTGTCATGCATCCACGTTGCTTTAAGCAGAAGTGCTCACTAAATTTCATCTGTCTAAGAATCCCATTATAAAAAAGAAAAGGATCCTGCGCTTATCCACCTAAATCATGTAATAAAACACCACTAATGAACCTAAAAATCAATGGATAGGTAATTAACACAACCCACAAACCATGTGTATGAGAGACGCTACCTATTAGAGTCTGAATATAAGTGTGCTTCTCAAATCAATATTCGTATTCAAGTGACAAAAATCTCAAACACACAAACATAAAAAATTATTAAAATACTAATTCATCAAAGAGATATAAAAACCTTAAGAAAGAAGTTTATATTAATATTAAATGAATGTCCATATAAACAATAAGGCTCCCAGTGACTGAAATGTACAAAAATAAATAATAATGTGCAGTGGCAGGGTATTCACACAGATCCTTTCCCACAGTGTAACATGCCTCTTACCAGAGACTGTGGATCTCAAGCTAGAGAGATCAAATTCGCTTTTTACTCCACAAACGCCTGTGTTATTCAGAAAGGATAACCTGTCATCTACCGAGAAGGTTCAGCCTCATCAAACAAACACTTTCTCTCTTAGGAATCCTAGTATGTATGGAACAGCGATCCTCAGCATTTATCATGTGAAGGAAGAAAGTAGGCAATTCATAGTGCAGTATGTTGTAAAGCTCCAATTAAAAAATTGTTGCACTTACAGTTAAGATGATACAAAACAGCGGTTGATAAAACAAACACAGCCACAGACCTCGCCAGCCAGTCAGCTCATGTGCACAGACGTCTCAGATGTGGCTCCACCAATGCATTTCTCCATAATAGGTGTCAACTGGGAAAGGATGCTCCTAAGAATCCCATTATGCTGCTGTTTGTGGAACTGCACACTTTTCTGGAGCCCACCATGCTGTGCAGTCACACCATTCCACCCATGACCAAGTTTCTGGCTGACCTGCTCTTTCTTGGCAAGTCCTCTAACAACACCCAGAGTATGAAAGGGTCTAAAGCCATTTAGGACACTCCATTTACAAACTCAAAGGCAGCTACTCAAACTTCAATCAACCGAACAAGAAAACATATAAATAATTCTCCCCCAAGTACAAGACGAGGCTCTGTATTGAGGTTCAAAAAGGAATTCATTTTTATTGAAAGGAATACAGGTCTTGTATACAGTAAAAAGAGGAGGTGTATACCTCCTGCTCATATTACTCTGAAAATACACCTGTGACCAGAAACCTAATTAACATGAGCTCATTACCTAATCCCTTTAACCACTTTCAGACCGGACCATTTTGCTGGTAAATGACCAGAGGTCTTTTTACACTTTGGCACTGCGCTGCTTTAACTGGTAATTGCGCGGTCATGCAATGTTGTACCCAAACAAAATTTGCGTCCTTTTCTTCCCACAAATAGAGCTTTCTTTTGATGGTATTTGATTGCCTCTGCGATTTTTATTTTTTGCGATATAAACGTAAAAAGACCGCAAATTTTGAAAAAAAATGATATTTTCTACTTTTTGTTATTAGAAAAATCCAATAAACTCAATTTTAGTCATACATTTAGGCCAAAATGTATTCAGCCACATGTCTTTGGTAAAAAAAAAGTCAATAATTGTATATTTATTGGTTTGCGCAAAAGTTGTCACATCTACAAACTAAGGTACGTTTTCTGGAATTTACGCAGCTTTTAGTTTACGACTGCCTATCTCATTTCTTGAGGTGCTAAAATGACAGGGCAGTACAAAACCCCCCCAAATGACCCCATTTTGGAAAGTAGACCCCCTAAGGAAATTGATAAGAGGCATGTTGAGCCCATTGAATATTTTATTTTTTTGCCTCAAGCGATTGAATAATGACAAAAAAAAAATTTTTTTTTTTTTTTTACACAAAGTTGTCACTAAATGATATATTGCTCACACATGCTATGGGCGTATGTGAAATGACACCCCAAAATAAATTCTGCTGCTTCTCCTGAGTACGGGGATACCACATATGTGGGACTTTTTGGGAGCCTAGCCGCGTACAGGGCCCCGAAAACCAAGCACCGCCTTCAGGCTTTCTAAGGGCGTAAATTTTTGATTTCACGCCTCACTACCTATTACAGTTTTGAAGGCCATAAAATGCCAAGATGGCACAAAACCCCCACAAATGACCCCATTTTAGAAAGTAGACACCCCAAGCTATTTGCTGAGAGGCATGTTGAGTCCATGGAATATTTTATATTTTGCCACAAGTTGCGGGAAAATTACAAACTTTTTTTTTTTTTTTTTTTTTTTCACAAAGTTGTCACTAAATGATATATTGCTCATGCATGCCATGGGCATATGTGAAATGACACCCCAAAATAAATTCTGCTGCTTCTCCTGAGTACGGGGATACCACATATGTGGGACTTTTTGGGAGCCTAGCCGCGTACGGGGCCCCGAAAACCAAGCACCGCCTTCAGGCTTTCTAAGGGCGTAATTTTTTGAGTTCACTTCTCACTACCTATTACAGTTTTGAAGGCCATAAAATGCCAAGATGGCACAAAACCCCCACAAATGACCCCATTTTAGAAAGTAGACACCCCAAGCTATTTGCTGAGAGGCATGTTGAGTCCATGGAATATTTTATATTTTGCCACAAGTTGCGGGAAAATTACAAACTTTTTTTTTTTTTCACAAAGTTGTCACTAAATGATATATTGCTCACGCATGCCATGGGCATATGTGAAATGACACCCCAAAATAAATTCTGCTGCTTCTCCTGAGTACGGGGATACCACATATGTGGGACTTTTTGGGAGCCTAGCCGCGTACGGGGCCCCAAAAACCAAGCACCGCCTTCAGGCTTTCTAAGGGCGTTACAGTTTTGAAGGCCATAAAATGCCAAGATGGCACAAACCCCCCCCCCCAAATGACCCCATTTTAGAAAGTAGACACCCCTAAATTTAGGGGTACACTAGTGAGACTAGGTAATAAATGGCGGGTGCCCTGAAACTATAAAAAAATAACTAACCAACCAGCGTCACCTGTAACAGTTATATGGTGATCACTGGTGAAAGGGTTAACTAGGGGGCAATCAGGGGGCTTTATGCGGTAGTATATGGGGGTCCCTGGCGCTATAAAAAGCTGCGGCGAACCTAAATACCTACCTGCCTAACTAGCGTCACCTGTGACACTAATACAGCGATCAGAAAAACGATCGCTTATTAGGCTGGGTTCACACTGGAGCGATGCGGGAACGCCACGAATGCGCGGCGGGTTCCCGCATCGCATGCCTCCCGGCGGCAGTTCACACTGCCCTATGCGAACTGCTGGGAGTGTCAGTGAAATGTTAATGACACCCCCAGATCAGTTCGCATATCGCAGTGCGATCTGCAAACTTGGATCGCATGGTGTGAACACCCATGCGATCCGATTCTGCTGCGGACCAAAAAAAGGGTCCCGTGCGAGTTTGCGGCGGGTGCGGCGGGTGCGACACGAATTCAGCCATACTATCTGTATAGCTGAACTCGAATCGCACAGAGATCGGATGTGATTTGCACTGCAGTGCGGTGCGAATCACATCCGTTCTCATAAACCGCTGCAATGTGAACCCAGCCTTAGTGACACTGGCGACGGGGGGTGATCACGGGGTTAAACCTTTATTGGGGGGGTTAGGGGGGTACCTTAGAACTAAAGGGGGCTAACCCTAACTGCCCTAACAGTTATTAGTCACAAATGACACCTGCCGGGTGATCAGGGGGTTAAACCTTTATTAGGTAATAAATGGCGGGTGCCCTGAAACTATAAAAAAATAACTAACCAACCAGCGTCACCTGTAACAGTTATATGGTGATCACTGGTGAAAGGGTTAACTAGGGGGCAATCAGGGGGCTTTATGCGGTAGTATATGGGGGTCCCTAGCGCTATAAAAAGCTGCGGCGAACCTAAATACCTACCTGCCTAACTAGCGTCACCTGTGACACTAATACGGCGATCAGAAAAATGATCGCTTATTAGGCTGGGTTCACACTGGAGCGATGCGGAAACGCCGCGAATCCGCGGCGGGTTCCCGCATCGCATGCCTCCCGGCGGCAGTTCACACTGCCCTATGCGAACTGCTGGGAGTGTCAGTGAAATGTTACTGACACCCCCAGATCAGTTCGCATATCGCAGTGCGATCTGCAAACTCGGATCGCATGGTGTGAACACCCATGCGATCCGATTCTGCTGCGGGCCAAAAAAAGGGTCCCGTGCGAATTTGCGGCGGGTGCGGCGGGTGTGGCGGGTGCGGCGGGTGCGGCGAATGGCTGAACTCGAATCGCACAGAGATCGGATGTGATTTGCACTGCAGTGCGGTGCGAATCACATTCGTTCTCATAAACCGCTGCAATGTGAACCCAGCCTTAGTGACACTGGCGACGGGGGGTGATCACGGGGTTAAACCTTTATTGGGGGGGTTAGGGGGGTACATTAGAACTAAAGGGGGCTAACCCTAACTGCCCTAACAGTTATTACAGTCACAAATGACACCAATGCAAAAAAAAAAAAAAAAAAAAAAAAAATGACATTGGTGTCACTGTGACTGGGGGGGCAGGGGTAATTGGGGGGGTGATCGGGGGGTAAAGGGGGGGTGTGAGTGTGCCTGGCATGTTCTACTGTGTGTGGGATGTGTTGGTGCAACTCACTGATCCGCTCTCCTCCGTGTCGGAACGAAAAATACCGACACGGAGGAGAGAATACATCACTTCCTCTCCTGTGTTTACATTACAGGAGAGGAAGTGATGTCACCGGGGATTTCCATTCGTCGGGAGCGATCGCGAGGGGGTGGCCATGAATGAATGGCCGTCCCCTCGTCCGGGATCGCTCCCGAACGAAAACCGACCGCCGCAGGCACCGGGCGGGGGCCCGATCGGGCCCCCGACCCGCGGGAGGCAAATCACGTACATGTACGTGCTTATGCCTGCCCGTGCCATTCTGCCGACGTACATCGGCGTGAGGCGGTCGGCAAGTGGTTAAGCAGCCTGGTCATTGTTATGATAAATCAGGATTTCACTACAGGTCAAATTTGTTGTCACCGAGCACAGTGGATGATAAATTATCATAAGTTTAAACACAGGACATATTCTCAATTGCAGGGTTAAATTGCCCAGACAACAATGGCTGAAAGAGAAGCCACACTAGACTCATTTACATTATAGAAAACAACAGACAAGTGGCTGGAGTTGATGACATTAGCATCTAACAGTATGTGTCCCAATAGTAGGAATCAGTCACTATTTGTAATATGGCAAATACAGGGTTCCCAGAGTTTGTGTCTCTTTGGGGGATATGAACCTGAATCCAAAGTAGCACTATCTCAAGGGTCCCCAGGCATACAGCTCACAAAGAACACCATTCCCCCAAATGCCAGGGCCCATAATCGGCCTTCAAAAGGCTAGCATTCAATCTCCTCCAAAAACCTCTGTCCCGGCTAGGTCTGTCACAGCCTCCTATCAGATGGTAGTGGGAGAGGTGGTTGGAGTATCACAGCCATCTTTTTCACATTTGCTTGCTAAGGCCCTGCAGGGTTTCAGGTAAACTGCCCCCAAATATATCTATATGTCTACCAAATGTCAGGAGTGGGATCAGATTAAGAACGACTTGTATGCCGTAACTGGGATTCCCAATGTCATGGCTGTCATAGACTGTACTCATGCCCCTTTTTTGCCCCTTCTGATAAAGATCATATCTACCATAATGGGAAGGGAAATCAGTCTCTGAAAATCCATGTTGTCTGTAACCCTCTCACTTCAACACAAGCTGTATGTTTCAGAAGCTCTGAGCCCTTAGTTGAACATACAGTATGTCACTGTCAGGGAAATAGCCGCAATATCACGAGGTTCGTTCGTGTTAACGCGCGTCGGCGCCTACGTAAGCGCAAGGTAGTTTCCAGACGAACGACCGACGCTACGTCTAACCGGGCGGGCATACGCGGTGATGCCACGAATACTCAACGTACTCGACGTAGACGTACGATCGCTCCAACGCGCTCACGACGTGACCCGGTCATCTCGTCCATTTAAACGATCGCCTGACACTCCTGCATTGCTGGATTATCGTCAGTTCTCCTGTGAAACCTGTACCCGTGCTTCCTGTTTTCTGATCTCCAGTGTACCGACCCGGCTTGCTTGACCTGCTCCTGTTGTTCTCCTGGCTCTGACTCCTGGCTTGTACCCGACGTTCCTGATCCGCTTCCTGCACCTGATCCCGGCCTGTTTGACTATTCTCTGGACTTCCGCTGCCTACTCTCGGACTTCCTAGCACAGTTGCCCTTCTAGGCCTGCTTACTCCGTACTTGGCCTCTGCTGCTGCTACCTGGCAACCTGTGCTACTGTGGGCACTGCATCCCTGTGTCAACTTCAGGGTTGTGCTGCGCTCGGCCGCAAGGGGAGCCCTCTCAGCATTTCGGCCTCACTCCTGACCGTGACAGTATAATCCAGCCATGTCAGAGGTCGACAGAGGTTCCTCCCCGTTGGAGGCCGTTTTACAAGAACTTACGGCCCTTACTCCAGCTATTCAGGAGCTCCGAGAGAAATATCATTGGCTGAAGGAACGCCTGCAACACCCGCTTGAACCATCCACCTTCCTTGGTCAAGTTCCTGCTTCTACAGTCTCAGCTGCCCCGGAACCACGAGTCCCAGCCCCGGAGCGCTTCTTCGGGGACCGAAGAAGATTCAGATCCTTCAAGAACTCATGTTTCCTCTACTTCTCCCTGCAACCTCAGACTTTTTCTTCAGAAGCAACCAAGGTGGGGTTCACCATTTCATTACTAAGGGACGATCCCCAGACGTGGGCCCACGGCCTGCTGGAGCAACGCAGCCCTTATGTAGATACTTTGGACTTGTTCTTTGAAGCCATGACCCGCCTGTATGATGATCCTTTCCGGACAGCTACAGCCGAAGCAACTTTGTACGCCCTTCGCCAGGGTGGGCGACCTGCGGAGGACTATTCAGTAGAATTCCGTACCTGGAGCTCTGACTCCGGCTGGAACGAAGCAGCACTAAGATTTCACTACCGTATGGGGTTGTCCGAAGCCCTTAAAGACGAGTTGGCCAGATTAAAGATCCCCACTACTCTTGAGGACCTCATTTTACTCGCCATCCAGCTCGACAGGCGTCTACGGGAACGTCAGTCTGAACGCTCTCGGACTACTTGCTCCATCCAGGTCCCACCTTCAGCTCATCCAGCAGTAGCTCCCGTTCTGGAGGACACTCCCCGTCCCGCTTTAACCCCCGAAGAGAGACTCCATCGCCGTCAGGCACACCTCTGTTTTTACTGTGGGAAATCGGGACATTTCATTAACTACTGCCCCACAAGGCCGAGTAAACCAGTCCCAAGCACCCCATCTCATCTTCAGGTAGCTAAGTCAGCTTCTGCCCACATCACTCTTCCAGTTTCACTGATGGTGGCAGGCAGCAGGATCCCTCTACAAGCCATCATCGACTCTGGAGCCTGCAGCTGCTTTCTGGACTTAACCTTGGCTAGGAGCCTGGCTCTCCCACTGAACCTCAAGGAACAGAGACTGACCGTCCGTTTGGCCGATGGCTCCTTACCTAGTTCAGGTCATGTCACCAAGGAAACTAGTCCCATCCTGACGGTCACCGATTCGGGTCACCGGGAATTCCTTAAATTCGATGTGCTGAGCTCCCCAATGTTCCCTGTTATCCTAGGGATCCCGTGGCTACAGGCGCACAACCCTCAGATCGATTGGCCCACAAGGGTGGTCTCCTTCACATCTGCCTACTGCCAGCAGCACTGCCTAGATCCCGTCCCTTGCAACCTGACCAGTTGTCTGACTGTACAACCTGTACCCAGTCCGGCTTCTCACATACCAGCAGTCTACCAGGAATTCCGAGACGTGTTTGACAAGAGGAAAGCCGATACCCTACCTCCACACCGCCCCTATGACTGCCCCATTGAATTGTTACCCGGGGCCCCCATTCCTTTTGGTCGGATATTTCCCCTTTCGGAGACTGAACTGGAGGCTCTGAGACTATACATTAACGAAAAACCTGGCCAAAGGATTCATTCGTCCCTCTTCATCCCCTGCCGGAGCAGGTATCTTCTTTGTGGAGAAAAAGGATAAGACCCTAAGACCATGTGTGGACTATCGGGAATTAAATAATATTACCCTCAAAAACCGTTATCCCCTTCCACTTATCCCTGAACTCCTCCAGAGGTTCCATACCTCACGTATCTTTACGAAACTTGATCTACGTGGGGCTTATAATCTTGTCCGTATCCGGGAAGGGGACGAATGGAAGACCGCCTTCAGAACAAGATTTGGTCACTTCGAGTATTTAGTCATGCCCTTTGGACTATGTAACGCCCCGGCAACCTTTCAGCATTTCATTAATGATATCTTTCGGGAGCACCTTGACCACTTTATTGTCGCCTACCTTGACGACATTCTGATTTTTTCAACCTCACTAGAACTTCACAGGGTACATGTTAAGAAAGTGCTATGTATTCTTAGAACTCATGGGCTATATGCCAAAGCCGAAAAGTGTGATTTTGAGAAGGAATCCATCCATTTCTTGGGACTCATTATTTCTACAGGTGGAATTGCCATGGACCCGCAGAAAGTAAAATCCATCCTGGATTGGCCCGCTCCTTCCGACAAAAAGGGGGTACAGAGGTTTATCGGGTTCGCTAACTTTTACCGAAGATTCATACGGGGATTCTCCACCATCGTAGCCCCCATCACCTTGACCACTCGCCAGCACACCAAGTTCCACTGGTCCCCAGCAGCTCAGTCCGCCTTTGATCAGCTCAAGATCCTTTTCACCTCTGCGCCCATCCTGCAGCATCCAGATCCCGCCTTACCCTTTGTGCTAGAGGTTGATGCCTCGGAGGTGGCCACCGGGGCGATCTTATCCCAACGCCAAGGTCCCAAAGCTTTACTGCATCCCGTAGCTTTTTTTTCTCGGAAGATGAGTCCCCCAGAGAAGAACTATGATGTTGGGGACCGGGAACTTCTAGCGATCAAAGCCGCTCTTGAAGAATGGAGGTACCTCCTGGAAGGTGCCGCTCATCCCATTCTAATCTTCACGGACCATAAGAACTTGGAGTATCTCCGTACGGCCAGACGTCTGAGACCCCGACAGGCCCGATGGGCTCTGTTCTTTTCAAGATTCAACTTCCACCTTACTTACCGCCCGGGATCTAAGAACAGCAAAGCGGATGCTTTATCGAGGATGTTTCCTGACACCCCTGAAGGAGCTCCACCCAGTACAATTCTGTCTCCCCAAAATTTCCTGTTATTACAACCAGACCTAAGGTCTTCTATCGAACTGGCTACTAGGCAGTGTACGGAGACCGAAGTTTCTTCCCTGAGGAGCCAAGAAGGGCTTCTATGGCGCCAGGACAAGATTTTTGTTCCCCAACAGGCCAGGTTACTGGTATTGAAGACCTTCCATGACCACCAACTCGCAGGCCACTTTGGAGTGCGGAAAACGACAGACCTTGTACGGCGGTCCCTATGGTGGCCTACTTTAAGGGCGGACTGTAAATTATACGTGGATCCCTGCACCATCTGCCAGCGCAATAAGGGATCCAACACCAGACCCTGGGGTCTGTTAAGGCCACTGCCAGTCCCGGAGAAACCATGGAAAGAAATTTCCATGGATTTTATTGTGGAACTACCTCCCTCTGAGGGGTTTACGGCCATCTTGGTAGTCGTAGACCGCCTGTCCAAAATGGCGCATTTTTTGCCGCTAAAAGGGACCCCCTCTGCCCTAGATACGGCAAAAACTTTTATAAGGGAGATAGTCCGGTTACACGGGGTACCTGATAGCATCGTATCGGACAGAGGGGTACAATTCACCTCCAAATTTTGGAAAGAACTGTGTAGGTTGCTCTCAATTAAGATATGTTTGTCGTCTGCCTACCACCCACAGAGTAACGGACAAACCGAAAGGACAAACCAAACATTGGAGCAATACCTGCGATGCTTCTGCTCCTTCTCCCAGGATGATTGGGCTTCCCTGTTACCGTGTGCGGAATTCGCATATAATAACTCTGTGCACGCCTCCACCAACCAGTCACCCTTCTGGGCAAACTACGGATTTCACCCTTCATTCCTGCCTAACACCATCCCTGAATCGTCTGTCCCGGCAGTCCAAGACAGAGTAAATCTCATTCACTCGAACTATCAAACACTGCAAGATTCCATGAGAAGGGCCCAGGAGGAATACAAGAAGCAGTATGATAAAAGGAAGAGAGTCAACCCTACCTTCAAGACAGGGGATAAGGTGTGGCTTTCAGCAGCGAATCTCAAACTGCCTTGCCCTTCCCGGAAACTGGGACCTAAATTTCTGGGTCCTTTTGAGATCAAACGGGAGATTAATCCCGTAGCCTTTGAACTTGTTTTGCCTGAATCGTTTAAAATCCATCCCATATTTCATGTCTCCCTCCTTAAACCTGTTACCTTTAGTCCATTTTCAGGTAGAGAAGAAATGCCCCCGGCTCCAGTTCAGGTTGGTGAAGAAACCGAGTACGAAGTGGAGTCCATCCTCGACTGTCGTCGGAGAGGTAGGACCATCCAGTTTTTAATTAAATGGAAGGGGTATTCTGCTGAGGAAAACTCATGGGAGCCTGCCAACCACGTACATGCTCCTAAGCTTTTACATAGGTTCCGCAGCCGGTATCCTGAAAAATGGGCTCGGTTGGGCATCCGGAGGCTGCCCCTTGGGGGGGGGCACTGTCAGGGAAATAGCCGCAATATCACGAGGTTCGTTCGTGTTAACGCGCGTCGGCGCCTACGTAAGCGCAAGGTAGTTTCCAGACGAACGACCGACGCTACGTCTAACCGGGCGGGCATACGCGGTGATGCCACGAATACTCAACGTACTCGACGTAGACGTACGATCGCTCCAACGCGCTCACGACGTGACCCGGTCATCTCGTCCATTTAAACGATCGCCTGACACTCCTGCATTGCTGGATTATCGTCAGCTCTCCTGTGAAACCTGTACCCGTGCTTCCTGTTTTCTGATCTCCAGTGTACCGACCCGGCTTGCTTGACCTGCTCCTGTTGTTCTCCTGGCTCTGACTCCTGGCTTGTACCCGACGTTCCTGATCCGCTTCCTGCACCTGATCCCGGCCTGTTTGACTATTCTCTGGACTTCCGCTGCCTACTCTCGGACTTCCTAGCACAGTTGCCCTTCTAGGCCTGCTTACTCCGTACTTGGCCTCTGCTGCTGCTACCTGGCAACCTGTGCTACTGTGGGCACTGCATCCCTGTGTCAACTTCAGGGTTGTGCTGCGCTCGGCCGCAAGGGGAGCCCTCTCAGCATTTCGGCCTCACTCCTGACCGTGACAGTCACATGTACTAGTAATACGCTCATATTACATAAAGAAGTTTGGACATATCCTAGGTGAAAATAAACACCACACAAAAGCATTATTTTATGTTTGCTTACCTAAACCTTCATTAAAATAAATAAATAAAACATAAAACCAATATGTCTGTAGCACCCATCACCTTTAGGTGGGTGCTAATTGGTAAGAGTTAGGTGAAATTGCCAGTGCCTTACCCTGTTTGTTTAGGCCTGATGGTTTAATTTGGTTTGGGAGGAGTAGTAGAATAGAGGGGGGTGTGACTGGACCAACAAGACAAAGGGCGGAGCTGAGCCCAGGAGGAAAGGACATCACTCCAGCATCCTGTGTGCCATGCGCTGCTCATAGAGCAGAGGAAGATGGCACGGAGTGGTCAGAGCTCACCCGCAGTTCAGCAGAACACTGATATGCAGGACCAGATCCTCATCGACACCGGTATTCGCCTGGAATCTACTGGTGGGCTGGCACTAGGAGTCGTGAAGAGACTATGTCTGCTCTGTCCTGGTTGTTGGAGGCCTACTCTGGGGGTAAACGCCTGGGCCGGTGTGGCCATTGCAGCATGCAGCTGACGAGACTGGGACCTTAACAGCAGGAGGTGAGGTACTTCTATGCCAGCATCACCACCGGACTCTGCCTGCCTCAAGCCCGGATGACTCGGAAGGCCGGAGAGGGCTATTCAACATCAGAGAAAACTGCAGAGGAGATCCAGACTGATTTTCAGGAGTCGGGAGTACCGGGGGTCCAGGTAGGATCTGTGGGGGAGGCTTGTGGTCTAGCCAGGGACCAGGAGACTGTGGAGGTTGTTGGGCAGTCTCCAGGGAAACTCCTGGAAGAGCCGGCCACTAGTAAGCCCCTTGTTGAACATGTTCATGTGGAGCCCCCGGTAGTAGAGGGGGACCTCTCAGGTGAGCTGGACAGGGGAACCAAGGGCAGGGCCATAGACTGGGGTTCACCAGAAGTGCTGGATCTGTATGGATCATTGGAACATTTGTTTTTTTGGTGAGGATGGTGGCTCAAGTGGGGAGGATGAGTGGTACCTGGAAAGCTCCACGTCGTTAAATGCTTCAACTGGGGCTCTGGAGAGCATAGCCCCCTTTCCAGCACCCCCAGTACCCCCTATCAAGCCCTTTTCAGACACCCCTCAAAACAGGGCACCCACTTTCTAGCAACGGGCTGTGAGAGCCTCGGACACATGTGTTCTGCCTGGGCGGGAAAGGTCCAAGGAGCTGCCACAGCTGTCGTGGTTTCAACGGGATGTCCAAAAGAGGGTTGCCAAAGAATGGGGACTAGACTTTCCCTATGTGCCGGACAAGGTCATGGAGACAGTGGAGGCCTCCCATGAGAGGTGGGAGAGTGACCTTGTCTGGGACTACCTACATGTGCCTAAACCCCAACGGACATCTGATCATGAGATGTGGGTGAGATTCCAGGACATCTTCTGTGAGTGGCGGCAGGGTAGGGCCATCTATAAAGACAGAGTCCTGGTTCACAAGCCTAGCCAGCACACTAAATCTTACTCCATCTCAGTCAGAGGGGAAGGGGACACACGCAGAAGGTTGCCAGACCCCCAGTACTACTTGTAATGTGATCTTACAGGTATACTGGATATGCCATGGACTGCAAAGGTGCAGAAGGGTTAGGGTGGGCTATCCCAATGTGAACTTCCTATACAGGGCAACAGCATCAGTGCCTAACTGGCCAGTTATGGACACCATCGCCTGCTGTCCCTGTTCACCCCTTTCTTCATATTTTTGTTGAAAAGTTCTGGACTTCTGTTGAAGCCAATTAGAAAGTAGTCTGGCTTCTTTTTTTTCTTTTTTTTTTTATTCTTTTTTATTGAAGTTTTAGGTGAAACACTTACAGAAACATTTGTAAAAAAAAAACATACAAATAAAAATAAGGAATAAACACACAACAGTGAGTTGAAAAGAATACAAAGGGATGCAGTCAGAGTATGCATATTAGGTACACTTCTCATTTAAATCTCTCCATAAAGAGTAAACCAGAGCCAACCAGTGCTCTACATAAACCTTTGATGGTTAGGTAGCATTCCCAATCTTACATAAAAATTCCATGCGTTCTATATGCAAACCGAGTCAGTCCTTAGACCTTGGATAGAATATGTACCAGATAAAAATAACCATTATTCTGATTAGAGAAGTTAGGGGTTGTTGGGGGGAAGGGGGGGAGAGGAGAGGGGGGAGGAGAGAAGAGGGGGGGAGGGAAGAGGGAAAGGGGGGGTTTATGGTCCGGTCATCTCTCTCACCCATTCGAGCCACTCCAACCCTGATGGGGTCAGCGGCAAGAATATCATCTAAAAAGGGCCTTGTCTCATTTTGTACCAATTTGTCCACAATTTCCATCTCTCCACTAACTTCTTTCTATTACCATTCCTACTTGCAATTAAGGTTTCATATACAAAGTGGGTTTGGGTAGTCGCTAGAACTTCAGAAACTCTTGGAGCAATGTCCGATTTCCAATGTTTTGCTATAAGTGTACGGGCAACCAAGAGTAAATGAGTAATCACTACCCTGAAATCGGGGGGAAAGCTATCTATTCCAATATTCAATATAGCTAAGGAGGGATAGGGCCACAAAATGATACCAGAAATACCGGAAATGATGCGCGGAATATGGAGTTCCAAAAGCTGGTCAGGCTTCTACAACTCCAGAACATATGGAATAAGTTTCCGACATCTCCGCATTTCCTCCTGCACATCGGGGATTCTGGCGGCCAAACCTGGAGATCTTGTAAGGTGTGAGGTACCATCTCAAGGCAAATTTTTTGCGATATTTCCCAATATTTTATGGATTTAGAGGAGTTGTAAATCGAGCGAAAAGCCTCCTTCCGCTGCAGGGGCGTAAATGTGACATTCAGATCCCTTTCCCAACTTTGATAAGGGCGAGACTTCACAAATTCCAACTTATTTTGGAATGAGTTATAAAAAAGGGAAATTCCACCCCGGGTGGGGGAGGCAGAACTATAGTACCCCCAGGCCTCTCCCGGGAGGAATACCGGATGGGAACAAATGGATCCCAAGCAATGTAAGATCTGATAATGTTTATATTTGTCTGAGGATAGGAGGTCATATTGGCTCTGGAGCTTGCTAAACTCAATAGGCCTGGCGTTATCATAAAGATCGGAAATAAACCGGATCCCCTTGTCATGCCATTTAGTTATAGAGAGATTTGGGATCATATGCGAGATGGTCGTTACGGGCATGGGTACCTCTACCCCACCCTTCTCTCCTGGGGCTACTTTTTGAAGAGTTCTCCAAGCTACCAGCAAGGCTTGGATGGTGGGAGGAAGTTTGTGTAAGGAGTATGGTTTTAGGGCATCTAGGAGAAGAAATGACTTTAAGTTATTCGTCAGCCAAAAAGCCTGCCCCAATTCTAACCAGGGTGCTGCTGAAGAAGGATTAAGTCCTGTAGTAGTCTTGAATATCTACTAAGCCCATTCCCCCTACTACTCTGTATTTCGTCAGTAAGGCTTTTGCACACCGTGGGCTTTTAACTCCCCAGATAAACTGCTTAAGTAACGTGTTTAAGGGTCCGATTTGAGAATCTTTCAGGGGAATTGGTAGTGTACGAAACAGGATTCGTGGCAGAATAATCATTTTAAATGTGGCTAGTCAACCTGACCAAGTCAACTCTGTCCTACTTAACTGAACAGTTTCCTTTTTAAGTTTTGCTAGTAGGGATGAAAAGTTGGTAGGCGGTAGCTGTTGTAAGTCAGCCATTAATTTGATACCCAGGTAAGTGATATTATCACTACTCCAACTGTAGGGGAATTCTTTCTTTAATTTGTTCTTTAGGGGGGGGAGGTATGCCCATCTCCAAGATCAATGATTTTGTAGGGTTTACCCTGTAGAAGGAGATCTTACCAAATTCCATTAGGGTATTGTGTACTTGACGTAGAGAGGTGTCTGGGGCTGTCAAAAACAAAATGATATTGTCTGCGAATAGATTCAAGACATGTGCTCCACCCTGTACAGTGAAGCCAGTGATGGAGGGATCTGCCCTTACCCTCTTCGCCAGTGGCTCAATGAGGAGGTTAAAAATAGAAGGAGACAGGGGTCACCCCTGTCTCGTACCATTCGATATATCAAAGACAGACAATAGCATATTGGATGTGTATACCTGTGCACAGGGTGAGGAGTAGAGTGCCAAGATAGCCGAGAGAATGGGGCCAGAGAAACCAAACCTCAGCAGGACCTGTCTCATATATCCCCAATGTATCCTGTCAAACGCCTTCTCCGCATCGAAAGAGAGGAGCAGAGAAGGCGTCCGACAGGCCCTTGAATATTGGATGACGTTGATGACCCTTCTTGTGGCATCAGAGGCCTGCCTACCTGCAGTAAAACCGGACTGGTTGGGTTTAATAAGGAAAGGAGTAGTCTGAGTGCTAATACCTTGGCATCCATGTTGAGGAGAAAGATTGGCCTGAAATTGGCCGGGGATGTGGGTTCCTTACCAGGCTTCGGAATTGTAACCACATGGGCTTTAAGCATCTCCCTAGGGAAAGAGGACGAGGACACAGCTGACTCATAGACCCTTTGCAAATGCGGAGCTAATTGGTCATGAAAAACTTTATAATAGTCTTTTGGAAGGCTGTCCGGGCGAGGGGCCTTCCCTGATGGAAGCGTTTTTATGACTCTCTTGATCTCAGGCTCCGTAACAGGGGCGTTAAGGCTGGAGAGTTGTTCTGCCGAGAGGGATGGTAGTTGAATCGTATCTAGGAATGCCTGTATAGCCTCACCCATCGGATTAGGAGTATTTGGGTCTTTGTCTAAGTTATATAGTGATGCATAATAGTCAGTGAATGAGTCGGCAATCTCTTGTGGGTTAACTATTTTTTTTGTTATCCTGATTCTGTATTAAATATGGTATTCTAGATTTTATTCTGATTCCCCTAAGCCTTTGAGCCAGAAACCTACCCGCCCTATTCCCTGAAGAATAATGAGACATCTTCAGTGAACGAACATATTTATTATACTGTTCAATTAACAGGAGCCGGAGATCAAAGCGAGCCTGGGAAAGTTGTTGGGTCGTTTGGGATGTAGCATTGGTCTTATTAAGAGACTCAAGGGTTTTTATAGTGTTGAGCAGTTGATTAACCTTTTGTGTCCTCCGCCTCTTCTCTACTGCACAAATCTTAATCATTACCCCTCTAATAAACGCCTTGTGCGCGCACCATAGCATCATTGAGTCATCTACTGACCCCTCATTACAAGCAAAATACTCTTCCAGGTGCCCTCAAATGTTTTCAGCATGCATATTCATTTGAATTTGTCTCTCCAAATATAGGCAGGATTAGGGGTGTGCCCCTCCACCACCGTAATAGAATCCGGTGGTCGGACCACGAAATGCTATGTATGGTGGAGGAGGACACCGCCTGCAACAGTTGCTTATCAACTAATATTAAGTCTATTCGAGAGTACGAATTGTGCCTAGAGGAATGAAAGGTATAGTCATGTTCATTAGCATGTTGGCACCGCCATACATCATAAACATCAGCTGCATGTAAAAAAGGTTGCAGTTTAAGAGGGGGCCTTTTAGCCACAGTGGTGGTGTCTAGTGCAAAGTCCGGTGTGATATTGTGGTCCCCACAGATTATTAACTAACCCCATCGTATAGAGGTGATCTTCCTGTAGAGTCTCTGTAAGAAACAAATTTGGTTGGCATTGGGCGCGTAAAGATTTACCAAAGTAAAGGGCCTATTATTGAGGTCCCCTAGGACAATTAGGAAGCGACCAGCCGGGTCGGCGTGCACCTCCTTCAGGTTAAAGGCCACTGTGTCTCTGATAGCAATAAGTACACCTTTTGCTTTTTAGGTGCGCAGGCAGGGCCGTCTTTAATTGGGCCCTGGGCAAACATTTTCTTGGGGCCCCCCCTCCATTCTGTGACATACAAAAAATAGCAGGTAGACTCAAAATCAGTTTACTGCAGCAGATCATGCAGTGATTGCAATTGTTTGCCAGAGGTTACAGCCTATCCTTACTGCTCGCTGGCTGGTTGCTAGAGGTTACAACACATAATTTCTGCTTGCCGATTGGTTGCTAGAGGTTAATGCACATCATTACCACTTACTGATTGGCTGCTAGAGATTAAAGCAGATCACTACGGTTCGCTGATTGGTTGCTACAGGTTAATGCACATCATTACCTCTCACTGAGCAGTGGAACAATCCTAAATAATTGAGCAAGTAAAGGGGCACATTAATACACATAATACAGGAGAGTGTCAGAGAGTGCAGACATACTACAGGAGAGGTTCAGAGACTGGGGACATACTGCAGGAGACAATCAGAGACTGGGGACATACTGCAGGAGACAATCAGAGACTGCGGACATACTGCAGGAGACAATCAGAAACTGCGGACATACTGCAGGAGACAATCAGAGACTGGGGACATACTGCAGGAGACAATAAGAGACTGCGGACATACTGCAGGAGACAATCAGAGACTGCGGACATACTGCAGGAGACAATCAGAGACTGCGAACATACTGCAGGAGACAATAAGAGACTGCGGACATACTGCAGGAGACAATAAGAGACTGCGAACATACTGCAGGAGACAATAAGAGACTGCGGACATACTGCAGGAGACAATAGGAGACTGCGGACATACTGCAGGAGACAATCAGAGACTGCGGACATACTGCAGGAGACAATCAGAGACTGCGGACATACTGTAGGAGACAATCAGAGACTGCGGACATACTGCAGGAGACAATCAGAGACTGCGGACATACTGCAGGAGACAATCAGAGACTGCGGACATACTGCAGGAGACAATCAGAGACTGCGGACATACTGCAGGATACAATCAGAGACTGTGGACATACTGCAGGAGACAATCAAAGACTGCAGACATACTGCAGGAGACAATCAGGGACTGCGGACATACTTCAGGAGACAATCAGAGACTGCGGACATGCTACAGGTGATGGTCAGAGAACTTTCAGCAACGCGCAGCTTGACAGTTGAATAACACAGCTCAGGGTTTAAGCAGTCAGGCATTTTATGGGTGCAAGGACATACCTGGGCAGCCAAACTCACTACATACATTTAGAGGTATGTGGGCGGCGCTTCCGTTCTCTAATCTCACTATAACAGCCGGGAGCTCCACTGATGCTTTGTAGAGGGGCCCTGTTGCCCGTGAATTGGGGCCCCGATGAAGGTTTTGCGGAGTGCACAGAGGACACGGGAGGTTGTATTCCCGCGCTAGCCAGCTGAGAGGGGGCGGGGCTGGGAGCTCCACTGACGCTCTGACTCCGCCCCCGTGCAGCCTGTATGCTCGGAACAGAGCGGCTGTAGTGAGAGCCAGTGATCGGAGTGGGAGTGTCAGTGGAGCTCCCGGCCCCGCCCCCTCTATACTGACTGGAGAATAGAGGTCCGGGGGCGGGGCCAAGAGCTCCACTGATGCTCCCACTCCGATCACTGCTCTAACTACAGCCGCTCTGTTCGGAGCATACAGGCTGAACGGGGGCGGGGTCAGAGCGTCAGTGGAGCTCC
Source organism: Lithobates pipiens (assembly GCF_037356315.1). Classification (NCBI taxonomy): domain Eukaryota; kingdom Metazoa; phylum Chordata; class Amphibia; order Anura; family Ranidae; genus Lithobates; species Lithobates pipiens. The sequence goes on along the minus strand of NW_027507718.1, from coordinate 64,897,987 downwards.
CGGCCCCGCCCCCTCTCAGCTGGCTAGCACGGGAATACAGCCTCCCGTGTCCTCAGTGCACTCTGCAAAACCTTCATTGGGGCCCCAATTTGCGGGTAGCAGTGCGGGCCCCCCTACAAACATTGGGCCCAGGGCAGGTGCCCCATTTGCCCTGCGCTAAAGACAGCCCTGTGCGCAGGCCAGGAAGATGTGTGCAAAATTTTTGTGCTGAAATGTAGTCTGGCTTCTTCATGTAAAGTATACTGGCGTGTCTGCTCAGGCTGCATTCTGCAGCAAATAAAAACTAAAGAAAGTAGGTCTGTTAATATAGCGTGTAGTGAATATAGTCTGGGATTGTCCTCTAACCTCTGTCACAGTACATAAACCAAAAACATGGGTCCCCAAAGTCAGGTGGCCCAGAGAAAAGTGAGGCTCATTGAGGAACAAAGCACCAGAAATACAAAGAATATGAAAATGTAAATATGACAATTATAGAAAAATACGTTTCACTTAATTACAAACAATGTACTTATAATATCACTAAAACACACTTAAAAGTCTATATGGAGGGGCCACCTTTAAATAACCTGTTATATTAACTGTTGTTTATTCGAAAATCAATGTTCGATCCCAACAGACACTGACATGGGAGGAATAAAAAACACACACAAAATAGTGCATACCACAAACATAAAACACATACGTCCGGACGCCAGTGAGATCCGGGACTGGTCCCAAATAAATGCCAAGCAGTGGTAACACCAGTAACTGATTGGCAGTATGGGGCCAGAGCCGGGTCCTCCCCGGTTTGCTCGAGCCAGATAAAAAAGTAATTAGAGGATAGCCAGAAAAACCATCACCAAAGTAAAGAGGCCAAGGTTATGTAATCAATGATAATGATAATCCCACCCACTGAATCAAAACACGCTGAGGCTTAGTCTTTTATCCATACTTTGATTTTTCCTCCAATGAGGGAGTAGTCCCCTATCATAGGATTGTTGCCACAGCGCAGCTGTTGATAATAGGATAATCCAGATAGGTGCACTGATAACATGTAAACTGATATAGTGCTAAACGTCTGTACCGAAATTTCATATATAACTCATTCCCTTATCCATTTGTACAATAAAGAAGCACTATTGACAGTCATGAATGGGTTGTTCAGCTTCCCGTGTATATGAGTAAATCACATCGGAAGACACCTTAGAAGTACTATTGGTAGTTTGGCTATATGGGGATATAGGTACTTACAGGGCTACTGTTCAGTTTGTATTGCTTCAGTTTGCCTAGTCGAATCATCCGTAGTGTATACAGCAATGCAAAGGTACCTCTGCACAAACTGGTTCCAGTATTAACCATGAATGTAGTCCCCAGCCACTTCCTGTATCCTCCCATATGCTCCTCTGCATTCGCCAATAGGCTCGTAGCCTCATGGGGGATCCTAGTCGCTGCACCGCAGCGTGGCATCCAGGCGGAAATTACGTCAACGCGTTTCACAACAAACAGTGTGTAGCTTCATCTGGACGTAATGGGCATGCGTGGGCACTCCTTTTTATATTCAGCTCACCTCCCACGGCCGCCCATTTACAATTGAACAAACTAAAGGAGTGCTCCCCATCAGTGTAATAATCAAAGACGTGCTTGGCACTCTAAAAAGTGTCCGTTTTGCAAATTCCATGAAAATATCAACTAATTAATGGTAACAACGTAAATAGAAGTAAATGATATTAGAAATAATAATAAGTGCATGCTGCCATGGTCCTATTTTCAAGAAACTGGAAGTAGCTGCAAAGTTGACAGAGTAGACCGGGGTATCATCCGGACTTTCCTGAACTGGCCTGGGGAGGATCGCAGGAGGCAAGATGGGCAGGTGAGTCCTGGGACTTCCAGCATCCAATTACCAAGGTGCTTTTCAGAGGGGTACTGATCAGTTTGTTAAGGGAAAGGGATCTAGCTACTCAGGAACTAGAGGGAGGAGACAGAACATACTTCCTATCATCACCATTAAACTTGGACTGCAACAAGAGGAATCAAGTTATCTGTTCAGTTTTATTGACTGTGTCTGTTGTGAATCATGTGGGGTGGAAGAACAGCTGCATTTTAGCAGTATGTTATGAACTACCCAGCAGCTCCCAAGGGAGTAGTGCGCTACATGTCATTCATCAATATTACTATTAGGTCAAGCAAGCAGTGTTAGACCAGAACTATGCTGTCAGGGATCTCGTGCAGCAGGTGCTCATTCCCGTGCAGTAAGTGCTCATTTCCAATTCAGAAGCTGCTAATTTCCATTCAGCAGCTGCTAATTCCCTTGCAGCAAGTGCTAATTCGAATGCACATGTGCAGAGTCACAAGCATAGAAGCCAAAGATGAGCAATGCAGAATGCATCCACAGATTCTTGCGCCCAGCAGCCTATTTAAACTGAGAGTCTGCCTGCCTTCAGTGCTGGATTGTCTTCAGCTTTAGTTCCTGATTCTAATCCATGTCTGCTAACCTTGTTCCCAACCCGGCTACGTCTGACAACTCTCTCGGATGACCCATGCCTGCTATATCTGCTTCTTGCTTATGTTACTGACCCCGGCTTGGATTTATGACCACGTCTCCACCTCCTGATTTGGTACTCCACCGCCAGCATGTTACTGACTTATGACTTTTCCCGACCTTAAAACTGATCCTGATTCTGCACTTGTCTGCCTGGCTCCTGATGAACAAGGATTGTGACCAGACTCTACACCACCACTGTGTCATGTACCTGGGTGCCAGGATGTTCCTAGTTCCACAGCTGCAGACTTACCTGTTATGCTACGGGGGAGCTGTGGAGTTGTTCTCCCAGCCTGATTCATTGCCTTGGACTCACGAGTTCCACCTGCTGCCAACTGTGGACAATGTACAATCAAGCAGCACTTCCTGTTACTCGGAGCCCGTTTGTGTGGACTAGCTCCCTGGGTATATTGATAGCTCTGTGACTCTGATTACCGTGAACTCTCTGCCTGAATTAGTTTCAAAGTTAGTAAGGTTGAATAAAGACACCAGTCCATCCAGTTCAACCTGAGTGAGTGTCTACAATTGTCCCTATCCCTGTACATTGCACACTCACATCGGTCCCTACCCTCAAGGAGCCCACAATCCAAGGTCCCCATTCATATACTAGGGCCAATTTTGGAAAGAAGCCAATTAACTTACCTGCATGTCTTTGGATTGTGGGAGGAAACCGGAGTACCTGGAAGAAACCCACGCAGGCACAGGGAGAACATGCAAACTCCAGGCAGGTAGTGTAATGGTTGGGATTTGAACCAGCGACCTTTCTTACTGCTAGGTGAGAGTGCTAACCACTACACCACTGTGCCGCCCAACTCTCTTGACAACTCTCTAGCCTGCTGATTTTGTACTTCGCCGCCAGCTTGTTTTTGACCTCTACCTGCCTGATTACTCTCTGGATTTCAAATGTATACCACTTTGCCTGATCTGTTGCCGACCTGACCTGCCTGACTACCTTTTTGCCTGAATCCTCAGCACACAAGCTGCACTTCGGACACTACCTACCACAGGTACCTTACATTACAAACTGGCCACAATGGCAATGGACCCTGCTGAGATTGTTAAGGCGATTTTGCATCAGGGACAATTGATTGAAGCTCATGAACAGCATCTTTCTTCTCTGGACACTAAGCTAGATGAACTTTGTGCTATGCTAGTCTTGTTTGCCCGATTTCTCTGCACCTGTCCAGACTCCAATTCCTACTCCTGCTCCAATCCAACCTACAGGTGAGTGGAGTGAGCACTAATTCCTACAATGTATTTACCACCAATCTAATTGCTCATAAAAAAAGTGGGGGGTGAAACTACATGTAAAAAAATGAGAAGAGTAACAGTGACGTATAAACAAATCATGGCTTGTAAAAGTCCATATGATTTTGTGGGAGAATAGCAGCTATTAAAGGCAGCCCCATTTGAAGAATAAGAAGCAGAAAGCAATCTTCTGAAGACACTGGAAATGGAAACAGAGGTGCCACTCTAAGTGCAGTATTAAAATGGTACTTTAATAAAAGCTGAAAATGTGGTACTCACAAAAGTACACTAGCAACAAGCATGTAGGCAGAGACTGCCAGGTGTCCATGGAGTGGATCCATTCAAGGAGCTGAATCAATCGTTGCTGACACTTCCGGTCAGTGGAACACATGCCGACAACCAGGAGAATGATGTCACTTCCGGGTACTGGGGCGAATAGACATTGCCGGAAGTATCAGCAGCGATTTATTCAGCTTGCTCCACCGGACTCCGCTGTCATCCAGCTCCTTGAATGGATCCATTCCATGGACACCTGGCAGTCTCTGCCTACACGCTTGTTGCTAGTGTACATTTGTGAGTACCACATTTTCAGCTTTTATTAAAGTACCATTTTAATACTGCACTTAGAGTGGCGCCTCTATTTCCATTTCTAATCCAACCTGCCTCTTCTGTGCCACCCAAACTTCCCTTGCCCAAAAAATTTGGTGGTGATACTGAAGACTGCAGAGGTTTTTTGCATTTCCGGAACAACCCTGGGACTTTCAGCATTTCTTCTGCCAAAGGGACTTTTGTGATTTAATTGTTGAAGCGGGAAGCCCTGTCATGGGTCTCTCCTTACCTGGAACGCATTGATCCTGTGCTGCAAGGCGCTGATAGATGTCTGCATTCTCTCCAGACTGTATTTGGCAAGCCAGATAGGACATATAGCAAGGTACCAGGACTGTGGCACAGTATGCTATTAAGTTCCGTTCCCTGGCTGCTGAGACTAGATGGGACTCAAGGGTATTACGTGCAGCTTTCTGGAAAGGTCCTATGCCCTGTACACACGGTCGGACTTTCCGACGGAAACTGTGCGATCGGATCCTGTTGTCGGAAAATCCGATCATGTGTGGGCTCCATCTGTGTAGACAATTCCAAAGGACAAAGTGACATGCATGTTTAGAATAAATTATGAGACGAAAGCTATTGCCTACTGCCCTCTTTATAGTACCGTCGTACGTGTTGTATGTTACCTCGTTCTGAAGGATCAGATTTTCCATCAACTTTGTGTGACCGTGTGTATGCAAGGCAAGTTTGGGCCAAAATCCGTCAGGAAAAAATCTGACAGATTTTGTCATCGGAATGTCCGACCGCGTGTACAGGGCATCCATCACAGATTACATTAAAGATGAATTGGTCTATAAGGATTCCTCCGAGGACCTTGAAAAATTCATAGAGCTGTGTGTTCGTCTGGATGTCTGATATCATGAAAGGTGGCAGGAGAGACTTAGAACTCGCAATCTTCCTAGGCCAGTTTACCATTTGGCCCCCAACTTCTAAGCACCACCTCAGCCTGAACCTGAAATGTCAGTTGAGTCCAAGACACCTGTAGAATCCATGGAAGTCAGCCATCTCCACCTAGTAGAGTCAGAGAAACAAAGGAGTCGTGCATTGGGCCTATGCTTGTACTGTGGACATAAAGGACATTTGTTATCTGTTACCCACAATCTTCCATTTAGCCTCTAAACTTGTCTCTAAACTTGTGAGGCTTTTGTGGATTCTGGAGCTGCTAGCATATTCCTGGATTACACTTTTGCTAAGAAAAACAACATCCCATTCGTTCCCAAGTATAGACCCCTGAGCATCACCACCCTAAATGGACAACCATTGGGAGATGGCCTTGTACAGTTTGAGACTACAACAATCACCTTTAAAGTAGGTGCACTCCGCAAAGAGGAAATCTTCAGGTCTCTTATTGATTCTCCACTTCTGACTGTTATCCTTGGTTACCCATGGTTAAAACACAACCCTTCTTTTGATTGAGTAAATGGAGAACTAACCTCTTGGGGGTTTTCCTGCTATTTTAACTGTTTGTCTCAACACAAAAGACTTTCTGGTTGTCTGTTGGCTTCTGTGGCCATCCTTCCTACCTTTACTTGTGAATACCATGTATTTGCAGATGTATTTTGCAAGTAAAAGCAGAGGTTTTACCTCCACAGCCTTACTTTGACTGTATGACTAATCTGATTACTGGAGCACCTCTTCCCAAAGGGAGGACCTATCCCCTGTCACTGCCTGAACAAACGTCCATGGAGGAATACATCAACGACAACTTGGAGAGAGGTTTTATCTGACCCTCTTCTTCTCCAGTAGGGGCAGGTTTTTTCTTTGTTGAAAAGAAAGATGGGATTCTTCGATCATGCATAGACTATCAAGGGCTAAATCAGATCACCTTAAAAGACTCCAACCGTTTGCCTCTTATTCTAGAATTGTTTGTTTGATGTGCTTAAGAAAGCCGTTATCTTCACTAAGCTGAACCTCCGAGGGGCTTATAATCTGTTTGAATTAGAGAGGGAGATGAGTGGAAGACAGCATTCAACACCCGCAATGGACATTTTGAGTATCTGGTTATGCCACTGGACTCTGTAACGCCCCTGCTGTCTTCCAACGTTTCATGAACGACAGCAACAGTTTTGTGATTATTTACTTGGACGACATTTTGATCTTTTCCATGAGTCACCTAGAGCACATCTTACTTGTAAAGCAAGTATTACAGTGACTGAGAGAAAACCACCTTAACGCTAAGATTGAGAAATTTTTCATCAGAACTGCATACCTTTCCTTGGATACATCATAAGTGCTGTCGGTTTTCAAATGTATCCACAAAAGCTTTCTGCTGTCTTGCAATGGCCCCAACCAACTACAAAGCTTTCTAGAGTTTGTGAATTACTACAGGTGCTTTATCAAAGGTTTTGCCTCCATTGCCACCCCCTTACTGCTATGACTAGGAAAGGTACATATTGGAAAGTGTGGCCCTCGGAAGCAGAATCAGCTTTCCAGCAATTAAAAGGCATGTTCAGCAAGGCTCCAGTTCCTCAGCATCCAAACCCCCGATCTCCAGTACATAGTTGAGGTTGATGCCTCTGAAGTAGGAGCAGGTGCTGTGCTGTCTCAGAGACAACCTAGGTCAAATCCATCCAGTGTCGTTTTTTTTCTAAACAGTTTTCTCCAGCGGAGATGAATTATGATGTTGGGAATTGAGGACTACTGACTATCAAATTGGCATTGTCTGAATGGTGACTTCTTTTCTATCCTGACTGACCATAAAAACCTGCTGTATCTTCAGACTGCTAAATGTTTGAATTCACGTCAAGCTCGATGGGCTCTGTTCTTCTCCCATTTTAATTTTGTTCTCTCTTATATCCCTGGTCATAAGAACAAGAAAGCCGATGCTCTTTCCAGATAGTTCGCTACTTTTAAAGAAGATCGACCTACCAAGCAGTATATAATCCCACCTCACAAAATTGTTGCACAGATCTCTAGGGCTCTTTCCCAACAGTTACAATAAACCCAGAATCATGCTCCTAAAAGCTTGAAGATACCACCTGTTAGTAGCCCCCAATCTAAAAAAAAAACTGTACTCCTCACACATGATGGAGTGCTATCCAGTCATCCTCATGTCACCATCACTCTTAAGACCTTGCAGCATCATGTTTGGTGGCCTTATATGAAAAAAATATGTTACCGATTATGTGGCTGCCTGTCCAACTGCTGCTAATAAAGTACCTCACACATTGCCTACTAGGCTGCTACAACCACTTCTTGCACCTCGTCAGCCTTGGACCAATTTGACTATGGTCTTCATTACAGAGTTAACCAAATCCGATGGCATGACTGCTATATGGGTCATAGTGGATCGGGTTTTCCAAAATGTCTCATTTTGTACCACTCCCTGGATTACCTACAGCGGAAGCACTGTCTAACCTCTTTCTTTGCCATATTGTGAAATATCATGGCATACCTACCAATATCGTCTCAGACCCTGGATCCCAGTTTGCTTCCCAATTCTGGAGAGAGTTTTGTAAGAAACTGGGAGCAACGCTCTTACTCTCTACCTCACATCACCCACAAACAGATGGTCAAACCGAATGCATGAACCAGACCCTTGAAACCTATCTTCGACATTATGTCAACTTGTTACATTCCGATTGGTCTGAGTATTTGCCTTTGGCTGAATTTGCCATTAACTCCCCTTGGTACGGTGCTCTTCCTACCACGACATTCTATGCAGCCCTAGGCTATCACCATCAGACTTTTCCCCTACTTCAGCCTTATTCTGGTGTTCCAGCAGCAGATCAGCGGGTAAAGAATATTCTGCTACACTAGAAAAAAGTTTTGCTTATTGCTACGAAAGTCAGCAGGCAAATATGCACTTTTCTTTAACAGACGAAGATGCCATATATCTCTATATGCGGTGGGGGACAGAGTTTGGCTGTCTACCAAATAGGTGAGACTGAAACAACCCTCTACCAAACTGGGTCCTCGATTCATTGGTCCTTACAGAATAATTGCTCGAGTCGAGCCAGTCTCCTATCGGTTGAAATTGCCCTCCTCTCTCTGAGTACATCCCACGTTCCATGTTTCTCTCCTCAAAAAAGCAATTTTCAATCGCTACTCTAGAACTCCTGTTCTTGTTAACGGACAGCAGGAATTTGAAGTCTCTAAGATTCTGGATTCTAGAAGGCGGGGGTCATCGTATACAGTTTCTGGTTCATTGGAAAGGATATCCCATCACAGACCGTTCCTGGGTTCCAGCCAAAGTTTTGCATGCCCCTGCTCTTAGTCGAGACTTCCATGACTCCTTTCCTGCTAAGCCCAATTGGGCCCTTGGAGGGGTCCACTGGGGAGCGGGCCCTGTCATGTACCTGTGTGACATTGAACCGGGATGTTCCTGGTTCCACAGCTGCAGCCTTACCTGTTGTGCCACGGGGGAGCTCTGGAGTTGTCACAATGTTCTCCCAGCCTGATTCATTGCCTTGGACTCACTAGCCCCACCTGCTGCCAGCTGTGGATAATGTACAATCAAGCAGCCCATAAATAGCAGCACTTCAGGTTATTCATTGCCCATTTGTGTGGACCAGCTCCCTGGGTTTATTGATAGCGCTGTGACTCTGATTACCAAGTAAGAACTTCTGCCTGAGCTTTTGACCACTCCAGCCTGCTGATTTTGTACTTTGCCACCAACTCGTGTTTGACCTCTGCCTGCCTGACCACTCTCTGGATTTTGATTGTGTACCGCTTTGCACTTCGGACACTACCTACCACAGGTACCTTACACACTGGAAGGACACCTGTGTGTTCAAGCTTCAACTCACTCATACAACTGCCAGGAACCTGCACCCTTCCATTTCCCTAGCAGTCCCTGTCTCCACTACCAAGGGTGCTTGGATGGGAATTGTGCAAGAGGCCACTCTCATCATCTCAGGCTCCACAGTCAAGTATGTGACATGTGCAAATCCACTGTATTTACAAGTCCAGAGATATATGCCAAAGGAACTTAGGTGTCCCATCCAACTTTAGTATAAACCGATAAACATCTCCTCATCTTAATGATGAGGAGATGTTTTGGCTCAACATTGTCTAGAACGACAATGGTGGCGATGTACTCAAATTGGAGGACATACAATCTGGCGCAGCTGAGCCTAGTAACTAATCAGCTACTAGGTGTTATTGTTCAAGCTTCATAGAACAAACTGAATTTAGAAGCTGATTGGATATTATGATCACCTGCACCTGATTCTCTGGGCTCCAGTTTTAGTGCATAGCACTCAAAGCCTCTTGTCCATATTCAAAAAGCACACATGTGCCAAGATATAGTAATTACTTTGCCAAATAGAAAATCCAAAAGGACTTGAAAGTGTAACTAAAAGCAAAACTGGTATTGTTTTCATTTTGGATAAAGTAATGGAATGTTAGAACCACTGTCAGTCTGTTTTCACGATGGGTGTCCCACTCTCACTGATGAGGACAAATAGTAGAAATAGGAAGAGGGAAGACAGCAAGAAACACTGACAATGTTCTAAGCCCTCTCCTATATACAAAAAAAAAAAACATGTCACCTTCAGTTACACTTTCTTGTGGTGTAATACAAATTTCACATATAAAAAAGAGACATTAGATAAAAAATGGTGGTTATAGTTTAACATAATGAAAAAGCAACAGCAGATCAAGAGGCAAAATAAGACGGGAGATAAACGCCAGAAGACTTGTTAAGCCACTGTCTGAGTAAGTTAAAGTGGATGTAAACCCGATTCATTAAATTTGAGCTGGGCACATATATCTGCAGAGTTTTCTTATCTCTCTTCAAATCACTATGTCCCGTAGCTGTCTCCTGCTCCGTTTGTTTATCCTTTTGTTATCAGCCTGATAACTCCTGACAACTTCTTTGTCACATTTGATAAAAGAAGCCTGAGTTTTGTGTTGGCGAGGTTGATATAAATATATAAGAACAGAGCTGAAGGATTCAATGATCAGCTCTACCTATGAGGAGAGGGGGCATGTGCCTCTCTTCCAATCAGCTTGGCTGTATGCCCAGGCTTCACTGCAGTGCTAACCAGGAAGAGAAAATCTCCTAACATGATCTGAACTTTCTAAACAGTATATATAGCTGAAGACAAAAGATATACATGTAAAACGTATGTAGGGAGATTTGTTTCATTCCTGTATATCATCTGAGGCTATCCACTTAACTGGGTATTAGGGATGAGCAGAATACCCCCCGGTTCAGTTCGCACCAGAAACTGCGAACGGACCAAAAGTTTGCGTGAACTTTAGAACCCTGTTAAAGTCTATGGGACTCAAACGGTCAAAATCAAAAGTGCTAATTTTAAAGGCTAATATGCAAGTTATTGTCCTAAAAAGGGGTTGGGGACCCGGGTCCTGCCCCAGGGGATATGTGTCAATGCAAATAAAAGTTTTAAAAATGGCAGTTTTTTCGAGAGCAGTGATTTTAATGATGCTGAATGATTTTCATGAAGTGAAAAAAAAGTGAAATATTCCTTTAAATTGTAACTGGGGGGTGTCTATAGTATGCCTGTAAAGTGGCACGTATTTCCCATGCTTAGAACAGTCCCTGCACAAAATGACATTTTTAAAGGAATAAAAGTCATTTAAAACTGCTTGCTGTTTTGCTTCTTATTTATTTCTCTATTTTTATTTTGGATTATTAATTCAAATATCAGATTTCGGAAAAGGTATTATTATATTTTTTCGTGTATGATGGTTTGTTGTGTCTTTGTATGTTTTGTCTGTAATTGAGAAATGTAATAAAAAGATTTATAAAAAAAAAACTGCTTGCGGCTTTAATGTAATGTCTGGTCCCAGCAATGTGGATGAAAATCAGTGAGATAAACAGCATGGGTACCCCCCTCCCCAGTCCATTACCAGGCCTTTTGGGTCTTGTATGGATATTAAGGGGAACTCCGCAACCAAATTAAAAAAAGGAAAGGTGTGGGGCCCCCAGGCCCTATATACTCTGAACAGCAGTATACAGGCAGTGCAAAAAAGACAGGGACTGTAGATTTGTTGTTAAGTAGAATCTGTTTGTAATTTTGAACTGGTACATTTTTAAAGTGTAGCTCCAGCCAAAAAAAATATTTTTTAAGCTTTTTGGAAAACATAGGGAAGGGTTATCACCCCTGTAACATTTGTTTTGCTGTCTGTGCACCTCTTCAGAAGATTTCACCTCACTTTCTGTCCCAATGACAAATGTTTTTTGAAAATTTGGGGTTTTTAGTGAAACAAGGATTGGTGATAAAGCATCAGTGGAGAGGAGACTCGTTTTTCCCATATCAACTCTTACAGGAGAGAATTTCCCTTCCTAGGGGTAGATTTCATCTCACTTCCTGTTGTCTCCTTCCGTTTGCAAGTAGGAGTCATTTGTAAGTTGGATGTTTGAAAGTAGGGGTCTGACCTATATGATCTACAGAAATTTGGGCCTAAGGTGTTGATGTTGCCACAACACTGTATGCCCTCACAGTTACTCTTGGTGGGCGCTGGAACACCCTGTTGTGAACTATTATATCAAGAATTGTAATTACATGCCATTGTTGAACAGTGGTAGAAAAACTGGGCCTTTGGTGGTGGTGCTGGTGCCACAACACTGTAATTCCTCACAGTTACTCTTGGTGGGCGCTGGAACAGGCCCTGCTGTGAAATATTATATCAAGAATTGTAATTACATGCACCTGTTGAACAGAGGCAGACAAAAAGGGCCTTTGGTGGTGGTGGTGTTGCCACAACACTATAAGCCCTCACAGTTACTCTTGGTGGGCACAGGAATGGGCCCTGCTGTGAAATATTAGATCAAGAATTGTAATTACATGTCCCTGTTGAACAGGGGCAGAAAAATTAGGCCTTAGGCACTGGTGCCACAACACTGCAACACCTCACAGAAACTCTAGTTGGAGCGCAGGAATGAGCCCTGCTGCAAAGTATTGCATCAAAAATTTTAATTGCACGCCCCTGTTAAACAGGGGCTGAAAAATTGGGCCTTAGCCACTGGTGCTGGTGCCACAACACTGCAACCACTCATAGATATTGTAGTTGAGCGCAGCAACAAGCCTTCCTGCAAAATATTGCATCAAAAATTGTAATTACACGTCCCGTTAAACAGGGGCTGAAAAATTGGGCCTTAGCCACTGGTGGCGACACCCAGAACCAAAAATGTTCTTACAAGCTATCAGCATGATCATTGAGGAGGAAGAAGATAGTCACTTAGCATAACAGGATAGTCACTCAGCATCAGCATAGGCAGTCTTGAAGGGATCTGACATTTCAAAAAAAATTATTCGGTTACATCAGCATCAGGTGCTTGGTAGCTGGTGGTGATCCAAGACTGATTCATTTTTATGAAGGTCACGCGTTGCACATACCTTTCTGCAAGGCCTCCTGAAGATGTTTCATCCTCTACTGCTCCCTCTGCGATAGCAAGATAAGGTCCACAACCTTGCCCTTGTAACGTAGATCAAGGAGGTTTGCGAGCCAGTAATGATCCCTCACCTTGATCCAAGGAATATGAGGATCCTTCCGCAGGCTTTGCTGGATCAGGGAGGCCATGCAGCGTAGGTTAGCTGAGGCATTTGGTCCGGAGTCCTCTGGGTCACTAAGGATGACATGATCCGCAGTCACCTTCTCCCAGCCACATACAAGTCCATGGGTTTGTTGGGACTATAAATGATCCCTTAAAGACTGCTGTTGCCTCTAGACACAGAGCCTGCTTGCCCTCTTTTATTGGCTCGTGACTTTCTACCTCTCCTTCTTGGCCTTCCAGACATACTAATGGCCTGCAGGGAGATGTAGCTGCACAAACCTGGGACGTATATATATATATATATATATATATATATATATATATATACTGATTATACTGCAGCTAGCAGAATCAACTGCCTGTCTATAGTATTATTAGTATGAGAACACCAGCAATTGTATTCAGGTAAGCTTTAGGTGCACACTGTGCAAATGACACTAAAACAAAATACTGCAGCTTCCTGCCTGGATTAGTGTCAGAACACCGGCAATTGTATTCAGGTAAAGCTTTAGGTGCACACTGTGCAAAGGACACCAAAACAAAATACTGAAGCTCCCTGCCTGTATTTGTATGAGAACACCTGCAATTGTATTCAGGTAAAGCTTTATTTAGGTGCACACTGTGCAAAGGACACTAAAACAAAATACTGCAGCTCCCTGCCTGTATTAGTATGAGAACACCGGCAATTGTATTCAGGTAAAGCTTTAGGTGCACACTGTGCAAATGACACTAAAACAAAATACTGCAGCTTCCTGCCTGGATTAGTGTGAGAACACCGGCAATTGTATTCAGGTAAAGCTTTAGGTGCACACTGTGCAAAGGACAATAAAACAAAATACTGAAGCTCCCTGACTGTATTAGTATGAGAACACCGGCAATTGTATTCAGGTAAAGCTTTAGGTGTACACTGTGCAAAGGACACTAAAACAAAATACTGCAGCTCCCTGCCTGTATTTGTATGAGAACACCGGCAATTGTATTCAGGCAAAGCTTTAGGTGCACACTGTGCAAAGGACACTAAAACAAAATACTGCAGCTCCCTGCCTGTATTATTATGAAAACACCGGCAATTGTATTCAGGTAAAGCTTTAGGTGCACACTGTGCAAAGGACACTAAAACAAAATACTGCAGCTCCCTGACTGTATTAGTATGAGAACACCGGCAATTGTATTCAGGTAAAGCTTTAGGTGCACACTGTGCAAAGGACACTAAAACAAAATACTGCAGCTCCCTGCCTGTATTTGTATGAGAACACCGGCAATTGTATTCAGGTAAAGCTTTAGGTGCATACTGTGCAAAGGACACAGTACACTAAGTGAAAATACTGCAGCTCCCTGCCTGTCAGTATATTATGAAGAGAATAACAGGAACGGATCTAGCTAAATTGAATACAGTGTATAAATATATATACACAACACACCTAGGATGCATATATATCCTCTACACACTGTAACTGAAGCTAACTGACTCGCCTGCCTACTCTATATAACTCAAATTAAATGACACTGTCTCTCTCTCTCTCTCTCTCTCTCTCTATGTCTTTAACCACCGCCGCAACACACTACACAAGGCTGCCACGCAGGCGGCCTTATATTGTGGGGGGCCTGTACTAAACCCCCTGAGACATAATTAGCCAAAGCCACCCTGGCTTTGGCCAATTATGGCCCTCAATTTTTTCTGCGCTGTGATTGGCTAAAGCATGTAGGTCATAGTGCATGTTTGGCCATTCAGCAGCCAGCAATACACTGCAGTGAATTATGGGCCGTGGCGCGCCACTTAAACTTGGCGCGAACGGCCCATAATGTTCGGAATTCGGCGAACGACCGGACAGACGATGTTCAAGTCGAACATGGGTTTGATTCAAAGTCGAAAGCTCATCCCTACTGGGTAAATGTGAGGGTTTACATCCACTTTAAAGAGGAAGTCCACATACCCATGCAAAAAAATTTAAGCCAGCAGCTACACATACTGCAGCTGCTGACTTTTAATAGGACACTTACCTGTCCTAGAGTCCAGCGATGTCAGCACCGCAGCTGATGTTTCTATCAATGGTGCTGCTGCCACCATTGCCGGTAAGGGAACCCAGCAGTGAAGCATTATCACTTCACGCCGGGTCCCTACTGCCCATGCATGAGGCACCACTGCACTCTCCTACTGGCCCAGTGGCGGGAGAAGGAGAAGGAGGGAGTCGAGCTGCTGACTTAGTTCACTGCCGCCTGGTCTCCCGGAAGTGGAGACAGGATACCTGTCAAAGACAGAGACAAATGAGTGTGGAACTCCACTTTAAGTTTATTTTGTTTGATACTCTCTTGTACTTTTAAAGAATTCCTGCATACATGCCTTCATGCCCTAAATATCTACTTCGATGACCTGTAAATAACCCTCTACCCTTTCACGGTGTTCAGTTTGAGCTTGGTGGAACCTTTCACTCTGCTGTTGCTCAAAAAACTTTGTTTTTTATTTTTTATTTTTTTAGGCTTTTTTTTTTACCCTCGGTTTTCACCAGGCGATCTGCACATTAACACACCTGCTTTATTACAGTGCCCCCACTCTCGATGAAGGCGCATGATGGACAGCAGTATTGTCAGTCTGGGGGAAGGGGAGTGTTAGATGGATTAGCAGATTTAAATACACCAAGAAATTGAATCCAAAACCCAGCTAATACTTTATAAGTAGTTGCAGCAACAGTTTTTTTTTTTTTACGTTTGGGATAAAGAGAGAGTTATAAATAAAAAGCTGATCAGTATAGGCACTTCTTGATACATCTTCGAGAGAGCTTGCTCTTTTGAAAAACAACAGGCTTACTGGCCAGATCACCAGATGAAAATAGAAGGAAAAAAACAGAAAAGGAAAATAAATGTAGCCATTTGTACAAATTTGTATGCTGCAATTAAATAAATAGTTGCTTTTGGGTTTATTACAGTTTAACTCTTCAGTATTTCCTATGATGGTTTTATATTATTTCTAAATTGCCTACAGTACAGCATCAATTACAACAAAATTTGACATTTCATAAACATGTCAAGGAGATGTAATTAGCCATACTTGCAGGGAATATATGTGCACTTAAAAATCATTTTAAATTACAGAAAATGTATTGTGCACTTTTTAGAGACACTGCTTTGTGGGCAACCTTGTAAATCATTTCACGTTTGTTCAAGTCCCAACTGGCACTTGTACACTATATTTAGAGTATTCTGTGATTTTCCAACTGTAGCACAGAAATTAGGCTGCCCAATAGAGATGATCTGAATGTACATAGGTTTAATTAGTGGGATCTTCACCTAACTCAGGGGCGTAGATAAGGAGGGGTCAGGGTTGTTAACCCCCCCCCCCCCCGAGCATCCTGGAAAAATGCCAGATAGTGTCTCTGCAGTGTAGCTTCAGCATCAGCACAGTAGAAGCAATCAGATTTTCGGAGTTCAGCAGCCAGCCCCCTTCTATTGTGACCCATCCCCTCAGTTTAATAAGGGGTCCACCTGAGAAGCATGAAATTACTGCGAGGTCTCAGATTCTGGCAATTGACAGTGCACAGTTGAGGGAACTCCTAGACTCCTCCTCGAGGTATCATATGACACAGCCGAAGGGAGAATGGGGATGCAGAAATTTTCCTACTTCTGTGCCGTGCTGAATCTGTGGTAAGTAGGGAGGATATTAAAAGTGAATAATGTTGCGCTATCTTCAAAAAAACCCTGGCTGTACAGCTAAAAAAGTGCTAAGTGCCAAAATTGTAAATAAAATTCTAATATATTACTAAAAAAAGAAAAAATACACCTCCAAAAGGTATTCCAATACTCCTTCAAATTATAACATGTGATTGCAATCACATAAGTATCACAGGTGAACAAAGTGATACTAAGTGGTCTTTTTTATTATTTATTTATTTTTTTTGCACTGAGGTAAATTTGAATTTATTAATTTATTCAGCCCAGTGGCTTTGTCTATCTGCACTTTATCTATTTTTTTTTTTACACTTTGGCCTGTTTTAATTTATGAATTGTGTTCATTTATGAATGGTCCTATTTTTGGACATTTATTCCCCTTTTTTTTTTTTGCACATTCCACTCTGTTCACCTGTGATACTTATGTGATTCCAATCACATGTTATAATTTGAAGGAGTATTGGAATACCTTTTGGAGGTGTATTTTTTCTTTTTTTAGTAATATATTAGAACGTTATTTGTGATTTTGGCACTTAACGCTTTTTTAGCTGTACAGGCAGAGTTTTTTTTGAAGATAGCGCAACACTATTCACTTTTAATATACTAATTTTTTGGTTGACTGACCTTTTGGAGTGTTTACAGCTGCTTTCTATATATTCTATAGCGGCTGGCTCAGGGTCTCTGCGGCTCACTGAGAGGCTGAGCGAGCTGCTGGTCCAGGCATCTGGGTGAATTCTGACTTTAAAGTTAGGATATTTCCACAGCCTGGACCTGCTGAGCGATGTCAGCTGACAGCAGGCTATAGCTGGCTGTCTGCTAAAAATAGGTCACAAAAGTGCAGAACGAACTGCGCTCCTCCCCAGGAGAAGTACAACCAAGCACTATGCCGTCCCTTCAGAGCGCATGCACCGGTGACATCATCGGATGCTTTCCATGTGAATATATCCTAAACACCACAATTTAGGAGATATTCACTATACTTACAGATAAGCATTATTATAGGCTTACTTGTAGGTACAAGTTCAAAAGCTGGTTTTGCTACTGTTTAAGACTGAATAAAAGCCAACCATATTGACCAGGTGCAAAGGGCACCATCCTGTGGTAGGCAGTGCACAATATTTAAATTTTTTTCATCTTTAAACATTTCATAAAATTTCTTAGCACACATCTTTTTAAGGTTTAAATAGATCACTGAATTTAATGCCCACCACAATATTTTGCCCCTTGCACCTGCTCAACTTGCATAGTAAGGTTAGCTAAAATCCAGTCTTGGGTCTCATTCATACATCCTACATGACCATGGTGCAGCAAGTATACTATAAAAACCTTCATATGTATATATATATATATATTTATGTATATGTATATGATAAGATGTTCCAATACCTGCTCAGCCTGTACACCTGAGTGATGGGCTGAAAAGTGCCAAGGCTGTCTGCTGCTGTAAACATGTATCCACCTGTATCTGCACATCCAGTGTTTACCTGCAGGTAGGGATACATTATTGCCCTTTGATAAAATCGCTCTGCATCCAGGGTCAGAAATATGTCCCTAACAGCAGGTAACCACTGTGACCCATGGTTTGTTAGTGTGTCGCTTAGGCTCATTCGATGTGGGGAGTAATGTAGATAATACCGAATGTGCTGCAGGAGTGCCAGCGAGGGATGGAGCTTATCCCAACTCCTGTAGTCACTGAAGGGAAGAGAGAGAAAAAAAATCCCTGAAGCCGCACATCCACGGAGTCCTATGATAATGTACTAGTGATGGGAGAGACCTCAGCCCGGGTTCCCGCCAGGCCACACCCCAATGTGTTTTATTTTGTCCCTCGGAGCTTAAACATGGGGACCACTGGATGTACAGATACATGTTAACAACAGTGGCTCTTTTCAGCCCATCACTCAGGTGAACAGGCTGAACAGCTGACCTGGCTGTAGGTATTCATTGTATATTTGCCATTCCATGGCCAATTAGAACATATGAATGAGATCTAAAGCCTGGTTCACACGGTCAAGTTTTTTTTAGTTCAGCCCAGCGGGCTGAAGGAAAAAAAAACTAGGGAGCTTAGAAGGAGCCTGCTGCACTAATGAGTACACTTCTGCACCACAACTGTGCGCATTGCGTTCTATTCAGTGCATTGTGTTCTATTCAGTGGATTGCGTTCTATTCAGTTGAATGGGGATCATTTTTGCTGAGCTGCATTGCAAAGTCTCATAAAAGTGTAAATGATGCCTTTTAAGTTTGAAAGACCTGAACACCCCCCCCAGGAAAAAACAATTATCTAGGGCCCTGACCAAACTGATCAAAAAATTTCAGGAACTGCAAAGGATAATGTGTGGTAGTTTGAAGTCTCTGGAAAACCAATTCCTGAAATTAAATGGTCTCCATATTCAAGGCTAATAGACAATAAAAGTTCAAAAACATTATTTAACCCTTTCCCGCCGAGCGTACGCAGATATGCATACTCGGCTTCCGGGGGTTATACCGGGATGATGCCCGCACCTGCAGGCATCATCCCGGTACCGTTTTTTGCAGCAGGCGATTGGCTATCCAGGCATAACAACCGATGCGGCTAAAAGCCGCTCGGCTGTTATGCCGGAGGAGCGGGAGGGGACGTCCCCCCCTCCCGCCGCCTCTCGCCGCTGTTACCGGTGCTCCCGCTCGATCGGGAGCACCGATCAGAGATCCGACGCCTCCGGCTGCTGCAGAGGAACTGGAACGAAGCCGTAATTGGCTTCGTTCCAGTCTCCTCATCGTAAACACGGAAGCAACGTCATGATGTCACTTCCGGTTTACTGGGCTGCCAATGGCACCGGTTTAAAAAAAATATCCGGTATTCAGAATCGCCGTTTTCGGTCGATCTGAATACATTGAAGTGTAAAGGAGAGGTGGGGGGTCTTTTAGACCCCCGATCCCTCCATAAAGAGGACCTGTCACCACCTATTACTGTCACAAGGGATGTTTACATTCCTTGTGACAGCAATAAAAGTGATCAATTTTTTATTTTTTTTTAAACAATTTAGTAATTTTAAAATAAATAAAAAAATAAAAAAAACATTTTTTAAAGCGCCCGCCGTCCCCACGATCTCGCGAAGCAAAGAAAACGCATACGGAAGTCGCGCCCGCGTATGTAAACGGTGTTCAAATTACACATGTGAGGTATCGCCACGATCGTCAGAGCGAGAGCAATAATTCTAGCACTAGACCTCCTCTGTAACGCTAACCTGGTAACCGTAAAAAATTTTTAAAGCGTCGCCTATTGAGATTTTTAGGTACCGTACTTTGTCATCAATCTACAAGTGCGCGCAATTATAAAGTGTGACATGTTTGGTATCTATTTACTTGGCGTAACATTATCTTTCACATTACGCAAAAAAATTGGGCTAATTTCACTGTTTTTTTTTTTTTTCATGAAAGTGTCCCTTTTCCCAAAAAGTTGCGTTTAAAACACCACTGCGCAAATACCGTGTGACATAAAATATTGCAACAATCGCCGTTTTATTCTCTAGAGTCTCTGCTAAAAAAATATATATAATGTTTGGGGGTTTCAAGTAATTTTCTAGCAAAAAATATGGATTTTAACTTGTAAACACCAAATTCCAAAAATAGGCTTAGTCATGAAAGGGTTAAAATACCATTTGCAAGGAAGCAAATCTTCTAACAATGCTTTTAAAATGTGCAATTCCTTTAAATATGGGAGAAGCCTTAAAATTGTTTGTACAAAAACAAAAGTGAGAAAAGAAAAATATATCATTTAAATTGTCAGCCACTAAGGCCCCTTTCAGATGGAGTTTACTCCATCAAGTGGATTTGCCTGCCCAGCGGGGAATCTGTCAGCGGATCCCTGCTGAGCAGGCGGGTGACAGGTCCGTGTCCGCTCCACTATGCCTTCTTTTCTCTATGGGGTGGTCAGATGAAAACAGACAGGTGACTGTTATCCTCTTTAATCCCTATCTGATTTTATCGGATTCTGGCGGGTGTCAGGGGACACATGTCTGCTGACATCCGTTGTTCCATAGAGAGCTATGTATGGTCTGATCAGGTCTACCTAAAGTGTGAAAGGGGCCTAAATTACATTTTCTTTCTAAAAACAAATAAGAAAAAAAAATGGCATTTTCTGTCTGGTTTCCTTCTATTTGTAAACAAAAAATATTCCCTTTATCTGTATCATACCCTTATCCTGGATGAGGGTCTGGTATGGTTTATAAGAGGAACCATACATAAAAAGCTTCTAGCAGCCAAGGATGCTGCATATCAGCATCCTAGCAACCGATGAGGCCAGGATCCCAGCAGCCACATGATCATTTGTGGCTATGGTGTACCATAAAAATAAATGTTTTAAAAATGAAAAAAAAGCTTTGGTTTTTCCTAAAAATACATAATAGACCATTATTCTTGATTAGGGTCCGGTATGAATTTTGGAGAAAAAACCATACATGTCTGGGTCCCTCTTATTTTAAAGGGGTCTTCCAGATTCAGATAAGACCCCACATTTATTGAACCAGGGGTGGGGTAGAGGCCCTTAACCTCATCAAAATAGTGAAAAGAAGGCAGACAACGTTTCCATGCCACCACTGCTCCCCTTCTAAAGACAGATCCCAGGCTGTTGTTTGTAAACAAATCAGCTGGGGATCTGTCATTTAGTAGTAGTAGCCCCATGAGATCTCAACACTGAGGGGGTACCTTGCCAGGTGGGTAACCCCCTAGCATAACACTTTGTTCCCTTCCTGATGAGGCCATAGGTATCTTCCCTACATCTCTGGCCTAATGGATGTAGGGGCTGGCAAGGAAAGAGCATTTCAAAACTGGAATCCTCCTTTAAAATAAGATAGCCACCAGATAACCTCCCCGCTAGGTAAGGAGTACATAGTACCTCCGGTTACTCATTAACAAAGAAATCGAATAGTAAATAAACACAACAGTTAGTGAGGAAAAGGGGGCTTGGTTTGGCGCGCGACAAGGATGGCCACACACTAAAGGAGTTCCGCAGCACACACAGCCATTCCTAGCCTAATACCCGACCACTAGCTCTCAGATGCCGGGCAAAAAGCTCTACTCCACACCCCACTCTCGCTCAAGCCGCAACAAAAGTGTCTTTCTCAGCAAAGAACAATGCGGATATCTTTAAAACTAAACCGACGGCCTGCAGCAGCACGACGAGGCCCAAGATGGCACCGACTCACCATGAGGAGGAATACAGTGAGGACTCCCAGTCAGCTCCTGAGGACTCAGGCAGGGGTAAGTTCAGACCGGATCATCCCTTAACATATGCTGATATGTCGGTGATTGCTGCTGACTTTAAAGGTACATTCTCAGCTGCTATCACCGATCTAAAAACGAGCATGCTTGTGCTCAATGAGAAAATGGCGGCGGGGGGGGCGCATGCGCGGAAGCGTCCAAGATGGCCGCATAGACCGGGAGCTCCGCGCCACCCTGGACTAACGTTCGCCGCCACGACTTTCTGAGCCCTCGTTTTTACCGGTAAACGGTCACATCGGATTGGGGAAAACGCAGGCTTCACACGAATGCCCGGTTCTAAGTCCCGACGGAACCCCAAACCCGCGCTTTCCACAGCGTTAGAGAGGTCAGGCCGATCCAAGATGGCCGCCGTTGCCTCACAAAACACAGCCTGCAATGAGGAATCCATAGCGGACCAAGACTACACAGTTAAGCACCTCTCTTCAACTTCAACTTCAACTTCAAACGGCACAGTGAGTGAAATTCAACCCGGGACCCCATCCCCAGCATCCACGGACCCCCTTCTGAGTCATATTAGGGGGGAAAGTAACCCATCCATACAGCATATATTACCTATCAGCTTTGCCCCATGGGACATAGTTCCTAGAGATGCGCCCTCACCTCCCACAGACTTTGCCTCCATGATGAACGCATTCTCCCAAATGTTGTCCAGAGGTTTATCTCAGACTGCCACACAGATCACAGCTTCCATCCATGCTGATTTGCAACAATTAGGAACCAGGATTGATGCAATAGAGCAACAATCAGATCAGTCATGCCTACGCATTAACCAAAACACAGCCAGGATTCAAGAACTCCAGGATGATTTAGAAACAGCCACAGCCAAAATTGACGACCTCGAAAATAGGTCAAGGAGATATAATTTCCGTGTTAGAGGCATTCCTGAATCTATCAAGGACATTCATCTCGCTATCCAAGACCTCATCAAAAGTTTAATTCCCACAATTTCACAGGATCGTCTAGAATTAGACAGGGCTCATAGGGCTCTGCAACCTCTTCGCACAGATGGTCTTCCTAGAGACATTATAGTGAAACCTCACTACTATTCAGTGAAAGAAGAGATAATGAAAGTTTCCAGAACCTCAGATTCTCTGTCATTTCAGGATCATTCCATACAAATTTTTTCCGATCTATCTCCATACACAGTCCAAAAACGACGAGCTCTTAAACCACTACTTCAAGTTCTGACGAGCAGAGAAATCCCTTACAGGTGGGCCTTTCCTATACGCCTGAATTTTTCATATCACAATAAATCATACCACTTCTCGACGTTCCAAGATGGAGAACGACTTCTGCTTCAGTTGGGATTGATTAATCAGGAACTTCCACAGACTCCTACACCGAAAGGAACCTCTTCATCCAAACGCCCCTCACCGACAAGCCCCTTGACGCAAATATGGCAGAAACAGATGCCCAAGAGGTCGAGGGAATCTCCACCAACCTGAATATACACCTGAACTGTCAAATTTTTTGTTTGAAAAATTGACTTCCTTACGGTTTGTCCTCAGGGCCGAACCTTTACCCGGGCCGGTTTGATAATAGGTCCTGTTTTTCCTTGGAAAATCTCCAGGTTTTTTTTTTTTTTTTTTTTTTTCTTCTTCCTCAAGAAGAAATTATTTTTATTTTTTATTCTTTATTTTTTGCTTCCAATGTGGAAAATTTTAAAATATCTTTTCTTTTTTGACATATAATTTTACTGTGGTGCCTGTATTACCCTCCTCTTCCTCTATAATTGTATTATTTATTTCTCTCTCCAATTGACCTTTTGGCTTTATATTTGATGTTTTTTTTTTTTTTTCTTATAATGGCTCTTTCTGCCATTAATTCACGGTCACCCACTTTGTAGAGGAAGAAGAGGGCAGCTGCTCATTATTTATATATCCCCTATGCTTATTTTAGTAGGGGCTCAGATTTTATTTTATTTTTTTCTGGTTTCAGTACCTTTGAGATAATCAACCTCGGCGGCGGGGTTGTCCAGGGTGGGTACAATGCACCCCCCTCTTTACTTCGATAGGAGAACTAAATCTCCTACCGGGGTTTGACTGCAGCGTCCCTTTAGGGCCGCTTTGGGATTTTTTCCCTTCCTATTCTATTTATTGTATACATTACTAATTTTTTTCTGTCTTGAATTGATATTTTATATAATGCATATTCTGATGTTCTTTTATTTTTTTTCTCTTTTTCTAGCTCTATTCTCTCTTTACCTTCTTCTTCCCCCCTTTTCATCCTCTCTTTCTTACCCTTCCCATTCTACCCACATCCTCCTTCCTATCTCCCTTGTACAGGATCAGGGCCTGGTTGGATTCTCCTTGTTTTTTTTCCACAAGCATTTCTTCAGAAGAACGGGTGTCATCTCCTATCTGCCAGGGATCACCACAAAGACAGGTACTCCTTTCGCACATAGCATAAACTCTTCCATGCTCTTCCCTTGATCTCTACTTCACCGGTACAATCTAATCTCCGTATAATGTCCAATAATGTTCAAGGCCTTAATTCCCCAGTGAAAAGGCGTAAAATTATGCAACAATTTCATGCCCTCAAAGCTGATGTTATCTTGATGCGGGAGACGCACTTCCCCATTTCTTATAACCCCATTTTCCTACACAAAAACTTTTCTCAATTTTATTTAGCTAATGCTCCCAATAAAACAAGAGGGGTTGGGATTTGCTTTGCCAACAAAGTTCATTTTCATCATTCCAAAACGATTAGAGACCCAGAAGGCCGATACATCCTGGTCTCTGGGACAATTAATACAGTGACTTACACGTTTGTTTCCTACTATGCTCCAAACTCCCGCCAGGACCATTTTTTTGAAAAGACTCTCTTGATGCTGAAATCCCATCTGAAGGGATTTATTATACTGGCGGGAGATTCGAACATTCCATTTGACCTTTCCTCAGACAGATCCAATCCTACAAAGCCAATGCCCAAAAGACCTCCTAAAAGCAGTCTTAGGGTTGCACATTCCATACAATCAGCAGGCCTAATAGACATATGGAGAGAAATGAATCCCCGATCCAAAGACTATACTCACTTTTCTATCCCTCATAATACATTAACCAGAATAGACCATATCTTTATTCCTCCACATTTCATCTATTTGGTCGAATCCTCCAAAATTTATGATTCCTCTCTCTCTGACCATTCCATCGTTTCTTTAATTATTCGTGGGGGAGGAGGAGATAAACGACCATTCCAATGGCGGCTTAATGAGTCTCTACTAAACAATCAAGCTCACTGTGAGGTATTAAACTCAGCCCTTTCGGACTACCGTATATACTCGAGTATAGGCCGACCCGAATATAAGCCGAGGCCCCCAATTTACCCCCAAAAAAACTGGCAAACTTATTGACTCGTGTATAAGCCGAGGGTGAGACATGCCTGTCCATCCCTGTGTGTGTGTCCGTCCATCCCTGTGTGTCCGTCCATCCCTGTGTGTCCGTCCATCCCTGTGTGTCCGTCCATCCATCCCTGTGTGTGTGTGTGTCCATCCATCCATCCATCCCTGTGTGTGTGTGTCTCCATCCATCCATCCATCCATCCCTGTGTGTGTGTGTCTCCATCCATCCATCCCTGTGTGTGTGTGTCTCCATCCATCCATCCCTGTGTGTGTGTGTCTCCATCCATCCATCCATCCCTGTGTGTGTGTGTATCCATCCATCCCTGTGTGTGTGTGTGTCTCCATCCATCCGTGTGTGTGTCTCCATCCATCCGTGTGTGTGTGTGTCTCCATCCGTGTGTGTGTGTGTGTGTGTGTGTGTGTGTGTGTGTGTGTGTGTGTGTGTGTGTGTGTGTGTGTGTGTGTCCAGCCTACCTGTGTCCCGAGCCTTTGTCCCGAGCCTCCGTCCCGTGCCTTGCCTCCTTGCCTCCGTCCCGTGCCGTGCCTTGCCGCCGTGCCTTGCCTCCGTCCCGTCCCGTCCCGTCCCGTGCCGTGCCGTGCCGTGCCTTGCCTTGCCTCCGTCCCGTGCCCTCTTCGTCGGCGCCTCGGCGGCCATTGTAAAATTCAAAAGCTGCGCCGCCGCCTTCGCCTGTGATAGGCGGAACACTGAATTTCCCAGCAGCCTGTGTTCCGCCTATCACGGACATCGTATCATCCTCGTCCGTAGTACGAGGATGATACGATGTCCGTGATAGGCGGAACACAGGCTGCTGGGAAATTCAGTGTTCCGCCTATCACAGGCGAAGGCGGAGCCGGAGGCGCGGCTTTTGAATTATAGAATGGCCGCTGTCTGTCTGCTCGACACGCTGATCGAGCGGGCAGACAGCGATGACTCGAGTATAAGCCGAGGGGGGCACTTTCAGCCTCAAAAAAGAGGCTGAAAATCTCGGCTTATACTCGAGTATATACGGTACTTTACAGACAACGATTCAGACTCAGTTTCGCCAGGCTCCCTGTGGGCGGCACACAAGGCGGTTATGCGGGGTAAAATAATTCAACTCTCAGCCCGTCTCAAAAAGGAACACTCTGCAGAGCTTATACGACTCAAAGAGGAATTCCAAACACTTAGCAAAAGTCACAAACGACATCCTACCCCAGAGAGCCTGGCTGAACTTGATAGGGCACGCATCGCACTTAATCTTTTACTCACTACCTCAGCAGAAAAACATCTGCGATGGACAGGAGCTCGCTTCTATTACCAAAAGGATAAAATAGGTGCCAAACTCGCGAGTAAATTGTGTCCTCGAACTCGTACCTCGGTCTTCCCTAAAATTAGACAATCTTCGGGTACCCTCACTCAAAATCCGGTAGAAATTTTGAAATCATTTCATGATTATTATAAAAACCTCTACACTAAGACAACTCATACACATTCCAAAGCTAGGAATCAGTTCCTCGATCACCTCGATCTACCTTACATACATCAATCTCATAAAGAACTAATGGATGAATCCTTTACCCCTGCCGAAATACTCGACGTCATTAAAATCCTTAAATCTGAATCAGCACCGGGCCCCGACGGTTTCTCCGTCAGATATTACAAAACTTTTGGATCAAAATTAGCTCCCTACATGGCCCGGTTCTTTAATTCTCTCCGGGATGGAGCCCCCCTCCCGAATGATTCTAATACCGCATTTATCTCTGTTATACCGAAACCTGGTAAAGATACTAGTGAAGTGGGAAATTACAGACCCATCTCGCTGATCAATAATGATCTTAAAATTATGACTAAGATATTAGCCAACAGAATGTCCAGTTTTATATCTAACTATATTCATAAGGATCAGGTGGGCTTCATCCCGGGGAGACAGGGAACGGATCAGGTGAGAAGGGCAATTGACTTAATATCACTATTGAAATCGCAATGGGACGGGGGCCCGACACAAGAAGGCCTTCTGCTGTCTATGGCCATATCTTTTTGAAATTCTCACCAAATGGGGCTTCGGGCAAATTTTATGAACATTCTAAAATCCCTATATTCAACCCCCTCTGCTCAAGTACGTCTATTAGGCCACCTTTCTCAACCATTAGATATCTGTAGAGGTACTAGACAGGGTTGTCCCTTGTCACCGTTAATCTTTATTATAGCTATAGAAACTCTAGCCATCGCCATTAGAGCAGATACAAATATTAAAGGTGTTCGCTGCGGTTTAGAAGAGCATAAATGTGCTCTCTTTGCCGATGATATGCTTATATTTCTGACCTCACCCCTAATCTCCACCCCCAACTTACTTCATCTCCTCCGGGACTTTGGAACTATCTCAGGTCTCCAAGTTAACACTTCCAAGTCAGTTGCTCTTAATATTTCAGTTCCCTCATTAACCATCTCCCGACTTGCGCCCTTCTTTCCCTTCTCCTGGGCCACAGATAGGATTCCCTATTTGGGTATTTCTCTCACCAAATGTGTCAGTAATTTATACAATGCTAATTACCCACCCGCCTTCAGATCTTTAGAAGCAGATTTAACTAAATGGTCTAAAGAAGGATTGTCTTGGCTGGGCAGGCTCAATGCAGTCAAGATTAACTTATTTCCTCGAATTTTGTACTTATTTAGAGCCCTTCCCATACCTATTAAAAAGTTGACCCTCAACAAATTCCAATCAAAAGTGGTTGGAATTGTCTGGGGAAAACAGGGTCATAGACTGACGCGTGACATCCTGTTCCGCCGGACAACCCAAGGTGGTTTAGGACTTCCTAACCTCTTTTTATATTATCAAGCAGCACAACTAGCACAATTTTCAGCAATATATACTAAAACTAATAGCCCAGACTGGGTTTCTATTGAGAACCAGGCAGTACCTGACTACACATTAGATCACCTATTATGGAGACCAACAAAACAAAGACCTGCCATATTGTCCCCCACACTTTCTCAATCCCTAGCACTATGTGACAGACTATATAAAAACGAACACCTGATTTCCCCACTGAAACCTCTCGTACATTTATTCCATAACCCTGATTTCCCTCCTGGCCTGAATACCCAAGATTTTCAATGGTGGTTGAACAAGGGCCTTTTCAGAATTGGACATTTCATTACACCAAATGGACCCATTTCAATGGGACACTGCTACTCCAAACTAGAGATGCCCGATTCAGAACAATTGAGACTTTCACAGATTAAACGTTTTATACATTCTCTTGAACTTGACAAATCAAATAGCTACAATGCTACGATTTACGAGCAATGGTGGTGCTTAAAACAAGGTCACCGCAAAGGAGGTATTTCCCTCATCTACTCGTCCCTGGCAGATAGGAGTGACAAACCGACATATGCTCGTTCTTGGGAGGAAGACTTGGACATCCAACTAGATACGGAAATGTGGTTTCGAATTTTTAGACGTTCTTCCAAAGGTATTTTGAATATTTCCTTAATCGAAGCTAATGTCAAAATTCTAACGAAATGGTATTATGTTCCTGTGAGACTTTCAAAGATGTATTCAGAGATTTCACCGCTTTGTTTCAGAGGATGTGGTCTTTTAGGTACAATGTTACATATATGGTGGACATGTCCCCGCATACGAAATTTTTGGAATAACTTTATACATCTAGTGAGGAAGGTCTCGAAAGCCCCAATCCCACAAGATCCTTCATATATCCTTCTGAACCGCAGGCTACACAATACCCCTAAACATACTCAACAACTAATCTTTTTTATGTGCTTGGGAGCCAAGATCACTTTAGCAAAAGCTTGGAAAACTTCTAGGGTCTCCCTTGTGGCTACCAGGCACAAAATCTCCTGGATTATGGTTCAAGAACAAATAGTAGCTAAATTACGGAATACCATTCAACAATTTGAATTGACATGGGATCCATGGGCCCAACACATCAAAGTACAATTGTTTCCAGGACACCTTCTGTCTTAAATTTTACATGGATGGAGCCAGGACCCTGAATCCTGTACATCTCTCCCTTCCTTACCTTCCCTCTTTTCTCCTGAATTCATTTTCTACTTCTCTTTTTTTTTTTTTTTTGCTTTTCTTTTCGCAGGATTTTTCATATTTAGTTATGGATTTGATGTTGCCTTATTCTACTACATTCTTCCTCAGTTAACCTTTGTGGTTCTAACTGGAGTTTACTAGTTCTAAAGAGTTCATTTGGAATTGAATTGGGAATTTTGAAGTTTGGCAGTCCGCTTCCCTCCGGGGAGCACAATTTCTGGGTGCTGTCCGGGGGTTTAAAGGGACGAAGATGGGGGGTTCTTCGGTGGGAGTCCCCCGAGCTATCCCACTCCACAGTGTGAGCCCATTGGGGTGGAGTGGTGACCTTGGGGGTCTCCTTAGAAGTTGCCGCTATGTTTATGACTTAAATCTTCTACACCTCCCAATTAAACCTTAATCAAATCCTTTTTTTTTTTCTTTCCCTATTTCCCTTTTATCTATGTGTATGTATGTATATATATATATATATATATATATATATATATATATATATATATATTTATTTTTTATTTTTTTTGTCCCTTTTTTATATATATCATTATTATAAATTTTAAATGAAGTGGATCTTTACACTCCAAGTCTTTCATGACATATAATAGTCCCAAATATATCTGTATAAGATACCTTGTATAACTTGTCTTTTTCTGATTAATGCATCCTGCCTTATTTGAATTCTCTGTCTTTTATGTTATGTTTTTGCTTTATTTCTATTTTCTGATTATACATGATGTATTTACCAAAGAGTTAAATTCAATAAAAATTATTGAAAGAGAGAAAATGGCGGCGGCAGAAACGGCAGGAAAACACAGAGACAAAGCCTTACACAGATTGGAAAGGGCCTCAGTGACACAGTCACAGCATTTCATAGACATGAATAGACACATTGAGGACCTCGACAACAGGGGCAGGAGATGCAATATATGAGTGAGGGGGATCCCAGAATCTGTGGAACATGATCAGATTGTCCCAGCACTCCAGAGAGTGTTTAACAGCCTGTAATGCCACGTACACACGATCAAACAATCGGGTGGAAAAGTCCGGCAAACTCAAGTCCGCCGGACAATCCCCCCGTGTGTAGCCTCCGGCAGACTTTTTTTACCCGAAAGTACGGCGGACATAGAAAGTAGTTTTGCACTCCAATCTTCCCGCCGAACTTGCATTTCGGCGGACAATCCGGCCGTGCGTATGCCAGTCCGCCGTACTTTTGAAATGAACAGACTTTTCATTTTGAGTGGGTCTCCAGGTAGGCAGGGCCCGCGAAGGAGACGTCGCTGACCCCGCCACCTGGTATGGACTTAAAGAGGAACCCCAACGTCCACATCAGACCCCAGAAGAACAGAAGGCAGCGACGACAGCGGCGACAGAAGACCGGGCCACCGCCTGTAAAAGAGCTATAAGAAGGCGCGGTGGCCCGGCAGAAGAACCGAAGAGGGGGACAAGACCCCCGAAGTCGGAAGAAGAGGCCGGCGGCGAGGAAGAAAGCCGGGCTCCTCCGCTAGTAAAAGAGCTAGCAGAAGATAGCGGAGGAGTCCGACGAGAAGACCCCCGAAGACGGAGGACCCCCAGAGCTGTGCAATAAACTATTTTAACCCTGTGTTGTGTTTTTTTTGTACTTTTTTTCACAGGTGAATGGGTAGGGGTACATTGTACCTCATACTCATTCACATAGGGTGGGGGGCCAGTATCCGGGGGCCCCCTTATTAAAGGGGGCTCCCGAATTCCGATAAGCCCCCCGCCCGCAGCCCCCGACAACCAAAGGCCAGGGATGTCGGGAAGAGGCCCTTGTCCTCATCAACATGGGGACAAGGTGCTTTGGGGTGGGGGGGCCGCGCGCCCCCCCTTCCCCAAGGCACCCCCCATGTTGAGGGCACGCGGCCTGGTACGGCTCAAGAAGGGGGGCGCTCGCTCGCCCCCCCCTTTCCAAGCTGGCCGGGTAGCGTCCTCGGACAAGGGTCTGATGTGGACCTGGGGGGAACCCCACGCTGATTTTTTTCAGCGTTGGAGTTCCCCTTTAAGTCCATACCAGGTGGCAGGGCCAGCGACGTCTCCCTCGCGGGCCCCGCCTACCTGGAGACGCGCTTAAAAATTAGCGGACTTTCCTCCGCGTGTGTGGGCGAGTCCGTTCATTTCAAAAGTACGGCGGACTTAGTGCGCCGTATTAGTCCACTGAAAAAGTGCAGTGTGTAGCCCGTGCAGTGTGTAGCAAGTAGCCCGTTCGGAAAGTCGGACAGACAGTCCGGCGGGAAGTCCGCCAGACTAAGTCCGCCGGATAGTCGGCTACGTGTGTACGCGGCATTAGATAGACCAGAGGACATGGAGATTGACTTTGTAAGAGCACATAGAGCCCTCAGGCCTAGAGGCTCTGATTCAACTCTGCCAAGAGACATAATTTGCTGCCTACAAAGTTTTGTACTTAAGGAGGAAATTATGTGTAAAGCAAGGAGAAATGACAGAATCATTTTCAATGGAGCAGTGATAATGCTATTCCAGGACTTGTCTCAGATCACCCTAAAGAATCAGCACGCTTTACGCCCCCTACTAGAGAAACTAAGGGAAAAACATCTCAAATATACCTGGCGATTCCCATTTGCCCTAATGGTCTCATAAAATTGCCACCAACACATATTACGTACGCCTGCTGACCTCCCAGAATTTTACGATGCACTGGACCTAGGCCAGACTGATCTCCCAGAGTGGTATCCCAACTTCCTACAGACACCACTAGAAAGGAGCCCTCTTAACTCACCATTCAAACCTGACAAAAGGCTGGTGAACAAACCCAAACAAAGCCGTGGTGGAAGCTCTAAAGCAGGCACTCCGAGGAGACAAGCAGAATCTTCCAGAGACCAAGATGCTGATTAAGTCACCCTCTTGTTGTTTTCAGTTCCCACTCTGTGCCTTTGTCTGATTTTTTGCCCATAACAGAGACACTGCTGATCTTTAACGCAAGTGATTAACACATATACTCTGCACCCTCCAGTTCCCCCAGGGAACAAACAGGACCTTATCAAAAAAACTCTTTGCCCCACTCGACTTACGATAGACCTGAACAATGATGTTGAGCCATTTGGTATGTTTGCTATGGCTACCATCTGTTTGAACTATTCCACTCAGACCACCACTGTCTGTTCTAAACTGAACGTGACTCACCTACAGACTTGAGAATTGCATAACCAACAGTTGCCTGACACTTATGGGGGGCACTTGACTGATTGGTTACACCTTGTGGACCACCCTAGGTCCCCAAGGACAGCCTATTGATGGACCCAAAGCATGCTAACTGAACTCCAGTGGACACCGATAGTATCCCAGGGGCACCCCCAAAAAACACACCGAAGACTGTCAATCCCTGAGAGGGCATACCACAGAAGCTAACAACAGTGTTCCTCTTTTGAGGCGTGGATGTTTGCTTTTTGTTTTATGTTTTTGTTTTTTTGTTTTTGTGCCCAGATCTATGACACTCAGTTGGGCCGAGTACATAATAACTTAGTTTCAAGTTAAAGCCCTTAAGGCTGTGTGTGCTATAGTTAGAATGTTTCTATTGTTTAGACAAAACCAAAAGTTACAGGTGTGCTGCTGCTTAGTTGTTGACAACTCCTTTTTCCCCCTCCAGAGTGATCCTGTTTTCCCTAATTTGGGATATAGGACGCACTAATAGACATAGTGAGTCCCCCCCTGGGAGTTGCAGGCATACACCCTGGAGAGGGGACCTCCAGTGTTTATTTTCTCCCTTAATACCTCTCTCTAACCTACCTTTTCATATTTTCCTCCGCCCCCCCCCCCCCGTCCCTCTATTCTTATCCCTATTTGTTTTCCCCAAGGTATATAATAGCTAAGACTGAATACGCTGATTTCTGTTATTAGTACACTTGCTAATCCACGTTTCCTAGTTGTCTACTTGCAGAGTTGCATACTCATCGTTCGGACAGTGCCCCTCAATGATTTCTCACAACATCAGGGGTCTGACATACCAGAATGATGCACTACCCTTTTAAGGGAAATTAAAAAAGGTAAGCCACAATTTGTATACCTTCAGGAAAAGCACTTTAAGACATATCATATTCCTAAACTCACAAATTCATACTTCACAAGGGCGTTTCATGCTACTAATAACGATTCCAGGTCTAAGGGAGTCTCAATATCAATTAGCAAAGATGCACCATTTGAACTGACTGAGAAATTATCCGACCCTGAAGGTAGGTTAATTTTCTTGAAAGGATCTCTAGGGGGTACACCAGTGACTCTGGTGAATGTGTACTTTTCGAACAGAGCACATATCATGTTTTGTCAACGAATTGTACAAGAGCTGCAGGGATTCGCTACGGGTTGTCTAATTTTAGGAGGGGACATGAATGTCCCACTCAATCCCCTAACCGATACTTCTAATGGGAAACCCTGTATTACATATAGAATACTCAAAAGACTTAAAGCCCTTCTCCAATCCCTACAGCTGGTGGACAATTGGCGCTTCCTTAACCCGGAGGGTAAGGATTTTACCTTCTTTTCCCCCCGCATTCCAGATATGCGAGAATAGACTACTTGTTCACATCTCAGAAGGACCTCCTCCTGATCAAAGGAGCTCATATAGGCAACCAGACAATCTCAGACCACTCCCCCATCTCCTTATCACTAGACTTATTGAACCCCCCACGTAAACAACCAACGTGGAGGCTTAACACCTCACTACTAACAGATCCATCACTTCTTCCCTCAATTACCTCTTCACTGACAGAGTTTTTCAAACAACACCACTCCAGACGCAGACCCTCTTGTAGTCTGGGTGGCACACAAGCGCACGATTAGGGGAAAACTGATCAGAATGGGCTTCAAAAGAAAGAAAGAGAGGGAGATTACCATTAAAAACTTGATTTACACAGATCAGTTCCCTGAAGACTCTGCATAAGCAATCCCTCTCTACAGATTCAGCAAAACAGCTACTAGAAGCCAGAAAAAACTTGCAACAAATACCTGACAAACAAATAAACAAATGTTATTCTTTAGAAGGAAACTATATTACGAGTCAGGGAACAAAATAGACAAACTTCTAGCTAGGGCAATAAGAGAACATACCTCTACCAATAGCATTGCCGGTATCAAGTGGATAGATGGCAAAATAGATGTAACATCTGCGGCAATAGCTGATCATTTCCATAATTACTACACAAAGCTTTATAACCTACCACCACAACATAGACAACCTGACATGACAGGAAATAGAGCTCAAATTATCCAGGTCTATCTGTCTAAAAGCGGACTCCTGACCCTACAAGACCCTGACTTCACCTTGCTAGAAGCACCGATCACTTCCCTAGAACAAGCTATCAAACAGCTGAAAATGTGTAAAAGCCCGGGACCTGATGGTTATTCCTCCACTTACTATAAGACTTTTCTGAATATTCTTACAGACCCTCTTACAGCTGCCCTGAACTCCCTGTCCTCACCTAGGGAGGTGACCCCAGATTTCCTCTCAGCCCATATTACGGTGATACCGAAATCGTGCAAAAGTCCATCAGCATGCAAGTCCATCTCCCTATTAAACCTAGACGTCAAACTGTTTGCAATAATTCTAGCCATGAGACTGAATCCGCTTCTCCCGAATCTGATTGGCCTGGAGCAGGTGGGATTTGTATCCGGGAGGGAAGCCAAGGACAATGTCACTAAGGCCCTCCTCCTGATACATGCAGCAGGAACACGGCACATCGAAGGCTTTCTCCTATCTACGGATGCGGAGGAAGCCTTCGATCGGGTTGCTTGGGTGTCACATAGCGGATGGTATCAGACAGTGGTGCCCATTGTAACCCCTGTTTTTCATTCTGTCACTGGAACCCTTCATCAGAATGATTAAACTAAAAGCTGCGATCACTGGTTTCCGGGTTGGGTGGCTAAAAGAGCTGCCCTTTGGAAGGAAGCCAGCAAACTGAAGGCAGACGTCCTATACATACAGGAATCACATCTCACCCTGCAAGACCAACACAGACTCAAACACAGGAAATACCCCCATATTTTTCAAGCCTCTGTGACATATAAACAAAAGGGCGTTGCTATTGCTATTAGTGAATCGGTAACCTTTGCCCTCAAATCTCTTGTTGCGGATCCAGAGGGACGTTATGTCATTGTAATTGGAGAAATCAATAACAAACTCTATACTATAGTCAGTCTTTACGCTCCCAACTCTCATCAGCTGCGTTTCTTAAAAAGGCTGCTGAGGAAAATTGCTGAAGTGAAACAAGGTGCTCTACTAATTGGGGGTGACTTCAACATTACTTCGGACTATACCATTGATACCACAACCAAATCCAAGAGGCCTCTACCTACAATCCAATCCACTCTTCACTCTGAAGAACTGTATGACGTCTGGAGATGTCAACACCCTGGAGAAAAGGACTTCTCATTTCATTCGGCCAGGCATAATACATATTCTCGTATAGATATGATTATTGTTGATAGAAATTTGTTAAGAGCAACATCCTCCTCCGCCATCCACAACATCTCCTGGTCAGATCATGCACCAGTTTCGGTTGTGGTGGCGGAGAAGGATACCCCTATGGGAGATTTTGTGTGGAGAGCCAACTCGAGTCTGCTCCGGGTACCCAGCTATGTGACCTCTTTAACAAATACGCTGCAGGAATTTTTTAACATTAACACAGATTCAGTTTCCAACCCTATGACATTGTGGTGCGCCCATAAGGCATATATGAGAGGCATACTGTTACAACTTAGCTCCAAATTAAATAAACAGAGATCTACTAAGCTAGATTCTCTGCTTCAAGAAATTAAACACATTGAAATACAAAACAAGGTCACTCCTGGGGCTGCTCTGGCACACAAGTTGACTAACCTCCGTTACGAGCTAAGGGGACTACTTCTAGATACCCATGACTGGTTTCTGGGTTGGGGACAGGGAGTTCAAGCTGGAAGCTTATGCAGATGACCTTCTATTCTTTCTCATAAACCCGGCTGTGACCCTACCCAATCTACTGAAAGAATTTAGCTCATACGGATACCTTTCCAATCTCAAAATAAATTACTCAAAATCCGAGGCACTTAATATCTCACTTCCTGACAAAATACTCACTATCTATAATTCGCAGTTCAGATGGGATCCTAGCACACTTAAATACCTAGGCACATGGCTCACCCCTCAATTACAGAATACTTTTGAACGGAACTACCCTCTACTTCTTAAAAGCTTTGAAAGAGATCTTAGAAATTGGCATCTAGAATTCCTATCCTGGTTTGGGTGGGCGGCAATCATCAAAATGGTGATATTACCCATCTTTCTTTACTTGATCCATACCTTGCCAGTCAGAATCCCTCCCATTTTCTTTAGAACACTAAACTCTATTTTGTTGAGATTCCTTTGGAACCAAAATAAACCTAGAATCAGACTTGCATGGTTAACAAGACCTAAGGAAATGGGTGGGATTCATTTGCCCGACTTCAAACATTACTACTACGCCTTGCATACAGTGAGAGTGATAGATAGGCACTGCCAAGACCATATGAAAGACTGGGTTTCACTACAAGGCAAATTAAATTTGTTGCCACTACAATATTCACCATGGATACCCTGGAGTAGTTGTCCCCTAAGTATGTGCAGACACCCTTTCACCGATAACACATTAGAGATCCTACACTCCCTAACCAAACAAAAATCGATTACCACGGACATGAGCCATTGACCCCACTAAAAAACAACCCAGATTTTACCCCAGAGTTTCAGAACAATGTGTACCAATCCTCAGCACTGAATACCCCCCTGCTGGTGGGTAACTGTTTCGCTGGAGGCAGATTCAAAGACAGGAACACCTTAAAGTCGGAAAACAACTTGCCCCACTTACAGCATTGGTCCTATTTGCAGTTACGAAGCTACTTAAACAGACATAGAGAGATACGAGACTTCCACAGACCTTTAACTGACCTGGAGTTGATATGCCATAGCAAAAACCCCTTGAACAAAGCTACATTAATCGCCTATTCATGGCTACAGTACCCCAAGTTCGCAGAGTAAGATGGTCACATGAGGAGGTGGTTGGAGGAGCTGGGCGAGGAGATATCGATCAAGCAATGGAGGTATGCTTGCATTCTAGCTCACAAATGTTCCATAAACACAAAATCTCAGGAAACTAGTTATAATTTGCTAATGCATTGGTACAACACACCAGACAAATTACACAGATGGAACCCCCAGAGGTCAGAAACTTGCTAGAGGTGTCAAGGAGAGAATGGCACACTGGCTCACCTCTGGTGGCATTGCTCATCCATCTCAACCTACTGGACTAATGTCAGAGATTTAATTAAAATAATCACTAGAGAAGTTCGTCTGGAACTTTAAAAAACACCGGTTGCCCAGCTCCGTTATGACTGCCCTGCGCACAGATGGCGGCTTGACATTTCCTGACTTGGTTCGGTACTACCAAGCGGCCCAGCTACAGGCAATAGTTTCATGGTTCCCTCAGAGGTCCCACAATAAGTGGTCGGAGATAGAAAAAATTTGGCTAGTCCCGGTACACCCGAATAGTCTTCTGTGGGGCATGACCGAGGAGATGGACCCAGGCCGGCTATTGGGGCCGATGGTTCAGCTTCACCAGCTTTGGCGAAAGCTTTCTCGTGACTGTAGACTTCATTCAGAGTTTTCCCTGATGAACTCCTTTCTCTGCAACCCTAAGTTGCTGGCTAGTTTAACCCATCAGATGTCCTGGCTCTGGGCCTCGCGAAGTTTGTTCCACTTGGGACACTTGGTGGATCCCAGGACGCGGAGACTGTTGACATTCTGGGAGCTACAGGCCAAGCACGAACTCCCCCGACAGACGTTCTACATCTACTTACAAATTAGACATTTTGCCTAGACTATAGCCCCACACCTCCAATTCTCCCTACCCTCCCCATTTGAACAGATAATACTTGAGGGATGGAACCGCAGAGGATAGATCTCAGACATATACCGTTCTCAATGCACACCACTTTCAAACGAAAGGCAAACATGCTTACATGAAGCGCTGGGAGAGGTAGGTAGGTGAGGAGCTTTCACTGGAGGCATGGCAGGGGGTGTGGAGATGGGCAGCCAAAACTTCTTTATGTACCCTCTACAAAGAGAACTCTTATAAAATGCTCCTCTTCTGGTACCAGATGCCAGCCATACTCCATAAAATATATCCTTCAACCTCTGACCGTTGCTGGCGCTGCCAGCGGGACAGGGGCTCTCTATTTCACATTTACTGGACTTGCCCTCTGATTGCCCCATTCTGGAACTTGACCCAACAGCTTCTCACTCGCCTGTTTGAGGTGCCCATACCGCTGACCCCCAAATTTTTCTTATTCTGCCTTTCCCAACCGAAGATAGCTAAACCACGTAGGAAGCTCCTTAGGCATGTCCTGACGGCAGCCCGTTGCTTGATAGCTCTTAACTGGAGGAACCCTTTGCCCCTGACTGCAGAGGCCCTATATTCCAGGATCAAGGACGTGGAACTCATGGAAAAAATGACTGCTAGAATACGGGACAGGTTGGAGGACCACGACCTGGTCTGTGAGAGGTGCAGCTGCGGGAGGACTAATGGCGAAAAAGTACTGGAATGGTGCCACAGACCTCTGGCTATCTACTACTTTGCTCTACTCTATTCTTTTCTTTTCCCTCTATTTACACTGCAAACTATCTCTGCATCGCTTTTAGTTTAGCACACTGGTCATGCATCTGAATCTATCTGGATATATGGGTTTACATGGTCAACTGATCTATGGTGTCGTCTGTTATGCAGTGCACCGTCGGCCAGTTTGCATAGGATTGTATAACTGTACTGTTTACCTTCTTAAAAAATTAATAAAATGTTAATTATAAAAAAAAAAATCACTAGAAACTAGACTTAACTTGAACGCAGCAAACCTTTCGTTTAAACAATGTAAACTCGCTAACTAAGCCCCTACTTAATGCAGAAAAATCACTGATTCCCTTATACTGGAACTCCCCAAGGGTTCCTTCCATAGCAGAATGGCTGAATAGAGTCAAGGATATATGTGAGATGGAGGATACACTGGCACAGGACAGAGGCCAAGTGGAAAGATTCCACAAAACCTGGCAACCATGGTTCACCTTTAAATACTCACAGGATTTTGAAGCCGCCATGTCTCAAGACTCCCCTCGATGCCCTCAATAATGCTCCCCTCTCAATGGTCCCACTGTATGGACCATCATGGTCCAATCAAAACCGATAGCTTACAGGATACTTTCCCCCCACCCCCTCCCTCTTTTTCCTCCCTTCTTTCCCCCCCCTTTCTTCTTTCCTGTTTCTTTTTTCTCTCTTATACCAATGATAACGTACTGCTCGCAGAAGACAACAAAATAATTTGTTTAATCAGGATAGTTAAAGTCTTTTTCCTTCTCATTGTTGAGTTATGTTGCTTAATATCACTACACTGAAGATTACGACAAAATTTCAGCCTCATAATTACAGGTATGATAGTCCATGATCGTTCCACATGGAATTAACCTTCTCTGAATACCTCACCTCGGGAAAATGTATTAGTCAAGGTTTGTTTATACACGTTTTCTTTTTCTTTGTTTGTTCACAATGTCTTGATATACTTATGCAGTTGTACCTGCGACTCGCATAATGTGCACTTTGCTTCTTTGTTTTATCCTTGTTTTACATCTTCTTTTATCTCAATAAAAACAAAATGTTTAAAAAAAAAAAAAACAGTTAGTGAGGAAAAGTGTTTAGTAAAAAAAAAAAAGTCCTAAAGTATAAATACATCATCAAGCACATTGATAAGCAATGTAAATAAACATCTATCTCAAATAAAGATATTCCTGATGACCCACCCCAAAAAAAAAAAAAAAAACACCAGCCACGTGTGACAATTTTCTCTTGACAGATTGTCCATCACAAATGACAGCTCCCAGTTTTACAGGGAAACGTAAATAAAGGGGCCAGGAACTGGCTGACCTCATTGACCAAATATGGTAATGATCATATCTGGTCAATTATCTAATTCTAGATGCTTGCCAACTCGTAGCTAGATAGTGGTTACTACTTTGACGCCTGCCGACAGGCTAGTGGTTATTAATGCTGGGTACACACTGAGGTTTTTTTGTCTTGTTTTTTCAACCAGCTGGTTCTTGTATCCACACATATGATATGGATTCAGGGGTCTCTCCCACTATGCTATTGTATTCTGATAGTGGGGAATTTCCCCGTCATAATACACTGATCAGCGCTGAATACACTGGTTTCAGGTTCTGATTGAATGCTGATTTTCCAACAGGATCATTCATTAGAAGCTGATTTAATGATCAGCTTCTGGTAAATAGAGAAGGCTACAGGCTACAAACATATCTAAATTCAGCTGGTTTCTGCTGAACTGGCCGAGTTTTGATAAAGTTTAATGCCCCGTACACACGAGCGGACTTTTCGACATCCAAACTCCGACGGACTGAGTCCGTCAGACTATCCGATCGTGTGTGGGCTGCAACGGACTTTAGCTTCGCTAAAGTCTGACGGACTTTAGAAATGAAGCATGCTTCAAATTTTCCCGACGGAACTCCGCCGGACCCGGTCCCCTTCGAAAAATTTGCTCGTGTGTGTGCTACTCCGACGGACTAAAACCGACGCTAGGGCAGCTATTGGCTACTGTCTATGAACTTCCTACGTCGAATCCAGTCGTACGTCATCACGTTCGACTCCGTCGGAGTTTGGTGTGATGGTGTGTGGTCAAGTCCGTTCGGTCGAAAAGTCCGCCAGAACTCCGTCGGAACTCCGGCGGAACTCCTTTGGAGGTCTATCAGACTTAATCCCTCTCGTGTGTACGGGGCATAAGAGTCCAGTGGCAGCCAGAATCTTAGCAACCAATGATGCTGTGCGCCTACTAGCATCCTAACAACCAATGGTGCTATCAGCCTGCACAGCAAGAAGCTGTCATTTATTGGGAGTAGTCATACTGCCCATACATGAGTGACACCCTGCTGTGTCCAGCAAGTTCTGTGGGGAAATTGGATAAATAGTTTGGCTTGTCTGCAAACTCTGCACTGACACAAATCTGAACTCTAAGTTGCTTCCAAGCATGATTTGTGTATGCAACATGCGCATGTGCAGGTTGATGTAAAAAAAAAAAAAAAAAAAAAAAAACCTTTATACAGCTGATTTTGTGTTAACCACTTAAGGACCAGGCCTATTTTTTCAGAATCAGTGATTACAAGTTAAAATTATTATTTTTTTGCTAGAAAATTACTTGGAACCCCCAAACATTATATATTATATATATATATATATATATATATATAAATTTTGTTTTCTAACACCCTAGAGAATAAAATGGCATTCGTTGCAACACTCTCCGTAGCACCGTATTTGTGCAGCGGTCTTACAGGCGCACTTTCTTTGGAAAAAATACACTTTTTTGAATTAAAAAATAAGACAACAGTAAGGTTAGCCCAATTTATTTTTTTATCTTTGTCAAAGATAATGTTACACTGCGTAAATCGATACCCAACTTGTCAAGCTTCAAAATTGCGCCCGCTCGTGGAATGGTAACAAATTTTTACCCTAAAAAATCTCCATAGGCATCATTTAACCACTTGCTTACTGGGCACTTAAACCCTCCTCCTGCCCAGACCAATTTTCAGCTTTCATCACTGACGCAATTTGAATGACAATTACGCAGCCATACAACACTGTACCCAAATGAAATTTTTATCATTTTTTTTCCCACAAATAGAGCTTTCTTTTGGTGGTATTTAATCACAGCTGGGGTTTTTATTTTTTGCTAAACAAACAAAAAAAAATTGAAAATTTTGAAAAAAAAAATCATGTTTAATAGTTTGTTATAAAATGTTGCAAACAGGTAATTTTTCTGCTTCATTAATATTCGCTGATGAGGCGGCACTGGTGGGCATGGATAGGCTGCACTGGTGAGCACTGATAGGCTGCACTGATGGGCACTAATAGGCACAGTTAAGGCGGCAATGATAGGCACAGATAAGGTGGCACTGATGGGGACAGATAAGTTGGTACTGATGGGCACAGATAAGGCGGCACTGATGGCCACTAATAAGATGGCCCTGATGGGTGGCATGGATGGGTGGCACTGATGGGTGGCACTGATGGGCACTGATAGATACCACTGATAGATACCACTGATAGATGGCACAGATGGGCACTAATGGGCACTGATAGGTGACACTGATAGGTGGCACTGATGTGCAGCACTGTTCTTCAGGCACTGATTGTGGGCACTGATAGGTGGCACTGTGGACACTGACAGACAGCACTGTTGCCTATTACTAGGTGGCACTTGTATGGGGCACAGGTGGGTACCAAGAGCTGGTGGCAGCTCGCAGTGATCGGGACTGATGTCCCTCTCACTGCCGCCGGTGATCTGCTTTTTTTTTTTTCTCCTCGCAGTGCAGATTACCGGCTGTGTTGACATCATATGATCAGCTGTCATTGGCTGGCAGCTGATCAGGTAGTAAGGGGATGGGATCCAATCTGTGATCCAGCGAGTCTCATAGAGCTATAGCACGGATCTCAAGTGGTTAAAAATGTCTACAGGTTACCAGTTTTGAGTTACAGAGCAGGTCTAGGACTAGAATTATTGCTCTCGCTCTAATGATCATGGTGATACCTCTGCGATTGCAGTTTGAACACCGTTTTCATATCTGTTCACTTCTGTGCATGAGCTCGTCAGGACGAGGTGCTTTAAAAAAAATGTTTTGGACAATTTTTAAGCATTTTGCTGAGGCACTCCTGAAGAAACCTCAAGGGACCCCAGGGTGCCTGGGCACCCTGGTTGAAAAAGGCTAAACTATGCCTCTTGATCTATTATACCTAACATTACTGTGTGTAAAATATCACTAGTGAAATTACAAATAAAACTGCAATTATGATGTTGTGTCAATCACCTCAACTTTACATCATCTTAATCTTGATAGTCAAAATAAAATTCCCACTGCAAGCTTGATTTAAAATTTTAAATATTCCAGTGATGATTAGAAAGTAATATGAGGAATAATTATAAATAATTACACACAACAGTTACACACAGTAGTTTAAGAATAACTTTTGCAATTGTTTAGTGAGCATGCATATGGACTTATTGAAGCTTTTTCATTTGTCTAATTATAATATCAACGGTTTAAATTCCCATTAAAAAATATTTGCATCTATGGGCACCTTAAATATCCTTTCATTTACCATGCACTAGCTGTGTGACATTAAATCGTTCCCTGCTCATGTTGGTATATTAGAAAAAGCATGTCACATCAGTTCAACTATTTATCTAACATTCAGAATTAAAGCACTCCCTTCCCCCAATTGTTTTGCCTGATGTAGCTGAATATTTTATATGCTAATGTAAATTCTATTTTTGCTCCCCTCTGGATTTTAAGTGATTGTAATTGTTGCTCTTCAAAAGCCAAACAGATGATGATTGCAGCTTCATGAATATACCAAACG
This sequence comes from Lithobates pipiens, assembly GCF_037356315.1. Lineage (NCBI taxonomy): Eukaryota > Metazoa > Chordata > Amphibia > Anura > Ranidae > Lithobates > Lithobates pipiens. The sequence continues at coordinate 64,854,408 of NW_027507718.1, read as the reverse complement.
AAACCCAGCTTTGATTAAACCTGCTCATCCACTTCATAATTATCTCCATTTTGTCTTGCTAAGGAGAAGAAAGATGGCAAATACACTTCATTGAAGCTACTTCAGTTATTTAAACATTGTTTTATGAAGGAAACAGGAGATGTTAAAAAATAATAAATCAATTCTGTCCCTCACAGGAGCAAAAAAAAAACTGAATTATGCCAACAGGACAATAAACATACCATCTGCACGGCTAAACGTTAGAAGAATTTCAGGAGAAAACATGTCTAATATGCAGGAGAAGTTTGAGTATTCAACCTTGAGCTTCTTGATCCTAACTGGTTTTGAAACACAATTTCTAGTGTCTTGACAGGAGTATAAAGTATATCTAAAACCAAAACATATTTTTGGATAGTGTTGAAAATCCCTGCCCTGATTTTATTGCTTTCTATTATTGGTGAGATTAACCCTTACTATCTTCCCTGGCAACTACAGGTACAAATTTTCTATTGAGGACAGCTGTTCTGGTGACAGCTGTCTAAGCCCACGTACACACGGTCGGAGATTTTGGCAACCAAATCCTTCGGATTTTGCCCGTCGGATTTAGTCCGACGGATTGTGTCCGAAACTGTTGCATACACGCGGTCGGGCCAAGTTGGCGAAAAATCCGATCTTTCAGAACGTGATGACGTAATTTCATTACGATGGGACTACATTCAGGCTAGTAGCCAATAGCTTTGATGTAGGAATTTGATCTGAGCATGCGTGGCACTTGGTCTGATGAAAATGCTCTACATATGATCGGATTAGGTCCATCCGGCCCAGTTAGTGGGGAAATATTTCCAACATGTTGGAAAATTGGGTCGGACGGAGATTCGGACGGAATCAGTCCGATGCATACCACACACAGTCGGATTATCTGACGACACAGTCCGATAATACTCATTCCGACAGATTCTCCGACCGTGTGTACAAGGGCTAAAAGGGGATTTCCCCTCACTTTGGGTATAGTATCTAAGGCCTGGTTCTCACCTATGCATTTTTAAGTGCTTTTTGCATTCTGCAGATTTGCACTACAGAACATGTTTCATAGGAAACTATGTTAAATAAACTGTAGTAGAAATCTTTAAAATGCCAAAAAGCATTAAAAATGCCTAAGTGTGACCCAAAGGATAAGGCAGTGTTTTTCAACTCCAGTCCTCAAGGCGCCCCAACAGGTCATATTTTCAGGATTTACATCAGATGGAATGGCTGTGGTGATTGCTAAGGCAGTGAAACTGATAAAACCACCTGTGCAAAATGATGGAGAGCCTGAAAACATGACTGTTGGGGTGCCTTAAGCCTAGGTTCACACTGCTGCGGGATGGAAATTGTGTTCAGCTTCATACCCGCATGTCAGTCCGACTTCGGGGACAATTTCAGAGACACCGCAAAGTGCGATTTCGCACCCCAAAGTCACCAAAAGTAGTACAGAACTACAGTACGTTGGGAATCGGTGCAGCGCTGCAAAGTCGGCGTCGCACCAAATCGAATGATGCCATTGCCGGCAAAAGCTGCCAATTTGGCATGGGATTTGACATGTCAAATCCCAAGAATGTGAACCTAGGCTGATGACTGGAGTTGGGAAACACTAATCTAAGGAACAGGGAATCTTTGCAACAGGAAGCAGACACAAAAATGGTTTTAATCAGCACAGTCTTTATCCAGTACCTAAGAATTGCATTTAAATGTATTCTAAATTTAAACTTCAGCCAAAATGTTCTTTTTAAATTTGCATAGTGAGTTAGAACCTTTGACAGTTTTTTTGTGGTCTGTGCCCTTATTTGGGAAATTATTCCTCACTAACATGGAACTAGAAGTAAGGGAATATCTCTACACTTTCTATTTAACAGATCTCAGATGAAATACAAAATGTAAGGAGGTATTCCCCAATGGAGGTACAGACTGTAATAAAAACATACTTTGGTAGAGAAAATGTATACAACCTCTTCCAAGATTTTATTACTGTGTATTTTCCATTAGAAAGATTGATCTTCAGGGAGAGATAGCCACTCCAGATATTTCAGTAAAAGATTGGTGCCGCTATAGCAGCACTAAACAATGGGTTGACTTGGAGCAATTTTTTTACTGATATCCCACTGTCTATATTGCTGTGGTGTCATGATCAGGTGTCTGTTTCATTCAAAGCACACCCTACAATATGCCACACTTGGATTGTCTGTAAAAAGCTGTTCTCCACAAGGCCTTTACTTTCTGACCCCCTCTCCTATTTTCTTAATTCTGGACAACCCATCCTCACAACCTGGACTGGATTACCCTGGTTTAGAGATCTCATGCAAGAGACATTTAAGGCATGTATCTTCATTACACTGGCACACATTGAAACAGTGAATGACTGACCATTTCCTATGGTTACTGCCACAGATTCTACTTTCTCCAGACCATTTATGCTATTTGAAAAGAAATATGAACAGCAAGGCCCATTATGACACACCGTTTCCATCATGTATAATTTACTCAATACTCCACCTGAAGATTCCAAACCTGCTTACCTCTCTTAGTGGGAATTGGAGCTTCAGCTGACCCCTATACAAAGGGATAAAATTCTCCACTATGCACACAAAACTTCCCAATGCACAAAATATCAGTAATGGGGTAAAAAATTCCTACCCATTAGTACAAGACCCCTTGGGTTCTATACATTGTTTCCTACTACCCTGACCTACATTGGAGATGCCATTCAGCTCCATGTACGATTCAACACTCTACAACTTCGGGCCTAAAGTGTGAGACATTTAACGCAAGTTCACTTGCTCGTACCTACCATACGATCCTGATTTTTTTCTTACTCCATCATAATGACCGCTCCAAGACCAAGTACAAGTATAATAGATCAGTACTTCCTCACCTGATCAATGCTGCTAGGAGTTGCATTCCAGCTTACTGGACACAGTCTCAGACATCATCTATAAATACCTGGGCACTCAAAGTAAAAGTGGTTCTAAAGGCAGAAGATGTTTTATCTTAATGCATTTTATGCATTAAGATAAAATACCTTCTGTGTACAGTAGCCCCCTCATCCCCCCTAATACTAACCTGAGCTCCCTCTTGATTTAGGGATGTTGCATGAGAGCCATAAAGTTTGGATACTCTCCCTCCTGATTGGCTGAGACAAAGCAGTGAGCACCATTGGCTCCCGCTGCAGTCAATCAAAGTCAGTGAGCCAATGAGGAGAGAAAGGATGTGGGGCCGAGCCACAGCTCTGTGCTTGCTGTGGGGAGACTTGGCAGAAGGGAGGGACCTGGAGAGCTGGCAAGAGACCCGAGAAGAGGAGGATCTGACTGCTCTGTGCAAAACTACTGCACAGAGTAGGTAAGTATAACATGTTTATTATTCTTAAACAACAAAAAATAAGTCTTTAGTATCACTTTAATGATATTGAATGCCTGATTGCTTTAGATAGAAGTGTCCATGAGAAATTTCATAAGACCCAGTTCTATTTGCAGGAATTTGCTGTTTCTGTTGAGTTTCAGGACCTACTCCTTGAAAACTGAATTGCAGGAGGCTCAAAGGACTCCACTGACACGAGAGGACAGGTTCCATGCCTATAATTTACCAAAACCACCCTTTTCAACCACATTTCTATCCCATTTTCTTTCCCTTTTATTTTCATTTTTATAAAAGTGCTGCATACAGTAATCCTACCAACTTTTTTAATATTGTTCCACAGATATGTATGATTTGATGTGGTTTACTCATTTGCTCTAAAATTATGTCAAAATTATGTAATTTGTTATACGAGTGAGTCAAATCTGTTTTGTGTTAATCTACGTGATGAATCATTATTGTGTTTATGTCAATGATGTGAAGCAGATTGTTTGTAACTAACGGTGCCTTTCTTTATAAGAAAAAAGAAAAAGAAAAATTGATCCTCACTTCCAGACCAAGTGATCAATGTCATACAGATCAGGAGAAAGGGGAAATGTTTTCAATAGTAACACAGACAGCACTTGAAAGCTGACACAGATAGCATTTAAGATTTGACAGTACAGGCAGTACCCGGATTACGAACAAGAAGGTTCTGTAGGTTTGTTCTTAATTTGAATTTGATTGTAAGTTGGAACAGGTACATTTTTTTAAGTGCTACTTCAGCCAAAAAAATATTCTTACGCTTTGGATAGCATAGAGAAAGGTTAGTTGGCCATGCAGTGATGTGGGATTGCTGACAGGTGCGCCGGGCAGTAGGTGGCAGCATGCGGAGAGCAGTAAGTTGACCACCCCGTGGTTTCTGGGACCAGTTTGACATCACACTGCCTCCATTTGTAAGTATGAGTTGTATGTAGTTCAGATGTTTGTAACTCAGGGGGCTGCCTGTCTAGCCCTAGCAAAAAAAAAAAAATATATATATATATATATACTCCACATGTAGTGAAGGTGTTTAACCTATCGAATGGTTTGTGCTTATGTTCATCCAGGTCAGAAATGTACATAGCCCAGCCAGAGAGCATGTACTTCCAAGTGGATACCACTTACAGGTCAGCAAAACAGCCTGCTGACTGAAAAGTGAGAGAGCAGCAACAGGCTGAGGGTCATCACTGCAGCACATTCACATGTAGCACACCTAAATGGCTCCCAGTCCTGTCCCTGCCTCTTTTTGTCTGTGTGCTGCTGTACAGGGGATTGCAAGAGGCTGATACCATGTCAACTGCAGTTACTTCTACTAATTGCACTTAAATATACGCTTAGTGATACATTAATGAATACATAAATGTACTAAATTGAATCTCTAATTCTCTAATCTCTAATTCCTCTAATCCAGGCTCCCTCCTCCCTCCTCTATTTCTTATACTCACATGTTTTTTAAAAGGTTTCAGGTGGGCCATGTGATGTTCTGGGTCTTCTTCCTATTCTCCAGAGTTGGAAAATAATGCAGAGAGCAATGCTGGTGTGATGACATCAGTGTTGTTCCCTGCATTGTTTTGTCAGAGCAGAGAGCCATAGTGACATCCATGTGGATAGTCTAATAGGGAGCTGATTTGAAAGTTATTTCCAAACAATTAGCATAGGAAACCAAGCACTGCTGAGGTGGACCTTTGGCAATGCAACAAAAAAAAAACACAGTTAAGTAAGGGGCTGGTGGCTACACATGTTCTAATGGCAACAAGGCTGCTCATTGCATGACACTGGAGATCTACTCATATGAACATCTGCTAGTGCTAGAGAAAGGTACTTATGCCAACATTCATAGACTCTGGATCCCATGAATTCAATATTATGAAAATGTGTTAACTCAAGTTAAAATATCTTGAACAACTGACCCATTTATTCTCAGCCCTATGGGTGCCAAGCCATGTTAACCTGTTTTTGAGCTTTTTCCTTTTCTTCTCTCTTAAATTACCTACTTGACTGCCATCTCTGCAGATTTTTGTATCATTCCTTAAAATATGTTCATATCCATAAGTGCTGTACCAGTGAATACTTGACTATGTTTATTTGTATCTTATACTGCATCTTATGCTGTAAACCTTGCAAAACTTAATAAAACGTAATGAAAAAATATATATTCCTCAAAAAAATTAAACAATAAAATACCAAACCCCAAAACCTCAAAGTAACAGTATTTTTAAGTCAGCAAAGAAAAAAGGATATCATATGAACAAATCAAAGCCAAACTAAATGAATACAGGCCCCCAATGAAATGAAGACCAAAAAAGAACAAGCAAAGGGGTAAGTGCTTAGGTAAATTGTAGTCCTAAAAATAACTGTTGGGTAGAGTTGTGCCAAACATAACCCCCCTCCAGTTCAGTTCCATGCCAGAACTCTCGAACATTGCAAAAGTTCGGACCCAAACTACAAGCCCTATTAAAGTGTGTGGGACGCAAACTTGAAAAATCAAAAGTGCCCATTTCAAAGGCTTACAGTATATGCAAGTTATTGGACATAAAAAGGGTATGGGGCAGGGTGCAGGCTCCGGCATTTTATGTTACGGACGCAGCATGCACTGGTTGGTGACGTCACCAGGCCCCCAGGTGATGTCACCAGGTGGCCCCGCCCCTTACCTATATAAAAACTGTCAAGTGGCAGAGCCTGCAATCGGCAGTTAGCCTTCGTTGCAGCCGGGGCTTTTTTTTTCTTTTTTGGGTCCAGCGGTGGTGGCGGGTGCTGTGATTGATGATGGATCTACATTGGGGGACATTGTTTTTTTATTTTTAACAAAGGTATTGTCAAAAAAAAATTCTGTGTTTGTTATTTCTTTTTGACCCTTTTTTGGTGAATGGGTAGGGGTACAATGAGTAAGGTACTCTATACTCATTCACATAGTGGGGACTGGGATCTGGGGGCCCTCTTGTTAAAGGGGCTTCCAGATTCTGATAAGTCCCATGCCCGCAGACTCACACAACTCTAGCCCAAGGTTCTGGGGAAGAGGCCCTTTTCTCCATCAACATGGGGACAAGGCTCTTTGGGTTGGTGGAGGGTAGAACCTCCCCACCCCAAAGCACCCATCATGTGGCCTGTTATGGCTCAAGGGGGGGGAATGAGCGAGCGACAAGGCTGCATGCTCAGATAAAGGTCTGGTATGGATTATGGGGGGACCCTACACCGTTTGTTTTTAAATTTTGGCGTGGGGTTCCCCTTAAAATCCATACCAGACCCAAAGGGCCTGGTGTGGTTTGGGGGACACCCACACTGTTTTTCTAACATTTTTCTATTGCCGCCAATGTTTTTTTTTTTCATTCTGCTGTCAGTGGGAAAGCCCATTGACAGCTGATCACTCCGGCCCGCTCCCTAACAACCAGCTATTCACTTTGCTCTGAACAGGCGATGTTCAGGTCAAATTTTTGCTCTGCTCAAACTGTTTGACCAACTCTACTATTGGGCATAAGTGAAGAACTGTAACATGAAGGGGGGCATACAGAATACTGTATTGCACCACTGCAATTCAGATATGCTGCAGTTTACAAATATGGTAAAGCGGAATTCCATCTTATTTTGGGATGGGGTGGCATCTGTCACAGACGTGAATGATCTGTATAATGATCTTATAGCAAGTTCTCTTCCTTTGATCTTCTGCATGAAATGCATGGTTATTATTGAAAAGTGTATGTCAGCCTGTGAGTACTCAGACCATACGCCGCACACTGCATAAAATTAGTCTGCATGGCTGTCATCCCAGAAGGAAGCCTCTTCTAAAGATGATGCACACAAAATCCTGCAAACAGTTTGCTGAAGACAAGCAGACTAAGGGCATGGATTACTGGAACCAGTGGCGGCTGGTGAAGTTTTAGGATGGGGGGGTGGTTTCAGTGAAATAGTGGGCGTGGCTCTAAGGTGGTGTGGTTAGCGTCTGAGATGAACGAGGGATGGAGGGAGAGGGAGAGAGGGAGGGAGGGACAGCAGGCCCAAATCCTACACAACAATAGAAATATGTGTATTCTAGAAAGTTTAACAATCAGCAGATAAAGATACTTCAAACACCTGGTGTTAGCACTTCAATCATCCTGACACCATGGTTGTTATGGTGTCAGGGTGACTGAAGCACATTATTTCTATTATTACATTGTAATATAAAATGAAATCATTCAACTCACCATAATGCAGAATCAGCGGGAGCCCTGAGAGTGTGTCACTAGCCATGTCGAATGCAACCAGATGCCATCAGGCATCCCCAGCAATGTCTATCCTTACATCAGGTGCCCCCAGTGGTGTCCCTCCTTACATGCAGCCTGTGTCCCATCAAATGCAGCCTGTGTCACATCAAATGCAGCCTGTGTTACATAAAATGCATACATTTAAACACTCTATGCTGTATATGATAATTGAAGCTAGAATGTCCAAACAAATATATGAAAAAATATATCAAAAAATGGGAAAACAATGTGAAAACAAGTGAAAAGTTCTCCAAATTTTCCAAATTTTCTGTGTATGATACGATGAAGTGAAAACAGTCCTACACCTTCTCCAAGGAATGATCGTACAATCACCGCGTGAACCCTCCACCACATAAAATGGGGGCTTACCAGATTTAATGGATCCTACTCAAAATTATATTTGGAGGATCATATATGCTTGTAGATATACATAGGCTTTTTTGGTGTTGTCCTTTTCTGGAAGACTTTCAAGTGTGGCTATTTCCTCTACAGTATGTCTCCATCCACATAAATCATCATAGGTAGTGGGATAGATATAAAAGAAGAAAGCAGGGACCACAATAGTGTAACTCCGTTTTTCGTTTCAAATAATTTAATAAAAAATCATCAAACTCACGTGTACAAAGAACATAAGCGCTTTTTCAATAAAATCTCAGGCTGCAGTGAAGTCCCGACGCGTTTCGTCTTAAGCAGACATCATCTGGGGTACAACTTCAAGGCAGCCCTCCAGTTTATATAGCCAGACCCCCAATCAGGCCTAGATTTCGTCCATCAGTGTCACCACACATCACTTCCGGTATCCAATATGGCCGCCGGCGTGCGTTCCACGCCTCTTTTTAATAATGTGAAGGGTCTAGTCAGATAACTGGTACGTCCCATACTCTTATATGTATTGGACGAATCACTTCCGTGTATCTCAACAACGAAAGCGAAAGTCCTAACGTGCGCCATCAACGTCCAAATGGAACGCAGGCGTAAACACTAGAATGTTCAGCCGATCTTTTAACCTCAGCGGAAGAAAAATAAACGTGGGATTGTTATTCTGGACAAAGAACAGTATAAAGCTGAAATGTGCAGGATACTAGAAGAACCGGGGACATATAAATTACTTCCTAACAATCCCACAAGTCTTTATAAAAGACAACTTAAGAGTCTTGTCGAGAAGGGATACGACTCGAAAATTTTGAATAAGAAAGAAAAATCGTTTTTGATCCCTATTGCCCCAAGAATTCCTACTATATATTATCTGCCAAAGATTCATAAAGATGCGATTAACCCTCCCGGCAGGCCTATAGTGAGTGGTATCAATTCTATTACCTCACGTATAGGTCGGTATATAGATTTTTACCTGCAACCTTTAGTGAAAAAAACTCCTTCGTATCTTAAGGATACAGGAGCAACAATCAGGAGATTGGAAAACATAATTCCCCAGGAAGAATGCATTATCGCCACAGCAGATGTGGCCTCTTTATACACTTGTATTCCACACAGAAGGGGTATAGAAGCTGTCCGCTATTTTTTGGATCAAGAAGATTCTCTAGCGTCATTACAACGTGACTATCTCATTGAACTGCTCGAGTTTGCAACCGAGCATAACTATTTTTGTTTCAATGGGAATTACTACTCACAGCAGAGAGGTGTTGCAATGGGGGCTAAATTTGCCCCCAGTCTTGCCAATTTATTTATGGCAAAGTGGGAGGAGGATGTCGTCTATGCCCACCAAAGCCCTTCGTTGGTTTTGTGGGCAAGATATATAGACGACATCCTCCTCCTATGGAATGGCACACCTGAATCGCTAAGAGAATTTTTTGATATCTTGAACCACAATGATAGGGGTATTTCATTATCACTCGAGATGAGTACCTCTAAGATCAACTTTTTGGATCTAGAAATTGAAATAGCAAACAATAAATTTGTATTTAAAACACATTTCAAAGAAACAGATCGGAATAGCTTCATTCCCCTAGATAGCTGCCACCATAGAGCTTGGCTCAATTCGGTCCCACGAAGCCAGTTTCTACGTCTTCGGAGGAACTGTACAGATCTAGACACATTCAGAATACAAGCCAAAAATCTTAGACAGAAATTTGAAGATAAGGGGTATGATAGTGCAATTTTGGATAGGGAAATATGTAAAGTTGCGGAAACTAATAGAGAGGACCTCATTGTTGAGAAAACTCAAAATGTACCTGATGATACTTATAGATGGTCTATGTTAACAACGTTTTCATCACAGCATAGACAGATCAAATCTATTATAAACAAACATTGGAGTATATTAAAAAATGATTCTGTGTTAGGCCCCAAGCTACCCGAACAAGCTAAAATACTTTTTAGGGGAGTCCCATCCCTACAGAGTAGTATAGCCCCCAATATCCTAGATCCACCTAATCGTCCATCCTTTTTCCACAACATGACGGGATTTTACCCCTGTAAAAAATGCAGTGTATGTAGATATAATATCTTGGGGAGACGTAAGGCTACTGAATTTACATCTACAACTACTAACAAGACACATATTATTAAGCCTTTTTGCACTTGTGATACCAAGTATGTGGTATATTTAATCACCTGCCCATGTGGCAAGCAATATGTAGGAAGGACAATCAGGACATTTGCAATCAGGGTAGGCGAACATATATCTCTTATCAAGAGTAAAGATTCAAAACACACTGTTCCTAGACACTATAAGCAGTGTCACAACAGTGATCCTACCGGAACAGAGTTTTTGATTATTGATAAGTACACGCCACCCTGGAGGGGGGGCACCATGACCAGGGGCGTATCCAGGTTAGAGACCTATTGGATATACACCATCAAATCCTACTTCCCGTTTGGTCTAAACGTGGAGTGGGACATCAATGCATTCATCAACGACGGTTGACACATGGCGTTGGGTCCCACTCCCCGTTTGGCTTGGGCGTGGTGTGTGATATGGATGTATTTATTGATGATAGTTGAGGTCTGTCCATCTCTTACATCTATATCTTTATTTTATTTTATTCTCCTCTTTTCCTCTCTTTTGGTTATACATGGTAGGAATATGTGGGGAAAATGTACTTTGTGGGTATTAGTAGATGGTTAAAGGCGATTTGGGTTTGGTCCACCTAATATGTCAACACATATGACTTTTGGTCTCTTTTCGATTGGGCCATAATATCAATAGAGCGCCATTCTTGAGTATATATATATATATTTTTTTGGTTAAGGCCTCTTTCACACCAACGTGCCGTTCAGGCCCGCCTGTCAGTTTTTCAGGCGGACCTGAACGGGTGCTCCATAGAGCTCTATGGAGCGTCGGATGTCAGCGGTGACATGTCCGCTGACATCCGACCCGCTCCGATCCGAAAAAGTGTGACGGAGGAAAAAGCTATTTTTCCATCCGTCTGCGGATCGGATCGGATGACGACGGGCACTGCGGTCCGTCGTCATCCGATCTCCCATAGGGGAGAGCGGCGCTGTGACAGGTCCGTCCCTGCACAGTGTGCAGAGACAGACCTGTCATCTCCCTGCTCAGCGGGGATCGGCGGAGTGATCCCCGCTGAGCAAACGGACATCCACGGGGCGGATCAGAACTGATCCGCCCCGTGTGAAAGGACCCTAAGTCTTTTTATATATATCTCAAAACTTATGACTACATTTGATTTTTATAAGTTTTATATTTTTTAAATTTTTATTTTTTTTATTTTTTTCAATTTTTAAAATTAGATTAAAAATCTTTTTGGATTGATGTTGCGTAGGTCATTATCTATATAGGGTGTCACGATGTAATAATCGCCCATCCGATTAGATTCGGTCATATTTATTTTCCTATTAATTTTTCAGTTAATATCTCTAGGTAGATTATAATAATTACTGAAAAAACATTTTCGAAATTTGCCTTCTTAATTTACTATTCCTGTGAAATATGGCTAGAAAAGCTAATATGCGATTATAGGCACTGTGTTCCTATTGGATGCAGCGTCCGAATATTTAATGTTTTTTATTTATATATTTTTTATCAATTCTTTCTATTAGATATATCCCTCAGCTCAGAGTATATACTCTATATTTTCCTCATTTAATATATATAGGAGATTTGTTCTACCTTGTACCGATCTGCATTTCACCCTAGAGATGGCGTCTTTTTACACGTCTATTTATTTATTTTTTGAGTACGGGGACACGGAAGTGACGTTATGGCGCCAGGATGTTGACATACGTCCGCACTCCATTGGATAAAGATGGTGCGTTCCAGGCTGCCCACTTCCGTTCGAGAGATACGCGGGGGTCACGTTTATTTTTCTTCCGCTGAGGTTAAAAGATCGGCTGAACATTCTAGTGTTTACGCCTGCGTTCCATTTGGACGTTGATGGCGCACGTTAGGACGTTCGCTTTCGTTGTTGAGATACAAGGAAGTGATTCGTCCAATACATATAAGAGTATGGGACGTACCAGTTATCTGACTAGACCCTTCACATTATTAAAAAGAGGCGTGGAACGCACGCCGGCGGCCATATTGGATACCGGAAGTGATGTGTGGTGACACTGATGGACGAAATCTAGGCCTGATTGGGGGTCTGGCTATATAAACTGGAGGGCTGCCTTGAAGTTGTACCCCAGATGATGTCTGCTTAAGACGAAACGCGTCTGGACTTCACTGCAGCCTGAGATTTTATTGAAAAAGCGCTTATGTTCTTTGTACACGTGAGTTTGATGATTTTTTATTAAATTATTTGAAACGAAAAACGGAGTTACACTATTGTGGTCCCTGCTTTCTTCTTTTATATCTATCCCACTACCTATGATGATTTATGTGGATGGAGACATACTGTAGAGGAAATAGCCACACTTGAAAGTCTTCCAGAAAAGGACAACACCAAAAAAGCCTATGTATATCTACAAGCATATATGATCCTCCAAATATAATTTTGAGTAGGATCCATTAAATCTGGTAAGCCCCCATTTTATGTGGTGGAGGGTTCACGCGGTGATTGTACGATCATTCCTTGGAGAAGGTGTAGGACTGTTTTCACTTCATCGTATCATACACAGAAAATTTGGAAAATTTGGAGAACTTTTCACTTGTTTTCACGTTGTTTTCCCATTTTTTGATATATTTTTTCATATATTTGTTTGGACATTCTAGTTTCAATTATCATATACAGCATAGAGTGTTTAAATGTATTTATTTGTTTGCACAGTCTAATGTATGCACTGATTACATTGGTCACATTGTAATGTGGTAAAAACAAATAAGCGCTACACTGTTTTTCACAAAATGTATTATGTCACATTTGTACACCTAGATGTTGTGTTAGCTGCTGTTTGTATACCGTCTACACATTTGAATAGCGCAGTGTTTTTGGTTCTTTTTGAAAAAATTACATAAAATGCAGCCTATTTGCCACCAAATGCAGCCTGTGTCACATTAAATGCAGCCTCTGTCCCACTAAATGCAGCCTGTGTCCCATCAAATGCAGCCTGTGTCCCATCAAATGCAGCCTTTGTCACATTAAATGCAGCCTCTGTCCCACCAAATGCAGCCTGTGTTCCCTTAAATGCAGCCTGTGTCCCACCATATGCAGCCTGTCCCCCCAAATGCAGCCTGTGTCCCACCAAATGCAGCCTATGTCCCACCCAATGCAGCCTCTGTCCCACCAAATGCAGCCTGTGTCCCTCAAAATGCAGCCCGTGTCCCAAATGCAGCCTGTGTCACATTAAATGCAGCCTGTGTCACATTAAATGCAGCCTCTGTCCCAACAAATGCAGCCTGTGTCCCATTAAATGCAGCCTGTCTCTCCCCAAATGCAGCATGTGTCCCCCCATTAAATGCAGCTTGTGTCACTTCAACCCCCCCGTTCTCCGTACAGCGGTACTTACCTTGCTGTTGTCCCCTCCTGCAGTGTCTCCTTCCACAGGCAGCGGCGATGGAGTGGCATACTTCCTGTTTCCTCTGGGAGAGAGAAAACAGGAAGTGGCATCAAACTCAGATGTCAATCAAACCGCCCGGCCATAGGAATAAATACTCCAAGCGCCGAGTGGAAGCTACTCTGCACTTCGGAAAGCACCACAAGGCAGGACAAAAGCCTGCAAATGAAGCCCCGCGTCTGCAATCTTGTGATTGCATAGACGTGGTGCTTCCCATAGTGCACTGTGTCCGGCATCCTAACACAATGCACTTAAGGAACTTTTGGGGATTTTTTTTAAAGGGCGGGTATTAAAAAAAATGTTATTATTATTTTTTTGTGGCTGCCTGGAGGGGGGGGCACCTATGCGCCCCCTATGGATGGGCCGCCACTGAGTGGAACCATGTCCTGTGGTCTCATGAGACCAAGATAAACTTATTTGGTTCAGATAGTGTCAAGCATGTGTGGTGGGAACCAGGTGAGGAATGCAAAGACAACTGTGTCTTTCCTACAGTCAAGCATTGTGGTGGGAGTGTCATGATCTTGGGCTGCAAAAGTGCTGCCGGCACTGGGGAGCTACAGTTCATTGAGGGAACCATGAATGCCAACATGTACTGTGACATACTGAAGCAGAGCATGATCCCCTCCCTTCGGAGACTGGGCCAAAGGGCAGTATACCAACATGATAATGACCCCAAACACACCTCCAAGACAACCACTGCCTTGCTAAAAAAGCTGAGGGTAATGGTGATGGACTTGCCAAGCATGTATCCAGACCTAAACCCTATTGATCATCTGTGAGGCATCCTCAAACGGAAGGTGGAGGAGCGCAAGGTCTCTAACATGCACCAGCTCCGTGATGTTGTTATAGAGGAGTGGAAGAGGACTCCAGTGGCAACCTGTGAAGCTCTGGTGAACTCCATGTCCAAGATGGTTAAGGCAGTGCTGGAAAATAATGGTGGCCACACAAAGTATTCACACTTTGGGCCCAATTTGGACATTTTCACTTAGGAATGTACTCTCTTTTATTGCTAGCAGTTTAGACATTAATGACTGTTTGTTGAGGTATTTTGAGGGGACAGCAAATATACAAGCTGTACACTCACTACTTTACATTGTAGCAAAGTGTCATTTCTTCAGTGTTGTCACATGAAAAGATATAATACAATATTTACAAAAATGTGAGAGATGTACTCACTTTCGTGAGATACTATATATACCGTATATACTCGAGTATAGGCCGACCCGAATATAAGCCGAGGCCCCCAATTTACCCCCAAAAAAACTGGCAAACTTATTGACTCGTGTATAAGCCGAGGGTGAGACATGCCTGTCCATCCCTGTGTGTGTGTCCGTCCATCCCTGTGTGTCCGTCCATCCCTGTGTGTCCGTCCATCCCTGTGTGTCCGTCCATCCCTGTGTGTCCGTCCATCCATCCCTGTGTGTGTGTGTGTCCATCCATCCATCCATCCCTGTGTGTGTGTGTCCATCCATCCATCCATCCCTGTGTGTGTGTGTGTCCATCCATCCATCCATCCCTGTGTGTGTGTCTCCATCCATCCATCCATCCCTGTGTGTGTGTGTCTCCATCCATCCATCCCTGTGTGTGTGTGTATCCATCCATCCCTGTGTGTGTGTGTCTCCATCCATCCATCCCTGTGTGTGTGTGTATCCATCCATCCCTGTGTGTGTGTGTCTCCATCCATCCATCCCTGTGTGTGTGTGTGTGTGTGTGTGTGTGTGTGTGTGTGTGTGTGTGTGTGTGTGTGTGTGTGTGTGTGTGTGTGTGTCCAGCCTACCTGTGTCCCGAGCCTGTGTCCCGAGCCTCCGTCCCGTGCCTTGCCTCCTTGCCTCCGTCCCGTGCCGTGCCTTGCCTCCTTGCCTCCGTCCCGTGCCGTGCCTTGCCTCCTTGCCTCCGTCCCGTGTCGTGCCTTGCCTCCGTCCCGTCCCGTGCCGTGCCTTGCCTTGCCTCCGTCCCGTGCCTTGCCAGGATCGCCGCTCTTCGTCGGCGCCTCGGCGGCCATTCTAAAATTCAAAAGCCGCGCCTCCGCCTTCGCCTGTGATAGGCGGAACACTGAATTTCCCAGCAGCCTGTGTTCCGCCTATCACGGACATCGTCTCATCCTCGTCCGTAGTACGAGGATGAGCGGATGTCCGTGATAGGCGGAACACTGACTGCTGGGAAATTGAGTGTTCCGCCTATCACAGGCGGAGGCGGAGGCGGAGGCGCGGCTTTCGAATTGTAGTATGTCCGCCGTCTGTCTGCTCGATACGCTGATCGAGCAGTCAGACGGCGATGACTCGAGTATAAGCCGAGGGGGGCACTTTCAGCCTCAAAAAAGAGGCTGAAAATCTCGGCTTATACTCGAGTATATACGGTATATATATATATATATATATATATATATAATGTTTATGCTACTTTTATATCCATGTACAATGATGTGTTTGCTAAGAAATAAATCTAAAATGTATTTGATTTTTTTTTTAACTAATGATCTTTTTTTTGAGTTACAATTTGTTTGAATTTATCTACAGTACACTCCCTGCTGACACTACCATTACAATTTTAATATATTGTAATCACATCCCCTTTTAAGCATTTCTTACCAGGGAAAATAAGTTTAGAGTTTGTAGTTATTCCTCATAACTGAGGTCCTCCAACTGACCAAAACTGGACTACATACTCAAGATGTGGCCTAACCAGAGTTTTTTTGTTTTTTTTTAAGTGGTAGAATTATAGTTTTATATCTTGATTAAATACCCTTTTTAATGCTAGCCTTCAAATAGTCTGATAGCCGTGCTTGCAGCAGCTTGGCACTGAATGCTGTGGCAGAGACTATGATCTGCTAGGACCTATAGCTTTTCCAGCTTCAATTTCCCTAGAAGTTCTACCCCAGCAAGTAAACTGCATTCATATTTTTAGCTCCCAAATGCATTACTTTACATTTTTCAATTTTAAACCTCATCTGCCATATACTGTAGCTGCCCGCCCCTCTATTGTAAATAGGTTTTCTTTTAAAGTTTCTATTTCCTGTTGTAAAGTTCTTGCCCTGTTTAATTTTGTATCATCAGCAAATGCTTATTCCAAGCTCTACATTAGTGGTGCCCAACCTTTTGAAGAGCGAGAGCCACTTAAGCGACTTGGTAACCGGTCGCGGGCCACAATGAGCAGAGCAGGCGGATGACAGGTCCATTCAGAGTGGACACGGACACTGCCCACTCTACTCTATGGATCCCCTTCTCTTTTTATTTTTATTTTTTTTATTTTTTTAGCGAATCAGATTGGAGGTAGGCAGATGTAAAAGGACACAAATCTGTTTACATCTGCCATTTCATAGAGGTGACACTATTCAGTCCAATAGCGGCTTTCTAATATGCCCACTACCAAGAGAATCAAAAGTAAAGCAGGCCTAATGGGAAACTAGTCTCTGGTCTTCGTCAGGCTCCCCCCACCCAGTGACTAGTAATTTCCCAAATAGGGCAACTGCCTATATTTGGGCATAACATCACCTGTATGCTGTTTACATTTAGCTTTCTGCCAAGGAATCTCTCGACCAACAGCTAAATGTGGCTAAAGATACTGTACTGTGCAGGAAGTTGTCACATACCAGACACTTTCTCAGCACAGACACAGCCTGCCCTGAGTACTTGCATACCTCTGCACATCTGCTTAGAGTTGGTCTCAATTACCACCAGTTTCCTAATGTGAAAACTTGTGGTAATTAAGAATTTGTCATGATCATAGTGACAGATTCTTAAAGTGAAGGTAGTAAGAGCTACCTGAATTTGCAGTATGTGTCAGCAATGTTCCAGCCAATGGTGCAAATGCTTGCCTGAATTACGTGCAGGTAGAAAAGCTTCTTATAAACAACAAAAAAAAGGGTTTCCCCCTGCAAGGTAATATCAAAATATGCTAATATGCATCTCATACTAGCACATTATGAAATACTTACCTTAAAACAAAGCCCTCCAGTGGCTCACTGTCACCGCTGACAGGGCTTCTATTTTTACCTGGTTTTCCTTCCAGGTGTGCGGGCTTTAGCCGACTGACTGGCTGAGCCATGATGACGTCATTCCCGTACATGCACATGGAAGCCCTGGCATGGCATGGCACAGAGCTCTGAAGGAATGGCACGGGTATGTTGTTCCTTCAGAGCACATGTACTGGTGACTTCACCGGCTGCTGATCACTTGAATATCTTCTAAATAGTGAGCGTTTAGGAGATATTCCTTTTACCTATAGGTAATCTTTATTATAAGTTTACCTGTAGGTAAAAATGTCACACAAGATTTTACTACCACTTTAACAGAAGTACTGCCAGAAAAGTGTTTTAAATTCCAGAATATGTTCTCCTTAAGTTTCCTCCTATGTGTGCAACAGTTTATGTTGAAAAGATGCTGTAGGAATGACCCCTATGCTTACTTGATACTAATTTGATTATTATATAGTTGATCCAGTAATACAATGACCAAATTTTGCAGCCTTCCTTTTGTCACCTGGAGGTTTGCCCAAGACACACCTGGATCCTACAGATCTGGCTTCTTGATATATAAGTTGAGAAGATGGATATGCTAGTGTAAAAGTGGAGTTCCACCAAAAAGTATGCTTCCTCCCCCCTTCGGTGTCACCTTTCAGGTGGGAGGGGAGAACGGGGACCCATTTTTGACAGGTCCCCTTCCTCACTTCAAGTTCGGCCCCCGTCCTTCTTTCTCCCACTGCCAGGCCAATTAGGAAGCGCAGCCTGCTTCAGGAATGTGCAGTAGGGAACCCGGAATGGTGGCGGAAGCACCAGGGAGTCGATCCAAAGATCGGCTACAGTGCTGACATTGTGGGCTCCCTGGACAGGTAAGTGCCCTAATATTAAAAGTCAGTAAGTTCAGTATTTGTAGTTGCAAACTTTTCATTTTTTCACCCAGGCTGGACCTCCTCTTTAATAGCCAAATCACACTTACTGATGTATCTTTCTATTTATAGGGCCCTTAATGCCTATAAGGGCATGTAGATCCGAGGGGGACATGCCAGAAAAATAAAAAGCAGCATTTTAGCTTGCACATGATTGAATGATAAAATCAGCAGAGTTTCCCATCATTTCAGATCTACCCCTCAGATTTACAGCAAAAATAAATAAACCCCAAGGTGTCTGCAAAAGGAGGAATGCATCTTAAAATAACAGGTAAGAAAATCTTTACCTAAAAATGATTTAGCCTATTATTGGTTAATGTTGACATGAGTTGATGTGTGCTGAGTTGCATTAAATATGTTAACCTTGACCAGTTCAATGTGGACTGCAAAACCCAACTGCAGCATATAGATGTCAGAAACCATGAAATCAGACCGAGACAGAAATATAGTTAAATCACACTTGTTTAATAATAAAACTAAAAAGAAAAAAACATAGCTAAAACATGGCCAGAGTTCAGTAACCAGATCAGATAGTCAGCCAAGCCAGAAGTCAGGGATCAAAGTAGTGAAACAGCAAGCAGGATCTGGAGCCAGAAGGCATATCAGCAAAGCCAGTCTTTAAACAGGAACGCAGGAGATGTTTTTTTATGATGTTGACCAAGGTGAAGGCAGAGACCCTCTGGACTGGATGGCTTAAGTAGGCAGGACTGACGAGCAGGATATGAACAACAGTGAGAAACTGTGGAGAGAGATGGAGCTGGCAAACAGCCGACAGCTGTGTGGCCAGCTCTGAGAAGGAAAGACATTTCTATATGTACTACAACACATTGGTGTCAACAGCATATATACTCCTATTCATGCAATTTGTAGTATTTGAAAATAATGCATTGCAATGCATGAATAAACTACTTAATAATAATAATAATAATAATAATAATAGATAATTTATTTAATGAGAAAAACATTAGTATGAACCCAGGAAAACAAACACAGCTCTACATCCATTGGTATGAAATGGTTCTATGCTCATTCAAAGGCGTTTAATGTCTATGTATATGAACTCACATATTTTGGCCATTTGCAGTATGCTAGACCAAGATAGGTGTAGCTGTATCTTGTTTCCATAAGATATATGACTAATTATGAGTATATTATTCATCTAAGCATCAGGTTACTAAATATAAAATTACAGTACCTTGAAAAAGTATTCACACCCCTTGTAATTTTTGCACATTTTGTCATGTTACAACCAAAAACGTAAATGTATTTTATTGGGATTTTATGTGATAGAACAACACAAAGTGGCACATAATTGTGAAATGGAAGGAAAATGATAAATGGTTTTCAATTTCTTTTACAAATAAATATATGAAAAGTGTGGTGTGCATTTGTATTCAGCTCTCCGAGTCAATATTTTGTAGAACCACCTTTCACTACCATTACAGCTGCAAGTCTTTTTGGGTATGTCTCTACTAGGGATGAGCCGAACACCCCCCGGCTCGGTTCGCACCAGAACCTGCAAATGGACCGAAAATTTGTGTGAACTTTAG
Source organism: Lithobates pipiens (assembly GCF_037356315.1). Lineage (NCBI taxonomy): Eukaryota > Metazoa > Chordata > Amphibia > Anura > Ranidae > Lithobates > Lithobates pipiens. The sequence goes on along the minus strand of NW_027507718.1, from coordinate 64,834,436 downwards.
AACCCCATTAAAGTCTATGGGACTCGAACGTTCAAAATCAAAAGTGCTAATTTTAAAGGCTAATATGCAAGTTATTCTAAAAAGGGTTTGGGAACCCGGCTCCTGCCCCAGGGGACATGTATCAATGCAACATTTTTTAAAACTGCAGTTTTTTGGGAAGCACTGATTTTAAAGGTGTCCAAGTCTGATCTTGCCCCTAGGTATTCCTGCACCATGTAAATCAGACGCTGGCGATGGTTGCTGGAACCGATCATACCTATGAGCTGCAGACTAAAAAATTGTCTGAACGCATTGTCAGACTGCCACCTTCTCCACCGCTCCTTCTGTGACTGACCGAAGCCTCAGCAACACGTTGTACAGGACCAGGAATTTGTAACCTCCCAGTCTCTGGGAACGCATTGCACAGACCTTTTGCAAGGCCTCCCAGAGATGTCTCATCCTCTGCTTCCTCTGTGATGGCAAGATAAGGTCCACAACCTTACCCTTGACCGTGGATCAAGGAGAGTTGCAAGCCAGTAATGATCCCTCTCCTTGATCTGAAGAATACGAGGATCCTTTTGCAGGCTTTGCAGGATCAGGGAGGCCATGCAGCGTAGGTTAGCTGAGGCATTCGGTCCGGAGTCCTCTGGGTCACTAAGGACGACATGATCTGCAGCCACCTCCTCCCAACCACGTACAAGTCCATGGGTTTCTTGGGACTGTAAATCATCCCTAAAAGACTGCTGCTGATGCTGAGTTCCAGGCTCCATCTCATGCTGACACAATCCTCCTCCTCCTCTTCCTGTGTGATCAGTGGGACAGCAGGAACACTGTCTGGATAAAGGGGGCTTTAAGAGGTAAGAAAGTCCTCCTTTTTCTGCCTCTGTTCTGCCTCAAGTGCCCTGTCCATTATTCCATGCAGCGTGTGCTCCAACAGGTGGACAAGAGGTACAGTGTCACTGCATGCATCCCTGATCATGGCCCACTGGTGTTGGGGGAAAAAAAATAGCTCCCCTTACCCTGTCCTGGTGCCGTAGTCGCACAGGTACTCATTGATGGCCCTCTGTTGAGTGTGCAGCCTCTGCTGCATGGCCAATGTTGAGTTCCACCTGGTAGGCATGTCACAGATAAGGCGGTTCTTGGGCAGGTTCAATTCCTTTTGGAGCTCAGCCAGCCAAGCACTGGCATTATATGACTGGCGGAAATGCACACAGACTTTCCTGGTCTGCCTCAGGACATCCTGTAAGCCCAGGTACCTGCCCAAGAACCGCTGCACCACCAAGTTAAGAATGTGAGCCACACAGGGCACATGTGTCAGTTGTCCCTGTCGGAGGGTGGAGAGGAGGTTGGTGCCATTGTCGCAAACCACCATTCCTGGCTTAGGCTGGCATGTCGCCAACCACCTCTCAGCCTGCCCCTGCAGAGCTGACAGAATATCTGCCCCAGTGTAGCTCCTGTCCCCCAAGAACACCAGCGCAAGCACGGCATGGCATCTTTTTGCCTGTGTACTTGCGTAGCCCCTTGAACACCTATGGAGCACCGATGGTTCCGAGGTCAAAGCACAGGAAGAGGCCATGGAGGAAGAAGAAGAGGAGGGGGTGGAGGAGAGAGGTGCGTCACAACCAGTAGTAGCATTTTGGAGGCGTGGGGGCGGAACAACCTCCAACACTACTGCACCATGTCCTGCATCCTTTCCAGCTGCCAGAAGAGTCATCCAATGTGCCGTGAAAGATAGGTAACTTCCCTGTCCATGCTTGCTGGACCATGAGTCAGCGGTAATATGCACCTTACCACTGACCGCCCTGTCCAACGAGGCATGGACATTGCCTTCCATATGCCAATAGAGAGCCAGAATCGCCTCCCGTGAGAAAAAGTGGCATTTGGGAACCTGCCACTGAGGAACCGCACATTGCACAAACTCATGGAAGGGGGCCGAGTCTACCAACTGAAAAGGTAGCAGTTGAAGTGCTAGCAATTTATCCAAGCTAGCATTCAACCGCTGGGCACGTGGATGGCTGGGAGTGAACTTCTTTTGATGGTACAGCAGCCGGGGCAGGGAAATTTGCCTGCTACAATCGGACGTCGGTGTACCAATAGCAGATTTCCCATAAGTACTTGGCTGTGACACACCTAATTCTACACCTTCATTCCTCTCAGTGCAGGTTTCAGAGAGGACTGAAGGTATAGTGGGGTTGGAGATCCCAGCTGATGAGGAGCAAGGAGAGGTCCGCTTTGTTCTTTGGTGTGGGTAGGCCGGGAAAAAACACTGGGACTTCAGGCTGGAATGCTGGTTCTGGCACCTCCGGCTGGAACGCTGGCTCTGGCACCTCCGGCTGGAACTCTGGCACCTCCGGCTTGAACAGATTGGTGGGTGTGGAGGCAGGTTGGGTTAATGGCAGGATCATTTTGATTGGGAAAAACTTTCATTTTTTCTTTTGTTTAGTCACTGAAGCTCTGTAGGTGGGGGGTGCAGAAGACTGGAAAGGAGGATTGGGATATGGCAGAGAGGAGGTAACAGCAGCTGGGGGAAGTTCTTGTGCATTAGTAGACAGGTGAGAAGAGGCAGGTGGGTTGTATGCAGGATAGGTACAGGGAGAAGAGTATTTGGTTGGAAGAAACGTATACTGGGCTGCTACTGGGTTTGGCATAGGTGATGGGGAAACAGACTTTTGGGCAGGCAAGTGCTTGTTGTGGGTTGGTTGGGGCTGGTTGTAACATATCAGACCATGCTGACTGTATTGGTTGGACAAAGAACGGATCACATGCTGCCTGTCTAACAAGGGTCTGTACTGAGCGAATACATTCCATAAGCTTCTGCTGGGGACAAACGGAATAGTGCTCAAAAAAGCATGCAGAATCATCCTCTAACAGCCACACCAGAGACTCCACTTGATCAGCACTGAAAGGGGAAGAAAAATTATCACCGGTCTTTGGAACACAGGACAGGGCTACCTCAGCACATATTTGGGCTGCACACCTCTAGACAACATACAGCCCTAGTGAACCAGGGAGTGGCCCAAACGGATGATCTCAAGCAGCTGGTCATTGGTCCACTCTTTCATTGGCTGGTGGAGATACTCGCCACTCTCTGGCGCCAGCAGAGCATAATAAGAAATCACATTAGGATCCATTCCAGCAAAGCCAACAGAACTGAGATGGGTCCTCTGTGCAGCCACTTCTGGTCAGGAATGGCCTTGGTTTCTATCATAAACCGGATGTGACCAGAACTGTGTGACTGCGACAGAGTAAACCAAACATAAGTAGGTGAAAGTAAGTGATTTTTTTAATGTAAGTGCATATAATGTGAATACACCACCAATACCAAACAGAGTGAGAAAACCGAATAACAGTGACAACCAACCAGTATATATACAAAGGGGATTCTAGAATCGTAGTCAAGCCAGGCCAGGGTCATAAACAGGAGGTCAGCAGATGGGAGGACAAGGAGAAAGGGATCAGGTAGCAGGACAAGGTTCCAGGGATGCAGGAATGGACAGGATAAGGTACAACAGGATCAGGATGCAGGGATCAAGGTTCAGGTTCAGAATCAGGGTAACAGGCAGCAGGATGCAGGATGCAGGTCAGGGCTCATGGACAAAACCAAGGCAAACATGTGAGTGCTTGTCGGCTATTTATAAGCCTGTGATTGGCCTCAAGTGACACCTGATTGCAGGCGGTGCTGTCTACTCCACACTGCCAGGATCCATCCGCTGGTGGACTCCAGTTCTGCAGCCCAAAGATGACATAACATAAGCAGGAAAAAGCTCTCCTGACAGTTCCAAACTGCCAGGAGACACCTGCTGGTGGACCTCAGTACTGCACGCCATAAGACAGATATTATCAGAGGATGGAACATTTCCTGACAGTAGCCCCCTCAAAGGAGTGGCCTCCGGATGCTCCAACTGGATGTAATTGTCCATAGTCTATGGCATCAAACAGAACAATGGATAGGGGTACATCAGGCTGGGCATCAGGCACTTCAAGGCAGATAGCGGGCTCTGGGTCATTTAGCTGGTTGTCAGGCTCCGGGCCATCGAGTTGGGCAGCAGGCTCCAGGCCATCGAGCTGGACGGCAGGCACCTTGAACTGGGCAACAGGCACATCAGGCTGGGCAGCCGTCACAGGTACATCAAGCGGGGCAGCAAGCACATCAAGTGGGGCAGCTGGCATGGGTACATCAAGCTGGGCAGCAGGTATGGGCACATCAAACTGAGCAGCAGGCACAGGCACATCAAGCTGGGCAGCAGGCATGGGCACATCAAGCTGAGCAGCAGGCACGGGCACATCAAGCTGGGCAGCAGGCTCGGGCACATCAAGCTGGGCAGCAGGCACATCAAGCTGGGCAGCAGGCATGGGCACAGCAAGCTGGGCAACAGGCACCTCAAGCAGGGCAGCGGGGTCATCAAGCTGGGCAGCGGGCCCTTCAAGCTGGGCAGCAGGCACTTGGAGTTGGGCAGCAGGCACGGGCACATCAAGCTGGGCAGCAGGCACGGGCACATCAAGCTGGGCAGCAGGCACGGGCATATCAAGCTGGGCAGCAGGCATGGGCACATCAAGATGGGCAGCAAGCACTTCAAGCTGAGCAGCAGTCACTTCAAGCTGAGAAGAAGGGTCATCAAGCTGGGCAGTGGGCACAGGCACATCAAGCTGGGCAGCAGGCACATCAAGCTGGGCAGCAGGCACGGACAGATATTATCAGAGGAAGGAACATTTCCTGACAAGGTGGCACAATACACCGACTGTAACTGCTACAGCTGCCTGTGGTATAGGACTAGAACATCACCAGCAATTGGGGTAGCTTCAGGTGTACACTGTGCAGGTGGCACAATACACTGACTTTAACTGCTACAGCTGCCTGTGGTATATGACTAGAACAACACTAGCAATTGGGGTAGCTTCAGGTGTACACTGTGCAGGTGGCACAATACACCGACTTTAACTGCTACAGCTGCCTGTGGTATAGGACTAGAACAACACCAGCAATTGGGGAAGCTTCAGCTGTACACTGTGCAGGTGGCACAATACACCAACTGTAACTTCTGCAGCTGCCTGTGGTATAGGACCAAAACAACACCAGCAATTGGGGTAGCTTCAGGTGTACATTGTACAGGGGGCACAATACACCCACTGTAACTGCTACAGCTGCCTGTGGTATAGGATCAGAACAACACCACCAATTGGGATAGCTTCAGGTGTACACTGTGCAGGGGCACAATACACCAACTGTAACTGCTGCAGCTGCCTCTGGCATAGGACCAGAACAACACCAGCACTTGGGATAGCTTCAGTTGTACACTGTGCAGGTGGCACAATACCTCAACTGTAACTGCTACAGCTGCCAGTGGTATAGGACCAGAACAACACCAGCAATTGGGGTAGCTTCAGGTGTACACTGTACAGGTGGCACAATACACTGACTGTAACTGCTGCAGCTGCCTGTGGTATAGGACCAGAACAACACCAGCACTTGGGGTAGCTTCAGGTGTACACTGTGCAGGGGGCACAATACACCGACTGGAACGGATGCAGCTGCCTGTGGTATATTTCCAGAACAACACCAGCAATTGGGGTAGCTTCAGGTGTACACTGTGCAGGTGGCACAATACACCGACTTTAACTGGTACAGCTGCCTGTGGTATAGGACTAGAACAACGCCAGCAATTGGGGTAGCTTCAGGTGTACACTGTGCAGGTGGCACAATACACCGACTGTAACTGCTGCAGCTGCCTGTGGTATAGGACCAGAACAACACCAGCAATTGGGGTATCTTCAGGTGTACACTGTGCAGGTGGCACCATACACCGACTGTAACTGCTACAGCTGCCTATGATATAGGAACAGAATAACACGAGAAATTGGGATAGCTTCAGGTGTACACTGTACAGGTGGCACAATACACCGACTGTAACTGCTGCAGCTGCCTGTGGTATAGGACCAGAACAACACCAGAACTTGGGGTAGCTTCAGGTGTACACTGTGCAGGTGGCACAATACACTGTCTTTAACTGCTACAGCTGCCTGTGGTATAGGACTAGAACAACACCAGCAATTGGGGTAGCTTCAGGTGTACACTGTGCAGGTGGCACAATACACCGACTGTAACTGCTGCAGCGGCCTGTGGTATAGGACCAGAGCAACACCAGCAATTGGGATAGCTTCAGGTGTACACTGTGCCAGGGGCACAATACACCGACTGTAACTGCTGCAGCTGCCTGTGGTATAGGACCAGAACAACACCAGCAATTGGGGTAGCTTCCGGTGTACACTGTGCAGGGGGCACAATACACTGACTGTAACTGCTGCAGCTGCCTGTGGTATAGGACCAGAACAACACCAGCAATTGGGGTAGCTTCAGGTGTACATTGTGCAAGGGGCACAATACACCGACTGTAACTGCTGCAGCTGCCTGTGGTATAGGATCAGAACAACACCACCAATTGGGGTAGCTTCAGGTGTACACTGTGCAGATGGCACTATACACCGACTGTAACTGCTACAGCTGCCTGTGGTATAGGACCAGAATAACATGAGCAATTGGGATTGCTTCAGGTGTACACTCTGCAGGGGGCACAATACACCAACTGTAACTTCTGCAGCTGCCTCTGGCATAGCACCAGAACAACACCAGCACTTGGGGTAGCTTCAGTTGTACACTGTGCAGGTGGCACAATACACCAACTGTAACTGCTGCAGCTGCCTCTGGTATAGGACCAGAACAACACCAGCACTTGGGGTAGCTTCAGGTGTACACTGTGCAGGGGGCACAATACACCGACTGTAACTGATGCAGCTGCCTGTGGTATATTTCCAGAACAACACCAGCAATTGGGGCAGCTTCAGGTGTACACTGTACAGGTGGCATAATACACCGACTTTAACTGCTACAGCTGCCTGTGGTATAGGACTAGAACAACGCTAGCAATTAGGGGAAGCTTCAGGTGTACACTGTGCAGGTGGCACAATACACTGACTGTAAATGCTGCAGCTGCCTGTGGTATAGGACCAGAACAACACCAGCAATTGGGGCAGCTTCAGGTGTACACTGTGCAGGGGGCACAATACACCGACTGTAACTGCTGCAGCTGCCTGTGGTATAGGACCAGAACAACACCAGCAATTGGGGTAGCTTCAGGTGTACACTGTGCAGGTGGCACCATACACCGACTGTAACTGCTACAGCTGCCTGTGATATAGGAACAGAATAACACGAGCAATTGGGATAGCTTCAGGTGTACACTGTGCAGATGGCACAATACACCGACTATAACTGCTGCAGCTGCCTGTGGTATAGGACCAGAACAACACCAGCACTTGGGGTAGCTTCAGGTGTACACTGTGCAGGTGGCACAATACACTGTCTTTAACTGCTGCAGCTGCCTGTGGTATAGGACCAGAACAACACCAGAAATTTGGGTAGCTTCAGGTGTACACTGTGCAGGGGGCACAACACAACGACTGTAACTGCTGCAGCTGCCTTTGGTATAGGACCAGAACAACACCAGCAATTGGGGTAGCTTCAGGTGTACACTGTGCAGGTGGCACAATACAACGACTGTAACTGCTGCAGTTGCCTGTGGTATAGGACCAGAACAACACCAGCAATTGGGGTAGCTTCAGGTGTACATTGTGCAAGGGGCACAATACACCGACTGTAACTGCTACAGCTGCCTCTGGTATAGGATCAGAAAAATACCACCAATTGGGGTAGCTTCAGGTGTACACTGTGCAGGTGGCACTATACACCGACTGTAACTGCTACAGCTGCCTCTGGTATAGGACCAGAATAACATGAGCAATTGGGATGGCTTCAGGTGTACACTGTGCAGGGGGTACAATACACCAACTGTAACTGCTGCAGCTGCCTCTGGCATAGGACCAGAACAACACCAGCACTTGGGGTAGCTTCAGTTGTACACTGTGCAGGTGGCACAATACCCCAACTGTAACTGCTACAGCTGCCAGTGGTATAGGACCAGAACAACACCAGCAATTGGGGTAGCTTCAGGTGTACACTGTGCAGGTGGCACAATACACTGACTGTAACTGCTTCAGCTGCCTGTGGTATAGGACCAGAACAACACCAGAAATTTGGGTAGCTTCAGGTGTACACTGTGCAGGGGGCACAACACACCGACTGTAATTGCTGCAGCTGCCTTTGGTATAGGACCAGAACAACACCAGCAATTGGGGTAGCTTCAGGTGTACATTGTGCAGGTGGCACAATACACTGACTGTAACTGCTGCAGCTGCCTGTGGTATATTTCCAGAACAACACCAGCAATTGGGGTAGCTTCAGGTGTACACTGTGCAGGTGGCACAATACACCGACTGTAACTGCTGCAGCTGCCTATGTTATAGAACCAGAACAACACCAGCACTTGGGGTAGCTTCAGTTGTACACTGTGCAGGTGGCACAATACACCAACTGTAACTGCTACAGATGCCTGTGGTATAGAACCAGAACAACTCCAGCAATTGGGGTAGCTTCAGGTGTACACTGTGCAGGGGGCACAATACACCGACTGTAACTGCTGCAGCTGCCTGTAGTATAGGACCAGAACAACACCTGCAATTGGGGTAGCTTCAGGTGTACACTGTGCAGGGGGCACAATACACCGACTGCAACTGCTGCAGCTGCCTGCAGTATAGGATCAGGACAACACCAGCAATTGGGGCAGCTTCAGGTGTACACTGTGCAGGTGGCACAATACACCGACTGTAACTGATGCAGCTGCCTGTGGTATAGGACCAGAACAACACCAGCAATTCGGGTAGCTTCAGGTGTACATTGTGCAGGGGGCACAATACACCGACTGTAACTGCTGCAGCTGCCTGTAGTATAGGACCAGAACAACACCTGCAATTGGGGTAGCTTCAGGTGTACACTGTGCAGGGGGCACAATACACCGACTGCAACTGCTGCAGCTGCCTGCAGTATAGGATCAGGACAACACCAGCAATTGGGGCAGCTTCAGGTGTACACTGTGCAGGTGGCACAATACACCGACTGTAACTGATGCAGCTGCCTGTGGTATAGGACCAGAACAACACCAGCAATTGGGGTAGCTTCAGGTGTACATTGTGCAGGGGGCACAATACACCGACTGTAACTGCTACAGCTGCCTGTGGTATAGGACCAGAACAACACCAGCAATTGGGGTAGCTTCAGGTGTACATTGTGCAAGGGGCACAATACACCGACTGTAACTGCTACAGCTGCCTCTGGTATAGGATCAGAAAAATACCACCAATTGGGGTAGCTTCAGGTGTACACTGTGCAGGTGGCACTATACACCGACTGTAACTGCTACAGCTGCCTCTGGTATAGGACCAGAATAACATGAGCAATTGGGATGGCTTCAGGTGTACACTGTGCAGGGGGTACAATACACCAACTGTAACTGCTGCAGCTGCCTCTGGCATAGGACCAGAACAACACCAGCACTTGGGGTAGCTTCAGTTGTACACTGTGCAGGTGGCACAATACCCCAACTGTAACTGCTACAGCTGCCAGTGGTATAGGACCAGAACAACACCAGCAATTGGGGTAGCTTCAGGTGTACACTGTGCAGGTGGCACAATACACTGACTGTAACTGCTTCAGCTGCCTGTGGTATAGGACCAGAACAACACCAGAAATTTGGGTAGCTTCAGGTGTACACTGTGCAGGGGGCACAACACACCGACTGTAACTGCTGCAGCTGCCTTTGGTATAGGACCAGAACAACACCAGCAATTGGGGTAGCTTCAGGTGTACATTGTGCAGGTGGCACAATACACTGACTGTAACTGCTGCAGCTGCCTGTGGTATATTTCCAGAACAACACCAGCAATTGGGGTAGCTTCAGGTGTACACTGTGCAGGTGGCACAATACACCGACTGTAACTGCTGCAGCTGCCTATGTTATAGAACCAGAACAACACCAGCACTTGGGGTAGCTTCAGTTGTACACTGTGCAGGTGGCACAATACACCAACTGTAACTGCTACAGCTGCCTGTGGTATAGAACCAGAACAACTCCAGCAATTGGGGTAGCTTCAGGTGTACACTGTGCAGGGGGCACAATACACCGACTGTAACTGCTGCAGCTGCCTGTAGTATAGGACCAGAACAACACCTGCAATTGGGGTAGCTTCCGGTGTACACTGTGCAGGGGGCACAATACACCGACTGTAACTGATGCAGCTGCCTGTGGTATAGGACCAGAACAACACCAGCAATTGGGGTAGCTTCAGGTGTACATTGTGCAGGGGGCACAATACACCGACTGTAACTGCTACAGCTGCCTGTGGTATAGGATCAGAATAACACGAGCAATTGGGATAGCTTCAGGTGTACACTGTGCAGGTGGCACAATACACCAACTGTAACTGCTGCAGCTGCCTGTGGTATAGGACCAGAACAACACCAGCAATTGGGGTAGCTTCAGGTGTACATTGTGCAGGTGGCACAATACACCGACTGTAACTGCTGCAGTTGCCTGTGGTATAGGACCAGAACAACACCAGCAATTGGGGTAGCTTCAGGTGTACACTGTGCAGGGGGCACAATACACTGACTGTAACTGATGCAGCTGCCTGTGGTATATTTCCAGAACAACACCAGCAATTGGGGTAGCTTCAGGTGTACACTGTGCAGGTTGCACAATACACTGACTGTAAATGCTGCAGCTGCCTGTGGTATAGGACCAGAGCAACACCAGCAATTGGGGCAGCTTCAGGTGTACACTGTCCAGGGGGCACAATACACTCACTGTAACTGCTGCAGCTGCCTGTGGTATAGGACCAGAACAACACCAGCAATTGGGGTAGCTTCCGATGTACACTGTGCAAGGGGCACAATACACCGACTGTAACTGCTGCAGCTGCCTGTGGTATAGGACCAGAACAACACCAGCAATTGGGGTAGCTTCAGGTGTACACTGTGCAGGTGGCACCATACACCGACTATAACTGCTACAGCTGCCTGCGATATAGGACCAGAATAACACAAGCAATTGGGATAGCTTCAGGTGTACACTGTGCAGGTGGCACAATACACTGACTGTAACTGCTGCAGCTGCCTGTGGTATATTTCCAGAACAACACCAGCAATTGGGGTAGCTTCAGGTGTACACTGTGCAGGTGGCACAATACACCGACTGTAACTGCTGCAGCTGCCTATGTTATAGAACCAGAACAACACCAGCACTTGGGGTAGCTTCAGTTGTACACTGTGCAGGTGGCACAATACACCAACTGTAACTGCTACAGCTGCCTGTGGTATAGAACCAGAACAACTCCAGCAATTGGGGTAGCTTCAGGTGTACACTGTGCAGGGGGCACAATACACCGACTGTAACTGCTGCAGCTGCCTGTAGTATAGGACCAGAACAACACCTGCAATTGGGGTAGCTTCAGGTGTACACTGTGCAGGGGGCACAATACACCGACTGCAACTGCTGCAGCTGCCTGCAGTATAGGATCAGGACAACACCAGCAATTGGGGCAGCTTCAGGTGTACACTGTGCAGGTGGCACAATACACCGACTGTAACTGATGCAGCTGCCTGTGGTATAGGACCAGAACAACACCAGCAATTGGGGTAGCTTCAGGTGTACATTGTGCAGGGGGCACAATACACCGACTGTAGCTGCTACAGCTGCCTGTGGTATAGGATCAGAATAACACGAGCAATTGGGATAGCTTCAGGTGTACACTGTGCAGGTGGCACAATACACCAACTGTAACTGCTGCAGCTGCCTGTGGTATAGGACCAGAACAACACCAGCAATTGGGGTAGCTTCAGGTGTACACTGTGCAGGTGGCACAATACACCGACTGTAACTGCTGCAGCTGCCTGTAGTATAGGATCAGGACAACACCAGCAATTGGGTAGCTTCAGTTGTACACTGTGCAGGTGGCACAATACACCGACTGTAACTGCTGCAGCTGCCTGTATTATAGGACCAGAACAACACCAGCAATTGGGGTAGCTTCAGGTGTACATTGTGCAGGGGGCACAATACACTGACTGTAACTGCTACAGCTGCCTGATGTATAGGATCAGAACAACACCACCAATTGGGGTAGCTTCAGGTGTACACTGTGCAGGTGGCACAATACACCGACTGTAACTGCTACAGCTGCCTGTGGTATAGGACCAGAACAACACCAGCAATTGGGGTAGCTTCAGGTGTACACTGTGCAGGTGGCACAATACACCGACTGTAACTGCTGCAGCTGCCTGTGGTATAGGACCAGAACAACACCAGCAATTGGGGTAGCTTTAGATGTACACTGTGCAGGGGGCACAATACACCGACTGTAACTGCTGCAGCTGCCTGTGGTATAGGACCAGAACAACACCAGCAATTGGGGTAGCTTCAGGTGTACACTGTGCAGGGGGCACAATACACCGACTGTAACTGATGCAGCTGCCTGTGGTATAGGACCAGAACAACACCAGCAATTGGGGTAGCTTCAGATGTACACTGTGCAGGTGGCACAATAGGCATCCTGCCTGTGGCCAATTATGGCTCGCCTCGCTGATGGCGCTGTGAATGGCCAAACATGCGGGTCATAGTGCATGCTTGGCCTATCATCAGACAGCAATGCACTGCATGGGGCCGTGAGTGGCACTCAAATTTGGCGCTAACGGCCCATAACGTTCTGGTTTCACCGAACTGGCGAATAGCCGGTGTTCGAACACACAGCTCATCCCTAGTCTCTACTAGCTTTGCACATCTAGAGAGTGAAATTTTTGCCCATTCTTCCTTGCAAAATAGTTCAAGCTCTGTCAGATTGGATAGAGACCGTCTGTGAAGAGCAATTTTTAGGTCTTGCCACAGCTTCTCAGTTGGATTTAGGTCTGGACTTTGACTGGGTCATTCTAACACATGGATATACTTTGATCAAAACCATTCCATTGTGGCTCTGGCTGTATGTTTAGGGTCGTTGTATTGCTAGAAGGTGAACCTCAGCCCCGTGCTCAAGACTTTTGCAGGCTCTAACAGGTTTTCTTCCAAGATTGCCTTGTATTTGGCTCCATCTCTTCCCATCAACCCTGACCAGCTTCCTTGTCCATGCTGAAGAAAAGCATCCCTACAACATGATGCTGCCACCACCATGTTTCAAAGTGAAAATGGTGTGTTCAGAGCGATGTGCAGTTTTAGTTTTCCGCCACACAGAGCGTTTTGCTTTTAGGCCAATTTTGGTCTCATCCCACCAGAGCACATGTTTGCTGTGCCCTCCACATGGCTTCTTGCACACTGTAAACAGGACTTCTTATGGCTTTCTTTCAACAATGGCTTTCTTCTTGCCACTCTTCCATAAAAGCCAGGTTTGTGGAGTACAAGACTAATAGATTCTCCCTCCTGCACTGTGTATCTCTGTAGCTCCTCCAGAGTTACCAAGGTCCTAATGGCTGCTTCTCTGATTAATGCTTTGTTTGCATGGCCTGTCAGTTTAGGTGGATGGCCATGTCTTGGTAGGTTTGCAGTTTTGCCATTCTTTTTCCATTTTTGGACGATGGATTGAACAGTGCTCTATGAGATGTTCAAAGCTTGGAATATTTTTTTTATAACCTAACCCTTCTTTAAACTTCCCCACAAATTTATCCCTGACCTGTCTGGTTTATTTCTTGACCGTCTTGATGCTGTTTGTTCACTAAGGTTCTCTATCAAACCTGTGAGGTTTGTTAGAGAACAGCTGTATTTATACTGACATTAAATTACACACAGGTGGACTCTATTTACTAATTAAGTGATTTCTGAAGGCAATTGGTTCCACTAGATTTCATGTAGGGGTATCAGATTAAGGCTGGGTTCACACCGGAGCGATGCGGGAACGCCGCGAATCCGCGGCGTTTTCCCGCATCGCATGCCTCCTGCCGGCAGTTCACACTGGCCTATGCGGACTGCTGGGAGTGTCAGTGAAATGTTAATGACACCCCCAGATCAGTCCGCATATCGCAGTGCGATCTGCAAACTCGGACAGGAATCGGATTGCATGGTGTGAACATCCATGCGATCCGATTCTGCTGCGGACCAAAAAAAGGGTCCCATGCGAGTTTGCGGCGGGTGCGATGCGAATTCAGCCATACTATCTGTATGGCTGAACTCGCATCGCACAGAGATCGGATGTGATTTGCACTGCAGTGCGGTGCGAATCCCATCTGGTTCTCGCTGCCGCAGCAGTGTGAACCCGGCCTAAAGGGGGCTGGATACAAATGCATGCCACACTTTTTACAATGTTTGATTGTAAAATATTTTGAAAACCATTTATCATTTTCCTTCCGATTCACAATTATGTGCCACTTTGTGTTGGTCTAGTACATAAAATCCCACTAAAATATATTTATATTTTTGGTTGTAACATGACAAAATGTGGGATAATGTTAAGGGGTATGATGAATACCTTTTCAAGGCACTGTATATGCTTTACATTTATGAATACAAGCTGTGCTTTTTGAGGTTAACAAAAAAAAAAGGGGGGTATATGACACCAAAGGATCCAGTAAACAAGCTTCTTGCTACTTTTGTTATATGTCACAAAATCAATACCTACTGATTTCACTTTGTTGTAGCACTAGAGGATAATACAATGTCAGGACATCAGGAAAAGGCTTAAAGTTTAATTTCTTCTCTTTCCCTAGTATGTGTGGATAAACAATAATATCACTTCAAAAAAATGTTGGATTCCTATTTGTTGGGATATTTTGTTCAGACTGTGCACTATAAAATTTAGATGGAAAGGTGGATAACTATAAAAAGTTTTTACACATACATATGAACATATGTGTAGGTCACAAGATTGTGTTAGACATTGGCCAGAACCCAGCACATTAACCACATTATTTATGTTACATTATTTTAGTCTACAAGTTTCAAACACAAATATTTAGTAAATAAATCCACTAAAGTTATTTTTTGTGCACATAACACAATATATTACCAAATTGTCAAGCCTTGAGATGGTGGCAAACCTTGGTACCCAAAATGTTTATTGATATCACTTTAAAAGCTTTCACAGCTTATCAGTTTAGAGATATCCTGATGGTCCCAGAATTATTGCTTCCACTGCAGCATGCGTAGTGCAATCATAATTTTCATTAGTAGGCTTTTATTTTCTTATATGCATGTACATGGGTGTCGGGAGACTTTAAAATTATTGTTTTTTTTATGTTACATTATTTATCTTTTTTGTTTTTCAATTAATGTTATTGCTACCACCTAGGGAGCCTTTGTGTGGAATTGATTTGGCCGTTTTATAGGCCACTTCTACCTAAAAGCCCATAACCCTCTGAACAAATTTAAATAGATCTCCAGCCACTTAAAATCTTGATCTACCGGCCACCATTTATAAACAACTCCAGTAGACAAGTGGTTAAAGGCTAAAGTTCATGGGCAAGTACAGCTTCCTTACAAGTGGTTTGCATAAGTTTGAGACACTGCTTAGATCTGCTGAAATCAATTCAGAGGCACCAACCTGCCCTCCTTTTGCCCTGAATCAACCTACTTTTGCATTCCCATAGTGTTCTGATGTTTATAAATAGGAACGTCCGAACGGTTCGCCCGGTGGTCGTTTTGTCGGCTGTTCGTGGTCCGCCCGATCGGCGGACTATTGCCGCCGTTCGCCCGGCGGACTTCCGTGTTTACTGTGTAAAAGAACTTTGACCTATGATGACACATCCATCATGGGGTACAGGACAGCCAATTGAGACATTACAGCACATGGACACTTGGACATTCCCCCTAACTTATAAATAGACCCGATCCGGCGGCCATTTTACATTTTTTCTTCTGTCACTATAGGGAGAGTTTGCTGTGTGGAGCAGGGAGAGACTGCAGTGACCCAAATTGCTAGCTATTTGGTCCACAAAAGTTCTTTTCAGGACTGGTATAGGTGTTAGGTGTAGTTCAGGATATAGGTTTGAGGCACTGCTGTGCTACTGATTGTTGCAGCAGCCTGTCTTTTGTCAGTGTAGAGAGAGGGACAGGACGCTGTGTGCTGCAGGGACAGTCAGTTTAATCATTAGCTGTTACTATTAGGTCCACAAAAGTGCTATTCAAGTTATTGTTCCAGCAGCCTGTGTTTTGTCAGTTTAAATAGGGACAGGCAGGAAGCTGGGTGTGAGGCAGTGAGGGACAGTCAGTTTAATCAGTAGCTGTTACTATTAGGGCCACAAAGGTTCTTTTCAGGACTGGTATGGTAATAGGCTTGTACACATATAATATTCTTTCTTCCAAATATAGAAAGAATATTATACTTGACTGCTGCCCTTCTGCTGCAGTAGTCCTTTATCAGTATAGGGACTAAGGTACAGTCTGCTAATCATTCACAACCTACTAGTTCCACAAAGGTCCTTATAAGGACTGGTAAGGTATAGGGTACTACAGGACATAGGATTGAGTGAGGTACAGTCTGCTATTCCTTAACCACTTGCTTACTGGGCACTTAAACCCCCCTCCTGCCCAGACCAATTTTCAGCTTTCAGCGCTGATGCACTTTGAATGACAATTGCGCGGGCATACAACACTATACCCAAATGAAATTTTTATCATTTTTTTCTCACAAATAGAGCTTTCTTTTGGTGGTATTTAATTACAGCTGGGAGTTTTATTTTTTGCTAAACAAACAAAAAAAGATGCAAAAAAAAATTAATAAATCATGTTTAATAGTTTGTTATAAAATTTTGCAAACAGGTCATTTTTCTCCTTCATTGAAGTGCGCTGATGAGGCGGCACTGATAGGCTGCACTGGTGGGCACTGATAGGCTGCATTGGTGGGCACTGATAGGCTGCACTGGTGGGCACTGATAGGCATAGTTAAGGCGGCACTAATAGGCACAGATAAGGCGGCACCGATGGGCACAGATAAGGCGGCACTGATGGGCAAAGATGGGCACAGATGGGTGGCACGGATGGGTGGAACTAAGGGGCACTGATAGGTACCACTGATAGATGGGACTGATGGGCACTGATAGGTGGCACTGATAGGTAGCTCTGATAGGTGGCACTGCTGGGCACTGATGGGCGGCACTGCTGGGCACTGATGGGCACTGGTAGATGACACTGATGGGCACGGATATGTGGCACTGGGGTGCAGCACCTTTGTTGAGGCAGATTGTGGGCACTGCTGGGTGGCACTGTTGGCACTGCTTGGTGGCACTGCTGGGTGGCACTGTGGGCACTGCTGGGTGGCACTGTGGGCACTGCTGGGTGGCACTATGGGCACTGCTGGGTGGCACTGACGGGGGCACTTATTTTTTAATGAGGTGGCACTGGCAGGGGGCAGGTGGGCACTGGCAGGGCTGGCCGTGATCGGGACTAATGTCCCGATCACGGCCGCCGGTGATCGGCTCTTTTTTTTTCTCCTCGCACTGTCAGCGCGAGGAGGAATAATAGCCGATTACCGGCTCCATTGTATCACATTATCAGCTGTCATAGGCTGACAGCTGATTACGTGATAAGGGGTCGGGATCGACCCCTTGCTCGGATCAGTGATCAGGCGAGTCTCATAGACTCGCCGATCACAGAGCGCGCCGCGCGCGCCCCTCAGGGGGCGCGCAGGCCGCTCGTGCATGGGACGACGTCAATAGACGTCGTCCCGGCAAAGGAGGTCCGCGCTGTAGCCGTCATTCGGCTATAGCGCGGGTCTCAAGTGGTTAACGACTGGTATAGGTCCACAATATATAGGGTTGAGAAGCACTACTGCTGACTGCTGCCCTTCTGCTGCAGCAGTCCTTTATCAGTATAGGGACTGAGGTACAGTATGCTAATCATTCACAACCTACTAGTTCCACAAAGGTCCTTATAAGGACTGGTAAGGTATAGGGTGCTACAGTACATAGGGTTGAGTGAGGTACAGTCTGCTATTCCTTAACGAGTGGTATAGGTCCACAATATATAGGGTTGAGGTGCACTACTGCTGACTGCTGCCCTTCTGCTGCAGCAGTCCTTTATCAGTATAGGGACTGAGGTACAGTCTGCTAATCATTCACAACCTACTTGTTCCACAAAGGTCCTTATAAGGACTGGTAAGGTATAGGGTACTACAGTACATAGGGTTGAGTGAGGTACAGTCTGCTATTCCTTAAGGACAGGTATGGGTCCACAATATATAGGGTTGAGGTCCACTACTGCTGACTGCTGCCCTTCTGCTGCAGCAGTCCTTTATCAGTATAGGGACTGAGGTACAGTCTGCTAATCATTCACAACCTACTTGTTCCACAAAGGTCCTTATAAGGACTGGTAAGGTATAGGGTACTACAGTACATAGGGTTGAGTGAGGTACAGTCTGCTATTCCTTAAGGACTGGTATAGGTCCACAATATATAGGGTTGAGGTGCACTACTACTGACTGCTGCCCTATACTGCAGCAGTCCTTTATCAGTATAGGGACTGAGGTACAGTCTGCTAATCATTCACAACCTACTAGTTCCACAAAGGTCCTTATAAGTACTGGTAAAGTATAGGGTACTACAGTACATAGGGTTGAGTGAGGTACAGTCTGCTATTCCTTAAGGACTGGTATAGGTCCACAATATATAAGGTTGAGGTGCACTACTGCTGACTGCTGCCCTATACTGCAGCAGTCATTTATCAGTATAGTGACTGAGGTACAGTCTGCTAATCATTCACAACCTACTTGTTCCACAAAGGTCCTTATAAGGACTGGTAAGGTATAGGGTACTACAGTACATAGGGTTGAGTGAGGTACAGTCTGCAATTCCTTAAGGACTGGTATATGTCCACAATATATAGGGTTGAGGTGCACTACTCCTGACTGCTGCCCTTCTGCTGCAGTAGTCCCTTATCAGTATAGGGACTGAGGTACAGTCTGCTAATCATTCACAACCTACTAGTTCCACAAAGGTCCTTATAAGGACTGGTAAGGTATAGGGCACTACAGTACATAGGGTTGAGTGAGGTACAGTCTGCTATTCCTTAAGGACTGGTATAGGTCCACAATATATAGGGTTGAGGTGCACTACTGCTGACTGCTGCCCTATACTGCAGCAGTCCTTTATCAGTATAGGGACTGAGAGTTTTGTCACAGAGTCATTTAAAAAATGACAGGCAGAGGAAGAGGCAGGCTCTTCCGCAGGGGTGGTAGGGGTAGGGCAGGAGCAACAGGCTTGAGCCAAAGTGGGAAGTTGCAGAAGGTGTGTTCAATTACTTTAAAGGACGCACCAGACTTGGTTGAGTGGCTCACTCAGCCTTACTCTTCTGCACCCTCCTCATCCTCTCGATCTGCACCCTCTTCTTCACTCTCTGGCTCACTCAGCCTTACAGTTTAGTGCAAATGGGGGCCTTCATGCTCCAGTGTTTTAATAGGGACCCCCGTATAAAAAGCATAAGGGTCAAGGACCAGTACTGGGTGGCAACGTACTTAGACCCCCAGTACAAACACAAAATGGCGGAAATGTTACCGCCGTCACAGAGGGCTGTCAGAATGCAGCACTTCCAGGCCTTGCTTCGAGAAATGCTGCATTCTTCTTTTGCGTGCGCTGGCAGAGGAGCAATTCCCACTCTCAGAGAAGCAGGTACCAATCCAACAGCGCCTGCAAGAAGAGGCCGGTTTGAAGATGTGTTGGTGACTTCGGATATGAGGTCATTCTTTTAGCCGACCCATCGACAGGTGTCATCCGGATCCCGCATCAGGGAACGCCTAGACCATCAGGTGTCCGACTACATCGGGTTAACGGCCGATGTGGACGCTCCGAGGAGTGATGAACCCCTGGACTACTGGGTGGGCAGGCTTGACCTCTGGCCAGAGCTTGCCCAATTTGCAATCGAACTGTTGGCTTGCCCCTTGTCCAGTGTCCTGTCCGAAAGGACGTTCAGCGCAGCAGGGGGGATAGTGACCGATAAGCGTACACGCCGACAGTGTTAACTATATAACATTTCTAAAAATAAATGAGGCATGGATCTCGGAGGAATTCAACACATGTGACCAGTAGACCATGTATATGTCTAGAAACAAGCGAGCACACAGACCTTCTTTCTTCATTTGGCTCACTTCCTTGTCCAAAAAAAGCACACCGTACTATATGCCCGTACCCTCCTGTTTGAAGAGGTTAAGCGGTGTCATATTTCTACTGGGGCTGCTTATTATGAGGGGCTCCCACCATCCCTGTGCTGTGCTGACTTCCTCCTGGGGCTGTACCTCTACTGTGCATATTATGAGGGGCTCCCACCATCCCTGTGCTATGCTCATTATGAGGGGCTCCCACCATCCCTGTGCTGTGCTGACTTCCTCCTGGGGCTGTACCTCTGCTGTGCATATTATGAGGGGCTCCTACCATCCCTCTGCTATGCTTATTATGAGGGGCTCCCACTATCCCTGTGCTGTGCTGACTTCCTCCTGGGGCTGCTTATTATGAGGGGCTCCCACCATCCCTGTGCTATGCTGACATCCTCCTGGGGCTGCTTATTATGAGGGGCTCCCACCATCCCTGTGCTGTGCTGACTTCCTCCTGGGACTGTACCTCTGCTGTGCATATTATGAGGGGCTCCCACCATCCCTGTGCTATGCTCATTATGAGGGAATCCCACCATCCCTGTGCTATGCTGACTTCCTCCTGGGGCTGCTTACGGTGCAGGTATCAGTGCTGTATATCACGGTGCTGGTGTCAGTGCTGTATATCACGGTGCTGGTGTGAGTGCTTTATGTCACACTGCTGATGTCAGTGCTCTCTATCACGGTGCTGGTGTCAGATCACTCTATCACGGTGCAGGTGTCATTGCTGTATGTCACGCTTCTGATGTCAGTGCTCTCTATCACGGTGCTGGTGTCAGTGCTGTATATCAGGGTGCAGGTGTCATTGCTGTATGTCACGCTGCTGATGTCAGTGCTGTATATCACGGTGCTGGTGTGAGTGCTTTATGTCATGCTGCTGATGTCAGTGCTCTCTATCACGGTGCTGGTGTCAGATCACTCTATCACGGTGCAGGTGTCATTGCTGTATGTCACGCTGCTGATGTCAGTGCTCTCTATCACGGTGCTGGTGTCATTGCTGTATGTCACACTGCTGGTGATCATCTCCTGCACCCTCTTCTTTGCCTACCCTGACCTTCCCTCTCCTCTATTGCCTTCATGCGCTCCACAGTCCTGAATTGTCACAACAATTTCACATACCGTATATACTCGAGTATAAGCCGAGATTTTCAGCCTCTTTTTTGAGGCTGAAAGTGCCCCCCTCGGCTTATACTCGAGTCATCGCTGTCTGCCTGCTCGATCAGCGTGTCGAGCAGACAGACAGCGGCCATTCTATTCTAATTCAAAAGCCGCGCCTCCGGCTCCGCCTTCGCCTGTGATAGGCGGAACACTGAATTTCCCAGCAGCCTGTGTTCCGCCTATCACGGACATCCGCTCATCCTCGTACTACGGACGAGGATGAAAGGATGGCCGTGATAGGCGGAACACAGACTGCTGGGAAATTGTGTTCCGCCTATCACAGACAGGGAGGCGCGGCATTTGAACAGGAAAATGGGCGCCGACGAAGAGCGGTGATCCTGGGACGGGACCGGACGGAGGCTCGGCTCGGCTCGGCTCGGGACGGGACGGGACGGGACCGGACGGAGTCTCGGGACGGGACGGGACCGGACCGGACGGAGGCTCGGCTCGGGACGGGACGGGACCGGACGGAGGCTCGGGACCGGACGGAGGCTGGGGACACAGGTAGGCTGGACACACAAGGCCTCACACACACACACACACACACACACACACACACACACACACACACACACACACACACACACACACACACACACATGGATGGACACACACACAGGGATGGACACACACACAGGGATGGATGGATGGATGGATGGACGGACACACACACAGGGATGGATGGATGGATGGACACACACACACACACAGGGATGGATGGATGGATGGACACACACACACACAGGGATGGATGGATGGATGGACACACACACAGGGATGGATGGATGGATGGACACACACACAGGGATGGACAGGCATATCTCACCCTCGGCTTATACACGAGTCAATAGGTTTCCCAGTTTTTTGGGGGTAAATTGGGGGCCTCGGCTTATACTCGGGTCGGCCTATACTCGAGTATATACGGTATAAAAAAAGAATGCTTGTAGTTGTCGATCCCAGATTCACCTCATACATGTGTTATGTCATTGGCCATGTGGTGGGACTATGTTTGCACAGCTAGTAATTATTTTGTGGCTGCAAATTTGACCTGTAAGTTTGCAAAGTTCGCCTCCCATTGAAGTCAATGGGGCCCGCCACGAACGTTACGGTTCGCGGTTATTGGCCGCGTTCGCGGTCCGCGTTCGTGAAATGTCCCGTCGGAAGTTCGTCCATCACTATTTATAAAAGTTTGTCAACACAGGCTCTTAACCAAGATCAGAGGTTGTTGATGCCTAGATACCCAGGCCAAGTTTAGCAGCATTAGCATGAATAGGTTACTTTGCAAACAAAAACTCAGCTACTAATTTATATACCTTAATATTCAAAAATCATAATTTAAGACAGATACCTGAAAGATAATTTGCTCTGCCTTTAGCAGGAAACACAAAAACACCCACCCTCTTGTCCTTAGTTTCATTGTGTTTCTGACCATCCAGGAACTCACAACATAATATTTGCTTTGTTAATTTGGGTCAGATGATAGTGGTCCTCAGTGGGGATGGGCCGAACACAACACGGTTCGATTTGCACCAGAACACCTTGAACGGGCAAAAATTTTCTAGCGAACATGTGAACCCTATTAAAGTCTATGGGACACGAACATGAAAAGTCCTAATATTAAAAGCTTATATACAGGAGACCTGGGTACTGCCCTAGGGGACATGTATCAATGCAAAAAAAAGTTCTTAAAACTATTGTTTTTTCAGGAGCAGTGATTTTAATAATGCTTAAAGTGAAACAATAAAATGAAATATTCCTTTAAATATTGTGCCTGGGGGGTCCCCTTAGTCTGCCTGTAAAGTCTGCCTGTAAAGTCTGCCTGTAAAGTGGCGTATCTGTGAGATGTGTAGAACAGTGCCGCAGCAATAATGACGTTTCTAAAGGAAAAAATGCCATCTAATCTTGCTCGCGGCTGTAATGTATTGCTGGCTCCTGAACAGTAAAAATACCCCCCAAATGACACTTTTTGGAAAGTAAACAGTCCAGGGTGTTTAGTAAGAGGCATAGTGAGTTTTTTGAGGTTGTAATTTTTTCCCACAATTCTTGGGAAAATTAGGAAATACATTTTTTCTTTTACACAAAATTGTCAGAATAACAAGTTATTTCTCACACACAGCATATGCATACCTCCAATTAAACTCCAAAATACATTCTGCTATTCTTCCTGAGTAGGGCGATACCACATGTGTGAGACTTTTTCATAGCCTGGCCATATAGAGAGGCCCAACATGCAGGGAGCACCATCAAGAGTTCTAGGAACATAAATTACACATCTAATTTCATTCCTACCTATCAATCTTTTGAAAGTCCTGGAGCACCAGGACAGTCTAATTACCCACAAAATTACCCCATTTTGGAAATACAGCCCCCCAACATATATTCTATGAGGCATGTGCTTCAGATGAGTACATGGGTACTCTGATGTGCTGCAGAAGAGAGGGAGTGGTCATGCTGGTCTAATTTTACAACGCGCCGGTGATGAAGTTGTTAAAACCCATACCAGACACATCAGCTTTTTGGAGGCATGGTGGCAGAACCAGTTCCAACACTGAACCCTGTCCTGCATCCTTCCCAGCTGCCAGCAGGGTTACCCAGTGCGCCCTGAAGGAAATGTAACATCCCTTACCATGTGTCAGAAATCATGAATCAGACTGAAATACAGTTAAATCTCACTTGTTCAATAGCAATAAAAAAAAGGTAATAGAGTAAACGTAGTCAGGAACCGGAACAGATAGTCACACAAGCCAAAACATCAGGAAGCCAAAGATGAGCATAGTAGAACAGCAAACAGGATCTGAAGTCAGAAGGAATGTCAGCCAATCAAGTCTTTAACAGGAACACGGGAGAGCGTCTCTAGAGATGTGACCAAGGAGAAGGCAGAGATCGTCTTAGCTGGATGGCTTAAGTAGCAGGACTGACAAGCTGGATATCATTAACAGGTGAGTCACTGTGAAAAGATAGGAGCTGGCAATTAGCCGACAGCTGAGCGGCCAGCTCAGAGAAAGAAAGGCTAAGCCCAGCCCTGACAGTACTCCCTCCTCAACAACCCCTCTCCCTCCGAGGACCACCAGGCTTGAGGGGAAAACATCTATGGAAATCATGAAGGAGGACAGGGGAATGCATGTCAGAGGATGAGACCCAAGAGCGTTCCTCCAGACCGTATCCTTTCCAATGCACCAGGTACTGTATGCGCCCACGGAACCTACGGGAGTCAATAATGGACTGTACTTCATACTCCTCATGGTTCTCAACCTGTACTGGGTGAGGACGAGGCACCGAGATGGTAAAGCGGTTGCAGACCAAAGGTTTTAATAAGGAGATATGAAATACTGGTACATTTGAGATACGCATATTAAAAGGAAGGCCTAATGCGTAAGCCACTGGATTAATCCTGCGAGGCCTACAGAAAGGCCCAATAAACCATGGTGCGAACTTCAGAAAGGGGACATGAAGTCGGAGGTTGTGAGATGACAGCCAGACCCTGTCCCAAACCTTGTAGGAAGGCGCATGCAGGCGTCTACGGTCAGCATGGCGTCTCTACCTATCATTAGCATGTCGCAAAGCCTCCTGGACTTGTGCCCAAGTGGAACGAAGACCACGGAGATGCTCCTCTAATTCAGGAATACTCTGCGGAACAAATGAGTCAGGCAACATGGAAGGTTGGAAACCATAGTTTGCCATAAATGGGGACAATCAGGAAGCAGAATTCAAGGCACTATTGTGAGCAAACTCTGCCCACGGTAAGAGGTCTGACCAGTTATTATAATGATCAGAAATATAGCAATGTAGGAATTGCTTCAAGGACTGATTGGCTCGTTCTGCAGCCCCATTAGATTGCGGGTGATACGCAGAGGACAAAACAAGCTGAATTCCGAACTGTGCACAAAAGGCTCACCAGACCCGGGACAAAAACTGACTACCCCTGTCCGAGACAATCACCTTGGGTAGCCCATGTAAACAAAAGATTTACCGAGCAATAATGGAAGCCAGTTCCTTGGAAATTAGCAACTTGTTTTTCTCTCAAAAGTTTTTATTTGTTACAAAGTAGAGTCCATACAGTTAACAAAGACAACTAGTCGTCTCATTTGTACATAAAAAGCGTGGAAAATATATAATAAAGTACAGGCAATAAGTATACACCGGTTTGATCAGTCCTTGGACTGTGGGGCAGCCGTGCTGCTTAACAATCAGATGTCTGGTAAGGACTAGCTTGACTACTGGAAGTGATGAATAACGGGTCGCCGCCTAGATCCCCCGACACCCCAAATGGGATCACACTGTGTCGGGGTAGGCTGGCGCCCCAATTTAATGAAAAAAGATAAAAGGGAAGTGTCTGTCCAATACCAGAGCTTGTCTGTTCCACCAGCTTATCAGCCCATTAAATATTCATCAGCTCATCTGCTGGGTGGAAAACACGATAGCAAGTCTCAGAGGACTCTTAATACTGACCATCAAGCATTGCCTATGAGACGTTTACAAATAATCATATTCCTTTCCGGACTAACCTTAATACGGAGAATAGATAAAGAGAGGAAAAGTGAAGACAAAAGGCGAGAAAAGGAAATAAGAAAAGGGGGGACAGAGGGGGGGAGAGAAGGGGGGAGCATCACTACTCGCACACGGTTCAATAAGAGGAGTTCACACATATGGAAAGTTGGATAGACCCATTAATAAAGCCCAGGGCTCCCAGGTGGCTATAAATCTATCAGAGGAGTCCTCCAGCAGACTGGCCAGCCTCTCCTGAGACATTATCCAGGAAATCTTTCTCTTGGCTATTGTAAAAGAAACCCCGGGTTCCTTCCAGTTCCTGGCTATGGAAATTTTGGCTCCCAGAAGCACAAATTGGGCCAGTCTGCTGGAGGGTTTAGAAAGATGAGGGATGGGTTCATTAACCACTTTCAGACCGGACCATTTTGCTGGTAAATGACCAGAGGTCTTTTTACAATTTGGCACTGCGCTGCTTTAACTGGTAATTGCGCGGTCATGCAATGTTGTACCCAAACAAAATTTGCGTCCTTTTCTTCCCACAAATAGAGCTTTCTTTTGATGGTATTTGATTGCCTCTGCGATTTTTATTTTTTGCGATATAAATGGAAATGGCAAATTTTGAAAAAAAATGATATTTTCTACTTTTTGTTATTAGAAAAATCCAATAAATTCAATTTTAGTCATACATTTAGGCCAAAATGTATTCAGCCACATGTCTTTGGTAAAAAAAAAGTCAATAACTGTATATTTATTGGTTTGCGCAAAAGTTGTCACATCTACAAACTAAGGTACGTTTTCTGGAATTTACGCAGCTTTTAGTTTACGACTGCCTATCTCAGTTCTTGAGGTGCTAAAATGGCAGGGCAGTACAAAACCCCCCCAAATGACCCCATTTTGGAAAGTAGACCCCCTAAGGAAATTGATAAGTGGCATGTTGAGCCCATCGAATATTTTATTTTTTTGCCTCAAGCGATTGAATAATGACAAAAAAATAATTTTTTTTTTTTTTTTTACACAAAGTTGTCACTAAATGATATATTGCTCACACATGCTATGGGCATATGTGAAATGACACCCCAAAATAAATTCTGCTGCTTCTCCTGAGTACGGGGATACCACACGTGTGGGATTTTTTGGGAGCCTAGCCGCGTACGGGGCCCCGAAAGCCAAGAACCGCCTTCAGGTTTTCTAAGGGCGTAAATATTTGACTTCACTCCTCACTACCTATTACAGTTTTGAAGGCCATAAAATGCCAAGATGGCACAAAACCCCCACAAATGACCCCATTTTAGAAAGTAGACACCCCAAGCTATTTGCTGAGAGGCATTTTGAGTCCATGGAATATTTTATATTTTGCCACAAGTTGCGGGAAAATTACAAACTTTAATTTTTTTTTATTTTTTTTTCACAAAGTTGTCACTAAATGATATATTGCTCACACATGCTATGGGCATATGTGAAATGACACCCCAAAATAAATTCTGCTGCTTCTCCTGAGTACGGGGATACCACATATGTGGGACTTTTTGGGAGCCTAGCCACGTACGGGGCCCCGAAAACCAAGAACCGCCTTCAGGTTTTCTAAGGGCGTAAATATTTGACTTCACTCCTCACTACCTATTACAGTTTTGAAGGCCATAAAATGCCAAGATGGCACAAAACCCCCACAAATGACCCCATTTTAGAAAGTAGACACCCCAAGCTATTTGCTGAGAGGCATGTTGAGTCCATGGAATATTTTATATTTTGCCACAAGTTGCGGCAAAAAATTACAAACTTTTTTTTTTTTTTTTTTTTTTCACAAAGTTGTCACTAAATGATATATTGCTCACACATGCTATGGGCATATGTGAAATGACACCCCAAAATAAATTCTGCTGCTTCTCCTGAGTACGGGGATACCACATATGTGGGACTTTTTGGGAGCCTAGCCACGTACGGGGCCCCGAAAACCAAGAACCGCCTTCAGGTTTTCTAAGGGCGTAAATATTTGACTTCACTCCTCACTACCTATTACAGTTTTGAAGGCCATAAAATGCCAAGATGGCACAAAACCCCCACAAATGACCCCATTTTAGAAAGTAGACACCCCAAGCTATTTGCTGAGAGGCATGTTGAGTCCATGGAATATTTTATATTTTGCCACAAGTTGCGGCAAAAAATTACAAACTTTTTTTTTTTTTTTTTTTTTTCACAAAGTTGTCACTAAATGATATATTGCTCACGCATGCCATGGGCATATGTGAAATGACACCCCAAAATAAATTCTGCTGCTTCTCCTGAGTACGGGGATACCACATATGTGGGACTTTTTGGGAGCCTAGCCGCGTACGGGGCCCCGAAAACCAAGCACCGCCTTCAGGCTTTGTAAGGGTGTTACAGTTTTGAAGGCCATAAAATGCCAAGATGGCACAAACCCCCCCAAATGACCCCATTTTGGAAAGTAGACACCCCTAAATTTAGGGGTACACTAGTGAGACTAGGTAATAAATGGCGGGTGCCCTGAAACTATAAAAAAAATAACTAACCAACCAGCGTCACCTGTAACAGTTATATGGTGATCACTGGTGAAAGGGTTAACTAGGGGGCAATCAGGGGGCTTTATGCGGTAGTATATGGGGGTCCCTGGCGCTATAAAAAGCTGCGGCGAACCTAAATACCTACCTGCCTAACTAGCGTCACCTGTGACACTAATACAGTGATCAGAAAAACGATCGCTTATTAGGCTGGGTTCACACTGGAACGATGTGGGAACGCCACGAATGCGCGGCGGGTTCCCGCATCACATGCCTCCCGGCGGCAGTTCACACTGCCCTATGCGAACTGCTGGGAGTGTCAGTGAAATGTTAATGACACCCCCAGATCAGTTCGCATATCGCAGTGCGATCTGCAAACTCGGATTGCATGGTGTGAACACCCATGCGATCCGATTCTGCTGCGGACCAAAAAAAGGGTCCCGTGCGAGTTTGCGGCGGGTGCGGCGGGTGCGACACGAATTCAGCCATACTATCTGTATAGCTGAACTCGAATCGCACAGAGATCGGATGTGATTTGCACTGCAGTGCGGTGCGAATCACATCCGTTCTCATAAACCGCTGCAATGTGAACCCAGCCTTAGTGACACTGGCGACGGGGGGTGATCACGGGGTTAAACCTTTATTGGGGGGGTTAGGGGGGTACCTTAGAACTAAAGGAGGCTAACCCTAACTGCCCTAACAGTTATTACAGTCACAAATGACACCCGCCGGGTGATCAGGGGGTTAAACCTTTATTAGGTAATAAATGGCGGGTGCCCTGAAACTATAAAAAATAACTAACCAACCAGCGTCACCTGTAACAGTTATATGGTGATCACTGGTGAAAGGGTTAACTAGGGGGCAATCAGGGGGCTTTATGCGGTAGTATATGGGGGTCCCTGGCGCTATAAAAAGTTGCGGCGAACCTAAATACCTACCTGCCTAACTAGCGTCACCTGTGACACTAATACAGCGATCAGAAAAATGATCGCTTATTAGGCTGGGTTCACACTGGAGCGATGCGGGAACGCCACGAATCCGCGGCGGGTTCCCGCATCGCATGCCTCCCGGCGGCAGTTCACACTGCCCTATGCGAACTGCTGGGAGTGTCAGTGAAATAATGACACCCCCAGCTCAGTTCGCATATCGCAGTGCGATCTGCAAACTCGGATCGCATGGTGTGAACACCCATGCGATCCGATTCTGCTGCGGACCAAAAAAAGGGTCCCGTGTGAGTTTGCGGCGGGTGCGGCGGGTGCGACACGAATTCAGCCATACTATCTGTATGGCTGAACTCGAATCGCACAGAGATCGGATGTGATTTGCACTGCAGTGCGGTGCGAATCACATCCGTTCTCAAACCGCTGCAATGTGAACCCAGCCTTAGTGACACTGGCGACGGGGGGTGATAACGGGGTTAAACCTTTATTGGGGGGGTTAGGGGGGTACATTAGAACTAAAGGGGGCTAACCCTAACTGCCCTAACAGTTATTACAGTCACAAATGACACCAATGCAAAAAAAAAAAAAAAAAAAAAAAGCAATTGGTGTCACTGTGACTGGGGGGGCAGGGGTAATTGGGGGGGTGATCGGGGGGTAAAGGGGGGGTGTGAGTGTGCCTGGCATGTTCTACTGTATGTGTGGTGTGTTGGTGCAACTCACCGAACCTCTCTCCTCGGTGCCGGAACGAAAAATACCGACACGGAGGAGAGAATACATCACTTCCTCTCCTGTGTTTACATTACAGGAGAGGAAGTGATGTCACGGAGGATTTCCATTCGTCGAGAGCGATCGCGAGGGGGTGGCCATGAATGAATGGCCGCCCCCTCATCCCGGATCGCTCTCGAAGGAATGCCGACCGCCGCAGGCACCGGGGGGGGGCCCGATCGGGCCCCCCACCCGCGGGCAGGCAGGGACTTATATATACGCCCATATGCCTGCCCGTGCCATTCTGCCGACGTATATCGTCGTGCGGCGGTCGGCAAGTGGTTAAGAAGAGCCACCATGGGGGACCTGGGAATAGGGGAAAAACCAGCCTTTCAATCAGATTAAAAACCTTCTTCCAGAAGGGACGAATTCTTGGGCATTCCCACCAGATATGAGACATTGTCCCTGTAAGCAGGCAGCCTCTGAAGCAGAGGGGGCTAGCTGTTGGGAACATGGATGCGATTCTGGCCGGTGTGTAATACCATCTGGTTAGTACTTTTGTCCCTGGATTTGGCCCCCATCGAGTGCTATTTGTCCAATGGCCATTGAAAAGTAAAGTCAGTTTCCCAAGCAACCATATAGGGCGCCTTTGTATTGGGAGTGGTGAGTGATGTGTATACCAAGGAGATCCCCCCTTTCTGGTCCATGGCTTGACCGCACCATAGTTCATATTCTGTAAAGGTCGGGGGGTTTGAGTCCCCTTTGTAGAGTGAGTGTAGGAAATGTTGAATCTGATGGAACCGAAATATCTCAGTCTTAGGGAGATTTAGTTTCTTGATGCAAAATTCTAAGGTGATTGGTCCTGTTGCTGTAAAGAAGTGTCCTATCCTATAACGGCCCTTATCGACCCACCATTTGAAGGCTAATACATTATTCCCTGGAGGGAAGCTAGGGTTGTTAAATATGTGAGTTAGAGGTTTAATTGTTGAGACCAAGGAGGCAGAATAGCGCAAGGAATCCCACAGTTTAAATGAACGCGAAAGGGTTGGGGATAAGATTGCGGGTCTGTTTTTCTGGGGGGTCCACAGTAGGAAGTCTAGGGTAAAAGTGGGGACTGCCTGTTTCTCTATATGGATCCAGTCTGGTTTCCCCTATTTGGAGTAAATCACGGATAACTGTGTCAGTCTAGCTGCTTGGTAATATCGGAACAGGTGTGGCAATCCTAATCCACCTTTTTTCCTGTGCGCAAAGAGGATATTGCGGGCTAGTCTAAACCCTTTCTTACCCCAGATGAACTTTAGAATTTAGCTTTGAAGGGTAGAGATATGATCCTTACGAATGGGGATTGGGAGAGAGCTAAACAGGTATAGTAATCTGGGCAATAGTGTCATCTTAACAGCGTGTATCCTACCTAGCCAAGATATAGGGAGTTGGGACCAAGTCTGAAGATCTGTTTCTAGCTTACGGTACATCGGGGGATAGTTATGGCTGTATAAGGTCTCTATCTTAGCTGTAAGATTGATACCTAGGTATCTAATGGAGGAATCGTTCCATTGGAATTTAAAGTTCTGTTTTAAGAGTTCCACAGTGGAGGAATTTAGGGAGACATTGAGAGCTTGGGATTTACTGTAGTTCACTTGAAGGCCTGACATCTTGGAGAAGGTATCTAGCAGGGAGCTTAGGCTGGGCAAGGAAGTTATGGGTGAGGTGATGAATAGCATGATATCATCAGCAAATAGGGCACATTTGTGAATATGAGACCCGCATGAGACCCCTTTTATGTCTTGATTTTGTCTTATAGCAATAGCAAGAGTCTCAATCGCCATTGCGAAGATTAGTGGGGACAATGGGCATCCTTGCCTGGTCCCTTGTCTTATTTCAATGGGTTTAGAGTAGAAGCCTTGAATTCGGATCCTTGCTGTAGGGGTAGAGTAAAGAGTCTGTATTAGGCCTATAAAACGTTGTCCGAAGCCCCATTTGCAGAGGATAGCAAAGATGTAAGGCCAGGGGACCGAATCGAAGGCCTTCTGTAGGTCAAGCGAGAGAAGCATGCCCGATTGTTTAGGTCCACCATCCCAGTTCGTTTGAAGAATAGACATAATATCTATGGTTCCCCTTATCTGATCTGGGCCCTCTCTGCCTGGAATGAAACCCACTTGATCCTTGTGAACATACGCATTAATGAAATCTGCCAACCGGGTGGCTAGGATTTTGGTCAGTATTTTAATGTTGCAATTAATCAAAGAGATTGGGCGATAGTTCCCAACCTCTTCCGGGTTCTTATCAGGTTTTGGAATGACGGTTATCAGTGCTGCATTCAGCTGAGGATCAAGTGGGTTTCCCTTCGTGGCATGGTTAAAAAATTTGGAGAGATAAGGTGCTAAGGTTTCGGCAAACTTTTTGTAATAAGGATTGGATAAGCCATCCCGTTTTTAGGGTTTTAATTGTTGTAAAAGGAGCTTCAAGACTATCTCTATGGTCCAAAGAAAGTTGTGGGATAGGAAGGCCGTTTAGGAATGCATCGATTGAGTGATCAGTAGGGGCCGAGGTTGGCGAGTATAGTTTATTGTAGAACTCTGCGAATGAATCAAGTATCTTTGAGGGGTTAGCTGTGGGGCCTTGTCCTGGGATTAGAATCTTTGGTAACGCATGCATTTTGAGTCGAGGAGACAATTTAGTGGCTAACATAGAGTCCATTTTATCACCCTGTGTATAGAATCTGTTTTGAAACCATCTTATTTGTTTTTCGGCTTTGGCCATTAGGGCTAGGTTCAATTTCAGCCTGATCTTGTCCAGTTGAGGGAGCAAATTGTGGTCCGGGTTTTGTTTATGTCGTGTCTTAAGGGAAACGTATTATTTTCCGAATTTTTTAATAGATGCCTCTCGTTCTTTTTTAATGATAGATGACAGTCTGATGAGTTCCCCCCTTATGAAGGCTTTATGAGCTGGCCAAAGTGTTTCCGCCGAGACCTCTTAACAGTCATTAAATTTAAAGTACTCCTTAATGGAGTCGGCTAACATTGAGACCCTAACGGGATCTGAGAGTATGGACTCGTTAAGCCTCCATTGTTTCTGGCCCAGTCTATTGAAGTGTGAACGGATAGTCATAACCACTAACGAATGGTCTGACAGGGTGGAATCAATAATTTTTGATTGGAGTATGAGAGGGATAGATGAGGATTTTACTAGAAGATGGTCAATCCTGGCGTAAGAGTTGTGGGGGTGGGAAAAGTGGGTGTAATCTCTTTTGGTGGGGTTTAGTTCTCTCCAGACATCTGCTAATCCCTGTTCGTGTATAAATTTCGCTAGTTTGAGACTCTCATTAGAGGGACGAGTGAGTTTGTGTACCCAAGGGTCTAGATTTGTCCAGTTCCTGGTCAAAAGCCGCGTTGGAATCCCCCCTAGTATGACTGTCCCCTCTAGTTGGGGAGTAAGGTGCAAGAGAAGACGTCTGAAAAAAGCTGCTTGTCCCTTGTTAGGGGAGTAGTAGGATATAAATGAATAGAGGTGGCCATCTAATGTGCCTTTCACTAGCAGGTATCTACCGTTAGGATCTTTGGTTTCGGATATTACTTGAAAGTTACAGGATTTGGCAAATACTATTGCTACCCCCTTGGTCATGTTTGCTGCGTTGGCAAGGAAGAATTTTTTTTGTAGTGAGAGTGTAAGAATGTGGGGTTATACTTAATAGGGAAGTGGGTTTCCAGTATAAGAAGGATATCTATTTTGGAAGATTTATATGAGTTAAAGATTTTTTTACACTTAAGAGGAGAGTTTCTACCTTGTACATTGTGAGAAGCTACCCTCCAGGTATGTTTTGCATGGTCAGCCATGAACCCTTAGGTGGGGAGAGCTACTTATCGGTACATCACTTACCCTCTCAGGAAGTAACGCAGGTAGCATTAGCCTAGAAAGTCGTGGTCGTCCGTTGATTGTGAGAGCCCTTGTGATGAGTTTGAACTCCGTCAGGTCTGTAAAATAGAAAGTGAGTGAGTGACGCTCCGAGACAGGCAGGGGGAGAAAAGTATGAAAGAAATAGAAGCAAGACGGAAAAAAAGTGCCCCCCCCCCCGGTGGAAAGGAGACCAGGAGGGGAGGAAGGAGAACTGTGGTCATCTCACAGTCAATTGTGAGATATGGAAAAAAATTAAAATGCCAACCCTAGGGTTGGTTGTCCGACCCTTCCGACAACCTAGGTAGTCGAAAAGGTAGGAGGAGGCGCATGTGACTCACGCCGCTCCCAGCACTTATTAACCCGCTGGATTGAAACAAGTAACAAGATAACTAGGCGAAAGCCAACAGGTTTAAACAGCAAAACATTAAATGTGCCACCCAAGAGGCTTCAAGCCTCAATTACTATAGTCAGGTATAAAGTGATAGCTACATAAAAATAAAAAAAAGGGGGGGGGGAAGAGGGGGGGTTGGGAAGAAGATAAATGTAACTCAAGTCCCGTTGGGGGAATAATTGGGTATAGGGGAGGAAAATGGCCCCTTAGTCTATGGGGAACAAAAAGGTATCAGTGCCCCCATTGAGGGAGGACTGGGTGGCCTTTCGGCCCTCAAAGAAAAAATACTTCTAAGAACTAAATCACTGAGGAGAGTCAGTAAACGGAAGCATGGATAGTTTAGGGGGGTCCGTGGTTGGATGATCTTCTGGATTTGGTTTTGCTCCACAGTGGATTTGGGGATCCAGTTGGTGGAGGGCACTTGTTGGAAGTTGAGGTGGGAGCGGCAGCTTCCATTTACATTTCTTGAGCAATTACATTCAATTTCAGAAGTAGCTTTTCTTCAGATTCGAATGTGGAAAAGGAGTAGGGCCGGTCCTTGAGTGTAAATCGTACAGAAAACTGGAAGGCCCATTTATACTTAATGTCTTTTTGGGCCATGGCCATCAGGAGTGGCTTCAAGGATCTTCTCCTTTGGATGGTAGCGGGGGAAATGTCCGCAAATATTTGCACTGGGTGTCCTTGGCAGGAGATTTGCGGAAGGGTTCTGGCTTGTTTCATCACCGCCTCCTTCACAGCATAGTAAAGAGGTTTAGCAATGACGTCTCTAGGAGACCCATCCTTCCTGGGGGGTCCCATGGCTCTGTGGACTCTGTCTAGCTCCAGACGAGCTGCTGGGATGTTGGGGATAAGAGCCCGGATTAAATCCTGTGTTGCCGTTGAGACATCCGTAATAGATTCTGGCAGGCCTCTGATTCTAAAGTTCAGTCTCCTGGACCTATTTTGCAGGTCGTCAATGCGTGTGAACGCTGTATCTAATTGATCCTGCAAAGTTTGAATGAGCTCAGTGTTTTGATGTGAAATTGCCGCCGTTTGTTCAATTTTGTCTTCCATGGCATCCATCCTGAAGCCTATAGTTTGCAAATCTGCCCTGATTTCTCCCATTATGGCTGCTGCGTTAGCCGCGAGACCCCTATCCAGGAGTGTTGAGAACTTGATAAACAGTTCTTCCATGGAGGACTGGGAGATTTGTGTGGTTGGACCCTGAGGACCAGGGGTGATCATGGCAGGGGGGCCACCCGGGGACAGGGCTTGGTCCCCAAAGGCTTGATTAAGTAGTGATTCCGTCCAGGCAGGGGAGGGGGTCCCCAAACAGTGTGGCCCTGTTGTGAAGTGAAGAATAGCCGGAGCTATGACTGATTTGTGGTCTGGAGTAAGTTCCAGGTGCTGTGGAGAGGGCTGAGAGGCTGTAGCTGCTGCGTTGGCCATCTTGTGACTCCCTGATAGCGTGGCGGAGCTAAACTCCCCTTGCAGGCTCCTCCTGGCCCCCGTTCTGTGCATACAAGGGGGTCTTATTGGGCAGGGGGGGAGGAGTACCTCTAAAAGCGGTCGTTTGACCCTCCAGAGTGGTGGAAGCGTCTCCTCGTTTGTGATTATAGTCCGGCGGCCATCTTGGTACACCCCTCAGTAAGATACTCGGCCTCCTCGGGGCCTGCGATCGTCCTGAGTTGTCGGAGCGGTATTGGGGTGATCACCGGTAGGTGAGGGTTCCGATGTGCGGTGCGCGGGTTCAGTAGCTGGGCTGGGTGGCCTGCTAGCAGTGCTGGAGAGGCGGCGTGGAGCGGAGCTCCCGGCTTACGCGGCCATATTGGAACCCTCGCGCATGCGCCTCGAAAATTAGCAACTTCTTAAGTGGAATACAATGAGACATTTGCGAGAAACGGTCAACCACCATAAGGATAACTGCGTTGCCCTGGGAGTTGGGTAACGCCACAATGAAATCCATAGACAGGTGGGTCCGGGGCCTCTCTCCATTGGGTATGGTTTGGCCCACTGGAAGATGTTGTGGAGTCTTACTCTGAGCACACAGAAGAGGCAGCTACGAAAGCAGCTACATCAGCACATAAATTAGGCCACCAGAACTGTTGGGAAATGGCCCAAAAGAGTTGATTCTTCCCAGGGTGGCCAGCAGCCTTGGGAGCATGAGAAGTCTGGAGCACAGCAGTACGGAGAGACTCTCTGGGACAAAGCAGCGGTCAAAAGTTTTCTCAGGTGGAGCATGAACCGGAGCTGCAAGAATTTTGTCACCCAAAGGAGAAGTGAGATTGGTGCGAACCATAACCAGAATACGATCAGGAGGAAATCACATGAACCGGAACCTACTCCATCTTTGAAGTGGAGGAAAATTGGCACGACAAAGCGTTAGCCCTTACATTCTTAGTACCGGGTAAGAATGAGACAATGTAATTGAGACTAGACAAGAAAAAAGCCCATCGCACCCTTCTGGGAGAGAGGCGTTTAGCCTCAGACAAGAATGTTAGAGTCTTATGGTCAGTAAGAATGAGAACCAGAACCTTTGAGGAGATGTTTCCATTCTTTCAGTGCTAAAATGATCGCTAACAGCTCTCTGTCACCAATCTCGTAATTACACTCCGCAGGTGACAATTTCTTGGAAAAGTAGCCATGAGGATGTCTAGCGCTCTAAGAGGTAAGACGTTGAGACAGTAGGGTGCCAACGTCAGTCTCAGATGCATCAACCTCAAGGATAAAAGGTAACGTAGGATCAGGATGTGTCAACATAGGAGCAGAAACAAAGGCAGCCTTGAGACTCTCAAAGGCCTTAATGGACTCCAGAGACCAACACTGTGGGTTACCGTCCTTTCAGGTCATATCAGTCAGGGGCTTGACCAGAGACGAGAAGTTACAAACAAACTTCCGATAATAGTTGCCAAAGCCAAGAAAACTTTGCAGAGGACGTAAACCCACGGGTCAGGGCCACGGTAGGACTGCTGAAAGTTTCTCTGGGTCCATCAAAAAACCAGCAGTGGAAATGTCATAACCCAGGAATTTAACCTGTTCACTATGGAATTTGTACTTCTCCAATTTACACACGACAGACATCTGTGTGGTGGCTCTCTAGGAACTAGGAAAATATGAGGATATCATCGAGATAAACCACCACACATAACTGCAACAAATCTCAGAGGACATCATTAATAAATTCTCGAAAAACCGCCGGGACGTTACAAAGGCCAAAATGCATTATGAGGTACTCATAATGGCCCGTTCTGGTATTAAATGCAGTTTTCCACTCATCACCCTCCTTAATCCTCACGAGATTGTATGCCCCTCTCAAATCAAAACCTTATGAAAACTGGTGCTCCCTTGAGGTGTCCAAATAACTCCGTAATCAACAGAATCAGACAGGCATTCTTAATCGTGAAGCAATTGAGACCTCTATAATCAATACACGGTCTCAGTTCACAACTCTTCTTCTTCACAAAGAAGAAACCAGCACCAGCAGGAGATGAGGATTTGCAGAGAAAACCTCAAGAAAGTGGGTCTACAACATACTCCTCCATGACCTTATGCTCCAACACCGACAAAGGGTAAACCCGGCCACAAGGGGGTATGGCACCAGGTTGAAGGTCAATTGCGCAATCATACAAATGGTGTGGAGGCCAACTACCAGCTTGACCTTAGTCAAAGGCGTTGTTAAAATCATGGTACTACTCCGGCAAGGAGGAGAGTGAAGAAGTGCACAGGACCTTGGCTACCTTTTGGAAGCATGTCTGCACTGCATTGTGGCAACCAGGAGAGAACCTCAGCAGGGAGCCAATCAAAAGAGGGGTTGTGCCTCTGTAACTAAGGATAACTAACCAATAACCAGCGGAAACTTAGGTGAGGAAATAACTTGGAATTGGATTATCTCATGGTGAAGAGCCCTTATGGCCATGGACAACAGGACAGTCTCACGAGTCACGTGGGCAGGCTGTAGAGGTCTCCCATCAAGAGCCTTAATGGCAAGTGGAGTGTCATGCAGATGCAGAATCGATTAGAGCCTATATCTTAATGGATTACTCAGCCCAAGAAAGGGTAACCGAAACCATGGGCTTATCCTTCTGGATAACTGGGGACGAAACTACGCCATCTAAGGTCTGTTCGTGACAGGATCTCAAGGTTCGGGCATTCACTGGATGGGTAGGACAAGACTTCAAAAAGTGACCTGCCTGGCCACAATAAAGGCATAATCTCTCCCTCCTCCTAAGGGTTCTCTCATCCGCAGAGAGACATGTGAAGCCCAAGTGTATGGGTTCATCTTCACAGACTGATACGTTACCAGGAGGCATGGGAGGTGGGGGAGGCAAGGGTGGGACTGCAAAGCTCGGAAACAAATATACAGGAGGCTTCCACAAGTGCTTCTTAACCACTTGCCGCCCGCCCTATAACAAATAGACGGTGGCAAAGTGGTTGCATAATCCTGACCGGACGTCATATGACGTGATCAGGATTATGAGCCGCTGCGCGCCCCCGGGGGCGCGCATCGTGGCGATCGTTGTTGCGGGGTGTCAGTCTGACACCCGGCAACTACGATCTCGGTAAAGAGTCTCCGACGGAGACTCTTTACCACGTCATCAGCCGTGTCCAATCACGGCTGATCACAGTGTAAATAGGAGAAGCCAGTGTTCGGCTTTTCCTCACTCGCGTCTGTCAGACGCGAGTAGAGGATAGCCGATCGGCTGCTCCTCTGACAGGGGGGGTCTGTGCTGATCGATTATCAGCACAGCCCCCCCGAGGATGCCCATACTGGACCACCAGGGACGCCACCAGACCACCAGGGATGCCCAGGACAAGGTATGCCACCCTAGACCACCAGGGATTCCAGTCAGTGCCACAATGGATGCCAATCAATGCCCATAATGGATGCCAATCAGTGCCCACAATGGGCCTCACTGATTGGCATGCATTATTGATTGGCACTGATTGGCATCCATTAGTACAATATATTATAATACAATGCCGCCTATCAGTTCCCATCTGTGCCGCCTATCAGTGCCCATCCATGCCACCTATCAGTGCCCATCCATGCCCACCTGTGCCGCCTACCCATGCCCACCTGTGCCGCCTACCCATGCCCACCTGTGCCGACTAACCCATGCCCACCTGTGCCACCTATCCATGCCCATCCATGCCAATCCGTGCCAACTATCAGTGCCCATCCGTGTCGCCCATCTGTGCCACCCATCAGTGCCACCTATCAGTGCCACATATCGGTGTCCATCAATGCCACCTCATCAGTGCCACTTCATTGGTGCCACCTCATCGGTGCCCATCAGTGCCGCCTTATCATTGCCCATCAGTGTAACCCCATCAGTGCCGATCAGTGAAGGAGAAAACTTACTTATTTGCAAAGTTTTGAAACTGAAACAAAAAAAAACATTTTTTTTTCAAAATTTTCGGTATTTTTTTAATTGTTTAGCAAAAAATAAAAACCGCAGAGGTGATCAAATACCACCAAAAGAAAGCTCTATTTGTGGGAAAAAAATGATAAAAATGTAATTTGGGTACAGTGTAGTATGACCGCGCAATTGTCATTCAAAGTGCGACAGCGCTGAAAGCTCAAAATTGGTCTGGGCAGGAAGGTGTTTAAGTGCCTAGTATTGAAGTGGTTAAAAGAAAGTCTTTCTCTGAGTCTGGAGTCAATGAGGATGGCAAATGTGGTCAACTTCTCCAGCTCAGTGGGTATATCTTGGGCTGCTATCTCATCCTTTATGGTATCCAGGAGACCATGAGAAAAAGCAGCCACGAGGGCCTCATTGTTCCAAGCAACCCCTGCTGCCAGAGTACGGAATTCAATGGTGTAATCGGCAACAGTTCTCATACTACTTTTATGGACATGAGGCACTTGGTAGCAGAAGCGGAGCATGTGGGAATGTCAAATACCCTTTTAAAGGAAGCTACAAACTCAGGGTAACTCAAGACAACAGGTTTTTGCGTCTCCCACAGAGGGTTTGCCCAGCCCAAGGCTCTCTCAGAAAGCAAAGGTATCACAAAACCTACTTTGCTTCTGTCTGTGAGAAATGCCTGGGGCAGCATCTTAAAGTATATACCAACCTGGTTGAGAAACCCTCTGCATTGGACTGGATTGCCTCAAAATCGCTGGGGAAGCGGAGCAGAACCAGACATACCTCTTATAGAGGTAATACTCAAGGCAGTTGACTGCACAGAGACTGGAGCAGCAGCAGGGATGGCCTGCAACACAGGTTGTACCGGAGCAGTCACATTGGGAGATTCCAGGTGAGCCGTGCAACTCAGGAGTGTTTGTAAGGCCATGGCAAACTGATCCATGCGGTGATCCTGCTCATCCAATCTAGAAAAAAATATTACCCAACAAGTGGATTGAATGCATCCTACTGTCAGAAACCATGAATCAGACTGAGGCAGAAGTACAGTTAAATCTCACTTGTTTAATAATAATAAAAAAGGTAAACAGAATAAATGTAGTCAAAACATAGCCAGAGTTCAGGAACCGGAACAGATGGTCAGACAAGCCAAAACATCAAGGAGCCATAGATGAGCATAGTAGAACAGCAAGCAGGATCTGGAGCCAGAAGGAATGTCAGCCAAGCAAGTCTTTAACAGGAACACAGGAGAGTGGCTCTAGAGATGTGACCAAGGCAAAGGCAGAGATCATCTGGGCTGGACGGCTTAAGTAGGCAGGACTGACGAGCAGGATACCATCAACTGGTTAGTCACTGTGGAGAGATAGGAGCTGGCAATTAGCTGAGCAGCCAGCTCAGAGAAGGGAGGGCTGAGCCCAGCCCTGACACCATGCCTGCTGGACCATGAGTCAGCATTAATGTAAAACTTGCTGCTGACCACCCTGTCCAATGAGGCCAACACATTGCTGGAATGGCCTTATGTAAAAATAAATTTATTTTTGGAACCTGCCACTGTGGTACAGCACAAATTCACAAAAGGGGGCAAAGTCTACCAGCTGAAAAGGCAGCAGTTGTAGCGTTAGCAGTTTTTTTATGGTTCAGCAACTGGGGTAATGGAATTTTCCTGGTGAAATCAACAGGTGGTGTACTGCTAGCAGATTGGGTGCACGTACTTGTGGCACCTATTGCTATACTTCATTCCTCTCAGTACAGGTTTTTGAGAGGACTTGAGGTACAGTAGGGGTTGAGAACCTAGATGAGGAGCAAGGAGACGTCTGCATTTTTTGATGATGTGGTCTTTCAGGTGCTGTTGCCAACAGACTGCATGGTCTCGTCAAGCATGTGGTGCCAAAGTGGCTGGTGTTCTGGCCACACTTGAGCTGCTTCAGACAGAGAGTGACGTCTGCTGCACGTGTTGAAGAAAGTCCACACCAATGAACTTTTAGTAGTCAGTGGGGAGTCAGCAGTGCCCTGCACCTGTGGAGCTCTGTGGTGTGATGCAATAGGGTGACTGACCTTAAGCCGGCCCCTGGAGGACACCCTAAATCATTGGAGTTGTGCCTCCTCCTCCTCATTTATTTCCTCTGTTCTCTCAGGCACTCAAGTACAGTCAGTGATCTCATCATCCCCTTCCTCCTCATAACTGGAGCAAAATTGGCAGTATGCTGCAGCTGGAGGAACATGACTGCTAGTTTCTTGTCCTTCTGTGGCACCACCTTTCTCTAGGCTCATGTTACTCCCTTCCTCAACCTGGGAACCAACATCGGAGCATTCAAATTGCTGTGCATCCTCCAGCAGCATGTAACGGACACTATGGTCGAATAATTCTGGTGACTCCTCCGTGCATGATGGTGGTTGGGGCTCTGGAAACCGTAACTGTGGACAAGGAGCCAGTGGAATAGGCCGCTTCGGCAGCTGCATTGGAAGGCAAACTAATATGAGCCTGGATGACATAGGATAAGGAGGATGAGGACGGCTCAGTTATCCACTGTACCAACTCTTCTGCATGTTGTGGCTCAATAACATCGCCAGCAGAAGAAAAAAAGGTCAAGTGTGCCCCACCTGCAGAGGATGCATCATGTCTGCGACCACCACATTTTGCTGTAGACAAAGAGGCTGCTTGCCCTCTTTTAGTGGCCTGTGAGCGTCTGCCTCTCCTTGGTGGCCTTCCGGACATGATGGGGATTTTTTTCACACTGCACTACACTGTATTATATACTCTGCACTGCACTGTAGTATATATTCTGCACTGCACTATATACTGAATGCACTGCATTATATACTGTACACCGACTGAACTGTATTATATACTGTACACTGACTGCAATGTATTATATGCTGTAAACACTGTATTATATACTGTGTACACAAAGCCTGCACTGTATTTTATACTGTACACCACCTGCACTGTATTATATACTGTACACCAGCTGCAATGTATTATATACTGTATACCGCTTGAAGTGTATTATATACTGTACACCGCCTGAACTGTATTATATACTGTACACTGACTGCACTGTATTATATATTCTACACTGCCTGCACGCTCTATCCACTAACAAACCTTCCTAATCTCTCTCTTCAGTCTCCACATTAAAACACTACATACAGCCACCATGTAAGCAGCCTTACTGTATATAGTGTGGACATAGCCTCTGAGCCATGATTGGCCAAAGGCACCCTGCCTTTGGCCAATCCTGGCTCTGTCAGTACAGCGCACTGTGATTGGCCAAAGCATGCAAGTCAGGTGCATGCTTTGGCCAATCAGTAGCCATCAATGCACTGCAATCTCACAGTGCATTATGGGGCACTCGTCAGCATGCGAACGTCCCTCGAGCACCCCATATGTTTGTTTATTCTATGAACAAACGAACACCTGATGTTCCAGTCTAACTTACATTCGACTAAACCATCGGGACCATCCCTAGTCCTCAGCCTCCTCAGTGTGGTCAGGCCTCAGTTCCTGGATTGTTTTCCCAGTTCCTACCTGAAATTTTTCCCTTTTCAGGCCAGTTCTTGCTTCCCCATGCAGGGCTGGTAATACCAGTAGTCTTGCTAGCTATTCATTACAATTTCCCCCTGGCTTGTGGACAGTTGGCAAGGAATAATTTGTGCATCTGGACCATCCACAGGGAGGTTTCCAGGTCTCCCCCTATGTCGGTCCCTTAAAATGAGGGATAGTGTGGGCACTACAATGCCTTGTAAAAGTATTCATACCCCTTGAAATTTTTACACAATTTGTCATGTTACAACCAAAAACCTAAAATTTTATTGGGATTTTATGCGATAGAACAGCACAACGGCACTTTGCCGGCGGTTTGTTGGTGCTGCCCAATTGTTTTAAATGGGCAGGGGTGCATTAGGAGCACTTTATACACTGCAAAGATGCGGTTTGCAGGACTTTTTTGACTCTCCTGCAAGTGCACCACTCCAGTGTGAAAGCCTTTAGGCTTTCACACTGGAGAGACAGGTGAGGTTCTTTACAAGTGCTATTTTTAGCGCTGTAGCGCTTGTAAAGCACCCCAGTGTGAAAGTGGCCTTATACAGAAAGTGTGTTACTGGCCAGATCATCAGCTGAAAATGGTGGGAAAAAAGCCTAAAGAAAATAAATGCAGCCACCACATCTAATGACTGGTAAGCTCAGTGGTGTATTTAGGTTTTGTACTGGCCTAGGCCTGACAACCCTTAATTTAAATATGATCTGTCAAGGCTGCACCCCTTGCTGTTTAAGACACACCCTGAAATTTTCAAGGTTCAATTTTCAAGTGGGGACACTAGTTCTGAGGCCCGGGGGTGGGGGGGTGGTGTGGGCAATTAATTCACTTAATTTGCATACATTTCCTCTCACTTTCTGTTTGGCTATGGGGCAGGAAGTGAAGGGAAATCTCTGCAATGGGAAAGGGATGGTAAAAAAATAAACTAACAGGGGTTTTAATCCTCCCTTATTCTATCCAAAATGAAAACAAAAGGCATTGCCTATAGTTCTACTTGAAGCACAAATTTCTGAAAATTTTATGGAGAGGACTAAGAAGATATAACCATGCCAGTGGTACAGCAGAAAACACATAGCACAGTGAGGAAGGTTTGTGATCCAGGATGAGAGGACAGTCAAAATTAGAAGCAACGCCAGCTGCCCGCATACCGGAAGCAGTGTGGCTGCTTCATGGGGGCGCTAGACTAATTTGCCTCTCAGCCCAGTCCATCCCATAAGACTGGTGCTACACTAACAGTGTAACGCAAGCCGGTGGGACTCTTTCCGTGCTGCCCCCCTGCAAAATCCTGCCCTAGGCCTGGGCCTTGTCGGCCTAGGCCAGGATTCAGCGTTGGGTAAGCTGCAATATATTACATTTTCAGTTTTGGGTTTTATACCGCTTTTAACAGTGGAATGTGGTGTTCTTTAACTTCTAAATTTTTCAAGGTTTGTACTCTTGCATTATGTTTAAAAACCCTTTGAGAAGAATGATTATAAATTAG
Organism: Lithobates pipiens; assembly: GCF_037356315.1. Taxonomy (NCBI): domain Eukaryota; kingdom Metazoa; phylum Chordata; class Amphibia; order Anura; family Ranidae; genus Lithobates; species Lithobates pipiens. Next base: position 64,790,002 of record NW_027507718.1, on the reverse strand, counting down.
AAAAAATACACAGGTTCCCCTTGTATGTGTTCTATGGAAAACATTTATTCAGTTAGAAATCTTCAGGGGGCTTTCATGATCTCTTTGGACCTGCAGGATGTCTACTTGCATGTTCCAATTCATCAATCTCATCAAAAGTATATAAAGCTTGTGATTTATACAGAAAGGGCCTGCAGGCCAGCAGTTTAGGGCACTTCCCTTCAGCCTCTTGGTGTCTTTGTGAATTTTTAAAAAGATCCTAGGGCAGATGATAGCTTTTTTAAGCCTTCAAAAAATACAAATTGTCGTTCTTTTAAATCATTTTCTTCCAGGAATTTCTAGGACAGGGAAAACATAAACAGAGATCTCAACCTAGTTCTTCAAGTCTATCAGAGATTATGAGGGAAGTACAATCTAGAGAAAAATTTACCTGAATCTGTCTCAGTCTGTAATTTTTCTAGGTTACAGGGTAGACACAATAGAACTAAAGATCTTTTTTTTAGGAAATAATTTCCTTGACAGGGTATATCAAAACTCTTGGAAGAATTAAGACAGATTATGCAGACTTTAGGTCCAATGACAGTGGCTATTCCAGTAGTGTGGGTCCAACTACATTCCAGAAGGCTGGAGGTTTTAATTTGCATTTTCCCATTTCTAGAAAAATTTAATAAAAGGAAGGAATCATTAGACTAGATAGCGTTGCTTCCGAAAATGAATTCTCTGGGTTTCCTCTGGTAGGAAAATCCACATAATAAAGACCCTTTCCGGGTTTAGTCTTTTTAATAAAAAAATTAATTAAAAAAAGAACTAAATGCCAGTTTTTGGGAATGTGGAGCCCATTCAGAAGACCTGAAGACACAAGGTGACAGATTTAGTATATCACTCCTTCAATTACATTGAGCTTTTTGCAATAGGAAAAGTATTTTCTGTTTTCAAGGAATGAATATTGCGATAAGACTTCTTTATTCTCTCAGACCATGCCATACTACTGCAGTAGAATATATCAACTGACAGAAAGGAACCCTGTAAAGCACCCCTCTTTCTCTAGTCCTCTTGTCCCCCACGCCCACTGCCACAAAAAAGTTCCGCTCGTGCCAAAGGCTCGCGCCATCTGCCAGCCCCACCTTCTGATAGTTCTTAAATAACTAAGGGGCAGGACCAACTGGTGATGTCACCAGGTGATCCCAACCCTTGTGCGATCGATGGCCAGGGGCATGTTGGGTTGATGGCATCACAGGGGGGCGAGGTCATCCAGTGACTTTAACTGGTGGCCCTGCCTCTTAGTTAACAACTGTCAGACAGGAGAGCTGGCAGACGGCTGGAGCCTTCAGTGCAAGTGGAGATTTTTTTTAGGGTTTTAGGGATGATGGATCTATACCGGGGACATTTATTTTTTATTTGTTAAAGGGGGCTTCCAGATTCTGATAAGCTCTCCATCCGCACATCCCCACAACCCTGGCCAGGGTTGTGGGGAAGAGGCCTTTGTCCCCATCAACAAGGTGCTTTGAGGGGCAGAGCCACCCTGCCCCGAATAAAGCCCCCTATGTTGAGAGCATGTGGCCTTGTATGGTTCAGGAGGGGGGCACTCGCTCGTCCTCTCCCTTTCCAGACCTGCCAGGCTGCATGCTAGGATAAAGGTCTGGTATGGATTTTGGGGGTTGCCCCATGCCATTTTTTTTCTTATAGTAGTGTAAAAAGTAACCCATGCAATATTTTTGTAGCATTTTTTGTGAATACTAAAAAACTTTTTGAAAAATTATATGCGGTATCTTATCGCATACTCAGACGCAGTAAGATGCCACTTTGTGAGTGGAGCCTATTTACTCCTGCTATACTAAGCTGCAAAATAGCTTCTTCTCCCAGTCTGTACGGCTCCCGAACTCCAGTGGAGTTTTGAGATAAATTGTGGGGTTTTAATTTTTTCTTTCTGCTGGAGAAATTTCAACTCACATACAGTCCCAGTGACAAGAGTAAATGGGGGATACAGATAACCATAAAAACCTAGCATAGATATTAATCGACATCCCCTCCCAATAAAAAAAAAATGTTTTGTTTTTTTAAAGAGCATTTTCCCATGAATTATAGCAAATAACAGCTAATTAGTGCATCTTTATATCTTAATGTGTTTAAATACAAGAAGAGACGTTAATCAACAGAATCTTTTAAAGATTTCCATATTTGTTTGTTAAAATAATTAGTATATAAACTTAATGGTGCAAAATATCTATACAATACATTTTACTGATATTATTTTCAATCCAATTTTATTATTTTTTTATACATACATAAAAATACATATAAATACATTTATAAAATACATATAAATATCTTTCATCACCAAATTGAACATTATGTTATTATATTGCATTCTCTCCTTCAGATATCATCATTCCACCATAATTTCTAATAACCAGTTATATACTAAACCATCTGACTTTCTTTACTTTATCCATACTTCATTCATCCCTATCTTACTTTTCCAAACATACACTCTATACAGGTTCTCATACATATCCATTCATCCCCACCTTTCCTTACCAAACATACTCTCTATACAGGTATGCCTCAAAAAAAAAAAAGGGGGGGGGGAGGATCTCTCCCATCTCTAAGGGGTATTCTGTTCCCCTTCCCAAAAATGTTATCATTTTCATTGAAGTTATTTTACTGCTATTGATATTACAGGCTGAATGTAATGCTCTAAAATCATTGTTTGTTTGTTTGTTTTTTTGTTCATTATTTTTGAGGTTCCCAATAAAACAAAACAGAATGGATAAATACAACTTTGTATTTTGCAATACATAAAAATGTATCTCATGGGAAAAGCATGAAACCCAGCAGTCATCCCTACATATAATTTAAAGTTAGGTAAGAACTTAAACTTACATGGAGCATATGACAAGTGTCTCAGCTGTAGGAAAAAATGTCTAATAATATCACACGTCTGTTACAATATAAACAGTAGAATTGTCAACAGAATGCATACAAGAACAGGGATGACAAGAATTTGGTCCTGCCCTAGGCAGAACAAAATATATAACACAGTTGTTGCTAAGAACCAGCGAAGTGCTTTACAACTAATTATATAAAAAAGGAATACATCCAGGAGAGAATGTAATTGTAAACCAGCACAGTTAAGGGACCAATCTATTTCCATTAAAATATAAAGCAAAATCTCCATCCATGAAGAAATATGTTTGCATTGTTACCACGCAGATGCTCTATTTTAAGGACTGCCACAGTGATAATTAAGGATTGTGCCCAATGGGAGCATGAACACCTTTTTTTACATTATTTTTTTTTTTTAATTATGAAACAGTTATAGGAATAGTAACTACCCTCCACTGTTAAACACCTCACAGCGCTACTGTCAGGGACATGGGCTTCACAGGACTGGCAATGTCACCCAAATCCAACATGGGCATCCACAGAGAGTTCAGGTGTGTGCGGGAGCACGAGCAGCAAATGGGTGCATGAGCATGCACAATACGACACGTGTGCAGAGGCGGGCAAGTGGTGTGACAGATGCTGGAGCCAACTACCCTAGTCCATATCCAGCCCACATCCGAAGTTAAGCCCAGGCAGACCAGCTTGGTCCATTCAGCCCTTTCTCCAGAACAAAAGCTCCATTGTCATCAAGCGAACCTCTGTCTCTACTGCAGAGGGAATGGACATTTCCTACGAAATTGCCCCATCAGGCCGAGTAAGCCATCCTATCAACCTTCAATGTACTGTCAAGTGTCAGGATTCACCTCATCTCACCTTGTTCTCCCTGTTTCTCTACTGGTGGTGGAAGAGGAGATCCAGCTCTCAGCTATCATTGACTCAGGGGGCTATGTCTGCTTCCTAGACGTAACCTTAGCCAAAAGGCTTGGAGCTCCCCTTGCTAACAAGAAGCAGCAGTTAACAGTACATCTGGCCGATGGCTCCCTGCCCAGTTCTGGACTGGTTACGCATGCAACACTGCCCATTCCTACAATGACCAATTCCAGCCATAAAGAATTGATACATTTTGATGTGCTGTGCTGTGCTACCCATGTTTCCAGTCATTCTGGGGGTTCTCTGGTTACGAGCACATAATCCCCATATCGACTGGCTCAAGAATGATGTCCTGTTCTCATCTACCTATTTCCAGCAGCTTTAAAAATCAAACAAATGGTGTTGCGCTACCTGAGCTAAATACAATTAAAGTGCCTTATACTTGTGTAAATAGTGGCAGTATTATTGAGTGAAAAATTATATAAATAATATGCTACCTACAAAACGTAAGACTAAGCTATCCTAAATTGAAATTAAAGTGCCTTGTGCTTGTATAAAAAATATTAATGTTACGTGAGTGACTCACTCACAGCAGTATCTCCTTCTACTTAAGTGATATATAAATATGTGATAAAAATATATGCACAAAAAAATAAAGTTTCTCCAACAAATCAGTAAACAGGGATATCCAATGTGTTACAAATCATAAACTGAAGGTATCATGTGCTTTAAATAAACATAAATATCTCCAAAGGGGAGAGAAACATTCCATAAAATATTTTTCCTTATATTAAAACGTGCAACACACAATACATGCTTAAACACAAAAGTTATGTAATAGAGTCTTTGGTGCAAATAAATAAAATATAGTGACCAGTGATTATTCATTCAGTGATCTTCTTAGTAGGGAAAATGCAATAAAACAGTCTATATGTGAGCCGGAATGAATAAAGTGACCAGTGACTTATTCAGTGCTTCTTAAAAACAGGTGCCAGCAACCGTGTTTTGTGATTCCTGTATCTCCAGTGTACACGGCACACCAGGTAGAGTGGCCCCTTACCTTACTGCTGTAAGGCAAACAGCAAATCAAGCAAGCAACAGGGTCCAGTGATTATGCCCTAATTCCTGGTAGACGGATATTGGCCCCCTCAGCTGGGTTTTCCCTTTCAGATAGTTTCCATATAGATCTTAGGCTTCAATATCATCCACAGAGGTCTCATAGGAAAGAAAGAGGTGTGCTCCGATGGTGAAGTACGTTCGTAAATTTTATTACAAAGATATATTGAAAAGGTACTCACAAACATGTAGTAAAAACACAGCTTAAAAACGAACGAGCGTTCCGCTCGTGTTGCGAACGTCACTTCCGGTATCCTGCATATTTCCAGCAGCATTACCTTGCCCCTGATTCTAGAGACCATACTATCTGTTTGACCCTACAACCTGTCTCCAGCGCTAATCAACATATACCACCTGCCTACCAAGAATTTCTGGACGTGTTTGACAAAAAAGTAGCTGACGCCCTTCCACCTCATCGTCACTCCTATTGAATTGCTCCCTGGCTCTGAAATTCCATTTGGTCGTATTTTTCCCCTATCAGAAACTGAACTTGAGACTTTACGACAATATATTGACGAAAAACCTGGAAAAGGGGTATTTGGAGGAACCTTTGCAAGATCCTGTCAATTGAGGTATGTCCCTCTTCTGCTTATCATCCTCAGAGTAATGGGCAGATGGAGAGAACAAATCAGACCCTAGAGCAATATGTGCAGTGCTTCTGCTCATTTTCCCCAAGATGACTGGGCCTCCTTGCTGCCTTGTGCTGCGTTCGCATACAACTCCATACACTCGGCCACAAGTCACCCTTCTGGGCTAACTACGGCTTTCACCCTTCATTCTTACCCAACACCATTCCTGAATCTCCAGTACCAGCCATTCAAGACAGGATAAGAATCCATTGAGAAGGCTCAAGAAGACTTCAAGAGGCAATATGACAAGAGAAGGAGAGGTGACCCCATCTATAAGGTGGGTGACAAGGTATGGCTATCCTCTATTAACATTATCCTCCATTAACCTTAAACTCTCTTCTTCTTCCAGGAAGCTATGACTAAAGCGCAATACGAGGTGTGCATGGAGGCACGCAAGTGGCGTGACAGATGCTGGCGCCAACTGCCCTATTTAAACCAGCCACTAAAGACAGAACATTGCTGGATTATCTCAGCTTCTCTGTGTTCCTTGTGACTCTGTATCCTGATCTGTGGACTACCCGTTATCGGCCCGGCTTGCCAGGACCTCGCTCCCTGATATCCCAGTTTTACCTCTGGCTTGCATCTCGACTTTGCTTCTGTTTCTGTCTCCTTTGTATGACTTTGGCTTGCCCCTGTTTTGGCTCCCACACTGATTTACCCTGTATGACCTCTGGCCTGGCTCTTGGTTTCTCCTCTTACCAAGCACCGCAAGTACAGCTATTACTACCAGCCTGCTACAGTCACCCCTCAGTGACCAGCTTATCTGACTACAAGCAAGCACCTGGCAAACAGCACTCGTTTAAGCACCGCGCTCCCTGTTCCCAAATCCAGGGGTGTGATGTGCTTAGCCGAAAAGGGAGCCCTCTTAGCCTCTCGGTCTCCATACCTGTACCTGACAGCTACATAGGCCTATCATATTTGTTAATATCCATATATCTTTTTTTCACCTGGAAATCAGAGTAATATATTTATACAGTATTATTGGTACCAATACAGGGGGCCTAAAAATTGTGTTATATACAAAATAAACAGGAAAATCTTTGTAGAAAGCAAAATAAAATATACTTTAAAATAACTAATCTAAGTAAACTATTCAAATAACTAAATCAAATAACAAAGATAATTCAATATCCTCCTCATCATCTCAGCTATTCACCAGAAATGTTACTTAATCTTTACTTGTGGCACACATTTCTTAATTGGTCAAGCCAAGGTTTGCAAGCCAATGTATTTTTTTTATTGCAAAATGTAAAAACACAAATAATGGATGCAATCAGTACAAAAGAGGATGTTTACTAAATCTGAATGGGATGGAAAGAACAAACCGTTAGAGCTCGGGCCGAACCATTCACCCAACTCTATTAGCGGTTAATTGGATTGCTGTTTGAAGTTTGCATTGTCCTGTTAAAGTGGAAGTAAACTCCCCTATCGTTTTCAGCCAAGGAAGCTGCCATCTTTGCCTCTGTTTAATCTTCAACTGCTATGGTGCTGCACATGTGATTCGTTATGACACCAGCCATTGGATGGTTTGATAGTTTGGCTGAGAGCACAGCCAATGTGCAGTTAGCAATCCCGGCATGCCTTTTTTTTTTAACTGGGTTTACTTCCACTTTAATATTCCCAAGAGAGGAATGTCCTCCTGTGGGGTATAAAGTATGTGTCTGAGTTTTAATAAAGATTAATTCCTTTGGTTTTTACCTCAACATCTTGTTTGTGTACAATAAGGGGTGTAAAGGGCTGGTATTAGCTCTCTTGATCTGCTGGAAGGGCAGGAGGCACTGTTTGGTGAAAGCACCCAGGCAGGGAGCCAGGTGGCCTGTCACATTTAGTGGCAGCAGTGGGATGCTTTTTGCAGTCTGGGAAATCCAAACTACCACCAAGATCTGGGGTCCGGTTAGCAGAAGAGATGTACAGATACGAGTCACCATGGAAGAGGAATTTGAAAGGAGGCTGTGAGAGATGCGGATGCAGAACAGTGGACCAGTGTCATTGCAGGTCTTGGTTAGATGATATGATTCCATCCACTAGCAACTCTGAAAGGAAGAACTAGACCCTGAGCAGCGCAACCAGGGAAAAATTTGCCCCTCTGTCCAGGAAAGGTATTGGTCGCAGTATGAAGCGTGAATACTGTTATTTGGGGAACAACCGCATTTGGGGAACACAGATGGTATGTAGCCAAAATGTGCCCATGGACAGCGGATGACAGCCCAACAGTAGGCTTCGGGCTGTTGTACAGGAGGCCCCTAACTTTGGGAGTGATCTGAAGTGGCGTTTGGAGAAAATCATGGATTACCAAGACCATATGCTGAACATATCAGAAATGCTCTGGGCACAGGAAGATTCGGAGGTTCTAGTCGTTCAGGAATGGGAGCTGGAGATTGCCTACACACAGCTGCTAGAATCTGCTCAGCAGCTGGGCTGGGCTCCCTTTGCCTAATGCCGCGTACACACGATAGGAAATTCCGGCCAGAAAAAGACAGATGAGAGCTTTTCAATGGAAAATGCGACCGTGTGTATGCTCCATAGGATTTTAGCTGTCCGAATTTCTGCCAGCCAAAAATTGATAGCATGTTCTCAATTTTCCAGACGGAAAAACTTTCTATCGGAAATTATGATCATGTGTATGCAATTCCGACATGCCAAAAATCACGCATGCTCAGATTCAACTACGAGACAGAAGCTATTGGCTACTGGCTATTGAACTTCCTTTTTCTAGTCACGTCGTATGTGTTGTACGTCACCACGTTATAAATTATTGGAATTTGATGTGACCGTGTGTAGGCAAGACAGCTTGAGCCGAATTCCATCTGAATTCCATCGGGAAAACCATCAGAGCTTTTTCCGACGAGAATTCCGATCGTGTGTACGCGGCATTAGACTATAAGGAAGTACAAGCTCGCAACTCTGAAATCCCAACTGAAGTGTCAGTAATGGGGCAGAATAACAGTGTGCCTTGCCCACCTCCACATGCAACTATGGAAGCGGAACTCTTATGGTGGATGCAGTAAGTGTTGGCTCACCTTGACAAAATTGTTTCTGCACAGGACAAGCTTAGATGAAGGAATACAGATGAGGGTACGGGAGAGATGGAGCAGTTGGCTCATCTCCCCAGTGGCAGTTCCACAATCTGGGAGAGGAGGTGGTTGTTCTCTCTTTCCAATGGCAGATCGATAGTCTGAGAGCGTAGGTGGTTCTCTTCCCTCCCTAGCGGCAGTGTAGGAACACAGTTACATAGTTAGTAAGTTTGAATAAAGACACCAGTCCATCCAGTTCAACCTTAGTGAGTGTCTACAATTGTCCCTATCCCTGTACATTGCACACTCACATCGGTCCCTACCCTCCAGGAGCCCACAATCCAAGGTCCTCATTCATATACAAGGGCCAATTTGGGACAGAACAATTAACCTACCTGCATGTCTTTGGAGTGTGGGAGGAAACTGGAGTACCCAGAGGAAACCCACGCAGGCACAGGGAGAACATGCAAACTCCAGGCAGGTATTGTCATGGTTGGGATTCAAACCAGCAACCCTTTTTACTGCTAGGTGAGAGTGCTAACCACTACACCACTGTGCCGCCCTACACGAGAGCTAAGAAAATTATCCTCGCACTATAACAGGACTCCAGGAGTCCAAATGATGGAGCAACTGGCTCATCTCTCTAGCGGCAGTTTAAAGACCCGGGGGAGGAGGTGGTTGTCCTCCCTTCCCAGCAGCAGATCCACAGTCTAGGAGTTGAGGGAGGCGTCCTCCCTCCCCAACAGTCAGCCAGAGTGGAGGAAACTGTCTTCCCTCCCCGGCAAGACATTATGAGAGAAATGTTGTTCTAGCAGCTGGATGAGGGTACAGGAGATGGAGCAGCTGGCTCATCTCCTCAGCAGCAGCTCCACATTCCAGTAGAGGAGATGCTCATTCTCCCTCCCCAGCAGCAGAGCCACAGTCTGGGAGCAGTGGAAGCCATCCTCCCACCCCAAAAGTCAGCCAGAGCAGAGGAAAATGTCTTCCCTTCCCAGCAAGGATCCATGCACCTGAGAGACAGTACCAGAGAAATGTTGTCCCTGCAGCCGAATGAGGGTACGGGAGATGGAGTAGTCAGATCATCTCGCCAGTGGCAGTTTCAGTCCAAGAGATCAGGTGAACGCCCTCCCTCCCCAGTGCCAGATCCACAGTCGGGCAGCAAAGGAAGCCGTCCTCCCTCCCCAACAGTCAGCCAGAGTGGAAGATGCGGGGTCCCCAGCTGATGCGCTGGCAGACGGACAGAGGGTCCATGACCTCTGTCCCACATCTACTGATGACAACTGTTCCCTGTGGCTAAGAATATAAACCATGTGGACCAACTATGTGGGTTCACTCTGCCCGACTAATGCAGGTTCAGACCAGGTGGAGGTCTGGGACCTGGTTAGTCTACCTTTGATGGGGAGAAATGTGACAGACCCAACCGGGACAGGGACTTTTGGGGGGGACTAGGGGCTAGACTTCATTACAGTTATTATGGCCCACGGAGGAGACCGGGACTTTTGTCTGCTTCTTTCAGTCAGAACATGGAAAGGAGATCAGTTTGGCCTCTGATCCCAAAGAGAGAACAGATCATTCTCTTATAATGGACAACAATGTGATGAACGCAGAGAGTGAGGCCTGGATTAATTCTCTGAAGACAATAAAGCTTCCCTTCTGGAGTGGATGGAAAGGTGTAATATAAATCTTGTACAAGTTAATGGTCAGAGGAAATATGATGGCCCTCCTGGAGACTGGGACAGAAACATTTATTAACAATCTCCTTTAAAGAGGAAGTAAACTCTCTCTACAAAAAAAAATACCCTGCAGGACAAAGGCATAATGAGCTAGTATGCATAGCATACTAGCTCATTATGAATTACTTACCAGAGGTCAAAGCCCCAGAAGTGACCCTCGTTCACCTCCTCAGTTGCCGCCATGATACCCGGAGTGACTTCCAGGTATCGCTGCTCCTCCGCTGTGACTGGCCGGAGCAGCAATGACATCACTCCGGTACATGCGCGTGGGAGCCGCCAGTGATGGCATGATTGCCTTCACTAACGGCACGCTCAGCGCGCCTGCGCTGTTGTTTACGGCGCACATGCGCCGTAGAAATCGGCGCCTGGTTTTTAGGAAAATATCTCCTTAACCGTGTAGGTTAAGGAGAGATTTCTTGCACCTACAGGTAAGCCTTAATCTAGGCTTACCTGTAGGTTAAAGTGGTCTGTAAGGCTTTACAACCAATTCAAAGAATCTATGAAGATAAATTAATTTCACTTTTTCAGACTGCTGGAACATTGAATGAGTTTTGTCTTTTGATGACTTTTCTAGTGGACAGATTACACAAGTGAAAGCCAAACACCTGAAAGACAGTATGTGTAATATACTTTGTGTATCCAGAGCTGTGGGCTTGTTGCCAGGCTGGCTGGGGTGTGCTGCCTGACTAATCAAAGCCTTGTCTGGGTGCCTGGCTGTTGATTAGCTTACTGTTAATTAGATCACTGTTAGCTGCTAGCTGTTAATTGGATTGCTGTTTGAAGTTTGCATTGTCATGCTAATATCCCCAAGAGGGGAATGTTCTTCTGTGGGGTATAAAGTATGTGTGAGTCATTCCTTTGGTTTTTAGCTCAATATCTTGTCTGTGTTGGATGCTTACGTTAAAGGGCTGGTATTAGCTCCTGGACTGCTGGAAGTTTGGAGAGCAGGCGGCACTGTTTGGCAGAGGCACCCAGGCGGGGTGTCAGGTGGTCCATCACAGTAACCTACAAGCTGTTTATTCTTTAGTGAAATGCATTTCTTTAACCCAGAAACATCAAGTAGAATGCTTTGATTTTATTTTGTTATAAATCTTAAAGAGGTTGTAAAGGCTTATGTTTTTTTTTACCTTAATGCATCCTATGCATTAAGGTGAAAAAACACCTTGCAGTCACTGGCCCCCAACCCCCCCTTCCCACCTGTTTTACTTATGTGAGCCCTGAATTTCCATCGGCGCGTCCCCACCGTTCCTCTCTCCACGGGTTCCCGGCTCTTGGATAGATTGATAGCAGCACAGCCATTGGCTCCCGCTGCTATCAATCAAATCCAATGACACGGTCGCTGGGGGGCAGGGCCGAGTCCTGCATTTGGCCTCTATGGATGCCGGCATGGCAACATCCTCGGGAGAGCGCTTCTTCAAGGGGGTTATCTAATGTGGGGAGGAGCCGCCGAGGGATCCCAGTAATGGATGTTCAGGGCCACTCTGTGCAAAAGGAGCTGCACAGTGGAGATAAGTATGACACGTCATTTAAAAAAAATAAAAAAAGATCCTTTAGTATCACTTTAACTGGGACTATACTAGCTACTTTAACTTCCTGGGGTATTTCAATCTTTCCTTTAGATATTTTAGGATTGGAAAACAGTGCATGTGTGATACCTGTGGTGTCTTGAAATGGTGAGATATGAAACCCCTAGGATCTCACATATTAGGATATTAAACCCCTGGAGAATCCAACATGTAATTGTCCTTTCATTTTTATAATTTTTTTTTAACAATCCATTTTAAGTAATTGATGTATAATGAGCCCTACAATGCACCATCCATGAGTGGTAAATGCCTGCTGCCCCCAAAACATTCTATGGTTTCTCCATTACTTGGGGACACAGGCCAGACACTTTAGCATTTGAAGCCACTGAAGTCTGGACTTGTTGCTTGTTGGAGGTGAGTAGTCAGTCTTATTGCAAATTTCGATTCGTTTGGTGAAGTGATGTAGTTTTTGTAAGAAATAAGCAACCTTTTAAAATATACATTTTTTTATTTTTTTTATTTTACATTTACTTTAAAGTAAATTTGTATCTCATGGCCAGTAACAGTTGTACATCAAACTCCCTAGCTTTGGACGCATAGACTTTTTTTGCACCTGCACAGCCTCTTGATTTTCTATCTGTGCTTGCCAACATCATTGATTTACTAAAAAATGTGAATTACTGGAATGATAACAAGTTACTATGGACAATCAGAGACAAATGTGAGCCTGAACATGCATATATTATTAGTATTTGCATATGAAAAAGTATGCACCTTAACAGATCTGGAAAAACGTCAACCAGAACTAGGAGTCAGCTTAAAAAAGCCTTAGAGCTAGCATAAAGCAAAGTGCCTCCTGTCTATGGCTGCCAACATTACACTCTCCCTCCTAACGAGTATACAGTTCAGCCAACTGCGCCAATTGCTTACCAAGAAGCTGACTCTTCTCACCCGATAACTGTCTGCTTTGCTTTCCAGTGGGGTTGGGATTGGTTACATGCCACAAACTGACTCTTTAAGCCAGAAAAGCCAATCACTGTGTGGAAAACAATCAAGACTGTTGGAACCAATACACTTTATGACTATTGCTTCAACAATAACTGCCAATGACTTGGTTGACAGATATTTCTTTCAGTCATAATGTGGATATATTGACCAGGAATTGTCCAGTAATGATCTACAATATTATTACTCATCTTTTTTAGGGTTTATAATATGATTACCAAATTGGAACCCCATGCAATGGAATATGCAAAAAATATACTGCTCTCTATATATTTAATTTAGTGAGGCTGTAAATAGGGTTCATTCTGGACAGAAACCAGTCACTAGTGGTGTACCACAAGGCTCTGTACTAGGTTCTGCTCTAGTTAAACTTTTTGTAATTGATAATTCTGAAGGTTTAGAAGGTAAGGTATGTCTTTTTGCTGAAGGTACAAAAGTGTGCAATAGGATTGATATCCCTGAAGGTGTCTGTAACATTGAACATAATTTGGCATTGCTGGAAGATTGGTCAAAGCAGTGGAATCTGCAGTTCAGTGTTTTTTACTGTTAAACAATACACCTAGACAAAAATAATACCTTTATAGAATACAATATTGGGGGTACTGTGTTGGTCAGAACTAAAGAGGAAAAAAATGGTGATACTTAAAATTGGTGATACTTTTTACAGATGACTGAAAACACAAGCAAACGGTTTGACCAAGCATTGGGAAAGCAAATGAAATTCTAGGGCGTATCACTAGAGAGATTACCCCTATATAGATCTTTATTTAGACCTCATTTAGAATACTGTGTCCAGTTCTGGAGACCTCACTTACAAAAAAAAGATATTAATAAGCTAGAATGAGTCCAAAGACGAGTAACAAAAATGGTGAAGGGTTTGAGGAATAAAACATATCAGGTGAGACTTCAGAAACATTCTCCCTTTACAACCAGTTTATCTTATTGCATTCTATGCAGTAAGGTAAAAAAAAAAAAAACAATAAAAACACCTCCTGCCTGCAGCTTCCCCCCTAAATTCATACCTAAGCCTGGTATTGATCCAGTGATATGTGTCAAAGGCTGAGAGCTGAGGCTCTCTTGACTCTCTCACTCCTCGTTGGCACAGATACAGCAGCAGGAGCCATTGCCTCCTGCTGCTGTTAGAGTCAGTGAGGAGGGAGTAGAGGGCAGGGTCAAGCTCAGGAGCGAGCATGCAGAAGTGCCCCCATAGCAGGCACCTTGCTATCAGACCCCATAATAAGAGGCCTGCTGTGGGGGAACTTGGTGGGGGGGGGGGGTAGGTGCAGGAGTACCAGCAGGGCACCTGAAGAAGAGGAAGATTGGTCCTGCTCTGTGAAAAAACATTATACCGAGCAGGTAACTATAACATGTTTGTTATTTTAATAATAATAATCAAAAAAAAAACTTACAATCACTTTAACCCATTTATGCCTAAGGTTGAATTATTTTTTTTTGTGCATAAATTTCATATGCTACCTAGAGCGCTAGGGTATAAATAACTCCCACATCACTACTGTTCCAATATTGGAACAAGAGGCATTAGTGGGTCATTATGTACAGTCTTGAGGATGGAAGGGAAAGGGGAGACATGATTGCAGCTTTACATTAATTGGGTAAATAAGATTCAGGAAGGCAGTATTTTCAATATGCAGCTAAGATCAAGAACACAGGGACATGAGCTCAAACGAGCAGGAGAGTGGTTCCAGCAGAGTAAGTCAGTCAAACAAACATAAGTGGATTCAAACATGCATAGATCTAGATAAAATAACTGGAGGGAAAATGGTACCTCCTTCTTCCTGATAGTAATCCCTCTAGTAATACAACCTAGAATTTGATTTGCAATTGGTAACAACATTACAAACCCTAAAAAGTTGAGTAATAATATATAAAAAATATAAAAAAAATGGGGCAGACTTGATGAACCACTAGGTCATTTTTTACTGTCACTGGTCTAGGTTTCATTGTTACAGTTTAGGTACCACAGATGCCATCAAATATGTACAGTAAAGTATAACAGACTTTCAGACTTAAAAAAATATGCTATTGATTTTTGTAAAGTAAATGTGTGGCTAGAATGTAAACCATTATAGGAGGTTTAAAAACTTTTTTTATAGTGTTTTCTTCCTTTACCCACTATAATGACAATTAAAAAAAAAACAATTATTACAAAACATTATTTATCATAAAAATGGCATAAACACCATTAACGGTTATTAAATACCAAATTTAAAATTAAAATCCAAGTTCATCTAGTTGGGTGGAGGAATGCATACTTGGCATTGCAAATATCTAACTACCACTAGGGGTGCTGAATTGTAATAATTCTATTGTTATACAGTAAGTATATCATATGTGCACATTCAGACACATATTTATTGCAGAATATTAAAAAAATAGAAATAGACTAAAGTGTATCTTTGCAGCATCACTGGGGATCAATGGCCTGTCAAGGAATACTGTGACTTTGCAAAATCAGGCCCAAGCAGTTGATCCATTGCACTTGCTGAGCGGAATACTCATTTAACACAGAGATGTTGTGTTCACTTTGACTATCATATCATGGGCAGGATAAGCAAAAACTTAAGACTTTACTTGGCACAAGACAGGAAGATTGCAGTAAACAGACCTGCACCGAGCCAAGTTAATATCCTGAGCTTTAAAAGAGAGTTCCACCAACTTTTTTTTTATCTGCACATCATCCGCTTCTGAACTGACCATAATAACTGCATTGGGCAATTGTTTTTTTTTTTTTTCTCTTTGCTTACTTAGTTTTCAAGGCTTTTTTTTATATATTCTTGTTTCCCTCTTCCGTTGTGATGTACTCAATTTCCTGCGGCGCACTGGCTCCTGGGAGATGTGTGTCATGATTCCCAGGAGTCAGTGGGCATCACTGCCTCTCACTATCACCAGATGATTAGCTTGGTTGCCATAACAACGGGACAGGCACTTCCTATGACAACACCCATTGTGATGGCAACCAGAGACGTTTCCTGCACCATGTGTTTAATGCGCGAGATCGGGAGGTGCATGCTGGGTATCCAGCAGCACCTTATCCCAGAAAAGAATCCTAGTGGGTTTCACATGCCCACAAGCAAAATGGAAGCTCAAAACAAAAACAAAAAAAAAGGATTGTTTAAAAAAAAAAAAAGAAAGAAAGAAATACAGCCACAGTTTTACTGAAAATAGCGATTAGAAAATGAGATTAAGAATAACAAAACAGGTGCTTTTGAACAAAAAAAAAAAAAAAAATATATATATATATATATATTATATTTATATTAATATATATTTATATATGTATATACATATAGATACATATATGTCTGTGGAACTCTACCTTCAGTAAACCAACCCTTATGTCTATACAAGATACTGTATGGTATAAGTACCCACGCCTAGTGGACCGCATTTTAAAAATTTAGAAGTAATAACTATTTAAATTGCTTTAAAAAAAATTGATTTTCTCTTTTATTCTCCAAACATTATTTAAGGAAATACAGACAGCATCATAGACAATTTCAATATTGAGAGACAAACAAGTCAGACACAAAGAACAGAGTATTTACTTTTTTCAGATACACAATAGATTTTAAACAAATAAAAAGCACATTTTACTGTTGGTGATTTACATAAAATAATTACACTATTTACCTAGGGTGACAGGTGTCTGACTAAGTGCTACAAATAATAGTACAAGATACATGATATTTTTTCTGTATTGAGAATATATAGGATTTTTTCAAAAAGCAGTGCAAAGGGAAATAACCCATATCGACCAGCCAGAAATCAGTTTATGATATGTAGGTAAATTAAGGTATGCAATGATCATCATGGAATACTATACTTTGCACATCAGTCCTGCTCTTTTAAAGTGTACTTTTTAAAGCTCAACTCTGGGAAACCTAAAAATTCTCTCTTGCAGTGTCAGCGCACTCATTTAGTGTAGGGGACAAAAAGCACTCTTATTTGGGGCATCTTCCGCTCCCCTGGCAGACAGTGCTCCCCCCATGCTCCAAACAATAACTGTCCCTTGACGTCCTCATATTCAATGCAGAAGCTATAGCACCCTGTCAGTCTTCATAATGGCAGAGGACTTTGGACTGCCAAAGCATGGGGGAGAAGAGGATGTGGGGTCCAGCAACACAGATGAGCCTGAAAGATTGGAGGATCTACTTTTTCAAATCCTCTAGCGTACACAGACATGAGCAGTTAGCCCTATGCAGTGTTAAGTTCAGCTTTAAGTATACAGTGACATGTTGTTAAACAGGAAATAAATTCTTGGTGTTTTAAAGATTATTAATTTTCCATTTTTTCTTTCTTTTTTTTTTTTTTTCATCAACAAAGCATTGCAAAGGGCAATATCCTATAGTAACCAGTCAGAATTCAATGTATGATATTCAGGTCAATACGAATATGCAATGCTCATTATGGATTTTACACCTTGCATAACAATCCTGCTGTTTTAATGTGTTTTTTTTTAGGATACAGTAACATGTTCTCAGACTACAATGAATTCGTCAATTTTATAAAGATTACTTCGTGTTATAAAGAATTACTTCACAAATCAGTGCATAGGGCAATAACCCATCAGGACTAGAATTCAATAGATGATATTCAGGTGAGCAACATGGATTACTACACTTTGCACATTAGTCCCGCTGTGTTGATGGTTACTTAAGTGTACAGTAACATGTTGTTGAACAACAAATAATTTCTCCGTGTTATGAAGATCACAGGCACGTATTAACATTCCCACAAGACTAGACGTGTCGGCACACTCCACTGAACTGTGTCACTAAACTCACCCAACCGCGAACAAGTCAGACACTGACTGTATATAGCTATGTTGGCTGATACAAATAGAAGACAAACAGTTATTAATGAAAGCTATTAATTGATACAATTATTTGTGTACAGAAAAGCAATCGGCTATGTGTTGTTGGTAACAGCCGCGGTCCTAGCAGCAGGCGTTCTGTACTGAGCTGTCCGTGGTGCTGAATGCACACAGCAGTGCTGAAGCTGGGAGAGTTCTCCACAGAACTAGGTCGCTACTAAAACGGTTGAAATGTGTCAGTTACATCACTTGCCCTAGCATCAAACAAACTTATTTTTACAGAACCATATTGACTTGTATTGGATGTGTGCATGCCTTTTACAAAAGTTTTTTTTTTTTTTTTTTTTTTCAATCTGTACTGCTGCCATAGCTATATATAGAAAGAGGCTGGAAATGGGATGATTTGCTTGGATAACTTGCGCTATTAAATGCTACACTATGCAAAGCTTGCTATACAGTATATAGTTATACATATATAATACATTATACATTCTCATCAGGTAGGCTGTTGCAGTACACAGTTGATGGCAGATCTAAAGGAGAGTGTACAATCTAAAGGAGCGTGTACAGTTGAAAGGGGATCCAAAGGAGATTGTACAATCTAAAGACGATCTAAAGAAGAGTGTACAATCTAAAGCAGATTTAAAGGAGAGTGCACAATCTAAAGGGGCTCTAAAGGAGAGTGTACAATCTAGAGGAGATCTAAATGAAATCTAAGAGAGAGCGTAGAATTTAAAGGAGAGCGTACAATTCAAAGAAGATTTAAAAGAGAATGTATATTCTAAAGGAGATCTAAAGGAGAGTGTACAATCTAAAGAAGGTTGCACAGTCTAAATGAGAACTAAAGAAGAGTGTATAGTACACTCTAATGGAGAGCCAAAGGAAATTGCACAATCTAGCCATCTAAAGAAGTGTGTACACTCTAAAGAAGATCTAAATGAGCGTGTAAAATCTAAAGGAGAGTACACTCTAGAGGAGATCTAAAGGAGAGAGTACAGTGTAACGGAGATCTAAAGGAGAGAGTACAATCTAAGGGAGATCGCATAAAGCATTGTGTAAGGTTACCTTAAGTGGAGCATTTGCCCTACCCTATTGGAAGTACGTTGACGGCGTAATCCTATCCTCAGAAATATGAAGAGTACAGATTGCACGCTGCTGTCTCACTATCGGATCATAAATCATTCATATGCAGTAATACACACATCCCACATCGTGCTATTGATAAACGAAGGACATGCTGCTCAATACAGGAGCTTGAAGATCATATACATGCATTATTAATATGCATTGAAGGACACTTTCTAAGGAAATGGACGCTTGTGGTTAACAAGAGCAGGGTTGCCTATAGTCTCTTTCTCTTGAAACACACTGATTTGTGCAATCTTGAGTTGTATAAAAGGATGATCTTTTAGTCTGCACACACCTTTGCTAAAAGGACCATGAATATTTAATAATAAATGAATAATATTACCAACGGCTATTGCTTGCTTCCCCATCAGCCGACACATAAGCAAGGAAGATGTCAGATGGAAATGTATTTGTTTTGGGAGAAGTTTGCATTGACGGATGACATTGAAGTGTAGTCCCGGAACTACGCCCCTTCTAGAAAGCTGCAATGATCTGACATGGTGTGATTAGAGAGAGAGAACCCCCATCATCCCCTGTCCCTGTCCTCCATCCCCCTACGCTGGCTGAGTCATGCCCAATGCTAGATAGACACCCGGTAAGGAAATATTACCGGATAAACCTTTTCTCTAAGCTTGTAGATATTGCCAGTCTTGCTCGGCCTGTCCAATGAACGAGCACCTGAGCCGAATCTCTGCAACGGAACGCTCACCGGCTTCCTTGTGACCTTGAGAAAACCTTGGCAGCAGGCGTATATCTCCGTATAAAAAACAAACAGCGCATCTTTCTTCTAAACACAGCTTTATACAGAGGTAATTAGCAATGGTTACAGAGCTTCCGCGGTCCTTCATCCTTCCAGACTGGACAGACAACCCACCCCCCCACCACCACCACCCTCCTCACCCTCCCTCCTTCCCTGGCTAGGCGTTCCATGGTGGGCGTGGCCGACCCTCGCCAACAGGAGCTGTACGTCTGTGTAACGGGAGCGCCAGTGTTCGGGCAGGTGTGTGCGGCGCTAGTAGTGTCAGTGCAGAGAGAAGAGCGCTGGCTGGACAGGCTAGTGCATAGGGAGAGCTTTTTTTTTTTTTTTTTTTTTTTTAAATATATAAATACACCGGCCGCTCCACCCCCTTCCTTTTTAACATAAGCCACCTACCCACCCGATTTTTTTTTCTACCTCCCCATCTTAGTGCAGAAAATCTCTGCAAGCACCAATTTAAAAAAAATAAGAGATCCAAGTGAAAAGGGGAAGACTTGATTAAAAAAAAACGGGGGACACTTCTTCCACCGTGGCTTTGTAACGCCTTACTAGCCACCCCCTTTTCTTTGTTTTGCCTCTGCTTTAGTTTAGATTAGCATCAGCAGCCACAAGGTACAAAGCTGCTCTCTTCCAGTTCAGCTCTTTTCCTTTTTTTGTGTCTTTTCCTCCTAGACTCCTGGTTCCTTAGCCCTCTTCTTCTTTATGTCTTTATTTCAGGGGACTGTCTATGGGTTGTCACTTGGGCCGTGTGTAGTGTAGGATATTGGAATAATCAGGAATACAGAGGAGCCCCGCATTGCCCAGCATCTCTCCATCCTTGCGGAGAAGAGCTCATCCTTTTACAAAAGGTAAGTTTGGACATTTCTCACCTTTTTCGTATGGGGTGGGGTGGGGAGTCGCTGCTGTCCAAAGACAGGGGATGGGACTGTCAATACCCAAGTGACACTTTAACCCCTCGTGTTGGGGCCTCTGATTTTTTTTTGTTAATTATTATTTTGGATAATAACAGGTTAATCGCTGTTACTAGAAAGCAATCGCTCCCATCAACTGCTTTGGTTGTAGATGGGTGAATCTAGTGCACGTTGCAGTATCCAGTAATCGGCTAGTTTCGCTTTGATCTGATTAGACGTGGGATTACAGGATTACTTATGAGATTGGAGGTTTAGACCTTAATTGCATTAACTAGCTCTTTTCTAGGTAGATAACGTTTTGGTATGTAGTCAGCGTCCAAAAAAAATCATCATGAAAGGGGAAGTAGATTGAAATGTGTTAGTAGTAGGAAGCCTTACATGCCTCCTAAAGTGCTGGGTACCGCCTTTGCTTTAGCGATCCTTTATGGAAGCTGCAATGACTTTATATAGAAGGGTGGAGGGAGAGCCTAGGGGTTGATGTTGGAAAATGGGGGGGGGGGGGTATTTACTAAGGTTGGAGCAGCTGTGCATGGCCACCATTCAGCTTCTAGCTTTCATTTTCAAAGCTTAGCTGGGAAAGCTGTAGATAGAAGCTGATTGGTGGCCATGCACAGCTGCTCCAGTTTCAGTAACTTCCCTATATTATGTATGACAGTCTTTCTTAACCTTGTCAACACACAACCCTTGAAATAACTTTCTACTCTCAGCGAACCCCTGCTAAAAATGACTATATCTACAACTCAGGTGTTAGTGTAATAGTCAGTGGGAAGACTGCTCCCTACACTTGTGGTCATTGAGAAGACTGACCCCCCCAATTACTAAGGCTGGAGCAGCTGTGCAAGGCCACCAATTAGCTTCTAGCTTTCATTTTCAAGGCAAAGTTGAACAACCTGTAGATAGAAGCTGATAGGTGGCCATGCACAGCTGCTCCCTTTCCAGTAACTTCCCTATATTATGTATAATAGTTTTTGTCAACACACAACCCTTGAAATAACTTTCCAGTCTCAGGGAATCCCTGCTAAAAATGACTATATGTACAGCTCAGGTGCTAGTGTGATGTCAGTGGGAAGACTGCCACTTAAACTTGTGGTCGTTGGGAAGACTGACCCCATTTACTAAGGCTAGAGCAGTTGTGCGTGGCCACCAATCAGCTTCTAGCTTTCATTTTAAAGGGACTCTAAACCCTCTAGGTTTTTCACCTTAATGCATTCTTTGCATTAAGCTGAAAAACATTCTGTAGTGGAGCAACCCCCCAGAGCCCCCCTTTTACTTACCTGAACCCGATCGTTCCATCAACGGGGATGAGCATAGCAGCTCCAGCCGCTGTCTCTGGTTCTCATTGGATAGATCGATAGCAACGCAGCCATTGGCTCCCGCTGCTGTCAAACAAATCCAGTGACGGGCCGAGTCCTGCTGTCTGTGTCAATGGACGGAGCAGCAGGACTCGGAAACGTGCCCACATGGGTGCTCCCTTGGAATGCGGGTCTCTGAGGGGGCACTCAATGTGGGGAGGAGCCGGGGACCCCAGAAGAAGAGGATTGGGCCACTCTGTGCAAAACCCTTGCACGGTGGAGGTAAATATGCCATGTTTGTTATTTAAAAAAAAAAAAAAAACTTTAAAAGCATAGCTAAACAAACTGAAGATGGAAGCTGATTGGTGGCCATGCACAGCTGCTCCAGTGTGGGTAACTTCCCTCCATTATTTATAACAGTCTTTCTCAACCTTGTCAACACACAGGGACCCTTAAAATAACTTTCTGGTTCAGGGAACCATTGCTAAAAATGAATATATCTACAACTAAGGATTTATTAGTGTGATGGTCAGTGGGAAAAATGCTCCCTACACTTGTGGTCATTGGGCATAAAAAACCCCATTACAGCTAAAAAGAACAATGATATTAATGGGAACTAATTTGAGGGGCAGAAATAGCTCTTAGCTCAAGGAACTCCTAACAACCTCTGGAGAAACACTAGCTGAGAAACCCTGATGTATAATATCAATGAACACATAGGGGTTGATTTACTAAAGGCAAATGCACTTTGCACTAGTGCACTGCAAGTGCAGTCACTGTAAATCTGAGAGGAAGCTCTGAAATCAGGGGAAGCTCTGCTGATTTTATCATCCAATCATGTGCAAGCTAAAATGCATTTTTTTTTTCCTTGCATGTCCCCTTCAGATCTACAGTGAAAGCAATTCCAAGTGCACTTGTAGTGCAAAGTGAATTTGCCTTTAGTAAATAAACCCCATAGACTTTACTGCAGGATTGTGAACAATTCATGGTCACTTAGAATTTTTAAGGGTTAAAATACACCTTACAAATCTAACTGTACAATGAAGTTTGGATTTACCAAATCTTTTAATATGATGACTTACCCTAAGGTAATCATGTTGATTTACCAAAGGCATATATGCTGCTAATAGCGATGGGCTCGGGCGTGTTTGTATTGAACCCGCAAGGAAGCCGGCACTGCACACCGCCAATCATAGGCAGCGTGTGTATGTGTAGCTGCCAGTCAGGAAATGCCTCACTGCCTATGATTGGCACTGTGGAGTGATGGCTTCACTAGCTGCTAACCTTTCAAGGGAAGTTGAACATTGCAGCAGAAATCCCCCCAGAACTTAGTGAATGTTGGGAAATTTCACTTTGCAGGGAACACATGCTAAGGAAAAGAAAAAGACCCCCCCCCCCAAAAAAAAAAAAAAAACTGCATTTTTGCCTGCCCATTAATGGATGATGGGGTTTTCAAGGGAAATTGCACATTGCAAGGGAATTTTCCCTAGAGCTTAGTGAGTGTTGTGGTGAAATTTTACTTTGCAAAGAACACCTAAAAAGTATTTTAAACAAAAACAAACAGAATTTTGTCTGCACATGATTGGATGATGGAAATCAGCAGTTTCTTCTCATTCACTGTGCTCTGGGGAAACTTTCCTTGCAAAGTGAACCGGCCTGTTTTCCTTTGTAATCTGGCAGGCTCTTGCGCTACATATTTAGATTTAGAGTCCATGCACACTGGACTTAAATAACGCTGTTTATACAGGAGTTTTGAGTTTTTGTTGCTTTTTTGCCTCTAGAAGAAGCTCAGTGTTATCCTAGGTATCCATGCACATTAGGACTTTATAGGCAAAAAAACCCCTTATGGATTGTGTTTTTGAAAGGAGTTTTCTAGTAGAAAAAAAAAAATGCTAAACGCATGTATTAAAGCGCTCTATATGAGCATTTGTTTCTGTCAAAGAACTGTCTTTCTTGTGTGTATGGAACCTAATGGTGGACATATATGCTTTGATAAACAAACCAATTTATTTTAAGTTCAAGCTCTTCTGATATATATATATATATATATATATATATATATATATATATATATATATATAATTGATCTTTAACTGACAACCTATGCCACGCATGAGGGAAGTGGATTTCAATGGATAATTATTCCTAACTTCAATCCCAAAAGCTGGTTCTGGCCAGCTCAGTAGATTGTTTTAAGTAAGGCCTGGATTATTTCCTAAATATAAATAATATAACTGGATACTAACACTTATAAGTAAAGCTGATCCAGGGAATATCCAATTGCATCTTGGGGGATCCCCTGCTGGAGCAATTTGGATCATGCTTTGCTGGGGTTTTGTGCTTTCCTTTGGTCCAACTGTGGGTATAGGATGGTGTATGTTGGATCGTAAAAAGATGTTTTTGGTTTTGTTTTTTCCCCTTTTTATTGGCTGAACTAGATGGACTTTGTGTCTTTTTTCACCCAAACTATGTAACTTATGGTTGGAAGTTCTTCTATGACATATTTTATTTCCACCATGGAATTGCTTCATCTAATCAATCAAAATACGATTGCATTTCAGTGCTGCCGGTTGATGCAAAACAATTAATAATATTCCACCCTGGCCAATTGACTCAGTTCATCCAAATTCAATGTAAATATAGTCCAGATTGATCGGAAGAGAAGTTATGGCTGTTCAGTTGTTTGCGGATTTGATTGAAACGTGTATGACTACCGTAAAGGAGATTGTTCACGTGCGCAGTGAGCTCAAAAATGAGCAAGCACCATTGTATGTATGTCTATATATATATATATATATATAGACATACATACACACACACAATATTACCAAAAGCATTGGGACGCCATCCTTTACATGCACATGAACTTTAATGGCATCCCGGTCTTAGGCCTGATTCACACCTATGCATTTTTTGTGCTTTTTGCAGATTTGCACAACATGTTCCATAGGAAACCATGTTAAATGCAATCTGCAAAAAGCACTAAAAATGCATAGGTGTGAATTGGGTCTTAGTCTGTAGGGTTTAATATTGACTTGGCCCACCCTTTGCAGCTATAACAGCTTCAACTATTCTGGGAAGGCTGTCCACAAGGCTTAAGGTGTGTGTCTATGGGATTGTTTGACCATTCTTCCAGAAGTGCATTTGTGAGGTCAGGCACTGATGGGGATTAGAAGTCCTGGCTTGCAGTCTCGCGCTAATTAATCCCAAAGGTGTTCTATTGGGTTGGAGTCAGGACTCTGTGCAGGCCAGTCAAGTTCCTCCACCCCAAACACACTCATCCATCTCTTTATGGACTTTAGTTTGTGCACTGGTGCGTAGTCATATTGGAACAGGAAAGGGCCACCCCCAAACTATTCCTACAAAGTTGGGAGCATGGAATTGTCCAAAATGTCTTGGTATGGTGGCACCCTAAGCGTTCCCTTCACTGGAACTAAGGGGCCAAGCCCAACTCCTGAAAAACTACCCTACAGCATAATCCCCCCTCCACCAAATGATTTAGACCAGTGCACAAAGCAAGGTCCATAAAGACATGGATGAGCGAGGTTGGGATGGAGGAACTTGATTGGCCTACACAGAATCCTGACCTCAACCTGACAGAACACCTTTGGGATGAATTAAGAGTGGAGACGGTGAGCCAGGCCTTCTTGTCCACATCAGTGCCTGACCTCATAAATGCACTTCTGGAAGAATGGTCAAACATTCCCATAAACGCACTCCTAAACCTTATCGACAGCCTTCTCAGAAGAGTTGAAGCTGCTAGAGCTACAAAGGGTGGGCCAACTCAATATTGAACCCTATGGACTAAGACTGGGATGCCATTAAAGTTCATGTGCGTGTAAAGGCAGGTGTGCCAATTGTTTTGGCAATAAAGTGTGTGTGTATGTGTATATATATATATATATATATATATATCTCTCTAACTATCTGAAATAGAAATATATCTCTCTATCTGAAATAGATAGAGATATAGGGATATATATATATATATATATATATAAGAGAGAGAGAGAGAGAGAGAGAGAGATATTTTATAGATGTAGAGGGGCGTGGAGTAGACTTGAAACTGTATCGGACATTCCTTTTAAGAACACAGGCGCCGCCTCTATTGGCTAAGAGTTGTCAGGACAGGGTTGCCAACCGTCAGTAAATTTACAGTTTGTAAAAATCTGTGACTTTCTTTACAACGGTTTGTAAATATCAGGAGCTGATAATTTGGCATGCTGTGTTGAGTTTAAGTCTGAACCAGTCAAATTGACTTTTTAGGGGTATTGTTGGTGTTTCCATATTTTGTTTATACGGTTTTAATATCAGTTGTCTTCGTTTTTTTAACAGGATATCTGTAATTTTTTCAGGTTGTCAGTAAAAAAAAAAAAAATGCTCCGACAGTAAATTTGATGTTTTGTCAGTAAAAGATGCTGCATGAGGCTGTAACACTGTGCCAGGTGCATTGGTTGTAATGCTGTGTGTACGAGATGGTTTGGTATGCCATGACCCAGACAGTGGGGTTGATTTATGAAAGGCAAATCCACTTTGCACTACAAGTGCACTTGGACGTAAAGTAGCTGCAGATCTGAAATGAGTGGAAGCTCTGCAGATTTTATCATCCAATCATGTGCAAGCTAAAATGCTGTTTTTTATTTTCCTTGCATATCCCCCTCGGATCTACAGTGACTGCACTTCCAAGTGCACTTGTAGTGCAAAGTGGATTTTCCTTTAGTAAATAACCCCCTATGACTATACTTTACCAGGCTCAGTCCAGTGTATGAGTCCGCACACCTGTAGAGGCAGAGGAAGCCCAGCCTGGCGCTGTACAAGCCTAAGGCAGCTTTGCTATTCCCAGTCACCCGAATTACTTACATTAATTAATAAATGTGCTACCCATTGCTTGAAGGGAAAATGAAACACCTGACTGGTGGCCCCTGCTTTCACTAATACTGTCCGTGGAGGCAGCAACGTTCGCAATGGAGGGGAGCTACGCGCGCAGCAATCCCCATCCACCTGTGACTAGGCACGTTCCCGGGAGCTCTGCGGGGTTAACGCGCCCTGGCTCCGCCTCCGTGACGTCACCCGTGGAAGCTATATCATGCCCTCGCGGGCGGCGGCAGCGCGCTAGCGGCCTCTGACAGATACTGTAGTCGGCGAGAGCTTGGCGGCTAGCCGCTATTGTCCGGCTTGGGTGGACCGTCTCCAGCTGCTGAAGGCTCTCCGTTGACCGTCGTCGAATGCTGAGTTGGCAGCCTAGACATGTGAGTGGAGGAGGGAAAGCATGGCGTGTGAGGGGAGCGTTTTATGTAAGAAGTTGGTGTGAAGGCATGCTGTGTGCGGGCTCGTGGTCCCGCCCTTATTAACATGGCTGCGCGCGGGACAATACACGTGCCTATCAATATAGAAGAATGGCTTTGTGTGTCAGAGCTGCTAATACACGAGGGGGAGGGAGAATTCATTGAACTGCATTTGTAGGCGGGTCAGTGGTGGGCAAGAAGTGCTGTCATTCGCTCCAACGTGAGCTTCTAATGCATGGCTACCATGGCAGGGGCGTGTCCTGTGCCTACACACCTTTGTTAGTAGCTCTCATCTGAAAAAGCTGGGAGGTTTGCTTAAGTGCTTCTCAACTCAAGTTTTTACAATTTAGGGCCAGTTCCCATTATATACGGCAACAGGAGACCATTGTCTCCCATGTGTCTCATTCATGCTGCAATGCGGCCTAGTGCTGCGCTAAAATGCAGATATCTGCGTCTCATTGCAGTGCAATTGGCCTAAATTTCACTGCAGTGTAAGACAGCGCATTGCGCCACCTGACATTGCAGTGAATGAAGTGCTCGTTTTGTACACTTCAAATAAAGATTGTACAAAACAAAGGTGTGTAGGGTTGCCACCTCATCCCTTGAAACCCAAAAATGGAACGTCCGCTTTAACCACTTCTCGCCCCCTTATATGCAACATTTGGCATGCAATTTTTTTGGAGGGGGAGTGGGGGCTTCCTGTCCCACTTCCTCCTTCCGCCCAGGGACCGCCAAGGCGACTCCTCCTTTCGCCTTAGGCAGCCCCTCCCTCTACGCAATCTGGGACACGCAACAGGTCCCAGATCGCCTATCCACTCAGGGAGCGCAGCGCGACTCGTGAAGCTGAAAGCTGTCGCGGTTGGGTGCCCAGAGTGGCAATGGAGGTTCTGGCGCAGAGGAGGGGGAGAGGAGCGACACCCGTTCAGCTGCATCACTGGACCGTGGAACATGTAAGTGTCTGTTTATGAAAAGTCAGCAACTACACTTTTTGTAGCCGCTGACTTTCAATAAGCCTGGAACTCCACTTTAATTACACGTGTTCTGTGGCTGATTAAGGTGGTAATTAAGCTCAGTGCTTTACCTGCATTCAATTAGCCACAGAACCTGTGTAATTAAAGTGGGGTTCCACCCAAAAATGGAACTTCCACTTTTTGGCACCCCCCCACCCCACCTCTTCGGTGTCACATTTGGCACCTTTCAGGGGGGAGGAGGGAGCAGATACCTGTCTAATACAGGTATTTTCTCACACTTTTAGCGGCGGTGTTCATGGTAACCTACGCCAGTGGTTATCAACCCTGTCCTCAGGGCCCACTAACAGGCCAGGTTTTTAAGATAATTGAAATAAATCCCAGGTGATATAACTTTGCTGCTCAGTGATTGCAGTATTCTAGTCTGCATCTCCCCAAGGGTAATATAAAACCTGGCCTGTTAGTGGGCCCTGAGGACAGGGTTGATGACCACTAACCTATGCCACTTCGGGCGCCTACTCTGTCCTTCCCTGCTGTAGTATGGGAGATACACAGGTCCCAGAACACAGCAGGGACCAGTGAGGATACACAGCGCGACATGCGCAGTAAGTAACCAGGAAGTGAAGCCGATTCGGCAGCAGCCGAGAGCCGATGGACAAATCGGCTTTGGCTGCCGACATCGTGGGCCCCTTTGACAGGTAAGTGTCCATATATTAAAAGTCAGCAGCTGCAATAGTTGTAGCTGCTGGCTTTTAATATTTTTCTTTCTTTTTGGCGGACCTCCACTTTAATGTGTTCGGGTTTAAAGGGATGAGGTGGCAACTCTAATGGTATGGTGCGCTCAATTGTGCACCACCTTGGCCCCCTAGCTGGCTGGAGCGCTGAATCATTCAGGCTGTTCTGCAATTGGGTTGAGGGCCAGTTTGAATTGGCCCTTAAAGTAGTTGTAAACCCTGTTACACCACTTGTACCTACAGGTAAACCTATAATAAGGCTTACCTGTAGGTACTGTAAATATCCTCTAAACCTGCATACGTCTGCGCACTGAAGAAACGGCTTGATCACGCCGTTTCTAAAGGGCCTTGGCCTTGACTGGCAGCACCTGTCCAGTGACGTCATCGCGGCTCCGGCCAATCACAGCGCTGGAGCCCTCGAACACTGAAATAACTCTGGGAGACATGTCGCCACTCGCATCGGTGTACGGGGACTGCTGTAAAAGTTTGGTTCTAAGAGAACTATTTCAGAATGAACTTGTATGCGATGCATTTCTACACAGCGCATGTGCTTATGATGGTGCAGGCGTATATGGTAAATATTTCTTAAACCATGTAGGTTTAGGAGATATTTACAGTACCTACAGGTAAGCCTTATAGGCTTACCTGTAGGTACAAGTGGTGTAACTAAGTTTACAACCACTTTAATCGCTTCCCGCCCACCCAACGTCATGTACCTTTGTCAGGTTTGAGCAGTAATATCTGAATGATGCCTGCAGCTACAGGCATCAGTCAGATATCATCTTTTTCAGCCAGCGATTCCCTTCACCATAAAAGCAATCATAGTGGTCTTTCAGCCACTTGTTCGTTCTTATAGGCAGCGGGAGGGGACACCGCTCTGATTCCTCCCGGCTCACCCCTGCCATTGGCGAACCAAGGGAAGGAACCGACCGGCTCTGGATGTTCACCATAGAAATTTTCGGTGGGCTAGATGGTGCCCGGAGTCTGATCGTTTGGAGGCCAGGCGCAATGTTAGGACGTCGCACCTGGCCTCTGCTTTTGAAAAATGCCGCCTTGGCTAGTCAGGGGAGATCCCTTCTTTTTTTTTTTCTTCAGGCTTCCCAGCTTAGAGGTGAGATCTGGCGACTTATTGACCCCATATCTCATTGTAAAGAGGACCTGTCATGCTTATTCCTATTACAAAGTGATGTTTACATTCCTTGTAATAGTAGGAAAAAAGTGATCAAAAAGAAATGTAAAAAAAGATTACCTGTAGGAGAAAAATGTCAGAATTGGCCTGGTAGGCAAGTGGTTAAATGTTTTTATTTAAAAATGGGAAACGGGTTAATGCTTTCCTACTGTGTGCAATGGACTTGCACAGTGTGGCCCCAAATCACTTCTTCTGGGGTCCCCCGCTAGTGCTTCTGGCTTCTCTGGCAAATGCCCTCATAGAAAGCTGCTTTCTATGGGAGTGTGCGTGAAGGCTTGCTTCTGAGCCTTCCTGTCTGCTTTTGTTGACAGACAGCAGGACTTGGCCCCACTCCCTAGTCATGTGTTGGGTGGTACCACTAAGGCCCCTTTCACACGAGGTGGTTTTCAGGCGCTACAGTGCTAAAAATAGCACCTGTGTAGCGCCTGAAAAAACAAGCCCCTTTCCCGGCTTTCACACTGGAGCGGTGCCCTGGCAGGACGGTGAAAAAAGTCCTGCTGGCCGCATCTTTGAAGCGGTGTATTCACGACGGAAAAGTGCCGCTAAAAATAGCGGCGCTTTGCTTCCCGATGCCCGCACCGCCCCTGTGTGAAAAAGGCCTTATTTTGGAAATGTCAAAGGATTCTGGACACAAGTCGTCCAATTTCTACACTATTAGTTCCCCCCTAACATTTCACCCTAAACTGGGAATATTTCTTGAACCAGAAATAGACAAATTTACTAAGATCTTTTTGCATGAAACCCTATTTTCTGTTGGGAAAATTATTGCCAATGTACGAGGAATGCACCACCCGAATTTAACCACTTAAGGACTGTAAGATTTGGCCCCTTAATGATCAGGCCATTTTTTGTGATACGGCACTGCGTCACTTTAACTGACAATTGCGCAGTCATGCGACACTGTACCTGAACAAAATTGATGTCCTTTCTTTCCCCACAAATAGAGCTTTCTTTTGGTGGTATTTGATTACCTCTGCGCTTTTTTGTTTTGCGCTATAAACAAAGCCCGAAATTTTGAAAAGGTTTACTTTTTGCTATAGTATCCCAAAAATAAATTCTTCATCAGTTTAGGCTAATATTTATTCTTCATATTTTTGGTAAAAATCGCAATAAGCATATATTGGTTTGCGCAAAAGTCTACAAAATAGGGAATCGATTTATGGCATTTTTATTTTTTTTAACTAGTAATGGCAGTGATCAGTGATTTTTTTTAATTTATTTTTTGGTATTGAGGCGGACCGATCGGACACTTTTGACACTTTTTTGGGCCCATTGACCTCTATACAGCGATCGGTGCTATACAAATGCACTAATTACTGTATAAATGCCACTGGCAGGGAAGGGGTTAACACAAAGGGTGATCAAGGAGTTAAATGTGTTAACACCCTGGGAGGTGTTTGTAACTTGGGGGGGAGGAGGAGACTGGGAGTACAGAGATTGTGGTTCCTAATCGCTAGGAACAGACAATCATTCTGAACTCCCCTGTCAAAACGGGGATCTGTGGAGCAATCACGGGTGGCTGGCGGACTTCGTGGCCACGGGCCACGCACATTGGCTCCCCCGCTGTGCAGTGGGCACACACACACTGGCGATTAGCGGGAACAAGCCAACTTGCTGCCGTATAATGGCAGCTAGTTGGCAAGTGGTTCGTACCTGGATATTAGAAATGAACGATTTGCCATATAAGAAATTCCGGTACATCCATAGGGGTTGCCCATCCACATTTAACAAAAGCTGGGATAGATGGCATGAAAGATATTGTATGACGTCCAGTTAGGATAACAGAACCACTGCCCAGCCATCATTCTGCTATAGGCTGGGTGGGAAGTGGTTAAAGCGGAACTTGAGACTTTTTTTTATCTTTCCATCTATTAAATATTACGCCCTTGTTTTAACTTTGGATAGTAAAACTTTTTTCTGCCAGTAAATGACTTGTACAGCCCACTTCCTGTTCCTGGTCAAAAGCCTAGACTTATGACATGCACAGCTCTCTTGAGTTTGCCAGGGAGGGGGGATGTCATAACAGGGCCAATGAGAGCTGCAGAGCTGGGGGTGTGCCTCTGTGTGTAAATCCAGGAAGTGAACAGGCAGCAGTTCCAGCTGCCCACAGTTAAAATGGTTGCAGCCAGATTCAGTGGAGGGAGATTTCTGCAGCATATTTGGCAAGTACAGAAACAATATTTACATTTGAAATATGCAGTGGTTGGAGGGAACCTTCAGAATAGCAAAGATGTTTTTATTACAAATTATGTAAGCAGACTGCAGTTCCTCTTTAATGACCACTTCCTTTTATATGTTTGTCTTTGTAATATCTCATTCTTATAAGGGATGTAAGATTCTGATCTTCACACACTTTGTCAATGTGTACGAAATACATTGTATCCCTTAACTTGTACAACTTTTAAATAAATTACAGTTTGAAACTGAGAAAAACACACAAAAAAGGTTTTAAACCCTCACGGTCATGGCCAAAAAGATTGGCACCCCTGCATTTCTGTCAGATAATGCACCTCTTCGGCTAGACAATTGTTGCAGTTACAAATGTTTAGGCATTCTCATGTATGTTTGTATTTGTATGACACAAGTGTGGAAACCACCCGAAGCTCAGATTCCACACAACTCCAAAAATAAACTGGACAAAATTTTGGCACCCTCAATTTATTATTTGGTAGCACATCGCTTGGAAAAAAATGACTGAAATTAATGACTTCCTGTAACCATCAATGAGTTTCTTAAACCTCTCTTGGAATTTTGGGCCACTCTTAAGCCAACTGCTCCAGGTCTCTGATAGGAGGGGTTCCCTTTCCTAACTGCTGTTTTGAGCTCTCTATAGGTGCTTTGTGGGATTTCGATCTGGACTCATTGCTGGGCAGGCCAGTACTCTCCAGTGCTTTGCCTTAACCACTTCGTGCCCGCTTTATAGCCAAAAGACTGCTACAGAGTGGACGCTATCTGCCGTGAGGGCGTCCCTCGACGTCCTATTTACTTCCCCTCCGCGCACCATCGCGGGCGCGCATTGGGGAAGTTCTGTGTTGGCAGTGTCCCTCGGACACGGCCAATCACAGATCGTGCTAAATGGCCAATCAGTGGCCATTTAGCACTCGATCGGCCTGTCCAATGAGAGGTGATCTCATGTTTGAGATCATCTCTCATCGCCGGTGTCTTGTAAAATAGTGTCCTCCATCAGATGGTGTCCCCTGCGTACTGCGCATGCGCAGTACACAGGAACACAGATTCCGAAAATTGCCGAGGACTCACGGCGCA
This sequence comes from Lithobates pipiens, assembly GCF_037356315.1. NCBI lineage: Eukaryota > Metazoa > Chordata > Amphibia > Anura > Ranidae > Lithobates > Lithobates pipiens. The sequence goes on along the minus strand of NW_027507718.1, from coordinate 64,756,882 downwards.
GGCGCCGTGAGTCCAGGTTCTATCCCCACTATCCAAGTGGACATAGAGTTAGAATAAAAAAGAGCCGAGCGAGGCCGAGCCCGAAGCGTGGCGAGCGAAGCTCGCCCGCGAGGGGCCCTCTAAAATTCTCAACCCTATGTCCGCTTGGATAGTGGGGCTACCTCCTCCACTCACGGCGCAGGCGCCGTTCAGCTTCGGAGTTTTTCCGAAGCTTCCTCTGCTGCGTACTGCGCATGCGCAGTACGGAGCGGACAGCATTTGATAGGCGGACTCTATTAGGCAGAACACCGGCTCCCCTCCTCACACAGACAGCGTGTGAGGAGGGGAGAGCTTCCGTGCTGCAGCGTCAGTGAGAACACTCACACAGACATTCCCACCTGTCGCCAGTGCCACGTTTCATTGTCCTGGTGCTCCAGGGCCTTCAAAAGTGTAATAGGTAGCCAACAAGTTAGATGTGTAATTTATGCTCCTAGAACATGTGATGGTGCTCCCTGCATGTTGGGTCTCTCTAAGTGTCCAGGCTGTGAAAAAGTCCCACACATGTGGTATAATACTCAGGAGTAGCAGAATGTATTTTGGGGAATTATTTGTGGTATACCCATGCCATGTGAGAGAAATAACCTATTACAATGACAATTTTGTGGGAAAACAAATCAAAAACAAAAAAATCTTCATTTTGCAAAGAATTGTGAGAAAAAATGACACCAAAAACCTCACCATGCCTCTTACTAAATACCTTGGAATGTCTACTTTTCAAAAAGGGGTAATTTGGGGGGTATTTGTACTTTCCTGGCTTGTTCGGGTCGCAAGAAATGAGATCGGCCACCAGTACATCAGATGTGATCATTTTTTTATGATTTGCACCACAGCTTTTAGACTCTCTAACTTTCACAAAGACCAAATAATGTCCACTAATTTGGGTTATTTTTACCAAAGATATGTAGCAGTATAAATTGTGGCCAAAATTTATGAAGAAAAATTAATAATTTGCATAATTTTACCACAGAAACAAAGAAAAATGCGTTTTTTTTTTCAACATTTTCAGTCTTTTTTCATTTATAGCGCAAAAAATAAAAACCCCAGAGGTGATCAAATACCACCAAAAGAAAGCTGTGTGCTTTTTTTTTATTTTTATTTTTTGGCCGATATGTTAGGCCAATTCCCCCCCCTCATCTCATGAAATCTAACAGACACTTTTCACACTGGGGCATTTTTCAGGCGCTTTGAGGCTAAAAATGGCGCTCCCCTGCAGTCTGTGTGAAAGCCCAAGTGCTTTCACACTGAGGCGATGCGCTGGCAGGACGTTAAAGTCCTGCAAGCAGCATCTTTGGAGTGGTGTATACCATTGAAATGAATGGGCACCACTGCTGAAGCACCTGCAATGCGATTTGACAGTGGCGCTTCACGCGCATATTTAACCCCTTCCTCGGCTGCTAGCTGGGTTATAAGTGCCCCGCTAGCAGCCGAATAGCGCCGCTAAAACTAGCAGCATTTTACCGGCAACGCCTGCCTGCTCCAAGATACAGAAAACTTCTTGCATTTAAACATTAAACAAAACAAACGTCCAATCAGTTCACTTGTATGTATAATTTAGATTAAAAAACAAACTATATATTAAATACACAAAAACAGGTAATCAAAACTTTTGGATGAAAAAATGGGCTAACTTTACTGTTTTTAGTTCTTTTTTTAAATCATTTGTGTATTTTTCCCCAAAAAATTGCGCAAATACCGTGTGACATAAAATATTGCAGCAACCGCTATTTTATTCCCTAGAGTCTCTGCTAAAAAATATATATATAATTTTTGGGGGTTCTAAGTGATTTTCTAGCAGAAAATACAAGATTTTTACTTGTAAGCAACAAGTGTCAGAAAAGATTTAGTCTTTAAATCAGGGTGCCCAACCAATGGCCCGGGGGCCACATATGGCCTGTGGAGCCCTCTGATGTGGCCCGCGACATGTTCTGGGATGGCGGGTTGGCAAGTCCAGATTGCGGCTTGTCAACCCACCATTCCAGAGCATCAGTGTTTTGAATGAAGCTGGCGGTAGAGTAAGCAAGCAGCTGCAGAGCCGCATAAGCCAAAGCTTCCTGTATAGAGCTGGCTCCTGTCAGAAGTGGAGTGATGGAGTGACCAAATGCATCCACCTGGGACAGCAACAGCCAGCGATGCCTGAATGAAAGACTGTTATTAAAGGCAAGTTTATTACTAAAATTTGTGTATTTATGGGCATATCTGTCTGCAGTGGTTATTACTGGGCTGCTTTCAAACTGATCCACAGGTGCAGCACAGTGCGCCTGCAGGTGACCTGCACCAAGCCATACACTTCTGTTATTACCTGCAGGTTTGGTGTGCTTTCAGAAAGTACACCATACCTGCAGGATATAAAGTGCAGCTAACCCACAGGAAAGTTACAGTTGCACTACACTGCACCCGCTGTGCTGGTAAACCGCAACAAATCAACGTGAAAGCAGCCTTGATCAGTCCGATCCAATCGGACCCTCCATTCACCTCTATGGAGTGGCAGATGTAAATTAACTTGTATTCATTTACACCCGCCTACCTCCAATCCGATCCACTAAAAAAAGAAAAACAGAAGGGGATCTGTCCCCATCTGTCTAATCGGATCGGAGGGCCCAAAGAGTAGAGCAGACCGTGTCCATTCTGCATATGTAGAGTGATCACGGACCTGTCAAACGCCTGCTCTGCTCATTGTGGCCCTTGACCAGTTACTACGTTGCTTAAGTGGCCCTCTTCAAAAGGTTGGGCACCCCTGCTTTAAATGGTTAAACTGAGATCTACACACACACAGTTCAGTTCATTCATAAGTATAAACATTGTATCTATTTGATCTTTTCTTGGCAGACTGCCCAGAAAGGAGAAGTCGCTCCACTGAACACATCAGGCAACTTGCATTGAGTTCTATTACAGAAGTCCTTTTCAAGTCGCGCTAAAGTTATAATCGGCCTTTTTTATGAGCACAATCGGCCGATGCCGATTCATTAAAAAATGCCAAATAGCAGATATATCGGTCGACCTCTACACTGGGCCCTACATTGCACCCCAGAATTTTTGGTAGTCTTCAGCATCCCTGTACCATAAAACAATCCATAGCGATTGTTCAGTCCCCTCCCTCCATCCTCTGGTGATTCTTCCAGCTTGCCTGTGTGATCGTTGTGCCATTGAAGGAATCCGCTGGCAGCAGAAGTTAACATAGAGAATACCGGGTGCCAAATGGTCCCTGGCAGTCTTCATGACCTTTGGAGGCCTGGGCGTGACATTTTGTCAGATTTAAACACTGGCATGTACATGGCTGGAAAGCCAAGGTCGCTTTTCTATTTTTTTTTTTTAGTCTTTCCAGCCTAGAGGCGACCCCCACATCTCTCCCTAAAGAGGACCTGTCATGCCCTATTCCTATTACAAGGGATGTTTACATCTCTTGTAATAGGAATAAAAGTGATTCCAAAAAAAAAATTTAAAAGGAAAGTAAAATAAAAAATTAAAGCGCTTGCACACAAACTAACAAATACGTTACGCGCACATTTGTAAACAGTGTTCAAACCATGCGTGAGGTATTGCCGCGAACGTTCGCACGAAAGCAACAATTGTAGCCCAAGACTTCCTCGCTACACTACACTGGCAACCTGTAAAAAAAAAAAAAAAAAAAAAATTTTTTAAAGCGCCGGCTATGGAGATTAACCACTTACCGCCCAGGCTATAACAGTGCTCCTCCATCAGGCTGTGTAAGAGTCTCGCATATGTGGTATCGCCATACTCAGGAGTAGCAAAATGTATTTTTCTCCAGTCATCTTCCAGGACGGCACACCTGAGATGACTGGTCCACCTGACAGGAAACACAATCAACAACAAATTTAAAAGTCCCCACCCTTTCCTCAGACCTTCAGTTCTTGATTGTGTTTCCCACAGGATGGCAGCGAAACCAAGTTTCTTTCTAAAACTTTTTCTTATGGGGTCTGGGCCCCCTGTGTTTTCCGTGAGGTTTTTTTCTGGGACTTAAACAGACAGGGTCTGTGGTGCTCCCTTGTATACCCCCAGGAGAAATCTTGGGGGGGGTATTCCTCACTCAAGGTCTCCTTAGGGAGCCTTGTAAGAGCCTCGTGGGACAGGGGAGTTGTCCCAGTAGCGCTATTCCCCTGTTGTCTCGTTTTTCTCTTACCTGCACATTTGTAGGAGTGGAGAGTTGCTGCTTTTCCCTATGCGGAACGCGAGTGGCGTGCGTTCCAACGCCACAGCGCATGTCCGGAAGTTCAAGGGCGTCACTTCCGGGTATCGAGTTCCGGAAGTGGGACGGCTGGACACACCGGCGTGCGTTCCAGCCTCAGTGCGCAGGACCGGAAGAGGCCGTTCGTCATTTCCCGGACGACGGACCTCCTTAAAGATGGCGCCGATCGGCGAGTTTTTAAAACAGAACGGGTGTGCTGTGATACACCCAGTCTCCTCGCCCGACAAGACGCTTTCCCGGAGGCAGCACTTGAAAAAAGACAACAAGGGGGACGCTCGAGACCTGATCCAGCGATCCTGCAGGGCAGCTAATCGCCATGGAAGAGGAAGGTCCGTCTGAGCAGACAGTCGTTGAGGTCACCACTGGGGGTGAGTGATCCAACTTTATTTAGGGGCAGGTTTCTCTGGGGAAGAGCTCCTGTGCCCCTTTTAGGACTTATGTAGCTAAATTGTCTATTTTTTGACTATTCCCAGGGACCGAAAGCTCTGCCCAGGGGTCAGCTGCTAGGTCTAAGGGAAAGGCTACTTCAAAGTCCAGGCGTTGTGGTTACTGTAACTCTAAGTTAGCACAAGACCACACCAAACCTTTCTGCGATCGATGTATCATCAAGCTCGCAGGCAAGGAGACCGCTCAGGTCGTGAAAGAATGTAGGGCCTTACAAGCAGAAATGTTGGCTACCCTTCAGTCTTTTCAGTCCACCCTTGTAAAGGGTTTGGAGGAAGTACCGTCAGAGAGAGAGTCTCCTCAGTTACAGGAAAACTTTTCCACATCTTATGCGGAAAGTTCCCAGGGCCAAGTCTCCCTATTATCTGAGGTGGAGGAAGGCCAGGTCCCAGATTGTAGTTCTGGAGAGGAAGATTCAGACCAAGATAGCCAGGGGGAGGCTAAGCTTGGGGGATTTTTGTTCTCGAGTGAGGACATGGAAGGTTTATTAAAAGCCATTTACACCTCAGAAGATATTCAGGTTCCCTCTGCTCAAGTCTCAGCACAGGATAGAGTATATAGAGGTTTAGGAAGGTTACAGTCCAGAACCTTTCCCATCCACCAGTCTCTGAAGGAGATAATCCTCAGAGAATGGAAGGAACCTGAACGCAAGCTTCTCAAACTGAAAGCTTGGAAAAGGAGGTGTCCCTTTAAAGATGAGGAGGAGGAAATTTTTTTTAAAGCTCCTCGCTTGGATGCAGCCTTAGCGCAGGTATCTAAGAGGTCCGATTTATCCTTTGAAGATTCTGGAAATATCCAGGATCAGATGGATAGAAAGTCGGAAACTTTACTCAAAAGAGCCTGGGAGGCGAATGCGGCGGCAATGGCGCCTGCCCTAGCTTCCGCCTGTGTAGCCAGAAATGCTGACACCTGGCTTGGCAAATTAATGGATCATGTTTCCCGCAGTAGGGAGGCGAAAGAGATCGTAGACTCGCTGGAGGTAATCAGTCGAGCGGTAGCATATGTGGCAGATGCAGCAGCGGAGACTGTTAGGACCACAGCTAAAGCAGCAGCACTTTTGAACTCTGCCAGGAGGGCTCTATGGGTCAAGACCTGGGATGGGGATTTTACTTCCAAGTCTCGCCTATGCGGCATCCCCTTTGAAGGTTCCTTGCTGTTTGGTTCAGGCCTAGATCAGGTTTTGTCCCGATCTACGGAGAAGGGCAAGAAATTTCCTGTAAGGCCCAAGAAGGAAAGGGGTAAGAAATTTTTTCGAGGCCCCTATTCAAAGACCCATCATAAGGGGAAAGCTGAACAAAGGAGGAAGTGGAACTTGGGAAAAGGAAAAGAAAAAAAGTGCAATTCTTTTCTCCAGCTCTGGAGCCTCTCAGAAAGAAGGCAAATGACGCCACTGTAAAGGTAGGCGCAAGACTCAGCGATTTCCTTCCCCAGTGGGAAAGGATTACGCAGAGTCCATACATTTTAAACCTTTTAGAAGTGGGGTACAGACTGGAATTTCAGACTCATCCCCCACAGGAATTTCTGGTTACTTTTCCTCCCAGGGACCCAACCAAGGCAGAAGGGTTACTGAAAAATCTAAAGGAGCTAGCAGAGCAAGGGGTTATTACTCCAGTACCAACCAATCAGCTTACCCAGGGTTTTTACTCACACGTATTTGTGGTTCCAAAACCCTCAGGAAAATTTCGGTTGATAATAAATTTGAAGAGACTCAACCGTTACCTGCTTCACAAAAAGTTCAGGATGGAGAGTATTTACTCAGTAAGAAAACATCTGCAGAGAGGAGTCTTTATGGTCACCCTGGACCTAAAAGACGCTTATCTACACGTACCCATTGCTCCCGAACACCAGAAGTACCTACGCTTCGCAGTTTGCATACAGCAGAGGATACAACACTGGCAGTTCAGGGCTCTTCCCTTTGGGCTGGCGGCAAGTCCAAGGATATTCACGAAGGTGTTAGCTGAAGTAGTAGCATACCTACACCTGCAGGGGATAGGGTTAATACCCTATCTGGACGACTTGCTGATCTACAGTGTGGATCAGAGGCAAGCAGTAATAGACAGAGACATCGTGTTAGAAACTCTGGAGACCTTGGGCTGGATGGTCAGTCGGGAGAAGTCCTCACTGACTATCTCAGTCCAAACTATACCTAGGCTACCTGTTAGACTCGCAGGCACAGAAGGTATTCTTACCAACAGAAAAGGTAACGAAGGTCCAGAATGCGGTTGTCACCCTTCTCGAAAGAGGAGAAGCCTCTCTGAGATGTATAATGAGACTGCTGGGTCTCATGACGGCCTGCATTCCGGCAGTAACCTGGGCACAACTCCATTCTCGGGAGCTTCAGGCTTTTCTGCTTGCCTCATGGGGAGGAAAAAGAGGAACATTAGAGAACAGAGTACCCATCACAGAGGAGGTATCTCGTTCTCTGCGGTGGTGGCTCGACCCACAGAATTTGTTGAATGGTCGCCCCTGGTCTCAGGTAAACCCTTTTGTCTTAACCACGGACGCCAGCGCTTGGGGTTGGGGGGCTCATCTGGGAGACCGATATACCCAAGGGTCCTGGAACCACAGCCAAGCCAGGGAGTCTTCCAATTTCAGGGAGCTTCTGGCAGTAGGCAAAGCCCTAGACTATTTCCGAGAGGAACTGCAGGACAAGGAGGTTCAGGTCCTCTCGGACAACCTGGTTACGGTGGCATACTTAAACCACCAAGGGGGGACAAGGTCGGACAAACTAAGACGATTAGCACAACAGATCCTTGTGAAAGCAGAAAAGAGGGTCCTTTCACTGTCAGCGATTCATATAAGGGGCTCACTCAATCTGCAAGCAGATTTTCTAAGCAGACAGCCCATCCTTCAAGGGGAATGGGGATTGAGCAAAGAAATCTTCTCCCTGGTGTGCAGACATTTTGGCAAGCCAGAAATAGATTTGTTCGCTTCCCGGGAGAATGCGAAGGTTCTCAGGTTTTTCTCCCTTTACAAGGCTCAAGAAGCAGAAGGGATAGACGCTCTTATACAAGTGTGGGATTTCAGGCTGGCTTATGCCTTTCCCCCATTGGTGCTCCTTCCCAGAGTCCTACAGAAATTAGCCTACTCAAGGTCAGACCTGATACTGATAGCACCCTGGTGGCCCAAGAGAGTTTGGTTTCCCACCATTCAGAGTCTCGCGATGGCTCCCCCACTGCGTCTGCCAGTGCAACGAGACCTACTCAGTCAGGGTCCAATCTTTCACCCCGACCCGGGTCGTCTCTCTCTGACAGCATGGCTATTGAAAGGGAAATACTCCGAGACAGGGGCTGTTCGGAAAAAGTGATAGATACTCTTCTCCTCAGTAGGAAAGGCGTCACCAGAAAAATTTATGCAAAGGTCTGGAAAGTCTTCTCCCACTGGTTACAGTCTAAGGAGGGGGCTCTCCAGATGATACCTACCATCCTAGACTTTCTTCAGGAGGGGGTGGACCAGGGTTTGGCAGTTAGCACCCTAAAAGTCCAGGTGGCAGCCCTGTCCGTGTTTTTTGATAGGAAGCTAGGACAGGAGCCGCTAATAAAAAGATTTTTGTCAGCCAGGGAAAGAGTAGTTCCAGTTAGGTCGGTCAGTTGCCCTCCATGGGATCTGTCCCTGGTATTAGATGCCCTAACAAGGGGGCCTTTTGAGCCGGTGGCTCAAATTTCGGTTAGACTTTTGTCGTTTAAGTTGGCCTTCCTCCTGACTATCACTACGGCCAGGAGGGTGAGTGATATACAGGCTCTGTCAATTAAAGAGCCGTTTTTGCGCATCCTAGAGGATAGGGTAATCCTCACTCAGGATCCTCTTTATTTGCCAAAGGTAGCTTCATTATTTCACAGAACACAGGAGATTATTCTCCCGTCCTTTTGCCAGAATCCTAAGAATAAGGAAGAGGAAAGATTTCATTTCTTAGATGTCAGGCGTTGTCTCCTAGTCTATTTAGAAAGGGTGAAAGACTTTAGGAGATCCAGTCATTTATTGGTCACTTTTTCAGGGAAGAAAAAGGGTCTTCAAGCATCTAAGTCTACGATAGCTAGATGGGTTAGACAAGCCATATCCATCGCTTATAGACAGGCAGGTAAACCAGTACCAACCCGCCTTAAGGCGCATTCAGCCAGATCCCTAGCGACCTCCTGGGCAGAGAGGGCAGGCGCCTCAATCGACCAGATCTGCAAAGCAGCAACATGGACGAGCCATAGAACATTTCTGAGGCACTACAGAGTGGAGCTGTTGTCCCCTCAGGATTTGGCATTTGGCAGGAAGGTCCTACAAGCGGTTGTCCCGCCCTAAAGGTAGGCCTGAACTTCTTGCTTATCCTCTCAGGTGTGCCGTCCTGGAAGATGACTGGAGAAAATGACCAGTTACACTTACCGGTAACGTCTTTTCTAGGAAATCTTCCAGGACGGCAGGCCTACTCCCTACCCTTGTTTTATTGATGTGGTATATTAATTCTTCACAGAATGTTCCCTCTGACACTGGTGTGGGATTTTCTTTACCATAACTGAAGGTCTGAGGAAAGGGTGGGGACTTTTAAATTTGTTGTTGATTGTGTTTCCTGTCAGGTGGACCAGTCATCTCAGGTGTGCCGTCCTGGAAGATTTCCTAGAAAAGACGTTACCGGTAAGTGTAACTGGTCATTTTTGTGTGTAGTTGCAAGTATGCATATGCTGTGTGAGAAATAACCTGTTGGTTACACATCTAACTTGACCCAATTTTGTGAAAAAAGAAAAACATAATTTCTCCAGTCATCTTCCAGGACGGCACACCTGAGATGACTGGTCCACCTGACAGGAAACACAATCAACAACAAGTTTAAAAGTCCCCACCCCTCCCTCAGACCCTCAGTTCTTGATTGTGTTTCCCACAGGATGGCAGCGAAACCAAGTTTCTTTTTACTTTTGTGATTGGGGGTCGGGGACCCCGTTTTTTCTCCTTGTGAGGTGTATTTTCATGGGACTTAACAGACAGGGTCTGTGGTGCTCCCTTATAACCCCCAGGGAACACTTGGGGGTGATAGCCCTCACTTTAGGCCTCTTTCAGAGCCTTGCTATAGTCTCAGGGACAGGGGAGTTGTCCCTGTAGTACTAATCCCCTTTTGCCTTCCTACCTTGAACAGGGTTCGTTGGTGGATTAAGGTGAGCTGCTTTTTCCGATGCTGAACGCGGATGGCGTGCGTTCCAGCACCACGGCGCATGTCCGGAAGTTAAGTGACATCACTTCCGGGTATCGAGTTCCGGCGCATAGGTGCATTCCAGCCTCAGGGCGCACCGGAAGAGGCCGTACGTCATTTCCGGACGTTCGGACCTCCTAAAGATGGTGCCGATCGGCGCGTTTTTTAAACAAACCGGTGTGTGTGAAGCACCCTGTTTTTTCTTCTGGAAGCGCTTTTGTGTGGCAGCATCTACAAGGGGACGCTCAAGATAGTACCTTGGTCCAGCGATCCTGCAGGGCAGTAAATCGCTATGGAAGTGGAGGGTGCGTCTGAGCAGACAGCCGTGGAGGTCGCCACAGGGGGTGAGTAATCCAGCTGTGTTCAGGGGCAGGGTACTCTAGGGTAGACTGCCTGTGCCCCTTTAGGACATGTGTAGCTAATCGTCTATTTGTTTTTTGACTATTCCCAGGGACTGAAAGCTCTGCCCAGGGGTCAGCTGCTAGGTCTAAGGGAAAGGCTACTGCAAAGTCCAGACGTTGTGGGTATTGTAATTCTAAGTTATCACAAGACCACACTAAGCCTTTCTGCGATAGATGTATCATTAAGCTCGCAGGCAAGGAAACCGCCCAGGTCGTGAAGGAATGTAGGGCCTTACAAGCAGAAATGTTGGCTACCCTTCAGTCCTTTCAATCTACCTTAGTGAAGGGTTTGGAGGAGGGACCGTCAGAGAGAGAGACCCCTCAGCTCCAAGAAAATTTTTCCACATCTTATGCGGAAAGTTCCCAGGGCCAAGTCTCCCTTTTGTCGGAGGTGGAGGAAGGTCAGGTCCCAGATTTTAGCTCTGGGGAGGAAGATTCAGACCAAGATAGCCAGGGGGAGGCTAAACTTGGGGGACTTTTGTTCTCGAGTGAGGACATGGAAGGCTTATTAGAAGCCATTTACGCCTCAGAAGACATCCAGGTTCCCTCTGCTCAAGTCTCAGCGCAGGACAGAGTATATAGAGGTCTAGGAAGGTTGCAGGCTAGAACCTTTCCCATCCACCAGTCTCTGAAAGAGATAATCCTCAGAGAATGGAAAGAACCTGAACGCAAGCTTCTCAAATTGAAAGCTTGGAAAAGAAGGTGCCCCTTTAAAGATGTGGAGGGGGAGAAATTTTTTAAAACGCCTCGCTTGGATGCATCCTTAGCGCAGGTTTCTAAGAGATCAGATTTATCCTTTGAAGATGCTGGAAATATCCAGGATCAGATGGATAGAAAGTCGGAAACTTTACTCAAAAGAGCCTGGGAGGCGAATGCGGCAGCAATGGCACCGGCTCTAGCTTCCGCCTGTGTAGCCAGGAATGCAGACACCTGGCTCGGCAAGTTAATGGATCACGTTTCCCACAGTAGGGAGACTAAAGGAATCGTAGACTCGCTGGAGGTAATCAGTCGAGCGGTTGCATATGTGGCAGATGCAGCAGTGGAGACTGTTAGGACCACAGCTAAGGCAGCAGCACTTTTGAACTCTGCCAGGAGGGCCCTATGGGTAAAGACCTGGGATGGAGACTTTACTTCCAAATCTCGCCTATGCGGCATTCCCTTTGAGGGTTCCCTGCTCTTTGGCTCAGGCTTAGATCAGGTGTTGTCCCGATCTACTGAGAGGGGTAAGAAGTTCCCGGTGAGGCCCAAGAGGGAAAGGGGTAAGAAATTTTTTCGAGGCCCCTACTCAAAGACCCATCATAAGGGCAAAGCTGAACAGAGGAAGAAGTGGAACTTGGGAAAAGGAAAAGAAAAAAGTGCAATTCTTTTCTCCAGTTCCGGAGCCTCCCAGAAAGAAGGCAAATGACGCCACCGTAAAGGTAGGCGCAAGACTCAGCGACTTCCTTCCCCAATGGGAAAGGATTACGCAGAGTCCATATATTTTAAGACTCTGAGAGGTGGGGTACAGACTAGAATTTCAGAGTCTTCCCCCACAGGAGTTTCTGGTTACTTTTCCTCCCAGGGACCCAACCAAGGCCAAAGGGTTACTGAAAAATTTAAAGGAACTAGCAGAGCAAGGGGTGATTGCTCCAGTACCAACCAGTCAGCTAGCCCAGGGTTTTTACTCACACGTATTTGTGGTCCCAAAACCCTCAGGCAGGTTTCGGTTGATAATAAATTTGAGAAGACTCAACCGTTACTTACTTCACAAGAAATTCAAGATGGAGAGTATTTACTCAATAAGAAGACATCTTCAGAGAGGAGTTTTTATGGTCACCCTGGACCTAAAAGACGCCTATCTACATGTACCCATTGCTCCCGAACACCAGAAGTACCTACGCTTCGCAGTTTGCATACAGCAGGAGGTACAACACTGGCAGTTCAGGGCTCTTCCCTTTGGACTGGCGGCAAGTCCAAGGATATTCACAAAGGTGATGGCCGAAGTAGTAGCATATCTACATCTGCAAGGGATAGGGTTAATACCCTATTTGGACGACTTGCTGATCTACAGTGTGGATCAGAGGCAAGCAGTTAGACAGAGACATCGTGTTAGAAACTCTGGAAACCTTGGGCTGGATGGTCAGTCGGGAGAAGTCCTCACTGACTCCATCTCAGCTAAAACTATACCTAGGTTACCTGTTAGACTCGCAGGCACAGAAGGTATTTTTACCAACAGAGAAGGTAACGAAGGCCAGAATGCGGTTGTCACCCTTCTCGAAAGAGGAGAAGCCTCTCTGAGATATATAATGAGACTGCTGGGTCTCATGACAGCCTGCATCCCGGCAGTAACCTGGGCACAACTCCATTCTCGGGAGCTTCAGTCTTTCCTTCTTGCCTCATGGGGAGGAAAAAGAGAAACATTAGAGAACAGAATACCCATCACAGAGGAGGTATCTCGTTCTCAACGGTGGTGGCTCGACCCACAGAATCTGTTGAAGGGTCGCCACTGGTCTCAGGTAGACCCTTTGGTCTTAACCACGGACGCCAGCGCTTGGGGTTGGGGGGCTCATCTGGGAGTCCGATATACCCAGGGGTCCTGGAGCCACGGCCAAGCCAGGGAATCTTCCAATTTCAGGGAACTCCTGGCAGTAGGCAAAGCCCTAGACTATTTCCGAGAGGAACTACAGGACAGGGAGGTTCAGGTCCTCTCAGACAACCTGGTCACGGTGGCATACTTAAACCACCAAGGGGGGACAAGGTCGGTCAAGTTAAGACGGTTAGCACAACAGATCCTTGTGAAAGCAGAAAAGAGGGTTCTTTCACTGTCAGCGGTTCATATAAAGGGCTCACTCAATCTGCAGGCAGATTTCCTAAGCAGACAGCCCATCCTTCAGGGGGAATGGGGATTGAGCAAAGAAATCTTCTTCCTGGTGTGCAGACATTTTGGCAAGCCAGAAATAGATTTGTTCGCCTCCCGAGAGAATGCGAAGGTTCTCAGGTTTTTCTCCCTTTACAAGGATCAAGAAGCAGAAGGGATAGACGCTCTTGTACAAGTGTGGGATTTCAGACTGGCTTATGCCTTTCCCCCATTGGTACTCCTTCCCAGAGTCCTACAGAAATTAACCTACTCAGGGTCAGACCTGATACTGATAGCACCCTGGTGGCCCAAGAGAGTTTGGTTTCCCACCATTCAGGGTCTCTCGATGGCTCCCCCGCTCCGTCTGCCGGTACAACGAGACCTGCTCAGTCAGGGTCCAGTCTTTCACCCCGACCCGGGTCGTCTCTCTGACAGCATGGCTATTGAGAGGGAAATACTCAGAGACAGGGGCTGTTCGGGAAGAGTGATAGATACTCTTCTCCTCAGTAGGAAAGGAGTCACCAGAAAAATTTATGCAAAGGTCTGGAAAGTCTTCTCCCACTGGCTACAGTCTAAGGAGGGGGCTCTCCAGATGATACCTACCATCCTAGACTTTCTTCAGGAGGGGGTGGACCAGGGTTTGGCAGTTAGCACCCTAAACGTCCAGGTGGCAGCCCTGTCCGTGTTTTTTGATAGGAAGCTAGGACAGGAGCCGCTGATAAAAAGATTTTTGTCGGCCAGGGAAAGGGTAGTCCCAATTAGGTCGGTCAGTTGCCCTCCATGGGACCTGTCCCTGGTATTAGATGCCCTAACAAGGGGGCCTTTTGAGCCGGTGGCTCAAGTTTCTGTTAAACTCTTATCATTTAAGTTGGCCTTCCTTCTGGCTATCACTACGGCCAGAAGGGTGGGTGATATACAGGCTCTGTCGATTAAAGAGCCGTTTTTTCGCATCCTAGAGGATAGGGTAATCCTCACTCAGGATCCTCTTTATTTACCAAAGGTAGCTTCATTATTTCACAGAACACAGGAGATTATTCTCCCGTCCTTTTGCCAGAATCCTAAGAATAAGGAAGAGGAAAGATTCAATTTCTTAGATGTCAGGCGTTGTCTCCTAGTCTATTTAGAAAGGGTGAGAGACTTTAGGAGATCCAGTCATTTATTGATTACCTTCTCAGGGAAAAGAAAGGGTCTACAAGCATCTAAGACAACGATAGCTAGATGGGTTAGACAAACCATATCCATCGCTTATAGACAGGCGGGTAAACCAGTACCAACCCGCCTTAAGGCGCATTCAGCCAGATCCCTAGCGACCTCCTGGGCAGAAAGGGCAGGCGCCTCAATCGACCAGATCTGCAAAGCAGCAACATGGACGAGCCATAGAACTTTTCTGAGGCACTACAGAGTGGAGCTGTTGTCCCCTCAGGATTTGGCATTTGGCAGGAAGGTCCTACAAGCGGTTGTCCCGCCCTAAAGGTAGGCCTGAACTTCTTGCTTATCCTCTCAGGTGTGCCGTCCTGGAAGATGACTGGAGAAAATGACCAGTTACACTTACCGGTAACGTCTTTTCTAGGAAATCTTCCAGGACGGCAGGCCTACTTCCCTACCCTTATTTTATTGGTGTGGTATATTGATTCCTCACAGAATGTTCCCTCTGACACTGGTGTGGGATTTTCTTTACCATAACTGAGGGTCTGAGGGAGGGGTGGGGACTTTTAAACTTGTTGTTGATTGTGTTTCCTGTCAGGTGGACCAGTCATCTCAGGTGTGCCGTCCTGGAAGATTTCCTAGAAAAGACGTTACCGGTAAGTGTAACTGGTCATTTCTCTTTCGTTCATTGACGGACACATCACATTTAATCTTGACCTTAGGGTTATATCGCCACTTTAACCACTTGCCGACCGCCGCACGACTATATACGTCGACAGAATGGCACGGGCAGGCATATGGGCATATATATACGTCCCTGCCTTCCCCCGGTGCCAGCGGCGGTCGGTATCCGTACAGGAGCAATCCGGGATGAGGGGGCGGCCATTCGTTCCTGACCAATGGAAGTGAGGCGTGACATCACTTCCTCTCCTGTAATGTAAACACAGGCAGAGGAAGTGATGTAATCTCTCCTCCATGTCGGTATTTTTCGTTCCGGCACCGAGGAGAGAGGATCGGTGAGTTGCACCAACACGACACTACACAGTAGAACATGCCAGGCACACTCACACCCCCCTTCACCCCCCCTTCACCCCCCGATCACCCCCCCAATTACCCCTGCCCCCCCAGTCACAGTGACACCAATTGCATTTTTTTTTTTTGCATTGGTGTCATTTGTGACTGTAATAACTGTTAGGGCAGTTAGGGTTAGCCCCCTTTAGTTCTAAGGTACCCCCCTACCCCCCCCCCAATAAAGGTTTAACCCCGTGATCACCCCCCGTCGCCAGTGTCGCTAAGGCTGGGTTCACATTGCAGCGGTTTATGAGAACGGATGTGATTCGCACCGCACTGCAGTGCAAATCACATCCGATTTCTGTGCGATTCGAGTTCAGCCATACAGATAGTATGGCTGAATTTGCGTCGCACCTGCCGCACCTGCCGCAAATTCGCACGGGACCCTTTTTTTGGTCTGCAGCAGAATCGGATCGCATGGGTGTTCACACCATGCGATCCGAGTTTGCAGATCGCACTGCGATATGCGAACTGATCTGGGGGTGTCATTAACATTTCACTGACACTCCCAGCAGTTCGCATAGGGCAGTGTGAACTGCCGCCGGGAGGCATGCGATGCGGGAACCCGCCGCGGATTCGTGGCGTTCCTGCATCGCTCCAGTGTGAACCCAGCCTAATAAGCGATCATTTTTCTGATCGCTGTATTAGTGTCACAGGTGACGCCAGTTAGGCAGGTAGGTATTTAGGTTCGCCACAGCTTTTTATAGCGCCAGGGACCCCCATATACTACCGCATAAAGCCCCCTGATTGCCCCCTAGTTAACCCT
The DNA here is from genome assembly GCF_037356315.1 of Lithobates pipiens. NCBI lineage: Eukaryota > Metazoa > Chordata > Amphibia > Anura > Ranidae > Lithobates > Lithobates pipiens. The sequence goes on along the minus strand of NW_027507718.1, from coordinate 64,740,805 downwards.
TTCACCAGTGATCACCATATAACTGTTACAGGTGACGCTGGTTGGTTAGTTATTTTTTTATAGTTTCAGGGCACCTGCCATTTATTACCTAATAAAGGTTTAACCCCCTGATCACCCGGTGGGTGTCATTTGTGACTGTAATAACTGTTAGGGCAGTTAGGGTTAGCCCCCTTTAGTTCTAAGGTACCCCCCAACCCCCCCAATAAAGGTTTAACCCCGTGATCACCCCCCGTCGCCAGTGTCACTAAGGCTGGGTTCACATTGCAGCGGTTTATGAGAACGGATGTGATTCTCACCGCACTGCAGTGCAAATCACATCCGATCTCTGTGCGATTCGAGTTTAGCCATACAGATAGTATGGCTGAATTCGCGTCGCACCCGCCGCAAACTCGCACGGGACCCTTTTTTTGGTCCGCAGCAGAATCGGATCGCATGGGTGTTCACACCATGCGATCCGAGTTTGCAGATCGCACTGCGATATGCGAACTGATCTGGGGGTGTCATTAACATTTCACTGACACTCCCAGAAGTTCGCATAGGGCAGTGTGAACTGCCGCCGGGAGGCATGCGATGCGGGAACCCGCCGCGGATTCGTGGCGTTCCCGCATCGCTCCAGTGTGAACCCAGCCTAATAAGCGATCGTTTTTCTGATCGCTGTATTAGTGTCACAGGTGACGCTAGTTAGGCAGGTAGGTATTTAGGTTCGCTGCAGCTTTTTATAGTGCCAGGGACCCCCATATACTACCGCATAAAGCCCCCTGATTGCCCCCTAGTTAACCCTTTCACCAGTGATCACCATATAACTGTTACAGGTGACGCTGGTTGGTTAGTTATTTTTTTATAGTTTCAGGGCACCCGCCATTTATTACCTAATAAAGGTTTAACCCCCTGATCACCCGGCGGGTGATATAAGTTTGAGGGTCAGATAAGGTCTGCGTCGCCCCAGGCAGCGTCAGGTTAGTGCCAGTACCGCTAACACCCACGCACAAAGCATACACCTCCCTTAGTAATATAGTATCTGATCAGATCTATATTAGCGTCGCCAGCAGTTTAGGTTTCCCAAAACGCATTGTTAGCGGGATCAGCCCAGATACCTGCTAGCACCTGCGTTTAGCCCCTCCGCCAAGCCCAGACCAGCCCACCCAAGTGCAGTATTGATCGATCACTGTCACTTACAAAACACAACACACATAACTGCAGCGTTTGCAGAGTCAGGCCTGATCCCTGCGATCGCTAACAGTTTTTCTTGTAGCGTTTTGATACAGTCGCTGACAGCCTAGGTGCTTTTTTACCTGTGAGTCTCACTAGTGTACCCCTAAATTTAGGGGTGTCTACTTTCCGAAATGGGGTCATTTGGGGGGGGGGGGGGTTTGTGCCATCTTGGCATTTTATGGCCTTCAAAACTGTAATAGGTAGTGAGGAGTGAAGTCAAAAATTTACGCCCTTAGAAAGCCTGAAGGCGGTGCTTGGTTTTCGGGGCCCCGTACGCGGCTAGGCTCCCAAAAAGTCCCACATATGTGGTATCCCCGTACTCAGGAGAAGCAGCAGAACTTATTTTGGGGTGTCATTTCACATATGCCCATAGCATGTGTGAGCAATTTATCATTTAGTGACAACTTTGTGAAAAAAAAAAAAAAAAGTTTGTAATTTTCCCGTAACTTGTGCCAAATATAAAATATTCCATGGACTCAACATGCCTCTCAGCAAATAGCTTGGGGTGTCTACTTTCTAAAATGGGGTCATTTGTGGGGGTTTTGTGCCATCTTGGCATTTTATGGCCTTCAAAACTGTAATAGGTAGTGAGAAGTGAAATCAAAAATTTACGCCCTTAGCCTGGAAGCGGTGCTTGGGTTTCGGGGCCCCGTACGCGGCTAGGCTCCCAAAAAGTCCCACATATGTGGTATCCCCGTACTCAGGAGAAGCAGCAGAATTTATTTTGGGGTGTCATTTCACATATGCCTATAGCATGTGTGAGCAATATATCATTTAGTGACAACTTTGTGTAAAAAAAAAAAAAAAAAATTTTTTTTGTCATTCAATCGCTTGAGGCAAAAAAATAAAATATTCAATGGGCTCAACATGCCTCTTATCAATTTCCTTAGGGGGTCTACTTTCCAAAATGGGGTCATTTGGGGGGGTTTGTACTGCCCTGCCATTTTAGTCGTAAACTAAAAGCTGCGTAAATTCCAGAAAACGTACCTTAGTTTGTAGATGCGACAACTTTTGCGCAAACCAATAAATATACAGTTATTGACTTTTTTTTTTTACCAAAGACATGTGGCTGAATACATTTTGGCCTAAATGTATGACTAAAATTGAGTTTATTGGATTTTTCTAATAACAAGTAGAAAATATCATTTTTTTTCAAAATTTGCGGTCTTTTTACGTTTATATCGCAAAAAATAAAAATCTCAGAGGCAATCAAATACCATCAAAAGAAAGCTCTATTTGTGTGAAGAAAAGGACGCAAATTTTGTTTGGGTACAACATTGCATGACCGCGCAATTACCAGTTAAAGCAGCGCAGTGCCAAATTGTAAAAAGACCTCTGGTCATTGACCAGCAAAATGGTCCGGTCTGAAAGTGGTTAAGGAAAGGACTCTGCAGAACATATAAAAACAGCAAAACTGCACAGTATCCTACTGGCTATAACCCCTCACTGCTTCCAGCAGCTCAGTTTTTTTCTGTCTAGTGTAGAAGGACCTGGCTCTGTGTGGGGACCATTGGTCCTGGGAATTTTTTTTTCCTACTTTTTGATTCCTGTGATCTACAGTCAATAATATAGATCCTGGTAGTCACCCCAGCCTGGTCATTGTGTGTGTGCAGACCTGAACTACGTGCTGGGTCAGCCACGACGCACTCCATCTGATCCAGGGGCAGCCAGCAAGCTATATGCTCGGGGGCACACATATGACCAGGCTACTGCTGTCTGTGTCAGTGTGCTGTGGCAGACAGCCACCCCGTACTGCTTGAGTGATGGGTCTGTCCATGGGATGTATCCAGCAGTCCCTGCAGGAGGGGTGAGCATGGTACCACCTGTCTCGACAGGATGGAGCAGCTGGGCATTCCCTGGGAGGTCGACCAGTGGGTCTCTCCCTCTCCCTTCTCTCCCTGGCCCTTTCCCTCCTCCCCATGCTGATGGGCCACTGTGTGACTGGACATAGGGGGTGCGGTGCACGTACCTGGCCGGGGGTCCTCGGGGGGGAGGTGGCGCTCTGGGTCCTGGCAGGGGGCTGTGCTGGGCGGTTGGTCATCCACTCGTCTTTTTCCCTGGTTTTAGGCCATTTTTGGGGTATCTATGTTTTGCCATGTGGGGGACTGGCCGCTGCACAATCCGCTTCCATTTTCCTGGTGCTCTGACATGTTCTACCAAGGCGGCCATTTTCTAATAGCCTCAGTTTTGTTTTACCCTAGCGCTGGGTGGCTGGTTCATTCTGGAACAGCGTGGAACGGGCACAGCGGAGAGCAGACTGTGGCAGCACAGCACAGTACCTGGGTCAGGGTGGTGAGTTCTGCGGGGGGCCCCTCAGTCTGTGGCAGCTAGGAGGGGTGGGCATTTTGTGTGGCTTGCCTTAGGTCCCTAGTGGCGACAGGCAAGAGTGGGTCAGCATGGTGTCAGAAGCTGGCGCTTCTTCTCCAGACATCCCTGTTATTGCGACTGGTTCCCCTGCACCTGCGGTGCCTATGGATGCTCTGTCGGCGGTCTTGGCATCATTTGTTGCCAGAGTGGAAGAGGTGTGCGGGCGCAAGGGGGGGGGGGTAAAAAACACCCCCCCCCACCGTCTTCGGGGAAAAGCTGATTCAGACTTTGATCCTTCTTTGGCAGGTGGCCCCTGTTCTGACGTTTCAGAGGATGCGGACTGTTCGGACAGCAAGGATGACTCCGGGCCAGCGCAGGAAAAAGATCTAGTAGGAGCACTTATCAGAGCGGTGCGGGATACCCTAAAGATAGAGGATACAGCGGGGGCATCTGCAGAGGTGTCTCCCTACTTAACTTATTTTGATAAGTTTATTTACCTTATTTATTTATATTAAGGAATGTGGAAGCCTGCAGCCGGCCTTTTTGGTCCTGAGACGGATGGCGGTGCATTACCCCTTTGAGGAGAGTTTCCTGAAAAATGGATATCTCCGGTCGTTGAACCCCGGTTTTCAGGTTAAATAAGGCAACCACGATTCTGGTGGAAGGGACCCCTGCTTTCAAGGACCCTGCTGACAGAAGGGCTGCCCGGTCCATGTTTATGGTGGTTGGGTCAGCATTGCGGCCAGTGTTGGCCACGGCCCTGTTGTCAGACGCTTACTGAATGGGCTAAGTTGATGCATCGCAAGTCAGAGAAGCAACAGGTTTCCTGGTCTGTGTGGAACTGGCAGACCAGTTGGTGCAGGGCCTGAAGTATGTCTGTGATGCGGCCTTAGATATGGCCCTCTTGCTTTCTAGAGCCTCAGTATTCTAGAGCCTCAGAGCTACATCACCTGACTTGGCTAAAATGTTGGTCTGTGGACCAAGCCTGTAAGAAAGCACTGGCGGATTTGCCCTTCAAGGGGGCGAGGCTATTTGGAGCCTCGCTGGATGACAGTAAAAATGTTACTGGGGGAAAGAGTACTTTGCCCCCACAGTCCAGGAAGGGTAAGGAGCCATGCCATAGGCAAGGGTCCTCCTTTTCCGCTCATAAGGGGATTTTTCATCCCCCTTCCCAGTCTGACAAGGTATCCGCTGAGGGACAAAAGACCCTCTGGTTTTGCAAGCTAAATGAGCCTGCAAGCAAATCTGTTGCCGCATGAAGGTTTGCTCCCGCCCGACTCTGGTGGGGGGTCGCCTTCTGGAGTTTTCAGCCCGGTGGACCTCTCTTCTTTCCAACCAGTCGGTCTGCGAACTGGTTTCATCAGGCTACAAGAGTTTCTTGTCTGCCAAACAAATTTTTTTTCCCTCCAACCTTCATATTCTTTCCGGCTCATCGGGAGGCCCTGTTCGGGACAGTACAGGACCTGCTGCTGCGCGGGGTGATAGTACCTGTGCCGACGCTGGAAAGGTTTCAAGGATTCTACTCCAATCTATAGTCCCAAAGAAAGGCGTCCATGCGGTCCTGGATCTCAAGGCCCTCAACGGCTTCATGAAAGTACAAAGGTTCAGGATGGAATTGGTTCGCTCCGTGGTCCCACTCCAGGGGGATTTCCTGGCGTTCTTGGACATCAAGGACGCATACTTGCATGTCCCCATATGTGTCAGGCATCAGAGGTTTCTACGAGATGCGGTTGGGGACAAGCACTATCAATTTGTAGCTCTACCTTTTGTCCTAGTGACGGCACCAAGGGTCTTCACCAAGGTGTTAGCCCCAATTCTGGCACTGCTAAGGCAACGAGGGATCACAATTGTGGGTTACCTGGATGACCTCCTGAGCAGCTTCCGCCTCAGAATTGAGGGAGAATGTGGAGATCACCATACAGACTCTTCGGTAGTTTGGTTGGGTGTTGAACCTCCAGAAGTCGGTGTTGGTGCCGACTCGATGCCTGGAGTACCTGGGCTTGATTCTGGATTCAGAGGCGAGAGCGTCTCCCTTCAGACAAGCTGTAGACTCTTTAAACTGGTGAAGTTATTTGTGTCCCGCAGGTGGTCCTCGCTGCATTTTTGCATGTGCGTTCTGGGTCTCATTGTAGCCACTTTCTAGGAGGTACCGTATGCTCAATTCCACAGTCAAGTCTTACAGAAAGAGATCCTGTCCAAATGGGACAAATCATCGACATCCCTGGATTGTCAAATTCAGGTGAGCCAGCTAGTCCCGGATTCCCTGCCCTGGTGGCTGAGTCCTCCGGCCCTTCGGTCTGGGAAGCAGTTCCTTCATCTTCATTGGACGGTGATCACAACGGACGCCAGCCTGACCGGCAGGGGGGGGGGGAGTTTGGGCTGTAAAGTCGCTCCAGGGTCCCTGGACGAAAAAAGAAGCCCACCTATCAATGTGCTGGAGGTTCAGGCGATCAGGCGGTGCCTCTCCACATGGTCTGAGGCTGCAGGAGCGTCCGGTCGGGATCCCGGCGGTGGCGTATGTCAACCATCAAGAAGGGACGAGGAGCTCGGCTGCAGCACTGGAACTCTCTCACATCCAAAGCTATGGCATCTTCTATTGTTAGGTTAGTAAATCTTTTATAGTTTTTACTCAGAACTTCTATTTTAGTATGGCCTTCTTTCCCTTCTGAGTCTACTTTTTCCTGTTTAGTTTTATTAGGTGGTAATACCTCAAGGAAAAATGTTCCTTAGGAGTCAGTTCCTGACACCCATACTCCCATGGAATACAACCGCTGATCTTCCTTCCTCTGCTCCTTTAATGTTATTAATAGTTGGTTACAGTTCTTACTATTTGTGCAGGGGAAGTTGGCCGCTTTTGTGATTATGAGTCTCTCCTTTATTCCACTCTTTTTAGCCCCTGGTTGATTATACCCCCAATCTTGAGGTGCTGTGGTACACAGGGCCTTATCCCATGCTTAACGTCCTGCTCTATTCCAGAGCCAGCAGATATAGTTATCTGCCCATAGAAGTCCTCTAGCCCCAGTTGTATCCCCACAATCTGCAATCTAACTGAAGTCTACCAGTATATGGATGCATCTCCTAGAGTCACCAGTAACCCAAGGATAATTACTGTCCCTTTCATCCTAACCAGCTACAGAGGTCCAGCGGATAGGATAGGGGAGTTGGAAGGGGACGGAGACTTCACCGGTTTGAGACAAGTCCCACCTTGTGTGAGACCTCCCTTTGTAGCCGGATTTTCTGAACCTCTTGTAGCCAACTGGCCCTATTCTGCCTGTAAAACCTTTTTTGTAATGGGACTGGTGAATCCAGGTAGACCTCTCTGCAATCCTTATCGCAGTAGGGGTAGTTAAGAGGACTTTGAAAGGACCATCCCACCTTGGGAAGTAACACTGCTTTTTTCTTATTACTTTTTATTAAGACCCAATCTCCCACATGCACCTTTTCATCTTCTTAAATTGGACCTTCTAGACCAGAACCAAAATCATTAGTACGTCTTTGTATTAATAAACTAGACATGTATTCTGGTGTGTGCTCAGACTGCTCAGTAGGTGTTTCATTTGATTGTAAGGGTATCTTATATAGCCTTATTTCAAATGGGCTTAAAGATTCTTTTGTGGGTGTGAGATGTACATACTGGTCACAGCTGCTAGTAGACAGTGCATCCAATTATTTTTACCCATTTCTTACATAGCTTTTCTCAGTTTGCTTTTTAGAATGCCATTATGTCTTTATACCAATCCAGCTGTTTGGAGATGATAGGCACAATGGTATTTCACTTTAATTCTCATCACTTCTGTCGAATGTTGTATATTTTTAATTACAAAATGAGGTCCATTATAACTGTCTGTGCATCTGCACTTCCTGTCGGGAATATCTCCACCCATTTGGCCAGGGTGCCTGGTTACCAAACAATATTTCTTCCTTTCACATTTGTCTAATTCAATAAAATCCATGCAAATGTGTTGGAATGGATATTGCTGTATGGGGAACTTCCTTTTCTGTGGTCTTATGCCTCCCTGAGCATTGTATCTTGAACATATAATGCATTGACAGCAAAAAGTTTTTTTAGTAGTTAGTGAAGCCATAGACTGTACATACCTTAAACATCTGTCATCCCCCTGTTTGACACATGAGTTACTCCATGTGTCAATACTGTGGCCTATCAGTAAGGACTGTATGATCTCTCTATGGATTTCTCGTTCTATCATTATTTGCGTTTCTTGTACCGCTATTTTGGCTGCCTCATCTGTCCTTTTATTTCCCTTTATGATGGGGTCTGTATATTTTGTGTGCGCTTGACATTTGCAGATTATAAACTCTTTTGGTAACTATTGCATCTAGGAACTCTAGAATGAAGGCCATGTGTGAAATTGGTTTACCACTGGAGGTGACCATCCCCCTGTTTTTCCATTGTTGTGCAAAAACATGTACTGTTGAAAAGGCATATTGACTGTCAGTGTATATGGTTACTAATTTTCCTTCTGATAGTATGCATGCTCTTGTCAGTGCTACAAGTTCTGCAACTTGTGCTAAATAATATTTTGGTAGTGACCCAGCTTCCAAAATCTCATCATGTCACTACTACATATACAGCTGCATTTGTGCCATCTGTATTTTTCTTACTAAAACCATCAACAAAAAGTGTCATGTCAGGGTTAGATAACGGTATATCTTTCAGATCACTTTGTGGCAGTACCTTTTCAGTGATGGCAGTAGAGCAGTCATGTTTTATGACCATCAGTAGGAAGTGGTAGTAGTGTGGATGGGTTTAGTGTAGTACACCTCTGTGTTAAGTGTGGTTGTGTCAAGAGTATTGTCATACAGGAAAGGTGTCGTGCTGGGCTAAAATGTGATATCTGTTGTAACAGGATAAGACACTGCATGTGGTACCTTTTTTAGTAAAGTTGATTAAAGACACCAGTCCATCCGGTTCAGCCTGAGTGAGTGTCTAGCCCCTATCCCTGTACATTGCACACTCACATTGGTCTCTACCCTCAAGGATCCAACAATCCAAGGTCCCCATTCATATACCAGGGCCAACCCGGGACAGAAGCCAATCAACCCACCTGCATGTCCCCGGAGTGTGGGAGGAAACCCACGCAGGCACAGGGAGTACATGCAAACTCCAGGCAGGCAGTGTCATGGTTGGGATTCGAACCAGCGACCCTTTTTACTGCTAGGTGAGAGTGCTAACCACTACACCGCTGCAGCTACCAGTGCTTGTACACAGGGTGGAAGTGCTCTAGTTGCACTGTCTAATTTTGTAGCGTAGTAAGCAATCGGCCTCTGGTGCCCGCCATGTGACTGTAAGTACTAATGTCATGTGACCTTCCCTTGAGTCTACTGTTTCTTGGAAAGGTTTGTCATTGGTTGGTAAGGCTAGCACTGATGAACTAGAAAGGACTTGTTTTATGTCAGTAAAAGCCGTCTGTTTCCTCACTCCATTTTATGGCATCCTGGGGGGGGGGGGGGGGGGGGGCATTGGGCTCCCATGTATTGCCTGTACCAATGGGGCAGTCAGCATGGGATGCCCAGGAATCCAGGCTCTACAAAAATTTGTCATACCCAGAAAGGACATCATTTGCCTTTGTTTCTAAGGACTGTGTAGTCTACATTATTTCATACCTTCATTTAATGCTCTAAACTATAAAATACCTCCTAAAGGTTACATTTTGTACTCATTCATGTAATCAGTAGACACCCACCTCGTAGAAAGGAACAAGCCTCATTCTTCAGTTGTGTAGGAGGGGGGTGGGGGTGTCATATCTGCACTCAAATTGGGGCTGGGAAAAATTGATACTCTTTATCTAACATGAATGAGCACAGGATCACAGATCAAACTACCAAACGCCTTCCTTACCTTGGAGTTGTTAAAAACAATATTCTTTAATTTATTCAAATACATATATTACACACACACACCTCCTGAATATATTTCCTCAGACCCCAATATTTTAGCAAAATTTAAGAACCCCCTTTTGTAAATTTAAGAAAACTTTAAGAACCCCCTTTTGTATTGTTCCCCTTATTCTCTGGTCCCAAGTGAAATCCACAGGGTCCCAAAATAGAACTTTCTTTTTAATTAATATTTAGTATTCTGATTCAGAACTTAGCCTTTTGACTTTATAAATGTACCCAAATATAAACAGCATTGCATCATTAACACTTCACAGTTGAAAGTCTGTGAAAAATAACTCATCCAATATAAATATTTACTTTAAGACTATTATTCAGACTTTCTTTCCCACCAAAAGTCCTAATATTTTCACAGATGCACAAATTAACCTCTGTCAGGCAATCTGCATTTTCTTGTTTCCGAGAAACAGCTTCTTGACCATCATAGAAATGAAAACATCCTCAGCCTTTTCTTTTGTCATTCATCAAGCCACCTGATAATTCTACAACATTCTATTCACTCCACAGTGCAATCCACCTTCATGTCTCCCATCTACCCCCAAACCATCAACAATTTCTGCCACTTGCTTCCTGTAACACCATGGCATGCTAAAATAATAAAGCAACCTGGTGTTATCAGTGTACCTTTTTTTTCTTTTATGCCAAGTTTCAATATTTACAATATAACCCTTCTGTATTGTCATAGCTGGTCAAGGGTTAACTTTTACAGACAGGAATTTGAAGAGCAATCCTCATTCCTTACATGGGGGGAGGGGGAGAGTGAGTTCAGTGCGTTACCTTTTTTTTTTTTTTTTTTTTTTTTACAAACCCAGATCATGAGAACGTGAAGAATGATTTCTTATCTCCTTCTAAAGGCACATTAGGAATACGCAGCACAAAACATGTTAACGAACAAAGACTGTTGTACCCGATCCACGGTAACAATAGGAATACAAGAGTAAAAATATCAGCACTCCCCACACTATAGAGAGAATCAAAAAAGGTTAAACATGAGCAAAGAAAGTAAACACACACAGAAGAAAGTTAGCCTTGCAATCTTTTTAGATCACTTAACTAAACAGCACTTAAATAGTCGGGCATTCAACCTCCGACAGCGTCAGGCAATCAACCTCTGACGTTCGGTATACCTCAAATCTTATCTGTCCAGACAGCGGGCGACGTAATTTTTTACCTTAGACAAGTGTCTCTGTCTACGAGCACTAGATCGTCTAGATATTATACGATCAATACCAATGTCGGCAATTACAACACATTAAACCAGAATCAAAGAGAAGAAAAGACTCTTAGAAAGAATTAAGAATAATTTAAATTATCTTACCTCTCAAACACCTGGACTGGATCACACTAAGTTCGGAAACAGACAGTGGAATTCAGATCTTAGGCCCCCGATCTCTGTTTCACCAATAACATTGAATGGGGGGACTTTAATCGTTCAGTGAGCTTCAAAGTCCAATACTCACCGAAGTTTTGTCGGGGCCATCTGATCTGAAAACCAACATGTTTCCGACTGCGAAGGACCAAAAATGTTAGGAATCTTCTCGTGTGATCAGTCAAAACTCCAGATGTATTGAGAAGAAAATGTATTTCTGATGTGGCCCACAAAAGGGAGACATGCTTACAGGACAAAAGCTGCAGTAAGAGTCTCACAAAAGAATGTGTCCCCCCCCCCCAATACCCTACAAGAATACCACCTCTATTGCTTCTATTGGCAAACATAGATGGCGTGACTGGTACAAACCGGTACTTTATTTTAGCTATTCAGTTTCCTTTACAATCTTATGCTATCATATATAGTTAAACCTAGTCATCCATTAACTTACTATGGAGTTAAGACAAAACAATACAGCAAGTTAATACAACGTGCTCAAAAGTCATTTTAAAAATCAGTCTCAGGAATATTGTTTTTCTAATAGTCACACAATAAACATTTAAAACTTCTAACAGCAATCTATCACAATTTTAAACCATAGACATATATTAATCCCCGATGTCCATTACCATTTAAGATATATGTGCTTCAATTCTCATCCGTGCTGAATAACCATGACTTTTCACTGCTTCATGTGCCATTACCACCTTCTAAAATGGTCACTCACCAGAGCCTAGAAAGTTTTGCCTTTGGTTCATATAAGGATAAGCACTCACTTCACTGTCCTGGTGTTCCTCCAGTTAATTTGCCACTAGACGCTCCTCATTTCCCCATACCAAATATTGGTATCTCATAAAAATTGAATATTTACCACTGCGCAGTATGTTTATAAAAAAATTTATAGCCAGAAAAAACACATAAGGGTCCTTTCACACGGGGCGGATCAGTGCTGATCCGCCCTGTGGATATCTGCTTGCTCAGCGGGGATAGCTGGAGCGATCTCCGCTGAGCAGGAAGATGACAGGTCTGTCTCTGCACACTGCGCAGGAACGGACTTGTCACAGTGCCGCTCTCCCCTATGGGAGATCGGGTGACGACAGACTGCAGTGTGAAATCGTGAATAGCTTTTTCCTCCGTCACACTTTATCGAAACGGGTTGGATGTCAGCAGACCTGACATCCGACGCTCCATAGACCTCTATGGAGCATCCATTCAGGTCTGCCTGAAAAACTGACAGGCGGACCTGAATGGATCGTCCGTATGAAAGGGGCCTAAGGAATGTTCACTCACATTTTATAGTGCCTTAGACCAGCACTAAGTCTATCCAGCGTTCTGTTATGGGGCTCTATTTTGCCGCTTTGTTCCTCATGCCTGGCGTGCACTCCAAGCCTCATTTTGGTTCGGGTTAGTGATAGTGATGGCCGTAATTAACCAGAAGCCTCTATGCGTTTCGCATATACACATGCGTCATCAGGAAGCCGAGTGCGCCATCTTTAAAATAGTATACATGCCCTTAGTGTTAATTATTTGGCCAATTAAATCGTTTAAAACGGACACGCCTCATCCTATCACTCTCATTGGAGAGCTGCAAAGTTACAATGACCGCCATTTTATTCCCTAGGGTCTCTGCTAAAAAAAAAAAAAAAAATCTTTGGGGATTCTGAATAATTTTATATCAAAAAAATTATTTTTACATGTAGGAAAAGAGTGCAAGAGGCCTGGTATGGAAGTGGTTAAAGGCCTCTTTTTTTTTTTTTTTTTCTCTAAACCGTAGAATGATGGGCTTTACCAAAAAACAATTTTTCCTTCTGTCCATAGCACATCCTTCCAAAAGGATTTTGGCTTCCTCTGGTATATTTTGGCAAACTCTAATCTGGCTTTGTGTCAGCAGTGGGGGTCCTCCTATCCTACCATAGCATCCTTTTTCTGTTAATTTTTTTTTTTTTTTTGCCGTCATAACCGGTAATATAAGGTAGGACTAAGCTTCAATGTGGTGTTGATCGGGGTAGAGGCCATGTTTAAAATTGAAGTCCAAAATTGCACAACAGGGCAGGTCTGCAACATTTGTGCATGTGTGGCCTGTAGGCCGTGGGCCTAGAAGTACATGGGGGAGGGGTTGTGTAGCCTGGTAAAAATGTAGATTTTTACTGGAACAAATACCATATCATGAGGACTTTGTAGTTTTGAGCGCTAAAATATTTTGGGAAGAAGAATTTGTGGTTGCCCAGATATCATCCCAATTCTCTGCCTCCAAGTCAACCTCAAGATCTCTGGACCATTGCGTGATATAAGATGGCATGCTGGTAGGTAGGGATGCAAGATGATTGTAGATGCGGCATATAATACCTTGAGCAATGCAGGTTTGAGTCGCAAGTACACTCATAAAAAGATAAGTTGGTAAGGGATGAGTGTGCGCATATGATTGAAAAAGTGAGTAATTTAGAGATAGCAAAACATTCCCTAAATGGGAGTTAAACCTGTTTCCGCAGGGCAGCAAAAATTTTCAGGGAATTATTAGTTACAAGTCATATATGCGGGTCAGGCTTAAGAAAGGAAAGTAATGGGGTATGAGGGAGGCTAATTAGAATGGACCTCGTAGTTTCTCAGAGCAGGAGAGAATGCTGATTTGGTTATAGGTGGTCTGGGCTTGGATCAAGTCATCCATAGCAGGTTGTTTACTGATGTATGTTTTAATTGCCTCTAGGCCCATCCATAATTGTCTCAATTTTAGCATGGTGGAGCGTGAGTTGAGCCAGCTGGGCTGCGTGGTAATATCTAAGAAAATTTGGGCCCCCGAGACCACCTCAAAACCTACTCTATAATTGTATAGCTTGAGTTACTCTAGGTTTCGTGGGACCCCATATATATTAATACGTGGCCCTGGAGGGCCCAAAAAAGTAAGTGGGAATCAACTGGAAGGACTCTGAAAAGATACAAAAGCTTGGGTGATAAGGTAATTTTTACAGCCGCTATGCGTCTGAGCCAGGAGACGCAGAGTACCTGCCAAATGGCTAGCAGAGGATAGATGACAACATAGGGAGATTGTTTGCTTGGTAGAGGTGTTGAGGGGTCACTAGTCGGTTTAATCCCCAAATATGGCATTGAGGCAGAGGACCATAGAAACAGGATAGGTATCCTGAAGCTGATTGTACTCAGCCTGAGGCAAGGGCACATTGAGGGCTTTAGATTTAGATGGGTTGACCTCTAGCCCCGTCACAAACGCAAATTTATCCAATGGCTTAATTAGATTTGGAAAGGTTGTACCTGGGGAAGTGGCAAATAAAGCATTGTCCATTAACAAACATGGTGAGTGGAAGTCATTTCTAGGCACTTAATGTCTGGATTAGTTCTACTCAGGATTGCCAGTGGTTCTATTGCAAGACCAAAAATTAAAGGAGATAAAGGGCAGACCTGTTTAATTCCCCGTTAAGGAAATATTCCAAGTGGAAGCTAGAGTATTTGACATACGTCTGTGGCTGGTCTTATGAGTAGTCTATCCACTGCAGAAAGTTGGGGCCGAAACCCCAGTGTTGTATAATAAAGTGCAGATAGGACCACGAGAACGTATCAAACGCTTTCCTAATTTCAAGGGAGAGGAGATGTTAGAGGTATCTTGTGGACTCTTGCTAAGTTTTGTAACAGGATTGCGCTTCTGATATTACTAGCTTGTCGTGGGATAAAGGCCACTTGGTCTTTATGAACCAACTGTCCGGCCAAATGAAGTCTAAGTGCTAAAATCTTGGCTAACCATTTTTTGCCCAAATTGAGCAGGGAGATTGGTCTATAATTTTACCAAAGGGTACGTTCTGTATTTGGTTTTGGGATCATGGATATTATGGCAGTCAATGTGTCCCGGCCAAAGTAGTGTTGCTTCAGCAAGGCATTGAAAGCATTCCACAGAAGTGGGGCTAGTGTGTTCACACATTTTAAACTATGTTGCAGAGAGGCCATCAGGGCCAGGGTGCTTGTGGGGCTTAAGTGTCGCTAGAAGGACTTCCTCTGTCGTAACTGGATGCTCCATTGACTCGGTTGGCATCAGATGGTTTAGGTAAAGTTCTATCCTGAAATAATGACTGGTTTAAAGAAAAAGCCTTAGCTTCATATATTTGTGATAGCCTTTTAAGAAACTCGGAGAGCACCTTGACAGGGTTGCTAATATGAATACTCTTGGCCACCTTGAGTCTAATGGGTTTACGGACCTGTTCCAGTTGGCGAAGAGCCAGAAAGGTGTATGGCTTGTTGGCCTTGGTATAGATGGGTACCCCCATACTACGAATGGCCTTGTCTGCCGACTCAACTAAAAGCAGGTCCAGCTCTGTTTTCGTTTTTTCTAATGGAAGTCTACTAGACTTGATGGGAGAGGACTGGACCTGAAGACAAATTTGGTGATAGTCTTCCTCTAGCTGCTGTAATTTAAGTTTCTTATCTCAGTTAAGGCGTGTAGAAACAGATACAAGTAATACGGATAACTGGTTTATGAGCTACCCATAGAAGGACCAGGGAGATATCATCTGGGGTAGCGTTGCATAAGAGGTACTCCTTAACCACTACAGCCCCCGCAAGAATTTACCCCCTTCCAGACCAAAGGACTTTTTGCGATTCGGCACTGAGTCGCTTTAACTGACAATGGCGCGGTCGTGCAACGTGGCTCCCAAACAAAATTGACATATTTCGGTGGTATTTGATCATCTCTGTGGTTATTTTTTGCGCTATAAACCAAAAAAGTGTCGGTTTTGAAAAACAAATTTTTTACTTTTTGCTATATCCCCAAAAAATATTTAAACATTTTTTTTCCCCTCAGTTTAGGCCGATGCGTATTCTACATCTTTTTGGTAAACAAAATCACAATAAGCGTTTGGTTTTCGCAAAAGTTATAGCATCTACAAAATAGGGGATAGTTTTTTATGGCATTTTTATTGACCGTTTTTTACTAGCAATGGCGATCAGCGATTTTTATCCTGACTGCGACATGGCGGACACATTGAACTACTTTGACACGTTTTTTGGGACCATAGGCATTAATACAGTGATCACTGCTAAAAAATTGCATTGATTACTGTAAACATGTCACTGGCAGTGAAGGGGTTAACCACTAGGTGGCGCTGTAGGAGTTCAGTGTATCCTAGGGAGTCATTATAACTGCGGGGGTGGGCTGTGTGTGACACGTCACTGATCATCACTCCCAATTACAGCCGATCAGTGACATTGTCACTAGGCAGAACGGGGAGAAGCTCGCGATCGGTATGCCCGCAGACAGTCCATGGGATCCACGATCATGGTCAGAGCTCCCGGCGCACGCCCACAAGCCACCTCTTAAAGGGAAACATTCAGGTACGTTAATCTGCCTGTACGCTCCCTTCTGCCATAGAATTTCTGCTCGAGGTGGTCGGGAAGCGGGTAAGGGAAAGTTGTATATCAGAGCAGATAGATTTATTGACTAGGTGTGCTTCGTTCATACGCCAGGTCCGATCTCTAGCTTGGGGAATCAGATGAAATGGTGGTGCTGACCATGCAGTGATGGAACCATGGGACAGGATGGATGCGTGAGCCTAATAAAATTGGAGAGGATGCCACAGGGAGGAAAGACTTATGCGGGTAGGCGTAAAATATGTAATTTTTCTTCAGCTGATTGCATTCTCTCCAAGTATCAAGCAAGGAAGCTTGCTGTAGTTTACGGAATAGCAATGAGGGTGAATGCGATTCCGGGGACTATGGAGATTTACCCAGGTGTGGATGGAGCACTAGGTTAGTCGCCGCACAGGAACAGTGCTCCTTTGCAATGGGTCTGTACAACCTGAAGAAGGTGGGAGAAAAAGATTGGGATTGTTGGGGGCATAATAAGATGCAAATATCTCAACATCTTGCAGTAGGCCAGCTAAAATTAAGTAGCAACCTTCTGGGTCTTTAATCTCGCTAACGAGGGTAAATAGTATATAGTGTGGTGGAAAGCAAGTAGAACTCCCCTGTGCATAGTGCTGGCAGAAACTGAGAATACTTGTGGGGAACAGGATAGTTCAGGCAGCAAAATGAGTTTCCTGGAGGGCCACTACTCCTGCTTTTAAGGAAGCAAATGCCTGGAAAGCCTGGAATTTAGGCCCTTAACTTTCAAGGATAGGGCATTTAAGGGTGTCATCTGGTAAGAGATGGGGAGTTGGCGTGTGAGTTCCGGATGTACACGAACCCTACCTTGTGGAAAGAAGAGAAATTAGGATAAAAGAAAAAGGGGGGAAGAGCAAGACAAAGAGGGGAGGGTCAAGGGGGAGGAGTAGATAGGATGGAGAACCTTAGGGTGATAACAGTGCTAGATTTGCACTAACCTGTCTTGAGTTCTTAGCTGTAACGGGATGTAAGATCTATGATATTCTTTAACCACTTAAGGACCAGGCCTATTTTTCAAACATGTTCACAAGTGAAAATCATTTTTTTTTTGCTAGAAAATTACTTGGAACCCCCGAACATTATATAGATTTTTTACCCTAGAGCATAAAATGTCGGTTGTTGCAATACTTTCTCACACTGTATTTGCACAGTGGTCTTGCACACGCACTTTTTTGGGGAAAAATATACTTTTTTTTTAAATAAAATAAAGAATTGGACAACAGTAAAGTTACCCCAATTTTTTTATATTGCGAAAGATGTTACGCTGAGTAAATTGCGGGAGCCCGGCAGTCATTGCACCCGCCGGGCACTCGCATCGGCTCTGAGGGCGAGCAGCGGGTGTGTGCCCCTAGTGACCACAGGACGAAGTCGCTTATGCTTTGAAAAAGATTCCTGTACTACTTTGGGGTGACTTCAGAGCGGCTTGCATTGAATTCTGTACAGCAGCTGTTTGAAGTCGCACTGGACGGGGTGGCTTCAGAGTCAGGCAACTTTGAAGCTGCCCCTGTGTGAACTGGCTCTAAATGACAAGGCAGCACCCCAAAGAGGAAATGTCTCATTTGGTTGGCACATAAAGTGACTGAGGGTGTCTTTCAGTACTGTTTATCAAATTTCATTTTTACATAACTGCCTCTACTGACAAACTGCAGGCAAGCACAATGAATTAGTGGATTACATGGGATTTGTGTCTAGTGCAGAGCCCAAATTGACACACATTTAGGGAAATTCTAATTTACACTGTTATGTTGGTGTACCACACATATGGAAGTGGGTTTTGATCGATAAGTTGCAATCGATTATCGATAACATCTGTTTTCAGCATGTAATCTCACATTGATCGTATTGATGATCATGTATCTTTGTGCTGCTGACTGATGAAAACTGATCAACATTTCACCCTGACTAATCGACTGAGTTTAATCAAATCTGATCTAAATAGTGCATGCCGATCGGAAGGGATTATGGCTATTTTTTGCATATCAATCAGACAAAATAAAGCATGTGGCCATCATAAGTGTCTAGCATAAAGTATACAAATAATTTCAACAATTCCATATCCATTGTAATCTTTTATACATTCTAGACAACTAAGAATTGTTTTCCAGTCTAAAGCAAGGGTCTCCAAACTGTACCGAAGGCCATATTCAGCCCTCAAGATTTTACCTGATGGGGCGGCACCAGATGGGGCGGCATTGCATTGTATTATACTGTACTAAAGGATGCCAATCAGTGCCAAATAATGCATGCCAATCAGTGATGCCCATTGTGGGCACTGACTGGCATTCATTGTGGGCACTGACTGTGGGCACTGACTGGCATTCATTGTGGGCACTGGCATTCATTGTGGGCACTGGCATTTATTGTGGGCACTGGCATTTATTGTGGGCACTGGCATTCATTGTGGGCACTGGCAGGCATTGTGGGCACTGGCAGGCATTGTGGGCACTGGCAGGCATTGTGGGCACTGGCAGGCATTCATTGTGGGCACTGACTGGCATTCATTGTGGGCACTGACTGGCATTCATTGTGGGCACTGACTGGCATTCATTGTGGGCACTGACTGGCATTCATTGTGGGCACTGACTGGCATTCATTGTGGGCACTGACTGGCATCCATTGTGGACTAGGGTGGCATACCCTGTTCTGGGCATCCCTGGTGGTCTGGTGGCGACCCTGGTGGTCCAGTGTGGGCATCTCCGGGGGGGGGGCTGCGCTGATAATCGATCAGCCCAGACCCCCCCCGGTCAGGGGAGCGGCCGATTGGCTCTCCTCTACTCGCGTCTGACAGACGCGAGCGAGGAAAAGCCAATCACCGGCTCTTCCTATTTACTGTGATCCGCCGTGATTGGACACGGCTGATCACGTGGTAAAGTCTTCGTCTGAGACTTAGAGTCTGAGTCTCTAAGAGACTTATAAAGAGTCTCCGGAGACTCTTTACCGAGATCGTAGTTGCGGGGTGTCAGACTGACACCCCGCAACAACGATCGCCGCGATGCGCATCACCAGGGGCGTGCAGCGGCTCAAAATCCTGATCATGTCATATGACGTCTGGTCAGGATTTTGAAACCACTTTGCCGCCGTGTTTCTGTTATAGGGCGGGCGGCAAGTGGTTAAACGCTCTATCTTGCAAAGAAGCCATATCTGAACATGATTTAGAAATGCTGCCATATTTTCTGAGCCAAAGCACATTTAAAATAGTCTGTTGCAAAGTAGAAAACTGTTCTGTGCTCAGATAAATTCATATTTGACATTCTTTTTGGCAACCATAGGTGCCATGTCCTAGTACTAAGAGGAGAGGGACCTTCCAGCTTATCGGCACATTAGTGTAAATGGAATAGGCAAGCCTGCACATCTTGAAAGGTACCATCAATGTTAAAAGATATATCCAGGTTTTAGAGCAGCATATGTTCCCATCCAGATTAGGTCTTTCAGGGAAAGCCTTGCATATTTCAGGACAATGCTAAACCACATACTGCATTTATGACAACAGCATGGTTTCGTAGTATAAGAGTCCAGGTGCTTAACTGGCCTGCCTGCAGTCAAGACTTTTCGCCAATTGAAAATATTGAGGCATCTTGAAATGAAAAATACGACAGACGACCCAGGATTGTTGAGCAGTTAGAATCCAGTTTCTCTGTTTACATATTTTGATTATTTTAAATTTTGAATAAAATATGAGTTTACAGGATTTAATCATTGCATTATGTTATGTAGATTTTACACTGAGTTTCAACTTATTTTTGGAATTGGGTTTGTACCCAGTTGAACCTGCTAGTGGACTAAGAGAAAGCTAGATGCACCTATAAAGCACTGCAGCTTTATATGGTGTGTGTAACCCAACATTTCATATACCTGTGTGCCTGCTGTACCATGTACTTGTATGAAAGTGTCCTGTTCACTTTGCATCACTTCCGTTTTGTGAAGTCCCTGGTGAATCCTGCCAGTCCCTCTTATAAAAAAACTGACCACACACTGGGCGGGAGAACACCACACACTGGGCGGGAGAACACCACACACTGGGCGGGAGAACACCACACACTGGGCGGGAGAACACCACACACTGTGAGTTCTCTAGCTCTACTCTACTCCAACAATCAGACTTGTCCTGATACACGCACCTGCCCATCGTGCAGCCATTAGCTAGGAAGCTCAGTGTAATGCTTCTCCTCCCAGCTATTATGCAGCTTAGAACCAGAGGCAATGTGTTCACATTAAAAAAAGGGAAATCGTTTTTTTTTTTTTTTTTTTATATCTTTACACAAATGTTTGTCTTTCATTTCGATTTCAAACTAAATGGGATGGCATTTGACAGCTATAGTCAGGTGATGGATTTATCATGTTACAATTTATTTTGAATTTATACAAGTAAATTTAAATTGCAGTTTATACCTGCAATTTTTTTTCAAAACTGGGAAATGTAACTCTAGCAACAATGTGGGCCCGGCACATAGTACACTGTTCATATCTGCCCCAGAAAGATTTTTTTCCTGCTCATGTGATTTGGTGAGTAGTTATTCCTTGTGTTCTAAACATGCTGATCTTTTCAGCATGAGCTATTTGTCTGCAGTTCTTATAAGTAATGTTTGTCTTCAGAAACCTAATGAGGTAATTGTTGTACTTTGAGTCAACCTAATGTTTAGAAGTTATTTTTAAGGTCAAGTTTGTTTACTTGAAATAAAACACATGCTGGCTTGCCTGTGGGTAACCTTCTCACACCTTACATTTTCTTAGATGTTATTCACTACTTTTGTTAAATGGCCTAGAGGAGCTCAGACTTCCATTCTTATTCAATGTGAAGGCTATAATAGAAATGTTGCAACCAAAATCGGTTTAGAGAAACTCCTCCAACAGCTGATGGTATGTGTTTAAAATTGTTTTTTAGAGTGGACTTCTCTAAAATTTCCTAAGGGAAATCTCTATACTGTATAAAAGAACTCAGATGTAGACTTGCATAGCAGACAGCTGTGGACTGTCTGGATTCCTGATATTTAACTCTGCTCCAGAGTACTCCCCCGCTATTATGAGTTTACACAATCATATAGTGCACATGCGTACAGCAACAAAGATAGCTGTAGGTTAACAGTGAGTTTACGATAATATGGAGGTTAGGTGGATGACGTAGGGCAGGGGTAGGCAACCTAAGGCCCTCCAGCTGTTCAACTAAATTTCTCATGAGGTATTGCAAGGTTGGCAGTTACAATTACTCCCAGAGGCATGATGGTAGTAGTTCTGCAACAGCTAGAGGGCTCCAGGTTGCCTACCCCTGGCCTTGGGTATTTTAAAATGAGGTTCATCTATGCCTGCTAATTCAGAAAGAATTGGTCCTGGTTGGGATGCATGTGTTTATAGGGCTCATTGGGGAGTTAATGCAAATTACATTTAATGCTTTTGCCAGTGTAATTATAGCGTTGACAGCAGCGCCACCATATAAACACTTGCAATATGACTTTTTTAAATTTATTTTTTGACTAAACAGATTTTCACCATCCACACAATTCAGTTGGATAAAGAAATCCTCCTCCCCCCGTCAAAATACAGTGATCACTACAGCTATTTGGCTGCATTTGCTGACTAGTGAAATTATACCAACAAGCCTGCTCATGAAAAGTCAATAGCGTTCTCATGAACTGAAATGACCATACATGGATCTAAATTCAACTGGTTCTTGCCGAACCAGCTGAATTTCAATCCATGTATGGCCAGTTAAACTCATGACCACTGTAGTAGCTATAAGTCTATTGCTTCTTATCTAACTCGGCACATTTACGAGGTGGCAGATATCGTGAATTTTAGCATCCATCCACTGTACGGGTCCATGACTGCCTGTGGTGGTGTGCTGAGTGCTTTTGCACTGCCTGTCCCCAGGACACTGACCAAGCTGTTGCCTCTTGGTCTCTGATCGGGGGCAAGCAGGAAGGGCTCCCGATCATGACACCTGTGAGAGACAATCATAGCAGTCACATTATACAGAAGCCGCTCTGCCCCCTAGGCATTGGAAACTAAACTTGGCCAACGCATGGATCGACGTTCAGCAGACGTCAGTTGAGATTCGATCCATGTGTGGGCAGGCTGATTGTATTCAAGTCGATCCAACAGCGCTGCAGGAAGCTTGCCCCATCAACACTTAACTGCGTTGATGGGGGAATCAAGCAATTTATGGGCAGCTTTACTTCACTATTTAGCTAGCCCATGGTACACCCACATTTAGAGTGCTAGATGTACCATAGTTGCGAGCAGACACAACCACTTAACACGTGCGGGTGGTTCTCCTGTGGCAGATGTCAACTTTGAATTATGTGGAGCTGTTTGGGGCTCTGCCTGCACAGCCATGTCAGTCATTAACGAACTTGTGAATGAACTGCAAGTCCCATCTGCCAGCAGATGGACTTGTAGTTCTCAATGGAACACAATTACCACACACAATCCATTGGTTGGCCCTACCAGCTCTGTCAATCTGTACCTTGGTACAGACCAGGAGCTGGAGGGAAGAGTGCAGGAGCTTGTACGCTGCACCCAGAATCTACTAATTGCAGTTGCAATTCTTTGCAGGCTTATTTGCAAAAAAGTGCATTTTTCAAAGGTAGTTAGCTTTTAAAGCCCACTTAGAGCTGCTGGGAGCCATAAAGGTTAAAGAAAAGCTTTGTCTGTTAACCACCTAAATACAGGGCACTTGCACCCCCTTTCTGTCCAGGTAATTTTTCAGCTTTCAGGGCTGTCAAACTTTGCATGAAAATTGCGTGTGGTTATGCTACACTGTAACCATGTGAAATTATTTTCTTCACACAGAGCTTTGTTTTGGTGGTATTTAATCTCTCTTGGGTTTATTTTTCCTAAAAAAGACCAGAAATTTTGAAAAAAGCAAAACGTTTTTCGTAGTTTGTCAGTAAATGTGTATAAGTAATTTTTCTGCTGCACTGGTGTTCACTGGGCACAGATAGGCAGCACTGGTGTCATTGAAACCGGCAGAGAAAGAAGCCTCGCGATGCTGTTCTGTTTCCTTCCTGGTTCTCCCTCTTCTGTAAAAGATGTCAAACGGTGAGTGAACCAGAGCAGTACAGAGTGATTTGCTGCCATCAATGGCTTAGCTTGGTTGCCGTAGTAACGGCAATCGAGCTAGAGGCCCGGTTTAGACTTGGACAGGAAAACTGAGTAAGGGCGGAAATAACATCCATAAAAGATTCATCAATCAGTAGTAATAGCGCGGCCAATACCCAGAAGAAAAATTTAAAAAAGTGAAATTGGGTATTTTACAACCTCGTTTTTGTCATATTAAATGTGTATGGCTTACCAATACATTCCAGGATCATTGTTCTATAAAAGTACGGGGTTTACTTCCTCTTTAGGGACCAGGCCTATTTTCCCAAGGCATCTTTCAGGACAGCACCTGAGAGATAGTGACTCCTCCCTCCTCCTTAGGAAACGCCTTCTTCCTCCAAACTTTAAAGGGAGGCACCTCCCTACCACACCTCAGTTATTGTGTTTCCTCCGGCCCGGAGGGAACATCTTTTTGGGAGGGAGTCAAGGTCTCTTGGGTGCTCCTGAGGGACAAGGCTTCCTTCCCCTTTTTCCTCCTCTAGGTACCTGCTGTCCTCCCGACCTACCCAGGCCTTGGCAGCGGTAGCAAGCGGGCTCCTCTTCCCCTCTTAGTGCTGGGAGAGAGCCGAAGATTCGGTGGCCCACGGTAGCGCGTGTGCGCCGCCATGTTCTTTCGGCAGTTGCGCCGGAGACGACAAAGCGTGTCACTGAGTCGGCGAAAATGTAATTTCCAGCGTGGAAGCAGGGGGGAGGAGAGAGGACAGGAGCTGGTGCCTATGGGAGTCCGGAGGCGGCGTGTGAAGCCACAAGTGGAATACTGCACACCTGCTATGGAGGAGTCCGCGTCTGCAGCAGTGGGGACAGGCACAGGCACCAGCAAAGTCCAGGTAGGAGGCAGCAGTTAAAGTCTGCCTTTTCCTCCTATCTCTGGCTTTTGGTCTTTTTTTTTTTTTTTCCTTTCCCCCCTGGTGGCAAGGGGCCTGTCTGGGCACTAGAGTAGAGGTCGACCGATATATCGGCCGATATTTGCCGTTTTTCAAATATTTGGCATCGGCCGATTGTGCTGATAAAAAGCCGATTTAGAACTACAGCGGGACTTTGAAATGACTTCTGTATAGAAGTCAGTGTAAGTTGCCATAGAAACTCTTTCCTCCTCTCTGGGCAGGCTGCCAAGAAAAGAACAGAAAGATACAATGTTTACACTTGAATGAATGAAGTCATCTCAGTGTGTAGAAGTTCTCAGTTTAACCATTTAAAGACTAAATCTTTTCTGACACTTGTTGCTTACAAGTAAAAATCCTGTATTTTCTGCCAGAAAATCACTTAGACCCCCCAAAAATTATATATATTTTTTTAGCAGAGATCCTAGGGAATAAAATAGCGGTTGTTGCAATATTTTATGTCACACGGCATTTGCACAGAGGTCTTTCAAATGCACTATTTAAAAAATAAAATAAAAACAGTAAAGTTAGCCCATTTTTTTTTTTTTTCGTCCAAAAGTTTTGACTACCTGTTTTTATTTAATATATAGGTTTTTTTTTTTTTTTTTATCTAAATCATACATACAAGTAAACTGATTGGAGGTTTGTTATGTTTAAATGTAAGAAATTTTCTGTATCACTTATGAAGGCTGCTTTCACACTGGAGCGGGCAGGCGTTGATGGTAAAACGCAAGTTTTAGCGGCTCTTTACCGTCATTTTAGCGGTGCTATTTGGCTGCTAGTGGGGCAAATATAACCCAGCTAGCGGCCAAGGAAGAGGTTAAATGTGCCCATGAAGCACTGCTGCCAAATCGCATTGCATGCGCTTCGGCAGTGGTGCCCATTCATATCAATGGGCAGGAGTGGTGGAGGAGCGGTACACATCACTCCAAACGTGCTGCTTGCAGGACTTTTTTTTTAAGATCCTGCCAGCACATCGCCTCAGTGTGAAAGCACTCGGGCTTTCACACAGACTGCAGGGGAGCCGTTTTGCAGGCACTTTACAGGCGCTATTTTTAGCCCAAAAGCGCCTGAAAAACGCCCCAGTGGGAAAGGTGTGTTAGATCAAGGGGGATTAAAAAAATAAAAATAATAATAAATAAAAAAGGAAAAAAAAAAATAAATAAAATCGGCCTAACATATCGGCCCAAAAAAAAATCGGCATCATATATCGGCTATCGGCCGCCATGATTTCTAAATATCGGCATCGGCCAGAGAAAAACCCATATCGGTCGACCTCTACACTAGGGGCTGACTGGTTTCTTCTTAGTGCACCTGTGTGGTGATCCTTATCAAAGCAGAGACTAGGTCTCACTAAGGGTCCCCTGGTTTTTTTCCTTTTTGTCTTTTCTTCATAGGCTAAAAGCTCTTACCCAAAGAGATGTCCTTCTTGCAGGGCCATACTGGGAGAAAGTTGGAAGAAAACCCTATGCAGTGCCTGCATTACTTCTTTAGTTAAAGAGGAATCAGCCTCTGTATGTGAGGATCTAGTTGCCTCTGTAAAGGAGCTATACGCCACGATTCAGACTTTTCGTGACTCACTAGTGAACCCAGCTGCTAGTCAGCCTTCCACTTCAGAGTCCTCCCAGGGGTCGTTCTCTATCCCAGTGTTGGAATCTCTGCCTGAAGACCCTTCAGATCGGGAAAAGCAGTCCCCTGCTCTTTCCGTTAAAGATTCGGAAGAGGAGATTGAGGAGACTGAGGTAGTCCCCTCTAAATTCAGACTGTCCCTTGAAGAGGTAGATGGGCTCCTTAAGGCTATTCATGCTACGCTTGGCCTGAGTAAAGAAGGGAATTATCACTCCATGACCGCATGTATGCTGGGTTGGACGAGCCCTGAGACCATTAAAGAATGGCAAGATCCGGAGAGAAGGCCCTTTTTTTTCCCAAAGCCCACAAGAGGCGTTTTCCTTTCGAGGAGGACCCTGCTGCAGTGTGGAACAAGGTGCCCAGGCTGGATGCCGCCTTCTTCCAGGTCTCAAGGTCCACGGACCTGTCTTTTGAAGACATGGGAGTTTTGACGGATCCAATGGACAAACGCATGGATCTTTTGCTGAAGAGATCATGGCAATCAACTATGAGCAATTTAAAGCCAGCAATGGCCACAACTTGTGTAGCCAGGAATTTGGAATACTGGGTTAACCAGCTAAAGTTGCATACAGCGGCAGATTCTCCCAAACAGGAAATCGTAGCTTATTTTCCTACCCTGATTTCTGCAGTTGCTTAGATTGCAGATGCCTCAGCTGAAGCAATTAAGATGTCAGCCAGGTCAGCAGCTTTAATGCTGCAAGAAGAGCCTTATGGCTTAAAACCTGGCCAGGTGATTCAGCATCAAAGAGCAAGCTGTGTGGGATTCCCTTTTCAGGGTGACCTTTTCGGCCCTGACCTTGATAATAATCTTGACAGGACAGCCGATAGAGATCCTTCCCGGTCAAAAAGAAAAAGCAAGTGCCAAAACGTCTTTTTCGACCCCAAACTCAGGATCAAGACAGCAAGTTGCAGGGGAGAAGGAAAAATTGGTCTGCCCCGAAACCGAAAGGTAGAGGCGGAATTCTCTTCGGTCCTACACACGCTGAGAAATCTCAATGACTCCTACGGCCACATCACCCTGAATGCGCCCGATCTCATCTGATCTCGGATGCTAAGCAGGGTCGGGCCTGGTTAGTACCTGGATGGGAGACCGCCTGGGAATACCAGGTGCCGTAGGCTATCTGGGGTGGATTTTGAACCTCCAAAAGTCTTCCCTAAATCCATCCCAGGAGATTCGGTTTTTAGGTTATCTAATCAATTTCTGGATCAAAGGATCTTTCTTCCCTTAGACAAGGACAAGATTCACGGTGCAGTGTCTTTGCTGCAGACCAGTCAATGTCTGATGGTAAGACAGGTTATGTCAGCTTTGGGGGTTCTAACCTCAACAATGCCGGCTGTCCAGTGGGCAAGGCTGCATTTCAGTTGTCTGCATGCTTTTCTTCTAAAATCTTGGGATCACACAGTGGCATATGGTGGCCTATTTAAACAGGCAGGGGGGTACAAGGAGCAGGTTGCTTCAAGTACTGGCCTGGGAAATCCTTCGGTGGGCAGAAAGGCATTTGTTGCTATCAGCAGTCCCCCTAAAAGGGGATCTAAACAGGGTGGCAGATTTCCTAAGCAGGAACCCTATTCAGGGTCGGCCGCTTTAAGAGCTATAGGGGGCACTCGCTGCCAGAGCCGATTTGGGGGCCATGTTTTGGTGCAAGTTCAACCCTCTAGTATTCCAGGGAATTATCTTTAGCGGTCTGACCATGGTAAGTCGGACAGTACATAATGGATAATTCTAGTGGCAGACAGTAGAGACAACATTGCATGCCATGCCATGCCACCCAGCATATAGAAGAGCATAGTCGTATAATGGCAAGTGTAAGGCACTATTCAGGGTAACAGAAGCACAAATACACATGAAAAACCAAGGTACAAGAAAAAGTCAAGTCAAGCTTTGTCATTCTACTAAACGTAAAGAACATACAGTAGAACGAAATGTTGTATCTCACAGGGCCAGGGTGCTACATACAAATTAAACATAATTATAAATAAATATACAAAGAATAAAAACACCAATAAAAAAACTACACATCTGGGAACTACGTAAGTGTACATATACTATGTTTCCAAAAGTCTTTGTAGCAGCAAGTGTTTATAAAAGTGTCTAGTGCATATTCAAGATTAAAAAGGAGGGGACGTGAAACGTTCCTGGACACAATTTATAGGTTGTAGAAGAGGTTTGCGAGGATTGGAGTTGAGGGCTCTCAGAGCCTGGGGGAAAACTGTTGAACAGTCCGACAGTCCTGGTTTTGATACTCCGGTACCTTCTACCTGATGACAAGTGCTGAAAAGACTGGGAGGGATGGGTAGGATCCCTCGCGATACTGGTAGCTTTGCTGGAGCATAGTGTATGGAAAATGTCCAGGATGGAGGGGAGAGACACCAATAATCTTTTCAGCTATCTTCCCTAGCCACAGCAGGGTCTTGGGTCAGCAGAACTGCAGTTCCCATACCAGACAATGATGCAGCTTGTCGGCACATTTTCAATGGTTCCCCTATAGAATGTAGTAAGGATGGGTGGAGGGAGACTGGCTTTTTTAAGGTGGCGGAGAAAATATAGGTGCTGTTGTGCCACCTTGATTGGTGATGTGATGTCCAGGTAAGATCCTCTGATATGTGCACTCCTAGGAATTACTGCTTACTCACTCAACAGTCAAGCTGTCGATGGTCAGTGGGGCGTGATCAACAGAATTTCTCCTGAAATCCATCACAACCTCCTTTGTTTAGTTTACATTTAGGAACAGGTTGTTTGTACTACACCATTTAACCAGTTGTTCCACTTACTCTGTAGAGCGTTTCATCATTGTTACTGATGAGACCTACCACAGTTGTCGTCAGCAAACTTGATATGGTCGGAGGTGATTGATATAGCTGAGTGACGATATACCGTCTGCAGCAGAGGGAGCTTGATCACGAGGATTTTAAATAGGTCCAGTCTGGGAAGGCTGGATATGTTAAAATACCAGTTCAGTAAAAAAATAGAAAGCAAAAAAAAAAAAAAGTAGTTCCGTAAACATCAGGGGGAGGGGCAACAGTCATCCTGAGGCGCATAGACAACATTTTAATGGCAAGGTAAGCATGCCCTCCATCTGTCTATGGAGGCAAAGGGTAGTGGAATTGCAATGAAGTAGCATAGAGGTGTGTGCAGGGAACTTGGCAACCTGTAATCAAACAGCCCTGCACTAAGGCTGAGCTCCATAATGATTGCTTAGCCACGCCATGGCTTCTTTAGGGTTGGTGTAGAAGTGAGCTTTGACATCATGGATAACACGCAGCTTAGTGGGAAAAGCATAGCATAGAGCGCTTCAGTGCATAGGCAGACTTTCACCGCTGCAAAGGATATGCGTTGTCATTGGACGTCTGCTGTAAAGTCAGGGTAGACTGAGATGGTATTGCCGTTTGTATTTAGCTTATATTCACCGACTGAGACCGCTCCTCTCTTTAGCCATTGGGTTGTTACGCCATCTTTAGGAGAGGACTAGGCATAACATGTTAACATGTAATGAAAAAACTCAGAACTTGGGTAACAACCCCTCAGTCTGCCATGCAGCTTCAGTTTTATTTTGCCTAGTGAAGAAGGACCTAGGAACCCTGCAGGCCCATCGGTCCATGTTTTTTTTGTGCAAGACTAAGGATCCTGTGATCTGCTATCAACAGCCGGCTGGTTGCCAGCTGGATACCCTTATCCTTGTATTCTCCCCAGCCTGGCCAGCGAGCTACGTGCTGGTTCGGCCACAACGTACCTCAGCTCCAGAGGTGGTCCGTGTGCGTTAATCCTCTGGGGCACACATATGGCCAGGCTACTGATGTCTGCGTCAGTGTACCGGGCCAAGAGCCACCCCGTACTGATCGGCGAGTGGGTCTGTGATGGAATGTCTCCCAGCTCTACAGGACTGGTAAGTACAGCTCTCCCTGCCTCTGTGGGGCCGAGCAGCTGGGCATTCCCTGGGAGCTTGATTCGGTTGTCCCTCACCTCCCTCTTCTCTCCCTGTCCCCATCTCCCCCCCCCCCCCCCCCCCTTCGTGGGGGATGCTACATGAGGCTGCTGAGCGGTGTTTGTGTGTCGGATGTAGAGGCTTTCCGGGGGGGCTCTCACCTGGGGGGGTCTGTGCTGGCTGTGCGCTGATGTGATTCTCTCCCTGGGGGGTGCCTGGAGGCTGTGATTGTCGATAGCTGCAGCGCTGTTCACCGCCATTTCTCTGCCACTGTCCCTCTGGTATACAGTGTTCGGCCATCTTAGGTGAGGGCATGGAGCAGCATGCTTTCCTGTAGCTTGGCGGCTATTTTCCCTGGGTTGGTTTATGTCCTTTATACTGGATGCTCGGCGGCCATTTTCTTGGATCCTGAACACGTGGACCAGTTCAGCGCCATAGGCAGCAGCTCTAGACAGTGCAGTGTGATCTCCTATGCACCTGGGAACTGACAAGGGACACAGGCACTACTAACTGGACAGCGCAGATCCAGTCAGGGTGGTGAGTCCTGCGGGAAAGAGCCTCTCAGCCAGCAGCAGTTAGGAGGGTGGGACCATCACTGTCCTAAGTCCCCATCAGGTAGGGTCAGCATGGCTTCAGAAACTGGTTTCTTCCCCTGAAATCCAGGCAATCGCACACGGTTCGCCTGCAGACTGTGCAGTGCCTCTGGATGCTTTGTTGGCGGTCCTCAATTCCTTTGTTGCCAAGATGGAGGCCGTGCGTGGGTGCAAAGGTGATAGAAAGCGTTCCCTGCCCCCACAGTCCTCCAGGGAGAGCTCTGGCACAGACTCGGGCCTTGCTGAGGCTGGTTACCCATGTTCTGTCGTTTCAGATGACTCTGACCAGGACCGTTCGGACAGTGAGGATGAGTCCCCATCTGGGTCCGTGCACGACAAAGCGCTTGTTGGAGCACTTATCACAGCTGTGCGTGATACCCTGAAGATTCAGGAGCCAGCAGATCCCTCTGCTGATGTAGTGGTCCCTTTTGGGTCTTGTAAGCCAGCCCGTTCACCTAAGGTGTTCCCGTATCGGACTTATTTTGACAAGTTCATTTACAAGGAATGGGGTTGACCGCAAAAGACCTTTTCAGTCCCCAAATACATGGTGGTGCGTTACCCCTTTGAGGAGAGCCTTCTCAATAAATGGTTGGCTCCTCCGGTCGTGGACCACCCAATATTCAGGTTAAACAAAGTAACCTCGATCCCAGTGGAGGGGACTCCTACATTTAAGGACCCCACAGACAGGAAGGCCGAGGCAGTGGCTCGTTCTTTGTTTACGGTTGTGGGGTCAGCAATGCAACCAGTACTGGCAATCCGCACTTGTGTCGCAGACACTGACTGGGCAAAACTGTTGCACCGTGATTTGGGAGAACAGGCTTCTTCAGTCTGCATAGAACTAGCAGACCAACTAGTGCAAGGCCTTAAGTATGTTTGTGACGTGGCCCTGGATACCCTTCCTCTGTTATCCAGGGCTTCAGTGTCAGCAGTGGTGCTGAGCAGCCTGATTTGGTTAAAATGCTGGTCTGCCGACCAGGCATCCAAAAGAGCCCTGACGGCTCTTCCCTTCCTTGGTGACTGGCTCTTTGGAGCCTCTTTGGATGACATTAAAAAATACCACAGGTGGTAAGAGTTAGGGCTGAAACGATTAATCGATATTATCGATAATAATCGATAATGAAAATCGTTGTCAACGATTTTCATTATCGATTAGTTGGTCCGCACCATGCCATCCACGGAGCGGTCCGTGGCCTTAGGAAAGGCCGCGGCTTTGGCCTAGCTCTGGAGCTGGCGGCCATCTTGGTACACCCGGCGGTTGTTCGGCCTGTGTCAGCCCAAGTGAAGGAATTCTGGAGGAGTCATGCTGGATGCCTTGTCTGCCCTCATTCAAAACTTTTTATGCAGGTACCACTACATTTATTACCTAATCTAACCTAATAACTACTATCTATTAGATAGGATTAGATAATAACTAACTACTATCTAAGCCTTTCCACTTGCTCGGCACAGCCACATTGTTGATTTAAATAAAAGGTACAACACTATCTCTCCCCCCCAATAAAATGCAGGTTATTACAAGCATAAAAACATAGCATATCACTGACGATTTGCGCCAATAGGCATCCCGGGACTCATCACAGCGGTCTGTTTGGAGGAACTTTGATCGGTGGTGAGCTTGGCGCAAATCATCAGTGATATGCTGACTATGTTTTTATGCTTGTAATAAGCTGCATTTTATTGGGGGGAGATGGTGTTATACATTTTATTTAAACAATGTAGCTGTGGGGGGCGGGGATAGTGTTTTTTTTTTTTGCTGATCCGAAAATTGGAACGATCCGGTGGGTTTTTTTATCTGTTGCACCCCTAGTCCGCACCTTCCCCCCTGGCAGTCCGTTAGAATCCTGTGTATCCTCCCGTGTCCTATGCATGCACCACATCCATGATCACACAGCTACGCCTGCTTGCATTCTCCACCCAGCTGACGTCCCGCCAGCAACGCGCCTGCGCTGCTTACGGCTCCTCCTCCCCCCCTCTACCCAACAGCCTTTCGATAGACGCGCCGCAGGCGCGGCAAGCCTTCTCCGGGCCGCTTTCCAGCGCTGCCGTGATTTGGAGGTTGTGCTCTGCACATGCGTGCATCCATCTCCCGGCTTCGGTCCATACGGAGGAGTCGGCCGAGTCACGTGTGGCGGTTCTGGACTGGGGCTCCGCGCCACACCACCGAGGGGGGGGGAAGCACTGAGAGGAGGTGGGGCAGTGACACCATGTGAGAGGGGAGGAATGTGTCATCTATACTGGGGGGGACGTGTGTGTGTGTGTGTATATATTTCTCCCCTTTTTCAGTTTATTTTTTATTTTTTACCTTTACACATATATTATACATAAACAATATTTATTATAATTCTTTTTTTTTTTTTATATTGTCCTCAATGTATACTTTCTATGGAATAAAGGAGGGGGGGGGAAAAAGTATCTTATGTCTTATTATTCTCTTTATATATACACATACATGCATGAATAAAGCAGGGAATCTGACATTCACCATACTTTCTTTGCAGGTAATAGTACCCCATCATTGGTGATTTATTCTGCTGTTTGAGTGTAACGCTCAGTTTTTTCATTATTACTTTTAAATAAATGGAAAAATGGCATATTACTTTTTTTTAATCCGATTAATCGAAAAAATAATCGCCCGATTAATCGATTATGAAAATAATCGTTAGTTGCAGCCCTAGTAAGAGTACTCTACTCCCACAGGCCAGGAAGGCTAAGGAGCAATGCTGTAGGCAAAGGCCCTCATTCTCCGCTCACAAACTGCTTTTTTTTGTCCGCCCTGGGCTTCGACCAAGCATCCCCAGCCGATGACTTCTAAAGGACCAAAGCGTCCCTGGAACCACAAGCCTGCAAGCAAACGTGCTAACACATGAAGGTTTGCCCCACCCGGTTTGACCAATGGGTCTGCGATCTGATTTCCTCCGGCTACAAGATAGTTCCTCTCTTGGGCATAAAACAGATTCTTTCCTTCCAGCATACCCGTACTCCCGGCACGCCGGGAGGCCCTTTTGGGGGGCGGTAAGGGACCTGCTGAGTCGTGGGGTGATGGTACCTCTTCTGGAATCAGAATTTTTCCAGGGGTTCTACTCAAACCTGTTTGTAGTCCCTAAGAAGGAAGGGGTACGTCCAATCTTGGATCTAAAAGCCCTCAATTACTTTGAAAGTACAGAAGTTCAGAATGGAATCAGTTCGCTCAGTAGTAGCTGCACTCCATCAAGGGGACTCCCTGGCATCCTTAGACATCCAGGATGCGTACCTGTACATTCCCATATGCCTCCGGCATCAGAAGTTTCTGCGATTTGCAGTCGGGGAAGCCCACTACCAGTTTGTGGCTCTCCCCTTTGGTTTGTCATCAGCCCCCGAGTCTTTACCAAGGTATTGGCTCCTGTTTTGGCATTGCTGTGGCAACGCGGGATCACGATCGTGGCATACCTAGACGATCTCCTGAGAGCATCTTCCACCTCAGAGTTAGGAGGATGTGGCGATCACCATGCAGACCCTGCAGGAATTTGGGTGGCTGTTGAACCTTAAGTCTGTGATCGTACCGAATCAGCGGTTGGAGTACCTAGGCTTACTGTTGGACTCCATGGAAGCGAGTGTTTCTCCCTTCAGACAAGTTGCAGACTCTCAGGGCTGCGGTAAAACTGCTGATGAACCGCAGGTGGTCATCGCTACGCTTCTGCATGTGAGTCCTGGGGCTCATGGTGGCCTCCTTCGAGGCAGTACCATATACCCAGTTTCACATCAGAGTCCTGCAGAAGGAGATTGTCAAAATGGGACAAATCTCTGTTGTCCCTGGATCGGCAAATTCAGGTGAGCCAGTTAGTCGGGGAATCCCTGCTCTGGCTGAGGTCCCCGGTACTTCAGTCCGGAAAGTCATCCTACCTCTAGAATAGACGGTGATCACAACGGACGCCAGCCTATCAGGCTAGGGTGGAGTAATGGGAGTTCAGTCGACCCAGGGCCTCTGGTCGGTGGAGGAATCCAAGTTGCTGATCAAGCTGCTCAAACTGAGAGCGATCAGGCTATGCCTCTCCACATGGTCAATAAGACTGAGAGGGCATCCAATCAGGATCCAGTCAGACAACGCCACAGCTGTGGCATACGCCAATCACCAAGGAGGAACAAGAAGCTCAGCTGCTGCATGGGAGGTCGCTCGCATCCTTCGATGGGCAGAGTGACATGTACCGGCCCTGTTGTCCATTTACATCTCAGGAGTGGAGAACTGGCAGGCGGATTATCCAAGTTGCCAGATGCTGGACCCAGGAGAATGGTCGTTGCATCCAGAGGTGTTCAGGCTACTGTGCCTGCTGTGGGGCACACCAGACATGGATCTTCTGGCCTCCTATCTCAACTGGAAGGTGCCGAGATTCGTGTCCAGGACAAGAGATCTGTGGGCAGACGCATCAGATGCGCTGGTGGCTCCGTGGGATCAGTACCAGCTTATCTGACTTTCCTCCTCTGAAGCGGTTACCCCATCTGCTCTGCAGAGTGGAGGTCAAGGGGATTCCAGTAATTCTGATTGCCCCAGATTGGCCCCAACGTCCCTGGTACGCAGACCTAGTGCGCCTGGTGGCAGATGCCCCTTGGCGACTGACATTGCGAGAAGACCTGTCTTAAGGTCCAATTCTCCATCCTGCTTTACCATCGCTGTTTTTAACGGCATGGCTATTGAGAGCCAGGTGTTGAGGAACAGGGGTCTTTTGGACTCTGATCCCAACTATGCTGAGAGCACGGAAATCTTCTTCTCGGGAGATATCATCGTACCTGGAAGGCCTACATCTCCATGTGAGAGGAGAAAGGATGGCATTTGCGCTCCTTTTCTATATCCAGGGTCCTGTTTCTTCAGCAAGGAGTAGACCAGAAATTGGCTTTGAGCACCATTAAAGGACAAATATCAGCTTTGACTGTCTTTTTTTCAGCGACCCCCTGGCATCTCTAGTGAGCACTTTTGTCCAAGGGGTCCGACATGTAGTTTCTCCAGTGCGTCCACCGTTACCCCTGTGGGATCTGAATCTGCTGTTTATCGGTGCTTCAAAAACCGCCATTTGAGAATATCGGAGATTCCCCTGTTGACTCTTTCCCAGAAAGTGGTCTCTCTAGTGGCCATTACATCGGCCAAGAGGGTTTCGGAGCTGGCAGCCTTGTCCTGCAAGTCGCCCTAACTGGTTATCCACAAGGATAAGGCGGTGTTGCGTCCTCCGCAACCTTTTCTGCCGAAGGTGCTTTCGGCATTTCACAATCAATGAAGACATTGTGTTAGCATCTTTGTGTCTGAAGCAGACACATCCTAAGAAGGTGGCCCTCCATTCCCTGGACATGATTTGGGCTCCGAGGGTGTATCTGCCACAGCTCCCTTTTTGGAAGTCGGACTCCTTGTTTCGGTGGCTGGTCGGAAGAAAGGCATGGCGGTCTAGTCGGCCACCATTTCCAGGTGGATCAGACAGATTGTAGTACAGGCCTACGCCTTGAAGGGGCAGGTGCCCCCCTTTCCGGTCACGGCCCACTCCAAAAGAGCAATCAGAAGGTCTTGGCTCAAGTGTGTAAAGCGGCAACTTGGTCGTCTGTTCACACGTTAAAAAAAATTCTACAAGGTAGATGTCGGTGCATTGGCTGATGCCTGTTTTGGCCGCAAAGTTTTGCAAGCAGCTGTATAGTTGCAATTGCACATACAATTTTTTTCCTGTTTATTTTTGGGTAAAAACGCAGTACATTTAATGCACTGTTGCATTTTGTTACCGCAGTTCTGGTGCGGTTTGAGGGTAGTGTCTCTGAGGAGCACCCTGGCTTTTTGTGGGTGCAAAATTTAGGTTATCCCACAGTCGTTTTTTGGTGGGAGAAGTTAATACTAGTTCCCACTTGCGATGGATGAAGTTTTATGCTGTTTTTGCACCCCTAGTTTTGGCACTGCTTGGGGACGTCCCAATGGCTAAAGAGGAGCTGTCAGTCGGTGAATATAATAGAAAATAGGATTTTTTTTGTACTCGCCGTAAAATCCTTTTCTCTTTAATTCACCGACTGACACAGCACCTGTCCCTCCTATTTTTCTTTACGTTATACTGCATGTTGACGTACTGAAGCTGCATAACAGGCTTAGGGGTTTTTACCTAAGGGATCGCCCCTTGGGCAGAACTAAGTTATGAGTTTTTTCATTACATGTGAACATGTTATGCCTAGTCCTCTCCTAAAGGTGGCGTAACAACCCAATGGCTAAAGAGAGGAGCTGTGTCAGTCGGTGAATTACAGAGAAGGATTTTATGGCAAATACAAAAAATCCTATTTTTAGATGGCCTTTCTCTCTGGCAAGATGTAAAATGGTAACTTATCCTGAAAATTATCTGTGCAATCATGGAATGTGGGGGGCTCATGCAGTGGGGGGACGTGGAAGGATACAGTGTGCGCACACAATAACATGGGAAAAGGAGGATGCATCCATACCAAGAATTTTTTTTGGAGACTGTTCCTGCGCGAGTGATTTTCCAAATCATCAGTTTTTGCACGGAGAGCCACAATTTCACCTGTGTGGTCCTGCACAGTGGCAGATAAGGGATGCAAAATATCCTCTAGGGAGCCTACACATTCTTCATTGGCCCCTGTTCTATCTCTCAGGTTTTGTACATCTTCAATAGAGAAAAGCCCATATGGATAGATGCAATCTGCATAGAAAGGGAGGCGTTGCAGTCCTGTATAGCCAGCATGATAGTGAATAGTGTAGGCTCAACAGAGGGGAACCAGGGACCTGGCTTTCCTATGGGGGGGTGGGGGTGTCCTAGGATTGCAGGGAGTCAGGTTGTGTATCAAACAGGACAGGGGCAGAGTTAGTCACCAGGGCTGCAGGCTGTTTGTGAGGAGCGGATGAGGATGGCTGCAGAGTGTCATGCTGCGCTGCCTGTGTCTCGACGCCATCTGAATCGGGCGAGTTGTCCTGCCATGTATGTCGGCGCGGGTGGCCCATATTTTACCATGGACGCCAGCCTGAAATGTACCCATGGCTGTGGGGAGTAGTTTTCCGGTCTAGAGGAGAAGGGACCCAGGATCTCTGTAGGATGCGGTTCGTGAGCTGGAGCTGTCTTTACACATTCGCTCACTCCACCATCAAGCCACGCCCCCCCAAGGTTTGGACTCTTGGTTTATAAGCTGCCCTGCGCCTTGATGGGTAAGTGAAACCACTTTGTTGTTGTGGGGTGTCCCAGTGACTGTTACAATCAGTCAAGCTAGCTAGAGGCTGGACACCTGTGTGTGGTGACCATACAGGGGAGTTTTGGGCTAGCTGTGGGTGTTTTCAAATTGTACCTGTTTTGCTTGTCTGGCTGTTTTTTACCTGTATGATGGTGCACCATTTCGCCTTGGTTCACCAGGGTGCAAGAGTGCTGCTGTGCTCAGCAGTTTGTTGTCGGAGCACACTGCTTCTCCACACACACGCAGCAGCCTTTATCTGGGCGCATGAAGATTCATGTCATATGCGAATACAGCCACGCCTGTTCGCCAGGACCACATACAGAACATTCCAGCACACACACAGCTTATTTAAGCATTATAGGCCAAGCATGCGGTGCTCCCAGAAGACAGCTGTGGGACACAGAGCAGGCTCAGAACAGGCACTTGCAGCGGTTAGTTTCCCCTTACCCAGGTCACGTGAGTCACCAAGTTTTGGCAGGCTAAAGGTGCTTAGCAGGATTGTTACGTAGGGGCTTGGTGAGCCCTATTAAAGGGTCTCCCTTCTGAGGTGTTAAAATACTGCACCCAAGTACTTTTTTGTGGCTAGTAAATGTCTTTAAAAAAGCGGAGCGGGACTAACATTACAGGGAAGGGCACACCTATGTCGTCAGTTTCTAATGAATCTAGTCGTATCCCTAGTGTTGTATCCCCTGAAGGACCAGAGGCTTCCGGGCAATTTGATCCACTGTGCCTATGCTGCTGCATCCTTTATCACCAAGGATGTCTGGACAAGATATCCAGTTGATGTCTACTGCTCAGTCGCAGAGGCTTTTGATGCTGACTCTGACCAAAATGGTTTGTCCTGCTTTTACGTTGCCTGTTGCAGAGGTGACTGAGCCCCCCTGGTCCTCTTTGGAATCCCTGAAGCCTCTTTAGGCCGCACACGCTTTCCCCCTACACCCCCTGTTGGAACAGGCGGTGTATGCTGATTGGGAACATCCCGACAGGATTGTTCCTCCTAAGAGGCTTTCCCTTTTATATCCCATGGATGAAAATGTTAAAAAAATGGAGCATGGCAGCTGTAGATGCGGCAGTCTCTTCCTTAAACAAGAACTTAACTTGTCCAGTGGATAACGCACAGGGCTTGAAAAACCCTGAAAAGAAATTGGAGTCCTTATTAAAAGGCTTCCTTTTCTTTGGCCAGTTCAGCTATTCAGCCAGCTGTTGCAGCAATTGGTATCTGCCAGTCCGTAAAAGATTGGGGAAAATGGCCTGATCTGCCTGGAAGACAGATATTCCTAGAGCGCTGTGTTGATGCCTTAAAGCAGTGATGGCGAACCTTGGCACCCCAGATGTTTTGGAACTACATTTCCCATGATGCTCATGCACGCTACAGTGTAGTTGAGCATCATGGGAAATGTAGTACCAAAACATCTGGGGTGCCAGGGTAAGCCATCAATGCCTTAAAGGATTCAGTACAGCAGGATTTCAGTGTAATCAGTGCATAAAAATGCACTGATTACAGTGTAAATGTCACTGGCAGGGAAGGGGTTAACTGTTTCCTAGGAAGTGATTCTAATGGGGGGGGGGGGGGGGGGTGGGGGGAATGGAACTGCCTGGGTAAGGAGACCAATCTTGTTCATACTTTGAACAACAGATTAATCTCCTCACCCCTGACAGCACGGAGATCTATCTTTTTACTTTGACAGATCTCCGTTCTGTCTGTATGGAGCAATCGCCCAGCGGTCATCGCAACAGCCGAACACGCGCTTCAGCAGTATAACTGCGGCTGGTCGGGGAGGGGTTTCTGCGAAAGTCAGTGAGCCCATTGGATAAGTAGGAAATTACTTATTCTGGGAGGCATGCTGTGTACAGGACACCTCCAGGTAGCCATATTGCATTACAATTTCAGCATATTAGTGGCTGCAGATTTAAAAGGAAAGGTAATTTTTAATAAGTCAATCACAATATGTGTGTTGCAACTGTGTGAGCTATATTCTTTGCCATTTTTTTCCTTGTGAAGTTGCCCTTTAACCACTTGCCAACTGTGCCAGTTCGGACACCCTCCTTCATGCACAAATCTACTTTTTTTTGCTAGAAAATTACCTAGAACCTATATATTATATTTGGGGGTTTTAGGTAATTTTCTAGCAAAAAAAGATTTGTGCATGGAGTGTCCGAATTGGCCCAGTTGACAAGTGGTGAAAGGGCAACTTCACTTTCATGGGGAAAAAATAGCAAAGAATATAGCTCATACAGTTGCAACACAAATCATATAGTGATTGAATGTTATTAAAAATTACCTTTCAGTTTCCTTTTCATATATATATAATTTTTTTCCTATAGTATAAAATTATGGTGTTTGCATTTTTTGTCAGTATTTGTATAGTGGTTTTCTAAACAATTGTTTTTGGAAAAACATTTTTTTTAATTGTGCACAATAATGCCTACTTTTTTTTGTAAAATATTCATGCCAAGTAAATGCTGAACTAGAGCGGTAAAAATCATAATTGATTAGTTGGCCTGCATACAGAATGCATTATTTGTTTAAAAAGCAGGAAATACAGTGAAGCGCACGTACAGCTCAGTACACCGTCCATACCTGTCAGTGCCTCATGGGACATTTAGGTCTGGGCTGGAAGTGAGTGGTTCTAAAGGCAGTAGTTTTTTTACCTTGCTATATAGGGACACCTTATATTATGCTTTGCAGCTTGCTATTGGGTCACTTGTAAGGCAGGAGGAGCCAGAAGCGTCATGGAGGACCCCAGAAGAGGAGAGTCAGGACTGCTCTGTGCAAAACCATTGTAGAGTGGGTAAGTATAACATTAACAAAAAAAAAAAACACTTTAAAAACTCTGTGCAGGGAAGATCAGCATCTGAACCCAGATAATATAAGGCATTACATTTGAAAGAGAAGAGCTTCTTTTTTATATTTATACTTTGGGTAGATTCAGCATCAGTCTGATGCTGCATCTGTTCCCTGGTGCCTCTGCACTGAAAACTGAGCGATGGAATATCACTGATCGCTCGGTTTTCATAGCTCTGTGAGCAGAGAGCTGCTGACTATCAGTTCTCTGCTCATCTCCCTCCTTGCTTTTTAAAGTGCTGAGCTGTGGAGGGGCCAGAGCGGCCATCTCAAGCTCTCAGTGGATCGCCGGGAGCCTGGCGGATCCCAACTTACATTGCCGGGATGATGTAGTGCGTGGACTGATATCATGTCGGCATAAACGAGTCACAGAAGTGCAAAACCAAATGCACTCCTGTGATCCATAGAAGTACAGCCAAACAAGCTTTGGCTGGATTTCTCCTTTTAAAGTAAACTTGCCAGTATTGTGCATTATATTTAAAATGATCATATCCATGAAGACACACATTTGTGTGTGTGCATATATATATTATACATGAATATATAAATTAACCCCTTATAGTAGCGGTTATCTGCTCTTTTTGTACTATAAAGGGCTAATTTTAGTTTTTCTAACCCCATTATGACAGGTGATACAGAAAAGCATGCTGCTACTAAACGTCTTAGGCCTGGTTCACACCCATGCTTTTCTTGGTGTTTTTTGCAGAAACTCACTACAGTTCATTTAAACAGTTGAGGACTGAGCCTCTTTTTTTAGATTTGTTTACATCTAAAACACTTGTTTACAAGTTAGAGTGTTTTTTTGCTAGAAAATTACTTGGAACCCCCAAACATTATACATTTTTTTTCTAACACCCTAGAGAATAAAATGGTGGTCATTGCGATACTTTCTGTCACACCGTATTTGCGCAGCAGTCCTACAAGCACACTTTTGTTGGAAAAAATACTTTTTTGCTTTTAAAAAATAAATTTAGCCCAATTTTTTCACGCTTCAAAATTTCACCCGCTCGTGGAATGGAGACAAACTTTTACCCTTAATCGCCATAAACAACGTTTAACAAATTCTACAGATTGCATGTTTTGAGTTAGAGGGGTCTAGGGCTAGCATTAACGCTACTGCTCTACCGGTTGCGGCAATACCTCACGTGTGGTTGGAACACAGTTTTCATATGCTTCAGATCTCATATTTACCTTAAAATGCAATAATTAAAAAAATGGCCCTTTAAGAGCTTTGGGCGGAAGTGACGTTTTGACGTCACTTCCGCCCTTCAGTGTCATGGAGACGGGTGGGGACCATCTTCCCCTCACTCGGCCTGAGCCATTCGGCTGCTCTGTCTTCTGTCTCAGAAACAGTGCAGGGGGGGCTTGGGATGTCTGTCCTCCTCTCTCTTCGGTAGTAACGGCCTGGTGTATATTCGCTCCATAAGACGCAGACACATTTTCCTCCATATTTTATGGACCGAAAAATAGGTTCGGTTTTCCCTAACTAAAAACTGGTCATTGTAAGCACCCTGCCTGTGGTAAATTTATGAGAAAAAGCCAGACGGGAGACGCTGAGAGGCTGAACCAGGTGCTGGTCTAAGGATATTGGAGGATCCTAACCATATTATTGCAATCTTGGCCCAGCCTGGACTGGCTCTTCGACCTCGGCAAGATTCAGCCCACTGTCTGCTGAAACCTGGTCACAGGAGTACAGAACGAACTACACTCATGTTATCCAGAGGACAAATACAGCCAAATGAGCTTTTGCTATACTACTTTCATTATGATGCATGCCCAAAATTGGCCCCAGCAAGAGCTGCAGTCGCCTGTCTCCACGTTTCAACAGTAGTGAGCATTGGAATGGTCATCTCAGAACATGCCCTCAGGCCCCCAAACACTAAGTTACTCAATGCAGAATATGAGCCGGGTATTGGTGCCTTTGCTTGTGTTATGAAAAACCACCAGCGCACCGTCGCCAATAATACAACTGCCAAATAATATTGGCAGAAGCATGTTAATGCCAGGCCTCCAGCAGAAAGAGGCAGTTGTAAAGTGGTTCTGGAAATTCTCAATTTTGTTAAGTTTGTTAAAAAGTAGGCAGGAATAAGGACTGGAGTCATGGAAAACGTAGAGAAATTTGGGGAGAAATTTTATTTTAAGGAGGTTAATCCTCCTTACCAATGAGCGGCAGAGACTTTCAGGCTCGACATCTAAGGGATAGTTGCTGTAAAATTAGATGGACCTTATCTACCAGGTAATGGGGGTGATCTTGCTGGTTCTCAATCACCAGATAGCTAAATTATGAGACTCAGGTTCTGTGTTTAAAATGGGGTCTGACGCCTGGGACAGTGAGAACAAAGGTGATTTGGCCAATTTATTCAAACGCCCGAAAATGATCCAAACCTATCTATAGTCTCTATAGACTTTATAGACTTAGAAAAAAATAAAATAAAAAAATAATAAAAGTAACTGAACTTCAAACGCTGTATATAGCTGATTGCTAAAGAGGGGGCCAGGAAGCCGTCAGCAGGGTTCCCACTGAAAGCTGAATGTAAAAAAATGTCAGCAAACAAACTGTGTGGCGGTCTTCCTCTGTTGTGGTGTTGCCCGCTGTCTGGCATCTTATATAGCCATGGGGCGTGGCCATCCGATGACGTTCTGGGAACGTACAAGTTGCCGATAAGCATTCTGGAACCTCCGGTGATTGGCGTACAGATTTGCTCAACTGCTAACAGCTGAATTGGGTGGAAAATGGACCCTCCTTCTGGAGGTGTTAAGAGATTTGTCTTTGGGGGCTGCCAGCTGTAGATCACTTGGCATTCAGAAACAAACTGAACAAGTTTGTATCCCACACCAGGGATTTTCTGGCCACTGTGGTGGATGCACTGGTAATCTAATATCTGTTTTTTCTTTATCATACATCATGGGACACAGCCTTAAGTAATTAATGGGTTATGGGCCACCTTCAGGTGTTGACACTGGTATACCCAATCAAGGCAGTTCACTCCCTGTATGTGTGTGTGTGTGTGTATATGTATGTATGTATATATATATATATATATATATATATATATATATATATATATATATATATATATATATATTTATTTATTTTTTAATTCTGCCTTTTAAAAATATCTCCTAGAGTGAGTATATTACACTTGCCTTGTACGATGCCTTTTTCAGCAGCTGTGTCCAGCTATAGAAGCAGGTGTGGACCTAGCAGCCAGAGGAGGGTTCTTAATTGAACAGATGGTGTTCCTCTTCTGAGGGATCTAAAGGAGTAGTTTATGAACATACAAAAACAACCATTTGCATTTTTTGTATAAATTGAAGTCTTCCTTTAAAACTGGGAGCCTGACAAACACTGCTGACATTCCCCTCCCCCTCCCTTCCTGGAGAGGTGTGGTAACAGCTTCCACTGTATTATCAGACTTGCCCTTGTTGAGCCTGGACAGGCATTCAGCCCCTGTATAGCCTTGCAGACTCTAAAAGTCTGACTTCCACCGTGGCCAGCGCCGCCTCCTCTCCTTCGGATCTGCAGACCCAAATGCGCGGACTAGTGTTTTAAAAAAAAAAAAAGGGGGGGGGTGTATTGCAGAGGAGGGGTGTGGCTCACACACTAGGGTGGAAGATGCTGAGGACGCCTAATCAAGTTCTCACCTGAGGCTCAACACAGACGCTCTCAGTTCATATGCTGAATGAAGACAGTCTGTCACACTAAGGGACACAAGAGCGCTGAGCATGTAAAGGTGAGGGCCAAGCATGCATTTCCAGTACACGAAATATGGTTACTCAGCATCAAAGGCTGATCCTTATGGTGTCATTGTTTTT
Source organism: Lithobates pipiens (assembly GCF_037356315.1). Taxonomy (NCBI): domain Eukaryota; kingdom Metazoa; phylum Chordata; class Amphibia; order Anura; family Ranidae; genus Lithobates; species Lithobates pipiens. Next base: position 64,696,667 of record NW_027507718.1, on the reverse strand, counting down.
TGCTAAAACTATTCAGCAAATACCATAATTTTTTTCTTAAAGTGCCTCTGCTTTTGTGCTTGGCACTATGACTTCCAGAGCTACCACAAAAGTACCATGGATTCTACCCCTAGGTGCTGGGAACTCCAGTCATGCCTCCACACTGTCCTCTCCGGAGATAATTGACATGACAAGCCAGGGTGAGTCATTGGAAGCAATTGGTGGTGCAAGTTCTTCTCACATTTCATCCCCTGTATATGTGACTGAAGATGCATTTTCCTCTGCCCTGCGGGGCTTAGAAGGAAGATTATTGGCTTTAATCACATTCTCCATCCAAGAGGATAGGAAGCATGCTAGATCCCTCTCCCCCACATCAAACCCCTTTTTCCAAGGGAACAGTGGGCACAGGATGAGGTATTACCCTGAGGTGATCACGGGGAAAAACAAGGTGAATTTGGGGGTGTGGCTTGCCTTGAGAGAAGATGGCAGCTTGGCTCTCTAGCTCCGTCAGATCCATAGCCTATACTTGGCTATACACTGGGAAATTCACCTTTTCTCTCTTCACTGGACGATGGGGACAGCGTCCAGGAACACATCCACCTCCAGATCGCACTCCCTGAGAGAGAACTATAGTCGGGGGACTCAGAATATCTCAGACTTATTCAGGACACAGAGGGCAAACTACCTCACCTCCCTCACAGATGGCTCCTGTATCAGCGGCACATCAACAACCGAGCCTGACCGACCTATGTACCATAGCGGTGGATATTAAGGACACCTTCTTTGCTGCTATCGCAGACCTGAAGCACGAAATACAGGCCATAGCGGGAAGGGTACATGACGTGGAGAAGACGGCTGCCATGCACCAGACCGCACTCTCCAAGCTACACCGTAATGTGTATACCCATACAATGCAACTCTGGGATATCCAGAGGCACCTCGAGGACCTCGAAAACCATGGCAGGAGACATTATCTGCGGGTGAGAGGAATCCCTGAGAACATAGAGATGGATCAACTACTCCCCACGGTGTTGGCCCTCTTCAACTCACTGCTAGGCAAACCCAGTCATACGCCCATAGAAATGGAGCGCATACACAGGGCCCTGAGACCTCGCGGCAGAGAATCAGGCCCACAGAGAGATCATCTGCTATGTGTATGACTATAAGACCAAAGACCTCCTGAAACAGGCCCGGATCAAGTGACAACTGGATTATGAGGGACATGTTACCATCTACCAGGACCTTTTCGGCCATCACCCTCGGCCACCGCAGAGACCTGTGCCTGCTATTGGAAGTCCTGAAGAGCAAAGGCATACCTTAGCGCTGGAAATTCCCATTCGGGCTGTCGGCCACTAATCAGACGCACGGCACTTCTCAGAGTACCGGAGGAACTAGAAGCCTTCTGTCATCACTTAGACATCCCGTTCATGGCAGTTCCCAACTGGTACGCAGAGTTCAACATATCCAGCTTTCTCTCCGGAGGCTATGATGACAACATGGAGATCCAAAGCTCCCACTTCAGAAGACTCCAATCACTGTCCACAACCAGACAGAACCACTCGCCACTATCCCAACCTCTGCTGCATATCATATATGCCATGTATACCATATCTAGTCCTTTGGATATAGAAATATTGCCTTCCTATCAATGCTATGAGCTACATACATCTCCTTATCTTTTGCCTATTTACGCTGCTGACTTTTTAACTTTCCCCCTTTGACATACCCAGCTGAACAGCTAAAAATTCACTCCTAGCCCATATATCTCCACCGGTCAGAAGCACATGCTTTTTACCCGGGCATACGCAGCTAACTACCTTACCTCACTGAATGTGACCACCACACAACTGCTTTCAATTCCCATACCTGTCCCTATTACTATATCTGAGAATGGACTTGCACTTATCCTGGATATTTTCCTTATGCCCGGGCTCTAGGAAAGCATAGGAAAGCTCCAATATACTGAGTACCATGTTCTAGACAAAGTGGGCAGCTCTCTCCGTACACGTAGCACCACTACATAGCACAGCTGAACACTACTTGGACGCTTAAATGTGGAAACTGCGCTACGACACTCCGCAGGGCATGCCCTGATACCTTCAGATGGTATATGGACATACAAGTTAGATAACCTCCTAGCGATCTGACCCAGTATACGTGCATTGCATTGTTACCTTACCTTAGTCTAATACACGGACCGAAAGCTGGATGGGGGGACATGCTGCGGAGCTGGCGTATCCATTCCACTCATCCTACTCATATTTGAATCACCTAAATTCTCATTCGCCTTATGCCTATAACTGCTCATAGTTAGATGTTTCATCGAGCACCGAAAGTCACTTACATTTTTGTCACTTTGGGTTGACGAGAGAACCCTACATTATACACTCACATCTGATCAGCTAGCTCATCCAGCATGCCAATCTTAAACGGTTATAAGCAAGTTACAGATGTTCAAAGTTGCTGTTCTTACGATAGCTTATAGGATTGTTCTATACTGTTAAGAGTTTTCACACCAGACTATGCAGCTTATATACGAACTGTTATATCATTTTTGTTCTTTGCCTTGGCCGAAATCCTGGAGTAGTCTATTGTTCTTGCACGCGGACGATCCGTCCGATCAATGTACTCCATAAACAATCCTCAGACCTACAATTTATGTAGTCGCAATGAACACATGGTTTCCAACTAGACGGCTAGCCCCACAACCCAACAAACACAAACTCTTGCCCACCTCTGCAAATATGACGATATACCGTAGCGATACCCGCATACTCCAACGGAAAGATAGCCCAGACTCTTCTTTAGAAGATAATACTAGCACACTTAGCGACAGGGAATGACACACGAAGCACAGATATTCCAAAAAAGGTTGCAAAGTATACCTTTAGCACACCCATAAGTAAAATTACCCCTCGTCTAGTGATAGATAAAAAATTCCCGATGACCGATAGAGAGTTCTATGCGCTACTGCCACAGGCTATGGATCTGACGATCATCATGATGATACACCACTTCACTTTCAGTGAACCAACTCCCACAAAGTGACGTTCGATCACACTTGGTGCACTTCACCAGTACGAGCCAATATCCTTTTTTGGCTCAATACCGACACATCAGACCAGGAGAGCAGGCTCTCCACTGGTTGCCGGACTTCCCCCTGACATCCCCCCCCCCCCCCCAAGATATCACGCTACACATTTTTATTTCACCTTACTATCCCTCCCCTATCTCCCTACTATATCATTAACCTACAAGACCTCAAACAAAAATATCTCCCACAGCACACGGTGGGTGCATACTTAATCTACTCAGCGCAACCCTAAAGGTCTTTTCCTCTACGTTCATTTACCCTAAGTAAACCCGTATAGGTACCTCTATACACTCACAATGACTGCAAGATCCAACAAGGCCACCCTAGACCAACTCAAAATTGGCTCACTGAATGTGAAAGGACTTAATGTCCCTAAAAAAAGAGCTCAACTTCTATACATGCAAAAAAGTAAAGCTAACCTTCTTTTACAAGAGACTCATTTCGCACAGATGCCACACCGAAACTACATAACCATTACTTTCCCACAGCATAACTTTCCCACTCGACTAACAAGGAATCAAAGTCTAAAGGGGTTTCGGTTCTGCTATCTAAACACTGCCCATTTTTGATTACAGACCGGAAATTGGCGATAACAGCAGATATATTTTTCTCAAAGGGAAAATGTTAACCTTAGCAAACGTATATGTTCCGAACTCTAACCAAGTTGCGTTTTCGTCAAATCACACAAAAATTGATAGCCTATCAGAAAGGATCTTTGATTTTAGGAGGAGACATCATTCCCCTGAACCCGTTGCTAGACACCCCCAACAGCACTTCATCTCTCCCCTACGCTGCTCTGAGAGCAATAAAAACCCTCTTACTGCATGACGCATGGCGAACCCTATACCCCGATACCAAAGATTACACATACTATTCCGCCCCACATAACAAATACAGTATCAATTGTTCATATCACAATCTATCCTTCCCCATTCTGTCACAAGCAACTATAGATCCGATGTTTCTTTCAGATCATCACCCAATCACGATAACGCTCCCAGACGCTTACCCTCACTCAAAATCGTGGAGACTTGATCCCTCTCTCCTCACAGATCCATTAACGACGGAGATAGGAGATAGAACATACAATACTTTACCAATAACAAAGCTAGCGACACTACACCTCTTACAAATTGGGAAGCACACATGTGTGGTCAGAGGGAATTTCCTAGCAGCTGCTGCTAAACAAAACCAAGAGAAACGACAATTAAATGACCTTACGGAACGGATTCAACGATTAGAAAACTCACACAAGGCTGTTTCCACCTTAACCTCCCTGATCCAATGTAGAAAAGAAATGCTGGATCCACTAGGGAAACAAATCCGACGCAAATATATCCTGTCCCAAAAGACAAGACTTTTTACGAATTTGGTAACAAAGCAGGCAAATTGCAACAAAAAAAGCACACACCATTCACTCCCTTACAGACCCAACAGGTGTTGCAAAGTCAATTCCTTGCGGACATAGCGAAATTATTTGTGACCTACTACTCAAAACTATATAACTTGACCGAACCGGCCCCCGAACATACATTAAGAGAAAATCACTGATTTCTTACGCCAATACAGCCCCGCTCCAATTTCGGAATCAGCCTCTCAAACCCTAGCTGAACCTCTAACTAAAGCAGAATTAGCGCTCAAACAAATGAAAATTGGCAAAAGCCCTGGTCCCGATGGATTGACTGTCGGTTACTACAAAACCTATGCACATATCCTGACCCCTCTTTTCCTCTTTACATTCAACTCATGCACACCCCAATCCACCCCATCTCGCGATTTACTGACCGCATATATCACTCTCATTCCCAAACCAGACAAGGACTCTTCACTAGCCTCAAACTACAGACCGATATCACTTTTAAATGTTGATCTTAAATGGTATGCCAAAATCCTAGCCAATATACTCCTCCCTATGCTCCCTGACCTCATCCATCCGGATCAAGTGGGCTTTATCCCTGGTAGAGAGGCGAGAGATAATACACTCAAAGCCATAAATATACATCACTGGCTCATGTCCCAAAACCATAAAGGCTTTTTTTTAATCCCTAGATGCAGAGAAGGCATTTGATAGTGGCCTGGGACTACATGGCCGAAACACAAATTCATTGGCCTCCCCCCTAGAATGCTAGACTTTATTCTTCTGTTATAATCCAAGCCTACTGCTAGGATACGAGTCAATGGCCACCTATCGGATGCCTTCGCCATCATGAACGGAACACGTCAGGGTTGCCCTCTATCCCCACAAATTTTTGTTCACACTTGAACCTATTTTGAAGAAGCAACAGAGCCAACCCTGATATAAAAGGAATAGACGTTAGGAGGCGCACTTGTAAAATGGCAGCTTTTGCAGACGATATACTTCTCTTCCTTCCTGAACCCTTAACGACTATTCCAAATTTGCTTACAAAACTCGCCCACTTTAAAGAAATATCTAATCTTCAAATCAATTTTGCTAAATCCAATGCCCTTAACATATCTCTACCCCATGAGCAACAATTGCAATGCAAGAACAACTTCCCATTTAAATGGAATACTGACAAATTAACATACCTAGGCATACAACTAACTACCTCCTTAGCGGACCTATACCATGTAAATCACCTGACTCGATTACTGAATATCACCAAAGATGTACAACATTGGTCTACAGGTCTTTTCCTGGTTTGGCAGAGCAGCCATATTGAAAATTAATATACTACCTAGAGTCCTTTATTACAAACTCTGCCGATCAGACTCCCAACCTTTCTTCACAGCATACTGCAGGCTAAGCACTAAGTTTATCTGGGGTACATCACAACCGAGATTAAACTATGATATATTAACCCAACCCAAACTCAAGGGAGGCCTTGGTATTCCGGACATCAACAAACATTATCAGCCCTGTCACTTCTCCAGAATAATCGACTGGAACATCCACTCCGCCTTCACAGACTGGGTCCGTTTAGAAAATGCCCTAGATTCCATACCATTAGCCCAAACTCCGTCTCGACCCTAAACAAGTCCCATCTACATTCCTTACCCATTAATTTCCCCAACACTCTACCTTTCAACACTTGTACCAAATACAACAATGAGAATGAATCCTGCCCTCTCCCCTGGAATGCGACCAGCCTACCTAACGGAATCCTGGCCCTACACTTCAGTCTCAGCCAAGCACTTTTTTGAAAACCGCTCCCCACTGTCTTTTATACTAAAAAAAAAAAAACTGAATACTAATAATCTCCCATTTTGGATACATTTACAAATCAGACACTTCCTAGACTCCAAAGCTAAAACTGCAGACCGGAGCGAGACAACTTACACCCTTCGAAGAGATGTGTAGGAAAAATGAACTTCAAAGACTCCTCATTTCATTTACATAAAATCTATTTCCAAACCAACACTATTTGCATGATTGGACAACCGACAAATGGCAAACAGATCTAGGTATTAACCTGACTGACAGACTGGGAAAAGATATCTGATTGCACACAAAGGTTCAGTAAATGTATATGCCCAAGAAAATGCCTTTAAACTGCTCTCTAGATGGTACAGAACACCTCTCAAACTACACAATATATACCAATCAACATCTCCACTTTGTTGGAGATGCAAGACAGAAAAGGTCTCATTATTGCATATCTGGTGGTCCTGCACTAGACTCCAACCCTTTTGGAAAAAGGTACACGACCTTACCCAACAAATTACTACATGCTCAATAGAATATTCTCCAGCATGACTTACTACACCAATCAACCCACCCAAACCATACTCACATGCGATCACTTGCCATGCATCTTATTATGGCAGCAAACGTGTATCCCCGCCAAATGGAGATCCACCGAACCTCTATTCCTGACAGACTGGATATGTCAGATTAACAAAACTGCAGAAATGGAGGACAAGAGACACCCCTAGCAAATGCATCCAGATATGGTCTTGTTGGTTACATTTCCGCACAACAAATGCAGATCATAATCTCCTTCTGTAAGATACCAACAAGGGTTGTGGTATCTCCACAACCCATCTACAAACGTTCCCTTTACACACAAAACATCCCTCCTCAGTACCCTCTTTCCTTACCCTTACATCAGCCGTTTAATATATATCTTACCAGTTGTAGATCCACCGTTTTCTACGATCACCACTCAAACTAACCCTGGCTAGCGCTAGACGCATGGCTCCAAAACTTCTTACCCAGTTCGTGCTGTATACACACCAATATCCCACATACAATGCATTTATCGGCCTTCGCAAGCTGGAATATCCCACACCTATTGGTTTTATTTAACAATAATTCATCACTGATTCACCAACAGAATGCAAGAAACATAGTAGCTGCGCATGCAATTTACTCTCCATCTAACATGCGTTTAATACGGGTTAAAAAGTTCTTACATCTTATTAAAACCGTTTCGAAAGCCCAAATGTGGGTTGGGGGTGTACCCCTCTCCTGGTCGCAGTTAGGCCCCAATGGGGGGACTGGGCAGAGGACTAGACCTCTCGACACACCCATTACATAATGAAAGGGTAAGCTACAATATTTCATTTCTGGATACAATCTGGCTGAATGTTTTATATTGTTACATATGTCTTATGTTACAAATGCAACTGTGTGCTTTGAAAACCTCAATAAAAACTGTTTTAAAAACAAGGTAAATTTTCCTCTGTGGAGGAAACAGTTGATGAACCTTATTCAACCTTATTCAACCTTGCAATCTGACAGATTGATGGTACAAACTCTTACAGAGATGGTTCATTCCATTTTTTATGCTACTCCTAACAGTCAGCTGAAAGTTCGGTCCCTTCCTTGGTTTAAAAAAAAAAACCTTTACAGCCTTTTTCATGCATTTCTAGAAGGGCTTATTTATGCTGAATGGGATCAGGGATCATCTGGATAAACATTTTTCCCTCCAAAGAGTTTCTCAGTTTTCTATCATGGAGGAAAAATCCACAAAGGATGGAAAGTGCCAGCAGTAGATGCTGCGATTTCCAGCATCAATAAAGCTGCATAAATGCTTAAGGATCCAAGAGATGAGAAGTTGGAATTTTGTTAAAATCCTCCTACCAAAAGCACTGTTTTGCAATAAGACACTATCCACCAAGCGTCCCGCCTTGCACTTGTGCTAAAACACGTGTAGGCCCCTGTGGTTAAAAAGTTGGTCAGCAGAAGCATCTTGCAAAAAAGGCGTCTGACTAGTTTCCCTTTTCATTGGGAAAAATTTGGTCAAATACATCCAAATGATTTCTAGCAGGAAAGGTACTTTCTTCCAAGAAGTTATAAACGTCCTTTTATTTAAACTGATTCCTTCCTCTGCACCAGGGGCAACTGCCTCTAGGCAGTGGTCACGGCCCCCACCATCACTCTAAGAGGAGAAAACATTCAGCCCCTGTATACATGATTGAAAATGCGTTTTTTTCCCTCCACTCTACAGGGCTTAGAAGGTAAATTGGTGACTTTAACCGCAGCCACTATCCACGGATAGGAAGCGTGTTAGATCCCCCCTCCCCTACCTTAGATCCCTTATCAAGGGAACAGTGGGTAGAGGATGAAGGGTTACCCTCAGGTGATCAGGAAGAAAGGCAAACCAATTACTCTGCGGAGGAGACACCTGAACCTTTTTTCAGCCTCGCAATCTGAGAGATTGCTGGTAGAAAATCTTGTAGATGATTCGTGCCTCTTTCAAGCTACCTCTAGTAGAGTCAGCTGATCTGTTTTTTCTTGGGTTCCTTAAACCTTTCACTGCCTTTTTCATGCGTTTCCTGTACAGATCCATGCAGAAATTCAACAGATCCATTCTAGATTTAAAAGAATCAAAATCGGTTCCTGAAGATCCGCACCTTTCTATGGAGTCGATCAGGTCAGCATTTTCTATCCTACAAGGAAGAAAACTTCTGCTGCCTATCAGCATCAGGGATGCAGATCCGCATGTCCATATATTTCCCACTCACCAAAGGTTTCTGCAGTTCGAAGTAGAACAGCAGCATTTCAGTTTATAGCCTTACCCTTCGGGCCAGCTACAGCACCCCAAGTGTTCACAAAAGTGCTAGCCCCACCTCTAGCCAGGTCAAGGGCACAGGGCTTAAACGGTCTTGGCATACCTAGATCTATTGCTAATAGACCAATCAGTGTTCGGAGTAAGGTGTAAGCATTACAACCAGTTACCTGGAAAAGTCTGGGTTGCTTTCTCAAACTAGCGAAGTCTCCCTTAAAACCGCTAAAAAAGCTGGAGTATTTGGGTCTGATAATAGATGCAGCCCAGAAAAAGGGTGTTCTTGCCCAGGCAAAAAACTCCATAAGAGAGTTGGTGTGAATGGTCAAGTCAAAAGGAGATCCCTCCAGTCGCCTTTGCATGAGGTTGTTGGAAAGAATGGTGGCTTCATTTGAAGCAGTTACCTATGCCCAGTTCCATTTAAGACTGTTGCAAAACAGTGTTATATCTGCTAACAAGACAGTCCAATCTTTGGACTTGCCAATGCGGCTGTGCCCAAGGGTGTCCCAAAGCCTCAATTGGTGGTTACTAACCAGAATCTGCTGAAAGAAAAATCCTTCAGACCGGTCATCTGGAAAGTGGTACCGACAGATGACAGCCATTCAGGTTGGGGAGCAGTACTAAGGAAGACAACTGTCCAAGGACAGTGGTCAAGAACTGGAAGAGCCTTGCCCATCAACATCCTAGATATTCAGGCAGTGCGTCTGGCTCTAAAGACCTGGACTTCCAGGATAAGGGATTGTCCTGTCGGGATCCAATCTGTCAATGCCACGGCTGTGGCCTATATTAGTTGCCAAGGGGACACCAAGAGTCTCTCAGCGCAGAGGGGTGAACCATATTCTAACTTGGGCAGAAAGAAATATTCCATGCCTATTGTATAGCATTCTTCATTCCAGGAATAGAGAATTGTCAGGCGAACTACTTAAGTCGCCAGAAGTTATTCCCAGGGGAATGTCTTCTTCACCCCGACATATTCTCGGGCAATTTGTCAAAGATAGGGGACTCCGGACGTAGATCTTCTAGCGTCCTGTTCAACATAGTTAACCTTGTGTCCACAACAAAGGATCGATTTGCATGCAGTTGATACTGTGGCAACAGCTTTCACTGATCTATGCATTTCCCCCTATTCAGTTGCTGCCTAGACTTCTTTGCAGGATCAAGCTGGAACGCAAACTGGTAATTCTGGCAGAACCAGCATGGCCCAGAAGGTCATGGTATGCAGAAATCGTAAAGATGGCAGTGGAGGATCCATGGTCCCTTCCACTAAGGCCAGACCTGCTCACAGGGGCAGATATTCCATCCTACTTTACGAACACTAATTTAATGGCCTGGCTATTAAAACCCACATTCTGAGGAAACATGGGCTTTCCGGGTCAGTTATCTCTACTTTAATACAAGGATGCCAACTTCCAGAACTATACATTTATAGAGTTTGGAAAGCTCATGTTTCCTGGTGTGAATCCAAGGGTTGGCACCTTTGGAGATATATCGTAGGCAGAATTATTGCCTTTCTACAATTGGGGGTAGAGATGAAGTTGGCCTTGAGTACTATTAAGGGCCAAGTCTCAGCCTTATCGATTTTATTTCAAAAACCGCATTCTTAGTCTGGGGTTTTATACAAGGGGCGATGCGGATTACTCCAGTTATATCACCTTTAAGCCCTTGGGACTTGAATTTAGTTTTGTCAGTGTTACCAAAACAGCCATTTGAACCAATACAGCAGGGGTGCCCAACCAGTGGCCCTAGGGGCCACATGTGGCCCGCGGAGCCCTCTGATGTGGCCCGTGACCTCCTGTTCTGGGATGGCGGGTTGGCAAGCTTAGATCGCGCCAACCTGCCATCCCAGAGCATCAGTGATGTGAATTAAGCTTGGCAGTAGAGGAAGCATGGCTGTGGAGAGAGTGGAGTCTCCTAAGCCGATGCTTCCTGTATTGCGCCGGCTTCTGTCACAGGTGAAGTGATACCAAATGCACTCAACAGCCGGCAATACCTAAATGGAAGACTGCTATTGAAGGTACATTACTAAAATCACATTGTATATATGGGAATATCTGTTCTGCAATGGTTACTGGGCTGCTTTCAAACTGACCCAGCACTGTTACTAGCACAGTCATAGACTGCTGTTATTACCTGCGAGTTTGGTGCACTTTCAGAAAGTGCACCACACCTGCAGGATATAATAGACGTAAAGTGCAGCTTATCTGCAGGAAAGCCACAGGTGTGGGCGAACCTCAGCGCATCAGTGTGAAAGCAGCCTCAGGCCCTTTTCACACGATCAGTCCAATCCAATCAGACCCTCCACTGACCTCTATGGAGAGGCAGATGTAAATGGACTTGTGTCTGTTTACACCCACCTACCTCCAATCTGATCCCCTAAAAAAAAAAAAAAAAAAAAAAAAACAGAAGGGCAACCGTGCCCTTCAATCTGGGCAGATCGTATAAAAGGGCCTATAGAGTAGCGTGGGCTGTATCCATGTCCGCTCTGCATATTCAGAGTGGACACGAACCTGACGAATTGCTTAAGTGGCCCTCACTCTTCAAAAGGTTGGGCACCCCTGCGATACAGCATATTCCCTTAGTCCTTCTGACAAGGAAGCTGGTATTCTTGGTTGCTAGATCCTCAGCAAGGAGGTTTTCAGAATTGGCTGCTTTCTTGTAAAGAGCCACATTTGATTATTCATGAGGACAGAGTGGTGTTGCGCCCTCGTCCAGGGTTTTGCCAAAAGTGGTTTCAGGTTTTCACCTAAACTAAGATATTGTCCTGCCATCATTTTTTCCAAAACCATGTTCCAGAGAAAAAAAGTCACTACATTGTCTTGATGTGGTGAGAGCAGTGAGAATCTGTTTAACCACTTAAGCCCCGGACCATTTTGCTGGCCAAAGACCAGAGCACTTTTTGCGATTCGGCACTGCGTCAATTTAACGGACAGTTGCGTGGTCTTGCGACCTTACTCCTAAACAAAATTGACACCCTTTTTTTTCCCTCCATAAATAGAGATATCTTTTGGTATTTAATCACCCCTGCAGTTTTTATTTTTTGCGCTATAAACCGAGCGACAATTTTGAAAAACCCATTTACATTTTGCTATAATATCCCCCAAAAATATGTATAACATTTTCCCTCTGTTCCTGACACGTATTCTACATATTTTTGTTAAAAAAAAAAAACGCAATAAGCGATTGGTTTGCGCAAAAGTTATACCGTCTACAAAATAGGGGATAGTTTTATGTCATTTTTATAATTTATTTATTAATTTTTTTACTAGTAATGGCGGTGATCAGCGGGTTTTTTTTTTTTCGTGACTGACATGGCGACACATTTTTGGGACCATTGTCATTTGTACAGCAATCAGTGCTATACAAATGCACTGATTCCTGTGTAAATGACAATGGCAGTGAAGGGGTTAACCACTAAGGGGTATACCAGTGTCATCACCTGAAGGTGGCCCATAACCCATTAAGTAATTACTTAAGGCTCTGTATCCCATGATGTACTCCAAGAAAAGGATTTTACAGCTTTTAAGCTGTAATAAAAATCCTACTTTTTTTTTTCTTCTGGTCAGTGCCTTCCCCCTCCCAACTCAACTTCTTTCTAGCCATGGTTTCATTGGTAGTGGTAATAACGCAATCCTTTTTTGCCTAACAGTTTTTGTTTCACCTGAATCATGGTGGAATCAAGGAAAGACTCTTCACACTTGGATGTTTTTTCTCTACCAATTTGTTTTGACTGATTCCCTGTTCAGCCTGAACTGTGTAAAAAAAAAAAACCTGCCTTTACAACCACTTTAGGCTCCATGCACAGACTATTTATTTTTCCTCCCCAGGACACCTTTGCTCCTGGCAGGAGAAAATCAGCTTTAAAAAGCTCCCAAAGCTGTGTTTTTGTAAATTAGTTTAGGTGAGTCAAGCATTTGGGCTTTCATTTTCATTGGTCAGAATATTTTTTTGGCCCTTGGAGTGAATGCTCAAGCGCTAACATGCCTAGAGTTTAAGACACCCTTACATGCATTTAGGAGCATCACATTTTTTTTCCTGACCAAAAACGCCTGTGAAAACCCAAGCAATTTTTTTTTGTTCAGTCTTTGACCACTTCTCTAATATGCCTGTAAACACCTGTGTGTGCACCCACATAGGCTGCTATAGTGGTACGTTTAGAGACTTAAATAAAAACACCAGAGCTCTTACTCCTGAAGTTATTGCACATCTAGGTTCCAGACAGTGGGGAAGAGCTTAGAAATCTCCTATTGGGTTTTTCAGTTATTCAGCACGCTAGAGAAATTTTACCTCTTTTTGTACCGCTGTCAACAGTTTCACAAGGCATGAACTCTGCAACAGGGACATGGATCACAAAAAAATTGTGATGGTGGTTCCAGATCACCCTTCCAAAAAAAAAAAAAAAAAAATGGTTGGTCTGCGTTGCTATTGGAAATTGACCCCTCATTGTTGGATGGATGATGAAACATTGTTGCGTAACTCTTCAGAGCTCCAGATGCCAAACTCCACATGGGTTCTAACCCTTCCACCAAATACTTGGCTAGACACACTTGTCCAGATTCACCCTGCCCGCCTTCAAAGCCTCCTGGTGATCCTTGAGGTCCAATAGGGAGACTCTGAAGAAATGGGCAGGGTAAAACTTAAAATTAACATGGAGATTTATGTCTTAATCTGCCACTGTGTTTTGGGTCTTATTGACCATTTTGACATTGAGTTTTCTTCTGCTTATTCGATTTTTCATAAAATGCTTATTCTGTTCAGTAGTTTGTGTTGGGTACTGTGTATGGATGAATCGGGGATATCCTAATCTATTTTTAAGATGGCTGCCTTTGATCAGGTTGCAGAAATACTCACAAGTAGCTGTCGGTGCTAGAGCCATATGGTTATGTAAGCTATATTGGCGCAATTTTTTCTTGGGAAAGATGGTGTGCCTGGTTTAAAGTGGTTGTAAAGTAATTTTGGGGACTTTTACCTACAGGAAAGCCTATAATAAGGCTTACCTGTAGGTAAAAAAAATATCTCCTAAACCTGTACGGTTTAGGAGATATTACCCTTGCCCCTGACTGCAGACGCCAGACCCTGCCCGGAAGGAATCTCCCGCGCACATGCGCTGTGAGTGGCCGGAGCCGCGATACCCGGAAGAAACACAGAGGGAACATGTCCGCTCCCTTGGCATGGATCGGGACAGATGTCGGGGTTCTAAGGTAAGTATTTCATAATGAGCTAGTATGCGGTGCATACTAGCTCATTATGCCTTTTCCTTTGCAGGTGGCCAAAAAAAACCCCACAACAGCGGGCTTACAACCGCTTTAAGCTAAACATACCACCCCAGGTTTTGGGCCATGACAAACTATACAAACTAGGGTTGTACAGTTGTTGCTAGGCATTAGCACGTGTATTGGTACCCGTGCAAATACACTGATGCTAAAAACAATACCTTCAGGCTAGTTCTTTCAGCTATCAGCGGGATTGCCTGCTGACAGCTGAAATGTAGAATGTGGCAATTAACGGTTGAGGAGTGGGGCCACCGCGTCCTTAACTACTTGCCGCCTACCCTATAAAAGAAACACAGCGGCAAAGTGGTTTAAAAATCCTGACCAAACGTCATATGACGATTTTGAGCCGCTGCGCGCCCCCCGGGGGTGGGCATTGCGGGGTGTCAGTCTGACACCCCGCAACTACGATCTTGGTAAAGAGTTTCCGATGGAGACTCTTTACCACGTGATCAGCCGTGTCCAATCACGGCTGATCACAGTGTAAATAGGAAGAGCCGGTGATCGGCTTTTCCTCACTCGCATCTGTCAGACGCGAGTAGAGGAGAGCCGATCGGCTATTCCTCTGACGGGTGGTCTGTGCTGATCGATTATCAGCGCAGCCCCCCCCCCCCCCCGAGGATGCCCACACTGGACCACCCGGGATGCCACCAGACCACCAGGGATACCCAGCACAAGGTATGCCACCCTAGACCACCAGAGATTCCAGTCAGTGCCCACAATGGATGCCAATCAGTGCCCATAATGGATGCCAATCAGTGCCCACAATGGGCA